>NC_064631.1:96453063-97703063 GCF_023864275.1 Schistocerca cancellata | reverse complement strand
GATTTCAGAAGGATTGTATTGCGTCCACGGAATCAGAAAGCAATCATCGACACCGTGGTGTTGTTAAAACATGTCTTATGTGTAACAAAAGTAGTATTAACGATTTAACAATTTGGTTTCAGATCAAAGAGTCTGCTGAAAGGTGTCGCTATCGACTTTGCTTCGGTAATCTATAATAGATTACTTGAATAATATCTCATATTCCAAACGAACAATTCCACCCGCACTTTCTCTACATTACCTGCCTCCTATCATCTACATCACAGCTCTTGATTCACAGTACTCATACAAGATACTACGCACATCAGTTTCTCCCCTATCCCATGCACATCCAAGTCCCTCACTTCAAACATTTACCAGGAGCCCATAGTATCGTCATCTATACAAGTTCGGAGACTTCATCATCACAAACTCTTCATCAAACTTCAATTTATTGTTATTATTTGCATATGTTATCGTTTCATTCAGGTGCTGAAAAGCGGTAAAATGGTCGCTGGCTGCTCGATAACATACCGGGAGAAAGTAAGTAAAACATTAAATAGTATCAAAGGAAAAGTAGACATTAAGTCATATGTTTTTTTTTTTTGTTTTTAGCAGTTCCCGTCATCGACTTCTAGCGAAAGAGACGGAATTATGTTTTTAGTTCCTTAGTACTATTAAAACTTTAATATGACGGAAATGACGTTATTTTTT
Source organism: Schistocerca cancellata (assembly GCF_023864275.1). Classification (NCBI taxonomy): domain Eukaryota; kingdom Metazoa; phylum Arthropoda; class Insecta; order Orthoptera; family Acrididae; genus Schistocerca; species Schistocerca cancellata. The sequence goes on along the minus strand of NC_064631.1, from coordinate 97,702,370 downwards.
AAGTTATTCCATGAGCAAGAGACGCCTTTGTGAAGTTTCGCTATTATCTGAACTCGGAACGTCTTTCATCCCGAGCTCTGTCGTGGCCACTTAACTTTCCTTCAATAGCTCTCTGACGTTACCCAAGTTTCGTGTTACATAGAGCAACAGAAAGACCTCCTCGTTAACTTCTCTCTGCTTTTATTTTACCCCCTTACTTCCAAGTTCGACAAGAAAGCCGATTGAGTGAAATTTAGTTGGATTTCGTCTACGTCATGCCCATTTACGCCGCTAATAATCTGTAGCCTCTGCTGACACCGTATCTGCAACAGCGAAATTCCAGCATTCTGTTGCCCTTCGATCCAGAGCGACGATGTACTCGTATTTAGAAGAGCACATACCTTTTCAGACGTGAAGACAGCAAAACTCGCCGCGGGCATGACACAAAACACCCAAAACATATGCCCTGTATACGTGCACCCATAACTTGTGTTCCACACAAAGTGGAGTCAAAGTAATCGGGTCACGTGTATTGGCGGTAACTGCTGCTGCAGATAGTTTCCTACCAAGTCACATCATGACGTACAGTTTTATACTAGAAGTGACAACATCATGTTGACATGACATTTCACATTGCTTCGTTGGACTCCAAGATAGTACGATCTGACGCTAAGTGATTTCTCTTCTTAGATATTTGTAAGTCTTTGTGAAAGCCTTATTCTCTGTGTCACTCTTCTCAACAACTTAGAGTGCAGTCCGACTCTATATTATAACAGCAGTGAGTACATTAACCCCAGGCACGGTGGCAAAAGTATGGCACTAGTATAACTATCGTCTCGATGTTCGTTGACAGAGAGAACGTTAAATATTGATCTTAAATGTAACTGTACGAGTAAAAGGCACCACAAGTTTGTACGCGCATGCGTGAAAAAGGCATACTCTCGTAAAACAGGATAGTCTTTTGGAAAGAAAAATTTTTTTGTCCTATATTAGGTTGTAAATAAAGTCATGTGAAAAACGGATTATCTTTTTGAGAAGCTTATTTTTGAGGAGTTATAGTCCATTTCTAGTCCACCAGATTGAAGTATTTAACGGGTTCCCAAATAACGTAGGAGGAATGCCGTAATACTTCACTCAATATCCTCCTCATTCGGCACTCGAAAGGAACTTAAATCCTAATCTTCTGTCTTTTATTTTATTTTTTGTTTACACACTAATATTTCATAGCATTCATTTGACTGACATAATCATTTTATAACTTCATAGTGTTAACCTAATAATTAGTCATCTCAAGCCAAAATAAAAAAAGTGAGCGAAACTGATTGTAGTGGAGTCATCTCTATCTACTCACAGACACAGTCCTCGGTGGGACGTATTGTAACAAACCGTAGCATATGAAATATTATGCTAAAGATGTAACATGACTGCTTCAAACACCCATGCCACACAGGTAACGCTATTCCGTTGATTATGTGCACCTACATCTATATGTATTGTGCAGTATATGGCGAAGGGCACTTTATACCAGTTTCAACGATGTTCTGTCCTATACTATTTTAAAGTAAAGACAAGGATTAATAGGCTGTTTAGGTAACGCTGTAATATTTCTTACTATACTTTCATGACGCTTACGCGAGAGGTACGTTTTTCGCACCCGATACGTTACACATATTCCTCCAATAGAGGGTTTCTGCATTTAAATTGTAAGGTTTTACAGGGTCACCCCTTTTTTTGGCCACGATTCCTACGTAAATTCTCCCAGCATCTCTTAAACTTTGAAAACCACTTACTATCTGTTTGACCTTAACATACGCACATTACTGTTACGGCCTCAGTATTTATGTCCTGAAAACATTCCCCTTGCTACACAAAATTTTGATCCATGAATGAACAGCAATGCAATCTCACTGCTATTAATGTAATACACGGTAACAGACAAATATTCATAGCGCCACGGAATACATAAAGAGATCCTTAACATGTGTTTAAGTAACGCAAATTTACGACCGAAGTTCTAACAGTCAGAAACTGTAAGTGTGTTCCGTCTTACAGACGAATCACGTGCGGTATGGAATAACACTTATTTATAAGATACATTAATCACCAAAGCCACTCTCAACGTATTCAGATTCGCAGCACGCAGTTCCCTGTAGTTAAACTTTGTCTTATGCGTAGCTCTCGTAAAAGAAAGAACATAGTCTGCCAATGGCTGTTTATTGTGATTGCTGTTCCTCTGAAAACAGAATGTATCCAGTGAATTGAGCTCGCATCACTACGAACATAGACGATGGACAAGTGAGCACGTGGGAACTGAGCATCCAAATCGTAAATTTTTATGAATGACTTAAGGATGAAATAATGAAGGGGAGACTTGAAATGAATTTCTCTTACTATTCAACAAGTAACTGTGAAACCTGTGTACCAAAGTTACACATGTCTTCCAAAGAGCACTCGCCACGCGTAATCGGAATGAGAACGAACTGCCTGAACCGTGCGTGGCTTGTGTTCGTGACATATCTCATTTGACATACTGTTTTACCTGTACTGACACCTTGTTATGTTAATTTCAATTACTGGTGTCATTGAGTTGCCGCCTTGCCTGGCCGTGAGCGGCAGCAGCGGCGCTTATCGATATGAGCCCTGGCGTATTATCTTTGGTGGCTGCTATTACTTCATGGTTGTCGTGTGTTCTGAGTTAGTTCAGATCTGTCAGCGAGTTGGAATGCGCCTGCAGTGCATTTCGGACCTGGCTGCTGTAGAGTTGGGACGCGGCAGAAGTCGGCCGGGTTGGAGCAGTAGTGGCGCTTAGATAGCCACGACTCGCCCGACCGTTGCCGGCACACATGACTTGAACTGGGGACGGTCTTGGTTGATCGTCGGTTGGTCGTCTTACCGAACGACGTGTATTTGCTCGACGGTTGACAGTGTGTCTCTCAACTCGTGGTTCGGCAGTGCCATTGCTCGGTCACTGCTTTAAGCACTGGTTCCGTTCTTCATCTAGTGTTCGTGAAACTGGGTGTAGCTTGTGATGTCGACTGCTCAGTTATTTTAGTGCTGTCTCAGTGCTGATGTGGCAGTCGGTCGGTTGGTGTGTATCAGCAAGAAAATCTCCTCGTAGCGCAGTGGGCCTGCCCCTCTGGCGGTCTCTAAGCAGTGCCGGAGTCTGTGGGAGCTGTTCCGATTGCTACGAGGTTCGTGGCTCACCGATCCAGGACACCAAAGTTTGAGTGGTGATTTAATTTCCAAAGCCAGACTGTTGACATTGTGCCGTTGGTTTTCATGGTTGGCTGTTGGGGGATATGCCCGTGAACAACAGCGTGTGTTCGAGTTGGCGAAAGTTTGGCCACCATCCCGTGGAGTTTAACTGTACTTTGGTTACTTGAAGTCCATGTACACCAGCGGAATTTTCTGCCTTGTGGCAGTTAGCGTTCCGCTTACCTGTCCTGGCCGCTGGCGTAAAATTCAGGCAGTGTCCTTTCCTCACAGTGTTGTCGCTGTCCAATACGTGTGTGTAGTTTTGACAGCTTATGCATACTTGATTGTGGACGGCTACGCCTTTTACGTTTTGGTTTTGAAGTTCCTTGTGCGCTGGTTGTGTGAAAAGCAAGTCGTCTTGTCGGTGGGTCCGTTGACTGTCTCTTGGTTGGGTTGCCGGCGGATCGGATATAGTTGGGGCAACTACCTGTCTCCCCTAGGCGAACGTTAATATTTCAAGTGCAGACCTACCCCCGAAAACTTCTGAGCGCCGCTGGCTTTACTGCCTTTTCTTATTGGTGTTTGATTGTGTATTTTAATGGCTTATAGCTTATGGTTTGAATTTGTGTGCCTTTAGTTGGGTTTTAAATAATGGGCCTTCACCCGCTCTAAAATTGAAAGTTCGTTACATGTCAAGTGTTCCATTATATGGGTCTTCAGCATCATTTAAAATATTTCTTGGATAAAACTTTGGGCCTTCTGCCTTTTGAAAATTTATTGTACTTGTGTTTTTCAATAAGCGGCCTTCAGCCACTTTAAAATTTAAATTCCTTACTTGTTAAATCCTAGACTGTTTGGGCTTTCAGCCTGTGTAAAACATTGTTTGAAGATAAAGCTGTGGGTTTTCTGCGTACTAAAAATAATTTCAGTTCTTTTAAGTCGTCTGCCATCAGCCGCTTTTAAATTAAAGTTCTTGTCTTTCAAGTATTAGACTGTGTGGGGCCTTCAGCCTAATTGAAGATAAGGCCTTCTGCCTTGAGTTCTTTTTTTAAATTAATTTTACCTGCAGTCTTAAATCATGGGCCTTCAGCCATCTTTAAATGAAACGTGTTTGCTTTTCGAGTGTTAGATTTGTTGGGCCTTCAGCCAAGTTATAGAACTTACTTACGTGAGACTTCTGCCTTCTAAATATTCTGTTTTGAGTCTGAATTTTAAGTTAATGGTTTTCAGCCGTTTTTAAATTAAAGTGGTTGTGCCCTTAAGGTATAAGGTAGTGTGGCCTATTCAGTCCATAACTAAGTTCAAAAATTTTGGCTGTATTGTTTGGACAACTAAATAAAGTTATACGTGTTTGAGTGTAACTGACAGTCCCCTTTTGGCCTCTTTCCACAATTCTTACTACCTGTTCTGTCTTGCGGATTTAAGCAGGGCGTTTCGCTGCCACTATTATCAAAAACAGAACAAAATTACACCATATCGTCTCAATTCCCTGTGGTATTATTAAATGAGTAGGAAAATAGTTCTAACATTGTCCTACACTCATGGGTGACTTGCAGGAAAACCGAGACTGATCTTGTACAATGAAAAAAGCGTCGATCACGGAAACAGATGTAACTTTGGTCACAAATTAACGCATCTGGAGAGCTATAATAGCGTGTTACACCAAAGCACGCTAGTAAGCTACGCTCTGACCGTAAATTCCTGAATGTTACTGTCAGAGGTTAGAGGTGGGCATCTCTGTAAAACACAGTACAGTAGCATCTGAACTTAACGTAACCATGTTAGCTGCAAATGGCGTCCACATGAAGAAGCAGTGTGTAGTTAGGCCCAGCGTCGGTAGAAGTGTACCTTAGTGTGGTCGTGTGCATGGTCAAGGGCATCCAAATTTTTACCACCCAGGTGCTTGATTGGTCAGAAGGGCTCCACGCTCAAAGTATATCTGCAGATACGCTTTTACTACGCAGCCAAACTCGTCACTTTCCTTTCAGACGAGAAAAGAGCATGGAGTGTCTTCGCACCGTACTAAGGACTTACAACTTGCGAAGTAGTATTTAATAAGAAAAACGGTTCTAAAAGGCAGCTTTCAGTGTTCGTACGAGCTATACCAACCTCTTGCAATCCTAGCAGTGAGTCTTTAGATTCTTTTGATGTGTCCAATCCTAAAGTCTCTTCATCGCTGGAGCAGCACTCCATAATAGCTCACAACAGCATCTTGAAAGGAAGGTAAGCGTCTGACTGATTCACTGGTTTCTCCCTGAACACGTCCAAAAAATCAGGTCTCCATTTCACCTTAACTGTTACTCATTTTACAAGTTCGCTCGATTTTTATTTCCTTTTTAACTGTGTCACAGGTCTCTAGGATTTCGCAACTAATCGCGCAACCACGTACTATATCGGGTTATTTATTTTTCTTATACGAATTATCTGATGTTAGCCCACTTTTTAACTTGACTTATTCTGGCTTATGCTCCTGCGCGATCTGTGCAATACAACAACAGCAAAACATTATTGCGATAACGCCACCCGTGTGTCAACCGAGAAATTTTCGTCTTGCCGTAACACTTCCATCAGGATGTCAGGTGTCCGGTTCATTGCGTCATCGTGGAGATGGTCGAGCAGAGCAGGTAGTATCCTTTTGTGTGAGACCTTTAGAGTGGGAGATTGCCGCACAGACGTTAAGTTCGGTCTAAAAGGGACCATGTTAGCGAGTGGCGGCAGCTGCCTGAACCCTAACAAGTTATAATCCCTGCACTCTCCGTGGCTACACAGCGGTCTGCACACGCAGCCCATCCACCCTTGCCTTTAGAGAGAAGTTCTATCTCGCTTAAAGCACTTCACTTCGATTAATCATAGCGAAAGGCGTACCTTCAGTGTGTTGCGCTTTTTTCGTTACCTTACCGCACATAACTCGCGTTGAACAATAGTTCTTTTAGACAGCCTCTGTTTCTACTGAATTGTCCTGTCTGACGAGCCACTGAAATGTCAACAAATTTCTTCTTATCTAGAGAGCTATTTATATTTTTCTTTCTCGATTAATCATCTGGTTGGGTAGAATGATTTCTTTAACAGCACTGGCGCGGCATCCATCAAGTTTGTTTTTTTTTTTTTTTTTTTTTTTACAGAGACATCGTGAGTTTGAGGGATGCTCGAGCTATATTATTCCCCCCCCCCCCCCAAAAAAAAAAGAGCTGTGTCAGTCCTCTATCTGACTACGTCATGTAGATATCCTTTGAAGAACTCGTTTGCGTCCTCTTAACCAGAGTAAAACGTTCGATATTCGTTAGATTCAAACTAGGGCGATTACGGTTCGCTGATTGGGTACAGTGGTCGGAGCTGTAACTTCGATAAGTGACACTACCACATTATCTCTGGCGCTCGTATGGAAACAATACGGAAGATCAGCACTAAAAAATGTTGAAGACGGCTCATTTCTTTGAGGGTGGTGAAGAATATAGTTTATTGTGTAACATTATATACCGGAGGCAGGACACAATTCGTCAGAGTAACTCTAAACGTGATAAATGTTCAGAAAATAATTCCGTCTGCCTTTCTTGGCAGTCTTGTGTTTCTAAAATATGATAATGAACTAAAATACATTTAGTTTTAATTTTCGTAATTGTGACTACTTGCTCTGCTCTACGATGATTTGTGAATAAGATACATTGTTTGAATGAATCTGTGGGCGGAAAATGGTCATTTACGTACGATTACTCAAATCGTTATCTACAATAACAATAAATGAAAGACAACCACACACAGATATTGAGTATCTCTATGAGCGTCTTAATCTCCCTTATTTTCATGACCCCTACGCGAGATGTTGAATATAGGCAGCAGAATGTTCTTCGAATAATACAAGTCCCCTGAATTTTCCCCATAGGGGTTCTTCTAAGATTCGTCACCTGTCTTTCAAGAATCAGCCCGGGGACTGGGTGTTTGTGTTGTCCTCATGATTTCATCATCATCATAATTCGACTGTGAAAAAAATTGGACTGTGTAAAATCTGGGGCTTTACACGAACGCTGATGACAGCCCAGTTGAGCGCCCCACAAACCTATCATCATCATCATCTTATGAGAATTCCCATTTAAATTCCCCTGTTATATCTGCTACAAGATGATACGGAGTGTACCGGACCTATTACTATCATAAAACCTCATCTCTGAATTCGTTCGACGCCTGATGCCATACTCTTTTATTAAGAAGTCTGCATACTAGCAAAAAAAAAAAAAAAAAAAAAGAAAAGAAAAGAAAACCTCTCTGAGCATTATATCAACTGACAGCGGGGTATCTCATGGTCAAAAAGTTGTTAACTCCATAACAAGATACAATAGCATTACAATTACTAGAAAGAACTATGCGACGAAGTGCTTATGAATTTACAGTGTTTATTAAGTGCCGATGTCTACTCTTCTCCTACAGTGATCCTACTCAGCGAGCAAGGGACGTTAATCCGTCATAGCTTGACTGATTTTTTAGATTCGTGCTCACACCATGCATTATGAGGTCAGTATTTAAACGAAGGTTGCTAAAAAATTATGCCATAGATGCCCTAAATCTCCCACATAATCTTGACGGAAAAGATTTTTTAAAAATACTAATACAGTAACAGGAATGTTTTATAATGGCACAGGCGTAGAATATGTAAGGCTGCACTGAAACTAAGTATAATTAAAACGTCTTGCCTAATCCAAGCGGGCACGGCTCGGATGATGAAGGAAGATCACGTTATTCTGTAGACCCCACTCACCTGGAAACGGAGGTAAGGGCAGGTTGATCCCAAACCATCTATATAATATTTGTGTTTCCACGATCGCTCCATCAGTGTTTCTTTCCAGCATGCACAGACTCGTCTCTTCCGCTTTTACGGCTGCGCATAGACTGCCATTATGCCTGTTGCCATAGAAATGACGTGACTGTTTCCGGAGCGTTGAACTGAAAGCATTCGACAGCAGCATTTTTGACACGAGATGAAAATACAGCGTAAACGTAATTGATTTATAAGTTACAAGCGGCAGCTACTACATAGCAGTAAACCTTCTAACTGCATGCGGTACGTAGTCCTAATTTCCGCATTAAGAAGCAACAGTAGATATTACTTCCGTTATGCCCTACAAAACAGTGCAGTACACTGACGAGCCAAAACACTGTGACACATTCCTAATAGTTTGAGTCATCTTTGGAGTTCAGCTCAGCATTGAATTTGTGCGACATGGGTATGAGACGTTCTTGATCGGTATGCACACGAAGATGTATGTTCCAAAACAGCCCGCATAAAAACGGGATTTTCTGGCGCTCATACCTCGAGTTCTATTGGTGATAAAGAGGTGGGATCAAGTGTTTTGGATAGTACTTGGGATAGGGATCATTTGTAAACCAAACACAAGTTTCGTCTTAGTGTCAGTGTCCTCCAGTGCAGGATAAAAGTATAAATATTACACACTTTCTTCTGCTTAGGCAAGTGGTGCAAATCAGGTGGTTCTTTTTGCATTTCGTGTGGTTTACGGTGGGCTTGAATGGAGTTACCATTAGTTCATGGGCGTTTCCCCAGAAAAACTAACCAATTTTTTTCCTATATTTTCCCCTTAACCAGCGGACCAGACCCCAACCGAGGATTCCGAGACGATTATGCCTAGAAAATGGCTGAAATTTTTACAACATATACCTAAATTCCCGATTTCGAACAAACCATAATATAATAATGTCCTTATCGTTCTGTGTCCCTGGCGCGATGCATGTTTCAAGGAGACGTTCGCCCAGATGGCAGAGTAGGCGGACACCAACATCAGCCTGGTGTAACCAAAAACATGCTTCATCAGTCCAAACGACACGTTTCCATTAATTCATGGCCAAGTTTCGACAATCGCATGCTCCGCTCAAATCGTAATTGTGCTGTAGTGGAGTTCAGCACAAGAACAGACACTGGTCGTCAGCTTCAGAAGCCCGTATTCAACAATGTGTGCTGAAACGCGTCCTCCGAAACTCTTGTGCTTGCGCCGGCACTGTATTCCGTTTTCAGATCTGTCACAGATCGCCACGTATCCTGAGTTGCGGAGCACACAAGTCTCTGACCTCTACGTTCTGTGACGAGTCGTAGACGTCCAACAACTGTCGCCTAGTCGTGGTTTCACCGTCCTCGAACGAATTTCCTTAGATTCACGCCGACGGAGGATATGATTCACCGTTTCCGACACGGAAATTCGCAGACGCTGGGTGATAACAAAGTGCGCTTTGTCAAAGTGCTTAACGTCAGAGAATTTGCCCTTTTGCTCCCTGTAAAATAGCTAGATTGTGTTTCGGATCCCTTTGCTAAAAATGTATTGAACGATGAGCAGCAACCCAAGATCTTTAAGTTCAAGTTTTTGTACCTTGTCCCGGATGAGTCGCCGCTATACAAGGCCTAAAATAAGAACTCGGCGACAAAAATTAATTTACCAGTATAGACGTCGTAACAGTGGCTCTACAATACGCATTTGACTTCTGTCAATAATTTTCCGATGCTCTAGGCGCCACTAAGCCTTAAGAAATACTAATCGACAAAGCTAGGTATAAATGATCGGCTCAGTTCCCCCAGTTCCACGTAGCACAAAAAAACGGCATTTTGGCTCAGCTCCACAAGATCCACGTACCACAAAAGAACTGCATATTCTGCAAATTGATTCGAAACAATCAACCACACTGTCACAAATGTTCACTCAGTAAGGGAAACGACAGATCATTGAAATAACCATTTGAATGTAATCTACAAAGAATAACACAGGCGTTTCGCTTCGTACTATTCGCTACCTAACTGTCTTTGAAAGGAAATCGATGACTTTTAATCGGAATAGCTGTGCCCTGTCCCAATTATAAAGACATTAGTCATGAACGAGTACAGAGCAAAGAGTTGACTGGTACAAAATGTAATTAGTTCCGGGAGTGTGGCAGGTTGAGGATGTAGCATCTTAGTCCTCTGTTCGGCGTCTCCATCACACGCAACAATCACTCTTCCCGGTATTGCATCCCCGGAACTCAGTGCCGTGCGCAGGTCGTGAGCTCTTAGTCGAGCACGTATGACAAACCATTAATAAAAATCATTAAAGACTTCCTTTCCTACTTGTCACCCTTCTGTCACTCAGCAACAACTTGAAATTAGTATTTTTCTAATTTATTTTTGAAATTAATATCTTTGTTGAGAAGTAAAAAACGTATGTATCGGGACTGTTACAAATCGTTCTCCATTACTTTCTGCTCGGTTTATGTAATTTTCTTGCCATCTCATGTGGCCGCAACGCGACCAGTGCGACATTGAATCTTGCGGCGGGCGGTGGTCGTAGTGTTTTGGAGCATCAATGAATACAACGTGCACCAGAAATGGTTTTGCAAACGTGGGACCAGATTACTCACACTAAAGCAGGAAAAGGATTCATACAGACATTTGAGAAGCTCATTTTCAAAAGGTAACAAACCCGAAAAATTGAAAAATGAGGTAACAGGTACTCAGAACAATTACCCATGTAATAAACACTGTTATGTATGCCAAAACTTAAGATATACGTTATGTATTCCTCTTAACACTTGCTGTTCACTGCTAAGAGTACCATATCCAACATCGTTTCGTTTCCAGGAAGTACCAAATCCCAGCAGCCAGTCGTTGCTCTTCTTGGCAATGACGTCACACAGAACACGACCGACTTCTATTTACATGTCACTCTATGTTTTAAGGACATGTCTGGCGTTTTTTATGTTCACTGTGAGTTTTTAAATAAATTGTGGAGTCTGGTATATCAGATGAATACAGTGAATCAACAATAGAACGATAGTTACCAAACTTGACACAATTTTTTGCCAAAAGATACCAAATCAATTTTTATTAATGCAATAATAATTAAAATATACGTTTAACATAGATACGTGGTGTATTGTATCTCAGAGTCCGTCTGAATATAACAACAAGTATACAAAACATATTCTGATGCAACTGTGGTTGTAAAACGTTTTTTATCTCTCCTGCTAAACTAGATTTTATAGATTTTGTATCGTTTAGAAATAAGCTTCTCATTTATATCCGAAAATCATCGGCTTTCGTGCTTCAAATGAAATTTTAAACTCAGTGTACTGCACGTCGCAATCGAATAACCAGTATCAGTCACAAATAATCTAAATTCTTATTATCGTCTAAATGAGTGCGTAATGTTGACACAGTTCGCTTTGCTGACGCAGTCTCGCAGCATTAATAACGTGGAGGCACACCTCACCAGTCGTGTCTCATCATAAAGCTGAGTGAGATGTGCTGTTAAGCTTAACAGCTAAGCCTCCTATCATAGCCGTGTCTTCCAAAATGACAGCCGTGTCCCGGCCGTTTTTGTTATCCATCGGATGGGACCGCGAAGTACACAGTCCAGCCAACATTGATTCACTTGACACGGATTTTAGTGTGGTGTTAGTTCGTGTCCAGTAATATTGGAAGACCCTTAGAAACTTTTAAAATGTCACGGCCACGTTTAAAACAAAACACAACTGTGGGAATTGAGACGGAAGGAATCTATCTCTATGTTTAAAATAGGAGAGGCCTTGGAATCTAAATTTTGGATACCAGAAGAACGATTTATAAAAGCTAGAAGTATTAAAATAAGGGCGAAACAGGTAGCATATTTGAAAGACATAGGCAACAAACCAATACCAAATGGGAAAAGGGATCCCAGATTCAGTGCTATCAGAATTTTATCCATCCCTGTACAGGGTGTCAGTTAAGGGAGTATAGAATCCCCGATGCTATCTTTGCATTAATTTGTGCAGCTGGCAGTTACTTTTCTGGTGTTATATTACCTTCCATCTACATACGTTTTTTTAAAGTAACACGTGTTCAATTGACTGCCCTAACATCAAAATGGTTCAAATGGCTCTGAGCACTATGGGACTTAACATCTGAGGTCATCAGTCTAGTAGAACTTAGAACTACTTAAACCTAACTAACCTCAGGACATCACACATATCCATGCCCGAGGCAGGAGTCGAACTTGCGGCCGGATGACATGGCGGCCGGTCGGTACCGTTGAGCCTTCAAGGCTTGTTCGGACGGTGTTTCTTTGTTGTACCATGACTTGGGCCCACTCATTCAAATCGCCATTAACATTTTGGAATACTTAACATATTTGTTGGGGTAGTATTCACCTTCCTGCTGAATCTTCATGATGAGAATGTCGTGGACACTCGCGTCTGTCAAGACAACTATAGCCGCACTCACATCGCTACACACGTACATTATCCGATCAAAAGTAATCGGACAGCTGCTAGTGGACGGCTTGAAATCTGCTGGGAGCACTTTCAGTTACGTGTCTGAATGTTTGCAGAGGAATCGCAGAAATTCTTACTCAAGAGTGAAACGAAAGACGCCAGTGATATTGGGTGCTGGGGACTGCAGCGAACCAGACGCTCTAACTCATTCTCCAGGTGTTCCATTGGCTTCAAGTCAGGATTCTGTGCAGGCCAGTCCATTTCAGGAATGTTATTTTTCTCAAACCATTGCCTCACAGGTGCTTCCTTGTGACGGGATGCATTATCATGCTGATACAAAGAATTATCGTTCCTGAACTGGACGCGAAACACAAAGTTGTAAAATGTGTTCACATCCTTCCAAATTAAGTATTTTCTTAAGCGTAATAAAGTGGACCACACTCTAACCAGGAAAAACACTCGCTTTCTCTGTCATCACCTACGCCATATTTCACTGTCAGCACCACACATTATGGCAGGTAAAGTTCTACAGGCATTTGTCAAACCCAAGTTCAGTGCAAGTTACTCGTTTCCACAACCCAGTGGCGTCACTCTTTAGATCATCTTAGGCGTCGCTACGTATTTACTACAGTGTCTTATGAGGGGCTGCTTACCCATTGTACCCCATTGTTTTTAACTGCCTACGCACTGGTCATTGTGCTAGGTGGACTGCTGGTACCATCCTGGAACACAAAAGTGATTCTTTCGCTGATTGCATGTGGTTTTCACAACCACTTACTGCAATGTTCGACGGTCCCTGTTCGTCAGTCTTGTAAAGGCCTTGTCGCTACAGCTGTGGAGGCTTAGCTGCTACTTCAGTTGCGGTAGGCCTAGTTTGTGAGTTCGTGAAACGGCTTTTGGTGCAATACACCACTAACACAATTTCTGTCTGCCACTATTAGACAGCTATCCCCCAGGGACAAGTAACCGGATAGGAGAACGAATGTTCTACAACGCTCCAAGAAATTAGTAACAAAGACACACAAATGATTTAAAAATGTATACTTATCTTTGTGACAACACTGCATGTAATATAACACACACAAAAGAAAGCGCTCAGTAGCTAAGTGCAAATAATCGTAGGTAAACTTCACAGTACATAGCAAATTTAATTACAACAACTGTCTTTTCTATTCTAAGAGTCCACTAAACGAACGTAGTGGCGTATGGAACTTTTGACGAATGTCTACGTCGACACACCTAATTCGTCGTTGCGTCTGGCAGAGGTTGTGTTTACTTATGATTTCGTCGCGAGGTACAAATTTTGATACTGTACCTTGTTCTTCAGGTAGCACTGCAGACTAGAGCAACTCTAGAAGCATTGAAATGTCCATGACGAATTTGTTACTCAGATGACATCGAATGACTAGTTCACGTTCGAAGTCACTGAGCTCACCAGGCTGACTCGTTGGGCTGTCACTGCTTCTCTACTGGCAATGGAAACCTCACAGCCTTTTGTAATAGTGGCATGTCCTCCTCCCTGCTCTTGTGGCGCCTGGTGGTGAATTCCGCATTACATGTTGAGGGAGGGGGAGGGGGACGGGTTCCAGATCCTTTAGGTAAGCTACTGAACGATACGCTAAAACGCCCGATATAGTACCAAAACTAGACTGGCATTGACAACAAGGTCATTCTTGCCGAAGAGAACTCTGCTAGTATCAAACATAGGTCTCAACTTGAGGAAGAAATTTCTGAGAATGTACGTTTGGAACACAGCATTGAATGGTACTGAAACATGGACTGTGGGTAAACCGGAATAATGGAAATGAGCGTTTGGCGTCATTGGCCGGGAGGCCCCTCGCGGGGCAGGTCCGGCCGCCTTGGCGCAGGTCTTATTACATTCGGCGCCACATTGGGCGACCTGCACGCCGGATGGGGATGAAATGATGATGAACACAACACAACACCCAGTCCCTGAGCGGAGAAAATCTCCGACCCAGCCGGGAATCGAACCCGGGCCCGGAGGACGGCAATCCGTCACGCTGGCCACTCAGCTACCGGGGCGGACAAACCGGAATAGAAGGGAATCGAAGTATTTGAGATTTGGTAATAAAGACGAATGATGAAAATTAGGTGGACTAATAAGGTAAGGAATGGAGAGGTTCTGTGTAGAATAGGGGAGGAACGAATTATACGTGGAAAAACAACGACAACTGTTAAGACACCAAGTAATGAGTTCTATGGTAGTAGAGGCAGCAGGAGTGGGTAAGAATTGTAGAAGACGACAGAGATTGGAAAATATCGAGCAACTAATTGAGGACATATACTGCAAGTGCTACTCTGAGAAGAAGAGGTTGGCACAGGAGAGGAATTCGTGAAGGGCCTCATCAAACCAGTCAGAAGACTGATGACTCAAAGAAAAAGTCCGAAAGAAAATATCTAGGAGAGCGCATGGAACGTAGAAATAGCATTAAAAATGGCTCTGAGCATTATGGGATTTAACATCCGAGGTCATCAGTCCCCTAGAACTTAGGACTACTTAAACCTGACAAACCTAATGACATTACACTGATGACCTCAGAAGTCCCATAGTGCTCAGAGCCATTTGCTTTGTCTGAGCGAGGTCCTAATCGTAGCAAACACCTCGAAATGTTGTACCAGTCAGCTGAAACGTGGCACAGTGTTGTCGCAGCGCTCGACGAGTTTACAACGTAGTAAACACGTAGAACCCCCGTGTCAACCCCGAACCCACGACTCAGCTGATAAACTGGCAGGCTTTCATTAATACTGTGTCAGTGGTTTAACTTGAAGGGCTTGTAAGACGACTCTGATTGGCGGCACACTGCGCCATTACGGGTCGCAGGTTGTAGCGAGTTCGGGCACACGGGTCGGGGGCTGCGGCCGGTCCGCGTCTGGAGGCTCTGGCGGAGATTTGTGGGCCGGGCACCGTGCCTCGTCTGTGCATGCGGGATGCCGATGAAAGATGCAGGCTCTGCCGGGCTGCGGTCTGGCCGCCCGCCCCGCCGCGGCTCGGGGGCAATTCTTCCGACGCCGGAGTCCTCAATTATTCACGACGCGAAAGGGATTCCAAAACACCGCGAAGGCGCCCGGCCTCCGCCGGCGTGGCGAACAGGTGTGTGTGCCGGTCTCACGTCCCACAGTTTACGGAGACAGGCAGCTACTGGCTGCGCAGTTCCGGATACGAATGTTACCTGGCAACATTGACGGCCTCTTCGGTACCAGTAGCGCTTATGTTACTAAGGGGGTCGACGTCAGACAGTGGAAAGCACACACGCGACTCACTGTGTGGTCGTGGACTCTATACTGGTTTCACGATGAATATTAGTGCCTAGACGAAACACTCCTAACTAATGTTGATGGTGTTAGGACAGCAACCAGCCACAAATTTACTTTGAGCTCCTTTATTGAAAGGAAACCGTTACCGGTTTCGAATCGTTGCGATTCATCATCAGACGGTTTACACGCTTTCTTTCTGACATTTGGTGTGTTGGTGTGTGTTCTAAATATATATAAAAACTTTATAATTAAATTAGCAATAACAGATATATATATATATATATATATATATATATATATATATATATATATATATATATATATATATATATTTTAAAAAAAATTTCAACTCTCTGTACTAATGTAAAAGACATTACAGTTTTGTAAAAGAATATATGATCCTTTCCAAACATAGGACATCACTGTCAAATGTTACGATATATCATAGCATCTGTGACACCCATATGTTTGTAAACTCTTTGTATGTACCAAAACATGTGGTGCGTGGTTGGAATGATCTCAGCGACAAAACTAAAGTGTACAGTGAGAACTATTACGTGTGCAACAACGAGGATGCAGTGGAAATGCATTTACATCGATTGGATGAACATTATGGAAACAATCACTCGAAACCGACGTTTCACGTAAGTCACATGCAACGAAAATCTGCAACGCATCCATCTGTGTGCGGCGTGTTTGTAATTATGTTTTATTTATATTTTAGGACAATTAATCTATAAAAACACACCAAATGTCAGAAAGAAAGCGTGTAAACCGTATGATGATGAATCGCAACGATTCGAAACCGGTAACGGTTTCCTTTCAATAATGGAACTCAAAGTAAATTTGTGGCTTGTTGCTGTCCTAACACCATCAACATTTGTCTTCAAAAACAGCCACGGTCTCCAACATGTCATCATATGACAAAATTGCACTCCTAAATAAAGCGGATATAACGACACCTCAAGGCGACACCATTACAATGCCGTGTAATGCCAGCTCTAGTTTTGATAATACTGAGAGTATGGCATTGGTGGCCGGGAGACCCCTCGCGGGGCGGTTCGGCTGCCGCTCCACAAGTTCTTTTACACCACTACGGCGACTTGCGAGTGAATGAGGATGAAATGATGATGAAAGATACACAACACCCAGTCATCTCGTGGGAAAAAAAATCTCTGACCCCGCCGGGAATCGAAACCGTGACCCCGTGCGCGGGAAGCGAGAACGCTACCGCAAGACCACGAGGCGCGGCCTCTAGTGTTGATAATGGCTTCAGACCGGCGTGGAAGATAATCGACAAGTTTCTTGGGGAGTGCCGTACACAGCTGAAGCCAATAACTGTTTCTTAGATCGTCTAGAGCCACCAAATTACAGGGATGCTAATTCTGCCGGCCCGTGCGGCCGAGCGGTTCTAGGCGCTTTAATCTGGAACCGTGCGACCGCTACGGTCTCAGGTTCGAATCCTGCCTCGGGCATGGATGTGTGTGAAGTCGTTATGTTAGTTAGGTTTAAGTAGTTCTAAGTTCTAGGGGACTGATGCCCTCAGCAGTTAAGTCCCATAGTGCTCAGAGCCATTTGAACCATTTTTGAAGTCATCAGTCCCTGGAACTTAGAACTACTTAAACCTTACTAACCTAAGGACATCACACACATCCATGCCCGATGCAGGATTCGAACCTGCGTCCATAGCATTCACACGGTTCCAGACTGTAGTGCCTAGAACCGCTTGGCCAACCCGGCCGGCTCGTTCAGACACTACACCACGACTCAGCGGATACCCTCAGCTGATTTCGTCAATGAATTTGACGAGAAAGCCTGAATTTCCGCACTGACACAATATGTCACATTTTACATACATACATTTGCTTACACCCGATGGTGATCCAAGGAAGTATTACATATAAAGAAACCCAATCTGTTGCATTTACACGACTAAACAGCTGAACATATTTCGATGGAATTTGGGATGCAAATAGCTTCAGCCTTGAGGACTAACATAGGCTACTTAAAAAGAGAGAGAGAGAGAGAGAGAGAGAGAGAAATTGTAGCCTGAGAGGTTTAAGTAAGGAATGTAACATCTTTTTTACATCTCTCAACATAAAACGAACTGAAAACTTACTAAATTAGTTACATAATTTACACACTAGCTACTTCAATAGAACTATGCACAGATGTGCATTCCTATCCACTCCGCTCCACATACACTACTCACCAACGACGCTTTGCGTGCTATTACGTTGCGTGGTGTATTGGAGCAGCTGTGAAAGGGGAGGGGGGGACGAGGTTCACTCCCGAGCTATGCTTATACGAACAGGCAGATACATAAGGGTAGCTGATGTTACTTCAATTACAATAGATTACTTATTGACCATCGCTCAAAAATGGTTCAAATGGCTCTGAGCACTATGGGACTTAACTTCTGAGGTCATCAGTCCCCTAGTCTTAGAACTACTTAAACCTAACTAACCTAAGGACATCACACACATCCATGCCCGAGGCAGGATTCGAACCTGCGACCGTAGTGGTCCCGTGGTTCCAGTCTGTAGCGCCTAGAACCGCTCGGCCACTTCGGCCGGCTCCATCGCGCATAACAAAAAACTACTGATAAGGGAGCACATCCGCGGTAACACCTTCAATTATTCATATTGGAGGGAATGGATCAAATATGTATGCAACGTTGGGCGTTGAAATGGAAGGAAAAAACAAGTTGCTCTTGTTGCTCTAGTGAAAAATGGTTCAAATGGCTTTGAGCACTATGGGACTTAACGTCTAAGGCCATCAGTCCCCTACAACTTAGAACTACTTAAACCTAACTAACCTAAGGACATCACACACATCCATGCACGAGGCAGGATACGAACCTGCGACCGTAGCAGTCTCTCAATTTAGGACTGAAGCGCTTAGAACCGCTCGGGCACCACGACCGGCTGCTCTAGTGAAAAAATATAACTTCCGGTAATTTCTGTAGGAATGCAATGATCCGAGGCGTTTCTTAAATGTATTTAGATAATATAACGCGTGCTTTCATATTTGACATACTCCTACAGTTAAATTATAGAAAAGCTTCCATAATGTACGTATATACAGGCACGGTATACGTCAATACATGGAAGCATATATAACCACACCACTACATACGTAAACATTTATAAATTATTAGCTTTCTTATTCACCATCAGTGAACATAACGAAGCTACTGATATGCGAACGCAACTGTGGGTGTCAGCTAGTATTTCATAACTATAAATATCTTGTATCATAATATCAGCGAATTTATTTTAAAACTCTTGTGCGAAATATTATACGTAGAGATCTAGACTGTAAAGGTAACACTATCCGCGCTGTATCCACAAGTAGATTTTACGCATCCGCGACGCTTTTATACGCATATACGAATATTAAAATCTTGCAAACTAGACTGACCCGTTGGAGTTTTCACATAGCTGATGGTAGGTTACCACCTGGCCATTATCATCTGCTGATCTAAGACGTCGTAATTTTAATTCCTAACATTAAGATCGTGGAGGCCGATCGTGACTACATTTTAATAAAACAGATTCTATCGTGTCAGTTACAAGTCCTTATGTTCTGTCGTAATTACTAACACGAATTCTGAACATTTTCTGGCAAATATATCCTCAACATTGAACAGTCAAATGGAGTAATGTGTAATACTAACGACATAGTTCGTTTATCAGATGTACGTTAATTTAAAATAATGTGACACCAATCGCGCGGTTCCGGACTGAAGCGCCAGAAACGCTCGGCCACCGCGGCCGGCTTTTGAGGCTCATGTTTAAATGATGCACAGAAGGTTAAATGATTATTTCACAGCGTAATACTGCTTGCAGAAGTATGAGTAGCTCTGTTATTTGTATCCATGTAACAGCTTCCATTGTAGTTGACAGTTGGTAACACATCACACAAGTTTAAAAGGATATCTATGTACAGTGAGCAACGTGTGTAATTCCAGATATTTTTGAGTGTGGTACCTTAATATGTACACAACTCACTTTGGTGGTGATTTTTTTCCGCTGTATCCGACAGTCCTCCCACAAACACAGAAACACATAACAAACTTTACGACCTGATGATTTCTGCACGGACGTAACTACAACCCTTACGGACTTCTCCTATAGAATAACCACTTTGCCTCCACACGTCCACACTGCACCACCAACCGAAAAGCATACGACTTGTCATGGGTTAATTATTAGTCTGCAAATAAATACTGATGTACTGTTGTTCAGAACACTGTCCTCAGTCACCAGTAGAAATATAGGCGCTTTTATTCGTTACACCCTGTATAAACAGATACTGGGTGAAAAATGAGTGCCGGCCGGTGTGGCCATGCGGTTCTAGGCGCTTCAGTCTGGAACCGCGTGACCGCTACGGTCGCAGGTTCGAATCCTGCCTCGGGCATGAATGTGTGTGATGTCCTTAGGTTAGTTAGGTTTAAGTAGTTCTAAGTTCGAGGGGACTGATGACCACAGATGTTAAGTCCCATATTGCTCAGAGCCAAGAGCCTTTTTTTTTTTTTTTTTTTTTGAAAAATGAGTAAAGTTATACCAACTGTCAGTCACAATGGAAGCTAATAGACGGTTACTAATAATAAAGCTGCCTCTACCGTCGTAGGACAGTACCCAACATTACACTATGAAACAGTCATGAAACTTCCTGTGAATCATCTGAAGATGAGGCCGAAAAGGTTAAAAAAACCTGTTTATGGAATAAAAAAGAATTTCATAAAAGTGACTGGTTGCAGTTTTCTGTATTGATACTGCGTAAACGGTAACGATTTTTTAAACACTCGTAATGGATAAGCTAAAACACAAGTAATATCGGTCGTTCTCCAAGGAAGTATTACAGACTCTATGATGTTCCAAATCCATAAAAACGATTTAGTAGACAATCTGAGCAGACCTTCTGTATTGTTTGCAGATGATGCTGATGTGTACCACCTAGTAAAATCACCAGAAGATCAAAATTAACTGCAAAGTAATTTAGATAGAACATCCATATGGTGTAAAGACGGCAACTGACTGTATATAATGGGAAGTGTAAAGTTATCCACATGAGTACGCAAAAGGTCCCATTACATTTCGGCTAAACGACAAATCACACAAATCTAATGGTTGTCAATTCAACTAAATATCTAGGGACTACAATCACGAACAACTTAAAATGGAAGAAATTACATGGTAAATATTGTAGAGGCTGCTAACCAAAGGGTGCCTTTTATGGCAGAACACTTAGAAGATGGAACAGGCCTACTAAACAGACTGTCTACCTTACGCTTGTCCGACCTGCTCTTAAGTGTTGCTAAGCGGATGGGATCCTTACCAGATAGCATTTACGGAGGACATCGAGAATGTTCAAAGAAAGCAGCTCGTTTCTTACTACCGGGAAATAAGGGAGACGGTGTCGCGGATCTGATACGCGAGTTGGGGTGGTCATGATTAAGAAAAGATCTTTTCACGAAATTTCTGTCATCTTTCTCATCCGAACGCGAAAATATTTTTCTGGCGCCCACCCACATAGGAAGAAATGATAAACATAATAAATCAGAACTCGCACAACGAGATTAAAATATCCTTTTTTCCCGCACCCTGTTCTACAGTGGAACGGTGGAGACATAGTGTGAAGGTGGTTCGATGAGCCCTTCGTCAGGAAATTTGGAAATTTGTGGTAAGGTACTATGGGACCAAACTGCTGAGTTCATCGGTCCCTAGGCTAACACACTACTTACACTAAGGACAACACACACACACACACTCGTACCCGAAAGAGGACTCGAACCACAGACCACAGACGGGGGGAGCAGCGCAAACAGTGGCAAGGGGCCTGAGACCGCGCGGCTACCCCGTGCGGCCCTTCGCCAGGCATTCAATTAAAAATTGGAGAGTATTCATATATATGTATATGTATGTATGTGATAAACAAATATGAGTTAGACTATGGAGCGAAGCTTCCAATGGATGGAGTGTCTTAGAAAATCGTTCATGTCACTTTGTGGATATATTCGTTAATTACGTAAGTGACCTTTGTTTATGTAATCTAAAGGAGAATGAGTCAGACGCAAGGCAACACCTGATACGACGGGAGCGGGCTATACGTATAATTCTGCAGAAAATCAGGAAGATCTGCATGTCATGACCTTCAGCTTTTGCAAATGTCGAAAACGGATCTAAAGTGTTAACGGATCTAAAGTGTTACGTAATCCACCCAACACATCTACATACTCTCCCCTATGGATAATAAAAGACGAGGTAAACAATAATAATCCGACCGCATGCAATGTAAAAACAGAAAATCGTAATAGTGGCACTGTCATTTGACTTTTAACCGCAAGCGTGCGGTTAAACATTAGTACTGCGCATCTCTGCAGACAAATCCGTGGATGCCTCAACGGTGCAATATCTTACCGGCAAAGTCAGCATTACTGCGGACATCCTTCTGTTAATCCGTAGATACCACAATCCATGAGGGAGTCTAATTATATGCCTCGCGCCCCGAATGGAATTTGTTAAACTGACCAACTAGTGTCACCGTTTACATGCAATATATTCGTTCTCCCAATACTTTACTGTGAAATGCAAACATAGCTAATGGCACTCAATCAAACTGTGTCTACCGACAGGAGATTTCTACAAATGACAGGAGACCTAGGAAATGAATTTCCTATTGCGTCATTACACTACACTCTCACCACAAAGAAAATTCTTGATGAATGTGAGGAGCAGTGCGATAGACATCCTGGGTGCGTAAGAGCATGCAGAAATGTAACAGGACGAAGTTCATGCTCCACCGAACAATTTGAGGTAGCGAACCTGTGGTCGGAGAAGCCAGGTTAAGGAGATAAGGAAGCAAACTTGTCTACCGGTTTATCTAGCGTTACTGGTTTCCATCTTATTTGCAACTAACATTCGTTCAAGTTTACACGTATTGTACTGTTTACTTACATCTACATTCCTTATTTCCTGATTACCAGGAAGTATTTCCTGGTCTTTGCATTGAAAGGGGAGATTCTATTCCATGGCCTGGGAGATCAGCTGACCTGAATCCCCTTGATTATTTTCTATGCCGATATCTAAACTCACTCGTGTATGAGACCCCAGTGGATACGGAGATGGAATTAGTTACCAGAATTGTAGCTGCCTGTGATGTGGTTCGAAACACACCAGAGATGTTTGTCAGAGTGTGTCAGGATCTCAACCGATGTCATGCTTCCATTGAGGTTGATGGCCGTCAGTTTAGCACATTTTGTAAGATACAGTACGAATGGTACGTTCATTGTGTCAGTGATGATACTTGCAGTTAACTCTAGCTAACGTAAATAAAATAGTATACAATACTGTGATTTTATTCCTATTATGTCCATAAGCTGGCTTCTCTGACCACAGGTTCCCTACCTCAAATTGTTCGGTGGAGCATCCTCTACGTCGTGTTAAAATTTTGCACGCTCTTACAGAGATATCCTGTATACTCAGTAGATGAAAATAAGCTGGATTAACGAAATCTCTCATACAGCACAAATCAAGCACCTTCAGTTACCGCCGGCCAGAGTGACCAAGCGGTTCGAGACGCTGCAGTCTGGAACCGCGTGACCGCTACGGTCGCAGGTTCGAATCCTGCCTCGGGCATGGATGTGTGTGATGTCCTTAGGTTAGTTAGGTTTAAGTAGTTCTAAGTTCTAGGGGGCTGATGACCACAGCAGTTGTGCTCAGAGCCATTTGACACATTTTTTGAACCTTCAGTTACCCACATAAAAATACGTATATACCCCACATGTCATTCTGGAAGTTGCATCAGACATATTCTACCAGTTAGTTGCACACGGTGGAAAAAATAAACAAACCCCTTCACAGACCATCTAAAATTACTGAAATATCCAACGTTCCAGCTCTGAAAGAAAGAACTGGCGCACCTAAACTACTGGCCACTAAAATTGCTACGCCAAGAAGAAATGCAGATGATAAACGGGTATTCATTGGAGAAATATATTATACTAGAACTGACTTGTGATTACATTTTCACGCAATTTGGGTGCATAGATCCTGAGAAATCATTACCCAGAACAACCACCTCTGACCGTAATAACGGCCTTGATACGCCTGGGCATTGAGTCAAACAGAGCTTAGATTGCTTGTACACGTACATCTGCCCATGCAGCTTCAACACGATACCACAGTCCATCAAGAGTAGTGACTGGCGTATTGAGACGAGCCAGTTGCTCGCCACCATTTACCAGATGTTTCCAGTTGGTGAGAGATCTGGAGAAAGTACTGGCCAGGGCAGCAATCGAACGTTTTCTGTATCCAGAATGGACCGTACAGTACCTGCAACATGCGGTCGTGCATTATCCTGCTGAAATGTAGGGTTTCGCAGGGATCGAATGAAGGGTAGAGCCACCGGTCGTAACACATCTGAAATGTAACGTCCACTGTTCAAAATGCCGTCAATGCGAACAAGAGGTGACCAAGACGTGTAACCATTACGGCAGGTGATACGCCAGTATGGCGATGACGAATACACGCTTCC
This sequence comes from Schistocerca cancellata, assembly GCF_023864275.1. Taxonomy (NCBI): domain Eukaryota; kingdom Metazoa; phylum Arthropoda; class Insecta; order Orthoptera; family Acrididae; genus Schistocerca; species Schistocerca cancellata. Next base: position 97,678,163 of record NC_064631.1, on the reverse strand, counting down.
AATGTGCGTTCACCGCGATGTCGCCAAACACGTATGCCACCATCATGATGCTGTAAACGGAACCTGGATTCATGCAGAAAAATGACGTTTTGCCACTCGTGTACCCAGGTTCGTCGTCGAGTACACCATCGCAGGCGCTCCTGTCTGTGATGCAGCGTCAAGGGTAACCGCAGCCATGGTCTCCGAGCTGATAGTCCATGCTGCTGCAAACATCGTCGAACTGTTCGTGCAGATGGCTGTTGTCTTGTAAACGTCTCCATGTGTTGACTCAGGGATCGAGACGTGACTGCACGATCGTTACATCCACGAAGGTAAGATGTCTGTCATCTCGACTGCTAGTGATACGAGGGCGTTGGGATCCAGCACGGCGTTCGGTATTACCGTCCTGAACCCATCGATCCCATATTCCATCGATCCAACGCGAGCAGCAACGTCGCCATACGATAAACCGGCTAGGATACAATCCGACCTTTATCAAAGTCGAAAACTTGATGGTACGCATTTCTCTTCCTTACACGAGGGATGACAACAACGTTTCATCAGGCAACGGCGGTCACCTACTGTTTGTGTATGAGAAATCGGTTGGGAACTTTCCTCATGTCAGCACGTTGTAGGTGTCGCCACCGGCGCCAACCTTGTGTGAATGCTCTGAAAATCCAATCATTTGCATATCACAGCGTCTTCTTCCTGTCGGTTAAATTTCGCGTCTGTAGCACGTCATCTTCGTGGTGTAGCAATTTTAATGGCCAATTGTGTACATTCGCCAGAATAGAAAGGATATGATTTCCATACAACAGGAGTTACTTATACATCAATAAAGTTCGGAAGTTTGTTAGTATTTGTTGAAAATACAATCAGGGCAAATAAATGGGGATTAAAATGCTTTAAATTAGGGCAAACAGCTCCACAAGTGATTTTTTCAACGGGCCTGTTTTTTCCAGAATGAGATTTTCACTCTTCAGCGGAGTGTGCGCTGATATGAAACTTCGTGGCAGAAGTGGCAGAAGTAAAGCTGTGAGGACAGGGAATGAGCCGTGCTTGGGTAGCTCAGTCGGTAGTGCACTTGCCCGCGAAAGGCAAAGGTCCCAAGTTCGAGTGTCGGTTCGGCACACAGTTTTAATCTTCCAGGAAGTTTCAGGCATGTTTTTTTATCAGCAATAAAGTGCATTTCCGTATTATGCATAAGAAAAGTTTCCTCCGATCCACCAAGTTCACATCATGTGTCCAAGCCAAATACGAATTCAAAATTAAAAATAAACAGTGCCATAACAGCATTAACTGCAACTCACTGCAAGGGCTCCGCCCTGTGGCAACCCGTCATCTCCTTCAGAGATAGAGTGGAGAAAACCATCCTCCATCTCGGACGTGACGAGAAAAAGTAAGCTCCTTGTTATTGGAGTTAGGGAGTGTACTGCAGGCAGGACGCCAACGTCGGAGACTGCTTGCCTTCCCCTGGCTGCACACTCGCGACAGAGCACAAGCCGGCGCCGCCGCAGTGCTGCCTGTGTGTCCCTCCTTGCGACGCCCTCGACTCCAGACCTGAGTAGGAGACATAGTTGGGCGTGGTGTGCTTTGTCAGCGCCGCCAGTGCAGACAGCCTATCCCAATTGCATTCGCGCCGTCCTCTCCGGTGTCTAGCAGCAATCCGGCGCCTGCTGTCGAGTTTCGGAGCGACTCGGCGGCGTCTTTGATCTTGGCGTGCGTCGCAGCGCTCCAGCGCTGTGCTGTGCCGTTTGCAGCCAACTGCTCCAGCGGTTCGCAGACGATTCGCGCTACCATTTCGGCCCGATGGCCTTCAATGTGACTCCGCTACAAAGCGGTAGCGTCTCATAATCCTGCGTTCTGCCTCTCGAGAAATGGCGGCCGCTTTGCGGTTTGTGCAAGTCCCCACCGCAGACCCAGCCGTTGCTTTCCGGGAGACGGGAACAACGTTTTCCACGGTTGGTGCATACAACACTATGAATAATCGTATCTAACTTCACAACAGAGCATTTCTTAGCACCATCTACATTACTAAACGCGGAATCGCGGGTCCCTGGTAACGGATTCTAGGACAACAAATACATGCCGACACAAAAGAGAAACGACACATCACGAAGGAGCTAGTCAAACTGGTCACAAATTGATACTCATAAACGTATCTACGGACAATGCGAAACTGTAAATGATGATGACACGTGGATGACTGGGTGACGCTGCAGCGCAGCTTCACCGCGTAGCTGCCAATGATTATAAAATGGTTCAAATGGCTCTAAGCACTATGGGACTTAACTTCTGACGTCACCAGTCCCCTGCACTTAGAACTACTTAAACCTAACTAACCTAAGGACATCACACTCATCCATGCCCGAGGCAGGATTCGAACCTGTGACCGTGGCAGCAGCGTGGTTCCGGACTGAAGCGCCTAGAACCGCTCGGCCACAGCGGCCGGCTAGGATGATAAGCAAGGGGCATATCGATACCAGGGCACCAATTCTTGGCGAATTTCATTCCATGTACTCAGCTGGACAGTAACTATGCCCCGCAGACAGGCTCGTGAGAAATTTACTCAGCATGTGAGAGAGGGAACGTATTTGGGCTCAAAGAAGATGGCTGGAGTAATGGACGAATCGTTGGACATTAGGAAAGGAGCGATGCAACTATTCGACGATGTTGGCAGAAGAGAATGAACCATGGCAGAACACAGCGTCAAAGAACAAGCGGTCGACCTAGAGAGACGACAGAACGTGAGGATCGAGTAAACGTCTGTGGGGAAAGTCAGATCCGCGGATTCATCAATGTCACAGATTCAATGTGAAACTGGTGCTTCAGTGGTCAAAACCACCATTAATAGACGACTCACAGAAAGCGGGCTGAGATCAGGGCGCTCCTTGCGCGACTACTGTTGACTTTTGTGCGGTCGCTGTTTGCAGTAGTGTCGGTAACATTCGGCTTAGAATATTATCGGCTGAGAGAGAATTGTCATCGCTGATGAGGCCTGGTTAGAACTGGGCCCAGACGACGCGAATCCGTGGCTGGAGACGCATCAGACAGAGGTGGAATGCCAAACTGACTGGGCCGGTCGCGGTGGCCGTGCGGTTTTAAGTGCTTCAGTCCGGAACGGCGCGACTGCTATGGCCGCAGGTTCGAATCGTACCTCGGGCACATATCTGTGTGATGTCCTTAATTAGGTTTAAGTAGTTCTAAGTTCTAGGGGACTGATGAACTCAGATGGTAAGTCCCATAGTGCTCAGAGCCATTCGAACCATTTGACTGGCTCCCGCCTGACGGCCCGAAGGCCAGGGTCGATCGTCCGAGGTGCCATTTCTTTTCACAGAAGGCCCCATTTGGTTGTCATCCACGGTACTCTTACAGCACAGCGGCACGTCGACGATATTCTACGCTCAGTTTCGTTGCCCTGGAGTTACATTTCAGCAAGATAATGACCGCACGCAAGTTCTTCTATTGCTTTTCTTCGTGCATTCCAAACCCTTTCTTGTCCAGTCAGATCGCGGTATCTCTTCCCAATTAGGGACGTTTGTAGCATTATAGCCATGGCACTCCAAGCAGCTTGGTATTTTGAAGATCTAACGAGCCAATTGGACAGAATTTGGCACGATATCCCTCAGGAGGACTTCCAACAACCCTGTCTATCAGTACCAAGCCGAATAACTATTTGCATATAGACCAGAAGCGGATCATCATGTTATCGACTTCCTTGGTTTCTAAAGTTCTTTCTTTTGAATAAATCATCCAATCTTGCTCAAATTATATATAGGTACATCCAGTCTACTGCTTTCCGTCCCATTCGGATAATTTCGTCGTGTTATGCCGCTTTTCTGTCTTAGACATAAAAAAGACACTCCGTCTTCAGGCCATAAGTGACCCATCGGGACCATCCGGCGGCCGTGTCATCCTCAGCCGAGGATGCGGATAGGAGGGGCATGTGGTCAGCAGACCACTCTCCCGGTCGTTATGATGATTTTCTTTGACCGCAGCTGCTACTTTTCGGTTGAGGAGCCCCTCAATTAGCATCACGAGACTGAGTGCACCCCGAAAAATGGCAATAGTGAATGGCGGCGCGAATGGTCACCCATCCAAGTGCCGCCCACGCACGACAGCGCTTAACTTCGGTTACCTGTCGGGAACCGGTGTACCCACTGCGGCAAGGTCATTGTACAGAACATAAGAACAAAAGTAATTTTCACATGATGTGTTACTGCCAAGTAACATAGCTCGATTAAATTTGAATTATACATATAAAGGATTGCTACAGTATCGTAAGGAAGGTAACTGACAGAAACACCCAATAAAACGAACATAAATATACTTTTATTCAAAAACAGTAAAACCACTGAAGCCACCACAACCATATACGATGGTCCTCTGGACATTAAAAAAAAGGCGGGACACGGTCCTTAATAAGCTGTGTGATAACTGGGGAAGGCAGCGCATGCTCAGCAACGAGGACCCATGCTGGCTGCAAGGTTGGTAAGGAGTTCTTCTGCCTGTCGCTCCATTCCTCCACCAGCGCCGCTGACAACTACCGTGCAGTCGTTGGGGCATGTACACGCGCTGCAGTCCTCTCTCCAACGCACCCCACATGTGCTTGACGAGGTTTACGTCGGGGAACGGACAAGCCAGTCCATCAGCTGAATATCCCTTCGATCGAAGAGCTCCTCCATCAGCGCTTTTCGATGCGGTCGATTATACACTCCTGGAAATGGAAAAAAGAACACATTGACACCGGTGTGTCAGACACACCATACTTGCTCCGGACATTGCGAGAGGGCTGTACAAGCAATGATCACACGCACGGCACAGCGGACACACCAGGAACCGCGGTGTTGGCCGTCGAATGGCGCTAGCTGCGCAGCATTTGTGCACCGCCGCCGTCAGTGTCAGCCAGTTTGCCGTGGCATACGGAGCTCCATCGCAGTCTTTAACACTGGTAGCATGCCGCGACAGCGTGGACGTGAACCGTATGTGCAGTTGACGGACTTTGAGCGAGGGCGTATAGTGGGCATGCGGGAGGCCGGGTGGACGTACCGCCGAATTGCTCAACACGTGGGGCGTGAGGTCTCCACAGTACATCGATGTTGTCGCCAGTGGTCGGCGGAAGGTGCACGTGCCCGTCGACCTGGGACCGCACCGCAGCGACGCACGGATGCACGCCAAGACCGTAGGATCCTACGCAGTGCCGTAGGGGACCGCACCGCCACTTCCCAGCAAATTAGGGACACTGTTGCTCCTGGGGTATCGGCGAGGACCATTCGCAACCGTCTCCATGAAGCTGGGCTACGGTCCCGCACACCGTTAGGCCGTCTTCCGCTCACGCCCCAACATCGTGCAGCCCGCCTCCAGTGGTGTCGCGACAGGCGTGAATGGAGGGACGAATGGAGACGTGTCGTCTTCAGCGATGAGAGTCGCTTCTGCCTTGGTGCCAATGATGGTCGTATGCGTGTTTGGCGCCGTGCAGGTGAGCGCCACAATCAGGACTGCATACGACCGAGGCACACAGGGCCAACACCCGGCATCATGGTGTGGGGAGCGATCTCCTATACTGGCCGTACACCACTGGTGATCGTCGAGGGGACACTGAATAGTGCACGGTACATCCAAACCGTCATCGAACCCATCGTTCTACCATTCCTAGACCGGCAAGGGAACTTGCTGTTCCAACAGGACAGTGCACGTCCGCATGTATCCCGTGCCACCCAACGTGCTCTAGAAGGTGTAGGTCAACTACCCTGGCCAGCAAGATCTCCGGATCTGTCCCCCATTGAGCATGTTTGGGACTGGATGAAGCCTCGTCTCACGCGGTCTGCACGTCCAGCACGAACGCTGGTCCAACTGAGGCGCCAGGTGGAAATGGCATGGCAAGCCGTTCCACAGGACTACATCCAGCATCTCTACGATCGTCTCCATGGGAGAATAGCAGCCTGCATTGCTGCGAAAGGTGGATATACACTGTACTAGTGCCGACATTGTGCATGCTCTGTTGCCTGTGTCTATGTGCCTTTGGTTCTGTCAGTGTGATCATGTGATGTATCTGACCCCAGGAATGTGTCAATAAAGTTTCCCCTTCCTGGGACAATGAATTCACGGTGTTCTTATTTCAATTTCCAGGAGTGTAGTTATTCACAGAAATTTACTCACCGCGCTCTTGGCACCATTGTAAATGGTGTCGCAGATCTGTGGATGGTAACAGAAGACAGTGTACCGGTAGTCGTCCAGAGAGATCACCTCCATTCAGTCGCCGTGCCACTTTGGAGCGTGAGTTGGCGTATCTTACAATCTTGCTAAACGTGGCTGCAATTGCAGCCGCTGCTTGACTTTGGTCCTTTCTCGCCTGCTTTAGTTGACGTGAATGACAACCTCCTCTGCTTCGGGCAGTGGTACCTGAGGTTTTGGACGACCCACATGCACGTAAAACAATGCTGTGAGAAATACCAAGTACCTGTGTTACACTCCTTCTTCTCCGAGTGATGTTATCCGTATGTTTCCACCACTACCACAACTGACCGCAAATGCTCACTGATTGACACACGCTATCTTTCTCAGTTCCTTGAACTGCCTTTCATCGTGGGGTGAACCCCATCTGGCGCTATAGTAACGGGGACCTGACGCCAAGTGATGTACAGCTTCCTGCGCACGAGAGGGAAACCTCTGGCAGCACACTCCCATACTTTCAATCATTTCCATCAATTATTAATATGTTTAGTTATTTTATATGTCTGGCCCTTAAATTTTTCAGATAATTATTGACGGAATTTATGTAATTCAAATGCTATCATAACCCATTCATCAAGAAGTATAATCTAAACTTAATGGCTTAACACAGGTAGACAAATACACTGGCGGAAAAATACCACAACAAAAAATAGTTAATAAAAAGTAATAACATTTTGGAAGCACATTTATGTAGATAACATGTTTAAGTGATTAATATCGCGACATCATAGGTCAATACAAGTACGAGGTAGGACACTGCAGATCTGAAATGCTGGTACATTAAAAATCGGTATAACCACCAGAATGTTAAATGCAAGCATCCAGACGCGCATGTCTTGTGTTGTGCAGGGGTCTCATGTCAGTTTGTGGGATAAGTTCCATGATTGTCGCACTTGGCCGATCAATACAGGACGGTTAATGCTGGTTGTGGATGATGCCGCCGTTGTCATACGATGATTACCCATATGTTCTCCATTCGAGACAGATCTGGCGGTCGAGCAGGACAAGGTAACATTTCGACACTCTGTAGACGTGTTGGGTTACAACGGCGTTTTGTGGGCGAGCATTATCCATGAAATACTGTTCACGGCCGGCCGCTATAGCCGAGTGGTTCTAGGCGCTTCAGTCCGGTACCGCGCTGCTGCTGCGGTCGCATATTCGAATCCTGCCTCTGGCATGGATGTGTGCCATGTCCTTAGGTTAGTTAGGTTTAAGCCGTTCTAAGTCTAGGGGACTGATGACCTCAGATGTTGTCCCATAGTGCTTAGAGCCATTAGAACCATTTTTGCTGTTCATGAATGTGAGGACAACAGACCTAATCACCAGATTGACGTACACATTTGCATTCAGCGTGCGTGGGATAGCCACGAGAGTGCTGTTACTGTCATATGAAATCGCATCCCACACCGTAACCTACTCCTGATGTAGGTTCAGTGTGTCTACCACCCAGACAAGTTGGCTTCTGGCCGTCGATTGGTCTCCTTCCAATCAACACACGACCGTTATTGGCATCGAGGCAGAAGCAGCTTGCATCAGAAAACAACAATTTCCACCCTGCCCTCCAATGAGCTCTCGCCTGAAACCGCTGAGGTCGCAAATGACATTGATTTGAGATCACTGGAATACACGCTACAAGGGGTCTCGTTCGGTGCGTCTCTGAAATGGCCAGTTTGTAACAGTTCGTTGTCGCACTGTGGTGCCAACTGCTGCTCAAATTGCTGCTGCTGATGCAGTACTATGCGACAGTGTTCCACGCCGAACACGTTGCTCGTTCCTCTCGGAATTACCACGAGGCCGTCCGCAGCCCGATCTTCCTGCGACCATACGTTCTCGTGATCACCGCTGCCAACAATCACGTTGTGGCTACATTCCTATCAAGTATTTCTGCAGTATCGCAGAAAGGACATCTAGCTTCTCGTAGCCCTATTACACGACCTCTTTCAATCTCAGTGAGGTGCTGATAATGGCGTCTTTGTCGCCGTATAGGCAGTGTTGACTAATACCTACTCACCACGTCCAATCACGTAACTATCGCTCACGACCTTTACAGGCTGTATTTAAAGCAAACCTGATTTGCATCCTCATAGTGGCCCTACTAGCTCTATTCTTATGCGACTGGCGCGCAATTTGAATAGATATCATCTTTCATACGAGTACATACAAACACGCGTACCAACTTTCGTTTATGTCCTGCAACTCCTTCTTGGTGTTGAGAGGTTTTTTCCGTCAGTGTATCGAAGTTAGAAAATGTGTAAATGCCTTGGAAGAGTGAAGCTCACGGCGCCGCAATTAATCTGAATATATTCATCCAGTATTTGAGAATGAGGGCAGGTATCAACACCTAAAACATTTCAAATTTAATTTCAAACTATTTCGAAACATTTTCACAAAGTAATCAACGAATAGAAAAACATTTATCTCTTACTGCGTCTTTGCTGCTTATACAGTTAAACTTCAGCATCGAGAATGACGTTTAATTTTTTACTTCCTTGTTAATAATTCTAACGGTACACATTTTTCAGACTGTAACTACATACGCCACTGAATGGACCTGCGAAGTTATATCACTGTGCGGCACATAGTTCAGCAGCTATGATGACATGAACTTCGAGACGCGTGGAAAACTGCTAGATTTTCTCAAAACTGAGAGCAAATTGCGCGGATTACACTCATTCAATGAATACCCCGAAACGAACAAAAACGAAGTAATTAAGGTTTTGTGTCCTCGACCATAAATGTTTACGTACTTAACGTCAAATATTTACCACTTTAACTCATACGTAAACTAATCAAATGTTTGCAGCTGTTTTAAACAATGGATTTCGAGAATCGGGGTTTGGGTCTCCCGGAAACATCTACTGTTAAAAATAAATAAATAAATAAATAAATCTGAGTTTGGCAGTAGTCTGTGTTATCTTACCTCATTTCATCGTAACTTCCATCCTGCCTATTCAAAATTAAGCTCGACGAATTTCTACTTCTTAAAGCCCGGGCTGTGGGAAAGTCGAAAAAGAAGACTATCGCCGAGTTTTCGATGTGGTGCTGTAGAAGGATGTTGAAAATTAACGTCTTCTTAAGATTACAGGCTCTCCAACGAGAAGGTGAACCTGCGCAAAACACTGAAAAAAAGAAGGGACAGGTAGACAGGTCATCTGATAAGGCATCAGGGAACGACTTTCATAGTACAGGAAGGAGCTGTAGAGACTAAAACCAGTAGTGGACGATAGAGATTAAAATTAAATTAGCAAGTAATTGAGCATGTTGGTGCAAGTGGTATTCAGAGATGGAGAGATTAGGAAGACTTCGTCGGCCGCATCGAACCTGCCAGTAGACAGGTGGCGACAGAATGAAACAAGCTTTTGGCAAGTGAATCGGTCGCGAACTAAGCCCTTTGATGCAAGAGTCGTTCGCAGTAGTAAGTGATCTTTGCCGTTGCACTTCTGGCCCTTAGTGACATGTGCAGAAAGCTGATTAACTCAATGAATCTTGTTGTTTCCATTTGCTCATATTGTAGTCTATATTTTTCCAAAACATGTAAATATTATATCGACATTGTTTTGGCAACGACCGGGAGACCACAAATAGAGGGAGTGAAATACATGTACTTCGATGTGTCCTAGGTCACTTTGGCGGATATTACGTGTTTGCTGTTGGTACTTAATTTTTCAGGCGTATAAATGATTTAGCTTTGAACCCGAGTTTTGGGCTGCGCTGCTAGTTTCTAGGATTTATACTGATAAGCCGAAACATTATTGCCATTTCCCACAGCGACATTGACTGCCACCTGGTGGCGTTGCGGGGCAGGTGACGCGGTAACAAAAGTATGTAAACGGTGCACACACGGACAGGTGATCACCTTAGCGAAGATGCGGACTGCACTGGGGTAAGCGACTTTGACATAGGGCACGAAATCCATTGGGGTAAGCGACTTCCGTTGGTTGGATGGTTTGAGGGAGGTGACCAAACGGCGTGGTCTTCGGTCCAATCGGATTAGGGAAGGGTCGGGAAGGAAGTAGGCCGTGCCATTTCAAAGGAACCATCTCGGCATTTGCCTGAAGCGATTTAGGCCAATCAAGGAAAACCTAAATCAGAATGGCCGGATGCAGGTTTGAACCGTCGTCCTCCCGAATGCGAGCCCAGTGTGATGACTATTGCGCCACGTCGTTGGATAAGCCACTTTGACAAAGGGCATATTATTACTATACAGAGCATGGAACGGCTATCTCGAAAACGCCGAAGCTGGTCGAATGTTCACGTGCTACTGTCGTGAAGTAGGACAGCAAAACTACAACCAGGCGCTAAGTGGTTGGACGTCCACGACTCTTCACAGAACATGGTGTTCGGAGGCTTGTCTACTCTGTACAGTAGAGTGGACAGTGATCTGAGGCGTCCCTACCGAAAGAGCACAAAGCTGGTGCACGCACAAGTGTTTCGCAGTACATCGTTTATCGTACATTGTTGAACATGGAGCTCCTATGAGTTCGCTTGTTGACCCAACGACATTGCCAATTACGATCGCTTTTGGCACAGGACTTTCGTGATTCGGCCGTCGATCAATGGAAACGTGTCGGCTCTTCGGGTGAATCACATTTTTAGGATACTATGTTGATGGTCGTTTCCACAAACGCCGTCATCGAAGGTAATGACGAAACGTGCAGCGCGCTATGGATCCAGGCTGGTGGAAGCAATATTATGATGTGGGAGACATTGTCCTGCGCTTGCATGAGACTTGTCGTAGTAATCGAAGATATTCTGAGTGCAGCGAACCACCTGTCTCTCTACATACTTGATGTCTTTCCCGACGGGGATGTCATGTTTCAGCAGTTGAATTTTCCGTGTTTCGGAGCCACAATCGTGCTACAGTAGTTCGAGGAGCATTATGGTGAGTTCACGTTGATGTCTCGGCGACGGAGCTCACCTGATGTAAATCCTGTGGAACACATCTGGGTTGCTACCGTACGTCGTCACCTCGTACGCAAATCAGCGGCCCGTTATTTACACGAAATAGAAATCTAACGCCACATACCTTCACATACCTATTAAGAAACCGTCGGATCCGTGATATGCAGAATGAGTGATGTATTTCGCTCCGAAGATGGACAAAGAAACTATTAAACTTTTGATCATAATGTTTGGCTAAAAAAAAATGGTTCAAATGGCTCTGAGCACTATGGGACTTAACATCTATGGTCATCAGTCCCCTAGAACTCAGAATTACTTAAACCTAACTAACCTAAGGACATCACACAACACCCAGTCATCACGTTTGGCTCATCAGTGTATAATTCGTAATGGTGCGTTTTCAATGCTCGTTCTCGGCGACATGCAATTTTCTCGTCTTCTTTCCTTGTTGCAACCAAGTGGATCTCCAGCTTCATTTTGATACAATACACTAAATGTACTTCTAGAGCATTTGTTAGTTTGCTTTGCAACCACTTAATATACTTCTCACGACCTCCCACTGCCACCTATCTTCGTATTGCTATACTCATCCAACCTGCCATCTGCAGGCAGGTACATAGCTTAGGGCGCTTGAGCTCATAATGACAATACATGAAACGCCTGAAATAGCTGCACGTGTAGTAAACGTACTTCTTTCAAGTAACTGTACAACACCGCATGCACAGTGAAGCAGATGTATGTGACAGTGATATCATCCACCTCAAGGGAGTGTATTAATGACATCATTGTTCAATACCACCAGAAGAGACAGAGATTTTCATAAATGCTAACGAGCGCAGTATCATTGCCGAAAGCCATATAACAAAGGTTTCTACAGTCTTGGACAGCATGTGGTCTTCAGTCCAAAGAATGGGGTCATGCAGCTTCCTACGATAATCCTCGGCAAGCCTCTTCATCTATGAATAACTACCGCACTCTACATCCGTTTGCCTTAGCCAAATTTCACGTCTTCGTCTCTGTCTACAACTTTTTACCCCTCGCACATCCTTCCATTAACCAACTGAAAATGTGCCCTATAAACCAATCCCTTCTTTTAATAGAATTGTGCCATATAAAGGGTGAAAAAAAATTCGCGTACTCAGACTTCGCAGCGCCATTACACACATACTGGTAGTACAAAAATGTCTCTCACCAAATACCGTTCTGCTCATACTTCGTGCAGTAAATGGACATCAAAGATTGGCAATCTGGCAGCACTGTAATCACATGTGCGGTAACTACTTCTGCCAGGACAGAGAGCTGTTATCTGCAGTTGTTGCAGGGGTAGACAAATACTTTCAGAAAATATTTGCCGGCCGCGGTGGTCTCGCGGTTCTAGGCGCGCAGTCCGGAACCGCGCGACTGCTACGGTCGCAGGTTCGAATCCTGCCTCGGGCATGGATGTGTGTGATGTCCTTAGGTTAGTTAGGTTTAAGTAGATCTAAGTTCTAGGGGACTGATGACCACAGCTGTTAAGTCCCATAGTGCTCAGAGCCATTTTGAAGAAAATAGTTCCTAACACTTAAATTTATATCAGAAAATAACGAATTGTTGACTTTCAGATATGCTTTGTTTGTTGTCGGCAGTCTTCAGTTTACATTTCGCTTACTCGGCCATCATCAGTTATTTTTCTGGCGAAATGATATAACTCTTCTACTACCTTTAGCGATTCATTTGCTAATCTCACTCGCACAGCATCGCCTGATTAACTTCGACTACATTCGATTACCCTTGTTTTACTTTTACTGATGCTCATCTTATAATCCGTTTTCAGTACTATCCATTTCGTTCAACTGCTCGTCGAAGCTTTTAGCCGGCTCTGACAGATTTACAATGTCAACAGCGAATCGAAGTTTTTTTTATTTCCTCTCCCTGAACTTTAATCCTATTTCAAATTTCCTTTGTGTTTTCTTCAAAACTTGTTCAACATCGGAGATATGGTACAGCCCATTTCATGCCACTAATGAGGAGCTTTAAGCTGTTATGGGAAGGAACACTGCAGAATTCCTTTACTTCATGGAATAAGCTGAAGCCATCTTGCCTTGCGGCACTAAAGAGTAATCGGTAAATAGCTGAACACTTTCAGTGAACTAGGCAAAGCAAATGTCAGCAGTTTGAAATATACTAACGAAAGTAACGGTGGACTGCCAGTGATCGAATATCTTGTGTATTGCTAATTCCCGCTCTGTACTTCGGGTTGATGCTCTGAGGGCTCGCAGCTATTTTGTATAATCTGCATGACGTGCCATGACATTCCTTCAGGGTGTTTGCACAGACTGATTGTTTGATGATACTCCATTAACTGGTTAATTAATCTGGTCAATATTTGCTAGCTAAATGAGTATCGAATTCCGCGTTAATGACCTGAGCATTAAAGACGCTCCCCCAGTAACTGGAGATGATACTTTGTACCGAATCCTTTCACGATGATGAAACGTCAGCCACTCTGCAGTGTATCTCCTCTAATCATTTTGACTTACGATGTGCTACAAGCATTCTTATGAAAAATGGCTTTGTAACGTACAGAAGAGAATATCTGTAGACTAGTTGAATTATTGTGTTAATTCCAAAGCATTAGACACCTGAGGATTAAATATAACTATTATTTGTTCATGACCCTTTTATAGATATGCCCAGTACGAACGACTAAATGAAACCATTATTCTTAAGCTGAAATTTACAAATGACTAACGTGGTTTTGTAATACTAACGAAGTTGATTGTTTATGTGAAATATGATTATTCATTGCATAATGCATGGGAATGTTTGACATAAAATGTTAATCTTCCGTTTCAAGTATAATAACAGCAAGACAGAAATTGTGACAAAAATCAGTGTAACTATGAGAATCAATCTTAATTCCAAGCCAACATACAGTTTTGTGATACCCATCATGTTCCAGGCTGTTGATACAAAGAAAAAAATTGCTTGGTTCGGAATGGTTTGACGTAATCTATATGATTATTACGTAATTGTGAACGTGAAATAGTAACAAAAGGAAGGAGAAAATATGTGAACAAACGTACGGAAATTAAGAAGGGAGGCAACATGGCAGCGTTGTAAGCGATCATGACGAGAGAGAGGAAAGGTGTGAGTGAAAATCCTCCTACTGTGGATGGAAATAGAAAGAAGTACATGATGAGGGAAAAAATGAAAGTGATGTGGAGAGAGCACTTCAAAGCCATTTTAAATCCAGACTGGACAGCTGATAAGAAGAGGCTCAATTAAGAGACGGATAACAATCAACAAAGAGCAACTGGAGAGGTATTTGACGTGGGTAGAAGTGTAATCGGTAGTTTACAGTATGAAAAGAGCAAGATCGGGAAGTGTAGATAGGATGTCAGCGGAAAAAGTAAGAACAACTAAATTTTTAAAGGAAAAGGCAACTCAATAATCACTATAAGAAAGAAATCATTGACTCTCTCTTCTATAAAGAAATCAAGAGAGAGTGTAAAAACTACATCGGGGAGACACCGATATGCCAACGTGCAAACGAATTTGATGAAATTATAGGAAAGAAAACAAGAAGTAATGCTCAGAAGAAAATGAAGGAACAGCAGCTTTGTTTTACGCAGGGTAGGTCGACAAGAGATCTCATATAGCGCGTATTGGTAATATTCACTGATGACCATCCTGGATCTTGAGAAGGCGCATACAGGATGTGGCGCACTGAAGCATGGGAAATCCTGGAAAAGGACAAGATAAACGCACAACTGACACGCTGAAACAAACGTAGCCCGCAAATAAAACTTGTGTGCTACTGAAGTAGGAAATGAGGCATTAGACTGAATAAAATGGAGAAATTTTTTAAAATAAGAAACTGAAATTTTACCTTAAATTTCTGTTGCCGTCAGGGATGAAATAATGTACCATTTACGAGAAGTTAATGTTACGTCAATGGTATTTGCTCGTGACCTAAAATAAGGAAGATGAAGCTCAGCAGAGGTTAGAAGTGTGTGCAACGGTAGTTGGATTATATGATATGAAATTTAATGTGCCAAGGAGTAAGTTCATGATCATGACAAGGAAGATGGATATGACTGCTACAGCACTCGTGCTGGTAGCGGAGCAAATGAAATATTTTGACAGTTTCCTGTACTTGCAAACGTAGTGCTCTGAATTTCACTACACTTCAAACTCATCTTAAGAACACTCCCGTGTAATGTATTTAGAAAGTGAAGGCAAATGCACAGAGAAAGCATTCGCTTGTGCCGAGAGGTGCAAGTTAACTGTCCCGGTACATAACTCGGTAGTTAAGTGCCATTCTAATTAATTAAAATTTTGTGCTTCAGTGTGTTACTATCTGTAGATGCTTTCATTCAACGTTAGAAGTGATGTATGAATGAAACAGTTTAACTATTGATTAAAATTTCACATCAAAATAAAGTGTTGAAAAGTTTAGCGACTCGGAGGAAGATAAGGGCTTCTCGCCAGTACCAGAATATATTTTTTTCAATTTGATAAATTTATTACTTCTATTGACGGTCAAAGAGCACTGCACGTGTGAATTAGAGATGTAACTAATCCTCGTCATTTGATTGTGAACTGTTACTTTGTTAGGCCAGCGGGAAGATAATTAGAACAATCTTTTCGAACTGCGAATAATCTCTAAGATATATGATGAAATATTCTACGATGTTAGGATACATAATTACTTAACGTGAAATGCTTCGTTAGGGTTACACTAAAAGTCACTGAAAAAAATTATTTTGTGTGACGAATAGATGTCTACATTTATAACAATGTAAGTTTTATTCACTCTTTCCTAATCACAAAATTCGCTTCCCTTTAAGAGTTACGGTAGTGGTGTTCACACGTTCAAACGCAATCACTTTTGGAGGCGACAAAGTCTACCAGTAGGCCCTTTGCTCGTCCGGTAACAGCCTTATGGAATTTCCAATGTTATACACTGTATCATTTATGAATACAATTATCATAAACAATAACAGCGGTTTGACATGACTCCTGAAATTACCTTTACATTCGTCGGAATTGTTCCTTTATCCTCCTCCATTCTGATATTACATGTTATGAATGATAATTTTATATTTCTAGACTATGCAGCATCTTGGGACAAGACACTATTAAAATAGCAAATGAAAAAATTGTCATCCAGCAAAATTTTAGAACGTATACAAAATGAAGTATATTTCTTTAAAAATGACAGAAGTATGTTCGATACTCACAACGGTCTCCACTGACCTCGGACGCTCGGACCTCACGAAACGGTGCAATAGTAAACTTGGTCATAAAAAAAGTGGTCTCTTTCAGTTCCATGCAAAATGTTGCATTCTACCCCAAGTTGCATTTCAATAGAGGGAAACAAAGTAACGAGATATCAATAACTAGGAGGGAAATTATACGTAATTCAATCGCATTAGCGTATCATCACAGTTTCAATAACCTGCTCCCAAGAGTAATTATAATAGCGCAAACCACACATACCATACACAACTGATAGTGGTTATATTATTTCTCACAGTGCAGATGCGGGATTTCGATGAAGTGGTTAAAACGAAGTAGAAGATAACAATGTGCACACTCGTCTAAAGCCAGGTTTTTACATTCTAAATCACTTTCGCCTTCAGGCAGTTCAGTAAAAAAAGCAACAGTAATTACATTTTCAAATGACAACAAGGGTATTTCATTGTCCTATCTTGCCCTTCGCCATGCATACTGCAACACAGGCGTATACTTTGGTGCTAAAACTAACAGTAATTCACTGAGTGAAGTCTGATAATGAAACAACGATTACGTATCGTCACTTGTGCTTTGTCACATTACAGTCTTACAAAATCAGCAATCCTTCTAATATAGAGTTCATATTGCCGAGACAAGTAAACATGAAGGGCTTAGCAATAGTTTTGTTGTTTTCTGTGGCAATATCTTCAGCAAAACATCTTTGTTGGTAAAAATTGCCCTAGAAGGGCACGATCTGTACTATCTGACCAGGAATTACACAGCAATAGGCTCTTTTCACTTACCACATGTCCGCCTAAGACTTTAGTTATTTTTGCGCTTTTGCTTGCCTCCAAATGGCTCAAATGGCTCTAAGCACTATGGGACTTAACATCTGAGGTCATTAGTCTCCTAGACTTAGAACTACTTAAACCTAACTAACCTAAGGACGTCACACACACCCATGCCCGAGGCAGGATTCGAACTTGCTTGCCTCCAAATGAATGTTCTGTGGGTAAACTGTTCAAGGTTTCTTTGACATATTTGTGTCGAAATTTTCTTGTGCTTGAAAAAAAATGTACGACTTGTTTGCTAGTGTTTCTGTCAGTGATAAAGCCACATCAATTGACTCTGGTCACTGTTCCAAACATTTTCTTTCTCCCCACACTACCCTGTCATGAAGGTTTACTTTCTGCACAACTGTTGTTCTTTGACATATACTGCAAGGTTAATCCCAAAAGTAAGGAGTCCTATTTTTTTACAAGTACGTAGACCTGTTTATTTCTACAATGGTTTACATCAGTTTACAGCTTGAACGTTTAGCTATTTTTCGAAATAATCACCATTTCTGTCGATGCATTTCTGTAGGCGCTGTGGCAGTCCTTGCTCAACATTCCTCTTCTACAGTTCTGAATTGCCCGTTTGAGTTTTTTGAGAGTCTCACAGTACCCGTCAGCGTTAATTGTAGTGCCAGCGATTCAGCTCTGACGACGAAGTGAAAGAAGAGGTTTATAGCTTTCTGAACAGCATGGCGGCATACAAAAACTGCCACAGCGTCTACAAAAATGCATCGACAGAAACAGTGATTATGTCGAAAAATAGCTAAATGTTCAAGCTGTAAACTGATGTATACCACTGTAGGAATAAACAGGTCTATGTACTCATAAAAAAATAGGAAACCTTACTTTTAGGATTACGCTTCTATATCATTTCCTGTGACAAATGCAGTAATGTGCCTGGACGAAATGCCATATTCAGCCTTAAGAATGTTGATAAAAAGAATAAGAGCTTTGAAACAGTGCAAGCCAACGATTTAAGACGTTTCTATTGCCCACGCTTGCAGACGCCAACACGGAGCTGCAGATCCATGGGATCTTGTTCTATCAAATTCTGATATTACACTCTGTTTTATAGTTTGTAATTGTGACAATCTGTTTCCTTGGAAACGAGCTCCTGCCTGTCCTTTGCTAGACACACAATTCAGAATTAATCTGCAATTTGATTTACTTTTAATGCACTTATAGAGGCTCGTTAGTTTGCTATAGGATTTGAGGTCACGATTGTAATAGTCTTCAAAACGTTCTACAGCCTGCTTTCATCAGTATCTTGTAATACACTGGTCCTCGACTGCTTACGTTTACATAGTTCATACTAATTTTGACTGGACTGTTGCTCTTGCTCTGCAGAGGACCGTCGTCTACTGCTTGACCAACCACCTTCAGGTTTAGGTTCTTCCTGTCCTTCAAAATCAGTATATCTATCCAGCCTAAAGTCATGTATTTGCACACCATCCCCATTATATTTTTGAATTATTATGTTACATAATATACCCACGAAAACTCTATCCTCTACCCCAAATTCATTTCCATATTCAGCACATCGCAACTTTTTCCCTAATACTTGGAAAACATTAATAAGATTAAGTCACTTCATGATGTCATCGCACACAGTCTACACAGTAATCCGAATGCGAACACTCCAAAAGACACGATCTTACGGCAGCTATAGTACTCACGCAAGTCAAACGCTTGTTAGTGCAGCTATAACATGCCACCATCTGATGGAGTTAGCAGACAAGTGTGGATTTTTGCATTGAAATGACTCTCATCACTGTCGTTTTTATGATCGAGTGTCATCCTAAGAATGGTTTCGTGAGGTTCCTTGCATTCGAAATCAAAGATATCCAATGTCGGAAAACTCAAGATTAAACACTTAAAAACTATGAAAAAAATGCCACTGCAAGGAGAATGTACATGTCATTGCTGAATAGAGTCGTTTAACTACAGCGACTGCTATACTATTATGATAAAATAAACAGATACTTACTCGATACTACAGGATATATTAGCATATTACAACGTATTCTCAATATATTCTAGTCCAAAATTACTCAAAGCAGACAGGCATTTCTTTATTTCTCGATGACATGCTGACACGGCGATAAACAACTTTCTTTATGCAGATGCTGGGAACATGCAGAAACGAAAAACAGTGATACATTGAAAGAACATAGTATCAGATATATTTTAGAATCAACCACAGAGAGTTTAATTTATTCTCACAGACAGAATTAAATAAAACTGAGATATAGCATATATGCTGCATAAGGAGTGAGGAGGATAACAAGGACATGTACAATTCTACATGAGAGGAAGTCCTGAATCAAATCACAAATCTGGTTCGATACTTGGTAAACCCACATTTTGTTCGCCAAACGACAGTTGTAGTGTACCGATTTAATACTGTATATACAATGACTTGTCCATTGAACGGACTTTTCTCGTTATTCTGAATGGGGTTGCATTGACGGATATATGCACTTTAATAATTATTAGCCTTTATTTAGATTATTTTCTTGAAGTTTTGTTCGTTTTCTTCTTATAGAGGCGCTATAAAACCGCAGGTCTGCTTTGTGAAAAGGACGACTACTGATGTTAGCATTCTGAAAGTCTACTGAATCTCTAGCTACGAAATCGAACACTATATGTACTTTGGATGCCTGTATTTTAACTTTTCAAGTATCAGAATAACAACATGTAACATTCATTTTCTTCAAGAGCTATTAATTTCAACAACAACGGCTGCTGTCTACCGCATCACAGATATGGCATATCTCCATTACGCCAAACTTCCCGCCCCGTGTTCCCAAAGGAGAAGCACAAAGATAACATTTATAGCAAAGAGTTTCACATAGTTGTCAAAGACACTAACTGATCAGTAATTAGCGGAACACAGCAGATTAAATTTACAGACTTTAAGTTAAATATTCCAGATTTAAACTAAACATAAAGTAGATAAATAATTATGCGTGATATGACGCATTGTAGGGGGTTTAGCTTTACGTGGAAACATAAATTTATAGACTTAAAGAACCGATACCGATGCTATAGATGAATTTTGAATATATATTACATTTGATTACATGACACAGTGTAGAACGGAATCGAGTGCCTTCCGGAATTCAAGGAACACCACATCAATCTGAGCGCCATTGCCTATGATCGGTTAATACACTCCTGGAAATGGTAAAAAGAACACATTGACACCGGTGTGTCAGACCCACCATACTTGCTCCGGACACTGCGAGAGGGCTGTACAAGCAATGATCACACGCACGGCACAGCGGACACACCAGGAACCGCGGTGTTGGCCGTCGAATGGCGCTAGCTGCGCAGCATTTGTGCACCGCCGCCGTCAGTGTCAGCCAGTTTGCCGTGGCATACGGAGCTCCATCGCAGTCTTTAACACTGGTAGCATGCCGCGACAGCGTGGACGTGAACCGTATGTGCAGTTGACGGACTTTGAGCGAGGGCGTATAATGGTCATGCGGGAGGCCGGGTGGACGTACCGCCGAATTGCTCAACACGTGGGGCGTGAGGCCACAATCAGGACTGCATACGACCGAGGCACACAGGGCCAACACCCGGCATCATGGTGTGGGGAGCGATCTCCTACACTGGCCGTACACCACTGGTGATCGTCGAGGGGACACTGCATAGTGCACGGTACATCCAAACCGTCATCGAACCCATCGTTCTACCATTCCTAGACCGGCAAGGGAACTTGCTGTTCCAACAGGACAATGCACGTCCGCATGTATCCCGTGCCACCCAACGTGCTCTAGAAGGTGTAAGTCAACTACCCTGGCCAGCAAGATCTCCGGATCTGTCCCCCATTGAGCATGTTTGGGACTGGATGAAGCGTCGTCTCACGCGGTCTGCACGTCCAGCACGAACGCTGGTCCAACTGAGGCGCCAGGTGGAAATGGCATGGCAAGCCGTTCCACAGGACTACATCCAGCGTCTCTACGATCGTCTCCATGGGAGAGTAGCAGCCTGCATTGCTGCGAAAGGTGGATATACACTGTACTAGTGCCGACATTGTGCATGCTCTGTTGTCTGTGTCTATGTGCCTGTGGTTCTGTCAGTGTGATCATGTGATGTATCTGACCCCAGGAATGTGTCAATAAAGTTTCCCCTTCCTGGGACAATAAATTCACGGTGTTCTTATTTCAATTTCCAGGAGTGTAGTTTTAGGAAACAGAGTCAACTGTGGGCTTTTGGGCGGTTTCAAGGTGGGATTGCCTAACTATCTTTTTATCGAGTGTCAGTCCAAAGTGATTCAGTATTTTTGTTACTTGCATTAGACATGGAATGTGAGTAAATGTCCTCACAGATGGAATGTTCGGTTTTTGGTGTTGCCTACAGATCGTGGTACCACACCAAAATCAGCACTGCAGATCAATACCACTGACATAAGCGAGGTCTCACTTGAATCCCCAACGACGTATGAGAGGCGCTCCTGAAGAACTAATCTCGCCTGTCAGCGCAGCAGCGCCATCACACTGAGGTCAATATAGGATGGAGCATGCAAGAGCTCAGTTCTAGTTCGTGACATCTGCTTCAGCAGTCAACAACACCAGTAGGACAGTGGTTCCCAACCTGGGGGGTTATTACCCCCTGAATGGTAAAATGTGTTTACTTGAGGGGTAAAAACAAAAAAAATTTCTGGCGCTTCGGTCCAAAAACTAAACTGTTTTTAAAAGATCATTACTATTATCACCATTCCGTAGGACCGCAATACTGATTACGTAAGTTAACTACTCTCTAAACTCTATCCGGACAGGATTTTGAAGGCCCAATGGTACCGGCCGACCACCGTGTCATCTACATTGGATGGGGTTATGGAGAGCGTGTGGTCAACAAATGGCTCTACCGGCCGTTGTCAGTTTTCTTGACTAGAGCCGCTAATTCTCAGTCAAGTAGCTCCCCACTTGTCAACAGCACTCGGCAGACCCGAGCAGTCACGCATTCAAGCTCTAGACAAGCCCAACAGCGCTTAAATTCGGTGATCTGACAGGAACAGGTATTACCGCTACAGCAAAGCCGTTGGCTTTGATTACATAAATTACCAATATATAAATCTTCTTTTGAAATACCTACCAGTATTAACAGTGTGGTGGAAGTAACAGCTTATGAAAGGAATATATGAACAACATCTTCCTCACATAGTGTGCCCACTACTGATATATTTTGTACTTCGTAGTATGCATCAATGACACTGAAACGGAGACATGTTCTAAACTCCGAGTTGTACGCAGTTTCCGCAACAGACCAAAAATTGCAGCATTATTCGCTTCACAACAGTAAAATAAATGTCACCACAGTGCAACAATAACTACGTAATGGCCACTGCAATACATCAGGGTTTACACTGAATTACACTCCTGGAAATTGAAATAAGAACACCGTGAATTCATTGTCCCACGAAGGGGAAACTTTATTGACACATTCCTGGGGTCAGATACATCACATGATCACACTGACAGAACCAAAGGCACATAGACACAGGCAACAGAGCATGCACAATGTCGGCACTAGTACAGTGTATATCCACCTTTCGCAGCAATGCAGGCTGCTATTCTCCCATGGAGACGATCGTAGAGATGCTGGATGTAGTCCTGTGGAACGGCTTGCCATGCCATTTCCACCTGGCGCCTCAGTTGGACCAGCGTTCGTGCTGGACGTGCAGACCGCGTGAGACGACGCTTCATCCAGTCCCAAACATGCTCAATGGGGGACAGATCCGGAGATCTTGCTGGCCAGGGTAGTTGACTTACACCTTCTAGAGCACGTTGGGTGGCACGGGATACATGCGGACGTGCATTGTCCTGTAGGAACAGCAAGTTCCCTTGCAGGTCTAGGAATGGTAGAACGATGGGTTCGATGACGGTTTGGATGTACCGTGCACTATTCAGTGTCCCCTCGACGATCACCAGTGGTGTACGGCCAGTGTAGGAGATCGCTCCCCACACCATCATGCCGGGTGTTGGCCCTGTGTGCCTCGGTCGTATGCAGTCCTGATTGTGGCGCTCACCTGCACGGCGCCAAACACGCATACGACCATCATTGGCACCAAGGCAGAAGCAACTCTCATCGCTGAAGACGACAAGTCTCCATTCGTCCCTCCATTCACGCCTGTCGCGATACCACTGGAGGCGGGCTGCACGATGTTGGGGCGTGAGCGGAAGACGGCCTAACGGTGTGCGGGACCGTAGCCCAGCTTCATGGAGACGGTTGCGAATGGTCCTCGCCGATACCCCAGGAGCAACAGTGTCCCTAATTTGCTGGGAAGTGGCGGTGCGGTCCCCTACGGCACTGCGTAGGATCCTACGGTCTTGGCGTGCATCCGTGCGTCGCTGCGGTCCGGTCCCAGGTCGACGGGCACGTGCACCTTCCGCCGACCACTGGCGACAACATCGATGTACTGTGGAGACCTCACGCCCCACGTGTTGAGCAATTCGGCGGTACGTCCACCCGGCCTCCCGCATGCCCACTATACGCCCTCGCTCAAAGTCCGTCGACTGCACATACGGTTCACGTCCACGCTGTCGCGGCATGCTACCAGTGTTAAAGACTGCGATGGAGTTCCGTATGCCACGGCAAACTGGCTGACACTGACGGCGGCGGTGCACAAATGCCGCGCAGCTAGCGCCATTCGACGGCCAATACCGCGGTTCCTGGTGTGTCCGCTGTGCCGTGCGTGTGATCATTGCTTGTACAGCCCTCTCGCAGTGTCCGGAGCAAGTATGGTGGGTCTGACACACCGGTATCCATGTGTTCTTTTTTCCATTTCGAGGAGTGTATTACTCGTATTAGAGGCAATGGTTAGACACAAACCATTGGCGGCCTGAAGTCTTGCGCCAGATCAGAAGTAAAGAGCTGTAAACTGCGGGTCTCAGTATAGAGCACACATTTTAATTTGGTTGTTTTGAAATAGGGGTGCAAAGTGTAACCGTAGGAAGTATCGCTGAGAAGAGGAGTGGTGCAGTATAGTGATGTTTTGTTACAAGTGTCTGCGACCATTATCTGCTTCTTTTCTGAGAATCAATTGTCGGTGGCACTCGCGATGTACTGAGAACTGCTTTGTTATTCTTAAAAAAAAAGTTGTTAGCAATGAGTAGCACTAGTATTCTCATAGAGTCATTATTAGTTCTTAGTTTAATGAAATACCTGTAAAAGCTAAATGTCATTTGCAGTTCATTATTTTAAAAACGAAAGAAAGTGCTGATCTTGATGATGGGAGGAGAGGCCGAGGGGATATCAACTAGTATTTGATTGCACTCGGCGATAATAGTCTCAGAAATGTTGGGGAACACTGATCTAGCAAGACGATGATCGTGAAGTATCAGTCGAACCTGTACTTTACTTAAAGTTGAACACAGCTTTTCAAGATAAGTTTATGACTGTATGCACCCGGTGACACTCTTTTGCAAAGAAGTGTCTCAAGTTGTAGATCTTTTCATTTATTCATTATTGTACGATCGTGAAATGGAAACCACTGTGAAAATCGAAAATGTTTTATTTACAACAGTTAGCTACACCTTGCAGCTACTTTTTTACCTAGTTGCCGTTCCAACTCAGACAGTTGTCGTAGAGTTGTACCAAGTTTGTGATACCCTCGTCTCAGAAGGCAGCCGCCTGCGCTTTACGCCAATACTCGCCTCTCTGCAAAACGTTGTCTTCATAGCCAGTGGTTAATGTGAGCAGATATGAAGTTCAGGCGGAGACAATTATGGGCTGTGTTGTGGGTGATCAAACACTACCCATCGAAAACGATGCAGGACCATCTTCATCGTCCCTACAGAGTGTGGCCGAGAATATTGCCACGAAGAAAGAAACGCACGACAATTTTGTTATTTGGGCTGCATGACATCAGACGAAATCCCTCACCATATCCTTATACTTGGCAAGGTAAAATATTTTCTAGGTATTTGTAAGTGCACACTGTGCGCTCAACACGCAAAAGAGCGACGTGGTGTCATTGATGGACTTACTAGAGGCGCTGTGCAACACATATTACGCAATGCTTCATCGGATTTTCGTTGTGGTTTCCCATTCGCGCCCTGTTAAACCTTACTTTCCGAATAGCCCTCGTAATATAGTAAACTAATGGTTCATCTCATTAATCAAAACTTCCGCGCTAAGAGGTAGTGGTTGAACAGTGGAAATTCTTCCTCCTGATCTTTCGTTGCCAACTGCGGGCACCATCTTCCGAGGTGACCCAAGGACTGGTTGCTGGGCCGTGAAGGTTCTGTTTATATAGAGCACATAGATGGTGCCACCACCCGTCTCGTGCTTTCTCTGACTAACATCATTACTCTCGATCAAAGGTAATCGATTGTCACAACGTCGGTACAAAATCGACAGCCATATCTTATCTAACTTTAAGCCTTCTTCTATTCTGTTAAAATTAGTTGGATGTTTATCAATCTTTATGGCTTCTGTACATATCTCCATAACAATGCTACGTCTTAGCTAGCACGCTCGTTTCACTAAATTTTATTTCATGACCACCGTCTTGAAAAACATGTTTCGATTCATCCGCTTTGTCGATGTGTCCCCAACGGATATTAACACCTCTTTTGGTTGTTCCAGTAAACCTTCCCACAACTATACGGAATTCTATACACCCCAGGAGTTGCAAAAGGGTGTCGCACATCTTAAAAATTCGCTAATCAGAAGATGGATGTAAAGATTGTTTCAACTCTAAACTTAGTCAGAACTTTTCCAATATGGTCCGTAATAGTGTAGATAAATGGAAGAAAATTGTTCCCATCCGTCGGTTGTTGTTGTTGCATGCTTTCGGACACTTTTCTTCTGGGATAGAGTGCTCGATCTATCTCATTATCAGCGTAACCATTTTTCTTAAAAGCTGTTCGCAAGTTATTTGGATCCTCTTGCGAATAAACTGGCTCATAGATTTTAATAGTTCTGTCCAGCAACGTTTCAATGACCGTTTCACTGTCGACAGGGAGTGACGAGTGGTGGCGCCTCTATACGCTCTATATAAATGGGGCCTCCACGGCCTAGCAGCCAGTGATTGACTCACCACGAAGATGTTGCCTGCAGTTGGCAACGAAACGACGGGAGGAAGAATTTCTTTTCTTCGACCAAGGTCTATTAACCCGGAAGTTTTAATTAATAAAGACGTCGGCTGTGAAAGCCTATACGTTACGATTAATAGTTCATGTTTTACGCATTGAAACGTCAAAGAAACTGGTATAGGCGTATTGAAATACAGAGGTATGTAAGCAGGCAGAATTCTGCGCTGTGGTCGGCAACGCCTCTATAAGACAACATGTCTGTGGCGCAGTTGATAGATCGGCTACTGATACTACAAAGGGAAGTTATAATTTAAGTGACTTTGAATGTAGTGTTATAGTCAGCGCCCGAAAAAATGGCACAGAGAAGCTCCGAGGCAGCGATGAAACGGGGAGTATGCAGTAAGTATCAGAAGTCCGGTGAAATGTCAAATCTGCGGCCGGAAAAAGATCCTGCAGGAAAGGGACGAACGACAACTGAACAGAACCGTTCAGCGGGACAGAAGTGCAACCCATTCGCAGATTGCTGCAGATTTCAATGCCGGGTCATCAGCAAGTGTTATCGTGCGAACCGTTCAACGAAACATCGTCGATATGGGCTTTCACAGCGGAAGGCCCACTCGTGTACCCTTGATGACTGTACGACACAAGGCTTTATCCCTCGCCTGGGCCCGTCAACACCAACGCTGAGATATTGATGACTGGAAACATGTTGCCTGGTCGGACGAGTTCAAAAATGGTTGAAATGGCTCTGAGCACTATGGGACTTAACATCTGAGCTCATCAGTCCCCTAGAACTTAGAACTACTTAAACCTAACTAACCTAACGACATTACACACATCCATGCCCGAGGCAGGATTCGAACCTGCGACCGTATCGGTCGTGCGCTTCCAGACTGAAGCGCCTAGAACCGCTCGGCCACTCCGGCCGGTGTCGGACGAGTCTCGTTTCAATTTGGAGCGAGGGGATGGACGAGTACCACATGAATCCATGGACCCTTCGTGTCAGCAGGGGACTGTTTAAGCTGCTGAAGGCTCTGTAATTGTGTGAGGCATGTAGTTGGAGTGATAGGGGACGCCTGATACGTCTTGATACGACTCTGACAGGTGACACGTACGTAAACATCCCGTCTGATCACCTGGATCCATTCATGTCAGTTGTGCATTTCGGACTTGGACAATTCCAGCAGGTCAATGCGACACACCACACGTCCAGAATTGCTACAGCGTGGCTCCAGGAACACTCTTATGACTTTAAACAATTCCGCTGTCCACCGAATTTTCCAGACAGGGACATTATTGGGTATATCTGGGATGCCTTGCAACGTGCTGTTCAGAAGAGGTCTCCATCCCCTCGTACTCTTATTGATTTATGGACAGCCCTGCAGGATTCATGGTGTCAGTTACCTCCACCACTACTTCAAACATTATTCGACCCCACCCCACGTCGTGTGGCGGCACTTCTGCGTGCTCGCAGTGGCCCTACACGATATTAGGAAGGTGTACCAGTTTCATTCGCTCTTCCGTGTAGTCGCTGTGAATCATCTCCCAGAGCACTAAGGACCCCTGTGGCTGGCCGATTGTAAGCTCGTCTGCTCAGAACACGGTGGGAATTTCCTGTAATTATTACTTCGATTTTTTTGGGCTCAGTGGAAGGGTGGCAGATCCCGAACGACAACGCACAAGTGACCCAGACGAACGCCTGTCGGGCTGCTGAACTGTCAACCTCGGCTGCTGCTGTCTGCACCCGACACGGAAGGCATAACACTGAAGAGGGTACTGGGGGATGCGCATTCGAGGCAGCTCGTCGAGACTGGCGTTATCGCAGCGTCCGCTCCATTGGTGCCGGCAGCGACGGAAATCAAATTATGCCAGCCTTAAAGGGTGAGCGCGGCGCTGCAGGCGGCGGCGCGGGTGCGAAGAACGGGGCGCGTTAACATAACGGCGGGACAGCGATGGCTCCTTATATAGACAGCTGCCGCTGTAGAATAGACGTCACTGCCGGAAAAGGCAGCTCAAGCTGCCGCGATATGTGTGTCGCGAGCCCCGCGGTGCAAGTCGTACGCACCAAAGATGGAACTGAAATGAGGACGAGTGCGCGAACTTGCGTGATACGTCGTAAAACGTCTGATAGTTACTACTGAGGACTTGTGCTCTTACAGTTAAGGGGGAAGGACAGGGTGACGGATGGAGATATTACTCAAATTCAGGATTTTTTTCTCTGTAGTGGAATGTAGTAGAGACATGGGGTTTGATGCACTGACTAAAGCGTACATTGAAGTCTTTATTGATATTTTTTATTGAAAAATATTAATATCTTCATTTTTGTAATTGTGATTTTCCCCAGGGACAAGCAGTTCCATTCTACGCATCATACTGAGATGTTGTGATGCATACGTAACTATAACAAGTATTTTCCACAAATAACGTAGTAAAACACTGTTTCACTACGCCAGAACATAGTATGACTGTGGTTTGTTATGTGTGCTTGCCACACGAAAGCATGACAAGCTACCTGCAGTAATTAACACAAAAGTGATCCAGAAAATTCGGCACACCAAATGTAACGAATAAATAAAAACGAAAACCCACTGATGATAGCACAGTGGTGCCGAAGCATGTTTGCGTACTGAGAAAAACGGTGTTTTGCATAACTGGCGGAAGACACATCCAAAAATTTTAACTGCAAACACAGCCAATACAAGGAACTGCAAATCAAAAACATAGATATTGGCGAAATAATAGATATTTGAAAAAATGGCCAGTTTTTGGTCCCATATTTTTGACCGAAAAAAAGCTAAATATTAACATTAAAAATTTTGGCTACGGTGAACTGAAGAGAAATGAGTTTGCTTCAAGCCAGACAAAAACCATTAAAATCGGATAAAATTGTAGCGTGGGCGAAGACAACTGTGCTGAAGGAGATGGTTTTGAGAAAAACGAGTTTAAAGTTTGACAAGTATTTATCATATAAAAAAATGGACAAAGCATGAAACTTACGGAATATCATCGATGACTGGTCCATAACAACTATCGCCCCGGCTAGTGGATGGACACTTTCTGATACTTTGACCTGATAAGCTCTCAATTTCATCCTCAAAGACCTTTTCGTCGCTGAGCGCACCGCCGCTGGCGTCTCTATCTTCACATAATCGGCACATTTCATCGCCGATTTTGATTTGAAGTGCATATGCCATGTGCAATAATGCAGGTTGGCCAATATTGAGTAACATACTGCAGAATTTGAAACAATGTTGACAATTTCGCTTCGGCTGGATGTTATTTTTGCAGCGTATCTCCAAATGAGACTACTGAAACTTTCGTTCACATTTTGAGTAAAACTCTCCAGCACATCAGATTTACTCAAACCGTTATAAATAGGTAGCTTGAGCGCGGAACTGGTGGTCCTCTAAGGCTGAGACGTGCCGTGCACGCTCGGCTTCAAAGGTTCACAGAATCGTTACTTTTTGGAGTTCGCACATAATATTTTGGAGAATAATTCTTCAGTGTGTATACATTCGAATTCCGTAATAAAAATGATTTGGAATATTTTCGACTGGCACCCTATTGTCCCCCCTTAATGTCTTTAAAACAGGTCAAAAACTAGCTCTGTGGCTGTGGGAAAAGGCTCGTGGAATTAATGGAAAGAAGAGAGTCATATGAGGAACATCTCAGCGCAGTTTTATTTCAAGGTTCGATTAAACAGTTTCCGTTCGAAGGTCATACAGTCCACAATCGGTATGCCAATCAGACAACATCGCCGTGAACAGTAAGACACCAGTTTGAAGATACCCGTTTGGTAATACACTGTGCCGTCCTGCGTGAAGAAGTCAGTAACTGCTCGATCGACATGATTCGCCAACCCCTCAGGGCCTTTCTAATTGACCTAAATCGTGATAATCGCATGCGAAGAGATCTGAACTATGAGGATGGTGTTCTAGTGTCTGCAGCTTGAGTTGGTGTAACTTCTGCGTTACGACGTTTCGATACGGGGACGTGCATCTTGTGTTGAATCGCGACCGGAACACACGTTTCCGTCTTTACTGCACCCACGTCGGAATGCTACAACAAACTCGTTCCTATATGTCTGTGCTTGTATACCTGCATCTGAATCGCTCTACGTTACATACACGCTGTAGTAACGCCCTCAGAATGGAAACTTTACGATCTCCCCTTACAACTCTATAAACAACTATGGAACCGAACTGACAACTACACTGCCTGTCAAAAAGATTGAAGCGCCCGGAAGAAACAGTCGGATGCAAATGTAACTTCGTGCACGTACACACAGTCGGCTGATTTGTAAATGATTAGAGCTGCAATTCAGTGACAAGTATTACGGTCACCAGATCGCTTTATTGTTGTTACTCGGCCTGACAGAGTATACAAGAGCTGTAAACAGCTTCACGTGTTGAATGACCTCTGTGAAGGACATGGAAGATACCACGTACAAGTATGAGACAGCATTTTCAGCACTCGACAGAGTTTAAGAGGGGACTCACTGTAATGATTATATTGTATGATTATATGATAGCGGAACAAACACTGGTAGCAGTTACATCTGTAAAATATCTGGGAGTATGCGTGCGGAACGATTTGAAGTGGAATGATCATATAAAATTTATTGTTGGTAAGGCGGGTACCAGGTTGAGATTCATTGGGAGAGTCCTTCGAAAATGTAGTCCACCAACAAAGGAGGTGGCTTACAAAACACTCGTTCGACCTATACTTGAGTATTGCTCATCAGTGTGGGATCCGTACCAGATCGGGTTGACGGAGGAGATAGAGAAGATCCAAAGAAGAGCGGCGCGTTTTGTCACAGGGTTATTTGGTAACCGTGATAGCGTTACGGAGATGTTTAACAAACTCAAGTGGCAGATTCTGCAAGGGAGGCGCTCTGCATCGCGGTGTAGCTTGCTCGCCAGGTTTCGAGAGGGTGCGTTTCTGGATGAGGTATCGAATATATTGCTTCCCCCTACTTGTACCTCCCGAGGAGATCACGAATGTAAAATTAGAGAGATTAGAGCGCGCACGGAGGCTTTCAGACAGTCGTTTTTCCCGCGAACCATACGCGACTGGAACAGGAAAGGGAGGTAATGACAGTGGGACGTAAATTGCCCTCCGCCACACACCGTTGGGTGGCTTGCGGAGTATAACTGTAGATGTAGATGTAGATGTAAGTCTGCATTTGGCCGGATGGACTAATTGTTCAGTGTTCAGATTTGCGAGGTATTCGGTTCTGATTGAGGTCTCATATTGGACTGCATGGGGAGGTGACGACAGGACATTCGTCGTCAACGTCTGGTCGACCACATCTGAGGCCGACTGAGGGCACAGTAGGCCATGGCTTGCTCGTGTTATGCTTTGCATTAAACCTTGGTTGCTATTCTGTGATTTGTCTACCACGGTTATCGCGATTATGCTGTTATCCTCTCTCTCTGTGAGATGCAGCAGCAGCGTGTATCAATATTCTCACCCTTGTACTCTATTTGGCTAGGCGCTTAGTTTCCGGCTGTGTCGTGTTCGGGCAGTTGGTCGGTTGGCGTGGGGCAGCGAGGACGTCTCCGTGGCGTGTGTCTGGCCGGGGCTGCTGGCGGCGTCAACGCGCAGTCGGAGTGTGAGGGGCTGTTCTCATTGCTACGAGGTCCGTGGCTCACCGTTCCTGGACACGAAACTTGAGTCTTTCTACCAGCCAGCACCAACTGTTAACATATTGTTTGAATTTCGTTGTGGGCTGTTGGGACATTCCTGCGAGCAACAACGTGTGTCTTCAAGTTGGTGGAATTCTATCCGCCCTCTTGTGGAGTTTAACTTCATTATTTTTGAATGTATGTGCACCAGCGGATCTTCTACCTTGCGGTCGTTAACGTTCTGGATACCTGCCCTGGGCGTCGGCTTAAATTCAGGCAGTGTATTTTCCTCGGCGTGTTGTGGCTGTCTAGCACAGTGTGTAGTTTGACAGTTGAATGTGTAATTCGTTGTGGGCGCCGATACCTTCTGCGTAGTTCCATTGAACTCCCTGTTGTGTGCTGGTTGGTTGGAGTGGTAGTTATTCTGTCGCTTGAACCGTTGACTGTCTGTCGGTTGGGTTGCCGTCGGATTGAGAATTGTCTCACCTAAGCGGGCGTTAGTGTTTAAATTCCAGGCCGACCCTTGGAAACTTCTGAGTGCCGTTTGATTTGCTGCCTTTTCTTATTTGTCCTTGTTGTTTGTGTATGGCTTCTAGCCGATTTTAAATTAAAATTGTTTTGCCTCTAAGGCGTGAGATTTTTTGGGCCTTCAGCCTAATTTAGAGAAACATTTTAAAATAAGGCCTTTTTCCCTTTAAATTCAAATTCCTGTTTTTGAGTCTTCAGTGATTGGCGTTCAGCCTGTTTTAAATTAAAGTTGTTTTGCCCTTGAGGCGCGAGATTGAATTGCGCATTTAGCCGGGAATTAAGTTCTAAAATTAATGTTTGGCTTGGCTCAAATGGTTCAAATGGCTCTGAGCACTATGGGACTTAACTTCTGAGGTCATCAGTCCATTAGAACTTAGAACTACTTAAACGTAACTAACCTAAGGACATCACACACACCCATGCCCGAGGCAGGATTCGAACCCGCGGCCGTAGCGGTCGCGCGTTTTTAGACTGTAGCGCCTAGAACCGCTCGGCCACCCCGGCCGGCTAATATTTGGTTTGCTCTGTTTTAACGTTTTCTTTACTCTTGTAATGTTTGTCAAATGAATCATGTAGTATGTTCGACTGCAACTCAGTCACTCATTTTGTTCCCTTTGCAGAAATTAAACTGTCTCTCCTGTCCTGCGGGTATAGCAGGGGATCTCACTGGTATCAGAGCGGGCTTTCGCTTGTGCTTGCCATTCCAGTTGCTGTCAGTTTCACTCTTGTTCTGTTTTGGTGTTCTGTGGCACCATACTGTTTCGGCTGTTACTTGTTTCAAGTGCTAATCGTAATGGCAGTCAGACAGTCCGGAGCCCCCATCTCGTGGTCGTGCGGTAGCGTTCTCGCTTCCCACGCCCGGGTTCCCGGGTTCGATTCCCGGCGGGGTCAGGGATTTTCTTTGCCTCGTGATGGCTGGGTGTTGTGTGCTGTACTTAGGTTAGTTAGGTTTAAGTAGTACTAAGTTCTAGGGGACTGATGACCATAAATGTTAAGTCCCATAGTGCTCAGAGCCATTTGAGCCATTTAGACAGTCCGGAGATCGGCCTCTTCAGAAAGGATGACCTTGTTTACGAGTTGGCAATAAGGCGCCAGCCGATTGAGGACAGTTTTCCGGAATTAGTAGCCCGTTTGCGTGCTGCAGTTCTTCATCCGGTTGACGTCACGTCGGCGGTGGTGGGTGAGACAGGAGCGGCAATTGAATTTTTGTTTGAGGCTGTTAGAGACCTTGAGCACACTATTTGTGTTTTGGAGGGAACCCAACCTAGTGACAGTCAGCTGGATTGGGTGCGGGCACAGTTACTGCATTTAACTAATAGGATAGCGGATTTAGGCACGTTAGTTTTGGAAGATCATCACAGAAAATTAACTGTTGAGTTAGGAACTTTGGTGAGCGCATTACAGTTTAAGCTTGCGTGTTTAGAGTTGGGTGGGAGGAGGATTGAAGATTGGGACTTGCGCTGACAGGGAGAGGGTGAGAGCCAGCCGGGGGTGGTACTGTTACATCCTCTGTAAAGTTAGATGCTGTCTTTGTAAAGTTGCCTAACCCTCTGGCCTGTTTCTTCCGAGATATTACTGAATTGGTTGTGGAACCACTTGATCAGGTGGAAAAATTATTACGGTTATTGGTTCGCTTAGAACAACACGCGGCTGCCTTTCGCGTTCCGCACCAAGTAATTTTGTTGTTATTGCACCCGTTAGCTAGAGGTGATTTGAAGAACGTCCTCTCTCTCATTTATGTATACAGAAAATAACAGCGCTCCTGTGACACTTCCCTGCGGTACTCCTCACGGTACCCTTGTCTCTAATGACCACTCACCGTCTGTTCTGTTACTTAACAAGTCTTCCAGACACCCACATATCTGGGAAGGAGGTAATTCTCTTCCTTCTGAGAATGTAAACGTGTTTCATGTAGAAATCTTTCGACGAATAGTTATGATGCGTTAGTATGGTTTCTGTATTCCATATCTGCCTCCACGTGACCGTGACCGAAAAGTTTTTCTAGAAGATTAAAGGATCATACACATTCAACTTGATAAGTAAATAGCGCCTTTTAACCGTATATTAATTTTTCTAATTTTAGTATAGAAGTAAATTTTTGACTCACATTACCTTTTAACTCCAAAATTCTGTTTACCACAGGAAAACCAACCACCTTGTACAAACAAGCGCGGTCACACTGCACAACATCCTGATTTGTTTCAGGTGCATAAGCAGACGATTATGTTTTGGGTAGAACTTTCGTTGCACAGGTAACGTTTTTAAGTCCAGGGCCAGCAGGAGGAGAGTCTTTCTCGTGAATTAGAGCGTCGAGAACACGTCTTTAACTAGTGTTAAGTTCCGAGGTAGAAAAACTAACTGTTAAAGGCTAGGATTAGCAAGGAGAAAATTATGGTTTGAGGTCCAGGGTGGCACAAATTTTCAATTGCCTCTCTCCGTTTAATACAATGCAAGTTCCGCGTATCTGAACTTGTTTTGTATCATTGCACCTTCACTCACCGATCCACACAGAATTTCATTCCTGTGCATTTAATGCAGCGGTGTCCATCCTTTCAGATTATCTTGTCCGCAATGAAAGAAGAGTATTTTTGGCCCGTGCATAATTTAGGATACGTAACACCAATAGCTGAAAAGAGAAAAAGGGACGGCCGCAGGTACGGCGGGAGTTTAAAATTGAAAATATTATTTTTTTCATAGCTTTCCATAAACTAAATTTTGTTTGTTTTCCTATCGTGTGATAGACGCTCACTTTTTGGGCCGCACTGATACTTGCTTTTGGCTACATACGGCCGCTGGCACGGGTTGTACACCCCCGATTAATCAATTACACAGAAGTGATTCTCACAGCGTTGCCATGATTTGCACAAGAGGTGCCATACAGATGATATGATTGAAAATAATCTTAGGGGGGGTGGGGGTGGGGGGATGGCTTTAGTTAAAAGCAGGACAGCTGGCGGCTGAGGCATCAAAGGCAGCACCAGACAGAGGCAGCAGTGTTGAATGTGGGGAAATCGCAAAACGGAAGAAAGAGTGTGGCGCTTGGCGGCCGAAGGTTATCCGGCTGAAAGCCAATTAGAGTGGTCAGCAAACAGCGCCGCCGAACTGATCGAAGGCGGAGCCGGTAATCCACCTGCCTGGGATGTAATCAGCGCGTAGCATCACGCACAAAGCGGAGACGAGTGCATTCCGGCAGCGATCCCTGTGACGAGCAAGTTGTGGCACCACTGTGCGTGTGTCCTATGAGTTTCGCCACAAACAGAGTGCATTATTCGCAGATTTCCTGTTCCCGTTCGAATGTATACGTGCTATTTAAAACTTGTACCTTTCTACGATGGTCACCAACATGATAAATCTATCTGCCATTATCTTTCACAGGTCGACGATCGATTGGGTTAGAGTTGTACTAACGAGGAGTACCCGGCAGTTGGCATAACCCGATTTGCTGGAAACCTTGCTCTGTCGAAGAAGAGTCAACATATGTGAAAACGTTTCTAGGCTTACTCCTTACATACTCGACTGTTTCTGAGAAAATGGCGGTCAAAGTTTTGGAAGCAATTTAGATGCTTTTTGCTCGTGATACGCTTAGCCTAAATGGTGGGACAGTGTTTAGCGTCGCGGCGTTTCGCCTTTGCGTCTCATGTTCCAAGCCCCGTTGTTGTTCTGATTTATTTATTTGTGTTTATTTGTCAACCCCTGTCTGTAGACGGTTACTACACCGATGTTCAAATTGTTCAAATGGCTCTGAGCACTATGCGACTTAACTTCTGAGGTCATCAGTCGCCTAGAACTTAGAACTAATTAAACCTAACTATCCTAAGGACATCACACACATCCATGCCCGAGGCAGGATTCGAACCTGCGGCCGAAGCGGTCGCTTGGTTCCAGACTGTAGCGCCTAGAACCACACGGCCACTCCGGCCGGCATACCGATGTTTCTGATCAAGCTAGGGTACACAAGGACATTATATTACCTCAAAAATTTTAACTTCCACAATGAATGTCATACAATTATTGGACAATATATGCGAGCATGGTATTTTCAAGGGGTACAATCATTTTAAATTCTCACAGTCTTATATCACATTGTTATATAATTTTTATATTAATTTTTATATATCATTCTTACGTTTATTCTTGGTGCATTCTATTGGATTATATCGATCGTACAAAGATACCAAACATTGGAATTCCGAAAACCGCTAGCATTGCTCAAAGGCAAGTTTGCCACAGTGAACTTCTCCGTATGAAGTTCACTGGGGTAAGGAACGTCGTTGTCATTGCTTAAGATTTCACGCGTTGGCAAAAATTTCGCGACAAACCACGTATAACGTATCATTATCCGAAAAGTGACGGCTACAACTCACTAGCAATCAAGACGTACTACAGAAATTTCACCGAAGACGATTTCCAGTTATTTCCTCATTAATATATGTATTTTTTTCTTAAATCCATTCACCAGTCATATAATTAGTAGACTAATAAGGACAACGTCATATCAATATGAACTGGAAAACGTTCATGTACTAATTTTCTACGGACAAGGCACATATATGAGAAACAGAAATAAATGTAAAAATAATCATCGGGCTTCGAAGACGGGGCAGAAAAGTGTGAAAACGTGACGCTAGTCACTGTGATACAGCTTTGGGTGAAATATTGACGCGCTAAAAGTCACAATACCTCGAAAACTTTGACCGTTGTTTTCTCAGATACGGTGGGGAAGCCTATCTACAGGTAAGTAGAGATATGTGTTTCCTTATTTTGACCCCTCTTCCATTGACAGTACTTTCCGGGAAATAGAGTTATGGCGCTTACGGTGTTCTCCTGTTTTAAGGCCAAATCAAACGCCACAAGAGACACTATACGAGTCTCTTGATGAATGGACAATGGGTACCTGGCGTTGGTTAGATTGGAACTCGGGTTCTGGAAGGGGGAGTGGACGTTGTAAGGACATGGCAACCTGTTAGCTCGTTTCATGGGATCCGCCACCATTTCCTCTCTTGTTAATCTCTTAGTTTCAGATTAGCACTAGCAAAAACGTCCTCATTTATCTACTAACTGGCAAAGGTGCAAAGTCACGAGCTCTTCGGAATACAAAGGAACTCATATCTCTCTTCAAAATGGGCAGCGGAAACTAAGGTGAGAATTAAAGAAACATTATCCTGTAGAACGCTGGGTAAAACATGTTAAAAATCTCCAATAGCAGAGTAACAATTGCAGTTGAGACGTTTCTCCCAGAGTATCAAAGCGCCTTTAGAAAAGTAAGTTCGTGATGCGACAGTATTTTTACTCTAAAGTTGCTTGTAGAAAGCAAAGATAATTGAATCCTGAAACAGCCGGTCGCTGTGGCCGTGCGGTTCTATACGCTTCAGTCCGGAACCCCGCTGCTGCTACGGTCGCAGGTTCGAATCCTGCCTCGGGCATGGATGTGTGTGATGTCCTTAGGTTAGTTAGGTTTAAGTAGTTCTAAGTTCTAGGGGACTGATGACCTCTGCAGTTAAGTCCCATAGTGCTCAGAGCCATTTGAACCATTTTTGCACATGCACAGAGGCGCTTTTAACTGAAACAGCAAACGGTCTCGAAAGCAGGTCGAAAACATGTGCAAGTTTGGTAGTGACCTCAAAAATTTTAGAAAAGTATCATTGTAATTATTTCAAGGTCACAATGAATTCTTCAAACTTCGCGCAATTTCCTTAACACCAATGAGCTGGACTGTGTTTCCTTTTCTTGCCAGAATTTGTCCTTTCTGCAATGCGATTTTCTTTTGAAATGCATCCCTTTCAAATTAAAAAAAAAAATATAACTGAGAAGGCTTCCGCGGCCAGAGTTAGTTGATATAAAACTTTTTCAAGTATCGTACTGCGTCATAATGTAAAAAACTAAAGGAACCAACGTTTTGGCCACGGTTGAAGTGACGTCATGGCCAGTGAGTGGCAATGGAGCCATATAAGCTGTTCTCACAGCTAAAGCACACCAGTAAACCCGAAAGAAGGCCACTGTAACAGTTGCCGAAACGTTGATTTCGCCAGAATAATTCTTTACATTATGACGCGGTACGATACTCAGAAACGTTTTACGTAAAAGTAAGTTGTTTCTCACATGCAATGACTCACTGTGGGCAGTGTGCAGCCTAGTCCACATAAAACGCGAGGTCTGCAGTCGATACGAGATATTCTAATTTTAGTTCGTTCACTCCTTTTGCGTTCATAAGTTGAACAACAGCAGTTTTTAAATCGGAAAATCGTTTCAGGCATTTCACCTAACTTATCCTACGTACTTCGCAATTATAGTCTATATGAAGTACCACATTCTTCGTTCAGTTCCATCGAAAACTGTTGCAACCGACAGTGGAATAATGCGTGTGACTTCGGAAAATTTACTATTCATATCATTAATTTCTTCACGTGCTCTATGCTTGAAAGTTTAGTGCAAAGTGCTTCTTTACGTGCAGAATAAAAGATCCTGTCTGTCGATCGTCGTAATGTTTTGCTCTGTCGTTGTCAACTAGTTCTTTAATTTTTTGCTGCATGGTATTATAATTTCGTTTAAAAGCAAATTAGCAGCACACGTCAATTGTGCGATTGCTAAATAGAGAGAATTCTCATCCATCTCTTTTGCCGTCCTCATCCATTTTTAAAGGCTTGTGACGATAGATCACTAAATTGCCTGTTTCTGTGCAAACAGCCGCTGGACCTACGAACGTCCGTCATACCACGAACAAATAGCGAAGGGTAAAGGCTTTTGAGAACAGGTCACTAGACTGCCTTTTTTTCAGTCAACAGCCACTAGGCGTGCTGACGTCAGTAATAGAACGAACAGCGAAGGGTGAACGCCACTGACACAACGATTCTGCCGGACTTCATAGAGCCGTGCCGACCGAAAAATGCCGCATCGCAATACCGAGTAAAATTTCGCGCTTTACCGGATATTCCGAGAACGACCGGGCAACGCTGAGATAGGCCCAACTGCGCTTCGTACATGGGGCTTGCGTGCTGCTTCGCAAGCAGTGGCCGGCCCAGACACAGGTAAAAAGCTGCGAACATTTGGAACAACTAAAAGAACACTTCACTACAGAACCGAAAAATGTACAAAAATTATTTTTTATACAACTATGGCGGTACTAGGACTATTCTATGAAAGCGAGAATTAGATAAATAAATAGAATTATGACGGCAGAACACAAGGACGGAGATGAAATACATGTGGAGATTCGAAATGAATGTAAATACTGTTAATGAGGAAATAAAAATACAGAGATAGGTGGAAACGAGGTGTGAGTAGAATGAGAGGCGGAAGATTAGTCCAGAAAATCGTGACCTACAACATGAAAGGAAGGAGAGACGTAAACTTGTGAATAATATATTTCAGCTATCAGTCGTCCTTTTTAAATTTTATTGGCAGATCTAGATGTGCAGTGAGAATGGCTAGTTTCTAGCTGAAATCTAGATATGCCAATAAAATTTAAAACGGACGACTGATAACTGAAATCTATTATTTACAAGTCAATATAACAGTCGGTATGTGCAACAGCCTTCTCAATGGAAGGTAACCTGAGAGACGTAAAGTCGACCAAAGAAACGATGAACATAAAATTTATGAACACGAAACAGCTGGAAGCCTAATGTCCATCCCGGCCGGAGTGGCCGAGCGGTTCTAGGCGCTACAGTCTGAAACCGCGCGATCGCTAAAATCGCAGGTTCGAATCCTGCCTCGGGCATGGATGTGTGTGATGTTCTTAGGGTAGTTAGGCTTAAGTAGTTCTAAGTTCTAGGGGACTGATGACCTCAGAAGTTAAGTCCCATAGTGCTCAGAGCCATTTAAACCTAATGTCTATGTGTTAAATTACAATGACGATTAGTGTATTTGTCTTAGCATATAATTTCTGAACTCCGTGCCTCTCTCTAGTATCAAAATAATTATTCTCAAGTCTTCCAACGAATGCCAACTGCCTTGCTACAGTGAAAACACTGATTCCCGTCAGAATCACCTTAGTTAAGCATTGGTGGTCTTCGCTATCGTTTGGGTAGACAACAGTTTGGATCTGCTGAGCGCTGTTGGCAAGCGGGACGTACTCAGCCTTTGCGAGCCAATAGAGGAGGTGCTTG
Organism: Schistocerca cancellata; assembly: GCF_023864275.1. Taxonomy (NCBI): domain Eukaryota; kingdom Metazoa; phylum Arthropoda; class Insecta; order Orthoptera; family Acrididae; genus Schistocerca; species Schistocerca cancellata. The sequence goes on along the minus strand of NC_064631.1, from coordinate 97,637,685 downwards.
GCTGGTAAGTAGCGGCCCCGGTCAGGGAAACACAGAACGGCCGGGAGAGCTGTGTGCTGAACACATGACTCTCTAGATCCGCATCCAGTGACGCCTTTCGGCTAAAAATAACAAGGCGGTTGGCCAGTAGCGTTGCGCCTTCCGAGGCTTGTTCGTATGGAATTCGGTTTTTAGTTTTTATCACGTATAGTGTCCAGTCAGCCTGCGATTCTGCAGACACATCCTTATTACCCATTTTAACCGTCATCATCCTTCTTTGCCACAATGTCTCAGTCACATTAGTTACCGCCTTTCGTAGATTCCCCACAGTCCATAATGCTCCAGGTGCACAACCCTAAAAATTTCTTTCTCAAGTTATGGCCTATGTCTGTTAGTAAAAGACATCCTCTTTCGAGGAACGCTGTCTTTAGGGCTGTTTTTCATTTTACGTCATCGTTAGCTTCGTTCGAGATATGTTATCCGATTAAAAGTATCCGGAAAGCCGTATGTACCCGCAACTGACTACTAGACGTTGCGAGAGGCGTACAGGCGGTATAGAAGCAGAGATGGGAGAGGGGGGGGGGGTACCATTGTGTGTGGTGACGTGATGCTGAAGGGGAAAAGCGAAGTGACAACTACAGCTAAACCAGCACCTGGCATTCGACAAGTACCTACAGACTGCGACCCTCGAACATTGCACTTTGACCTAGTGCTACATAAAAGCAGCAATAGTTATACATCCAGGATGGGACGGAATGAAGGCGATATTGAAGAACTTACAAAGTATGAAATGAGCTATTTAATGTAGCTATACTGAAAATTTTTAATGGAAAATTATCTTTTGTGGTAATGAAAACTTAATTTTTCGGAATTCCTTTTATATTTATGTGAATTTGTTATCCAGCACAGGATTCGATTCTCCGTATTGCCAAGTTCTTTTCCTCGGTGGGAGGATTGGCACTCAGGCTGGTGATACTTACTGAGGAGCTACTTGGCCGAGTAGTAGAGGCTACACTGCCTGAACAGTCTGCAAAACGGCCGGACCTCCTGACCCTCTATACGGCATCCGCATGACGCCGCAACGCGCAGGATGACACGGCGGCCGGTCGATGTCCCTTGAGTCTTCTAAACCTGTACGATGAGCACATTCCTCGCCCGTATCGGGCTGCACTTTCTAGCAATTGAAGGTATTTTCGACGTTCGGAAATTATACTTTTTCGGCAATGCTTTCCTTGTCATTACCAGCACTCACTCTATATTCTCTTTCGCATTCGTGTGAGTTTGCTCTCCAAGTAGCGAAACTCATGTATTGCTTTTACTCTCTCATTTCCTAATTTATATTTCTTACAGTTGTGTGAATTAATTCCAATACTCTCCTTTACCATAATTTTACTACTACACTCCTGGAAATGGAAAAAAGAACACATTGACACCGGTGTGTCAGACCCACCATACTTGCTCCGGACACTGCGAGAGGGCTGTACAAGCAATGATCACACGCACGGCACAGCGGACACACCAGGAACCGCGGTGTTGGCCGTCGAATGGCGCTAGCTGCGCAGCATTTGTGCACCGCCGCCGTCAGTGTCAGCCAGTTGGCCGTGGCATACGGAGCTCCATCGCAGTCTTTAACACTGGTAGCATGCCGCGACAGCGTGGACGTGAACCGTATGTGCAGTTGACGGACTTTGAGCGAGGGCGTATAGTGGGCATGCGGGAGGCCGGGTGGACGTACCACCGAATTGCTCAACACGTGGGGCGTGAGGTCTCCACAGTACATCGATGTTGTCGCCAGTGGTCGGCGGAAGGTGCACGTGCCCGTCGATCTGGGACCGGACCGCAGCGACGCACGGATGCATGCCAAGACCGTAGGATCCTACGCAGTGCCGTAGGGGACCGCACCGCCACTTCCCAGCAAATTAGGGACACTGTTGCTCCTGGGGTATCGGCGAGGACCATTCGCAACCGTCTCCATGAAGCTGGGCTACGGTCCCGCACACCGTTAGGCCGTCTTCCGCTCACGCCCCAACATCGTGCAGCCCGCTTCCAGTGGTGTCGCGACAGGCGTGAATGGAGGGACGAATGGAGACGTGTCGTCTTCAGCGATGAGAGTCGCTTCTGCCTTGGTGCCAATGATGGTCGTATGCGTGTTTGGCGCCGTGCAAGTGAGCGCCACAATCAGAACTGCATACGACCGAGGCACACAGGGCCAACACCCGGCATCATGGTGTGGGGAGCGATCTCCTACACTGGCCGTACACCACTGGTGATCGTCGAGGGGACACTGAATAGTGCACGGTACATCCAAACCGTCATCGAACCCATCGTTCTACCATTCCTAGACCGGCAAGGGAACTTGCTGTTCCAACAGGACGATGCACGTCCGCATGTATCCCGTGCCACCCAACGTGCTCTAGAAGGTGTAAGTCAACTACCCTGACCAGCAAGATCTCCGGTTCTGTCCCCCATTGAACATGTTTGGGACTGGATGAAGCGTCGTCTCACGCGGTCTGCACGTCCAACTGAGGCGCCAGGTGGAAATGGCATGGCAAGCCGTTCCACAGGACTACATCCAGCATCTCTACGATCGTCTCCATGGGAGAATAGCAGCCTGCATTGCTGCGAAAGGTGGATATACACTGTACTAGTGCCGACATTGTGCATGCTCTGTTGCCTGTGTCTATGTGCCTGTGGTTCTGTCAGTGTGATCATGTGATGTATCTGACCCCAGGAATGTGTCAATAAAGTTTCCCCTTCCTGGGATAATGAATTCACGGTGTTCTTATTTCAATTTCCAGGAGTGTATAAGAATGCGTGATGTCACCCGGACCTAATAGCGTAATGCCAGAAACAGTGATGTAACTTTCATAAAACCATCTGAAGATGAACCTGAACAGGTTCGAAAACCGGTTCATGGAATAATAAATAACTATTCAAAAAAGTTTTATGTATTTCCATTGTAAGTGTACCTGTTAGAAAATTATTCCAGAACACACACACACACACACACACACACACACACACACACACAGACAGAGAGAGAGAGAGAGAGAGAGAGAGTTCCTATGAGACCAAACTGCTGAGGCCATCGGTCCCTAGGTTTACCCACTACTTAAACTGACTTACGCTAAGGACAACACACACACACCCATTTCAGAGGGAGGACTCGAACCTCAGACTGGAGAAGCCGGAGGGAGTGTTCACTGGATGTTTGAAATAAATGAAAATTTCTTCCTATGTACGAAAAAATAGCCAAGATCGCATAAATTAGGCTTCACTGTTGAGAACTGACTTTGGAAAGTTGTAATTGTCATCCCTGTGTCTTAAAAAATTTTTTGTTACAAAACGTATTCCACAGTGACTTGCTATTTCATGCCATATTCTCAATGTTATGGAAAAAGTGCAGCACACTATACACAGGTTTGTCGACATTAAAACCATTAGTTAAAAAGCATCTTGTACAAATAGGCATGTTCGGATACGTAGCACATAAAGAGATTATTTAATTCTTCGAGCGCATGGTAAAGTGTACTTTTGTACCTTCATTTATGTTTGAGTGTCACATTCGTCTTGGATCCACCTTACATGAAGTATACGATGTAATACACGTTTGAGCGACGTACATGGTGGATCCATCTCAGACGAAGTATCTGGAGCAGCGCAATGACAATAATAAAGATTAAGTTGTGCGAAATTAGTTGTTGAATGTTTTTTTCATAAATAGAATATGGGCCATTCCGTGGCTAGTGTTCTCCAGGTTCCCGCATGAACATCATGGATTTTGATGAAATTTTGTATGAAGAATCACACACGTTGCCAATGAACATTAGTAAAGTTTCAAGATCATTAATTCTGGAGATATAGTAATTTATTTGGCTCCATAGCGCAGCTATCAGTAGTTCACCAACGATTTTTCCACGAGCTTGAGACGTAATATTACCGATATTATTTTCTCGAAAGAAGCAAAACTATTTGATCTACAGCTTTACGTGCTATCTTCAGGAAAATAATATAAAAAAAATTCCTGGATGATTTGTATCTGGATAATATGAAGCGAAGTCGGCCGAAGAAATAAACGCTGGAAAAAAAAGTAATGTTCATCTTTTTGTATCACCTGGCGTAATTGTGGGAAACACCTGAAATCTTGCACGTAATAACTCACCAAACTTGGAATCTTGGAATCTTGGAATCAAATTTCATTCTCCTACTGCTCTCCAATAGGTTACACATTGAGGGCAAAGTTGACGGTTTTTCTAAAAACGACACAAAATAGTCTTCTGCAAACTCTTTTAACCCGTTTTCATTAGAAAGATCATGTTCTAAACCACCTAAAAGACTGCATCTGGTTTTGCAATGCGAGCATGTGAGGCACTGAAAAACAGCAAGTTGAAGCAAAGATATCGCTCGATCCTTCTATGTTCTCAATATTAATGAAGTTACTGTTCCTAATTTTTCTCTTGATTCTACTGTTCCAGCTATTATAGCGCCGTCCTTTCCTGTTCGCTGACATGCTGCAATTATGTTAATTAATTCAATGTCTGTTCTTTTTCCCTAAACTGGATACCCAGCAAATTTATTTCCTAGCAACAGCTAAAAATTATTAAAAAGACGCCATTCCCTTGTAAGTGAAATCCTTGGGAGGCCAGACTCCTCCGCAGAACCGAGATCTCCCCTAGAGCTAGTAGTACGGCTTCCGTTTGCTTTCGTTCAGCTGGGCCAGCGTTTCCGGTATCCGTGCAGGGATGACTCCCCCTCCTAGGGGATTACCTTAATAGGATTAACAGCCAGACACGGCCGGGATCCGGTGTCGGGATGAAGGAGGGCGCGGGCGCTATCTCGCCGGAACAGCGTGGGGCGGGCGCTGCAAAGTCTTGAGAGGCGCACGGAGCGAAGAGCGTGCCGATAAAACAGCGGTTCCTCTTTTTGTTCCCACCAGGAGTCTTCAGAAGCAGCTTGGCAGCCCTCTGCCAGTGCACTCGGTCTCACTGTTCTCTGGTTAGCTGTCGAGGGTATCAGTGCACGCGCCGGAAATTGTTGCAAAGTCTCTTAGTATTACGACCATGGAAGTTTTTTTCTTTCCTTTATTGTAATTTTATCACCTCCTACAGGCGGGCTGTCAGCAGCATAGTACGCCGCTCTTCAGCCTTAAGTGGTACAATCATGTGACAAAGAGGCGACATAGACAATACAATGAAAATGGCGGGCAAAAAAAGTAGAGACAAAAGACAATAGACATGAAGCCGTTCACGCTGGACGATAAAAACACTAACACTTGTTGGCACGGCGCACAGAACACGGAGGACGGCGACGGTACATGCGAACAGTGGAGTTGTAACTGCGAAAGAACGCGAAACACAAAACGAAGCACACACACGAGACACTGATGGCGATGATCTCCGGCGCGCGAATGTTCACTATGTGTGTGCGAGTCCGGGGACCTGCCAAGAGAGGAGGAGGAGGAGGAAGGGGAGTGGGAGAGCGAGAGGGGAGAGCAGAGATGCCACGGGCAGGGGAGATATGGGGGAGGGAGGAAGGGGGAGGGGAAGCCCGGGGGAAGAGGGGTGGAGGGAGGGGACGGGGGAAAGGGAAAGATAAGGGAAGGGAAGAGAAGGGAGGGTGGGTGCCTAAAGGAAAGGACACCGGAAGTGGGGGTGGGGCAGGGTCAAAGTTGAACCATGGAAGTCTAGTAGTATCTCATATAGATGCCATATGTTTTGTTAGCGTGATGTACATAGTCGCATTTCGCTACAGATATGAACGCCAACATGCTGACGTAAATGAAAAATGTTACACCAGGAATCAACACTCTAATGTTTATCGCCGGCCGAAGTGGCCATGCGGTTAAAGGCGCTACAGTCTGGAACCGCAAGACCGCTACGGTCGCAGGTTCGAATCCTGCCTCGGGCATGGATGTTTGTGATGTCCTTAGGTTAGTTAGGTTTAACTAGTTTTAAGTTCTAGGGGACTAATGACCTCAGCAGTTGAGTCCCATAGTACTCAGAGCCATTTGAACCAATCTCTAATGTTTATCAAACTTTGTTCTGACGTAACGAGTATTAAATAATGAAACATTCATTTTGTTGTGTACATATTTCCGCGTAGTCAGCGCGTACACAACTTTCCCAATAGAGCGCGCCCCGCTAAGCACAACAGCGCAGGCGCAGCGCTCGTCCATCTCCGCACTACGAGATGGCGCTGTCTTAGAGACGGACCAAATTCTGCTTCCGCCGATCCGCGTATTAATATATAACGCAGCCAATGAGATTGCTGCTAACGTAGAACCTTTTCTCCTCACGGATCACACTCGCACAGTGATACCTGAACACGCGAGGTATTATAACAAGTGTACAGACCTCCGATTAGTCAGTCTGCATTAGTCTGCAGTCAAGTTTCAGTCTGCGCCTAATAATATTATCATATTCCTGTACATAGTCATGAAGAGAAATGTATAGACACTTTGTCAAGTATCACGACCAAAGGAACTTCAGATTGTCAATTGTAAACAGCATCCATAATCAAGTTATGTAATATATATGAATTTTATTATTTTTATAAATGTGTGTGAAAATTAATCAAGTTTTGTTTAAAGTTGGTCACCGTCAATCTGCTACTCTAAGTGCGCAAGTGGAATTTATAACATCTGACCTAAAGGCAGAAGATAAACACGTCACGATAAGACCACGAGACAAATTGCTGACACTCGCCTACTTCGTTAGAGCGACAAGTCTAATAATCTGATGGTGTGTGTACCGAAGTTCTTACAGTGTGCACACCACACATTTCATTTGGCACTGATGTTCATCATCAATATCAGTGTAAACTGAGACGCTCACAGGCAATAATACAAGCTTGTATTCACTGTGGCACTCCGTCGTCAGGCCACGAGTGGCCTAGCGGGACCATCCGACCGCCGTGTCCTCAGTGGAGGATGCGGATAGGAGGGGCGTGGGGTCAGCACACCGCTCTCCCGGTCGTTATGATGGTATTCTTGACCGAAGCCGCTACTATTCGGTCTTGTAGCTCCTCAATTGGCATCACGAGGCTGAGTGCACCCCCAAAAATGGCAACAGCGCATGGAAGCTTGGATGGTCACCCATCCAAGTACCGACCACGCCCGACAGCGCTTAACTCTGGTGTTCACACGGGAACCGGTGTATCCGCTGTGGCAAGGCCGTTGCCATTCACTGTGGCATATTACTTATTTCTAAATTTTCGGAAAGCGTTTCATTCAGTGTCCCACTGTAGATTGTTGATGAACGTCGAAGCATACGGATTAGGTTCCGAGATTAGTGAGTGCCTCGAAGACTTCATATGTAATAGAACCCAGTACGTTGTCCTCAACGGCGAATGTTTATTAGGGACAAGGGTCTCGTCAGGGGTGCACCAGGGATGTATGATAGGACCACTCTTATTATCTATATACTTGAATGATGTGACGTAATAGGCGAGTTGCAGTCCTCGGCCATTTGCTGGTACGCTGTCTCGTAAGGGAAGCTGTCGTCGTTTAGTGACTGTAGGAGGATACAGGCTGTAGTAGTATCACTCCGTCTACAGACCACAAGTTGCCCATCGGGACCGTCCGACCGCTGAGTCATCCTCAGCTGAGGATGCGGATAGGAGGGGTGTGTGATCAGCACACCGCTCTCCCGGTCGTTATGATGGTTTCATCTGACCGGAGCCGCTACTATTCGGTCGAGTAGCTCGTCAATTGGCATCACAAGGCTGAATGCATCCCAAAAAATGGCAACAGCGCATGGCGGCCAGGACGGTTACCCATCCAAGTGCCTGCCACGCAGGACAGCGCTTAACTTCGGTGATCTGACGGGAACCGGTGCTTCCACTACGGCAAGGCCGTTGCCACAGGATACAGGATGGCTTAGACAACATTTCCAGTTGTTGTGATGTTTGACAGCTTGCTCTAAATGTAGAAAAATGTACGCTAATGCAGATGAATAGGACAAACAATTCCGTAATGTTAAAATGCAGCATTAGTAGTGTGCTGTTTGACATTGGCACCTCGATATGAAATGGAACGAGCACGTTACGTCAATGGTAGGGAAGGTGTGATATTCATGCCACAGGCCGCCCGTATTTTATTTTTCTGGAAGCTCACCTTGATGCAGCTAGATGTACGTGAGGTAGGATATGGTACAAAAGCGGAGTGAGGTACAAGTGACAGATGGTACAGTATATACCAGTCCAGTGGGAGAGTCCGCCAATTTTACTGAACTTGCTTCTGATTGGTCGGCAGAACCGAGTGCTAGGTGCCAAAATGCATAGCTTCTCTTATTAATTATTTATATACTTTTTATTGTATTTCACCCAGTTTTTAGTATGACAATCCCTCATGGTTACCCTACGAGTCTATCGTTTTTGTTTATTAAATTTCGCTACTTTTGAGAAACATAAGAGTAACGATATTGTAAGCGAAGGGATTCGGACAGCTTCGGGTCGCTTTGGGGCGCCTGGGACACGTAGAACTTCGGCTGCTCTAGTCACTCTGTCTCGGGATTTCTGGAGGGACGGGCTCTATATAGGACGTTGGATGGAAAAGTTACCGTACAATTAAGAATGCTATGTCAAATGTTGTAAAAGACAGTGTAAAATGAGTGAATATTTAAATAATAACCAAACAGGATACATTAATGAGAAGTGTTACTTGCTATCATTGTCAGTACTACAGATCTTGCCCTCTGCAGGTACAGAGACTAACCTGAGCAAGTGGCATCCCATAAAAAGCAGTTACAGGTTCGAGATGACAGCGCAGCAGCTTCCTCCGAAGAAGATCCCACGAACGACGAGCTGTCTTTTGCGCTGGGTCACAACTTTAGAAGACGGGAAGGTGGTGGAAAGAACGGTTAGACACTCTTATTCAATCTCTCCAGCGTCCAGATCTGTCATCCAAATGACGCATAATTTATAAATGTGAATGGTGAGCTTCGTTTTATTGGGAGAATTTTGTTTCGGATCCTCACAAGGTCGGACTGTAGGAAGTCTTCGAAGCAGTTCGGAGACGTGATGCTACAATTGTTACCTGTTGGTTCGATCAGCACGCGAGTATTATGGAGATGCTTCGTGAGCTCAAACTGGAATCCCTGGAGAGAAGCGGCAGTCTTCTCGCGAGGCTGTCTGGAGGCTGGCACGAAAGTGTACGTTTACCCACCGGGTGCCAGACATACACTCTGGGCGAAAATTTAGGGGCCTGGGAAAGACAACCAAGGATTCGTGCATTCCTGAAGGAATTTGTTGTGTAAACTGAAGCGTGGGGTCTTACATTATCGTGGAACATGGCGTGTAGTACTATCGTCATGAAGACAACAACAACATGGTTTATCGGTCACGACACATGTTGATGAGTACAAGCCTCCCTTCAGTTATTACCTTGTAAGTAGAGATACAGGTCTAGCGAATTGTTGCTTCCTGTGACCCTTCACCAGGACGTCTACGGACAGAATGACGGTTATTTGAATTCTACAAAGACAATTGAGACACAGCTTAAAATCATAGAATGTCACTCTGTGCACCATTTGGCTCTGCATTAGTACCGGCCAAGAATTCGGCTCACGTATGTATTACCGCTCAACCTCACTGCGAACGCGCCGCACAAAAATGGCAGTGCAGTCGCCCTGCACAAAATGGTTCAAATGGCTCTGAGCACTATGGGACTTAACTTCTGAGGTCATCAGTCCCCTAGAACTTAGAACTACTTACACCTAACTAACCTAAGGACATCACACACATCCATGACCAAGGCAGGATTCGAACCTGCGACCGTAGCAGCAGCGCGGTTCCAGACTGAAACGCCTAGAACCGCTCGGCCACAGCGACCGGCCCTGCATAAGACTTGGTGTTGTATTTCACATTATATAACACCATAGTTCGCAAACAAAGCAAAATGGTATTTAATTTTTTCGGCGCGCTATATATAAAATATAATCTTTATCAGGTACTAACTGTTGGCTTACAGGCAGACGCAGACGATTTCACAGATTTGCGCACTCAGGTTGCTACGTTATCATGCCTTACTCAGTTTCGCAATGGAAAAAAGACCGTACACACACAGTTTTTATCGAAATATTTTGTCATGTTCGCAAAAGCATTATGGATATGTGTAAACTCTTCCCAGAAAAACAATGCAGTCGTCGTGGACAGTTCTGACCGAAAGGGATTCGTCTTTGACATGGGAATTAGACTGCAGATCAGTGAGTTACATTTCCACTTGCACAAGAGCGCTTTCAACCGAAACGGCAAACGGTCTTAAAAACAGTTCGAAGACAGATGTAAAACTACCAGTGTGCTTCAAACGTTTAGAAAACCATCCTTGTAAATATTCCAGAGACATAATGAGTTCTGTATACTTCGTGCTTTCTTCAATGCCAGTGAATTTAAGAAACTGGATTGTGCGTTATTTTTGGAAAAATTGTCCCTTCTACAGTCCGATTTTCTTTTTAAATGCATGCCCATAAACTCAAAATAGGCTGTTACTCACCTTGCAATGGTCGACTGTGGGCAATGGACAGTCTTTCTTCGCTTGCTGATCGCCTCCAAATTAAGTTCACACTGCTTATTGAGGTACAGAATAATGAATCCCGTCTGTCAATCGTAATATTTTACTCTTCTGCTGTCAACTAATCTTTAAATTCTTTTTGCGAAATTCTTTCATAGCAAATTTTCAGTCACCATCGCTTATGTATCTGCATAGCACACTACTGGCCATTAAAATTGCTACACCACGAAGATGGTATGCTACAGACGCGATATTTAACCGACAGGAAGAAGATGCTGTGATATGCAAATCATTAGCTTTTCAGAGCTTTCACACTAGATTGGCGCCGGTGGCGACACATACAACGTGGTGACATGAGAAAAGTTTCCAACCGATTCCTCATATACAAACAGCAGTTGGCGGCGTTGACTGTTGAAACGTCGTTGTGTTGCCTCGTGTAAGGAGGAGAAATGCGTACCATCACGTTTCCGCCTTTGATAAACGTCGGATTGTAGCCTATCGCTATTGCGGTTTATCGTATCGCTACATTGATGCTCGCGTTGGGCGAGACCCAATGACTGTTAGCAGAATATGGACTCAGTGGGTTCAGGAGTGTAATACAGAACGCCATGCTGGATCCCAACGGCCTCGTATCACTAGCAGTCGAGATGACAGGCATCTTACCCTCATGGCTGTAACGGATCGTGCAGCCACGTCTCGATCCCTGAGTCAACAGATGCGGACGTTTGCAAGACAACAACCACATGCACGAACTTTTCGACGACGTTTGCAGCAGCATGGACTATCAGCTCGGAGACCATGGCTGCAGTTACCCTTGTCGCTGCACCACAAACAGGAGCTCCTGCGATGGTGTAATCAACGACGAACCTGGGTGGACGAATGACAAAACGTCATTTTTTCGGATGAATCCAGGTTCTGTTTACAGCATCATGATGGTCGCATCCGTGTTTAGCGACATCGCGGTGAACGCACATTGGAAGCCTGCATTCGTCATCGCCATACTGGCGTATCATCTCGCGTGATGGTATGGGGTACCATTGGTTACACGTATCGGTCACCTCTTGTTGGCATTGAGGGCACTTTGAACAGTGGACGTTACATTTCAGATGTGTTACGACCCGTGGCTCTACCCTTCATTCGATCCCCGCGAAACCCTACATTTCAGCAGGATAATGCACGATCGCATGTTGCAGGTCCTCTACGGGCCTTTCTGGATACTGAAAATGTTCGACTGCTGCCCTGGCCAGCACATTTCCAGATCTCTCACCAATTAAAAACGTGTGGTCAATGGAGGCCGAGCATCTGGCTCGTCACAATACGCCAGTCACTACTCCTGATGAACTGTGGTATCGTGTTGAAGCTGCATGGGCAGCTGTACCTGAACACGCCATCCAAGAACTGTTTGACTAAATGTCCAGACGTATAAAAGCCGTCATCACGGCCAGACGTGGGCACTGATTTCTCAGGATCTATGTACCCAAATTGCGTGAAAATGTTATCACATGTCAGTTCTAGTATAATATATTTGTCCAATGAATACCCGTTTATCATCTGTATTTCTTCTTGGTGTAGCAATTTTAATATCCAGTAGTGTACACACTGAATTTTCCTCTCCCTCTCTTGTATCATCTCCACTCATTTTTAAAGACTTGTGACGCTAGATTGCTAGACTCCCTGTTTTGTGCATGCAGCCACTGGGCCTATGGACATGCATCATACCATGAACAAATAGCGAAGGGTAAACAGTTCTGACACCACGGCTCTGTCAACTGATAAGAGTTGTTTCGGCCGAAAAACGCCACACCGAAATACTAAACGAAATGTCGCGTTGTGGCGAATACCTCCGGGAAGGAAAGAGAAAAGCCGAGACAGGCCTAGTCTTGGTCCGCATGCGACCCACACACTCGGCCCGCGTGAAGGCTGGCGCGCCGTGGCTGGCTCTGCTCTACACCACACGAGTCTCTGTTCTGTCTGATATAATGTCGGCGTTAAACGACCCGTGCAAAGTGGAATCTCTGCCGAGCTTCCAGTAATCTCTTTCCTACGGTTCACGACAACATACTGTCTGTAACCTCTACTGGGATTTCCAGGAGAAAAATAAACTGCGGATGGAAATCTGTGTCTGAAACTGTCGTCTGACATGGCAACGGGGCATCACGTTCATAGAAGACAAGGTGTGTCTATGCCACAGCTATCTCCATCTTCTCTACTGACGACAGTTGCAAAATATATCCAATCAGCCAGTTCTATCACGTGATGATGTGGCCTATTTGAGTCGGCATGAAAAATAAGATCCCAGCAATTTTTTCCATTTCTGCTGTTCTTGAGATTGCTGCTGCGAAATGAATACAGCTGTCTTTCTTAAATCTGTGTCCCATTTGTTCGGTGATCTTCCCCTAGGTCTCGTTTGGTAAACTGGGCTCCCATCTAGTACTTGCTTTGACCATCTTCTGTTTTTCGAACGACGTGACCAGTGCATTGCCATTCCGATGTCTTAACTCTTTCTACTGTGTCACTGACATTTGTTGTACATCTGATACCTAGAACTTTCTGTCCGTCTTTTTCATGTATCCCAACATTGATCTTTCCAATCCTCTTTGTATTACTATTATTTTCTGAGAATTAACTTATTAAACGCCCATGTCTGAGAGCCATATGTTATACACGTAAATTGTTCAAGACTGTTTTCTTCAACTCAGCCGACATCTTAGCCTTCAAAACAGAAAAGTATCTTCTATAAGGTAGCCTCCCCAAATAACTACATCAAAATGTTTCCGGTTTTAGGTTTCCTTTCATATTTACAAGTTGAAGCCCAGAGAAATATTGTGTGACTCATTGCAGTTGCGTACTTTAAGCAGATATAATTCCCTTTGTTGTCCATTCATCCATCATGATCCTGGTTTTATCATATTTCATTTTTAGACCAACTTCAGAGCAGACTAACGCAAGTTCACTTACCAGTATCTGTAATTCCATATTGTTTGCAAACAGAACAATATCACCAGTAAACGTCACGCTATTTACAGGTGGTTTCAAAGAACTTACGTCAGAGCTCTAGGGGTGATGGATCACGTCAAGGGGAGCAACTCTGGTTGAAACAGTATATTTGCGGATGATTCCGCGATGATGGGCACCTTTTATTATTAGTTATGCCCCTGAGAGGCGGCAAGATTTACGCCTTTGCACAGTTCGTATGCTGCGTGGGTTTCCTGTAATCCAATGACTTATCCACGTAAAATAAGGAAAGTCGAGCTTAGAGACCGAGCCAGGTGACGCAGTGGTTAGCGCACTGGACATCAGGACGACTGTTCAAATCTGCATCCGACAGTCGATATCATCGAGATTTAGATATTTCTGAATTTCCCAAATCGTCCCAGGAAAATGTCGGGATGATTCCTTTGAAAGGGCACAGCCGATTTCCTTCTCCATTGTAACACAATCGTAGCAGGCAGGAGAATAAATGAGCGGAATACCGTCTGCCACAATACGTACACGGGAACGCAGTGATGCAATGCGTGATTTACAAAAGAAAGTTTAGTGTGTCCATCCCCTACTTCTTGTAACTGAACTGTAGCCAAATTGCCTACCTCATTTCTCGTAGATGTTGACCCCAACTGGTTACTTCTCTGTTGGTAGTGAACTATAACGGGTATGCAATAAAGAATGCATAATAATGTCAGAGCTGGGCACGTCTAAATACTAAGCATAATAAGAATCGTAAAATGTTAGGATGCCAACTAATTTTATTTTATTTCCCTTATCGCAAAATTAGTAGAACGATTTCTAGAGTCAGTCGCCGGCCGTTATGGCCGAGCGGTTCTACGCGCTTCATTCCGGAACTGCGCTGCTGCTACGGTCGCAGGTTCGAAACCTGCCTCGGGAATGGATGTGCGTGATGTCCTTAGGTCAGTTAGGTTTAAGTAGTTCTAAATCTAGGGGACTGATGACCTCAGATGTTAAGTTTCATAGTGCTTGCTGCCATTTAAACCATTTTTGAAGAGTCAGTCACTCGTAAATGTTCATAACAAGGCTCCTGGTGGTTAATCATTAATTCCAGAGCACCACGAAAATCACAAAAATTCTTCACGCGATCTTAGAACTGACATGAGGTCGCAAAAATACGTTTTCCGAGGCAAATTTAACAATTAATTGGGCGTCTTTACGCGGAGTTGCACGTAACACACTATTTCGCGTGTTGCCACCTCAAAAACTAATCGTGGACTGCCTTCAAGTAACGAATCATATAAGTACGTCATCCGACGCCATTTCTCAACACACTATTCTGTCTTTACACGAAATCGGTTTTTATTCACGATTTATATATTAGCTCCTTAGAAGCCAATCATAGACTACTGGTCAGCTGCGTTAGCAGTTTAGCATGGCAGGAGCTGTATATGAATGTTTAAACGATAAATATAAATAATAAAAGATTACTTGTTTGCGCCCAGCGTTGGTGAATCCCATCTATCCTCCAGTACGATACTCTTCTTCTTTGCCCTTAGGTTGTCACACTAGGTAACCAACTGGCGCGACGTTCGATCACACTGCTTTGTGATTCTATTTACTCGCTAACCTCCCATAACAAAATTTTCCTGTACCATACATTAAAACAGAGCAACAATAATGTAATAAACGTGGGCAGCGATATGACACAAACGCCACACAATCGTTGCAATATTTCGAGGTTATCCTCCGTTTCTAATGTTTTCGGCGTCGATGGGATCTTAAACCCTAATCTTACTTCGTTCATTCCGGTTAGATACAGTGATTTTGATGAAAATCCCTCTGTCGATTTACTGTCGAGTTACTATGCAGCTGCAGCACGCCGGTTAGTAGACCCTGCTAGCTCGGTGAAATATCGTCGTTCCAGGGCTACTGAATTCAATAAAAGGATGGTTAGCATCGACGGAAAGCCTCAGCGAACACTTTGTCTCTGACGCAAGTTGTTTCTCCGTGACGTGATATATCACCCCCTAGATGTATGACGCAAATCGTTTGAAACACGCTGTGTACTCATACCCACGCATGATCAGCAAGGTGGAGCGCCCGCGGAGAGGTGAAGGAACGGTCGCAGCGTACAGGACACGTGGGGGCAGTTTCTGGCGCGGTCTTTCACGCTGGCGAGCCATTTCCGCCGACGCCCGCCTGCGCGTCGTATCCACTGTGCAATGTCGGCGGGCGGTTGGTGCTTCGGCACCGCCGGCCACGGTCCGGCGTGAGGCAGCGCGCTCGCTGCTGGCCGGTCGGCTATTCCTGGCGTCGCCCCTTACATCACCGCCGCCTTCTGCCCAGTCTCGGCCCCGCTTGCTGAATTTGCCACGCGGCTCGCTCCGGCCCTTGTTTCGGCGCGCAGCTGCGCCACTGGGATTCCTCCTGTATGGAGGACGCAGAAATAGATGTCCCTTGCGTAGAGAAGCAGCTGAAATAGTTGAAAACAAATAATTCACTAGTTCCGGAAGGAATAACGATTTGGAGAGAACTCTCCAGTATTCGTCAAACGCCAAGTCTCAAACGACTTGAATAAAGGTCAGGTGACTAATGTACACACAAGAGTTTTTAGCACACAGAACACAGCATGTTGTTATCAATGGAGAGACCTCTACAGACGTTAAAGTAACCTCTGGCGTGCCACAGGGGAGTGTTATGGGACCATTGCTTTTCACAATATATATAAATGACCTAGTAGATAGTGTCGGAAGTTCCATGCGGCTTTTCGCGGATGATGCTGTAATATACAGAGAAGTTGCAGCATTAGAAAACTGTAGCGAAATGCAGGAAGATCTGCAGCGGATAGGCACTTGGTGCAGGGAGTGGCAAATGACCCTTAACATAGACAAATGTAATGTATTGCGAATACATAGAAAGAAGGATCCTTTATTGTATGATTATATGATAGCCGAACAAACACTGGTAGAAGTTACTTTTCTAAAATATCTGGGAGTATGCGTGCGGAACGATTTGAAGTGGAATGATCATATAAAATTAATTGTTGGTAAGGCGGGTACCAGGTTGAGATTCATTGGGAGAGTCCTTAGAAAATGTAGTCCATCAACAAAGGAGGTGGCTTACAAAACACTCGTTCGATCTATACTTGAGTGTGAGATCCGTACCAGATCGGGTTGACGGAGGAGATAGAGAAGATCCAAAGAAGAGCGGCGCGTTTCGTCACAGGGTTATTTGGTAACCGTGATAGCGTTACGGAGATGTTTAACAAACTCAAGTGGCAGACTCTGCATGAGAGGCGCTCCGCATCACGGTGTAGCTTGCTCGCCAGGTTTCGAGAGGGTGCGTTTCTGGATGAGGTATCGAATATATTGCTTCCCCCTACTTATACCTCCAGAGGAGATCACGAATGTAAAATTAGAGAGATAAGAACGCGCACGGAGGCTTTCAGACAGTCGTTCTTCCCGTGAACCATACGCGACTGGAACAGGAAAGGAAGGTTATGACAGTGGCACGTAAAGTGCCCTCCGCCACACACCGTTGGGTGGCTTGCGGAGTATAAATGTAGATGTAGATGTAGAACACACACACACACACACACACACACACACACAGAGAGAGAGAGAGAGAGAGAGAGAGAGAGAGAGAGAGAGAGAGAGAGAGAGACAGAGACAGAGACAGTTCAAGACAAAGGTATATCTAGAAAAACCTAATCCCGCCAACAAGTTTAAAAGAAATGCACATAAAAAACGATGCTCTGGAAACGCTGAAACTCAGTCCAGCATCGCCCAGTAAAGGTAGCATTTACTCTGCGCTGCACTGGGGCTGTCCCACTGGCTTAGGGTTGCCGTATCTAGCTGCGACGTCATCGGAACACTCTGAGGTTAGACTGTAAAAAGTCGACAATTACACTTTAGTCATTAAAGTACACATCACTATACACTTCACGCCTTATACCGGCTGCTTCCGTAAGTGCGTGCAAATATTCAATAGGACATAGAGAACGCTCCAGTGAACAATTTTATGTGGGGAACCTGGGGTCGGAGAAGCCAACTTAAGAAGATATGGAAGTAAATTTGTTTGCCAACTCCCTTACAGCTAACACGCGTACAAGTTTACACGTACTGTGCTGTTTGTTTACATGTACAGTCTTCATTTCCGCGGCGCAGGATTATCCGAGCGGTCTTGGGCGCTGCAGTCATGGACTGTGGGACTGATCCCGGTGGAGGTTCGAGTCCTCCCTCGGGCATGGGTGTGTGTGTTTGTCCTTAGGATAATTTAGGTTAAGTAGTGTGTAAGCTTAGGGACTGATGACCTTAGCAGTCAAGTCCCTTAAGATTTCACACACATTTGAACATTTCTTCATTTCCTGGAAGGAAACAAGAAGGACGAGTCTGATTGTGTAGGAAGCCATGATGCAGGTTTTGTTGACTTGTCCACAAGATGGCCTTGTTGTATGGTGTTTACAGTGTCCCATGACAGAACGTGCTATGGATCAACGACAGACGCCGGCCGGCGTGGCCGTGCGGTTCTAGGCGGTACAGTCTGGAACCGAGTGACAGCTACGGTCGCAGGTTGGAATCCTGCCTCGGGCATGGATGCGTGTGATGTCCTTAGGTTAGTTTGGTTTAATTAGTTCTAAGTTCTAGGCCACTGATGACCTCAGAAGTTGTCGCATAGTGCGCAGAGCCATTTGAACCAACGACAGATCCATTCATTACTCAATGCTATTCAGAGACGTACAGTACAATACGACGGAGTAGTACCAGTGCAGTTTCGCAGAACTCGCTGACATGCACTTCGTGTATGAGGAAGTACGTTCCAATGCTCTCGCTGCTGGAAAGCTATACAGGGAACGATTTTCTAACAAGCATCATCCGTCACGAAGAGAGTTTGTTTCCCTCGATCGAAGAATGCAGAAGACTGGTTCATGGGAAAGAAGAAACAAGGGACGTGGCAACATGAGGACCACTAACACACCCGATTTTGAACAGGAGGATTGCGAGGTCAGCAGACCTGTGACACCATGATTATTTCGATTGGGGATATCTAAAGTTTCTTGTGTATGAGACCCCAGTGCATACGGAGAAGGGATTAGTTGCCAGAATTGTATCTGCCTGTGATTTGATTCGAGACACACCAGGGATATTTGTCAGGGTACGTCAGAATATTGTTCGCCGATGTCATGCTTGCATTGAGCTTGATGGCCGTCGCTTTCAGAACCTTTTGTAAGATACAGTACAAATGGTACGTTCATTATGTGGTATTTGCCGTTAACTGTAACAAATGTAAATACAAAAGTACACAGTAATGTGATTTTATTCCCAATACTTCCTTAAACTGGCTTCTCCGACCCCAGGTTCCCTACCTCAAACTGTTCACTGGAACATCCTCTATGTCCTGTTAAATTTCTGCTCACTCTAATTGAAACACTCTGTATGCCAGCAGTAAACACATCAAACATTACAACTTGCACGCGTTGTTCGTACTAAGTTTAGAAAGAATCGTCCTATCAGATCGCTATTCAAATGGGAGCTGCCCGATTCTTCCGCATGGTGCTCTTTAAATGATTCCAGTCCCCTACTACTGGTGAAATCTCGAATTTCCTCGAATGATGGCGATACATTTAGAAAGTGCAACGCCGTCTGTGAGACGACCTTGTGAACATAAACTTGTTGACATAAAGAAAATAAAACTGGAACAAAATTCGGTCTTGTCGGGATGTGAGGACAATAAGGTCTATAGTGGTGATTGTCCCGAAATATCGGGACGAATGGCAACCCCACATTAGTTCAGTGAGACGAGGCTATACCGAGGTGGTCGAATATGAAGACCCGCCGATGTTCGAGTCGCATTCGCACCAAATACATTTTTTTGTTTTTTTTTCAGTTAAAGCATCAACTTGTATCCTATGTACACCTCCAAAATGTGGTATCCTGTGTATTCTTTTCATTACTGTTATTATTTAAAGATTTAGACATAACACGAACTTCTTACAGATGTAAACGACCAGACTGTTTCGACCATGACACAAATGAAGCCAGTAGACATTAATAGTGACTACAGTAACATCGTCTGTATCCAATGAAGTACAAAACCACAATACGTACACTAGACTGCACATTATGCCAAGCACAGTAATTCCATTCTGTTGTTTGTCGTCCAGGCTTATTTTCACAGAGCCGTTACGTACACGTACAAGCAACGTTCACCTTGGAGAAAGCGACCACTTTACATTTTTAAACACTTCACCACTCGATGGATCATACTTTGTTAGACCCAATGCAACACACCTGCATCCATCAGCACCGAAGCGGCATGCGTGAAAGCTATTAAGTCGTGTCCATCCATGGGTGGAGCACTGAAAACTTGGTCCTTTAACTGCCGCCATAAGTACCATCCTGGCGGATTATGGTCCGAGGAACGTGGAGGGCAGAACAGTGGATCTCCAGGACCTATCCATTTCCTTGGGAAAGCTTCATTTACGTAGTTAAAGCATACACATTCCAAAGTGTGGTTGTGCACCGTCATGCTGAAATCGTAGCTGTCGCCGAACACGAAGTTAGCGATTTCTAATGCGTCAGGCAAAGTATTGCAAAGAAAGATACGATAAAGGGGCGCATTCAACTTGTTAAGCAATAGGTAACGGCCCAAAAGCACTCCTCAGCCGATTCCAGCTTAAAGTTTTTTGTCAAAGCGTACCTGAAAGCCACGTTCACGGTTGATATGTCGGTCGTGTTCCAACCAATAGCAGCTATTGTGGAGGATGAAAATACCTTCACGAGTGAAACTAAATTCATCAGACCATATTACGTTATTTATAAAATGTTCGTTACTTTCCACTTCGCGCAAAGGCCGTTCACAAAACTGTAATCGTCGAATGTTGCCTCAGGCCGCTAGTTCTGAGTTAAGGTGTAATAATATGGATGCAGTTCTCTATCGTGCAACACTTCAACAGCCAGTCTTTGAGATATCTGGAACTGTCTTGCAATATCACAGGTACTTCGCCGAGGTGACTGGTGAACCATTTCATGACTCGCATCCTCTGTTCGTGGAGTATATCTAGGTCTTGGACGACCTCTATCCAATACTCGTGGACGAAGATACCGGATTCCTTTGAGGGATGCAACAGCCGATGAAGAACATTCTCCTTGGGATGGCGCCTTTGAAGCATACGCACGAGCAGGAACAGCAGCTAGGTTATCGGATGCATCCAGCACCAAAAGCAGTGGTAATATTCCACGCGGAAGTGCAGTGTGTGAAGTCTGATATTTCGATGTTACTGTGGTTGTGGGCGGGCTGAGACTTCGGTTGTTTTCCCGAAGTGAGCGCCATATCTATTTTTTATTACACTGTGAGCAATCTGTAATTGTAAAATATACCATTAGACAGAAAAAGTGTAACTTTTAAATTTGCGTGGGTAGTATATTAGTCGGTTGATAGTAGCGTTGCTTTAGAGTGTAGTTGGTGACAGAAGCGGTAGAAGATCTAGATTTGGTTGAGTGCTACAGTAAGAAAGCCCAACTAAGCCGAACTATTGTTTCATGATTCGTTGATGGTACTAGTGGTTATTTGTAGCCGCTAGATTCATTAGTCATCATTGTATCTCTGGTCTAGAGCCACTACCACATCCATTTGTCACCCTCTTCATTGCAGAGTAGTATGATGGTTCGCTTATATCGACGGTCATGATTTACTTTTAATGTTAGATTACGCGATCTAGTTCCACGGGATTTAACAGCTTTATTGCTGAGACGTCGACGACCTACCGACGTGGATAATTGTTGTGTATTAAATGGCTTACAGCTGTACCAGAACAAAATATAACGGCTGGTGAGGCTGTCGTTCCTCGGGTTCGATTCCCGGCGGCGTCAGGGATTTTCTCTGCCTCGTGATAACTGGGTGCTGTGTGCTGTCCTTAGGTTAGTTAGGTTTAAGTAGTTCTAAGTTCTAGGGGACTGATGAGCATAGATGTTAAGTCCATAGTGCTCAGAGCCAGGCTGTCGTTAAAACACCAATACATTAATATTTTCCCTGAAATATCGATATACACTCCTGGAAATTGAAATAAGAACACCGTGAATTCATTGTCCCAGGAAGGGGAAACTTTATTGACACATTCCTGGGGTCAGATACATCACATGATCACACTGACAGAACCACAGGCACATAGACACAGGCAACAGAGTAGTCCTGTGGAACGGCTTGCCATGCCATTTCCACCTGGCGCCTCAGTTGGACCAGCGTTCGTGCTGGACGTGCAGACCGCGTGAGACGACGCTTCATCCAGTCCCAAACATGCTCAATGGGGGACAGATCCGGAGATCTTGCTGGCCAGGGTTGTTGACTTACACCTTCTAGAGCACGTTGGGTGGCACGGGATACATGCGGACGTGCATTGTCCTGTTGGAACAGCAAGTTCCCTTGCCGGTCTAGGAATGGTAGAACGATGGGTTCGATGACGGTTTGGATGTACCGTGCACTATTCAGTGTCCCCTCGACGATCACCAGTGGTGTACGGCCAGTGTAGGAGATCGCTCCCCACACCATGATGCCGGGTGTTGGCCCTGTGTGCCTCGGTCGTATGCAGTCCTGATTGTGGCGCTCACCTGCACGGCGCCAAACACGCATACGACCATCACTGGCACCAAGGCAGAAGCGACTCTCATCGCTGAAGACGACACGTCTCCATTCGTCCCTCCATTCACGCCTGTCGCGACACCACTGGAAGCGGGCTGCACGATGTTGGGGCGTGAGCGGAAGACGGCCTAACGGTGTGCGGGACCGTAGCCCAGCTTCATGGAGACGGTTGCGAATGGTCCTCGCCGATACCCCAGGAGCAACAGTGTCCCTAATTTGCTGGGAAGTGGCGGTGCGGTCCCCTACGGCACTGCGTAGGATCCTACGGTCTTGGCGTGCATCCTTGCGTCTCTGCGGTCCGGTCCCAGGTCGACGGGCACGTGCACCTTCCGCCGACCACTGGCGACAACATCGATGTACTGTGGAGACCTCACGCCCCACGTGTTGAGCAATTCGGCGGTACGTCCACCCGGCCTCCCGCATGCCCACTATACGCCCTCGCTCAAAGTCCGTCAACTGCACATACGGTTCACGTCCACGCTGTCGCGGTATGCTACCAGTGTTAAAGACTGCGATGGAGCTCCGTATGCCACGGCAAACTGGCTGACACTGACGGCGGCGGTGCACAAATGCTGCGCAGCTAGCGCCATTCGACGGCCAACACCGCCGTTCCTGGTGTGTCCGCTGTGCCGTGCGTGAGATCATTGCTTGTACAGCCCTCTCGCAGTGTCCGGAGCAAGTATGGTGGGTCTGACAAACCGGTGTCAATGTGTTCTTTTTTCCATTTCCAGGAGTGTATATCGTCGGTATATATTTCAGATATATCGATATCAAAAAGGCAATATCGTGTGCCGATATTTTTATTTTACATTATATTTTTTCAGTATTTTCGGTTAATATTTGAAGTTCTACTTTTGAAACAGCAGTAGATAGAACATTATTTTACTGTACGAAGGAGTCTTACTACTTTTTGAGCTTTCATCACGCCTAGTCTTTTTCTTCGACTGTGTGAAGCAAATATATGAGGCACAAAAGAAGAAGTTCGATAGCACTGGTGGGTGGTGGTGTCAATGGAACAACAAGATTTCCCATGTGAAGGAATAGCACACCAGTTGCGTTAAAGACCATTGGTAACGCAACTAGTGTGCTATTTCTTCACACTGGCATTCTTCGAAAACCGTTTCTGAAATTGAACAAAACTGTAAACGACAAGATTGTCCTTTACGGTGGGCGGAGACGTTTGAGGGGAAAGGCTGACGTAATCGGCGTTTGGCGCTACCAACAGAAACAGCAACGTTTAGCTTCACCATTCAATTTGGACACTGCAGTTGCTTGGTCGCTGGCGTTGGCAGAAATGGAAAAACAGGGAAGTCGACATGAAGTGTTTCGGACCAATTCCACACGTGACAAAACCGAGCTACTGATATACAGTTACTATTGTTAGCAAAGTGATTATCGCTAAGCGTATACATGCATCGTTCTCCTTGCAGTTCTTACTCTAAGGGGAATAGGCAGGCTGCTAGCCTGTTGATGTACAGAATATCTAAGAATAACTCAGTACTTAAATGTACAGCTCTAAAACCGGGAGAATATTGACAACGAGCAACCGATATTTTATAGGTAGCTGCGTCGATATTTTTCCATCGATATTACTATTTCTCTTCGATACATCGAGAGGCGATAGTGCTATTCTTTTAAATATCGATATATCGTATTCCCGATATTTTCAAAAATAGCAGTAGTCATATTGCTGGTGGTACGCTGCCACTGATGCGACTGGTGGAATAACAGACACTGGTCATTTGGTGCAAGCTGTACGACAGCGAGGCGTTTTGAAGCGGTGGTCAAGGAACGTCCCACTGCGCCATCGTCTGAATGTATTATTGAAAACCATTCTCGTATTGTATGAAACGTTCTCTTACTTGAAAGTCTCTTCGGGTTTGCTGCCGGATCCTAAAATCAACTTGACTCGATATTTCGGCGATCCAACTGTTCGCCATCTTCAGGAAATGCTGCTTCTGCTGATGAGTCCCGCTGAGAACTGACGCAAGATTGCAATTCGACGTCCTATATACGCCACCGTTCAGTACACGGCGCATGCGCCGCCCATCACGGTTTCTGGCTTCCAAAACAGGGAGGTGGCGCCGCCCTTAGTGAAACACTGCTGGCAACGATATATCGCAATCAAGGCCGCACCGAAGAACGTTCAGTTTTGATGCGAGATAATACAGGATTCCACGTTTTGCTAAGAGGAAACCCATTGTCCCTTTTGATTAAATTATCAGCCAACCTAATTTCAATCGCCTCTTTATACACACTATTCCAAAAACCGAAAATGTTGGCAATTACAACAGTTTCCTCAAATTTCATTTTGTGTCCCTCATTTAGGCAGTGTTCTGCTACGGCCGATTTTTCCGGCTGTTGTAGCCTCGTGTGACGGCGATGTTCCACACACCTGTCATTCACTGTGCGAATAGAACGGCCAACGTAAGCTTTCCCACATTGACACGGGATTTTGTACACCCCGGGCTTCCTAAGTCCCAAATCATCCTTCACAGAGCCGAGCAGAGCCCTAATCTTAGAGGGTGGACGGAACACACTCTTGATGTTAAAACTCCTTAAAATTCGTTCAATCTTAAACGATAAGCCTCCAGCATAAGGAAGAAAGGCCACAGATCTATGTTCCTCTTCGAACACCTCCGGAGACGGTCCAAATTCCATAGCCCGACGAATCTGTTTCTCGGTGTATCCATTTTCCTTAAAAACAGTCATCAAATGCTCAAGTTCTTGGGTTACGCTGTCTGCGTCGGAAATGGCATATGCTCTCCGTACCAAAGTCCTAAGGACGCCACTACGTTGGTGTGGTGGATGACAACTCTGAGGGTGCGGGTACAAATCTGTGTGTGTCGGCTTTCGGTGAACACTGTGTCCCAAAGTTCCATCTGGTTTTTTATAAACCATTACGTCTAAAAATGGAAGCGTCCCATCATTTTCAACCTCCATAGTAAATTTGATACGGGGATGATCCGGCAGCAAACCCGAAGAGACTTTCAAGACTTATTACGCCGGGAAAGCCTACGTAGTCACGTTCTCTTACTTTTTGCCGCGTCATTTCAATGTAAAACCTCCAGCTTTCGACGATTTCCACCACCGTCTTCGTCAGGAGCGACTGACTGTCAATATTGCTGCTGTGGTGGCCAAAGATGGCTTCTGGTTGGTCGGTAGTTACGTCATGTTGTCGCAGACGGTGTCAACGTTTGCGCTGGTTGCGCCTCCACCCCACTTGTAGCGTAAACGTAGCGACGAATGTCTCTGCCCCTTCACTGCATCAAGAGCTCGCTTCCATGCGCCACTACGATTATATCTGCTGTCAGGGTTGAATGTTTCCGCATGCACTCTAATTTCTACATCTTATTTAATTACAGACTCGCCGTATGTCTTAGCCTGGGACACAATTTTCGTTTCTTCAAACAGTATTTCATGTTTCTTTGTGACGCTGTGCTCAGTGACTGCAGATTTCTCCAGCTCAAGATTTTTAATATGCCGTTGATGTTCCGCACAGCGATCTTAAAAAGTGCGAATAGAATAGCCGATGCAATTGCTTCCGCACTCGCATGGGATGTTGTACATCCTAGAAATCCAGAGGACGAGACCTTAACAGGGCGAAGCATCCGCCTTATCTTTCTTAGAAGGTCGCAAAACAGATCTGATACATCATCTTACCAGGACTCTGCCTGTTTTTTCGGATGTAGCGCCGCAGGACGGAAGGAATGCAGTCAGTGAATGTTCAGCATTATCACGTTTTCTTTTCTTGAAGATCACTGACCTGATATCTGGTGACTCATAGCTGCTCTTTCTGAACACATACTTCAGGTGATTCAATTTGTAATCCATGTGGTCACCGTCAGAGACAGATTTTGCTCTATGTACCAGTATATCTAAAGCTGCTTTCTTCTGGACTGGATGGTGAAAACTAAGTGCTAACACAGAAATCAGTGTGCGTCGGCTCACAGTACACTGAGTGGCAGAAACGTCCATCCGATTTTCGATGTACCAGAACAAATAAAAACGGCTGCCTTTCCTGTTTCCCTGTCTCGGCAGTGAACTGCATGTTTGGGTGCACGTTGTTCATGGGTCCGTTGAAGTTTTCAAGAACGTCTACGCCACCGCAGCAGCAATCTTGACAGCAGTCTCTCCTGACAAAAAGGTTCTGGTTGAGGTTTTGCCCTGAACTGATGCGTCAAAAAGTCCTAGAATGTTTTATGCAGCAGTGCCGTCACGAAAGACTTCTTTCACATTGTTTTATTGTCTTGTCAAGAGTGAGGTCTTTAGGTGCCAGACCAGATTTTCTTGACTAGAATTTGAATTGAAACAACACTGATCCCTGACAGCCAGCCGGCCGTCGTGGCCGAGCGGTTCTAGTCGCTTCAGTCTGGAACTGCGCGACCGCTATGGTCGCAGGTTCGATTCCTGCCTCGTACATGGATGTGTGTGATGTCCTTAGGTTAGTTAGGTCTAAGTGGTTCTACGTTCTAGGGGACTGATGACCTCAGAAGTTAAGGCCCACAGTGCTCAGAGCCATTTGAATCATTTTGAACTGACAGCCAGGGAATTACGGCGCGATATCTTTGTAAAAACAAGAATAATATAGGGCTTCTGCTTCACTGCAATTTCTCGCTTGTGACTGGTAGTGGACTTAATCGAGTGAACTTGTAAATGTGGGTGCTTGGTTGCTGTTTTATATCGAAGAGAAATATTCATTATATTTTTAAAATATATACGTCAAAGTGACAGAGTGTTTATTCCTTGAAAGAGCTCAAAGTATTGTGGGAGTTGAAATTTATAGCAGTCGAGGAAGTTCTGATTTCTTCTAACACAGAACAGTAAGTCAAGTAGCCAGGAAACAGAAAGAATCTCCAGTGCTGAGTAACTGAAATAGTTAACATATTACTAAGGGATGTATATTTTGTAGGCGCCTTTGTGTAGCGTCCACTTCGACCGTTGACTCTAATAGATGGGTCCAAGTCCGTAGTCTCCCTTTTTGGATTAAGGTTCAACCAATCAGGATAAACCACAGCCCCCCTGATAGCCGGTACGTCGCAGTAACACTTGCGCCCTTCGTTCTCAAATATTTGTTTTATGTATTCCCGTCTCCTCATTCCACTACAGAATTTACGCATTGTAGCTCCCTGTAGAACCATGGAAGATAGTTTCTGATTTTTTAGCGCATAACCTATCACCCTGCCCCTTCTTCTTTTCATTGTTTTCCGTACATTGCTTTCTTTGTTGTTTCTGCCGAAAAATCTTCATTGTTTATCGGTTAGGCTAATTTTTAGAATTCTGCTGTAGCACCACACCTCACGCGCTTCGATTCTCTGCTTTTCCGCGTTTCCCACAGTCCATAATTCGCAGTCTTACAATTCTATGCTCGAAACCTGCATTCTCAGAATGTTCTGCCTCCAATATTAAGGCCTAGTGTTGGAAAGAGTTCGTGTTGAGTGTCGACATGCTCGTGCAGCACAATCGTAGCACGCTAGGCTGCGGAACACGTAAGTGAGTGAGGTCCAGCTCGCATCCAAGCGGCTTTTGGTTCGTTATTGCTCGTTGAGGAAAAGGCTAGAAAGCGCCCCAAGCTTCACCTCAAAAGACACGATGACACACAGAACAAATGTTACACCATGACAGACTGATGGCGCACGCCGCTTCCCACCCTTAAGTTAAGGGGCATCCGACAGAGTTAAAATAATGTAAATCAGTCATATCCTGAATCCAGAAGAACCATCTCGACGGGATAAGCCGCAAGAAAGACAGTTCGTGTTTCCCCAAATACTTTCACATTATTGTTATCGATGCTTAATGTCACATTACTACAGTACCATAAAAAACAATCACATTCAGAGGTAAATCTGTGTAACCATCGGAACGTAGAGCGGTTTGAAGCCTTTGTTCAGCTGTTTTCCACTTCTCTAACATTTTCATCCCTACATATTAGTTGGAATCAACACATTTGGGAAACTGTATTACGAATATCGATATTTCTGTATTTTACGCTTTTCTACGGATTTTTTTTTATTGTCTCTCCTACCTAGGTATATGTTCGTTACGATGTACGAGATCTAATCACATATAATTTAAAACTCTTTTGAATGAATACGTATTTTTCATGCAACCCACGCGTCCTTTACTCATCTTCGACCTACATACTTAGCATACAGTTTCTTCATACACTGCATTCCCTTGGATAACACAATAAACATAGAGAGATAGAAAGTGTCGCACTCCCATATGAGAGTTTCACGAGTATAAAAATGTCGAATGGTGTGTCTGTAGGTAATCTCATATACGTATTAAAAGAGTGCGAAGTTTTTTGTTCTGCCAATTGTATACGGTAAAAAAACGAGGAAATTAACGTTTCGTAAGCTGTAGTGAACCAGCAAATACCAGACGTATTGCAGCCTTTCCTCCCCTGTCCCAGTAAAGTTTACGCCATAAAAAGAGGAACTTAAGGAACACTTGGGAGGCACAAGAAGTGGCAGACGGAGAGCGCGCGGGGACGCCATCTCTTTCCGTTAGGCCGCGTCCTTCCAAAATGCGAAAATACGTGCCCGGCGGCCCCGCGCCGCGCAACTTGCGACTTTGTCGAAAGTGATGCACTTTTAATGAGGCTTTACGCTCCGCGATAGCCACTGCTGAGAGCCAGTGCACCACCTCGGGGGTTCCCCTGCCGGCGGCGCCCGCGACGGTGGCGCCTCCACCTGCGCGTAAATTATTGCCGCGCCGTTGCCAGATACCGGCCTGCGGGCAGTCGGCTCCCAGCGAACCGAGCCGAGCCAGGTGGACCGCCGGCCAGAGACGGCCAGCAGCTATCTGCTCAGCAAACGACCCATTACACTGGACTATATCGCTCGTCATTAACGCATCGAGTAATTGAGCAATTACGCATAAAATATTTTGCTGTACGGTTCGCAGCTTACAACAAATTGTGTTAATGATCCGCAATTACGCGTCCTCTACCATTCCACTCAAACCTCTGTGACTCCCATACTGGTTGCTCTGCACCTCTGTGTGCATATTGCGTGCCTAGATCTGTCCATGATAGCCGTGCTATAATTAAACGTCTACTTGTGATGTGCGTGTGTCTACTTACAGTTACCATATACAGAGATACATCGGCGTCAAGTAGGTTCTGTCATAGGTGGCATCCTCAAGCTTGATAAAATGTCCTGCTCTACAGCCAGAGAGCTTCTACGTACGACCGCTGTATCAAATGCCGTAGTTAAGCATTTTTTGCGCAACTCATGTCGTACTACATTAAGCAGAAGGTCTGTTAACGATATTAACTCATCCTGACCACATAGGACCAAAACAAGTGCTATCTATTCTTAATGAGAAACGTATGTTGACAGCACAGCGTTTCGGCTGACGTTAATCCGGATGGATTCTTTAAAGAATATTCACCTGGGAAAGATGAATGATAAGGAATATACACGTTGCAGAGATACTTTTTGCTCAGTCACACACACACACTTGAAAATATCTACTGTTGATAATCAGTTTTCATCGATATCTTGAAATTTCACAAACTTCCGCATATATGAAAATGCAATGAATATTTCGGCCATAAAGGAATTCTGCGACTATTAATGAATGCAAATAAAAATTTTCTGCTTCAGTGACTTATTTCTTTTGCCACTACGCGTTTCGATGGTTCACAGCATCATCTTCATGTGAAGAATTGTTTATTTACGTTGCTGCTGTTGGTGAACATTACAAATACCTTTCACAGCGACAGACCAAGAATTGTTCTGCTGCTGTGAAAGGGCATCTGCACTCTACAGCAACACCAGGTACGTAAACAAACAATTGTCAACCTGAAGATGATGGTGTGAACCGGCGAAACGCGTAGTGGCAAAATGTGTAAGTGACTGTCGCAGAAAATTGTTTTATTTGTAACATGCAATGAATGCAAATAAGATGTAATCAACGATATTCTTCTAACTATGGGAACAGCGTTGTAACAGTCTCAAGATCGTACATATTTTTACGCAATAGTCTCTGTCCGGCAAACAGTTTTAATCTGCCAGGAACTTTCGTATCAGTGCACACTCCGCTGCAGTGTGAAAATTTCATTTTGGAAGAATGGAATAGTTCTGAAGTGTATAATTTGCCGCACTAGAATAGAGGTGAATGGAATCGCTGTTGTTAGAGGTATCTATGGACTATAGCACATACTAGGCACCAATATTTAGACAAAATTATGTTTCATTCAAATCTAGTTATAATGGCATTACAATCAACTGTCCTTTTTGCTTGCAGTTTAACAATGTGAAAACATCGCTTCATTTACTTGTCAACATTCCAAATCATAATGATAGCCACCATTACAATTTGCTGGGATTGACAGGCGATGGCAACTGTTCAGCGATCAATGTGAACGGATGCATGCTCAGAATTACGAGTATTATAACATACAGGAAAAGAAACAAATGGACTAGGGAACAGATTAGAGTGTAAGGCGTAATTATTACAGAGTGGAAGAGGTGAATTACGAAGAAAGTGAAAGTAGACCCATGGGACATGTAGTCAGATGGATGGTTGGAGCACAATGAACAAAATAAAACTGCTCCAAAAATATTTCATGAGCATGAAGATAAACAACCCAACACACATCATCCGCACCGAAGGCGGATGATGTAAGTTGGATTGCCTTAAGGTACATGAAATATTTTATATACCCATTTTCATTTTGCGCGCTTTGTAGAAGACCCAAGAAACTTTTTTAACGAATTCCAAAAAACGTAAAACGACTGAGGCAACGAAGTAAAGTGAGTATATGACGTTAGAAAATATGCAGTGGCAATATGGGTTCATATCGTCAAAGACCATGATGCATGGATACATCTCAAGCCTTCGTTATATTGATTTTTTCCATATAATTTATGGCTGTGGTTCAAGTACATTCAACTGTACTTACTGTTACCGCTCCGAAAATTTTATTTGAACCACACTGCTCTGCCACCATCTTCATTAATAAGGTCGGCCGGAGATGCCGAGCGGTTCTAGGCGCTTCAGTCTGGAACCGCGCGACCGCTACGGTAGTAGGTTCGAATCCTGCCTCGGGCATGGATGTGTGAGATGTCCTTAGGTTAGTTAGGTTTAAGTAGTTCTAAGTTCTAGGGGACTGATGACCATAGATGTTAAGTCCCATAGTGCTCAGAGCCATTTTAACCATTTTTTGGTAGTATGCTCCTATGATTCGCCACTTGAGAGTCTCGACTCTTTTGACCAAACCACTGCAGTGCCTAAAGACTTCCTGCTGTATCTGCGGTACCAGAGACAAAACGCGAACGATATTCCTTAATGATTTTTACTGGGACTATCCAATAAACAACGACCTCGCTGATATTCACAAAGTGGTCGAAACGAAACACAGTTTAAGCAAGAAACAAAGTATGTGTCCCCCTTCGTATATTATTACAGAAGAATAACAAAAATAAAGTGTTTGCGTCACAAGTCGAGCTCGAGAAAGTCCACCAAAGAAAAGACGGAGCCAAAACTCCTGGAGGGTGGTCGGCACGCCGTTACCACAAAGATGTCCAGGGAGGACAGACCAGCGTTACACGACACTCTTAAGTCACAGTCCGAAGTTACCACTCCTGACGATCCTGGACTACCAGCAGACGAGGCGCGTGGACGTTGCGGTTGGGTTGGCAGATGCCTTCAAGTCTGGGCAGCATGTCGAACTTCCTTCTGGACGGTTTTTCTTTTTCTTTATAATTTAACTTTATTGTGTATTTGCTTGCAAAGGGACTTGGGCTCTCTGTGGGTCCTTGAGACCTTTGAGGGTGTTGGTTATGTACTTGTACGAGTGATTGACAGTAACTACTTACATGTAAAATACCGAGTAACTGAGGATTATATCATGTTGGTGGTCCTGTGGGGGTTTATTTGTGCCAACGTAGCAGGGTCTGGCCTCCATTCGCAAGTTGGCGGGCATTTCCCCGATACTTGTCTAATTTGTGAAAAGGACGAGCTGCCTGGCCTTTTATCTTCTCAACGACGTAGTTTTCTCCAGTCATCTCGAGTATTTCTTTCGTCCCTGCCCACCCTGGGATGCCTAGGCTCCATTTCAAACACCTGTTTTGTAGTGGTTGCAAACTGCATATATTAGAATCACATGTTGTTTCCCCAGTCGTCTAGCCGTACAGCAGGGAGGGTTGTGCCGTTGCTCTATAAAGTTTTGATTTCGTTGACGGTGTGAGTGCCCGGATCATCTTCGTAGTATTCAATTTTCTATCTCGTACGTGTGGGGTAAAAGTCATCCCTTTATCTAGTATCACTCCAAGGTATTTCATCTCGTAGTCCAGGATATTGGCTGTGCATTGATGGCAAGTCTCATCCTCAGTTCTGGCCATTTATTCGCAAACAGTATTGTTGCAGTTTTCGTAGGATTTAGGATGATTTTATTTCCCTTTGCCCTGTGTTCGGTGACGACAAGTTGTCGTTGCATTCTGTTGACAAGTTGTTAGATGTTCCTTCCAGAGGCTAGGAAGGCCGTGTCATCTGCACACAGACTGGTTGTGACGTGATGAATAATTAAAAATACAAATTTACCAGGCATGGCGATATCACCACTTCTTGTGGGATGCCAACTGAGACAGTTTCACAAATGGTTCAAATGGCTCAGAGCACTATGGGACTTAATTTCTAAGGTCATCAGTCCCCTAGAACTTAGAACTACTTAAACCTAACTAACCTAAGGACATCACACACATCCATGCCCGAGGCAGGATTCGAATCTGCGACCGTAGCGGTCGCGCGGTTCCAGGCTGTAGCGCCTAGTACCGCTCGGCCACCCCGGCCGGCTGAGACAGTTTACACTGATGATTTTTCCCCATCCATTCGTACAAACAGACGCCTGTTGTCCTGCAGAAGCTATCAACCAGTTTGATGTAACAGTCGGGGCGACGGGTTTATCGACTAGTTTGACTAAGTTTGTCACGTCACACCTGATCATATGTCTTTTCGATATCTAGGAAAAATCTGAGGAGTTCGGTCTATTCATGTTGAGTTGTATGGACGCTGTGATCCGAAGCAGCTGCCTTCTGGCCAGTGGTGCGCCTGCTTCTACTGCCGGTTGGCTGAAAGATCTTCT
Source organism: Schistocerca cancellata (assembly GCF_023864275.1). NCBI lineage: Eukaryota > Metazoa > Arthropoda > Insecta > Orthoptera > Acrididae > Schistocerca > Schistocerca cancellata. Next base: position 97,604,521 of record NC_064631.1, on the reverse strand, counting down.
AGGACTATTTTCGATCACGTGAGTGGCGTAGGAAAATAATCCGATTATTGATCGCGACCTCTGGCGCTGCTGGCGATCTGCGGTGTTGGGGTAACGGACCCTGGCGGCCGTTGGCTAAGACACGAGGCTGTGTTTACGTCTCCGGCAGCGGCCTTCCTCTTACCGTAAACATCTGTTTTGTTTTTACTCGCTGTGATGAAGGCATCCCGCATCTCTGCTCTGTCATGCGGGTCGCCGAAGTCGCAGGCGTACGCGACGGACAGTGCACATTCAGCATCAGATTGCTCGATGATGGCTGGGTCAATGGGGCGCCACTTCGGGTAGTTGCGTGTTTCTAACCTAGTTACGCAAACAGGGAAAATGACCTACATATTAACATTGGATCCGAATAACATTTAGTACTTGGGGGCTTCTCACATCGTTGAGATGTGAAGCCTAGATTAAAGCCAGACAGCAAATTTCGGTTTTCAGACTGGGATTCGATACCATGGCATCTCGGTTTCCAGGATCGATAGCTGTAATAGTAGTAGTAATAGGAATAATAATATTTTCTCTAGCTGATAATTAAAACTTCATTAGTACCCTTCGTATGTGATGGTGGTGATGACGATTCATTACATATTGGAGTCTACCGAAATAGTGATAATAAAGATCAGTTTTTTAAGTAAATGATTAAGTTTGGTAACCACGCTCGAATTCTCGTTTTAGTTCGTCAGAAAGTTTCATTTCATCCGCACAGACTAACTACTCTCCACTCGGGAAGTACTGTTTTAAACACAGTGGCAGGCAGACGCGGCACGTCACCGGCGCCCCTGGCCGGACGCGTGTCGCCTAACGCCGGCTTAATATTCCGACAACATGTGCTGCGCCTGCGGACACTGCCCGCTGTCTGTCATTACGCGCGATTCAGGAGCCGCGTCCGCAGCGTCATAAAACAAGGCCTTTGTGCGTGCTGCGTAATGGCGCTGCCCGATGCACTGCGTGAATAACGTTGTTAGGCAAGTGCCCCGACATCGTGCTTCGTTACCGCGGTTGTTAATACGCGCCAACAATGCCACCTGGCATCCATTCGTACTTTCAGCTCCATGTACAAAAATTGCAATACCAGCAAACCCGTCCCCTGTGGGAGAGGCACATCACCGGTTTCGAGTGTCACAACATCGGAAAAAAAGTATACTGAACGTATGAATATGTGCGGAAACGAAGTAAAAAAAGCTGCTATAGAGAGTCCATGCTCAGCTACTACTCTACAAGGCCAACTGAGGTTTTGTGTGTGTGTCAAAATTTCGCCGCTGTGTTTGTTGACACATGTAGAAATAGCGCCACTGCTAACGGAGAGCATACTCCGTTTCCAAACATTAGCCACGTCAACGAAGCCATATTTTTACGGGGTGTAATCAAAAAATACGGTGACTGGGCTTTTCTAGCAGAAACTGCTGATGCAACAACCATCCGATGTAATTTATCCGATAGCCTGATCCGGTGAGACAGGATGGGTCAAAATGGAACACGATATGACTTGCCAGTCAGCGCCCAGACACTCTTGGAACAGGTTGTGTTTACCGTGGCTGTCGGGCATTATGGATTTCTAACAACATGTAAACGTTAACTTCTGCTTCAAGTTTCTAACAAAGCGACAAAGAAATTCATGAAATGTTGAAAATGGTGTGTGGTGATAATGCTGTAACGTTGAAGCCTTTTCGCAAGTGGTATGGGCGTTTTAAAAGTGGAATTGAGTCTGTAGAAGAAAAGCAACGTTCAAAACGGAAGCAAACGTCCAAAAGTGTTAAAAACTATTCGTTCAAACAAGCGAATAACTGAAAAAAATGTGCGTGAATTCCTAAGGGACCAAACTGCTGAGGTCATCGGTCGCTAATCTTACACGCTTCTTAAACTATCTTATGCTAAGAACAACACACACACCCATACCCTATGGAGGACTCAAACATCCGGTCGGAGTGGCCACGCAATCCGTGACATGGCGCCTCTATCCACGCGGCCGCTTCACGCGGGTCGCGAATAACTGTTCGAGAGCTTACCGAAGAACTTAGCAACTCGTACGCTTCCGTGCAAATCATTTTAACCGATAATTATAAAATGAGACGAATAGGTGCAAATTTGTACCCGACTTTTTAATGGTGAACAGAAAGAAGATCGTCTGTCACTTTGCAAGGAGTTGAAAATCGTTTTCATTCAGATCCGAACATCATGTCTAAAATTTTAACTGGAAATGAAATTGCCTATATGCATATGGCCCTGATAAGAAACATTCAAAGTCACAAAGGAGAACCAGTTAATCTACTTATCTACCTGACCTGAAAAGGAACGTCAGGAATGCCAAATTTATGCTCATTCCTTAATTTCCGATACTGAGGGCACGGCACAGTGCAATCAAGGGGAACAACTGCAAACGCTGAATTTAAACTAAAGTACTGCAACGTTTCCTAAACAATGTATAAAGAAAGAGATCAGAAAAGTGGGCAAATGGCTTCCTTCTTAATCACGACAATGTGCCGTACCACACCTCACTTTTGATTCGTGAGAGTTTGGCGGGAAAAAGTTTTCTTCTCTGTCCATATCCACCTTACCAAATTTAGCACCATGCAAATTCTGGCTCTTCCCAAAAATTATAACCGTGCTTAAAGGAGACCGTTTTGACACCATTTCTGTCACTCGGAGGGCCACGACATTGCAGCTGAACGCCCTTCATAAAGAAGACTTCCATTAGTGCTTCGAGTCATGGATCCAACTTTCGAATAAGTGAATTGCTAGCTAAGAACAGTACACTGAAAGAGATTAAATTAGATACCATGTAATCTTACTACTTAGTTAAAATTATTCACCTTATTTCGTATCCCATCTGGTACATCATATTGTTATTTCGGTGACTTTGATACCATCTTTGGAATACTCTGATCTCGTGAAGACCACGTTCATTTTCTTCCTCAACGACATGCAAATTTTCTGGAATAAAGTCAAGGTTCTTGGATCTTGGACCTCATCAAACGGCCAATCTTTTGATCTTTTACAGCTTTTGCCTACAGCAAAAACAAAATATGGGCGCTTTTTACTAGCTGACAACTCAAAAACAATCTCCCTGGATGATATCCAAGCCTTTCTCTCACGCACAGTCAGTTTTTATTTGAAGTTGTTATAGAATGTCAATTTTTTCGAATGCCGGTTACAATAAACATAACTTGTTTCAATTAAGCTTCGGACAAGAGAGGAAACATCTCGCAGAGATATCTGGAACGTTTTCCTTCTTTGAGCAAGGCTTTAAAGAGCTGTTGCATTACGCCCGATGTAATGAACACTGCAAAATTAAAAATCTCCGAGAGAATTGTTGCAGTAGTTACGTTATATATCAACCAGCGCAACATTTTATTAGTATTAATTGAAATAGAATACGAAAATCTATGAAAAGTTCACTTTTTAATTATTACATGTTAATTGAAAATAATGGAGAGTGATACTTCATTTTTGTCATTTTATTAGTATTCAGTACACCACAAACTGCAGGAATAAACCACTTCCGCTAAACGTAGGATTTCTTCGTTGGAAGCATGACTGGAAGCACTTATAGGAGTCTTCTTTATGAAGGACGTTCAGCTGCTATGTCGTGGCCATCCTGACTCTAGGAAAAATTCAGATGTACGCTGCCACATTTGTTAAGTGGTACGAATTAAAAATTAACTTACCAATAGTATTCCTTACTAACTACGGTATGGAAAAGCGTATTCACAGTTAAAAAATTGTGATACTATTTTTTGCATCAGTACATTATGTGGTCATATTGTAAGTAGGCTGTTTAGGTTCTTATATTGGTAACGCCACCGCCACTGGCTGTGCTGTGTGCAGTCTGTGGCTGGGTGGCATTGTTGGAATTTGCTATTGTAGTGTTGGGCAGTTGGCTGTTAACAGCACGTAGCGTTGCGCAGATGTAGGTGAGCCGCCAGCAGTGGTGGATGTGGAGAGAGAGATGGCGGAATTTTGAGAGCGGACGATCTGGACGTGTGTCCATCAGAAAGAGTAAATTTGTAATATTGGATGTCATGGACTGATATATATATATATATATAATGACTTTTGAACATTATTAAGGTAAATACATTGTTTGTTCTCTATCGAAGTCTTTCATTTGGTAACTATGCCTATCAGTAGTTAGTGTCTTCAGTAGTTTGAATCTTTTATTTAGCTGGCAGTAGTGGCGCTCGCTGCATTGCAGTAGTTCGAGTATCGAAGATTTTTGTGAGCTAAGTGATTTGTGAAAGGTGTAGTTAAATCTTAGTCAGGGCCATTCTTTTGTACGGATTATTGAAAGTCAGATTGCGTTGCGCTAAAAAATATTGTGTGTCAGTTTAAGCACAGTCATATATAATTTTTCTAAGGGGACGTTTCAATATCAGCAGAACTTTCGACCTCTTGGATGGGACAACGTCGGTATGTTGGTCACTACCTTCGTCTCTGATTTGGAGTGTAACGCATTTTATAGCCTTCCAAAGTTCTAACGCGCCATGCCGCCAATATTGTTTTAAATATTTTATCCTGTTCACTCCGTTTCACCCTATCTTCCACTTTTAATATCTTTTAACCAGGTAGGTTTAAGTCTCTTCAAACTCTACAACAATTACTGCAGATATTTGTTATTTGGTCATTCTCCAGGTCTATTAGATCTAGTTCGCAATTGCAGAAAGGTAATCATGAATTATGAATCCCTTTTGTGATTTGATCAGTGTTACGTGTTAACGGTTGTATGCCTAAATGTAGTAAATTGAGTTCTTTACAAAACCAAGGAAAATATTACACAGTTTTGAGTACTTAAATATCTTCCCTCCAATTTTACAGATTCCCATGTCGAGCTGAAATTAAATCTGGTATCTGTTCGGAGAAGTATATGTAAATAGGTAAGAAGGCAAGTCTGAAAATCTATACTACGTTCTGTAACTGATATTTTTTACTCACTTCAGTAGACCGTCACAGAATCACAATCTCCGTCCGAATAATGTAGAACATTAAATCCTTATTTTTTATGTACGTCAGTCAATTTTTGACAAATTAATATTTACAATAAGAAATACGCTTCATGGCTTCTCGCTTATATCTTGGCAGTAGCCGTTCTCAGTTATGACAATACGAGTTATATCCTCCATTTCAATGAAGTTAGTGGGACATGTGTGACCAGAGATGTACAGGGTTAGCCTAAACGTTTCATCGGAGTTCACAGTACTTTTTATTGACAAGTATACGACGAACAAGAAAGGGTAATACACTGAAAGATAGATACAATCAGCAAATTCGAAGTGCCAGGCTTGTGGCTCGCATGCACGTTAGACGGCAGCAGCGGAGGAGAAGAGTTCCCGTCTGGTGAGAAACGTGAATCATCACAGTGTGAGAGTGTGCGTTACTGAATTGCCGCATGTCAGTGTGGAGTTAGGAAGAGATTCGCCACAGCTGAATGTCTTCAATTCCATGTCCAAGAGAAAGGTATATGACGCCTTTTCTTCATCCGGAAAATGGTGACAGATTCTCTGTATATGAAGATATTGGCATTGTGGCTCTTGCCACAACTGTCGGCTGACTCCTTGACTTTCACCTTCCAACAGAACGAGACTCCACCACATCTTTTTGAACAGAGAACTGCTACATCGGTGGATGGTGCGCTCTGGTCTGGTTGATGTCTCTGTGCTGCCGTGGCCCACCAGGTCGCCGAATCACACGCCCTGTGATTTCTTCCTTTGGGGTAATGTTAAGAGCAAAGGTTATGCAACTCAAATGCCAACAACGTTATAACAATTGCAGAAACGCTTCATTTAGGCAAAAGGTGGGTAATGTGGGAGCCACGCTCCAGGAGCGTTACTATGCAGTGTTTCGGGATATTTGTAAACATCCCAACACACCATTGGAAAACCGTCGACAAGACTTGCTCGTGAGTAAGCTGAATAAGGATAAATGTAGTGGGAAAGGGAAACTGTGTGTTTTCCTTTCTTGTATGCTGTGAATGTGGAGCAGTAGTGGTGCCGGCGAGTAGGGGACCAGTAAAAATAATATTACCACCATTGGTCGACCTGGAGTCATTTGTGCCATAGCGCAGCAAGTACCTGCATCCAAGAGCCATGGAGTAAACGATGCAGCAACAAGGGCGTAATGAACAACTGAAGAGCGGTAGTTGTTTACCTGTGTTGCTCTCTCAGATTCTACAGTAAGCATATACGGACGTTTTGAATGTACTCAAGAGACTCGTATTACCATGGCAATTGTTAGTTGTATTGCTAAAATAGTGAAAATGTCGGGCAAAATATACCCCCGTTTGTGAGAAGTGTGGCTATTTATTTAGTAGCGCAGTAGAGCGAACTTGCGGAAGCATTCCAGGAATCTTCACCGCAGTTGGATCGACAGGGAGGTGGCACGGAAGGATCTGAAAAAAAAAAAAACTACTCGGAGAAAAGAGGATAAAGGTAATGCTACTTTCATCTGGCGGTGTATTGGGGTCGGCGAAATATTGCCCTGTTATATCGGCTAGGATTACAACTTATAGTATAGGACAGACCACAAATCTTACAAAAATAAACAACAGCAGGAAAAGAAGGAAAAATCGACCCCAATAGGAATGTGAGGCCTCCTCTTCCATTGCAGCTGTTCGTGCTAGTTACAGAACAGCTTAGCTGGTCGCTCGTTCATCCCGACCGTTTTGTGACAGCGAGTTTGTGAAGCAGAGTTTGAGTCTGACGCGGGGCACTATGACTCATCGTACTGAACTTTTGCCACATGATGTTGTGGAAAAATTAATGGATGTAATTTCGAACGTATTGGCATTGTATTAGATGAAAGTACCGACATAGCAGACACAGCCCAGCTGGCAATATTTATTAGAGGTGTTGATACAGACTCAGTAGTAACGGAGGAACTCCTCTCAAAGACACCACGGCAGGTGACGACATACTGCAGTGCGTGGAGGATGAATTATCAGGTTTGGTCTACCGTGGCAAAAGCTCGTTTCATTTGCCACTGATGGAGCACGCTGCTTGTCCGGATGTGGAGCAGCGTTTACAGTGCGTCTGATACGAAAACTACAGCAACACGAAGTGAGGTGCGTACCTGCGCATTTTTTGATTCATCAACAAAACCTCTTCGTAAAAAAAAACAACGTCACAATGGCAGATGTAATGACTGTAGTACTGAGGACATTTAATTTTATTGTGAGTCATGGACTGAACTATAGACAATTTAAGCCTCTATGGAAGGATTAGAGTGAATACGGTGATATTGACGACTTTGGTGAAGTTCGTAGGCTCAGTAGAGGTAATATGATGCATTGCTTTTTTTTTATTTTTTTTACGTAATAGTTTTATTCATGGAAATGAAGAAGCATCCCATCCATGAATTCACTGATCCTAAATGGATTAATGAGGTAGCATTTCTTACCGTCACCATATCCCACATGAATAAACTTGATCTTAAGTTGGAGGGAAGTAACATACTTATGGTGTGGACAGTTGGAGCTTTGGAAGTGTCAGATGCTGAAAGATGAGGTAGCCCATCTTCGCAAATTGTCAATGCGAAAATCTAGTTTAACTCAATTTCAGTCGCAGACATTTTCAGGTAATCTTGCGAGTCTTGTGAAGTAATTTTCCGTCCGATTTAGAGATATGAACGATTTGTCGATGGATCTGAAAGCGTTTGCTGCACTCTTTTCAACTACTATAATAATTGATGACATTCCGTCTGCTCTACAGTGCGAGTTGCTCATAATTCGATGTGACAGTGAATTGAAGGCTCAATATGAATCACGAATAAGCCTTCACATTTTTATGAACATTTTTCGCAAACAGATTTCCTAAAGATGCACAAAATGTTTGCCAACCTAATAACAATTTTCAGCTCAATATATCTGTGTGAAAAATTGTTCTCTCTAATGAAGATAAGTAAATCTCCACGAAGAGCCACTCTAACTGACGCACAAATCACTGCAGTTCTGCAAATTGCAAGTGCGAGGTCGATCACACCAAATATAGCTCGTCTTCTTCAGAGAAGAGACACACACCTCGACATCATATGTTGAATGACATTTCAGATATATAAGAACACATAAGACTATGTTTTGTTTATGGTGAGTTAAATTTATTCATTTATTGATTTCTGTGCTGTGCCTGGAGTTAGTTTGTCGTTCACTGGTTATGCCGTATCCTTAATAAGCTTTGATGTTGGCCTACTGTATTTTCATGACTGTAGATAGTAGTCAAAGGAGTATATAGTTACGAGATGTCAAAGTAATCACATTTGTTTCCTATACATAATCTAATGAAAGAGAGATAATTAATAGTATTTATTTAGTACCATAATCTATCGCACTCAACAGAACGAGACATGAGACACCACAAAAGTTTCACAAGTTTACATCTTATTTGATAAGCGTCTTTTTTCCAGTTGTTTCAGCGAGCAGTGGAAGCAGCTACAAGGTTAACAGCCGCGAGAGCGCAACCACCCCCCTTGTTCCTGCCTGAGCTGGGGCGCTGCTCATTTGTTCCCGCCTCTGACTTAGGCTAAGCTGGTATTGGAAACTGCAATAGAACAGTGAACGGTTCCTCTTAAAAGGTGGATGTGACACCATGATGTGTTTGGTAGGAGGGAGAAGTTATTGTCGCTCCCTGCTTCTGTCGAAATGGCGTGTAATTCGATGGGATAACGAAATACAGCAACAGTCAAAGAATGAAGAACTTTGGGGAACCTGTATTGGATGCCGTTGTATTTCATTCAGTATGTATAGTGAGTTGCCCGTTATGAGAGTATGCCGTTCCAAGGCAATGGGATATTGAAGATTTATCAGAAACAAGTCACCCTCGATACAATTTGTTATAAGTAAATGTGAATGTAAGACACTTTGTCAGTAAGATCCTAAGATAGCGGTTAATACTTTTGAGAGTTGCGTGTGTTCACCGTGGTCTTAGGGTTAAAGGTGTGGAGTTATGGATTTAAAGGGAGTGAGTTCATGTTGTGCTCTACGATACTATTTCATTCACTCTCATGTTTTTAATAAATTCTGGGACTTTCCTATTAATGTAATACTGGATGTACCCATCACCCAGAACATTATGACCACCTACCTAATAACCGGTATTTCCACCTTTGGCACTGACAACAGCTGCGATGCGACGGGGCATGGAAGCAATGAGGCCTTGGTAAGTCATTGGAGTTCTCACAGCACGTTCAGTAGCATCCCAGACGTGTTCGACCTGGTTCAGATCTGGCGAGATGGTGTACAGCCTATCTCCTGAACTAGCCATTGTGTTCTTCGAACCACTCCATCACATTCTCGGCATTGAAACATGGTGCATTATCTTGTTGAAAAATGCCACTGTCATCGGGAAACATGACCGTCATGAAGAGGTCTACGTGGTCTGCAAGCAGTGTACGATGCTCCTTGGCGGTTATGGTGCCATGCACGTGCTTCACTGGACTCATGAATGCCCACGTGAATGGTCCCCAGAGCATAATGGAGTCGCCGTCAGCTTGTCTCCGCGCGAGTTGTGGTACTGATTGAATGAGAAGTAGCAGTTCCACGGCGTAAAAGTTGGCAAAACGATCAGGAGAGCTTTGTACCGACCATATGCACCTCCTCCATACTGCAGGTGCACGAAGCCGCAAGGCAACGGATGACACGGTGGCCGGTCGACATCCCCAGATTCTCCAACGCCTGAACGAGGAGTTCGTTTTGAATAATGACTTCTCACAAATTTATAATATGTATGAAAGAAGGACCTTACAAAAAATAAGACCTTCCCGTTGAGTTCTCGCATGGTGAATATCGCATAACCGGACGACGTGAACCAGTTTGCAGTCTCAAACACTTACGCTTGGGGCGCTGATGTTGAGATGTACACCTCAGGTAAATCGTGTAAGGCGCGATTCAGACACTGAGAGTCACGCTGTATGGAAAAGGCTGGCCTTATCCTATGGATGGGGAAAGCAGACCAGTTAAAGCCGATACCGGTCTTTTAGTCCTGTATAACCAGTATTTTCCCGTATTTCTTTGGTATAGCTTACAACAGGTTTTTTTATTTTTCAATAATAACGAGAAAAGAAACCGGCATATAAATTTGCCATAGCACAATGCTTAAATTTCTGATTTTTAACTAAAACTTAAAAAAAAAACAGGTAGTGTTAATTCGTAATATTCACATTGCATTCAGAGTCTGTGTTATTAAGGAAAATAGGTAAATCGAACAATGCTGTTTTAGTGACATGTCGATAGAAAAGAGCACAGTATCATATAAGAATCGGTACAGCATTGCTGATAGAATAATAATGTGTCATGTGACATGCCCTATTAGTCGATGGGCGTGCACGGGCAGTGTACAACACTTACCCACACCTCGTTAAAAAGTAAATAAATATATTTCGATAGAAAACCAGCTTTTCATTCAGAATTACTGAAGAAAAAACTTATCACTAGTCTGCCGTTTCTGATATAATAAAAGGGAATTGAAATTATAACAACAGTAATAAAGTAAAATTTGAACAGTTCATTCACGGCTTATAATGAAAACAGAAGTTATTGATCTTTATAACATGCCTTTATCTGCTTACAACCTTTGGAAACTGACAGCTTAATAGAAATAATAAGAGTTGTCCAACCTCAGTTTTCACCCACTAACAATGACTAATCGTAATACCTGAATAGCGGAATGGTCTCCATGAGAACACGATTTTTGAGCAGAGTTTCAGGATCAATAGGAGAATACTGGTGATGTTTTGCATTATTAGGCCCCTCGTTACTTTTAGAGAAAAGCACCGAGTGGTCGACCGATTCAGTTTTCTTTTATTTACTTATTATATTTGATATTTTGATTCTACATACCTGGAAATGTGTAATGCGAAAGTCTGGCGGAGTCTTGGAAATTATCTATCACAGTTCTACGTCTACCATGATTACTGAAGAGAATAACAATAAAAACAGAAAATCGGTTATTTTGGAGACCGATTATTTTGAGCGGTTCTAACAGTCAGGCTAAACTGGAGATTAAAAAAAAACAGGTATAACCGAAAACCAGAGTTTTTAGCGACAATCGCCACCCCCACGGTGTACCCGCCTACTTCACGATTATGTGCTCGAGTGGGCGGAAGGAAGGATTCGCAGATGCCGTAGAGGGGACTGGCAGGAAGCTGTAGCGACTCGCGACCCACGATATTTAGAAGGACGTTCTGGAGGCAGCAAAACGAACCACCAGTTCCTGGAGGGAGGGACGCCCCACAGCTGACACGGGACGGGCGCGCAGCACGTGGAGGTCGCTGCTACGGTACCGCCCAATGCAGGCACGCACACGTGGTCTGTAGCGCCACTGTTCATTATAAGCCACTGCCCCTACCCTTCTCCCCTCCCAGGGATTTTCCAGATGCAGGAGCGCCATCCCCGCCTGGCTTACGACTGTCAGCTGTGTGTACTTCTCTTTTCCGGCAGCGGAGTCAACTTTCGGACTCATCACTTCTCAGTGTGGTCGATAACTGATAACTGACAAGCGAAGCATACACACAGCGAGGCACAGATTTTGCTCATCTTTGCACTCAACTGTTGTACCTATTTGGAATCAATAAATGAAGCTCTGGGCGGTACCCGTCTCGAGTGTTTTCGAGAAATCGAGATGCAAAGTTGTACGACCCTATTGAACACCATAGGAGAGCTCCAGTTGCCGCGCAACCTCGTCTGCAGTAGCAGCTGAGGTGGCAGATCACAAATTTGACCGGACTGCATTCCATTTACACATTACTTCGAATCTTCTAACACTTCCAACGCTTCAACTAATCGGGTTTCTTCGTAAATGAACAAAAACAATAATAATGCTAATTAATCTATCGAACCATCCTATTACAAATCCTTGAAGATTTTGGTTTATACAACAATAGAAAAGCCATTATCCAGCAAACCTTAACCAAAGTGCCTCCAAAATAAGGTTCTAAGGATAGATGTCTCAGGACAAATTAACTGGTTCAAATGGCTCTGAGCACTATGGGACTTAACTTCTGAGGTCATCAGTCCCCTATAACTTAGTTAAACCTTACTAACCTAAGGACATCACACACATCCATGCCCGAGGCAGGATTCGAACCTGCGACCGTAGCGGTCGCGCGGTTCCAGACTAAAGCGCCTAGAACCGCTCGGCCACCCAGTCCGGTCTTTAGGAGATAATGTTTCTCTCTGGCCCTGCAAACAATGAGACATTCTGCAGTCGCTTCGGGATATTTCTGATATCTCGAAGCAGACACAGAAGTGTCACTACTCCTTGTCACACCTCTAATGAATATCACCACTGACGTACGACTGCGATTATTATTATCAGTAAGCATGTTCCAAAACGCCGCACATAAAAACGGTTTTTTTTTTTCGGGGCTCGTACCACGATTCCGTAGGTGACAGAGAGGTGTGGTCAAGTGTTTTGGATAGCCCTTATGCTAGGAACGATTCGTATATCCACCAGAAGGATCGTTTTGGGCAGCCCTTATGCTAGGAACCATTTGTATATCCACAAGAAGGATCGTCCTATTGTAACTATCCTACAGTAAAGGGTCATAGCTTCAGTATTCCACATCTTCAGCTTATGCAATTGGAGAAAATCGGTTGGTTCTTTTTGCATTAGCTGTGGTCTGCAATGTCTCTTATAGCGTTTAAGGAGGCATCATTTAAGAAACGCGAAAGTAGTATTTTCCACCATTTTTTCGTCGTCAGCAGGGGGTATCTCAAAAACTAACGGCAGAAAATTGCTCAAATTTGAACTGTATATTCTCTAGGTACTCATATAAAAGCGCCGTCGTCCCATTTTCAAAAATCTTTACCCGTTTCCGACAAACATCCCAAAAACTTGATTTTTGGATTCAAAGCCTAGACGCTTATTCCAAGACGGCTATCCACGGAAAACAGGTGAAATTTTTAAAATATATTCCTTAGATCCCGATATCAAACATTCTTGAACGTATTGTTGATATATTTATCCCCACTTGTACAGATAAAACAGCTCTTAGAAAACGGTGTTTGTATTTGTGTGGGGGGGGGGGGGGGGGAGGGGAGTGGAATCTGAACAATAAACTTATCAACAGGAACATAGTCGCAATTTGGTTGTTATTATTTCTCCAGTTCAAAGAAACGTGGCAGCGAGAGGTAGAATTTCGACTGCTGCCTTAACGTAGATGGGTCACGATGGAGGCTTCTTGCACGACTGCGGCGGAACACCTCCCTTCTCTCCAGCGATGTAACAGTTGATGGTGTTGAGACCTTGCTGTGGTGCGATGCTTCGAATGCATGTCACGAGATGGATAGTCAGAGGTAATCGAAAGAAGACACAGTGAACCACTCACGGCACGCAACATTTTGTGAGTTAGTTGCAGAGCTTTATTCATGGAAGGCATCCAGCCTAACCTTTAATCGAGTTCAGGGAAATGGGAATGATTTACACGAAAAAAAATGATAAGCTAGCATATCATATTTCATAGTAGCGTTCTGTTTGTGACAGTAAAAATCGAGGGAGGCAAGTAGTATATGAAAGGAATTACCTAAAAAAAATAGAATTGTACTGTAAGCGTTATAAAGCCAGTACTCGAGTGTACTATCGAAATAGAAAATTACATCAGAATATCCTCTATGGATGTTTTATTTAAGAGAAAGATCAATGGAAGTTTGCAAGGTTATGTAAAAGTCACGTAAACGGACAGATATTTTCATAAGTACGCCAACCGTCACCCACAACACAAAAAGTCTGTCATTAAAACTCTTGTCGCCAAAGCCAAAAATATTTACACGATCGAACACCTGAGTCCCGAATTATGACTTCTGTAGCAGGTTTTTGAGAAAATGGCTATCGAGGAAATGAAGGAAATAGAGCTCTACGACGAAATGACAGTAGGCCGAAGGACAAGGATAAAGCTCGACGATGGAAGAACACAGTTCCTTACCCTTTTATCAAGAAAGAAAATATGTCAAGCCATCGGATCTGTAAAGGTCAAACGCCCTCCTCTTTCGCAATACCAGGTATATAAAATTCGGTTACGTGTGGGTATGTTCCACGTTTGAACTACCAAGAGAAACATGAATATAGTCTGAAGGAACATACAAGTTTTGCCGTCCAGGGAAACTATAAAAAGACTAGGTTTAATGGCCCGTCGGCAGGGAAGTCATTAGAGACGGAGAAAGTAAAAAAATCAGCCGTAGTTGGGCATACCCATCAGTAAGGAAATCATAAGCAAAGTTTTGCGAAGCCAAAATTTTATCTACTGTGATGAACTGTTACTCTGAAGATCCAAAGAAGCTTTGGGACGAAACGCCACGGATGAAAACGTTTCATGAACCCGAAAGCAGCTAAGACATCCTGTATTGAAAGCCTTTACTGCAACAAACTGATGACCCAGCTTGACTAAAAGATGGAGTCAGTTGGTAATTTTGTAGGTTGGGAGGTGAGGGGACACTGTGGACAGAGACAAAACGATGAACATAGAACTCAGGTTTAGATGGATGTAGGTTGTAGCAGGTACTCGGAGATGAGTAGGTTTGCGTAGGATAGACTAGCTTGGAGAGCTGCAAAAAGCCACTATTCGTACTGATGGTCACCTCTGACAATGAGCACGTTTTCGCAATTGGATTGTTTTCTGCAACAGGTCTGGCCGCAAGCTATCCTTGTGGGCAGTCCTTCAGGCATGCAGCTGGAAAGTATCCTATATCACTTGTAATTTTCTAGAATACTTGCGATTTTAGAAATTTTTGACGCTTCTCTATTCTCTGAAAGGTGGCTGAGTAATTTGAAAACCGATATACGTAAGAATACAAACGGTATAAGTGAATGCCACAAAATTCTATCCGTCACTCCTGGCCCTTGAATCCTTACCATGCCTCCATGACCCAAGAAGACTGCTGAAGGTCTAGCGAATCTTATCTCGGAAAGCGTAACGGCGGGTTCCGCTAGCCGCCCGCAGCACGGGTCGCTATCTCGCCGCTGGTAGAGTGGCTTGCGGTGTAGTGCGCGGCCGCTATCAGAGACGACCCCGCCAAACCGGCAGGTGGTTGGCCGCTGCGACTGTGGAGACATCTGTCCCCGCCGGAGGACACGCAACGGCGGAGGGACGCCGCAGGTACACGCCCACGCGCCCGCCATCTGTCACGTTTGTTCTGGCTCGTCTTTACAGACCCGCTGCATCAGGTCTGTTACACACAAAACAGTCTAACTTGAACTAATGTCAGACATTAGTGCCAGGTACCGGTGGGTAATGATTACATCTGTACCAGTTATTCCACTGTTTGACATTTACGAGACAAGCTGTTGAGACGGAAACGGTGATCACTCACCTTCCGGAAAATAGATCTACAAAAGAAAAAAAAGTTAAAGTTGTTACCAACTTTGGTGGCATTCAATTTGAAAGTGTAACGCATACACGGAAAACAACCACATTTCAGCAGTTCTAACGACTACCGTAAGGGGGTGGATAAAAGTATGGGAACGTCAGGATCACAACACATACGATGCATATTACGGTACTATAGCTGTTGGCATTCAAAACAGCGTCCAGTCTTCTCGGAATGGATAAGTGCAGGTCTGTACGGTTTTCCGGGGCATCTCACACAATTTTTCATGCAAATAGTGGCAACTGCAGGTAACAATGATGGGGGTTGTGGTGTCACCACCAGACACCACACTTGCTAGGTGGTAGCATTTAAACGGCCGTGGTCCGTTAGTATACGTCGGACCCGCGTGTCACCACTATCAGTGATTGCAGACCGAGCGCCGCCACACGGCTGGTCTAGAGAGACTTCCTAGCACTCGCCCCAGTTGTTCAACCGACTTTGCTAGCGATGATTCACTGACAAAATACGCTCTCATTTGCCGAGACGATAGTTAGCGTAGCCTTCAGCTACGTCATTTGCTACGACCTAGCAAGGCGCCATTACCAATTACTATTGATGCTGTAAAACATGTACCATCGAGGGCGATGTTCACCATTTATGGATTAAAGTTAAGTATTCCACAGCTACGTCCTTTTTTGCGACAGTCTAATTTCCTTGTCCTGTTCCAGACCTCACGCCAGCCTGCGTGAGCTAAAACGCGTGCCTTTCGGCTTCCACTCATCTCGGGTTGGCTCTCTTGCCAATCCACAACAGGGGTGAATAATGATCAACCACCGTTTCTCCAAAATACACCATAACGGGTGAGTTATATTGAGATCTGATGACTTTGGTGGTCAGGGGAGGTGTGACAGCATCGTGTTCACAAAGCCAGTGCTCGACGATTCGAGCTCTGTGAACAGGGGTCCAGTCGCCTTGAAACACTGCATCATCATTTGTGAATACACATCTTATCATGGGGCCGACCTGATCAGTCAAAATAGGCATATAATCCTTCGCAATATGGCGACCTTGCAGAGTAACCACGGAACCCGTGGAAAACCACGATATGACTGCCAAAATCATCTCAGAATTACCACCATGTTTCATTCTTGGGACGTAAACTCCACTACAAAATGGTAACATATCAAAAGACTTCATTCCTTTGCTCCATATTCGAGGTTTTATGGGCTTCATCGCCACGGTTATCTCTTACGGACATTTGCGTCACTCATGAGTAGGTCTGTCATTTCAGTTCGTCCTGCAGTTCCTTGCTTTTGGAGTTCCCTTCGTGTTGTTTTGGTGCTGACTGGATTCGAGAATGCAACATTCGATTCTGCAGTGACTGTAGCAGCTGTCGCCCTTTAATTTGGAACATGATGCTCTTCTATGAACGTCGGTCACACACTCTTGTTCGCATTGCGAATTAGCGGATGCCGTATAAATCTTCGGTATGACGTTTCTTTAAACATGACACAGTTGTTACGAAGTCGTTCACCATATGAGCACCAACAATTTGCCGACTTTCGAGTTCACATAGTTCTGACATAATGTACTCACAACTACGAACATTTATCTGATCACAATTGACTCTTACATCGTTCTGAGGGCATTGGACAGGTGCCGTTCGTGGTCACATACGACAGTGTAACCAGCAGATTTGGCTATCATCTGCGTATACGTTCAAGTTTCTTATGAAGTTTCCGTATTTTTGTCCTACCACTCTATCTGTTAAAATATTTTTCCTTCTTTACTTCACGTGTAAGTTACTAATAGCACCGGTTTCCGTCAGATCACCGAAGTTAAGCGCTGTCGGGCTGGGCTAGCACTTGGATGGGTTACCTTCCGGTGTGCCGAGCGCTGTTGGCAAGCGGGGGACTCTCCGCCCTCGTGAGGGAAACTGAGGAGCTACTTGACTGAGAAGTAGCGGCTCCGGTCTCGGAAACTGACATTCAGCCGTGAGAGGGGTGAGCTGACCACATGCCCCTCTATATCCGCATCCACTGACGCCTGTGGGGTGTGGATGACACGGCGGCCGGTCGGTGACTTTGGGCCTTCATGGACTGTCTCGGGAGAACTTTAGTTTATAAGTTACTAATAATAGTCACCACACTGCTGATTTCTATAAAAACCAATGTTTTGTAGGAACGCTTTCGGAGTGTAGTCCGGTCCGAACTGCTGCAAAAAGAACAGCGGGTCCATGAAAAGTAGTGCCACGTAATTTCTAGCGTCTGTTTTCTCAGAGAGACGAGTTTTTAAACAGCACCCGAAGCGAGCAGTGGCTCTCGCCTGCTCACTCTTATGACCCAGAAGAACATGTGCAGTGAGCCTACAGGGCCCACTGACCAACGGTTTCGGTATCCTGTTGTCTTGGTATACCTGAGTGATTTAGCTCATCACTTTAGGGAAGACTGCCAGATTGCAACTGCCAAGAAATTTAAGCATCCTGTTGCTAATTCGTCACGATTTCACTATTGAATATTACATTGATAGCGAAACGCGTCCGATCCTGAGGGGCCATACATGTTGTCGTCAACTGTCCTACTGCCGGCGTACCGTCGTTTTACGACGTGCATTCAAGTTCTAAGGCCTCCGATTTTTTTCCAATTAACTACTCACCCGAAACTGGTGTTACTTCTCGACGTAATCGCCCTGCAGACGTACACATTTTTCACAACGCTGACGCCATGATTCCATGGCAGCAGCGAAGGCTTCTTTAGGAGTCTGTTTTGACCACTGGAAAATCGCTGAGGCAATAGCAGTACGGCTGGTGAATGTGCGGCCACAGAGAGTGCCTTTCATTGTTGGAAAAAGCCAAAAGTCACTAGGAGCCAGGTCAGGTGAGTAGGGAGCATGAGGAATCACTTCGAAGTTGTTATCACGAAGAAACTGTTGCGTAAAGTTAGCTCGATGTGCGGGTGCGTTGTCTTGGTGAAACAGCACACGCGCAGCCCTTCCCGGACATTTTTGTTGCAGTGCAGGAAGGAATTTGTTCTTCAAAACATTTTTGTAGGATGCACCTGTTACCGTAGTGCCCTTTGGAACGCAATGGGTAAGGATTACGCCCTCGCTGTCCTAGAACATGGACACCATGATTTTTTCAGCACTGGGGGTTACCCGAAATTTTTTTGGTGGCGGTGAATCTGTGTGCTCCCATTGAGCTGGCTGGTGCTTTGTTTCTGGATTGAAAAATGGCATCCACGTCTTATCCATTATCACAACCGACGAAAAGAATGTCCCATTCATGCTGTCATTGCGCGTCAACATTGCTTGGCAACATGCCACACGGGCAGCCATGTGGTCGTCCGTCAGCATTCGTGGCATCCACCTGGATGACACTTTTCGCATTTTCAGGTCGTCATGCAGGATTGTGTGCACAGAACCGACAGAAATGCCAACTGTGGAGGCGATCTGTTCAACAGACATTCGACGATCCCCCAAAACAATTCTCTCCACTTTCTCGATCATGTCGTCAGACCGGCTTGTGCGAGCCCGAGGTTGTTTCGGTTTGTTGTCACACGATGTTCTGCCTTCATTAAACTGTCGCACCCACGAACGCACTTTCGACATATCCATAACTCCATCACCACATGTCTCCTTCAACTGTCGATGAATTTCAACTCGTTTCACACCACACAAATTCAGAAAACGAATGATTGCACTCTGTTCAAGTAAGGAAAACGTCGCCATTTTAAGTGTTTAGAACAGTTCTCATTCTCCCCGCTGGCGGTAAAATTGCATCTGCCGTACGGTGCTGCCATCTCTGGGACGTATTGACAATGAATGTGGCCTCATTTTAAAACAATGCGCATGTTTCTGTCTCTTTCCAATCCGGAGAAAAAAAATCGGAGGCCTTAGAACTTGAATGCACCTCGTATAGAATCACTCACCCTCTCTCTCTCTCTCGTTTAGCGTGTACCAGAGTACTTATTGTGATCTTATCCTCTTGACCAAGCGGTGACTGTGGGTCCAATAACGTGTGCAAGTTCAACAATCGAAGTTGTAGTGACTGATGACCTCAGAAGGTAAGTCCCATAGTGCTGAGAGCCATTTGAAATATGACATAATTTAAGTGTGTGCAGCTTGCTCGTTTCCTTTGGCTTCGAAGGGATCGAAATGAAAGAAAAAAAATGAGTTCTGTCTGACACTGTCTTCCGAATCATCAAATTATAAGGTCTTCGATTGATGATCTGCTGCCTTTCGGACCGTGATGGCGTCAGATTCTTCTTCAAGTACTGCAGGGATATCAATTGCAGATTGAAACTAATTGGTTAGTGAAAATAACAGGGGGTGACTAATGACCAGTAACAGACAGCTAAAGGAAAGTCGGATATATTCTCGTAAACACACTGGAATGAAAGGCAGTTCCTATACAAATTGAAGGTACCAAGTCAGTTCGGATTACACAGGTCATCCGCGGGCTTGTTGTGGGGCCAGGTCACAAGAACACAGAGTCACAAAATATGAACAAGGATAACTGTAAACTTCCCCAGCCGCTAGAGAGGGTTTTGGTGCGGCGTAACAAAGACGACTTTACATGTCCTTGTGACCTGGCCCCCGACAAGCTTGCAGAAATTGTGGATTGCCTAGTTACCATCTATTTGTTCCCAAACTGCCTTTCATTGCAATGTGTTTACGAGAATAGACCTATATCTCATTTTTATTTAGCTGTCTTCAAAACTGCTTTCAGCATTATGGGACAACTTCTGAAACCTCACTAACCTAAGGACATCACACACATCCATGCCCGAGGCAGAATTCGAACCTGCGTCCGTAGCGGTCGCGCGGTTCCAGACTGCAGCGCCTAGAACCGCTCGGCCACCCCGGCCGGCCATTTAGCTGTCTGTTACTGGCGTGTGTCTCCCACTGTTCTTTTCATTAAGCAATTACTTTCTATCAGCAATCGATATCCTTTCAGTAATGGTAAAGAGCCATCACTGGATACAATTGACGAGCACACGGGAGGGGGTAGCATGAGCAAGACTACCGAATTAACGTTGATAAAACCGTGAGGCTGATCTCTCGCGGTGCATCTTAAGCACTGGCCGGCTTCGCAATGAGCGATCTGCTCTCATGGCCTCAGACTATTTAGTTATCACAAAGATATACTAAAGCATACTGTAAGGATTCAGCCAGTAATTCCCAGGCAGCGCCTTGCACCCGAGCGTTAAGTGCAGGCAGTGGTAAATAGCACGAACGGGATCTTGCAGAACGAGTAGGAATGTTCCACCCCGGATCTTTACACGAGAGAGGAAACCAATGTAGTTCCAGAGCAGTGGAATATTCTGGAAGACGGAAAAACGAGCTAGGGGTAAGCGGATGCAAGGTACTGTGCCCGAGCAAGGCAGGCCTTCATGTGTTTATATGAAAGGCATCCAGGAGCAGCAAAAGGCAGAGTCGGCACAGAAGCTGAAGAGAGGACGAGTGGGTTCAACACTGAACAGCTTCGAGAGGGTAGCAGCTGCTACATATGGGACGATAAAGACTCAAGTCACGAGAAGTCGGTGGCCCAAAACTGCAACTGTTAGACATGTAGAAACTTTACCTTTCCATACTGAAGAGTACTGGACAGAGACAGCAGGTGCCTGTCTCAGGTAGCTGTCGTATAAGAGTTTCACTTGTTAGTAGGAACAAGTTACTGTTTAGTGCTTGTGTCCTGGTTAGTGCGAATTGCGCGAAAGGGCCAGTGATCGAATAGTTAGGCCAATCGGCTAATGATTTAGTAGTTAGGAGAACAAGTTGTAGCAAAGATACTTGTTTCTGTCGATAGTGATAAAGTACGAGAAGCACCCTGAGAAGATGTCTGGCTGAGCCTGTAGGGACTTGTAAAGAAATGGCTCTGAGCACTATGGGACTTAACATTTGAGGTCATCAGTGCCCTAGAACTTAGAACTACTTAAACCAACTTAACCTAAGGACATCACACACCGCCATGCCCGAGGCAGGATTCGAACCTGCGACCGTAGGGGTCACGTGGTTCCAGACTGAAGCGCCTAGAACCGCTCACCCTCCCCGGCCGGCAGGGACCTGTAAAAAAACTGTATGCATAAGAAAGGGTAAACGGCCTTACAGCTCACATATCTTTTATGTTTACAGTCAAACTGGTTTAAAGGAGAGGTTGTGCCTTACTACTTCGGCAGAAAATTTGAGAGAGAGAGAGAGAGAGAAAGAGAGAGAGAGAGAGAGACAGACAGACAGACAGACAGAAAGAGACAGAGTTGGTGGTAAGTTCCTATGGGACCAAATTGCTGAGGTCATCGGTCCTCGGTCCTTAGACTTGCACACTACTTGATCTAAATTAAATTAATTTAGCCGGCCTGGGTGGCCGAGCGGTTCTAGGCACTACAGTCTGGAACCGCGCGACCGCTACGGTCGCAGGTTCGAATCCTGCCTCGGGCATGGATGTGTGTGATGTCCTTAGGTTAATTAGGTTTAACTAGTTCTAAGTTCTAGGGGACTGATGACCTGAGAAGTTAAGTCCCATAGTGCTCAGAGCCATTTGAACCATTTTTTAACGCTAAGGACAGCAGAGGGAGGACGCGAACCTCCGACGGGGGTGGCCGCGCGAACCGTGGCAAGGCGCCCTAAACCGTGCGGCTACCCAATGCGGCTACTTCGGCAGACCAGCGCTGCCTAAATCCCGTCTCATCCCCGTTGTGATAAGAACTTGTCAGTTATACCTTCACCGCCTAAAGCAGCCAAGGAGATTCTACTCTCTCATTTACGTTATAAAGGTTCATTTGGTAATCACAGACTCACCGTGTCGTTAACGTCCCGATTGCGCCATGCAAGGCACACCACCAACATATTGGTAACCTGGTCCTGTGCCGGGACGCGAGAATACTGCAAATGACTTGATAAAGACCGAGAGTAACCGTGCCTGGTTGCTCCCCTGGCGGTGGAAACGAACGCTTCAAGGGCAAAATGGCGGATACCGCCGGGCGACTGCTGGTCGTGGATTAAAACCTACAGCTTACAGCCACCAACTGAGCTTACCGAAGACTGCAACGAACTGTGATCGAGAGGGCGACTCCCTGTAGTTGGTAAACACTGGTCCTCGCACACTGCATGCTTCCTCCGAGACCAAAATATCCCCACTGCCAACATGAGCAAGGCTAGAAATGCGGACGGTCGCTTAGAGTTTCAGCCGAGGGAGTGTTAGGCCGGACCACGGAAAAGTTGGCGTTGCTGAGGTGCGCCGGGCGTCTGGCCACCGTAGAGGCGTGTGTCCATCCGTACAACCGTCAAATTCAAGTGGATATTTTAAATTAACGGCCACTGCACTTCACGGCACTTATGAATTAACTGACAGGTTAACCCAGGAATTTCTCCATCCTCAGCATTTGAAAGTCTTGTACCTGTGCGAGCTATACATGCCTGCAGGTGGCTTAACAAAATTACTTATAACACGTAATGTACCGAACTAAATTCATCGCAGTCCCGTGCGTAGTCTACTATCTTTGCACTCGTAATTATACACTACTGGCCATTAAAATTGCTACGCCAGGAAGAAATGCAGATGATAAACGGGTATTCATTGGACTTTTTATTATACTATACTTATATTATACTATAACTAACAAGTGATTACATTTTCACGCAATTTGGGTGCATAGATCCTGAGAAATCAGTACCCAGAACAACCATCTCTGGCCGTAATAACGGCCTTGATACACCTGGGCATTGAGTCAAACAGAGCTTGGATGGCGTGTACCGGTACACCTGCCCATGCAGCTAAAACACGATACCACGGTTCATCAAGAGTAGTTGGTTGTTTGGGGGAAGAGACCAAACAGCGAGGTTATCGGTCTCATAGGATTAGGGAAGGATGGAGAAGGAAGTCGGCCGTGCCCTTTCAAAGGAACCATCCCGGCATTTGCCTGCAGCGGTTTAGGGAAATCACGGAAAACCTAAATCAGGATGGCCGGACGCGGGAATGAACCGTCGTCCTTCCGAATGCGAGTCCAGTGTATCAAGATTGCTGACTGGCGTATTCTGATGAGCCAGTTGCTCGGCCACCATTCACCAGATGTTTTCAATTGGTGAGAGATCTGGAAAATGTGCTGGCCAGGGAAGCAGTTGAACATTTTCTGTATCCAGAAAGGCACGTACAGGACCTGCAACATGCGGTCGTGCATTATCCTGCTGAAATCTAGCGTTTCGCAGGGATCGAATGAAGGGTAGAGCCACGGGTCGTAACACATCTGAAACGTAATGCCCACTGTACAAACTGCCTTCAATGCGGAATAGAGGTGACCGAGACGTGTAACCAATGGCACCCCACACCATCACGCCGGGTGATACGCCAGTGTGGCGATGACGAATACACGCTTCCAATGTGCGTTCAACACTACGTCGCCAAACACGGATGTGACCATCGTGATGCTCTAAACAGAACCTCGATTCATCCGAAAAAAATGACGTTTTGCCATTCGTGCACCCAGGTTCGTCGTTGAGTACACCATCGCAGACGCTCCTGCCTATGATGCAGCGTCAAGGGTAACCGCAGCCATGGTCTCCGAGCTGATAGTTCATGCTGCTGCAAACGTCGTCTAACTGTTCGTGCAAATGGTTGGTGTCTTACAAACGTCCCCATCTGTTGACTCAGGGATCGAGACGTGGCTGCACGATCCGTTACAGCCATGCGGATAAGATGCCTGCCATCTCGACTGCTAGTAATACGAGGCCGTTGGGATCCAGCACGGTGTTCCGTATTACCCTCCTGAACCCACCGATTCCATATTCTGCTAACAGTCATTGGATCTCGACCAACGCGAGCAGCAATGTCGAGATACGATAAACCGCAATCGCCATAGGCTACAATACGACCTTTATAAAAGTCGTGATGGTACGCATTTCTCCTCCTTACACGAGGCATCACAACAACGTTTCACTAGGCAACGCCCGTAAACTGCTCTTTGTGTATGAGAAATCGGTTGGAAACTTTCCTCATGTCAGCACGTTGTAGGTGTCGCCGCCGGTGCCAACCTTGTGTGAATGCTTTGAAAAGCTAGTCATTTGCATATCATAGCATCGTCTTCCTGTCGGTTAAATTTCGCGTCTGTAGCACGTCATCTTCGTGGTATAGCAATATTGATGGCCAGTAGTGTATAAGCAATTCGACTGTGTGATTGGAACAAAAGCTTTAATTTTATTTTAGCCTCTCCTTCTGTATAAGAGCTGGGCTTGACCGCTATACAGATTTCGGCACGTGTTCTAAAAGTCTCCGAAAAGTGTTAAGTGAGTTTCTTGTTCGTGTGTCACAGGGTCTATTCAGTACAGCTGTTTCTTTCAATGTCTCTATGGTCCTTATTTGCTTACGTTTGTGATCTACCCACCAATCCTCAATTTCTCTTAGTACATAATATGATCACAAATACAGCCATTAAGCCACACAGCGTTCTCTTCGTAGGGAAACCGCAATTATACAGGCTCATTTTCACGAAATTGAACTGCAACAACTGGTGACCCAAAAATATTTTATTCCTTCGCTCTGGTTTCGGAATAATTTAATTTCACCTTCTGGCATACAATAAAGCGTAAAAGAACAAAGGTTATCATCCACGCTATGTTATCTGTGGAACAAAAGTTTCGTGTCCCACTTGATAAAACAGGGAACACAGGGTTTCGAAAGCAGTCACCTTCTTGCTAGCCTGTTCGTGCTAATAAGAAAACCATAAACAGCTGAGAGCGAAAGGACTGTGGTAGCGTACCCCCACTCGTGACGCTAACACAGTTACTGCATGCAGCTAGGTCGAAGATTTAGAGCAGTGAGCAGGAAAACCAAATAAAAGCGTATCGATACTCTAACCACTACGGACGGAGAGACCCTGTACATCTAGATGCAACGGAACGAAATTATAGTCTTTCCAAGTGAACGAAAGAGCTTCCCTTTTAAATTTCTGATTATGCTTGCGTTTTAAGTTATTGGCCTTCAGCCGTTTTTAAATTAAAGTGGCTTTCAGCCGGTAATTAAGTCCCAAATATTAAAGCTGTGTGTTTAAAAAAAAATTTTTTTTTTGCGCTCTTGTATGTTTCATGAAATAATAAAGTTGTATGTTCGAGTGTAGCTGACAGCCCCTTATTTTGGCCGTTTTCCACTATTTAAACTACTTGTTCTCCCCTGCGGGTTAGCAGGGCATTTCAAGTACATTAAAATCAGAATGATTACAATCTGAATTTAAGTGAGAATAAATGTCAGAGCTCTATGCTGCATCAGCAATAATATCTTCGTTCAAAAACAATGAGATAACAACTTTCATCAATAAAATAAAATAAAATTCTATTGAAATATTTAAAAGCATTTCACCGTTAAAACTACGTCAGAAAAGGATATTAACATTACGATCGTTGCCACAGCATAGCTGCGTAAGTGATTGTATCGTATCTTTCTGAAACACTGTTTTGTACCCGGCAATATTGACACGATGTTTTTAACGAGCTACGTGTGGGGTATTTGCTGAGGCGTATTTGTACTGGGAAGCGAATTTTCGCAAAGAACTAATTTAATCTCTTTTTGTCTATGTAGCGCGTTTCGTTGATGGCAGCATATAAAAGTAGCCGTTTATGTTAACGTGCAAAAACCCCTAT
Organism: Schistocerca cancellata; assembly: GCF_023864275.1. NCBI lineage: Eukaryota > Metazoa > Arthropoda > Insecta > Orthoptera > Acrididae > Schistocerca > Schistocerca cancellata. The sequence continues at coordinate 97,578,576 of NC_064631.1, read as the reverse complement.
GGGGAATTGTCGACACAATTAAAGCAGAGAGGGACAATGTAACATCTTCGTGTTTTATGTATCTACATGTACAGGTTCTCTTCCTCCCTAGTGCTCAAAGTACCCATACTCTTTCATTTGTTTTTCTCACTCTCGGTTTCGACCTTCTACCTACCATAGCCGCATGCAACGTCTTTGCGTCATATGTAGCGAACGCTGTTTACGGTTTTCCTGTTAGCACGGCCAGAAAAGCAAGACGGTGATTGCTGTCTGGATCCTATGTTCCCTATTTTACAAAGTGGGAAAAGAAACTTTCGTTCCACAGACAACGCTGGGTGGAAGAAAACCTCAGTTCTTTTATACTTTATCGTATGCCAGAAGAAGGAATTAAATTGTTCCGAAACGAGTCGTAAACAATAAAATATAATTGGGTCACCGACTGTTTCTGAATTCTCCATTTTGTGAAGAACAGCGAATAAGTTCCTGGACAAATTTAATCACGCCTGCAAGTACGAGAGGAAGCTGATGGCTCTGTCAGTGCCAGGACACGAAGCTGTAAGGTGGGTGAGAATTTCGGCAAGAGCAGGCACCAACATGAGAGACTATTACAAGATGAATTTTAATCTCGACCCAACGGTTAATGATTCGAGAGAAATTCCATTCTTTTCTTGACAGATTTAGCAAAATAATTATTAGAGCCCAGGGACGAATGTGATCTGACGTCACCAGTTGAAGGTCTTATGGATTAACTAGGGACATTCGCAAGGATGAAATCTGGCTTTAGGTATGTACGTGAGCCCTCACTGACTCTTTTGTTAATTAACAACAGTATTCCTCTGTAAGTAGAGATAGTCGCAGTACAACACACCGCAGATTATCCCAACATAGCTTGGGAACAGACGCGTGAGAGAAACGTAATGGAACTGTAGAACCACATATTACACAACAGCCGCTTGTCCTGCCCTCTTATTGCCGACATATTAGTCTCCAACTTCTCTACATTTTAATTAAAGGGATTTAGAGTTATCCTTTCCGCATGGACAAGCTCAGCTACTAGTAGAACTGTGTGAAAATTATAAGACCCGCGTTTACGTCGATTAGCCTCCGCTTTAAGTTAAAAATTCATAACGTGTTGCGCTCGTCTCCGTCCGTTCCGGAATAATCCGTACATCAATGAAGAGTACATGCTGACACGAAGTGCTTTTTAAATAAACTTTTCGAGCAAGAGCACAGGAGTTGCCTGAAACGGTCTTAGCTTGTCAGCGAGAGACTTTGTTATTTAGCACAAAAATACGCTCATAAACCGACGTACACTCATTTTTACGGCGATGCATTTTATCTTACATTCTTCCAGTGAGTACATTTCTCAACGTTTTAGGTGTACAGAAAAATACGTTTCCAGATCTCTCATAAAACTTTACACTGAACTCATAGCGTTATCCAGTCAAACGATCTCATTAAATGATGAGACAGCAGATAGAGAATGAAATACATGGCGAAAAGATTGGATGCACCAGCACTTGATATTTCAGTTTCCCTACTTGAACACTGCCTCCCAAAGTACTGATGAAAAATGATTATCTCTCTTTTGGAGTACTTTTTCATCCACTTGTTCCTGAATACTTGTATAGTGTGCCAGTTATTGGTTTACCTTCTGCAACACCGTTTGTAAGATGATTTTCTTTTGCATACTAGAAAACAATGAACGTATCGTCTCCAGAAATTTATATCGAATTCACCTTTATTTTGAAGCAATGCCATTTTCTCGCACCTGCTACTGTGATTGCTGTTTCTTTTCCGAGGTGAAATGATTTTCACACGTGTCATCCACAGTAACAAACAAACGCACAAAATTAGTGGGATTATTTCTAAAACTGTCCTAACTTCTAGTTCGCATTTACGTTTTGTCAGAATATGAATGTGGTTTACAGTAAGTTGGTCATGTGAAATACACTGCAGTCTGTCATCTGATGTGTGTTAAGTGTTAGCAATTGTGAAGATATTTGAATGCCTATCTTCCAGTAACGCTTACCGTATTGCGCGTTTTCTCAGCCTAGTTTTAGAACGTTCTTCTCGTTGGTCATCATTAATAGAAATACGGTCACGTAAGACCTTAGACACCGATTTGTTAACGGTCGATAATGAAGTAGTTAACTCGTTATAAACCTCTACCAACCTGCGATGGATTTCCGATGACGGTGAAACGTCGAGTTTTATCATGGTTCTGTATTCCACTCCAGTCGCGTGACTGAAACATACACTCCTGGAAATTGAAATAAGAACACCGTGAATTCATTGTCCCAGGAAGGGGAAACTTTATTGACACATTCCTGGGGTCAGATACATCACATGATCACACTGACAGAACCACAGGCACATAGGCACAGGCAACAGAGCATGCACAATGTCGGCACTAGTACAGTGTATATCCACCTTTCGCAGCAATGCAGGCTGCTATTCTCCCATGGAGACGATCGTAGAGATGCTGGATGTAGTCCTGTGGAACGGCTTGCCATGCCATTTCCACCTGGCGCCTCAGTTGGACCAGCGTTCGTGCTGGACGTGCAGACCGCGTGAGACGACGCTTCATCCGGTCCCAAACATGTTCAATGGGGGACAGATCCGGAGATCTTGCTGGCCAGGGCAGTTGACTTACACCTTCTAGAGCACGTTGGGTGGCACGGGATACATGCGGACGTGCATTGTCCTGTTGGAACAGCAAGTTCCCTTGCCGGTCTAGGAATGGTAGAACGATGGGTTCGATGACGGTTTGGATGTACCGTGCACTATTCAGTGTCCCCTCGACGATCACCAGTGGTGTACGGCCAGTGTAGGAGATCGCTCCCCACACCATGATGCCGGGTGTTGGCCCTGTGTGCCTCGGTCGTATGCAGTCCTGATTGTGGCGCTCACCTGCACGGCGCCAAACACGCATACGACCATCATTGGCACCAAGGCAGAAGCGACTCTCATCGCTGAAGACGACACGTCTCCATTCGTCCCTCCATTCACGCCTGTCGCGACACCACTGGAGGCGAGCTGCAAGATGTTGGGGCGTGAGCGGAAGACGGCCTAACGGTGTGCGGGACCGCAGCCCAGCTTCATGGAGACGGTTGCGAATGGTCCTCGCCGATACCCCAGGAGCAACAGTGTCCCTAATTTGCTGGGAAGTGGCGGTGCGGTCCCCTTCGGCACTGCGTAGGATCCTACGGTCTTAGCGTGCATCCGTGCGTCGCTGCGGTCCGGTCCCAGGTCGACGGGCACGTGCACCTTCCGCCGACCACTGGCGACAACATCGATGTACTGTGGAGACCTCACGCCCCACGTGTTGAGCAATTCGGCGGTACGTCCACCCGGCCTCCCGCATGCCCACTATACGCCCTCGCTCAAAGTCCGTCAACTGCACATACGGTTCACGTCCACGCTGTCGCGGCATGCTACCAGTGTTAAAGACTGCGATGGAGCTCCGTATGCCACGGCAAACTGGCTGACACTGACGGCGGCGGTGCACAAATGCTGCGCAGCTAGCGCCATTCGACGGCCAACACCGCTGTTCCTGGTGTGTCCGCTGTGCCGTGCGTGTGATCATTGCTTGTACAGCCCTCTCGCCGTGTCCGGAGCAAGTATGGTGCGTCTGACACACCGGTGTCAATGTGTTCTTTTTTCCATTTCCAGGAGTGTATAAGGCGACCGTTTTAGCCGAGTGGTTCTAGGCGCTTCAGTCCGGAATCGCGCTGAAGCACCGATCGCAAGTTCGAATCGTGCCTCGGCCATGGATGTGTGTGCTGTCCTTAGGTTAATTAGGTTTAAGTAATTCTACGTCTAGGGGACTGATGACCTCAAATGTTAAGTCCAATAGTGCTTAGAGCCATTTGAACCATTTCTGAAACATATAAAATACGATTACTTTAAAAAGATGAGAACGGAATACCATTCCGCAGTTCAGGCAATCATTTCCGTTAACTAGCCAAGATAGCATAATTAGAGTGGCATTGTTATCAGCTACGTATACGAACCAGGCAGCGAAACTTTCAACTCTCCACAGTAGAAAATAAATTCTGCAGCTTGATATCAGCACATATGCGCTCTATACTTTCATGTTATCCCGTTACTACTTTAATTTATGGAAATCGTACTGCGGACATGAACGCAGATTGCTGTTAAGGACAGTATTACAGGTTTAAAATGTATTTGTGCTGCCAGATTCGAGAAAATATGTGAAATGAAACTGAGCCTTTGATATTTGTAGAAAAGAATACAATTCTCGAACAGAGTAATCGTAGCGCCAATATATTTTAAGGACTAACGATGTTTCGTCCACGTTGTGGACATCTTCAAGCACTCTATATCGAACACTGTAGTGGACGTCAACAGCGACCTCCATGTGGGCAGCTGACGCGTGAGGTAGTCCAATTCTGAGATTGTGTTGGTACGACGCTTTTTGCATGACATCGTGTCAAGTTCATAGCATTCGTACCTCGATTCGGGCAAAACGGCATCGCCTGAGTTAACTGACTTGTGAATGGTTTTGATGAGATCGGTTGGCTCGAAAATTTAAGTAAAAATGTTCATCAGGACCATGGGTCACCAAAGGTTACCCATGCCTTGGTTAGATCAGCGCACTGATAGCTAGGTGGTCATAATGGTTTGGCTCACCAGCGCATTTCCGTCATCTACAGAATATGTTCTGTCTTGTTTATTGCGGTTGGAATCAGTGCATCGAATCGCCAAATGTTCTGTTGTAACCGATATAGCCGATACTGATTTTCTTTTGCGGGACCCATTCTGCTTACATGTAATTCTCTTGACATTTTCCGAGTACCATAATCAAATCGAATGCCTCTTCGTTAGAATATGAGTTTCTGCAAGAATAACATAAACAGATTGAAGACCTTCAAGGAAAACTTTTACGATGGACCACCAATATGGTTCTTGATACACGCTGGTAATGGAACCAGAAGGGAGTTAAGAGTTATGGTGTCTAGCTGTCAACAGTACCCACTCGCTTGGGTTGAGTGTCGAATCGTAGCGACGATTTGCCGGAAAGAATCTTCTGAAGACATCACCGAAACGTCGCAAAATTCAAACTAACTTTTTAGACAAAATTTATTTATTTTTGAAAGCCCTTTCCAATCGTACAAATTTTTCTCGTGTTACGATCTGAAATTTTGAAAGTGAATTCGTTTTGTCTGTTCTCTGATGCTTCCTTGCAATGTATGGTTAACCGTTCTACGCGCCAGTACTGATGTGTTTAACAGATATTTTACGGCCGGCAGGAGTGGCCAAGCGGTTAAAGGCGCTACAGTCTGGAACCGCGCGACTGCTCCGGTCGCAGGTTCGAATCCTCCCTCGGGCAAGGATGTGTGTGATGTCCTTAGGTTAGTAAGGTTTAAGTAGTTCTAAGTTATAGGGGACTGATGACCTTAGAAGTTAAGTCCCATAGTGCTCAGAGCCATTTTTTTGATATTTTACGGGGAAAAGTGTTTCTGCCAAGGACCTGGAAGATCAATTGGAAACAATCGGTAGTGACCTGAGACGTGAGTATATGACGAACAATAACTAAAACAGAGGTAGCGAAATGTAGCCAAACTAAACCATGCGATTCTGAGGCAATATGATTATGAAATGAAGCATTGCAGGTGATAGATGAATATTGTTGTTTGTATCGTTGACGGTGGGCGAAATAGAAGTCAATGGCAAGATAAACGCTTACGAGTTACAAAATTTTGTTGAAAACGAATATAAATATAGATTCTACTACGTATTTTCTGAAAGTGATTGTTAATCGTACGGATGTGAAACTAAGAAGGTAAACAGTTCAGTCCATAAGAGTATAGAAATTTTAGAAATGTGGAGCTACCGAAGAATGTCCAAACTGTGACGGGTACATAGGGTAACTAACACGGACGTACGATATGAGTAAATTTGGTGGCACATCTTGGGTAATTGAAGAGATTGTTGATAGTAAACACCAAGAGGACGCAATAAGTTGTATATCTGATGACAGAGTGAAGTGTGGACGGTAAAAAGTGGAGAGAGAAGTGACGGACTGAATACAGTGCACAAGTTCAAGTGGATGTGCGTTGCAGTAGTTACGTTGAAATGAAGAGGCTTGTGTAGCGTATACGAGGGTCGAGATCTGCACCAAAACCATCTGCCGACTAAGCCCACAAGTAAGACAGCAGAAAGTCTGAAGCTGCCTGTATAGTGACCTTCTCACTGCTGGTTTTCGAAGCCGTCGTAAACGACATTAACCTCCGGCCACCGTACGTCCGTCGGTGCAGAAAACTGCGTGGGCCTAGGAACTAGGTCGTTGGGCGGACGCTGGGAGTGTGATGAAGATGGAACGGGGGTGATTCTTGGTACCGCTTGATACACGCCTGTGGCTCGAAAACCAAGTAGGGAGATGTAACCTGCTTGGCAGGAGGAGGTTTTCTCGTGTAGAAGATTCCTATACGTGCTTAACACAAATCCCCATGCGACTGTCATCGTGTCTCATCGACGATACAGTAACGTACAGCTCGATCTTCATTTGGTCGCTAGTTACATTCCGCAATTTACGTCAGTTTTCAGTAAAACAATGAACAGGACCATCGTTCCCAAATTGCTTGAAGATGGATTCAGTGAGGTAGAGACCCTACTACGAACTTCTCAGGCGCTGCTGACCGAGAAGGCTGCGTCTTGCAACCAGCAGCAGCCAATTTTTGTGAAACATGGACAGCGGTTTAGAAGTCACGGATCACCACGGTTACCCAACGTTTTGACGTCTCGAGAAATACAAACAGGGTGCCAATTTTTGAACTATTTGAAAAGAAAGCGTAAATTAATTACAAACTGTGGCGTGAACACACTTTATTCAACATTTGATTATGACATGTTCTATGTGCCTGCCATCATTGACGTTGGTGTGGCGTGAATTTCTGCATGGCCCGCTGAAGTGTCGGAACATCGATGATGGCCATGACCTCCTGAATGGCTGTTTTCGGCTCAGTAATGGTTTCGGGGTTATTGCTGTACATCTTGTCGTTAATATAGTCCCACTAAAAGGACTCGCATATGATTGGATCCGGAGAATAATGCGGCCAATCGAGGGCCATTCTAGTGGCCTCAGGGTACTCCTGTGCCAGAATGCGGTCCCCAGAGTGCTCCTCCAGGATATAAAACACTCTCTTGCTTCTATAGGATTGCATGAATCACATCTTGTCGAAATCAGAGTCACATTGAATGCTTTGAATAACGGGGATGAAATCATCTTCCAGAACCTTCACTTACCCTTAGGTAGTCACCATGCCATCAAAGAATATTGCACCGATTATTCAGCCTCTGGGGATTGCACACGCATCGAGGGTGAAAACGAAATGCGGGTTCTCATTCCCCCAAATGCGCCAATTTTGCTTATTGACGAATCGACCCAAATGAAACTGGGCTTTGTCGCTAAACCAAACCGTGCATGCGGGTACTAATTCCCATCATGACCCGCAGCCAACAGTGCAGTCTGAACGTCCTAACGCAAACCGTTCAGACGTTATGGCGATTTTATTTCGTTTTGTTCAATAATTGTCATCTTGTATTACGATGTGTTGCGTCCACCATCGTGACAGAACGGTGTTCTACGCACTAATAGGACTAGCGTCTGTAATTCAGTAGGCCATGAATGTGTTCGTTAATGCGGGTAATGAAGTAAACCATTGTTTGTCAGCGATAAGGAAAATGTTTATCTATCGAATGGAGTCTCTCTCACTGACTGCTTCTTCTACGCGTAGAGTTCGTCTGGGAGAAAGAATTACCATCTGTGCATGCCGACGATAACACTTTTTAAAAAGGAAAGTGACTTTTTACTGTGGTTAGTCTGCTGAATCGTTTCACGATAGCAAAAAGCCGTATCACACAACATGTTTTACAGTACAATATTTTTTTAAGAAAACGAAACATTTCTCTATTAATGAAGGGGACAAAAATTTAAATGTTCAATTGTATTAATATATTTAGTTAACTGATTTTCAGCTTAGAAAGCCGCCATCAACAATACCTGGTAATCATCATGAAAGAGGGTAAAGTAATGGTGAATAAATGAAAAAAGTTTGTAAATGGAGAATGAGGTATAAAAACAGAACAAATGTAATCTTTGAAAAGGCAGCTATAAAATAATGGAAGATGTTTAGGATTAGTTAATAGCTGTAAAGGCCAAATACCAGGAAAGTTGAGACTGATAATTCAAAAAGCAGTGTGCGCGTGCAACGATGAGGGGGAGAAGGGGGGTTAAAGGAGCAAATTGAATTTCTAAATGTAAGGGTAAATAATCATAGGTAAAAGATTTAAGGGAGACTGTTGTCAATTGGGACATTTTACACAATTCGCCTCTAGCCAGGTCTGTGACAGCAGATAGCTTTTACTTTTAATGTGCTGCAGTGTTTTCCTAAAACTATAAAATATACTCCGGAAAATTTTCCAAATGTACGGAAATGTTACGAGGTACAGCAGTGTCACGTACCTGGCAACAAAAATTCTTTCCAATTTAAGAGCGCTGCAGTGAAGGATATCTTGTCAGTACTGTAGTTAGACGTTCATTTCTTCTGTTATTACTCTGCTTCACATCAAACATCAGTAAGTGAAAATAAATTAAGCAGAAGTATTGCCAAAAAGAAGTTGAAATTTAAATGAATTATATATAAAATTAAAGCTACTGTGACCTAACACGAATTTTCGGGTTTAAGACAGGTAAAATTGTTAAGCCATTAACGAAACTCAATTAATTTGAAATTATCGTGTAGTCCATGTCAAAAATACCTTCTTCTAAGGTAAAACATGACGCACAACCGAGGAAGTACGGCTTAGCTGTCTACACGTTATATAACAAGATCTAAAAATATATAGAATTTTAGTTGTCATAAAATCCTATAACTGAAGAATTAATAAAATAGTCAAAATAGTTACAGCGCTTAAATGTGTAGAACTCAAAATATTTACTAATTCTGCACAAAACGCTACCTAATGTTTAGCAATAATAGAATCTGTAGAAAAGGGCAGAAACTGCTTATGACGGTCTCCAGTGGTCAGTTCCTCACGTTCTTCCAAGATCAGTCACTAGACTGTAGTATGAACCGAGAAACGTCATGTGTTCCCAGGTACACTACCCTCTGCGTTCAGCAGTCTCCTCTATATGTCGTAGAACAGCAGAATAATCTGTTTAGTAATATAAATTAAGTTGATGATTGCAGTAAAATTAAACAGGTACAAGACAGTAGTATTCGAAAATAATTAAAAAATCATTACCTATGGAATATGATGCAGAAACAGAGCAAAAGATGTCACTGACAATTGTAAAAGTCCTCCGAAGTTATTCACCAGTATTCTATCCCTTTTGTTGACGAAAGTGGGTTCTAGTCTGATGATGGCCTTAGAAGTCAAAAACCAATTAACTACATCAATTAATACACTAGAACATAGACATTTTTGTACCTGACATTATAAATTTGAAGCTATTCTACCAAGCAGCATGGGAAGGATAAATTAGCATGATATATATTCCATATACTATTTAAATTAATAATATACTCAATATATGGGATACTACGGCAAGGTATCAACTCTGGCCCATTTAAATTAGCCTGCAAGAAAATCTTCAAAGTCTGTAGAGAACAACGTATATCCATGAAGTTCGTAAACGCGAAGGAAATCGTATTAGCACCTCATACACCTAATGGAACACTTTCTGGAAGCCTTGCCCAAAACTGAAGAAAGTTTCACGCATTACTATTGGAGGCTTCGGTGTTGTTCTAGGAAGTTATTATTAAATGGTAGAAGAAGTGAGATCTATTACTGATTCACTGTCCAAAAACCCCTTCGATTAAACGATACACTAACAAAAAGGAATCGAGATGTATTTTCTCACTGTCGAATGCTAAGTCACCGTAAATCATCATGCACAACTGTTTTACATATTGTATCTTCAACATTATATTCCGCTGAAGAAACCTGCAGCTAACATACTATCCTGACATAACGTAGTACATAATAACATCACAAGCAGACGGTGCTTGACTAACCACCCGCGCAACGGTAATTTGTTCGGCCGTGCGAAGGCGGAAGCAAGCGCATTATCCCCTGTCAAGCCATCCCGTTAGGTGTCCAACCGTGACGTAGCCAGCTGTATCAAAACCGGACGTAGGCCCTACAACACCGGAAGAGGCATGAACTATGCATGCTGACAACATTACACTGTAATTTCCATCAACAGCAGTGCATGTTCTAAGCTGTCGACAATTTCACAAAATGTTCCCTCACCTTGGATCTGTACAGTTACCTGGAGCTCTGTTATGCGAGGCGATTCATTTGTTATGAACTTCCTCCACTCCATTAAATTTCTCAGTAGTACTAGCAGGGCGAGAGCTCAGCGTTGCTACTCTAGTGCTCCTCGAGAATTACTGGCATACTGAGAGTTCAAAGTATGGGATTAACAACACTCCTCTTCATCGGAGGAGTGCTTGTACTGTGTATAGACAACTACTGAAAAATTATATAGCCTTACTAAGAGACAACGCTTTTGTCCATCTTGAAGTAGTCAAGTTTGGAATTACGCTACAATAAGACGGTACTTTTACTTTTTTCCAGCTAGTCAAATTGTAAAAATTATTGTATTTTTTTTTCACTAGTCATCCGTGAAATGTTGAAATCAAATAAATTCGACATCTGAATTAAAAATTGGGAAGGGAAGTAGGAGTAATCTGTTGAATCACTAACGTCGATTTGCAGTAGGGTTTTGGAACGTATACTATATTCGAACATTATGAAATACCTCGGAGAAAATGATTTATTGACACACGGTAAGCACGGATTCAGAAAATATCGTTCTTGAGAAACACAACCAGCTTTTTATACTCATGAAGTAATGAGTGCTATCGACAGGGGATGTCAAATTGATAGCATATTTTTAGATTTCCAGAAGGCTTTCGACACCGTTCCCCACAAGCGTCTTCTAACCAAACGGCGTGCCTATGGAATATCGCCTCAGTTGTGCGACTGGATTCGTGATTTCCTGTCGGAAAGGTGACAGTTCGTAGTAATAGACGGAAAGTCATCGAATAAAATAATATCAGGCGTTCGCCAAGGAAGTGACATAAGCCCTCTATTGTTCCTGATCTTTATTAACGACATAGGAGACAATCTTAGTAGCCGTCTTAGATTGTTTGCAGATGTTGCAGTCATTTACCGTCTTGTAAAGTCATCAGATGACCAAAACGAGTTGCAAAATGATTCAGATAAGATATCTGTGTGGTGCGAAAATTGGCAATTGACCCTGAATAACGAAAAGTGTGAAGTTATTCACATGAGTACTAAAAGAAATCCACTAAATTTTGATTACGCGGTAAGCCACACAAATCTGAAGGCTGTAAATTCAACTAAATACTTAGGGATTACAATTACAAATAACCTAAGTCGGAACGACCACATAGATAATGTTGTGGGTAGAGCAAACCAAAGACTGCGATTCATTGGCAGAACACTTATAAGGTGCAACAGGTCTACTAGAGAAACTGCTTACACCACGCTTGTCCGCCCTATTCTGGGGTATTGCTGTGCGGTGTGGGGTCCGCATCAGGTACGACTGACGGATGACATTGAAAAAGTACAAAGTAGGGCGAGTCATTTTGTATTATCGCGAAATAGGGGAGACAGTGCCACAGACACGATACGTGAATTGGAGTGGCAATCAGTAAAACACGGGCGTTTTTCGTTGGGATGGGATCTGTTCATGAAAGTTCAGCCACCAGTTTCTCTCCGATCGCGAAAACATTCTGTTGGCACCCACCTACATAGGGAGAAGTGATCATCACGATAAAACAAGAGCATTAAGGCTCGCAGAGAAAAATTTAAACGCTCGTTTTTCCCGCGCGCCGTTCGAGAATGGAACGGTAGAGAGACAGCTTGAAGGTGGCTTATTGAACCCTCTGCCAGGCACTTTATTGTGAATAGCAGAGTAGTGACGTAGATGTAGAAGAGACAAATGTTTAATAAAAATGGGCCTATTGTCACAATTTGTAAAACTGTAAAATTAGCATTGCCAAAGCCGGCTTTAGCTACTAGATGACATGCTTGCAGTTAATAGTTAAAATAAATGCAAATTACACAGTCGTTCTTGACTTTAAATACTGTTTTGCATCTGACATCGGCGTGTAAATGGAAATTATGATTGCGTGTGCCAGGTGTAAATGACGTTGTAGCCACTGATTGGAAACCTCGGTTGATGGTAGACATTAAGTAGTGGATAGATAGAGTTAGATACGAAGAGAGAGAGGAGCGTCTTAGAAAGTATGGCTTCCGATTTTTTATTTGAAAAATTTTAAAACGTTTTCAAATAACACAAACTACAACTTATTCCTCAGGCCTACATCTTTATTTCCCAACGTAGTCAACCTGACGATGAACACATTTCTCCCAATGAGAGATGAGTTTGTTGATACCATCACTGTAGAATGTTACGTTTTGTTGACGGAGCTAAGATCTCAGCCCCGCTTTCAACCGCTTTATCACTGTCAAAATAAAGTCTTCGAAGGTAATCTTTAAGTTCTGGAGACACATGAAAATCAGATGTGGGCCAAGTGATCGATGACAGTGAACCCAAGGATGCTCCATGTGTGCATGGACTCTTCAGTTTCCTGAGGACCCCTCAGCACCTTGCAGAGATTATGGTGGTGTCTACAGGCATGAATTCCAAATACACCACACCGAGAACAGACAAGAACACTGTGAGCATAACATTGCCTGCTCACTGAATTATATCAAACTTTTTATTCTTCGGTGATCCTTTGTGGTGGAACTCCGCTGATGTTCTCTTAATTTCCACACCAGAATGGTAAAATGGAAATGAGCGTATGGCGTAGTTGGCTGGGAGGCCCCGTGCGGGGAAGTTCGGTCGCCAAGTGCAAGTCTTATTTCTGTCGACGCCACACTGGGAGACTTGTGCGCCGGTGATGAGGATGAAAGGATGATGATGACGACAGCACACATCCAGTCTCCGAGCAGAGAAAATCTCCAACACGGCCGAGAATCGAACTCGGGCCCGCTTGCATGGGAGGCGAGCACGTTACCGCCCACCTAAGCAGGCCGACATCAGAATGATGAACCGACCTTACATCGCATGTCACAATGTTATTAACGAAACCATCATCCTCACGTTCAAAACGCAGAAGAAACTTTTAACAGATCGCCAGTTTGCTACGTTTCAACTGCATGCACTTTTCTGCGGTCGGAATCTCGACTACGTCACTCTGTATTCGCCGAGGCCTACGAGAAAGACAGGCCACGGCGCGTACGTCACGAATGTAGGCCTCCGATTCCTCGCTCGCCGAACACAGCACACAAACTACGTTGCTACACCTTTTAACTCTAAACTAGGGCCGGTAGATGTGGCCGAGCGGTTCTAGGCCCTTCAGTCTGGAACCGCGCGACCGCTACGGTGGCAGGTTCGAATCCTGGCTCGGGCATGGATGTGTATGATGTCCTTAGGTTTGTTATGTTTAAGTAGTTATAAGTCTAGGGGACTGATGACCTCAGATGTTAAGTCCCATAATGCTTGGAGCCATTGAATCATTTTTTTCGTAACTAAGTGTGTACGTACAAACGAGAATAGAATGTTCTACTGGAAACCGCTATTATGGAATCTTACTGTTATTAGTCCTACAGTGGCCGGAAGTCATAGGCCTACTTATAATTTGATACCTCTGTACTGGGGTACAACAAAATTAAAATCATGCAAAAATGATTACATAACGCACCACTTGTTATATAAAATGAGGACGAACAAAAGAGACTAAATGCTATAAACAAGCCGTTATACCATTTATACAGGATGTTACAAAAAGGTACGGCCAAACTTTAAGAAAACATTCCTCACACACAAAGAAAGAAAATATGTTATGTGGACATGTGTCCGGAAACGCTTACTTTCCATGTTAGAGCTCATTTTATCACTTCTTTTCAAATCACATTAATCGTGGAATGGAGACACATAGCAACAGAACGTACCAGCGTGACTTCAAACACTTTGTTACAGGGAATGTTCAAAATGTTCTCCGTTAGCGAGGATACATGCATCCACTCTCCGTCGCATGGAATCCCTGATGCGCTGATGCAGCCCTGGAGAATGGCGTATTGTATCACAGCCGTCCACAATACGAGCAATACGCCCCCGGTAGCTGAGTGGTCAGCGTGACAGACTTGTCAATCCTCCGGGCCCGGGTTCGATCCCCGGCTGGGTCGGAGATTTTCTCCGCTCAGGGACTGGGTGTTGTGTTGTCCTAATCATCATCATTTCATCCCCATGGACGCGCAGGTCGCCAAAGTGGCGTCAAATCGAAAAACCTGCATCAGGCGAACGGTCTACCCGACGGGAGGTCCTAGCCACACGACATTCCATTACAGTACGATCACGAAGAGTCTCTACATTTGGTACCGGGGTTGCGTAGACAAGAGCTTTCATATGCCCCCATAAATGAAAGTCATGAGGGTTGAGGTCAGGAGAGCGTGGAGGCCATGGAAGCCATGGAATTGGTCCGCCTCTACCAATCCATCGGTCACCGAATCTGTTGTTGAGAAGCGTACGAACACTTCGACTGAAATGTGCAGGAACTCCATCGTGCATGAACCACATGTTGTGTCGTTCTTGTAAAGGCACATGTTCTAGCAGCACAGGTAGATTATCCCGTATGAAATCATGATAACGTGCTCAATTGAGCGTAGGTGGACGAAACTAAAATGAGCTCTAACACGGAAATCAAGCGTTTCCGGACACATGTCCACATAACATCTTTTCTTTATTTGTGTGTGAGGAATGTTTCCTGAAAGTTTGGCCGTACCTTTTTGTAACACCCTGTATATAAAGTATTTCTGTAGTACTGTCAATCAGTACGATTTCATAATAACAGATGCCAGTAAAATATGTACGAGTAATTCTCGTTACTACGTACTCACCCAGCTGCGAGTTAACAGATTTCGAAAGCATTTTATCTGCTCAACTGAGCAAGCGAGCGTGTTCAGGCCTACCTTCGTCACGTACCCGCCGCGGCTTGTCTACCTCGTGGGCCTAGGTTTCCCTCCATTGACGTAGTTAACGTCACACGCCGCCGTGTTACACGCTACAACGCGCAGCCCTCTACCGGCAGAGGTTAGCTTCTTGCGTCAGCGAAGCAACATGTCTACCGAGTAATATGTATGACATGTAGTAGCTCAAACAATATTGAGAACAGTGTTGTGGCGTTGCAAGACAGCCACGCCACTCGGAAGTAGCCGAAATGCACGCGTTACACACGCCGGCTGGCGTGAGGTCTGAAACAGGATGCTTAATGAATGCTATAAAGAAAAGTACGTAGCTTCTGTTTACTTAACTTTAATTCATCCTTGTGGTACATCGCCCTTGATAATACAAGTGAGACTCTCTCCAGAAATGGTTAATGGCGCCTTGCTAGGTCGTAGCCATGGACTTAGCTGAAGGCTATTCTAACTGTCTCTCGGCAAATGAGAGAAAGGCTTCGTCAGTGTAGTCGCTAGCAAAGTCGTCGTACAACTGGGGCGAGTGCTAGTACGTCTCTCTAGACCTGCCGTGTGGTGGCGCTCGGTCTGCAATTACTGACAGTGGCGACACGCGGGTCCGACATGTACTAATGGACCGCGGCCGATTTAAAGCTACCACCTAGCGAGTGTGGTGTCTGGCGGTGACACCACAAACAGAGTAGAAGAATCGGAGGCGTTACTCCTGAGCGCGCCCTCCTATGTTCTACAAATTTATTTACTCCTTAATTGCCAGACCTAGTGTAATGTACAGTGTAAATAGTAAATGTATCATTCAATTTATGTAATCGAGATCATACTGAAAAAAAAAGAAACGCATACTTGAATTTTAATGGACAAATGTAATGTCTTTATCTCTTTTTCGTGCTGTACTATATGGTATGAAGTTGGTGACATAACAACGGTTTTGCGCCTTCGATATTAATTTTTATTTATTTGTCGCTATTGGCCAACACCGCCTTTCATTCACCGTTTCGAAGCGTTAACTACAAAGAACGGTGTATATCTACATAACATATTGACGAAGGAGACAACAGTAAATAAATATAAAGTAATTAAGTTACGAATGTGTTGGTTGCACCGGTGAGCTGGTTAAGTAGAAATTTACTTGAAGTTCATGAAGAGAGGTCACAAAGCTATGAAACCACCAAGGAACATAAACCTATAAGTAGCCATAGTACAATCTTTATAGAAACGCTTAAAATAGTTGCTGAAGCATATTTTTACGTGGATGATAACTAATAATGCCAATCGTAAGTTATATGTTTGGCCACCGTATCCTGATATCTGGATAACTTGTGTTGAAGCAAGTCAAGTACATTTCACTAGTTCACTACTTCTCTAGGGAAACAGTTTGAAGATGGTTCCATGAATCCTCTACAAGGCACTTAACTCTTAACAGCAAAGTAATCAGGTAGATATAGATGTATATGAGGTGTGACAACACATGGTGAAACATTTCTCGACTTAACAATGAGTTTTACGATGGGTCGTTTTTGAGCGCGCAACAGCAGTTAATTTGGAGTCTTCAACTGTGGTCGATAGAGAACACTCGGTCGGAGGAAGTTTTCAAAAGAAACCAAAGTAATGTACTGAATTTTACGTTAGCTAATGCGTAAACATCGAATGTTGTACAAGGTTGAAGCTTTCATCACTACTGAAGTGTTATTCGAATCTCGTGTCATGATATTGTTGCTATAATTCAGTGATACTTTTCAACAAAGGATATAATAAATTCATTCTGTCCTCTCACGCCGTTGTGTTGAATGAACTTGTCCCAACCGATCATCAAATAATACTAATGATGGAACAATACGTACGTGGACTTGAACGCGCCTACGGTAGTCAATACATGGTCTCCCCCTACAATTTTTATATCCTTCACCATCATATCTCCCCGCGCTCTTCCCAACACGCACGCATACACACACACACACACACACACACACACACAGCACCTTCTGTCACGAAACTAATTTCTTGATGCCTCATGACATGTCTATCAACCGATCTTACGCACTTTTCAGATTCTTTTCTCCACAATTTTATTCAGTACCTCTTGGCTAGTTATCTCGTCTACCAGCCTAATCCACAGTACTCGTACATGGGATCACATTCCGCAAGATTGTATACTCTTCCTGTCTCTTCTGTTTATCATCCAGGTTTCACTTTTGAAGAAGGCTAAAATCCAGGAAAACACATTCACAAAACACTTCGCAACACTTAAATTTATATTGGCTTGGCCCAGCGGTTCTAGGCGCTTCAGTCTGGAACCGCGCGACCACTACGGTCGCAGGTTCGAATCCCGCCTCGGGCATGGACGTGTGTGATGTCCTTAGGTTAGTTAGGTTTAAGTAGTTCTAAGTTCTAGGGGACTGATGACCTCAGATGTTAAGTCCCATAGTGCTCAGAGCCATTTGAACAATTTATATTAGCTATGAAAATATTCCTCTTTCTTAGAATCGTTTTTCTCACCATTGCCTGTCTGCGTTTTGTACGCTCTCTGGTTCAAACATCGTCAGTTACTTTACTGCCAAATATCAAAGGACGTGTATTATCCTTAATGGTTCGTTTCTTAATCTAACTGCTGCATCTCTGTATTAATTCAAGTATCTTTCTTCGATAACCATCTTATAACGTACTTCCAAAACACTGTCCATTCCATCAAGAGTTCTTTCGACTCCTTGGCCGTCTCTAAGTCTCTGACAGAATTACAGCGTCGCAGCCAAGCCTTGAAACTATTACTTCTACTCCTGAACATTAATTCCAGTTGAGAATTTCTCATTACTTTCCTTTCCTGCTTCCTCCAGTTAAAGACTGAACACCACCGGGGACAGCCCTATCTCATTCCCTTCTCCATTAGGGTACCTCTTTTATGCCCTTCAGCTCATAAATGCACTCTGATTTCTGCACAGCTACAGAGCTGAGAGTGCTGCGTGGGCTTTCTGCCCGCAGCTATGTGACTGTGGCCGACGCTCCGCTGCATACGGCATTCCCTCAGACACTTGCTGCGCCTCACGTGCACTGTTCACTGCAGCACACGAAGAATCTGCATCTAGTATCTCTGTAACACTAACGTGACCGCAAGAGAGAACCCTTGGACGCAGTGGCACGCTGTTGCAAAAAATAGGGATAAAATTCCGCACCAGTGGGTGAACAAGACTATCTAGTTAAAGAAGTATTTTAAATGAACAGAGAAGGAACAAGAAAAACCAGAGTTATGCGTACAACGTACGAAATCGAAGTAAATATGTAAGGTACTCTATACTAGGTGAAACTATCACCGAACCATATGTAACAGAGGCGTCCAGTACTTCAAGCGAAACAGTGTCTTTAGCTATTTGCTTTATAGTTTTTATATAATTCCGTGTACTATGAAAGCTGTTTATTTTCTAGAATATTTGAAATTGAGCATATGTTAATTACTGCCCTATTAACTCTTCCTCTTCTTATTAGCAATCTAACTTTTGTCGTGTTCTATTTCACAGGTTTTTTTTTTTTTTTTTTTTTTTTTTACTGTAATGCATCTTACACCTTATAAGCCAATTACAGACTTTACCGATTATGTCCCCCGCCTTTATTTTACGCTGTTCAGTTAATTATTGAAGACATATGTATGCCTACAGTAGCGACATCTGGTGAACTTACAGCACAAACATCTTGTGGCTACTGTACGGCAGTTTGTTTTGAATAGTAGTGCATATGCTGTTATTTACATGCATTTGACGATGTTGTAGCTGATTTTGCATTTAACATTTGACGATGCCACTATGGCTGCAGTACATTAGTACATTGTTTTTATAACACAGGTATGCCTCTTCATACTTAAAGCGCACAAATGTATATATGTATTCAGTAGTACTTTTCATTATAGTCTATTTTATTGTTTGAAGCTGTAGACAGTCTACTAGTGTATTTATGTTTTCCCTTATTTGCTGCAAATCTGAACATGGTCATTATACACCTAAACCGGCAATCTGTTCACGAAAATCCAGGAAGATCTGCAGCGGATAGGCACTTGGTGCAGGGAGTGGCAACTGACCCTTAACATAGACAAATATAATGTATTGCGAATACATAGAAAGAAGGATCCTTTATTGTATGATTATATGATAGCGGAACAAACACTGCTAGAAGTTACTTCTGTAAAATATCTGGGGGTATGCGTTCGGAACGATTTGAAGTGAAATGATCATATAAAATTTATTGTTGGTAAGGCAGGTGCCAGGTTGAGATTCATTGGGAGAGTCCTTAGAAAATGTAGTCCATCAACAAAGGAGGTGGCTTACAAAACACTCGTTCGACCTATACTTGAATATTGCTCATCAGTGTGGGATCCGTACCAGGTCGGGTTGACAGAGGAGATAGAGAAGATCCAAAGAAGAGTGGCGCGTTTCGTCACGGGTTATTTGGTAAGCGTGATAGCGTTACGGAGATGTTTAGCAAACTCAAGTGGCAGACTCTGCAAGAGAGGCGCTCTGCAACGCGGTGTAGCTTGCTGTCCAGGTTTCGAGAGGGGGCGTTTCTGGATGAGGTATCGAATATGTCGCTTCCCCCTACTCATACCTATCGAGGAAAAAAGATCACGAATGTCAAATTAGAGAGATTCGAGCGCGCACGGAGGCTTTCCGGCAGTCGTTCTTCCCGCGAACCAAACGCGAATGGAACAGGAAAGGGAGGTAATGACAGTGGCACGTAAAGTGCCCTCCAACACATACCGTTTGGTGGCTTGCGGAGTATAAATGTAGATAATGTAGATGTAGGCGGAAATGTCTGTGACCATAGACGTAAAGTGAAGAAAATTTATTCTATGAGCTTTATGACAGGAATCCAGTCACACAACTGAGATGACAGGAACGGAGTTTGAAGTATGGATTGCCTCAAGCAAGTAAATGTGGATGTTCTGAAATGTTTGGACATCACGTTTCCTAATCTCTCACTTCTCAGTGGCGTGGTTAATACACAATACGACGTTTGTCAAGAACGTCCCCCATACAATTTATCTTACCAAACTGCACAGTAGACAACTCTGGAAACTCAAGAAATTGTGGGGCTCGCGTACAAAAGGACACACTCACTCGTAACAAGCGAGATTCAGTGCAGAAACAAAATGCCAGCGTCTTTGCGGTGTACAGATTTGTAACGATTAGTCGATTGAGACAAGAGCGCAGCTAGTGTAAAAATGGCTTTGAGGTAAGCGTATGTATCGTTCAAGACCTTTTCGACTTTTGTGGGTGAGAAGCTTGACTTGCTTCTGTAACGAAATATTGTCTCAAAACAACTGTACAAGATTTTATTTAGATCTTTGTAAAATTTCAACGCAGTGGAAAAATGGGTAACTAGCTTTAAATGTCCCCAAGTCAAAAACTGTACACAACGTATCATCCTATTAGTCACAACTGGAATCAGCCAACTCGACTAGTACCTGGAGGGGGAAATCTGGAGGTATATACTCTGAAGCCACAGAAATTGGTATAGGCATGCCTCTTCAAATACAGATATACGTAAACAGGCAGACTACTGTGCTGCAGTCAGCAACGCCTGTATACGACAAGTGTCCGGCGCAGTTGTTAGATCGGTTGCTGCTGGTACGATGGTAGGGTATCAAGATTTAAGTGAGTTTGAACGTGCTGATATAGTCGATCCACGAGCGATGTGAGACAACATTTCCGAAGTAGCGATGAAGTGGGGATTTTCCTGTACGACCATTTCACGAGTGTACCGTGGATATTGTGAATCCGGTTAAACACACTGTTCGACATGGGTTCTATTTCTGATATTAAAGTATGTGCTTCTAGACCATTTTACCCTGGGAGATTCAAACGTGTAAACAAAATATCGTTGTCAGGGATACTTTTTATGTAATATGTATATATATGTATATTCACAATTCATGGCAAACACAGAGACGTTATAGAGAAATACGGGTATGTTGCCGCATCCAGTAGTGATAGAACGTGATAATTTCTTGTGCAACAGCAGGTGGGAAGAATCAGACATCATTAGGTTATCCCTCGCCACACCTATGTCATTAAGACCACCTGAAACATCTCATTAACTCGAACGGCGACAGCCGGTCGCTGCCTCGGCAGTAAAGCTTCACGCCTCTTAGGGGCGGTGCATCAAGTTTACAACAGTGGCGTTAGCCGCAATTTGTGTCAGTCTTAACGAGTGGGTGTTTTGGCTGACAGGTAACTGTCTGTCATATTTCCGAGCACGGTTGAATTTTTTGGTTCCTGTGTGTAAACTGATTGAGCCTGGTGCTGAAGGTAAAATGACTGCTTCTTTTTACACATCAGAGCTCCTCTAGTTCCCTACTATTAATTTAATACAGGTGTATTACCAAAGTGGCATTTTTAAATTTGCAGAAATGCCACGTCGTCGTGGATGTCGGTATAAACCGGACAGCTTCTGCTACATCTGTGGGAAGTTCACTTTTGCCAGAAATAGGAAGAAAATTTCTTCACTCATAAAGAAAGCATACAAACATTACTTTGGAGCAGAGGTAGGGGACCAAGATAAAGAATGGGCACCACATTTCTGTTGTGCTACACGTTACTGCAAACTAATTCAGTGGTGGAAAGGTAAAGAGAATGTGGCGTTGTTTGCTGTTCCCATGGTGTGGAGTGAGCCTAAGGACCATGTTAATGATTGTTATTTCTGTCTAACAAAAATACAGGGTTTTACAAACAAAAAGTCGAAGAGGCACATTGTTTACCCAGAACTGCCTTCAGCGAGAATGCCAGTGCAGCATTCCGACAACTTTCCAGTACCTTCAAGAGCTTGAGGTCAAATTCCGAGTGACAGTGAAATAAGTAGTACTGAAGAAATCACAGATAACGATTCTTTATATCTCTGCACAAGTGAGTCATCGCCACATTTGTTAACACAGGCAGATTTAAATGATTTAGTACATGATCTAGGACTAAGTAAACAAAAGGTGCAGCTGCTTGGTTCAAGATTACAAGAGTATAATCTACTGCACCAAAGTACTAAAATCAGTGTGTTCAGGCACAGAGAACATGCCTTTATTTCTCATTTTTCAACTGACGAAGCACTGACATTTTGCAATGACGTTGCTGGCCTGATGATAGTGCTGAACTTCACTTATATTTCACAGGAGTGGAGACTTTTCATAGATGCATCGAAAACAAGTCTGAAGGGTGTTTTGCTCCATAACGGAAATAAAATACCCTCTGTTCCAGTAGCTTACACTAGTTTGACAAAAGAGAATTACGAATTCGTTCAAATGATGCTAAATTCATTAAAATACAATGAACACAAATGGAAAATATGTGCAGATTTCAAGGTAATTGCTATGGTACTGGGAATGCAACAAGGCTACACAAAGTATGCCTGGTTTCTTTGCGAGTGGGATAGTCGAGACCGAAATTCTCAGTACGTGAAAAAGAAATGGCCTAGGCAAAGATGGAAAGTTGGCGAAAAGAATGTATAACGTGAACGTCTGGTAGCTCCTGAATATATACTTCTTCCACCACTTCACATCAAACTTGGCCTGATGAAACAATTGGTGAAGGCCATGGATCCAACAGGCTCTGGGTTTGCATGTCTAGCTACCAAATTCCCCCGTCTTTCAGCTGCAAAAATATAGGAAGGTGCACTTGTGGGCCCACAAATCAGGGAGCTGCAGAAAGATGCAAATTTTGAAGCATGTTTAACTGATACAGAAAAAAACCGCTTGGGACTGTTTCAAGATGGTGTCGGAAAACATCCTCGGAAGAAGAGGAGCTACTAACTACAAAGCTATGGTGAAGGATATGATCAAAGCATATCAGGATTTGGTGTGCAATATGTCTTTGAAGGTACATATGATGGACTCTCATCTGGACTACTTCACAGAGAGTTGTAGTGACGTATCAGATGTACATGGGGAAAGATTCCATAAAGACATTTCTACCATAGAAAGGCGCTATGAAGGGAAGTGGGTACCTCCTATGTTAGCAGATTATTCCTGGAATATCATTCGAGAGAAGAAAGATTCACAATACAAGAGAAGAAAGTGATGTGCATTACAAAGCAGTGGCTCATTGTTTGTCAATTTTCTGTAATTTCTCATGTCAAATAAATGCTTCAAAGTGTATACGCAAAGGTTACTGTGTTATATGTTAGATCCCACCCTCCATTAATGTGATGAACTTATAACATCATAAAGATGTGCATTTCTTTGTTGAATTTCACCTCACGTTGCTGCACTATATCAGAAACTGAAAAGAGAAATAAAATTGCGATTACTCATAAACTATCCCTGACAGAAAGAAACCAAAAACAGTTTTCAATTCAGCACTCAAAATACAACTAGGATCACAATATTTTTATCAGAAATAGAAAAAAAGGTTTTTTTTTTGTAGAACAGTGACATCAGATCTCCGACATCGCTGAGGCCGGAAAAGATCCCGCAACAACAGGACCAACGATGACTGAAGAGAATCGTTCAGCATGACAGGATTACAACCCTTCCGCAAACTATTACAGATTTTAATCCTCAGTCATTAGCAAGTGTCAGCTTGCGAACCATTCAACGAAACATCATCGATATGGGCTTTCGGAGCAGCAGGCCCACTCATGTACCCTTGATGACTGTACGACACAAAGCTGTACGCCTCGTCTGTGCCCGTCAACGCCGACATTTGACTGCTGGTAACTGGAAACATGTTGTCTGGTCGGACGAGTCTCATTTAAAATGGTATCTAGTGGATGGACGTGTACGTGTATGGAGACTACCGCATGAATCCATAGACCTCGCATGTCAACAGGGAATTCTTCAAGCTGCTGGAGACTCTATAATCGTATGGGGCGTGTATAGTTGGAGAGATTTAGGCCCCTGATGCGTATAGTATGACTCTGACAGGTGACACGTACGTAATCATCCTGTCTGATCACCTGGTTCCATTCATGTCCATTGTGCATTCCGACAGACTTGGACAATTCCAGCAGGAAAAAGCGACACCCCACACACCCGTAATTGCTACAGAATGGCTCCAGGAACGCTCTTCTGAGTTTAAACACTTCCTCTCGCCACCAAACTCTCCAGACATGAACATTACTGAGCATATCTGGGATGCCTTGGAAAGTACTACTCAGAAGAGATCTCCACTCCTTCGTACTCTTACGGATTTATGGACAGGCGTGCAGGATTCATGGGGTCAGTTCCCTCCAGTACTCATTCAGACATCAGTCGAGTTCATGTCACCTCGTGTTGCGACACTTCTGTGTGCTCGCGGGGGTCCTATATGATATTAGGCAGGTGTACCAGTTTCTTTGGCTCTTGGGTGTACAATCGAATGCTCACAGAGGCCCAGTCGTAAGTAGTGCACATGCCAGAAATGGGGGCATTGGAAGCGTTCTAATTAAGTTCAGTAATTCTACATAAAAGAGTTCTTTCAAAAGACTCGTGTCACTCTTCCGAGAATATTGCTCATGTGTTTTGGATCCGTTCCATGGAGGACATGCAGGAGACATTGAACGTACACATACAAGGGCAGCACGAAACACGATTACTGGGGGAAATTCATGTCAGAAAATTATGCATCATTCCTTGATGCCTGCGGGCAACTGTGTTTGATCATCCTGACGGTCTATGGCCAATTGTCCGGAGATGCCCATCCTTTTCACAACGGGTAGTGTACCCAGCTCTGCGGACACTCTGCACGTACGTGCCCTGTGAAACAGTGTGGACACGACGGAATTCGAGACCCTCATTTGTTGCCTGTGCGATTTCGAATTCCCCGCTGCGTACACCGAAGGAGGTCGGCTGTCTGTACAGAAGCCTCTGATACATCTGCCGTCTTGGAAAAAACGTTTGCGGGCACTTCGTGTTCCCGGGGCGTCAAGTGACGTCTGAACCGTTACTACTTGTTGTTCGACCATGAGACACTCATCCATTCATGTCCATTGTGCATTCCGACCATTCAGTAGGTTGTCTGGTTTGATAACTGAGGTGTGTATGAAGCACCGTCAAGACAGATGAAAACAGGGTAGCTAAACTGTTAATTATTTCAAAAGTAACAGCCACAGCTGTTAACACATTTAGTCCACATTGAGACAAGACGGACAATCCCACACGGAAAAATGTTCTCGCTTGCTTATGGAACCATGATTTTACCGAAACGCGCAGTTCTTCACGGGCGGGTCCACGTGTTGGCAACGTTGTTTCGAGTAGCTGAAGAAATTTCACTAGGAAGCCCTTAGATATCCTACATACAGTTCCGATCTCTCTCCACGCTATTTGCATAATTTTGGAGTCGTGTACGAAGACACTCGTGGCCATCAATGTTCATCGGGCGAAGACGTGCCATACGTAGGCACAATCATGATTCCGTAAGCAGCAGCAAACATTTTTGTATGAAGGCATTCAGAGTCTTGTATCACAAAGCGCTAAATATATTACCAGATATGGCAATTAATTTTGAAATAATTAATAGTTTCCATCTCTCTCATCTTCATTTGACTGCCCCTTGTACTTACGTAATAGTAGCCAGTTAGAGAATTACGCCTTTAATGGAAAAAAAATAGTCTGACCGGCTTTAATCTGGATGTGAATATTCTTGGTAGCTGTTTATACTTGGCCCAAAATACACCATTCAAGATAATAGTGTGAAAATAAGTAAAGTAAACGAGCCATTGCGTTTCAATGTCGGTGACAGTGCAGATCATTATTATAATGAAGATAGGAGCATTCAGTTTCTGCACGAGATCCTGAACATGGTATATCCAGCAGATTAATCCATCTGCCCTCAGTCCTAAGAATTTAAAATGGTCGAGTTCACTTTCTGTTTGAGCTCTTTGAGACAATAAAATTACGCCTTTTGCAGGAGTTCTGAGCCAGAATCTGTATTCACCGCGTTTTGTTGCAGAATCTGTTTTCCGAAAACCTGGAGCTCATGTTACTGACTGCCCTTTTAGCTACATCATTTATATCACGTTCCATACCCCTCTCAATAACACTCCCGTCATTTGCTCCAGCTTTGTCTGTTTATATTTTCAGCGCCTACTATGGGTTGCTTTGCTTCGTTCATAGCGAGACCCTAGTCAGAGGTATTTCTTTATTTTAGGACTAAAATTTCACAGTACGTACGCTATCGCGGACTATATTATGACACTTTTAGTCACAGTTTACCATCAGATCTCTCCATTGGCTAATGTTCGTGAATCTTCCATAATAGATACATCCAACGCTAAAGTTTCTGGGAGACGTACGTACACCAAGAACCTGATCACCAAATTGTGGGCTGCTACAACTGACAAAATCCCATCGTCAGAATGCATTGCTATATGTTCACTAAAACAGTGCAAAATTATAGTTCCGATGACAGCGGTGAATTTCAAGGTCCAACTGACTGCACTTTCTTTCAAAGAAGTACTTTTCACTGAGATACTTCTCACTGGCAACAAAAAAAAACAAACTCAGTAACTCTTTTATCACCTCCACTGCGTAGTTACAAAACTGCCACAAGAAGGAAGCATTCGCTTATGACTACAGAAAGTCGCTTCCTTCTTGGTATGGTCTCTTACCAGTGCGTATGGGATTCATAGGAGGGAGATATCATCAAGCGTCATCTGGTAGCTGGCTGCTCCGGCATAGCAAACTCACCTGCAACAAATAAAATTCACTGTTAAGAACTTTCAACAATTTTACAAAGTTTTAACAATGTAACATCACATGTGCGTCGTAATAAATTCGTTTTGATAATACTATTGAAGTTCTCTTCGTAACGTAACTTGCACAAGCATCCTGGTTTCAGTATCGCAAATATACAGGTGTGAGCCACAAATCAGTTAACATTCGAAAATTCTTAACTTCACGGAATAATGTAGCAGAGAGATAAAAATTTACACACATGCTTGAAACGACACGGTGTTTCATTGAAACCAAAAGAAAGTGCGCCAAACGACCAACAGACGGCGCTTCGTGTGGACAAAAGCAATAATTACCACGACAATTGACTTTTAGCAATCATGTTCTTTATAACAGGTGCTCAACATTTTGGCATGATGTTCTGTATAACAAATGCTCAACATTTCGGCCATCATTAATCAACAATAGCTGTGGTCAGCTATCTGTTTTGTCAAAGCAGTGTACAGCATATCAGTAGTAATGGTGAGAATTTGCTGTCGGATGTTGTCTCTTAGTATCTCTAATGAGGTCGGAAGATTCCGGTTTAGGTAGCTCCACTACCAATTATCACACGAATTGAAGTCTGGGGTCCTGGGAGGCTAATTCCCAAACCCCCAGGTGTCAGACACTCAGATCGGTACTGAACGTTGTATGCGATAGAGTATCAACCAAAACTCCTAAGTAATTCGTGCTGTGTGCTGTCATCCGGTAGAACACGCTTGAACGGTAATTAACAGTTAAACCAAAACGAGGGAGGACAGGAAAAGCCCATCTCTGTATGATTTCGTCGTAGAAGTCGCGTGGGTGAGTTGGTATAGCGTTTTACAGTAGTAACGAGGGTCCCGGATTCAACCTCCACTGATGGCAATTTTTTTAACTGTTTACGCCTGAAACTGTCATATGGGAGAACATTTTCCTGACATGTAAGAGGACGTTTCGGAGTTCGTAGCAATGTTATTTTCGCAGTCTGCTTTCGCTTCGTTAGTTGAAAGTAGCAAACCTATAGCGTACAACTGTATAGATAGGAGTGGTGTGGTGTTCCGTCGGATATGTGCGAGAGAACAGACACCATTTGTGATTGAGCAGCTAGTGCATTTGCAACTTCCTGGCAGATTAAAACTGTGTGCCGGACCGAGAGTCAAACTCGGGACCTTCGCCTTTCGCCTTTCTGGAGTGCTAGTTCTGCAAGGTTCGCAGGAGAGCTTCTGTAAAGTTTGGAAGGTAGGAGATGAGTTACTGGCAGAAGTAAAAGCTGTGAGGACGGGGCGTGAGTCGTGCTTGGGTAGCTCAGTTGGTTGAGCATTTGCCCGCGAAAGCAGAGGTCCCGAGTTCGAGTCTCGGTCCGGCACATAATTTTAATCTGCCAGGAAGTTTCATATCAGTGCACATTCCGCTGCAGAGTGAAAATCTCATTCTGGAGTGCATTTGCAGTTTAACAGAATAAACATAGGAACAGTAGAATAAAGAAACAGCTGCATTACACGTGCGTCCCACATAACATTTTCAGGCATAATACAGTGAAAAAATATGTCATCTTTGCGGTTTGAACCCAGGGCCCCTGGTACGGCAATCTAACACTCTACCAACTTTCCCACAGAAGCTATTTGGATATCACAATCAGAGTTATGCTTTTCCTGTGCTATGTAGTTCTGGTGTTACTTTTAAGTAAAGTTTACGCCTGTTATACTGGACGACGGCACATAGTACCAGCTAAGTCGTAGTTTTGGTTGATACTCTGTCGAAATACAACGTTTGGTACCGATTGAGTGTCTGACACCTGGGGGTTTGGATGTAAGAATGACGGACGCGGCGGGTCAGCACGCGATCCTCACCAAACGATGTGCGCAAGAGATCTTTCACACGTGTAGCAATATGGGTGCAACGCCATCCTACATGTAAGTCCTATCTTCCAGCAGGTGTTTACCAGGCAGGCAAGGGACGACAGGATTCTTAACATGTCGGCATTCCTTGCGCTCGTCACGATTCTCATGCGATGTCCCTGGCGTGCGGTGTCCAACGCCATATGCTGTCCGGTTTTTTGCACTCATTTTTGTTTCAATAAAATCTACATTATTCCTTGAATTAGTGCGTTTTCAAATGTTCATTTTTGGACTTTTGAATCACCCTGTACATTTTCAGTGACAGCAAAAGATACTGTTAGTTTGTAGGCGAAAACTCTTAATTATTTTCGTTTCAAGCACAGCTTAATCAGTAATTATCATCAACATTATTTGATTATATGGAAGAGCTTCATAAACTGTTCTGTGACTGGACAGGCAGCCGCACATGGATGTCACGACTGTGTGCTTGGCTGGCGGTTGCCCACCTCGCGGTGACAATATGTGGTGCATATGTGCAAGGAAAACAGTGCCACATTCGGTCGAAACTTTCACCAGTTAGCATTGCCAGCGAGAAGTACGACGTTTCCAAAATATTTTCCAGATATTCCCAATATTTTCCAGATGTGGCACCTTACGTCTTTTTCTTCTTTCATCGGAAGATGAAACCATTACGTGGCAGGAATTCCAGAATGACGACGAAGGGCTTTTTGAGCCCGAAAGTTTGCTGAATATCCAAAATCCACACTTTTACAACCAAATCCATCCGAAGTCATACATCTTTGGGAAAAACTGTCACATTGATGGACAAATACGGAGAAGTAGGTTAACAGTGTCACCGTACCTTTTTGGTCGAAGTTTGATTTTTTCGAGGTTATAACTGGAACTTAATGACTACCCGTCGTAAGCAGGGTATGTGATGCGCAAATGTTTGGGTTGACTCTCAAACTGATTTTCTTCAACGTCAGTTCCGCTTCCTAAGATCACAGAGTGGTACAGACGTGAGTTGTGGAGCTTGTAGTGGTGAACAGTTAGCACTGCTTTGTTTAGCACAAAGGCCCACAGTTGGTCTAATTTCAATCCATCATCTTTCCTGTTAAAGTTGTTTTTGTGCTTTTTAATTTTTATAGTCTCTCTGGACGTCTTGGCACAGTAATGATTGGATTCTGATAAAACTATAGCACTGGAGAAATTAATCTGGCGCTTACCTTGCCCCACTACATGCTACACAGCTGCCGACTTATTGCAGAAGTTTCTGCTCATCTTTTTTAAGTCGGATGTTAGTGCATCTTTTTGGAATTAATATGTGCATTTGATCACATGTGCAGAAGATTTTATGTACACCTGCTGTGGCACGTGACAGACGTAGATCCTTTGCAGAGTTCACGTTTGCGCACATATTTCTTGTGTGTCCTTTTAGTACTCTCCTGGGTCAATCCGTATCTTCACGAATGGGAGGAAAACTTCCCAGTAGGTGGTTCACAGTTTGTTTTATCCCTGTCCACCAATGTTTTGATGCATTCCTCTTTTCTGCTTGATATGGTGACTGGAATTTTTGTCAAGGTATCTATACGTCTGAGTTGCTTTCTCTAGACAGTGCTTGTTTAAATTTTTATTGCTTCTCAATTTTCATTGCCTCAGATAGTGTCTTCAGCACTTGAAGATAACGAGTGAGACAGAGAAAATGTATTGGACCACGGCGTAGTGCCCATAAAACAAAAATCGGCAGGTAGACAAACATCGGCAGTTGAGATCTGAATTGTATGATAAATAATAATTGTTTAGAAACGTGTTCACCGTTTTCTTTAGACTCTCTCTAGTACGTACATTCATGATGTGACTTTTCGAATCCAAACCGGCAAGAATCCGAGGAACACTCCAGTTATAGCAACGCCGCTACGAACACTAGATTGCTACAGACTGTAAAGTGACAGAAGGGCCTGCCTAGTCCCTACGCAGTGAGACAGCTAACCTACTGTCTCGGCTAGGCGGCTGCAAGGCGCGCTTCGCTGCCTCTCCTTCCCGCTATGTTCCGCTAACGAACCTGCGTCACGGGCCCGCAGCGTGAATCTTACATCAAACTCCGGCCGTCTTGTGTTAGCAATGTGGAGCTCCGACAAAGGCCTCCGTTTGCCGGAAGGACCACGAGAAGAACTCTGACATTCCGATATACATGAATAGAGCCTCCTTCCCTTTCCCATAGTCAGGCACCACCTGAGATAAATTAATTGGACATGCGTCAGTAATTACTGTGACCGACTGTTCACATATTCACTAACTGAAATCAGTATAAGACACTCGCCTGATAAGTGTTACTCAGTGATTCCTCCGAAAGAGTAACTACTTTCAGTAATAGAAGTAGTATTCAAAGGAATGTTCTGTGAACAGCAGTATTATAACTGCGGATCGTTTGCACAGATGCTAGATGGTTCGGGATAGCAATACAGAATCTATTACACTGCCTTAAAATGTTGTTACGCACCCAAACACCTGGTCGGATGTCAATGTACGAGGGCAGTTCAATAAGTAATGCAACACATTTTTTTCTCGGCCAATTTTGGTTGAAAAAACCGGAAATTTCATGTGGAATATTTTCAAACATTCCCGCTTTGTCTCGTATAGTTTCATTGACTTCTGACAGGTGGCAGCGCTGTACGGAGCTGTTAAAATGGCGTCTGTAACGGATGTGCGTTGCAAACAACGGGCAGTGATCGAGTTTCTTTTGGCGGAAAACCAGGGCATCTCAGATATTCATAGGCGCTTGCAGAATGTCTACGGTGATCTGGCAGTGGACAAAAGCACGGTGAGTCGTTGGGCGAAGCGTGTGTCATCATCGCCGCAAGGTCAAGCAAGACTGTCTGATCTCCCGCGCGAACACCATAAAGAGCAAAGGAGAACCATCTGTGCGGAATTGCTTGCTCGTCATGTGGCTGAGGGTGACAATTTCTTGTCAAAGATTGTTACAGGCGATGAAACATGGGTTCATCACTTCGAACCTGAAACAAAACGGAATCAATGGAGTGGCGCCACACCCACTCCCCTACCAAGAAAAAGTTTAAAGCCATACCCTCAGCTGGTAAAGTCATGGTTACAGTCTTCTGGGACGCTGAAGGGATTATTCTGTTCGATGTCCTTCCCCATGGTCAAACGATCAACTCTGAAGTGTATTGATCTACTCTTCAGAAACTGAAGAAACTACTTCAGCGTGTTCGTAGGCACAAAAATCTGAACGAACTTCTCCTTCTTCATGACAACGCAAGACCTCACACAAGTCTTCGCACCCGAGAGGAGCTCACAAAACTTCAGTGGACTGTTCTTCCTCATGCACCCTACAGCCCCGATCTCGCACCATCGGATTTCCATATGTTTGGCCCAATGAAGGACGCAATCCGTGGGAGGCACTACGCGGATGATGAAGAAGTTATTGATGCAGTACGACGTTGGCTCCGACATCGACCAGTGGAATGGTACCGTGCAGGCATACAGGCCCTCATTTCAAGGTGGCGTAAGGCCGTAGCATTGAATGGAGATTACGTTGAAAAATAGTGTTGTGTAGCTAAAAGATTGGGGAATAACCTGGTGTATTTCAATGCTGAATAAAACAACCCCTGTTTCAGAAAAAAAAGTGTTGCATTACTTATTGAACTGCCCTCGTAATAGCGCACACATACATTCCACTGGCGGATATGTAAATGATTACAGACGTATTACCCTGTGACAGCACGTTGCATTAGTGTTATTTGCGTTTAATATTGTTACCAGGCCTGGTAGGGTATACAGGGGCCGTGAACAGCCTGAAGGACAATGGGAGTCACGTTTACATGTGAGAGATCCTTATTACCATCTGACTAAGTGTAAAAAGGATGTCACTGCGGCTCTCCATGTAGCCAGCTGAACAAATTTCGACACTTCGCTTACGTTAGGAAGACCGGGCACAGAACACATTGATGACAGATCGTCTGAACTCGGTGAAGTTTCCGGTGGAGACAACCATGACAATCGTACCTCGCCGTAGGTACTTGAAATAAACTGAACTCCATGTTTCAAATGATACTGTCACCTCTGCTCAGTGGAAGCCCTGGTGGATTCGTTGTGGATGTGGATGAATGGCTGTAACGATGTAGAATGATTTGGAGTCTGACAGGAGTTGGTGGTCGAGTTTTAGCGCGCAGGTTCTTTAAAGGGGTGTCATTTTTAATTCAAGTCATTTCCTTTGTGGTTTTCTCACAAAACACGTTTACACAATCACTTATCATCCATCTGCCCCGTATGCACATTTCAACGGTCTCACACCTACATATCGCGCCAAAACAATGCCACAGTTTAACTGGTAAGGCACACACTACCGTCATGAGCGGAATCTACGTATGACATGCAACCGTTCACCTCCGCCGTCGCTTCCCAACTGCCGCCGTGTTACCTTACCCCGGGTAGGAAAGTGCTTCCTTGTGTTTAGGGGCAATCAGAGCCCTCCGTCTTGTTCCCTGTATATAGGGGGTATCTGAAATGAATATAGAAAATGAGAGGGCTGGTAGACTAGGTTGTAACAACCAAATTTTGCGTACCAAGGTATGTCCGCATCCCATAGTGTACGGTGCTAGGCATCGTTTAACAGTATCGCGAGCCGCCAAGAGGGTAGGCAGACAAGATGCCGTCCCAGCCGTCATGGTAGCACGTCTGCAGGGCAGCGATTTCGAAGTACACTCCTGGAAATGGAAAAAAGAACACATTGACACCGGTGTGTCAGACCCACCATACTTGCTCCGGACACTGCGAGAGGGCTGTACAAGCAATGATCACACGCACGGCACAGCGGACACATCAGGAACCGCGGTGTTGGCCGTCGAATGGCGCTAGCTGCGTAGCATTTGTGCACCGCCGCCTTCAATGTCAGCCAGTTTGCCGTGGCATACGGAGCTCCATCGCAGTCTTTAACACTGGTAGCATGCCGCGACAGCGTGGACGTGAACCGTATGTGCAGTTGACGGACTTTGAGCGAGGGCGTATAGTGGGCATGCGGGAGGCCGGGTGGACGTACCGCCGAATTGCTCAACACGTGGGGCGTGAGGTCTCCACAGTACATCGATGTTGTCGCCAGTGGTCGGCGGAAGGTGCACGTGCCCGTCGAACTGGGACCGGACCGCAGCGACGCACGGATGCACGCCAAGACCGTAGGGTCCTACGCAGTGCCGTAGGGTACCGCACCGCCACTTCCCAGCAAATTAGGGACACTGTTGCTCCTGGGGTATCGGCGAGGACCATTCGCAACCGTCTCCATGAAGCTGGGCTACGGTCCCGCACACCGTTAGGCCGTCTTCCGCTCACGCTCCAACATCGTGCAGCCCGCCTCCAGTGGTGTCGCGACAGGCGTGAATGGAGGGACGAATGGAGACGTGTCGTCTTCAGCGATGAGAGTCGCTTCTGCCTTGGTGCCAATGATGGTCGTATGCGTGTTTGGCGCCGTGCAGGTGAGCGCCACAATCAGGACTGCATACGACCGAGGCACACAGGGCCAACACCCGGCATCATGGTGTGGGGAGCGATCTCCTACACTTGCCGTACACCACTGGTGATCGTCGAGGGGACACTGAATAGTGCACGGTACATCCAAACCGTCATCGAACCCATCGTTCTACCATTCCTAGACCGGCAAGGGAACTTGCTGTTCCAACAGGACAATGCACGTCCGCATGTATCCCGTGCCAGCCAACGTGCTCTAGAAGGTGTAAGTCAACTACCCTGGCCAGCAAGATCTCCGGATCTGTCCCCCATTGAGCATGTTTGGGACTGGATGAAGCGTCGTCTCACGCGGTCTGCACGTCCAGCACGAACGCTGGTCCAACTGAGGCGCCAGGTGGTAATGGCATGGCAAGCCGTTCCACAGGACTACATCCAGCATCTCTACGATCGTCTCCATGGGAGAATAGCAGCCTAAATTGCTGCGAAAGGTGGATATACACTGTACTAGTGCCGACATTGTGCATGCTCTGTTGCCTGTGTCTATGTGCCTGTGGTTCTGTCAGTGTGATCATGTGATGTATCTGACCCCAGGAATGTGTCAATAAAGTTTCCCCTTCCTGGGACAATGAATTCACGGTGTCCTTATTTCAATTTCCAGGAGTGTATTTGTTACATCAAGATAAGACATGTCAGGTTACAATTTTATGACCTTTAATTGCAAACGCTGTATTCGACATAGTTGCGGATATTCCAGGCGGGTCAACACTGCGGCTTTTCCGCCTATTTCTGGGACGCGAAAGCGTTGCTTTTGGCTGTGCAAATACCTATTTGATAGGTGTCTTTTAGACGGCGACATCTGTGCACACTACGGAGTCCGGGTCGCCCTGCGTCAGTTTGTCGCGAAACGGCGACATTCTTTTGTTTGTTACTGTGTGGCGGGGGCAGGAAATGGAGAGCCATTCTTGGGAGGTAAGGGCAGACAAGCACTGTGCTTACGGGATGGTCGACGGAAAGGCTCACGCTGCCCAGCGTTTGTACATTCGGTTGTTTCCGAATGGTAGAGTGCCGGATACAGGCGTATTTAGTGCCACCTACAGGTGCCTCGGGGAGACAGGTTCACATGAGGTACGTTTTCCATGTGCACGTCCTCGTAATGGCACACATGCATTAAGGCCTACTTCGAAACCCGGTGTATTCATTTTGCCTTACAGGTATGAAGGCCTGAAGGGTGCGGTCGTCAACGCACAGTCCGTACTTTTTTTCAGTTAATCCAGGTGGTGACCAGCCGCCTGTGGGTATATGGCTGGTCCTTTTTTACCACAAAAATACTTTTCTGATATACCCAACAAGGTTTTCTGGTCTCTTAGCAATCGTGAGTGGCCGCAAGTTTGTTACCTTCCGGCCACGTGGAGGCGTTGTTCACCTTTACCTTTTATTGTTGAGTGATATCACATTCCTATGTACAAGCTTTAACAGTTTAGATACAATTTGGAATTCAATCTCGATATGTTTTACGAAAAATGCTTTAAAATAAAGAAATGAAACAAATTAAAGAAAATCATGCATGGAATTCTTAATCTAACTCATCTGCTATACTTAAGCTAATGAGACTTTGAAATGTGAGTTTGATTTGTGGATTTGTGAGGGTAGTGGAGAGGTTTTGGAGGTGTTCGGAAAAATGGGTCTGACTCTCCCCGTCTAGCCAACTGGGGATGGAGGGCTCGGAATGTACTTCGAGCCATCCATTCCCTGTCCGCGTCGCACGTTTAAAGCGTTATTCGTAATTGACTGTGTTGGGTTGATGCTTAGCTACGCAAGATTCTTGGTGTCAAGAGTCGTCATTGAGTTTGAGTGAGTGAGTGACATATTGTTGCTGTTTTCCGAATATGTGTTTTCCCTAACATCCGTATCATTCTCTTCATCAGAGATGGTAGTCTCCCACGGTTCCGTTTCCCGTATGTTTTGTGTCTCTGGTCGCAATCTGTGGTATGGCCTTGATTGCTTAAAGGATTTGTGCAGTGCCTGGGATACTTCGTTTGTCACCCGGTTAATCTCCTCCCATGTGTCTTTATTCCTGATGGTTGTATTTATGTCATCCTGCGTTTGTATTTGTAGCTGAGTAGGTGTTATTTCTTCGATGTGTAATGCACAGTGAAAAACTATGTGTTCTGGTGATCCATTTACGCCACATGTACAGGTATCACTTTGAGTGAGTCCCATGCGGTGGAGGTACATGGGGTATGGGCCATGACCCGAGAGAAAGTAAACCATGCCCCTACAGTCCGTACACCAGGACATGAAGGGGAGGCGTTAGCAATTCTGGGAAACACACCCTCGACAAACTCGCGGCGTGTTGCATGGGAAATGGGTGTAAGCCATTCCATAATAAGGCGTGTCCGGCACGAAGACGATTTGCACCCCTACCGCCTTCTAAAGGTTCACGGCCTTAACGCAGACGATTTTCCACGTATAATTGAATTCTGCCAGTGGTTTTGGGAAATTTGTGCCATTGAATCGGACTTCCCGAACAGTGTGTTTTTCACGGATGAGGCGACCTTTACACGAGAGGGCCACAATCAATACGTGTGAGCAAATCCGCATGCCGCCTTTGTTCGTGGTCACAAACATCACTTCGTTGTGAACATTTTGGCAGATCTGGTAGGCGGTAATCTGGTTGGTCCGTACATATTCCCCCGGCGACTGAACGCAAACAGATACTTAATCTTTTTACCAGAAACTCTGCTGGACAGCGAATGTCGTGTCAGCACGATGGTGCACCAGCACGCTTCGCACATGCAATGCGAATGCATTTGGATGAAACCTGTGGTGAAAACTGGCCAGGGAGCGATGGGCCGATGTCATGGCCTGCACGTTCCCCCGAACTGACGCATATTGTTTTCTTCTTCTGGAGCCACCTGAAATCTGTTGGGCATGAAACACCCATTGAAACTGATGAAATGCTGTAGCACGCGTTATGGCAGCCTATGATGCTATTTCCAATTTGCCACGAGTGTTTGAAAGAGTTTGACAGTCACTACAGCGTCGTTGCACGGTGTGCATTGAAGGAAGAGGGCGTAATGTCGAGCACATTTATAAGTGTTTTCAAATAAGGATTATAAAACTTCACCCCGACTTCTCATTTACCTTGATGCCACCAGTACACTGAAAACGTTTCCCTGCGGACCAGCTACCATGACGGTTCGGATGGCATTTTGTGTGCCTACCCTCATGGCGGCGTGCGACACTGTTCAAAGACGCCAAGCGCCGTACGCTGAGGGACGCGGACATGGGTTGCTATGTTAAACATGTTTCTCACGACTCACTCTGACAACCCTCGCATTTTCTACATCTATATCAGATACAACCAGTATATCTTGCCTTCTGGGGTCGACAAATGCCCTTCTTCTTACGTGGCTGATGTAATGCCCTGTCAGCAGGGACGCCTGTCCCCAAATTCATTCACCCCCTATTTCTCACAATACACTGGCATTCTATCGCATAACGTTGTGCAGTCTTTGGTTTCACTCATTGAGTACCCCCTATTAACATAGTCATCATAAAGTCGTGCAAAATACTGGTTTGTAGGGCATTCGGATGTGACAGTGGCTCAGTCATGGGCTGTTTGGGAAAGTGAGCACAGGATTTCTCGTTCTGTAGGTTCCAGTCGACCACGTCCGACCACCAAAAGCGAGCACCGCTGTATTGTGCTTCAAGCTCATCGTAACCACTTCATATCTGCATCTTTCGTGAGAGAACAAACCATCGGATGGAGACTACCAGCATTCGGACTAGTGAACTACAGTCCCGTGTTTAGTCTGGCGTTAACATCACAACATAAACGGCTACATTTGGAGTGGTGTTACTACCAGGGAGCTGGGACTGCTGACGAATTGCATCGCATTGCGTTCATCTATGAATCGCGATTCTACGCTACGCTGGATACCATGGCGTCGAACTGCGGGGGAGTAGCATTCTTCCAATGTTTTGGAAAGGTATAACTTCAGGTCAGAGCTGAAGAGAGCGAAGGAACTCTAACGGCACAACCACACATACTGTGTCCTCATGTGTCAACTCTCATTTGACGGTATTGTGGTATTTTTCAAGAGGAAAACAGTCGTCGTGTCTCTATGAATGACCTGCACGGTGTTGAACTAATCACGGGACCAGCAAGATCCCGAGATTTGTCACCACTAGAACACGTGTCTGACCAGTTCGGACATCTACTCCGTCCCAGTACCATAATGCGAGGTATAAGTGAACACTCTCAACGTTTCAAATTTTGAAGTGATCAAATGGTGGAGGGCTGGTTATCAATTTTGCCGTCAATCTGATATCATTCTTATTTAATATACAAGGACCATTCAATAATTAAAGAGACAAATTTCTCTGGAGAAAAAAGCCTTTATTTCTACAAAACAATACTTTCCTATTTTTCAGCATATTCCCCTTTATCTTTTATGCACTTCTTCCAACGGGCTACAAGCTTTTTTATTCCGGCTGCAAAGAACTCTTTTATCTTGATGTTCCAGCCAATTTCTCACACATTTTTTCACGTCCACGTTGTCCTGGATTCTCTTCCCAAATAATGCCTCCTTCAGTTCGCCAAACAACTGAAATTCACTAGGTGCTAAATCAGGACTGTAAGGGGGATGAGGCAGTACTTACCAGCCCATTTTGTCGATGATTTCACGGATTAGTTGAGCAATATGAAGACGTGCGTTGTTTTGCTGGAGAATCACACCTCTCCTCTGAGATAAATGACGTCTCTCTCTCATGGCTGGCTTCACCTTGTTTAAAAGCAAATCCATGTAGTACTGGCTCTTCATTGTACGCTGCTCTTTGAGATAATCACAAAAACAAATGCATCTTCACCATCCAAAAACACCATCAACATGATTTTTCTTGCTGATGTTTTGGTTTTGAATTTATTCTTGACTGGTGAGTTGGTGTGCTTCCACTCCATGCTTTGTGTTTTTGATTCTGTCTCATAATAGTGAAATCAAGATACATAAAAGTTAAGATTTCTTTGAGGAAATGCTCACCTTATCTTTCATAATGTTCCTTTAGCGCTGTGTACACTCCCAACCTTGTTTTCTGGTGTAGCCGCTTCAACTTCTTCGGGACCCATCTTGCACAAGTTTTGCTGTACTTCAGCTTGTTACAGATAATGTTATGAACTGTACCGGTACCAACTTTAACTTTATCGACTATCATTTCCACAGTCACACGGCGGTCGGTACAAATAATAATTCGGCTTTCAAGTGAGGGAGTTGAAAATGCAACTGGTCGGGCGAGAACGGTGTTCGTCAGTCACTGAGTAGCGACCATTTTTGAACTGCTCTACCCACTTCTAAAAATTTGCCCCATTCATATAACCTTCACCATAAACTTTAGACATTCTACAGTATATATTCACTGATTTCTCGCTTTCAGCAAGTAAAAACGATTAACAGAACGTTGTTCAAGTAATGTGGACGCTTCTATCGGACTCGCTATCTTGAAATGTATTTTTGTGGTTATAAACAAAACATCAGCTTATTAGGGCTCATCCAGTGATGCCAACTGAGAGCCATAAAAGTACCAAACTTTCCCTACTGACATTTTTTCCACAGCTCAATTTACCTCTTTAATTATTGAATGACCCAAGTACATTTAAAAACAGAAGTGTGGGCCAACGTGTCTCAGGAGAGGATAAAACAACATTCGACACCCTCCCTAACGCCATCAGTACAAGCAGATAAATGGTGTCAAGTTGCCAAATTACTTGCAAATTTGACTCGATTTCGCAATCGCTGAAGTAACACCATACATCCTCTCAACCCGGTAACTTATATTTTGTTCCCTCCTCACCTTCTGAGTGCTTCATTTCTTTTATCCGGAGTTTCTGGCTAAAGATGTCCCGGGTTCGATTCCCGGCGGGGTCACGGATTTTCTCTGCCTCGTGATGGCTGGGTGTTGTGTGCTGTCCTTAGGTTAGTTAGGTTTAAGTAGTTCTAAGTTCTAGGGGACTTATGACCACAGCAGTTGAGTCCCATAGTGCTCAGAGCCATTTGAACCATTTTGTATATCTACGACAGTTAACATCAGACTGTTGCCGAATGAAAGGACAACGGCGAGAAATTGGAAAAGAAATCCTTTTGTTAACAGTTACGGAAAAAAAATTCGTGAATGTTTACTGCTAAGAACGTCCGAGACACCACTTGCATTTGCATTCCTGGGAAATGCAGTACTGGGGAAACTGATGTGGCATCAACATTGATGTGGTATCCACAATTGGTGGTTATCTAGAAAAAGCAAACGAAAATTAGAGACTGTAAGGGTCAGTCATTGTATTCTACTTGTTCTGGACTGATCGGTATGTAACTGTCCCACGGCCGTTGCAGTTTGCATTCATGTATTCGAAAGACTATTTTGAAGTTATTTCTCTCAGCACAGAATATACAGTGATTTTACTTCAGTGATCAACGCTTTGACATAGTGAACTGATTTGAAATGTAGTTCCATTTTATTGTAACAAATTTCGTGCAGTGTACAGTTTTATAAAAAATACTTGAAGCTGATCAAATACTTAGTTTTTCTTGTATCATTAGCTGTTCCTTAGTTTGGTTAGCGGCGCCCGTACCGGCAGAATAATGAATACTGCAGTCAGATGCTAAATCTAGCGCTTGTGTTATAATTTTCCATAGTATTTATAGTTACGCCACTTATAGCGATGGTTCACCTGAGACAAAAGGCAAGAAATGCAGTGCCTGGCAAAAGACTGAAGCACACAGAGGGGGAGGAGGAGACAAAATATAATTCCTCGGTTGCGATTTTATTGCAGTGATTACAAAATCGACTGAAATTTAAAAGTAACTAACCAGTATAAACACCGTTATCAGTATGACGCTGAAGCTCTTTCGTCCTGGATGAATTCACTGATTCGGTTACGAAGCATGTCATAGCCATTGACTCCTCTTCCAAGACTACTCTACAGTGAAGCCCCAAAGAAACTGGTCTAGACATGTGTATTCAAATACAGAGATATGTAAACAGCTAGAACACGGCGCTGTGGTCTGCAACGCCTGCATAACATGAGAAGTGTCTGGCGCAGTTGTCAGATCGGTTACAGCTGCTGGAGTGGCAGGTTATCAAGATTTAAGTGAGTTTGAGCGTGGTGTTATAGTCGGCGCACGGGCAGTGGGACGCACCATCTCCGAGGTAGCGATGATGTGGGGATTTTACCATATGACCATTTCACGAGTATACCGTGAATATCAGGAATCCAGTAAATCATCAAATCTTCGTTGAAGCCGGAAACAGATGGCGCAAGAACGGGACCAACGACGACTGAAGAGAATCGTTCAACATGCAAGAAGTGCAATCCTTCGGCAAACTGCTCCAGATTTCAGTGCTGGGCCATCAACAAGTGTAAACGTGCGAAGTATTCAACGAAACATTATCGGAGCCAAAAGCCTACTCGTGTAGCTTTGATGACTGTACGACACAAAGATTTACGCCTCACCTGTGCCCTTCAACACCAACATTTCACTATTAATGACTGGAGACATGTTGCCTGGTCGGACGAGTCTCGTTTCAAATTGTATCGAGTGGGTGGGCGTGTAGGGATATGGAGACAACCCCATGAATCCATGGATCCTGAATGTCAGCAGGGGACTGTTTAAGTTGGTGTCAGCTCTGTAATATTGTGGGGCGTGTGCAGTTGGAGTGATATGGGACCCCTGATACGTCTAGATACGACTCTGACACTCATGTAAGCTTCCTGTCTGATCACCTGCATCCGTTCATGCCCATTGCTCATTCCGACGGAGTTTCCAGCAGGACAATGCGACACCTCACTCGTCCAGAATTGCTAGACATTGGCTCCAGGAACACTCTTCTAAGTTTAAACACTTCCTCTGGCCACTAAACGCCCCAGGAACGAACATTATAGAGCATACCTGGGATGCCTTGAAAGTGCTGTTCAGAAGAGAACTTCACCTCCAGGCACTCTCACGGATGTATGTACAGCCTTGCAAAATTCATGGTGTCAGTTCCCTACATCACTACTTCAGACATCTGTAGAGTCCATGCCACCCTGCAGCACCCCTGCGTCCTCGCGGGGGCCCTGCACGATATTAGGCAGGAGTGCCAGTCTCTTTAGTATTTCCGTGTATATAGCACCGAACACTGTCCAAGCTTGTTTATGAAAGAAATCTGACAGAAAAAGCTACGAGCGCTGAAAGGTGATCAGACAAATTGCTTGTTTAGTGCGCTTCACGCTCCGGGCCCGTGGCGGAAGTTCGTTACCTCAGGCAGGCAGTGATCGTGCCCTGTGAAGCGTGTACCACAGACGGACGTGAGTCTGCTGCTCGGAAACGACCGTGCATGGCGCCTCATGAATATGGTCGAGTTTCCAGAGGCGTGCTGTCAGTATACCTAGTTCACAGGGGGCTATGAACAATATGTGGCCTTCGTTTGAGGAAATGAAAGCTGTGTGCATCTGCGTGCCACTATGATGACGAAAATCAGGTTTCCTTTAAATACACGCTGTAACAGTCTTGAAAGTTAGTTACTTTGAGAGTGGACGTAGTTAATTGACGTTAACCAAAATGCCTTTAAAGCGACAAAGGCGCCTTTATCAACACCTCACTGAGTTCGATCGAGGTCGTGTGATATTCGATCGCATGAAGACTGAGCTCCTGATGGCCACGTGATATTACGCCGAGGAAACACCACTATGTTCGGCGTATGGCTCTGCTGCATCGTACTGCATTTGCAGCAGCAATTTTAGCAGCCGTAGGCACCATAGTGACACAACGAACCTCCGAGACAGAAACCCTGCAGCTTGCATACAACTGACCCCAAACCACCCCCATTTGCAACGTCAGTGGTGTTAAGGGAGAGCTAATTGGAGGGCAGGTTGGAGGTTCGTTGTGCTTTTCGATGAAAGCTGGTTCTGCCTCGCACCAGTGATGGCCGTGTGCTGGTTTGAAGGAGGCCAGTCGAGGACCTGTACGCAACTGTCTGCGTGCTAGGCGCACTGGACGTACACCTGGAGGTATTGTCTGGGTTGCGATTTCGTATGCCTGCAGGAATACTCTTGATATTATCCCATGCGCCTTGGTTACAAAACTGTACGTCAATCTGATGATTCGACCTTTTATGCTGCCGTTCATGAACATCATACCAGGGGGTGTTTTCCAAGAGGATAACGCTCGTCCATATACCACTGTTGTAACCCAATATGTTCTACAGTAGACATGTTCCTTGGTCTGCTCGATCACCAGATCTCTCTCCCATCGATCGCATATGGAACATCATCAGCTGACAACTCCAGCATCATCCGCAAACAGCATTGTATTGACCAACCAAGCGCAACAGCCCTGGAACTCAATCCCACAAACTGACATGCAGTACCTGTACGACACAATGCATGCACGTCTGTAAGCTTGCATTCAAAGTTCTGACGTTTACATCGTTTATTAATAAACCAGCATTTCACATTTGCA
Source organism: Schistocerca cancellata (assembly GCF_023864275.1). NCBI lineage: Eukaryota > Metazoa > Arthropoda > Insecta > Orthoptera > Acrididae > Schistocerca > Schistocerca cancellata. The sequence goes on along the minus strand of NC_064631.1, from coordinate 97,535,107 downwards.
ATGTCTTACCTAGCGGTTACATTAACCTGTGCTCTTGCAATATAATCAGTTACATGCGTTACCTAGACAAATGAATTCCAGAAGTTTGATTACTTTACACTAATTACTTTTTGTTATATAAACTGAAGGGGCTGGGGGCGAAAGAACGGAAGTACTGATATCAGCTGCATCGCGACTTTATGAGAATCAGCGGCAGCTAGTGAAAATGTGTGCTGGGCTGGTATTCGAACCCGGGACTTGTTGTTTATTAGAAGCCTACGTAAACCACTGCGATACTAGGAAAGGGTGTTTATCGATCTTGCGAGCATTAACTAGACACACCTCTATGCCGACCCACACTGCCACTGAGCACCATCTACCTACAGCCCCTGTCTGTGCCCTCCATGCTTGCTACTTATAGATTCCCGTATGACATCGGACGCAATTGTGCATTCGCACTAAATATGGTGGATCCATTGCCATTCGAGGCGAATCAATTATATGAATGCGTGGTGTCTGTTATTTCGGAAATGTCCAAAAGAAAAGACACCACGTAGAATCCGCAACTATGAAACAGGTGCGCTAGGTGGGCACGTAGGTCGGCGGAGAAGTTTATCGAGATTGTCTGCGGAGGATTGATAAACACTATATTTGGGTGGCGCAGTGGTAAATCCTACGTTTTAATAACAGGAGGCACCGGGTTCGAATCCTAGTCCAGCACAAATTTTTCACCCTTTGCTGCTGATGCTGATGCTGCTATCAATAATACTTTTCCTTTCCTTTCTCCACCCTCCTTTTTCAATTTACATAATACGTTAACTAAATGTTTTTTTATGGTTGATGCGTATTTTTCGGAACATGTATTCAATTAATGTTTCTGTTTGTCTTATTTAACTGAAGACATACTATGCTTTGATCACTTTATGTATTGGGAGAACAACCTACTGAGGTCAATAGTTACACTATCTCACCATTTCTAATTTCAGCATACAATTCAAATATTAAACTTTTATTGCTTTCATTCCTTACATTTATCTGAGCTTCTTATTTCTTCAGGCTAAAAAGAGTATCTAACATTAGACTGCTAGGGTATTTCAGAAGTATTATTCTGTGTACTGAAAAATATTCGTAGGTTGCAATGTGAAAAAATGTTAGAATATTCTATGTGGTTTCCAGGAGCTATTTCGAATCTGCATTCATCTGAGGGCTGATATTTTTATGAATTAATTTTGTGTTCTGCCGCCGGTTAAAAGGGTCGGCTGTCTCTCTCTCGCCGTGTGTTCTGGTACACGATTCGTACCTCTTACTGTTCCAAGCAGAAATATATTCATGGTATTTTACTTTTTCACAAGGAAAGGCTTTAAAAGTTAGCCGGCCACTGTGGCCGAGCAGTTGTAGGCGCTCAGTCTGGAACCGCGCTGCTGTTACGGGCGCAGGTTCGAATCCTGCCTCGGGAATGGATGTGTGTGATGTCCTTAGGTTAGTCTAGGGGACTGATGACCTCAGATGTTGAGTCCCATAGTGCTTCGAGCCAACCCAATCCTTTGAAAGTTATAAGTAGTCTCTTCTGAAAACAAATTTCAGTTTTTCGGAATTGGGCCACTGTACAGAATACCACCACATGCTTTTCGTACAACTGTAATCTTTCCTCTGCATATCGGCACTGTTATTACGAGATGTTTGTGGGACACGATAAGCTTTATCTGCGGTACATAAAAATCCTTTAGCCAGTTTTTGTGAGACAGACAATTTTACACTTCACTGAGAGATAGTAGCCTATCATTCTAGAAAGCTGTATTAGATATATTTTAACCTCAAACGTTTCACATACTACTAGGATACCTGCGTAGACAAGTAATGTCAACAAAATACTAGTAACACCCTCTACCCTATGCTTCGAACACTGCTTTGTCTAGACAGATGTATTTCTTAATAACTGTTTAATTTATCTTGATAAGAGTTTCCTAATCTTTTCTTCTTGTAAGAAATGTAAGGTCCATTCTAAAGCCACCTTCAGTTGTATTTTTGCTTTTGGGGTAAGATTCTTCCATATCACAAATAACCGAATAGCTGGCATGACTAGGAGGTGCTCTGAGTATGTATGTTTACACCTGTAGACATCTATACCTTTGATGAGGGATCATGTCTTACGAGTACCCATGATAAACTAGACATAACTTTCACTTCTGTTGCACCAAGTGGGTTCAAATGGCTCTGAGCACTATGGGACTTAACATCTATGGTCATCAGTCCCCTAGAACTTAGAACTACTTAAACCTAACTAACCTAAGGACATCACACAACACTCAGTCATCACGAGGCAGAGAAAATCCCTGACCCCGCCGGGAATCGAACCCGGGAATCCGGGCGCGGGAAGCGAGAACGCTACCGCACGACCACGATCAGCGGACTGTTGCAACAAGTGCCTGGCCTAAAAAATGCTTTATGCACCATAAGGCGAAAGACGTAAGTTGTGTTGCCTACTTAAAGGTGCATTACATATTTACTGGGCCAGTTTTACCTTCCCTACCCGGCATATACATGTATAGCAGATTGAAGTCTGCTTTGGTGGCTCAGCAGTTAAGTAACAGATAACAAATAGACTTATTATAGAGTTGTGGTCAAATAGCATATCTTTGTTAATACCAGTGTCGTGTGTGTAATGTTTTAGGTCACTAATAACACTGTCTGCTAAAAATGGCTTTGAGTAAGAGTGTGGCAAACAGTTTGACTGTCAGGAAGATCCAGAGCAGATTTCTCTGCTCTGTAAACTGGAAGACTGGTTCTGTGAACGTCCCCTAGGCTGTGGCCAATGTCAGTAGTGCTATTATAGTGAGGTAAAGAAACGGCGGAGCTTCTGTGATGTTTCGAGACACATGAGAGACGATTCCCAGGACTTAAATCTTGAGGGTGCTTGGTGGGCCCTACATGAATAGCCGCAAAAGCCTTTAAGGTACCGGGTTCAAGTCCCGACCCACCCCTCTCAACAAGGAGCAGAGCACAATAGGTTTTCACAGGAGGCGTTCGGGTTGCGCAGTGAGGCGGCGTTTACGGCTTACAAGTAATTTTGAGGGATCATAATGAGAAAACGTTGTGGGAGATGATCCAGATGACTGTATTCCATTTTGCTAACTCATAATTATTTTTCACTATTCTAACAATTTTTGCATGTGCTGCTTCTAGTGCACTTAAAATGACTGTATGATTGATAGAAAATAATTAACTATTACAAAAAAGTGGCTCTGAGCACTATGGAACTTAACTTCTAAGGTCATCAGTCCCCTAGAACTTAGACCTAATTAAACCTAACTAACCTAAGGACACCATACACATCCATGCCCGAGGCAGGATTCGAACCGTAGCGGTCACGCGGTTCCAGACTGTAGCGCCTAGAACCGGCTAACTATTACAAAATATATTCATCTATAGCCTTCGGAACACTGAGTTGCAAAATCTTTAGGTCCACTGAATTTTAGTTTTGATGTTTCTAAATCGACTTATACATAAATTATTTTACACATTTTAGATGTCAGTTACTGGAATAACGATCGTTTCTTCCAACAGTAATTGATGCTTGAATATCGGCTAGATTTCGGGAGGGAATACTCTATGTCCACACATCCGGTGGACCACTGTTTTCACCTAATGACACAATTTAAACAATTTATCCAAGAGTATAGCGTTTATTACTGTATATTTACGTACATTATGAAGATAAAATTGGGTTACTTCATATCAAAAACAATTGTTCTTGAGCAGTTGAACAGTATAGAAGCCACGGTCACTGATCACCAGATGGATTGGGGATCTCCAGCGGACGAGCAAAGACAGACTTTCTAGGACAGTTTTGTATGGTGGAATGAATACAGGGTAGAAGGCTCCGAGAAATTCCTCTGAAGCACTATAAGAATCAGTTCAAGAAGAACTTAAAGAGTTCGAACACGGAGACGAGTAATGTGTCTGTCAGCAGAGGATCGTGCTCGCTGGTGCTGCTGCTGTTTTACGTTTTGAGCAGGAAACATGAAAATGAGAAACCTCGGAAATGCAAACTTCGCTAACCCCAGCGGTGCCCCCGGCCCCACAGCCTCTGTTGTGTGTAATCTATGTGATCGCATTTTTTCATACAACGAGTGGTCTGCTAGGCCACTGAAGGCATCTCTAATAAAGGAAATGCAAAAGGTAAATGAAACTTTGGATCCATGTATCAACTGACGACGACGACTTAGCCATTATCACAGATATTTGATGTAGCGATGTGCTGGTACAACTGCGAGTTGGGCAAGTGTTTTCACTAATCAGAGTCTGCTTTATGTGCTTGAATTTATATTCTAGTGGGGAACCCGGCAGCGTGTCGCAATTTCGAAATGTGTATAGGAAATTGATATATGTGCTAATCTCCATCTCCCCTTCTCTCTGTGCATATTCTCCTCCTCCTTTCTTTATCCGTATCCTCCTCGCTTACTGTCTATCCATATTCTCTCTGCACCTCTCTCTGACCTTGGGCCTCACTTTTTACTACTGCAAACGCAACTGAAATTCCATAACGTTATTCTAACCATAATCCATAAATACAATTTTCCTGTTTTCTGTGAAATGCGACAGCGAGGACGAAAATAAAATAGCACAATTCCACAGCAGATCACAGTACGGCATTTTCTTTCTTGCAAGTCGTCTTTCATACAAATTCTGCATACTGTTTAAAAATACATAGGTTATGTCTATCCGAATGTTCATTAGAGTATTGTGTAAAAACGTAACGTAAATCAGTCAAGTACTTCTCGAGATTGTTGGTAACAACGTTTCCCCTTATAAATTGCATATCTATTTGTCTATTGCGTATATTAAAGAATATATAGTCAATGACGGTCTGAATGTTCATTAAAGTATCGTATCAAATTTGAAGTAAATCGGTCACGAACTTTTAGTGATTTTTGGTAGCAGCATTTCCCTTTTACATGTTATATGTATTAAAAAATATGCTGATAGTAGATCCGAATTTTTTTGGCAAATTTGAAGTAAACTGCTCAAGAACCTTTCAAGACTTTTGGTGACAGCGATACTCTTTCTAAGATGAAGCTCAACAAAAGCAAATCATGGATAATGGAATGTAGTCTAATTAAACTAGACGATGCGGGGAGAATTAGATTAGAAAGTGAGACATTTAAAGTGCTAGATGAGTTTTGCTATTTGAGAAGAAAAATAACTGCTGATGGTCGAAGTAGGAAGGATATAAAATGTAGGCTGGCAATGGCAAGAAAAGAATTTCTGAGGAAGAGAAATTTGTTTGTATCGAGTATAGATTTGTCAGGAAGTCCTTCCTGAAAGCATTTGTATGGAGTGCAGACATTTATGGAAGTGAAATATGAACGATAAACAGTTCAGACAAGAAGCGAATAGATGCATTTGAAATGTGGTGCTACAGAAGAATGCTGAAGATTAAATGGGTAGATCACCTAACTAATGAGGAGGTTCTGAACAGAATTAGGGAGAAGAGAAATTTATTGTACAACCTGACTAGAAGAAGGAATCGGTTGGTAGCACACATTCTGCGGCATCAAGGGATCACCAATTTTGTACTGGACGGAAGCGTGGAGGGTAATAATCGTAGAGGGAGACCAAGAGATGAATACAGTAAGCAGATTAAGAAGGATGTAGGCTGCAGTAGTTATTGGAGATGGAGAGGCTTGTACAGGATACATTAGCATGGAGAGCTGCAACAATCAAGTCTTTGGACTGAAGACCACAACAACAGCAACATATTTATACTTTAAATATATTAAAAATATACAGCCTACGTCAGCCCGAATGTTTATAAGGATATTATGTGACAATCTGAAGCAAGTAGATGAAGTATATTTGCAGACTTTTGGTTACAACGTAAAACGACGATTCGCCTTTACACAGTAGTATGACTTTTTCTGAGGGACTCAAAGTCAGAAATATTACAGTCTGGACGTAGAATTTTCTGGCTGAGAGGGACGCAATTTGCAGATTTTTTAATCTACTGCAGCTGGAATGAAATGATGCTAAAGAAAATCAAAGGTAAAGGTCTCTTTAAAGCAGTGGTTTCCATTTCCGCCTGAATCCTCATGTTGTTGGTTATTGCTGACTGCTCCGCCTTTTAGGCGCAGTTTTGTACCTCAGCGTTATTAATCTCAACATGAAATATAGACATTTAAGTACTATAGTTATATTTCAGGGCTGTGTGTAGGTCATAGGGCACTCAGAATACTTATTGTCTATGCCTTAAATCACCCAAAATATAGTTTAAAAACGTATGAGACTTTTTCGCAGTTCCTTTTTGTGTTATCGTCCGAAGATCGGGGCAGCAACGCACATCGATACTGTGGTATCGGCCGCTAACCCGTCGGCAGCACTTTTAAATATACCCGTCGCCAGTTACACCGCCGCCTTTCCTACAGCCACCACCTCAGCTGGAATGCGCTGCCACGAACGATTACGTCGCTGTCAATGAGACGTAAACATCGCCTCTCTACACTTTCAGCGGCGGGTGTACTTAAGTTTAAACATTCATGCACTGATCCCATTTTGTGTTTTCGCCAGTTGAATAACATTTACAAATTTTCATAATGGCCAGCGCTCGTAATCTAGTGAATAGTTATTATACTGAATGAAGACCGAATGATCTCTAAATCTGCAGTATCTACACATGTCTCAGCATTCAAAGCTTTTGTTAGAAACTGACATTGTGATCAAAATAAGAAAGATACCTACTATTTTTACTATCTGATATTAGACGTAGAATAAATTACTATATGAATTCTCTGCTCGTAAACCGCATCTGTTCCTCGCTACTGTATTCACTAAAGTACCACACAGCATGAAAGGACGTCATAACACCATCAGCCACCGCATCAAATGTCGACTTGGTTTGCCCGAATGGTATCTTCACAGTGCATGCGTAATGACGTGGCCAGCGCAGAAGAAAACTTCGGTCGCGTACAGGGTTAGGCCTGATTTTTGTGAGACTCTTTGGCCACAGAAAAACCCTTGGTGAGCAGCATGTAGCCCTTTATTAGCCTACCCCTGATGATACGAGAACAACTGACACTTATTATTGCTGTGTCGTCCGAACAAGACACAGTCATGGCAAAAGCATCACAGGCGCAAAGATGCCAGCTGTGTCAGTGCCATAAAGACTCGTCACTTGCGCCAGTTCCACCTGCGCCACGGGCGACGCTGAGGGTGAAGACGTCGACTTCGCCTCGGCCAGTTTTTCGGCCGAGTACAATCCGCCAATGACCGGACGCTAACAGACAGAAGCCTACTCGGAAGACACAAGAGCAGCTCTCGCCCACTTGGTTATAGATCAACGTCCAGGGCTGTTTTAGACAAGGAACATAGTTTAGTGAACTCTTAGAATTGAACAGACAGTTGTTGTAAGTTGCATTTGCTATGTACTGTGAAGTTTACCTACGGTTATTCTCACTTAGCCATTGAGGTTTTTTTTTAAATTTTATTTTATTACAAGCAGTGTTGCAGACTTCAATATTCAACTAGTCACAAAGAAAATTAAACCTTATAACTCATTTGTCTGACTTCGTTACTAATTTGTTGGAGCGTTGTAGAACCTTCGTTCTCCTGTCCTGTTACCCGACCCTGGGGCATAGCTGCGTAACAGTGGCAGGGAGAAATTGTCTTAGCGGTGTACTGCAGCAGAAACCGTTTCACGAACTCGGCCTGATCAGCATTACCGACGAGGCCTTTACAAAACTGGCGACGAGGGTTTACAAAAATTATGTCTGGCGGCCCACGTGAATTTACGCGTGCAACAACCTGACTGGCTAACTTCAGTGCTAATTAACTCCGAAACTATGCAACGTACAGATTTTTTTTCTTAATAATTGTTTCTCTGCACTACTTACCCTGCAGTATCCTCACAACCGTTTGAAACTGTTTCTGAGCACCCTGTATATCCTGGTACTACAATCGGATTTCAGGATTAAGTATAGATTACAAGATATTCAAGTCCTCAAACAGATTTTACACTAAATCACCCTAAATATATGCATCTTCACGTTTCCGCGGCGCAATGAATGCTGCACTGAATTTCAGCTGTGCAGCCACATGAATTCGGAGTCTTCTTCTAATAGGAGGGCTGTTCCGAAAGGAAGATCCGATCGGTCGCGAAATGAAAACCGTAGTGAAAATCAAACATTTTTTTTTTATTCGCAACAGCCACACCTTCCAGCTACCTCTGTAAATAGTCGCCGCTCCGGTTTAGATATTTGTCGTGGTGTTGAACAAACTTTCCCCTCGTCACAGAAAGCAGCCGTCGTGATTTCCGCCAATTCTCTACGCTCGTCTGTCTTTCGTTGATTGTGCCAAAATATTATCTTCATAGTCAGTAGTTCATGTGATCAGAGATGAACAACGGAGTGAGCCAATTAAGGGCAGTATTGTGGGTAATCAAACACTTAACATCGAATACTTTGGAGGAATGTCTTTGTTGCTACGCAGAATGCTGCTGAAAATTGTCTTGAAGAAACAAACTCATGACACGTATGTTATGTAGGCTGCAGAGCTTCAGGCGAAATCTCGCATCCAGTCCACATACTTTGAGCTCTGAAGTGAAAAGAGCGACGCGAAGCGATCGACAGGCACACTAAAGATACATGTGTGCCAAGTTTCATCAGATTTTCACAGTGATTTCCATTTCCGGCCTAATCGGACTTTAATTTCCCAATACGCCTTGTATTTCGGCTGTGTACTGTTTAGCTATATTCAGAGTGAGCCGAAAGACTGTACACTCTTTGGGCTCAGTCTGAAGATGGCTGAACGATATACAGCCAAAGTATTAGAAGAAGAATAGGAATTTACGTGGCTGCGCACCCGAGATTCAATGAGCAACGAAAAATACAAAATGGTTCAAATGGCTCTGAGCACTATGCGACTTAACATCTATGGTCATCAGTCCCCTAGAACTTAGAACTACTTAAACCTAACTAACCTAAGGACAGCACACAACACCAAGTCATCACGAGGCAGAGAAAATCCCTGAACCCGCCGGGAACCCAACCCGGGAATCCGGGCGCGGGAAACGAGAACGCTACTGCACGACCACGAGCTGCGGACGAAAAATACAGCTTGATACAAGTGAGAGTTTTTCACAGTTCCTATTAATTCCTGGTTCAAAATGGCTCTGACCACTATGGGACTTAACATCTATGGTCATCAGCCCCCTAGAACTTAGAACTACTTAAACCTAACTAACCTAAGGACAGCACACAACACCCAGCCATCACGAGGCAGAGAAAATCCCTGACCCCGCCGGGAATCGAACCCGGGAACCCGAGCGTGGGAAGCGAGAACGCTACCGCACGACCACGAGCTGCGGACTAATTTCCGGTAGTGGGAGACGCAAGTGGTAGGGCTTTTCGGAATAATAACTGGAAATTTAAACTCTCGCTTACGTACAACTGACGGTTCGGGAGCTGAGACGGCATGTGCCATGTGCGCACACTGCAAGACAACGGTTGTCTTCCGCGTCCAGAAGATGCCACCAGCAGCAGCAGCAGCAGTAGCAGTGGTGGTGGTGGGAGCCTCGGTCGTTCCGCGCTGTGCCATCAGGTGGGGCGCTGACCGCAGCTGGCGACGCCGTTTAACGACCCAGCTGGCTCCCACCGACTGGCCGGTGTCTGGGGGAGGAGGGGCAGGTTGAAGCTGCCCTGCGCCCTGGCGCAGGTAATTGGGGCGGCTGCACGCGCCCGCCTGCTTGCTTCCTTCCTTCCTTCCTTCCTTCCGTCGACCTCTCGCCTGCCCCCATTTTCGGAAGTGTCGGCACGTACTGCCGCTGTCCCTCCTACAGCAATCCCGCGCTCGCTGAGCACCACACTCTACGTGCCCTTCCGACACGTCTTTCGCAGATCTCGAGAACAACGTTTGCCTTCTTGACGCTGCTACAAGGTTTTAAGAATTCTGTAAACACCTCCAGCTCTGGTGCTCCCGAGAAAGAAGAAACGAGGATTGGAGGCACAGTCGACGACAAGGTCGTTAGAGATGGAGCACATGTTCGGATTGGATATATTTCGGTACGGTAATCGGTTGTTTCCTTTGATTCACCACAACATGCTATTTGTTAGCATCGAGTATAGATTTAAGAGTCAGGAAGTCATTTCTGAAAGTATTTGTATGGAGTGTAGCCATGTATGGAAGTGAAACATGGACGGTAAATAGTTTGGATAAGAAGAGAATAGAAGCTTTCGAAATGTGGTGCTACAGAAGAATGCTGAAGATTAGATGGGTAGATCACATAACTAATGAGGAAGTATTGAATATGATTGGGGAGAAGAGAAGTTTGTGGCACAACTTGACCAGAAGAAGGGATCGGTTGGTAGGACATGTTCTGAGGCATCAAGGGATCACCAATTTAGTATTGGAGGGCTGCGTGGAGGGTAAAAATCGTAGGGGGAGACCAAGAGATGAATACACTAAGCAGATTCAGAAGGATGTAGGTTGCAGTAGGTACTGGGAGATGAAGAAGCTTGCACAGGATAGAGTAGCATGGAGAGCTGCATCAAACCAGTCTCAGGACTGAAGACCATAACAACAACAACATGCTATAGAACTCTCGAACAGTAAACTTAGCCCAGTAGCTGCATGAAAAAAACAATTACACCAGTTTACAAGACGACAACTTCACTAGTGAGAGAGCGATTAGCGTTACAGAAGCAATGGTCACCAAGGGCAGGAAGGTAAGAGATCTACTTCATTATCTTCATTATTTATGTTCTCTCGAATTGATAAAGACAGTCACCATCAACTTACTTAATATGTCTAGTTTAAAATCTAAAAACACAGAACAGTCATCGTTAAAGCTGAAAGACGTTATAAATTACTTCGAGTGTTTATTCACTAATGTCACTGCTCCCATATCAAACACTCTTCATCATCCTAGAAATATAATACCAGATCAGACATAACGGGCATCGTGGCTGACCTTCTTTCTCTGTATCCTCCATTTTATCCCTGCAACTTTGGAATAAACTGTTCTAACCTGCGTCCTCTTTTAATATCCAAAAGGAAACTAGTATCTCTGTCACACTCTAAATTACCCATGCTTTTCTTATCCCTTTCTGTTCCTGTCTTCTTCCCTCCATTTCACCTGCTGATCTTACTCCATTAGCTTTCCGTCTTTCTCTGACCAATCACCTTCTTATCTACCTTGATTTCCTCTGTACTGTTGTCACACGTTTCTGTTAGAAGTCTACTCACATTCGACAAACACGCATGGAGAAAATTCCTTAATATTAAAAACACTGACATTTCTTAAATATCAGATATCACCATTTTGGCCTTCTAAGGACCGTAAGAAGTAGATCATTTTTTTCCTTTTTTTTCTTTCTTTCTCTCCAGTAATCTCTGATTTTTTCCCTATGTTTTTCTCTTCCCAGAAAGCCTTCAAACCTTTTACTTTTTCTCTGAACATTTCTCGTTCTCCTGTATTTTCCTCCGTAATTTCCATTTCTTTCTGGTCTCCTTTAATTTTTTGGACCAAGGTCATTGATGTTTCCGGGTTTCCGTCAAAAAATTTAAAAATTCTTTTCGTTATCCTCTTTTCATCTAGCCAGTTTATATGTCGATGGAATACAGTTCCTCCCTTCCGTACTGTGTCTGATTTTGGTTTCACCTTTCCCTAAATTTATTTATTACTTCTTAATTTACATTTCCAATTCTCATATTTCGGTCCAAACACTTATTTTTGCTTCCTTTCTACTTCACCCAACTCTTTACCTGTATTCAACGAAAGGCGTTCTGAAGCAAAAGCCAACGGCCTTGCCGCAGTGGTAACACTGCTTCCCGTCAGATCACCGTAGTTAAGCGCTGTCGAGCTGGGCCAGCACTTGGATGGGTGACCCTTCGATCCGCCGAGCGCTGTTGGCAAGCGGGGTGCACTCAGACCAAGTGAGGCAAACTGTGGAGCTACTTGATTGCGAAGTAGCGGCTCCGGTCTCGCAAACTGACTTAGGCTAAATTTACACTGCCCGCGATGCGATGCGACGCGGTGCCGAGCCGAGCGGAGCGATGAAGCGCTGAAATCGCGTGACAATGGGCAGGCTTGGTTTAACAGTGGCAACAGAGCGGTGCCCGTTTAGACTGCAGGCTGGGCCGAGCGATGTGATGCGGTGAGATGCGATGACTCCTCTGTAGTCGCAACCGAGTTTGCGTTTCGCGCGAGTGTTTGGAGCGATTGCTTGTTTGCGCTTGCGTCTGAAGTAATTGCTTGCTTGCAATGGACATCGAAAGACTAATTAACAGTGTGCGTGAACGCTCCGTGTTGTGGGAGCAGAAAAATAAATATTACCACAATAGGGATTTTGTTCGTCAAGCATGTAATGAAATAGCTGAAGATTGTGGAACAGACAGTAAGTACAAAAAAGTAAAATAAATAGCTACAAGACTCCAAGAAATAAGTAACACAAACAACTTCGTTTATTTCGACATGAAATATATTTGCGTTAATGACTGTTGACATAGTTTTTGAAGGCCTCTCTGACACTCCTCGCTCTTCTTGAAGCACTACTGTTTGCTCTGTCATTTTGGAATTTCACGTCTATATTTTCAGGCGAGGTACTGAAGAATAAATGGAAGAACCTACGTGACACTTTCCGCTCTGAACTCAAAAAAACTCGTGCTGAACGTTCAGGGGACGAAGGTGGCATGCCGCATTTTCAATCCAATTGGCCGTGGTACGAGCTAATGACCCTCCTGACTTACATAATGACGCCACGGAAGACCAAGACTAACGTTCATCACAGTAAAAGAACAGCATCGCAACACGACGACGCACACGACGACGTACCATTTTCACCAGCTCTTACAGAGAAAGAGAGTGTTACACCTGATGAAACCAACCAAGCCAGGTCTTCAAGACTAAGTTCAGAGGGTAGCGTTTCGATGCCTCCTCCCTCACCCACCCTACACACAAACCAAAACAAGAGATCCAAGAAATCGACAAACTCTGAGTTGCTAAATATAGAGAAGCAAAAGTTGAAGCTAATTGAGCAAGAAATGTCGAAATCAGAAACGCAAGATGACAGCTATCAGTTTGTAGTGAGTTTGCTGCCAGCAATGCGAAAACTATCACCAGCAGCTCAGTTGAGAGCCAGGATAAAAATTCAGCAGGTTCTTTTGGAAGAATTGGGACAATCAACCACTTCCACTGCACATTCGCTGATGTCACCCCATGCACCTGAAAATCCAGTTGAAATCGTAATTGCTGGAAATCCGCAGAATGAAATAATCATTTCTGAAATTGAACCTGATGACATTGTTATTTCAAGCCACCAAGATTCTGAAAACTTTGATACTTAAGTGAGTGAACTGTGATGTATTTTACTTCTCATTGTCAACTATGTCAAAATTTATTAAAAGAAATTTTGAATCTATCACAATTTGTAAATCTTTCATAATAAAATGATTGCTGTAAACTTAATGTTGTACTCACCTAATGGCGATCATAACTTTTTCAGGGGTAATAGCCATTCTAAAATTTGTGTTTTGCTTCTGTAATCTATTTGAAACAGACGACACTATATAATCAAATGTCTCTGTACTCATTCTGGATAACTCCAAAATTTATCATCTTTTCTCAAGTCACTGTACAAATGATGAAATTCTCCTAAAGCCCTCCTCTTCTTGTTGACTTCATGCACCCATTCACGACTGCGTTGAATTCTCAGAGCACTGTTTTCTAATAAAAAAAGAATTTACTGGGTCGAGGAAACACGACATCGTGCCGAGACTGCTCAATTGCTGGCCAGATCGCCCGTGCGCGCTGTATCGTGTGCAATGTGAACGCTCCATCGTATTGCATCGCTTTGGCCATTATGCTTCGCATCGCGCCGCGTCGCGTCGCATCGCATCGCAGGCAGTGTAAACGTACACTTACGGCTGGGAGAGCGGTGTGCTGACCACATGCCCCTCCGTATCATCCGCATCCAGTGACGCCTGTGGGCTGAGGATGGCACGGGGGCCAGTCGGTACCTTTGGTCCTACATGGCCTGTGCAAGAGGAGAGAGAGGGATAGAAGAGAGAGAGAGATTCTGAAGCATAAAGGCATTCTGGTTTAGCGACAATGTTGTAGTGCCGGAGTTTTGCATTTATGGAAACAGATTTCTTATTATTTAAAGTACAGGTTGAGGGCAGAAAGGAAAGGAAAGGACCACTGATGTCAGCTGCATCGGAACTTTATGCGGAATCACTGACGACCATTTGAAATGTGTGCCGGACTGCGAATTGAACTCGGGATGTGCCGAAGAGTCATTTCTGTTAACCACAGCGCCACGAGTAGTGCTCATATCAGCACCGCGGATTGTCTCGGCACGCCTTCCGTTCGACCCACAATCCCACCCATCTGCATTCCCCGGACATTTTCTCCATGCTCCCTACTTTGAGATTCCCGCAGGAGATAAGACGTAATTGCGAATCCACACTGAAGATGGTGGATTCATTGCCCATCGAGGCGAATCACCACGCATTCATATAATCACATAATAGATTTCTCGTTATACTTGTTTATGTTAGTTGAAAAGCCACTTCCATTTCCCTTGTCCTTGTTAAGTTAGCTTCTTTGTCCAGATCTCTTAGCTGTATTACATACTTAAATTTTGTAGTTTTATTCATTCTTCCACAATCAGTTTCCATTTATTCCGATGCCTCTTTCGCATTTGTTATACACTCCATTTCTTTCAAAAGATATAAACCGGCCTATATTTGGAGCTATTTCTTGTGGGAGACTTATCTTCGTTGTTGTATCGCCTACAAAATTTAGCAAAGATGACAATGTCGTCTGCAAAAGCCAAACAATGAAAACTCAGATTAGTATCTTCTCTCCCATATATTGTCATTATTATTATTATTATTATTATTATTATTGTAGAGCGTGATTCTATGATGATGCTAAAAACTTTCAGAGATGATGGAGAGAGGTAAATGTATCTATCTGATGTAAGGAACCCTGGTACGCAAATGACCGAGTCGAATGTTATAAGTGAAAATCCTTCTGATATCTATGATAGTGCACCTTTGTATTGCAATATCTTTGCTTTTCCTGCCTTGAGAGGAGGTAGTATAGACCAAAACATGAAAAAATGTCCGGTTAGCATGGGTTCTAAAGAACTTACCTTAACAGCTGTGAGCACTTCCTCATCTTAGCTACTGTTACATTTCTTCTTCTGTGAAACACATGTCTGCTACTAACAAGGGAACCTCCCCATCGCACCCACCTCAGATTTAGTTATAAGTTGACACAGTGGATAGGCCTAGAAAAACTAAACACAGATCAATCGAGAAAACAGGAAGAAGTTGTGTGGAACCATGGAAAAAATAAGCAAAATCAAACTAAGTAGTCCATATGGAAGATAGGCAACATCAAGGGTATGTGAGCTCAGTAGCGCCGTGGTTCCGTGGTTAGCGTGAGCAGCTGCGGAAAGAGAGGTCCTTGGTTCAAGTCTTCCCTCGAGTGAAAAGCTTACTTTTTTTTATTTTCACAAAGTTGTGATCTGACCGTTCGTTCATTGACGTCTCTGTTCTCTGTAATAAGTTTAGTGTCTGTGTTTTGCGATCGTACCGCAAAACCGTGCGATTAGTAGACGAAAGGACGTGCCTCTCCAATGGGAACCGAAAACATTTGATCGCAAGGTCATAGGTCAACCGATTCCTCCACAGGAAAACACGTCTGATATATTCTATACGAATATATTCTATACGACACTGGTGACGGCATGTGCGTCGTATGACAGGAATATGTTGTCGACCCATCTAACTTGTACACTTGGCGAATGGGTAAAAAGATTCTTCTACCTTGCCCGATTTAGGTTTTCTTGTGGATGTGATAATCACTCCCAAAAAAGTGATGAAAACATAAGAGTTTGTCACATAAACTGCAACAAATGAATGCAAGAGTTTCACAGTCGCACAGTTTTCCCTGTGCTCTGTCAAATATATGTATTTAACGTTTTCAAATTTTTCCGTTTAGGTGTAGCGTCCCCATACCACAGCGCAGTTACCTCGCATCGGACGGACGGACTGACAGATAATAATTGCCTGAAAATAAAATATTAAACTTTCCACTCGAGGGAAGACGTGAACCAAGGACCTCCCGTTGCGCAGCTGCTCACGCTAACCACAGAACCACGGCGATCCTGAGGTGACATTACCCTTGATGTTGCCTATCTTGCCCATGGACTACTCAGTTTGTATATTTTGCTTATTCTTTTCATAGTTCCACACAACTTCTTCCTATTTTCTCGATTGATCTGTGTTCAGTTTTTCAAGGCCTAGCCACTGTGCCGACTTATAACTAAATCTGAGAGGAGTGCGATGGGAAGGTTCCCTTATAAGCAACTGCTGTTAGCTCTTAAGGTATGCATTTCTTTTCTTGGTCCATACTACCTCCTCCAAAAATATGGAAAGCATAAGCCGGCTGTTGTGGCCGAGCGGTTCTAGGCGCTTCAGTCCGGAACCGCGCGAATGCTACGGTCGCAGGTTAGAATCCTGCCTTGGGCATGGATGTGTGTAATGTCCTTAGGTTAGTTAGGTTTAAGTAGTTCTAAGATCTAGGGGAGTGATGACCTTAGGTGTTACGTCCCATAGGGCTCAGAGCCATTTGAACCATTTGGAAAGCATAGAGTTTGCAATAGAAGGGTTTCACTGTCAGAGGTAATACGATTTTCGCTTGCTACTTCCGACTTAGTCTTTTCCAGACCAGGGTAAAACTGTAACTGATGCATCTGCTTTACTCCATCATCCCCGAAAGTCCGTAACATCATCACAGAATCACCCTGCATATCGCTAATGCACATGTTAGGAATGTGTGGTTCATCTCTAAAGAATACCGCGTATTTGACGCTAGTGTGACCAATTCCTGAGTACTGCTCAGTGTTTGGGATCCGCACCAGGTCGGATTAAAGGAAGATTTCGCAGCAATGATTTTAGAAATTCTGATGGAATGTTATTTATCCCTTGAGTGGCAACAAAACGACTATTCACGTTGGTGTGTAGACTATATGAGTCTGGCGATATACCAGCTGACTTTCGGAAAAGCATCATCCACACAATTCGGAAGACGGCAAGAGCTGACAAGCGCGAGAATTATCGCACAATCAGCTTAACAGCTCATGCATCGAAGCTGCTTACAAGAATAGTATACAGAAGAATGGAAAAGAAAATTGAGAATGCGCTAGGTGACGATCAGTTTCAAATTTGTTCTCATTTCGCTGAATAAGACCTGTTCAAGACGTTTCAACAACAGATAAATCTGTATGATCGTCACGAATCGTAGCTTTATGCGTCAAAAATAACTGCATGATCATGCAGCTGGCGAAAGAAAATTCACGATTTTTTTTTTTTTTGTCATCAGTCTACTGACTGGTTTGATGCGGCCCGCCACGACTTCCTTTCCTGTGCTAACCTCTTCATCTCAGAGTAGCACTTGCAACCTACGTCCTCAATTATTTGCTTGACGTATTCCAATCTCTGTCTTCCTCTACAGTTTTTGCCCTCTACAGCTCCCTCTAGTACCATGGAAGTCATTCCCTCATGTCTTAGCAGATGTCCCTTCTCCTTATCAGTGTTTTACACATATTCCTTTCCTCCCTGGTTCTGCGTAGAACCTTCTCATTCCTTACCTTATCAGTCCACCTAATTTTCAACATTCGTCTATAGCACCACATCTCAAATGCTTCGATTCTCTTCTGTTCCGGTTTTCCCACAGTCCATGTTTCACTACCATACAATGCTGCACTCCAGACGTACATCCTCAGAAATTTCTTCCTAAAATTAAGGCCGGTATTTGATATTAGTAGACTTCTCTTGGCCAGAAATGCCTTTTTTGCCACAGCGAGTCTGCTTTTGATGTCCTCCTTGCTCCGTCCGTCATTGGTTATTTTACTGCCTAGGTAGCGAAATTCCTTAACTTCACTGACTTCGTGACCATCAATCCTGATGTTAAGTTTCTCGCTGTTCTCATTTCTACTACTTCTCATTACCTCCGTCTTTCTCCGATTTACTCTCAAACCATACTCATTAGACTGTTCATTCCGTCCAGCAGATCATTTAATTCTTCTTCACTTTCACTCAGGATAGCAATGTCATCAGCGAATCGTATCATTGATATCCTTTCACCTTGTATTTTAATTCCACTCCTGAACCTTTCTTTTATTTCCATCATTGCTTCCTCGATGTACAGACTGAAGAGTAGGGGCGAAAGGCTACAGCCTTGTCTTACATCCTTCTTAATACGAGCACATCGTTCTTGATCGTCCACTCTTATTATTCCCTCTTGGTTGTTGTACATATTGTATATTACCCGTCTCTCCCTATAGCTTACCCCTACTTTTTTCAGAATCTCGAACAGCTTGCACCATTTTATATTGTCGAATGTTTTTTCCAGGTCGACAAATCCTATGAAAGTGTCTTGATTTTTCTTTAGCCTTGCTTCCATTATTAGCCGTAACGTCAGAATTGCCTCTCTCGTCCCTTTACCTTTCCTAAAGCCAAACTGATCGTCACCTAGCGCATTCTCAATTTTCTTTTCCATTCTACTGTATATTATTCTTGTAAGCAGCTTCGATGCATGAGCTGTTAAGCTGATTGTGCGATAATTCTCGCACTTGTCAGCTCTTGCCGTCTTCCGAACTGTGTGGATGATGCTTTTCCGAAAGTCAGCTGGTATATCGCCAGACTCATATAGTCTACACACCAACGTGAATAGTCGTTTTGTTGCCACTTCCCCCAATGATTTTAGAAATTCTGACGGAATGTTATCTATCCCTTCTGCCTTATTTGACAGTAAGTCCTCCAAAGCTCTTTTAAATTCCGATTCTAATACTGGATCCCCTATCTCTTTTAAATCGAATCCTGTTTCTTCTTCTATCACATCAGACAAATCTTCACACTCATAGAGGCTTTCAATGTATTCTTTCCACCTATCTGCTCTCTCCTCTGCATTTAACAGCGGAATTCCCGTTGCACTCTTAATGTTACCACCGTTGCTTTTAATGTCACCAAAGGTTGTTTTGACTATCTTGTATGCTGAGTCTGTCCTTCCGACAATCATATCTTTTCCGATGTCTTCACATTTTTCCTGCAGCCATTTCGTCTTAGCTTCCCTGCACTTCCTATTTATTTCATTCCTCAGCGACTTGTATTTCTGCATTCCTGATTTTCCTGGAACATGTTTGTACTTCCTCCTTTCATCAATCAACTGAAGTATTTCTTCTGTTACCCATGGTTTCTTCACAGCTACCTTCTTTGTACCTATGTTTTCCTTCCCAACTTCTGTGATGGCCCTTTTTAGAGATGTCCATTCTTCTTCAACTGTAGTGCCTACTGCGCTATTCCTTGTTGCTGTATCTATAGCGTTAGAGAACTTGAAACGTATCTCGTCATTCCTTAGTACTTCCGTATCCCACTTCTTTGCGTATTGATTCTTCCTGACTAATGTCTTGAACTTCAGCCTACTCTTCATCACTACTATATTGTGATCTGGGTCTATATCTGCTCCTGGGTCCGCCTTACAATCCAGTATCTGATTTCGGAATCTCTGTCTGACCATGATGTAATCTAATTGAAATCTTCCTGTATCTCCCGGCCTTTTCCAAGTATACCTCCTCCTCTTGTGATTCTTGAACAGGGTATTCGCTATTACTAGCTGAAACTTGTTACAAAACTCAATTAGTCTTTCTCCTCTTTCATTCCTTTTCCCAAGCCCATATTCTTCTGTAACCTTTCCTTCTATTCCTTCCCCTACAGCTGAATTCCAGTCGCCCATGACTATTAGATTTTCGTCCCCCTTTACATACTCCATTACCCTTTCAATATCCTCATACACTTTCTCTATCTGTTCATCTTCAGCTTGCGACGTCGGCATGTATACCTGAACTATCGTTGTCGGTGCTGGTCTGCTGTCGATTCTGATTAGAACAACCCAGTCACTGAACTGTTCACAGTAACACGCCCTCTGCCCTACCTTCCTATTCATAACGAATCCTACACCTGCTATACCATTTTCTGCTGCTGTTTATGTTACCCGATACTCATCTGACCAGAAATCCTTGTCTTCCTTCCACTTCACTTCACTGACCCCTACTATATCTAGATTGAGCCTTTGCATTTCCCTTTTCAGATTTTCTAGTTTCCCTACCACGTTCAAGCTTCTAACATTCCACGCACCGACTCGTAGAACGTTATCCTTTCGTTGATTATTCAATCTTTTTCTCATGGTAACCTCCCCCTTGGCAGTCCCCTCCCGGAGATCCGAACGGGGGACTATTCCGGAATCTTTTGCCAATGGAGAGATCATCATGACACTTCCTCAATTACAGGCCACATGTCCTGTGGATACACGTTATGTGTCTTTAATGCAGTGGTTTCCATTGCCTTCTGCATCCGCATGTCGTTGATCATTGCTGATTCTTCCGCCTTTAGGGGCAATTTCCCACCCCTAGGACAAGAGAGTGCCCTGAACTTCTATCCGCTCCTCCGCCCTCTTTGACAAGGCCGTTGGCAGAATGAGGCTGACTTCTTATGCCGGAAGTCTTCGGCCGCCAATTCACGATAGATTCACTATAATCGTTTCAGACGAATATAATTTTTCATTTTATTAATAAAACTCCCATAATTACCTCAATAATATTCTAAACTTAGACACAAGTATCTACAAGCGTGGCTATGCGTATCACCAAGTATTGAGCTACGCGTGTATTGATTATGCCGACCGTGACATTTATTCTTACAAAGCGCTCTCCGAGTATACCGTTTCGTTCGCTTCGTCCTTTTGTACATTTAAAAGGCACTTATCGTTTCATTTTGCTCTGTCAGAGCCCTAAGTACTTTTGCGTGAGTATCAGAACAAGAGACTTCATAGCGAAAAAAAAGGACAGAACATTATTTCCACTTTCGCATACATATTTTGGCTTATGTGACACGAAACAATGCTGTGTGTCGCATAATCTCGCCAAGAGAATCACTGTCACGCACAGTGAATTTGATGTCGGAGGTCATCTGGCCTCGTTTCATAAATCACGACACTTGATAGATCGGTTTGCCCAGCGAGGCCATCGGCTTTGCCACCTCTGATGTATTTATGGAGCACTGTCAATCGTACGTTCAGAGCTAGTGCGGCTTTCACACGAATTAAGCTGTTTGTCAGTTTTGCGAGAGATTAAATAGAGTGTTATGCGACAGAGTATCATTGGAAGCAACATATGAATATTTACTGCACTGTAGGGCCAATCTGCAAGAGTAATACTTGTGGCAAAAATCGAAAAGACTTCAGTGATGGATTAATTTCCATGGAATGATACAGAGTACAACGAATTGGCCAACGCCCTCTTCTTTGTAGCACTGAGTATGATCACGGCGTATAAGTAGTAGGGAACACGTAAAATTATAAAAACAGACAATGTAATATGTTATTAAATGGAAAGGAGAGACACGTCATGAAATATTAAAATGATACTCTGCCCTAGAAATTTATGTTCTTGCACCATTAAAGAAAAAACTTCAGTTCAAACATCGATGTGGTGTTTTACGGAGATTGGTTTGCGACTGATTTGATTTGTAGCCACCCTCGGAAAACGAGCTTGTAGGCAGTAACAGTATGCATTTGAGTTCATTAGTGAAAGTAAATCAGAGATAATGGAATTTAGTCGAATGAAATCATGCGAAACTTAGAGACTTAGAATAGGAAATGAAACACTAAAGGAAGTAAATGAGTTTTGATATTTGACCAGAAAAATAATTGAGGATGGCAGAAATATCTGAAATTCAGACTGGTAATAGGAAGTCTACCATTTCTGGAAACGAGAAGTTTATTAAGGGGGAATATAAATTTGAGTGTTACAAAGTGTATTCTTAAGATATTTGTGTGTAGTGTACGCTTCTGCGGAAGCGAAACGTGGACGATATTTCAGAAAAGAAGGGAATAGAAGATTTCGAAATGTAGTGTTACGGACGAATGTTGAAGTGTGTACAGGTTGATGGAGTAACTAGTGAATAGGTACTGAAACGAGACAATAGAAATTTGTAGCAAAAAGTCAGTAAAAGAAGGGAAGGAATTTTTGAGACATCAAGAAATCTGGTAGTGGAAGAAGTGTGGAAGTTATAGACTGTAGATGGAGATCAAGGCTTGAACAGAGTAAGTAGATCGCCATAGTTGTAATGAGACGAAGAGACTTTCCCAAGCCAGACGGTCGTGGACAACTGCAGGAAACAAGAACGCCTAACATGACCTTTTGCTAAGTTACAGTGCATACATAACAAGATCCACACCAAAACAACTCCGATACTATATCGGACCATTTAGAAATATTCGCAGAGTTGTAGTACGACCCGGTAAATTGGTAGGTAAAAAATAACCAGAAGTCACTCTAGACATTAAAGCAAATTTCATCCCTGAGAACTGTCATTTACATCTACTTTTACTAGCATACCTGTATTCGGGAAGGAACATTACAGTGTGGGACGGTGTGGACTTCAGACACCACTATCATTTCTTTTTCCATTACCGAAAAGTAAGAGTCAAGACGACCGTTTGAGTTCGAATTTTTCAACATTTACCGCCACGGTCATTTCGCGAGTTGTATATGAGGTGGAAATAATATTTTATCTGACTCTTCAACAGCAATCTTCCACCTGATGCTCCAAGCATCATTGGTAGCGGCCGCCACAGCGGTCTGATGGTCCTTTAGGTATCCTCTCGCGCTTTCTAGATGAAGTTTTGCTGAGATGCGACGATCTTCGTTATCTCCTCTGTCAATATCTAAAGTTATCTGAAAAACGTTCGGCCTAAGGTAACTGTTATAATAGCCTCTGTATAGAGCTAGGTCAGTACAGCAAAGGATACAAACGGCGTTGCGTCATCTTGTTGAAAGTTAATATTAAGATACTTCGCGGCTACGGCATATACACCATATGTCAGAAATGTAAGAGCTGCTGCAAAAAGGACCCGCCATGCAAATAGAGTTGATGGTGTTTGAACCAATTCGCAGCTAATACTACGACGCCATCTAATGATCCCAGATGACGATAACGAATCTAATGTGGCAACGTGCATTCTTTTCGGACCCTTCACACACAGATAAACCATCGTAATGCTGTAGAACAGGGACCGGTGTGAATAGAGCACATGGCGCCGTTTCTGCGTCCACTGTCGCCGTGCGTCTGTATTTCGCCTCATCAGAGGAAGCTGCAACAGTGGTCGCCGAGCCGAGAGACCGTGGTGCTCTCAGAGTACTCTGTGTGTGTATCCACTGGTATTGCAGCAAACAAGCCCATCCCGTGACTAAAGGTACGTGACGTGACTGCACGATCCCTCATGGCCGATGAAACAGTATCCTGTCACTTCGGGCGCTAGTCCATGTCACTGTTGAGAGCCTGTATGTCGTTGAGTGAGGCCCCACCTCAACGTATCGATACAGCCAGCACCGATATCGCGGTGCCATAAACCGCAGTCAGACGCCACGGTACTGCCACTGACGAATTGCGAAGCGTGCCGGTAGACGTCTCTCCTCACTCGAGGCATTTTCGTCTACATAGTTCTGAGCAAGCCTCCATACTGTCCATGACGGAGGGTACATTGAACCGCAACTACTCAATCCTTTACCTGTTCCACTGTCCGCCCCCGGTAACTGAGTGATCAGCGTGACAGAATGTCAATCCAAAGGGCCCGGTTTCGATTCCCGCCTGGGTCGGAGATTTTCTGCACTCAGGGACTGGGTGTGTTATCCTAATCATCATCATTTTATCTTTTTCGACGCGCTAGTCGCCGAAGTGGCGCCAAATCGAAAGACTTGCACCCGGCAAACGGTCTACCCGACGGGAGGCCCTAGTCACACGACATTTACATTTAACTGTTCCACTTCCAAATGGAGCAAGGGAAAAACGACTTTGTGTATGGTTCCGTTCGAGGCCTTATTACTCATATCGTGTTTTTGCTAGGCTTATGGAAAATGTGCGTTCGCGGGAGTAGAGTCCTTCGACAGTCAGCTCCAAATGCTGGTTCCCTAAATATTCTCAATAGTGTTACTATAAAAATACTTCGTTCTTTTTTGTGTGTGTGTGTACACAGGCATTTTCGCAATACTCGCTTGTTTGTAGAACCCACCGGTAACATGTCTAGCAGCACGCCTCTGACCTGCTTCTACGTCTGCCTTTAACTCGACCTGTTAGGATTCCCAAACTCTCGAATAGTACACAAGAATGGACGGCACTAGTGTTCTATATACTTTTTTGTTGATAGATGAGCTGTAATTTCTTTAAATTCTCTCAAAATTCCGAAGTTGACCATTCAGGTCCCCTACTACCGACTTAACGTACTTGTTGAATTTCATATCGCATTGCAACGTTACACCCAGAAAATTAATCGAATTGACAAGCAGCGCACCACTAATACTGTATTCGAACAGTATGTGACCGTTTTTCTACTGAAGTGTATTAACTTACATTTCTCTTTACTTTAAGTATGCTGCTAATCATCACAGCAAATAGAAACGTTATTAAAGTACCCCTGCATTCTTTCACAGTCACTCAACGACAAGACAGTCCCGTAAACAAACAGCGACATCAGCAAACTGTGGCAATCTGCTTATCCTATCCATCTGATCATATATGTATGAAGACGGTGATGGAGGTGGATAGCGATCACACACCATCTCCAAAGTAAACCACAACAGGTACAGTACTAATGATATCTGGTGACTGTCGTGGCAAGGGAAGAAGCATTAGTTCGTCCGGCAAGGGAAGAAGCATTAATTCGTCCTAGTGCTCACGACACCAGCCTTTGACGGTGTGCGCTGTATGAATAGGGCACTGACGTATTATAACACAGTATCACCATTCGGAAAACAAACACAGTACCATGCGCGCCACCTGCGTAACCAAAACGGTCTTGACAGTAATGTAGTCTTGCAGAGTACCCTTCAATTCCATGTAATGCCACGATACTGCTGCAAAGATCCATGCCATGTTTCATCCCTGGCCCGCAATGTAGGCCAGACGTTTGAAAAAGTGTATAACAGCACTCATACGAACAAATGAGTTTGTGTCATTGCTCCATAGCTCAGGTTTTATGGCTTCGGCAGCACGTTTTCCTGTTACGGGCATTTACATCACTGATGAGTCCACCCCCGGTAGCTGAATGGTCAGCGTGACGGATTGTCAATCCTCTGGGCCTGGGTTCGATTCCCGGTTGGGTCGGGTAATTTTCTCCACCCAGCGATTGGGTGTTGTGCTGTCATCATCATCATCCTGTCATCGACTGCCGGTCACCGAAGTGGCATCATATTGAAGGACCGGCACCCGGCGAAAGGTCTGCCCGATGGGGGGCCCTAGCCATACGACTAAATAAAAAATCTCTGATGTGGGTTTTTGGAGTTCTAGCTCGCCCTGCAATTCCCTTCTGATGAAGCTCCCTTCGTTTTCTTTTAATGCTGACACGGTTTCCGAGTGAGACATTCAGTTCTGCAGCGACTTTTGCAGCTATTGCCCTCATATTTTTCGTCATTGTCCTTTTCCGCGACATCTCTCACGATCACTCAACACAGACTTTCCACATTGTGTCTTAGCCGATGATGGTTTTACACTTCCGTTGTATACGGTGTACAGCTGCGATACGGTACCCTTTGGAATACCTGATACTTTACCTCTTTTGGTTACCCAAGGACCCACCGTGCGATCACCAACAACTTGTACACGTGCGATTTCTCTTAACTCCGTCATGATGCACTTACCAACTACACAGGAGGGTGTTCTGGACCATGGCTGATACTTGCAGCGTCTTGAGGCCATTGCACTGGTGCTGTCCAAGCCCAAATTCAACAGTGCAACTGTAGGCTTGGCCAGAATTTGCATTTCTGTTCAAACTTTTATCTTCCGCAGTCTTTCCACAATTGTGCCCAACCCCTGTAGATGTGCGACCGGCTTCTTCTAATGGCGGGTATCGGACCTCAACGCTCTTTTAAGGACCGCACCTTCCTGCGCCGTCTGAACGACCCCTTTCAGCAGTTTCCTTTGTGCATCCTCCGGTCCGTTTCTTTTGAATGTGCCTTATCCATTCATGTCATTTTGACTTTCGTTCCATACCACTTCATGGTGTTCCAGTTTTGATATTTGACCAGAAAACTCACTGATGATGGTAGAAAGATATGAAATTCAGACTGGTAATAGGAAGCGTAGTATTTCTGAAAACGAGAAATGTAGTAAGAGCGAATATAAATTTAAGTGTTACAAAGTGTATTCTTAATATATTTGTGTGTTGTAAACGCTTCTGCGGAAGCGAAACGTGGACGATAGTTAAAAAAAGAAGAGAATAGACGCTTTTGAAATGTAGTGTTGCCGACGAATGTTGAAGAGTGTCTATACACTACTAGTGAAGAGGTACTGAATCGAGACAAAAGAAATTTGTAGCAAAGCGTCAGTAAACGAAGGGAACGAATTTTTGAGACATCAAGAAATCTGGTAATGGAGGAAGTGTGCAAGTTAAAGACTGTAGATGCAGATCAAAGCTTGAACACAGTAAGTAGACCGCAATAGTTATACTGAGACGAAGAGGCCTGCACAAGACAAATGGCTCTGAGCACTATGGGACTTAACTGCTGTGCTCATCAGTCCCCTAGAACTTAGAACTACTTAAACCTAACTAACCTAAGGACAACACACACGTCCATGCCCGAGGCAGGATTCGAACCTGCGACCGTAGCGGTCGCGCGGTTCCAGACTGTAGCGCCTAGAACCGCTCGGCCACTCTGGCCGGCTCTGCACAAGACAGACCGCAGGAAACAGGAACGGGTCACATGACCTGTTGCTCAGTCACAGGGCATACATTAAAAGATCCACACCAAAACAACTCCAATAGTATTTCGGACCATTTCGAAATATTATCAGAGTTGTAGTGTGTCCCACTGAAACGAGAGATAAACAATAACCGGTAGTCAATTTCGGCATTAAAGCAAATTTCATCCGTAAGCACTGCCATTTACATCTACACGGACTTCGCACATCAGTATTATTTTATTTTCCATTCGCGAAAGGTAGGAGGGAAGACGACCTTTTGAGTTCGAATTTTTCACAGTTTGCCGCCAGGGTCATTTCGCGAGATGTATGTGAGGTGGAAATACTATTTTATCTGACTCTTCAACAGCAATCTTCCATGTGATGTCAAACCATCTTCGATAGCGGCCGCCATTGCAGTCTGATGGCCTCGTGCTTGCTATACGAAACCTTTGTGACATGCGACGATCTTCCTCGGGTCATCTTTCTCTCCTCTGTTAATATCTGAACCTATCTGAGGAACATGCTGGCTGAGGCAACAGCTGTATTCTCCGTGTAGGGGTAGGTCAGTACAGCACGAGGTACAAGGATTATCTTGTTGGAGGTTAATGTTAAGAAGCCTCACGGGTGCGGCAGAGCCGCCAGCTTTAACATGTCAGAATTGTAAGAACTGGGGTCGAAAGCACCCGCTATGCGATGTGGAGCTGATGGTGTTTGAACCCTTTAGCACCCAATTCCATGACGCCACCTACTGGCCTCATATGACGCTAACGAATCTAATGTCGCAACATTCACTCTTTACGGAACCTTCACACACGGATACGACCATCGTAAGGCTGCACAACCGGGACTGGTCTGAAAAAACGACGAGGCGCCACCTTCGGCGTGCCTCCGTCTTCTGCCTCATCAAAGGAAGCCGCAACAGTGGTCGCCGAGCTGAGAGACTGTGGTGCTCTCGGAGTACTCCGTGTGTGGCCACTGGTATTGCACCAAACAAGCCCATCCCATGACTAAAGGTACTGAAACGTCCCCTTTGAACATTTATACAGGACTGTGCTTAAACTGACACACAATATTTTTAGCGCAACGCAATCTGACTTTCAGAAATCCCTACAAAAGAATGGCCCTGACTAACATTAACCTATGCGTTTCACAAATCGCTTACCTCACAAAAATCTTGTTTACTCGAACTACTGAAATACAGCGAGCGCCACCACTGCCAGCTAAATAAAAGATTCAAACTACGGAAGGCACTAACTACTGATAGGGATAGTTAGCAAATGAAAGATTTTAATAGAGACAAACAATGTATTTACCTTAATAGTCATAATATATATAGCAGTTCATAATATCCAGTATAACAAATTTCAAAACTCCGCCATCTTTCTCCCCACATCCACCACTGCTGGCGGCTCACCTCCAACTGCGCAACGCTACGCGCTGTTCACATCCAGCTGCCGCTGCCCAACACTACAATGGCGGACAACAATGCAAACTAGCCACAGACTGCACACAGCACAGCCAGTGATTTTCGTACAGAGCGCTACATAACGTTGCCAATAAGAAAACATAAACAGCCTGCTTCCATAGCCCCCACGCTCCCCACAAAAAATTTTACAAATTTTTTGGGCAGTGGCCAATACAGATTTGAAAAATTTTTTCATAATTACAGTAAGAAAGATATCAAATGCACACACTTATTAATACAATGTTGGTCAAAAGCTAAAATTTTCTCACAGTCCATAAAGATAGTCCTGATCATTCATCATAATAGTAATTACAGTTTTTGTTTTTCACAAAGTCTCATTAGTAAAAGAGAATGCACACGGAAGTAGTGGATTTCCATGCAGTCTTGAAGAAGTAGTGTTGTCCTTCCAATGGAAAGACAGTGCTGACTCTTGACATGCTGACAGGTAATGGGCCACAACAGAGCAAACCCACAACAGAGTCATTCGAACTTTTGAAGAATATTGGTAGCTAGGTCATCACTGAGCAGACCCACTGTAGTCCTAGTAGAGTTTGTGGTATTAGTGGGCCACCAGAGGTGCAGACCCACTGCAGTCGTTGTAGAAATTGTGGACATGCCCACTGTAGTCCTGGTAGAGATTGTGGTATTGGTGGGCCATCAGAGATGCAGACCCACTGTAGTCCTTGTAGAGATAATGGTACTGGTGAGTCATCATAGGTGTAGACCCACTGTAGTCCTTGTAGAGACGGTCAGCAGCTATCTGTTGCGACTGTGCAGGTGCACAATCACCATTGAAGAGTCTTGCAGTTAATATAGCAAGTCCATAACCACCACTTGTGCACTCACAAAGTTTTTGGAATTGTCCTTAGAACCAGCAATGCTGTTATCCAGTCCCTTGCTGAATTATCAAAACACGTGCAAACACTAACAGTCCCTACTTCTCACATATTGTCCATATACTATGACCAACAGAAACGTGTGCAGTGAAATGTAACTTACAAGTTACTTAATTTGATGAACTGGTGTCAATTACAATTTTATAACATAAGAATACAATAACAAAGGTACAAAATACATCATTAAAAACATAACAATATAGATAACATTTGTAGTAATACAGGCTTTACAAAAGAATAGAAATAAACATATACATCAATGTTACAGGAAATATGACATAAGTAAACCTCCAACTGCGCAACGCTACGCGCTGTCCACATCCAGCTGCCGCTGCCCAACACTACAATGGCAGACAACAATGCAAACTAGCCACAGACTGCACACAGCACAGCCAGTGATTTTCGTACAGAGCGCTACGTAACGTTGCCAATAAGAAAACATAAACAGCCTACTTACAGTACGTGACGTGACTGCACGATCCTTCATGGCCGATGAAACAGTACCCTGCCCCCCCCCCCTGAAACTACCAAGTCAATATTCGTGTGTCAGTCGTGAATCTCGACCCAGGCAGCGGCGATATCGCGGTACCATAAACCGCAGTCAGACGCCGCGATACTGCCGCTGTCGAATTCTGAAGCGTGCCGGTGGACGTCTCTGCTCACTCGAGGCATCTGCATCTACGTCTACACAGTGCTGAGCACGCCTCCATTCCGTCCATCACAGAGGATACCTTGTACCGCAACTACTCTTTCCTTTACCTGTTACACTGTCTGCCCCCGTAGCTGAGTGGTCAGCGCGACAGAATGTCACTCCTAAGGACCCGGGTTCGATTCCCGACTGGGTCGGGGATTTTCTCCGCTCAGGTACTGGGTGTTGTGTTGTCCTGATCATCATCATTTCATCCCCATCGATACACAAGTCGCCGAAGTGGTGTCAACTCGAAAGACTTGCACCAGAGAACGGTCTACCCGACGGAAGACCCTAGTCACACGACATTTACATTTACCTGTTCCAAATGGAGCGAAGGAAAGACGACTTTCTGTGTGCTTCCGTTCGAGTCCTTATTACTCTTATCGTATTTTCGCTAGGCTTATGGAAAATGTACGTTAGTGGGAGTAGAGTCCTTCGACAGTAAGCTCCAAATGCTGGTTCTCTAAATATTGTCAGTAGTGTTCCGCTAAAAATCGTTTTTCGTCGAGGTATACCTTTTTGTGTACACAAGCATTTTTGCTATACTCACTTGTTTATAGTACCCACCGGTAACATGTCTAGCAGCACGTCACTGACCTGCTTCTACGTCTACCTTTAATCCGACCTGTTAGGATTCCCATACTCTCGACTAGTACACAAGATTGGGCGGCACCAGTGTTCTATACACGTTTTCATTTATAGATGAGCTGTAATTTCTTAAAATTCTCTCAAGATTCCGAAGTCGATCATTCAGCTCCCCTACAACCGACTTCACGTATTTGTTGAAATTCATATCGCATTGCAACGTTACACCCAGAAAATTAATCGACGCGACAAGCAGCGCACCACTAGTATTGTATTCGAACAATATGTGCTTTTCTAATCATGTGTATTAACTTACATTTCTCTATACTTTGAGTACGCTGCTAGTCATCACAGCAAATAGAAATGTTATCGAAGTACCCGTGCAATCTTCTACAAATACTCAACGACTACACAGTCCCGTAAACAAGAGCGACATCAACATACGACGATAACGAATCTAATGTGGCAACGTGCATTCTTTTCGGAAGTACCCCTGCAATCTTCTACAGTCACTCACAGTCCCGTAAATAACAGCGACATCAACAAACTGTCGCACACTGCTGTTTACCCTATCCATTTGATCATATATGTATGAAGAGGACGATGGAGGTAGAGAGCGATCACGCACCATCTCCAACGGGAAACACGTACAATAATAATGACATTTGGTGACTGTCGTGGCCAGGGAAGAAGCGTTAGTTCGTCCTAGTGCTCACGACAGCAGCCTTTGACGGTGAACAGGGCTGTGTGAACAGGGCACCTGATATGTTGTAACACAGCGTCAGGATTCGGAAAAAAAGACTGTACCATGGGCTGAACCTGGTAAGCCAAAACAGTCACAAAGCCCCTGGCAATAATGCGGTCTTGCAGAGAATCAATTCCACGGAATACCACGATACTGCTGCAAAGATCCATGCCATGTGTCATCCTTGGGCCGTAATGTAGGCCAGGCGTTTAAGAAAGTGTAAAACAAGACTCATCCGACCAATTGAGTTTGTTTCATTGCTCCGTAGTTCAGATTTTATGGCTTCGCAAGCACGTTTCCTTGTTGCGGGCATTTACATCACAGATGAGTGCACCCCCGGTAGCTTGACGGATTGTCAATCCTCTGGGCCCGTGTTCGATTCCCGGCTGGGTCAGGGAATTTTCTCCGCCCAGGGAGTGTCTCGGAGTGTCTCTGTCTTCCGCCCCATCAAAGGAAGCCGCAACAGTCGCCGCCGAGCTGCTGTGTATATGGCTCACAAAGGGCTTGTGGATGGAGACAGGAGACGAGCAGGAGCGCTAGTAGCGTCTCGGGACTGCGACCTCTGAGGGAGTGTGGGAGAGCCGTACCTGACCGGCGAGCTACAGCGGCGGGGGACCGGATGGGCGTGCACCGCCCGCGGCCATTCGCTCATCCGGCGTCCACCAGTGGCCTTCCTCTCGCTGGCATCGTATAGTCGCACAGTGTGGATCGCACTGTGACCAGGACTGATGACCATAGATGTTAAGTCTCATAGTGCTCAGAGTACTGTGACCCCTCCCGCCAGTAGCTGCAGCGCGATGCTGGCTGATAAGTGCCGCGAGTAATTCAGGAAAACCTCCTCCCGTCTTCTCGCCAACGGAGGCATTGTCCTTCGGCGGAGAGTCTCTCTCCAGTAGTCCCGGGGCGCAAGTTAAACAAAACTTCACACGGGTGGAGAAGCCAGCGGCACTCGTCGCGAGCTACTCTTATCTGCGCTGTTTTACTTAAAGTACTCGACTCGTATATTTCTCCGAACACGGGGTTTCCTGTGGGAAACAAAAGATGTTCCGCGCGGAGCCATTCACGCTTTCTTGTGTCTCGAAAGTAAATGGCGTAACGTGCGAGACTGTACTCCGAATGTCGCCTAACGCACTCGGGTAAGAGGAAGAGGGAAATATAGGGACAGGCCAGAATGAGTCAGGATCCGACGTTACTTGCTTACTACAAAAGATAATGTAATATTTTATGGAAAGTCATTAAGAAGTAGAGAAGCTTGTGTGTTCTGACAGAAATAAATAATGCGGATAGTAAGATTAAAACTATATGGAATATTGTCAAACGGGAGACGGGACAACTTGACAGTGCACAGCATACCAATGCAATAAAGCTAAATGATGATGTTGTGAGTGATAATCCACACAAGTTGCAACTATTTTTAACAATCACTTTCTGAATGTAACAGCAGAAATAGGGTGAAAGGGTTCAGTTAAAGAAGCAAAAAAAGGCTGTGCTGTGATGTGTAATGACAAGTGCTGTGATGCACCTTATGGAATTTCAGAAGTTTACATTTTGTACAGATCTCCTCGATCGTAATTTTTCACAGTATTTTTTTTTCTCTCCCCTGCCACAGAAAATGGTATTTTCTCTTCTGGACTAAAACATTTGGGTCCATCAATAAAGTAGAAATAAACAGCATTACGGTGTACCGACGACGTGTGTTTCAAAACAGACGGGTTTTCTTTTACCACACACGAACGGCAAACTACTGCTGCAATTGAGTTGCGCAACAGGAGAAAGCGGTGTTCATTTTGGAATTGCGTAAGAATGTTATGCAGGTGTATTGCAGTCACCTTTATCTTATGCTTGAAACAGGTACCGAAATACACTCATCATCGTGCTGGAATGGTTGGTTTTTTGTATTCGAGAATTACTTTGTGAAGAAGAGACAGAGAATAGTTGCCGGCTGTATTTAGCAATGTTCTGTCAATCTTCGCGAGTACCTGGAATAGAGGACAACACCGAGGTCACCGCCGCCCCAGAGAAAAGACACAATTTCCCGTGATCTGCCTGTGTGTGAACTCTGTAATGAATAATACAATGGGCGATTGAATAGTCAGTGAGAAGTCCGATAGATGGCACCACCGGTGCATATTAAGGTCATGTTAGTAGCATCTGTGGAACGAACGCACACCAAGTTTCAGCCATATTGGTCTATTTCTTTCTGTTTGGCATTCGTGTGAATCAAGGAAGTTGAGTGATTGTCAAAAAATGGACGTAAAAATTTCGTGTGGTGATTAAACATTACTTTATGAAAGGCAAAACGCCTCAGGAGACTAAAGAGAAGCTTGAAAAACTTTACGGTGACTCTGCACCTTCGATTAGAACAGCTTATAACTGGTTTCAAAATTTTCGGAGTGGCCATATGGGTACAAGTGATGCTGAACGTTCTGGACGCCCTATGGAGGTTACGACTCCAGAAATCATTGATAAAATACATGATATGTTGATGGATGACAGAAGAGTAAAGGTGCGTGAGATTGCTAGTGCTGTGGGTATCTCGGATGAAGGGGTTAATAGTATTTTGCTTAAGCATTTGGACATGAGAAAGCCATGCGCAAGATGGGTTCCGCGATCGCTCACGCTTGAACAGAAATGGAATCGCGTGAAGTGTTGCAAGGATGGTTTGCAGCTGTTCAGGAAGAATCCGCAGGACTTTAAGCGTCGTTTCGTGACTGTGGATGAAACATGGATACATTATTATACTCCTGAGACCAAACAATGGGTTACCAATGGAGAATCTGCACTAAAAATGGCGAAGACCATTCCTTCGGCCAGAAAGGTTATGGCGACTGTCCTATGGCATTCTCAAGGGATAATCCTCATCGGTTATCTGGAAAAGGGTAAACCTATTAGAGGTGCAATTACTCGTCGTTATTGGACCGTTTGAAAGCCGAGCTGCAACAAAAACGCGGGCGATTGGACCGTAAAAAAGTCCTTTTCCATCACGACAATGCACCAGCACGCACCTCAGCATCTGTGGTCGCAAAATTAGTGGAAGTAGGATTCCAACTCGTTTCACATCCCCCCTATTCTCCAGACTTGGCTCCCTCGGACTACTATTTGTTCCCCAATTTGAAGAAATGGCCTACGGGATAAAGATTTTTTTCAATTGAGGAGGTGAGTGCAGCAACTAATACCTGTTTTGCAGACTTGGACAATTCCTATTGTAATGTCTCTTGCAGCGGTCTTATAAATTATATAACTCAGTACATATCTCGAAATATCTCTTATTATCTTACCGATTCCTAAACTTCAATATACGATGATTATTAATGCAAAGTAGTTTCAAGCCCTATTATTCCTTGGAGCGTCTATTTACTCCATGGAATAGCTTCTCTGCTACCTATGTTTTCTCGTATGAAAAGAAGGATTCAGATCTTGCCAATTAGCCGTGAAACAACGAAGATGTATATGTATGTATTGTTGAGCTAGTCGCCATCTTGATGAGATTCTGTATGACAAGGAATTTAATACATGAACTAAACTAAAGTAAGTGTGTTCGCGTATTATTTAACTGATTATTATTGACAGTGTCTGCTTACTACGCTGTGCTGCACGGGATCAGTGGGGAACGTCTGATTTACACTGGACGAACCTGCCGTTTTGTATGCTCAAGATATCCAGTTACTTCAAATAAATTGGCTAACACGGTCTTACCAGCAGATCTCCGTTCTTCCCCACGTGATCACCGAAAGTTAATAATTATTACAAATGTTTCCAGGAGATCAACTGACAATTCTCGTCGCACCGAGACTTCGAAATTGCTTCACTGCCTTATGGAATTTAAGGTAAGCTCAATTTAATCAGGATAGAACAGTATTGAACTGTGTGAATGTGATAAGCCTGCTTTGTGAATGGAAATTCCCTTAATATACGCATGTTTTTTTACTATCCCGATCAGTGAAGCTAAATCAGGCCAGTGTGAGAGAAGTTTTTAAATTTTTTGAATACCACAAAAATATATTAAACTATTATTCTGGAGAGATCAACAAATTAGAACAGCGTTGCACGAAGTGTGTAAGTCTAAAAGGAGACTATGTCGAAAAATAAAGAAAAAGGTTTACCCCAAACACGTAAGTAGTTTTTATTTTTGCACCGACTTTTAAAAAGCTCCTCGTATGGCTGTACCACAGAGTCCTGGACCAGAAAAGTCCTCCCTCTTGACCCTTTCCCGCTCCCCTTGCGGACAACAGTGGACCCGTAACTGGCGAAGAAAGGAGAAATAGAAGAATAAGAGACTGGACGAAAGTAATTACTCCGTTGCAGCACCGGCTGTGCTCCGAGGCATAATCCATCCGCGAGCGGCCGACAGGCCAGAATTCCTAATCGGCTGGGCGGATTCGCTAATTCCTCCCGCGCGGATGGGCGCGTTCCGGCGTTTCCTCCGCAAGGCGTCTGCCGACACTGAGTTCCGCAGCGATGATTGATAACCCGATAAATTACCCCGCGGCGCGGTGCAGAGTGTATTCGCCGGATCCCGGCGGCGCCGCGCGCAGATAAGCGACGCGGCTCTGCGCCTACGCCCGCCCCCTCCTACGCGGGTGCCACCAATCAACTGTGCGGGGGAGCGGGCCACGGGCGGGCCCTTTGTGTGCGCTCCGGCACCGAAAAAGGTGCGCGCCGCCACCATTCACAGCAGTAACGATCTGAGCGTTCTCAAGACACCGCTCGGCGAGGAGTAGAACTCTACCGTTACTGACTGGGTTCGCAGACCTTCATATGGAACGTTACGTCAACGACGTAGCCGAAACTGTGTTGAAAAATCCGTTTTTCAGCGTCTTTATCGTCACATAGATATCACGGGAGGAAGTGTCAACTATCAAGTTTTGGTGTAAATTCTTCGAGTCTGGAGGCACAAGGCGCCCGGATTAAACACGCGAGGGGCTACCCAGAATTATTTTTTAAAAGCTATATGTTTCTAAATTGTGTACAAAACAATTTTGTCGCCTTCCAAATAGTCTCCATTACAACTAATACACCAGTGCTTCCACTATTCGAAACATTTTTGCAGTCATCTTTAGAAATGGCTGACAGCTCCACCATTGTTTTTTTTTTCTTGACTTGTTCAGTGTTGTCAAGTCGGTGTCGGGTTTCATGCCCCTTTTCATGCGTGGAAAAGAAGTCTCACGGAGCCAAGTCAGGCGAGTAAGGTGCTTGGGGCAACGGAACCATGTCAGTTTTAACAAAAACCAAACGACAGAGATGGCTGTGTGCGCAGGTGCGTTGTCATGGTGGAAGTACCAGCGTCCTGTCTGCCACAAATCGGGTCTTTTTGACGAACACTGTTACGCAATCTTTTTAAAACTTCCAACTAAAAGATTTTTATTGACGGTCTCACATGGGGAAACAAACTCTGACTGAACTACAGCCTTGAGATCAGAAAAGCTAATTAACATTGTTTTGATGTTTGATTTGATTTGGTAACATTTTTTTGAAAGGAGTGAAGATGACGTCGTCCATTGGCTTGACTGTTGCTTTGTTTCCCGGTCGTTATCATAGCACCATGGCTCGTCACCAGTAATAACCTTTGAAAGAAAATCTGGATCAGTTTCAAGCTGTTGTTTCAAAGGAGGACATGTTTCAATTTGACGTTCCAGTCAGTACCGCGAGGAAAAAATTTGGCAGCAACTCTTTTCATTTCCAAATATGTCGTTAAAATTCGCTGAACCGAGCTACAAGATAATCCACTAATCTCAGACAGTTGACAAGTTATCTGTCGATTTTTTCAATTGTTTTCAATAGTTTCGTCGATTCGGGCAGTTTATGGTCGTCCAGAACGAGGTTTGCCATCAGTCGACATGTCGTCATTTTTAGATTGAGCAAACCATACGTACACTTGACTTTTTCCCACAGCGTCATTTTGGTATCCTTTTTTCAACATTAAAACAGTTTCAGAAGCCTTTCTTCCGAATAGCTGCACATTGTTCACTTAAACTTGTTCACTTAAACCTCACTTAAAAAACGAAACAAGAACAAAACAGCGCTAGCAAAAAGCAATCACTGCAAATGAAAAGAAGAAGCCAGGCCGACTGCCTGCGGCGCTGAATTGGGAGAGTTGGACTATACACCCATAGCGGCAGAAATGCGCACTACACAAGCTTCGCCCACGACAATGTTATTTCTTTTTTAGGGTACTCCTCGTATTTTAATATAAAATGTAATAACTTGAGAAGTTACTGTGATAATTGTCGATCATATGTTTCTGCAAGTATGGTAACTCAAAATGCTTTTTTGACACACTCATTACACCTCATCATGCCTATCGTTAGTCGTGCGACAGACATCTGATCTGTATTTCACTTCTCTCGAAGTCTTTTTCAGCAGTGCAGACGTAACATTTGTGGCAGCAGCACAAATGCGAATACGCAGATCTGGTAGACCACGAGCTGGTGGTGTCTGGTGTCTTGATAATTAGCACAGAAACAAGTGACGTAATCCCTGGCCTTCCTGGGAGGAGCCAATCAGTGGCTGAACTACCTCTTCTAACCCAGCGATCTGAGAACTCATGATCCACACAGCGATCTGAGAACTCATGATCCACACAGCGATCTGAGAACTCATGATCCACGAAATCCCTCACATTGTTCGCAAAATGACATGGTGCGCCGTGTTGTTAAAATACCAACTCACGTTGCACCAGTGTAATACAATTCAGCTCCCCGAGAGGAAACATACTGAATACCAGAATGAGATTTTCACTCTGCAGCGGAGTGTGCGCTGATATGAAACTTCCTTGCAGATTAAAACTGTGTGCCGACCCGAGACTCGAGCACGGGACCTTTGCCTTTCGCGGGCAAGTGCTCTACCATCTGAGCTACCCAAGAACGACTCACAGCTTTACATCTGCCAGCACCTTGCCCGCGAAAGGCAAAGGTCCCGAGGTCGAGTCTCAGTCCGGCATACAGTTTTAATCTGTCAGGAAGCTTCACACAGAGCACCTTCTGCTGTGGACACTACATGGCTACTGACACACATTTACAGAAAAATGCAGTTACGGGCATACGCACGCGGTACCAACTGCCTTAAACAAACACTTGAAGAAGCAAACCGCCAATAGATCTCAAGTTATTACATTTTATATTATTATGTGTTTAACCCGGACACCACGTCCGACTTTGAAACAATAATATCTATAAAATTTAGTAGATAGAAGAGAAATATAACTACTAGGATCATTCCACAGTCAACTAAAACGCTCATTCATCCACGTTGTTAACAAGAATAATGTGCAGAAGAATGGAACAAAAAACTGGGGACCCGTTAGATGATGATGTTCGCCTTTCCGAAAGGTAAGGGTACCAGACAGATTTTTCAGGCATTTCTGATGTAGCGATTGATAATGGAGGCAAATCTGAAGTAAAATCATATCAAGTCACGCTCATAGTATTCATCGAACTGATAAACGTATTCGACAACATAAAACGATGCAAGATGGTTGGACTTCTGAGAAACGTAGGAGTAAGCTATAGGGAAACACCGATAGTACAGTATATAGCATGTGCAGGAATCAAGAAGAATCGGCGACCGAGAACGGAGTGCTCGTATTAAAAATGGTGTTAGACAGGGATGCAGTCTTCCGCTCCGACTAAACAACGCAAACATCAATGAAGCAGTGACAGAATTAAAAGAAAGGTTCAACAGTGTAGCTAAAATGCAGAGTGAAAGGATATCAAGGACAAGATTCTTTGGCTATATTTCTATGGTCATTACAAATGAAGAAGAATTTCAGAACGCATTGAATGGTATGAATAGTACAGTCAGAGCGTGAACTAAAGAAAGACGAGAATAATGAGGAGTAACAGAATTGAGGTTATTGTTAAAACTTATAGAAACTGGGTACCACGAAATAGACAAGGAATTCTGATAGTTTGGAAAGAAAATAAGATACGGCGGACGAAGCAAGGGCGTAACAAACAGATTAGCAAAGGCAAAGAGGGTTTTCCTGGGCAAGAGAAGCTTGCTACAGTCAATTATCGATCTTACTCTGAGAAAGAAATGCCTCAGAATGTACGTTTGAAACACAACATTGTATGGTAGCGAAACATGAGCCGTGGAAAAATAGTATAATAAGAGCATCCAAGCTTTCGAGATGTCGTGCTATAGAAGGACTTTGATAATTAGGTGGAATGGTAAGACGAGGAATGAGGTGGTCCTGAATCGGCAGAAAAAGTAACAAAGCGAAAACACTGATAAGAAGAAGGGACATGATAGTACATGTGTTAAAACCTGAGTGAATATCTTCCATAGTACCAGAAGGAACTGTAAAGGGCAAAAACAAAGGGTAATAACTGTGCGGAAAGACAGGTATTGGAATACATCCAACAAATAACTGAAGACGCAGGGTGAAAGTGCTACTACAAGATGAAGAAGTTTGCACAACAGGGGATTCGTCAGAGGCCGCATCGACTCAGCCGGTACATTAATAAAATGAATCGTCAATGACAAGGTTCAGGCACGTGCTTACGGGATTTTGACCGCTTCCGTGTGGTTATATTTGACGATTACATCATTAACCCTGTTGAGAGTTTGATCCCCACGATTTGAGCTCAGGGCCTAAGCGATAAGTCTATAATCTCGATAATGTTGAGCACCACAGCTGACACTAATGTTAATGACTGATTACAACCACCTATTGGCGTTATTAACATTTATTGTGTTATGACAAGTTTCATTAGTTAACATCTTCAGGTTTCTCGGTTGTGCTACAGTAGTGACACAAAAGGTCTGGTTGTCGTATGTAGGGTTCAAGAGAAAATCCAAAAACACTGATCGTAAATATTCTGCTGACCTCCTGGTGGAAGTATAACGAAAAGACCTGGCATGATGCGTAAAGTTTCCTGATCTAGATCTATTGACAGAACTTGAACAGCAGTATCTAATCGAGATCCCTAACTAAGTGAAGAAATACACACACATTAAAAGAAGTTTTGCGTCACCCCTGTTTCTAGAGCTCCTGAAGATAGACGTTGGCTGTGGATATTGTATCACAGACAGTCCCTTTGACTGTTCAGTGATGTCACTAAACAAGCCCAAAGATGTAAACAACCATGAATGAGCAGCGCCAATTAGATAGAGGGGGGCTCCGACAGCCGATGAGTTCCAGTCATTTCATCAGGAAGGAGGCACACGGCTCGTGTTCTCTGTATTTCAACCATGCCTAGACGGTCAGTATCGCGGTTCGATCGCGTCCGCGTTGTTTCTTTGTGCCAGGAAGACCTCCCAACGAGGGAAGTGTCCAGGCGTGTCGGAGTAAACCAAAGCGATGTTGTTCGGACATGGAGGAGATTCAGGGAGACAGGAACTGTCGATGACATGCCTCGCTCAGGCCGCCCAATGGCTACTACTGCATTGGATGACCGCTGCCTACAGATTATGGCTCGGAAGAACGCTGCGACCAAAGCCACCATCTTGAATAATGAAACTTCCTCGCAGATTAAAACTGTGTGCCGGACCGAGACTCGAACTCGGGACCTTTGCCTTTCACGGGCAAGTGCTCTACCAAGAGCTCCTGGCGATGATGCGTTAGTTGGTCAACCTTACAGCTATCACCGCTAAATGGCAAAGTCATCATTTTTCACAGTAGCACAGGAATTCAGTTCATCGTAGCTAAGCCATTTAGAAAGAAATTTTTGTAAACTGTATACTTAAACATTTCTCTTGGATCACTCTACCTGTTACTGAACACCAGATCAAAATCTCCGCAGTATTTCCCGAGCTTCTTGATTTATTACAAATGTAATTTAAGCTTCTGATGGAAAAATAATATTTTTAAGGGATATAATAGAAAATTTTTTATTTGCTTACTCTGTGAAACCTTACTTTTTGCAGAAGTCGTGGTTCTAGGTCAACTAGAGAGTTTTGATGAGTGAGTTTGTGAATATCAGAAATGGCCATATCTTAGGCTTAGACTTAGGTAATTTCTACTTGTTGCCTACACCGGCTCCTGAGAAAAAAGGTTCTTATCAGACGGACAGATAATAACGTGCAGAAATACAGACATACCGACAATAAAGCCGTCCTATGAGGGTTCCGTTCTTACAGACTGAGGAACGTAACCCTCAGATGCATGTAAAGCTTTCACATACCTCCACTGCTTTAAAACCTCTTCATCTGAGCGGAATATGGTACTCAATCATGATTTAAAACACATCATAAAAGTCCTTATTATATCGCGCGGAAATCTCGGACATGTGTTCAAGTTTTCTCAAAAAATAAAACGAGAGTCTGGTAGACGTTCGACCTGCAGGGCACTCCTGGTTTAAAAGCTCCTTGCTCACATTCTGAAGTTATAGGCCATTACTGCTCAGAGTTTTATCTTTGTCTGTAACTTGGTGGTAGTTTTACGCACTTTTAATTAACTTCTCCTCTGCCATAATTAAAGCAAACTGCGAACTGTGAACCGTTAAGCCCGTAGAATGGCCACCCAGGGAAACGGCGAAAGAGAACTTAATTGAAGTTCATAATTTTTGAATTAGTGAATCACGACATCGCGTCCAGCACATGGAGCGACGGGCGTTTACTGTGCAATTCAGCAGGGACAGCGCGTCGCATCGCCGTAAAGCTCACGTTATTAAAGCTGCGGTAGGTATGGCAGTTCCGGCAGCGTTGATGCGTTAACTTTGAGCTGTTGTGGAGGCTGCAGATACGTCGGCTCTCGCGTCACGCTTTAGAAACCCATACACGTGTTAGCCATCCGGATCAGTCTAGCAGAAATGCTATCTATATCATATAATTTAGCAAATGATGCCTTCACAAGGATTGTTTGTTATAATTACATAACATCCAATTTTATGCATTACAAACAAACGCAGATAATACGACTGTATTTAGGAGGCGTGGATGAATAATTCGTGCCTGATTTTCTTTCCATAATTAAATTCCAAACTTCCAAAAGAACGTAATCATCATATTACTAAAGAAGGCAAAATAGGACAAATGCGAAAATTATCCGACAGTTAGCCTGACAAATCGCACTCGTAAAATGTTGACCAAAATATGGTAAAGAAGAATTGAAAGAGAAAATTAAGATTTATTATAGCGAAATCATTTCGGTTTCAGGAACGGTAAAGCTACCATAAAAGCTCTAAAATCATAGCATTTGTGAACCTTGAAAAATCCTTCGACAGTGTAAGAAGGAGTAAGACGTTGACAATCCTTAGAAAATTAACACTAAAATATAGAGACAGAAGAACAATCCTCAACAAGTGAGTTTAACAAAAATATGGAACTGATGAAGAAATTCCTTGATGGGTGAATCCGGGACAGCCCATCGTACAGAAGCGAAAGGTGGATCGCTACATTTCTGGAGAAGAAACACGAAGCCTTTGAGATGTGTGTCATTGCAGAATGTTAACAAGTAAACGGACATATGAAGCACAAGATGGATCAGTACTAAATAGAATAGGGGAGGACAGAAGCCTAGTGAAGACAATTACCAGGAGAATAAACTCGCCATTGTGACATGCGCTACGACGTCATGTTATAGTTAACCTGTCGTTGGAAGTAGCAGTAGGGCGAGAAAATAGTAGAGGAGAACCAAGAATAAAAATTGGAAAGAATATAAGGTGTTGCCTGTAATACTTATGTAGGTACGAAAAAATCAGAAAATATGGAGAACAGCACTGCACCAACTGGAAGGCTGCTGCCTTAGGACAAAAGCTCCATGTCTCCGCAGTGTTTTCTTTGATACTCTTTTAGCCTTTTGACTCGCCTCATGGTGCTATCTATTTCTAAATATATTCTATGAACGACTTCATTTCCCAATTATCCGTAAATACCCATAACTCACAGTTCGTCATTGACATGTGGCATATTCTTCTCTGGTTCATTACATCCATTATGAATATGGTTCATAACGGAAGCAATACTTACGAAAAATCGAACCACGTTCGTAGTATCTGTCGTCCCGACAAAAGCATTCGGCAATACAGTATAAAATGGGCTGAGACATACGAAATTGTGAAGAAAAAATTAAGCTATAGGAAAGGACGGATAATATCCGGTATAAACAACAACCAAGAAAAAACAATAAGAATAGAAAACAAAGAACAACGTGCTGCGATTCAAAAGTGTGCAAGACAGTAATGTAGTCATCCGCCCCACTGTTTACGTCACTTAACAAAGGTTTATTCAGCACTTAGAGCGGAGTGAACTGCCTTCGACCAGAACACATGCGGTATATACACCCCTGGAAATGGAAAAAAGAACACATTGACACCGGTGTGTCAGACCCACCATACTTGCTCCGGACACTGCGAGAGGGCTGTACAAGCAATGATCACACGCACGGCACAGCGGACACACCAGGAACCGCGGTGTTGGCCGTCGAATGGCGCTAGCTGCGCAGCATTTGTGCACCGCCGCCGTCAGTGTCAGCCAGTTTTCCGGGGCATACGGAGCTCCATCGCAGTCTTTAACACTGGTAGCATGCCGCGACAGCGTGGACGTGAACCGTATGTGCAGTTGACGGACTTTGAGCGAGGGCGTATAGTGGGCATGCGGGAGGCCGGGTGGACGTACCGCCGAATTGCTCAACACGTGGGGCGTGAGGTCTCCACAGTACATCGATGTTGTCGCCAGTGGTCGGCGGAAGGTGCACGTGCCCGTCGACCTGGGACCG
Source organism: Schistocerca cancellata (assembly GCF_023864275.1). Taxonomy (NCBI): domain Eukaryota; kingdom Metazoa; phylum Arthropoda; class Insecta; order Orthoptera; family Acrididae; genus Schistocerca; species Schistocerca cancellata. The sequence continues at coordinate 97,491,292 of NC_064631.1, read as the reverse complement.
GACCGCAGCGACGCACGGATGCACGCCAAGACCGTAGGATCCTATGCAGTGCCGTAGGGGACCGCACCGCCACTTCCCAGCAAATTAGGGACACTGTTGCTCCTGGGGTATCGGCGAGGACCATTCGCAACCGTCTCCATGAAGCTGGGCTACGGTACCGCACACCGTTAGGCCGTCTTCCGCTCACGCCCCAACATCGTGCAGGCCGCCTCCAGTGGTGTCGCGACAGGCGTGAATGGAGGGACGAATGGAGACGTGTCGTCTTCAGCGATGAGAGTCGCTTCTGCCTTGGTGCCAATGATGGTCGTATGCGTGTTTGGCGCCGTGCAGGTGAGCGCCACAATCAGGACTGCATACGACCGAGGCACACAGGGCCAACACCCGGCATCATGGTGTGGGGAGGGATCTCCTACACTGGCCGTACACCACTGGTGATCGTCGAGGGGACACTGAATAGTGCACGGTACATCCAAACCGTCATCGAACCCATCGTTCTACCATTCCTAGACCGGCAAGGGAACTTGCTGTTCCAACAGGACAATGCACGTCCGCATGTATCCCGTGCCATCCAACGTGCTCTAGAAGGTGTAAGTCAACTACCCTGGCCAGCAAGATCTCCGGATCTGTCCCCCATTGAGCATGTTTGGGACTGGATGAAGCGTCGTCTCACGCGGTCTGCACGTCCAGCACGAACGCTGGTCCAACTGAGGCGCCAGGTGGAAATGGCATGACAAGCCGTTCCACAGGACTACATCCAGCATCTCTACGATCGTCTCCATGGGAGAATAGCAGCCTGCATTGCTGCGAAAGGTGGATATACACTGTACTAGTGCCGACATTGTGCATGCTCTGTTGCCTGTGTCTATGTGCCTGTGGTTCTGTCAGTGTGATCATGTGATGTATCTGACCCCAGGAATGTGTCAATAAAGTTTCCCCTTCCTGGGACAATGAATTCACGGTGTTCTTATTTCAATTTCCAGGAGTGTATATACAGCTACATAACATTCCAGTAAAATGCTTCTTGCCATTTGTGGATACTTCTAGAATGTACTCGAACCGAATATAGAAATTAAAATTTTTCAGTTCTGGTGAGTTTTGAACACACGACCCTCCATGCAACAATCTAGTAGCATAACCACTTTTTTTCGTCTCATTTTGTTCTATATCGTTCGTTGAATTTGTTCGGGACGGTCGTCCGAAGACACCCGTTTACGTTCTTCAATAATCCGTTCACTCAGTTTTTTTATTATAGAGACTAGCTAACCCTCTGATCGAACACGCTGAGCTACCGCGCCGGCTGTCGCCGTCGCCTAAACACTACACTACGGCGACTGCGCTACTCGTCTTCTTCCGCGACAATATGTACATCATACAAGCAATGACTAAAATAAAATAAAATATTCAAGAATGGGATTAAAATTCTGGACGAAGGATATCAATGATAAGATGTGTTGATGACATTACAATCGCCAGTGAAACGAAGAAGAGTCACAGTCAACGCTGAATGGAATCACAGAACATGGACTGAGAATACATGGAAGAAAGACGAAAATAATAAGGAGCAGTAAAAACGACGTTAGCAATAAACTTAACATCGAAGTTTGGAACCAGTCGAAGTTAAGGAGCTCTGCCAGCTTCGAAGCAAAATAATACCAGGACGGGCAAAACAGACATTCCTGGCCAAGAGAAGTCTATTGATAGCAAACATCGGCCTTAATCTCGTTTGGAGCACATCATTGTATGGTAGTGACTCGTGGATTGTGTGTAAACCGGAAGAGATTCGAAGCGAATGAGACGTCGTGCTACGGACGAATGTTGAAAATGAGATGGATTGATAATATACGGAATGAGGAGGTTCTGTACAGGATGACTGAAGAAAGGAACATATGGAAAACATAGACAAAAAGAAGAGACATGATGGTATGAAACGTGTTAAGTCGCAAGTGAATAACTTCCATGGTAATACAGGAAGAAGTTGAGGACCAGAGGACCCAGCCGCTTCCGTGTAAACACTGCCCACACCAATATGAAGCCACCACCTGCTTGAAAAATACCTTGTTGCCAACCTGAGCCGGCCGCTGTGGCCGAGAGGTTCTAGGCGCTTCATTCCGGAACCGACTTACTTCTACGGTCACAGGTTCGAATCCTGCCTCGGATATGGGTGTGCGTGATGTCCTTAGGTTAGTCAAGTTTAAGTAGTTCTAATTCTAGGGGACTGATGACCTCAGATGTTAAGTCCCATAGTGCTTAGAGCTATTTGAACCATTTGAGCCAATCTGAGCCCATGGATTTGTAGGGTCGGTGCCACACTGTAACCCTACCACCAGCTCATACTAAATAAAATCTGGACTTCTGACCAGGGTTTCCAAGTCGACTAGGGTTCAACCAACATGATCACGAGCCCAGGACGACTGCGCTAATTGATACGTTCGTCGTACGTCCCACACTGACATCTGGAGTTTTTACACACAATGTTGTTTGTCTGTCAGCAGTGACAACTCTTCGCAAAAGCCGCTACTCTCGGTCGTTGAGCGAATGTCGTCGGCCACTGCCTTGTCCAGGTGAGAGGTAACGACCGAAATTTGATATTCTCGGCACTTTCTTGACACTGTGTATCTTTGAATATTGAATTTCCTAACGATTTCCCAAACGGAGTATCCCATGCCCCCAGCTCCAACTGTCATCCCGATTTCATAGTCTGTTATGTCCCGTCGTGCGGCTATAATGAAATCGGACAACTTTCCACAGGTATCGCCTGAGTACAAATGACAGCTCCTCCAATGCACTGACCTTTTACAGCTTGTACAGACGTTACAAAGGCCATCTGTATATGTGCGTATCGTTGTCCCAAAACGGTTCAAATGGCTCTAAGCACTATGGGACTTAAGATCTGAGGTCATCAATCCCCTAAACTTAGAACTATTTAAACCTAACTAACCTAAGGGCATCACACACACCCATGCCCGAGGCAGCATTAGAACCTGCGACCGTAGCAGCAGCACGGTTCCGGACTGAAGCGCCTACAACCGCTCGGCTACAGCGGCCGGCATATCGTTGTCCCGTGACTTTTGTTAGCTCTGTGTAAGTAAACGAAGGATGTTGTGTAGCAGTATATTTGCATTGCATCGTATCTTTGTATCCATGTCAAATTTAATCTGATACAGAATGTTATAGGCAACTCTCCCTGCCTCCCTCCTCCCCCCTACCCCTTCTATCTCTGTGTCTCACTCACAGACACACACACACACACACACACACACACACACACACACTCACACACAAAACAGATGGACTTCCAGTACGTTGGTGTAAATTAAGTCATTAATTTCTGTTAATCAATAGTGCGAAAAACCAGTACAAGTTGCAAATGTTTTATCTTACAGTAGTGTATAGTTTCGGACCGAGACTGATATTCAGATCAGCATAACAAAGTCGGAAATGGGAGTCAGGTTAGGTTAGGTTAAATGATATTTTCGACTTTGTTATGCTGATCTGAAAATATGTCTCGGCCCGACACGACTTAGTGAATGAAAAATAAAGTATTTCAAAAATGCACTGGGTTTTCGCTCTACTGACAAAGGTATTGCTTTTAATGTAAACGAATACTAACATAGTCCTAAAACCAAAGATCTGAGTTCTGGCACTAATGAGCCAATTGGAACCGACCGACCGCCAAGTCATCCTGTGCCAATGGCTGTTAAATGCCACTCGGCTAGGTCCTCAATTGGCACCAGGAGGTTGAATACACTGCGTTCCAGTCCTCCCGCCATGGAAAAGTCCCTGGCAGTATCAGGACTCAAATACGAATCCTCCGTAGAGCAGCAAGACACATTGACCTTGAGTTATGGAAGTGGACTACGTAAGCACAAAATGTGCGCCTAGATACTACTGGTGTGTGTGTGTGTGTGTGTGTGTACTAGGTGGTCGCGAATGTAAGAATGTTTACTGGCCTCAGAGAGCGATTGATGGGGGGTGGGGGTGGGGGTAGGGAGGATGGGGGGAGAACGCACGTGCAAGTTTTCGTTGACTGTGGAAACTCCGGTTGGCCGTACGGTGGCGTTCGTCATCGCTGGCGCCGGCGCGCCAGCTACGTGAGTTGTCGGCCGCCTGGGGACAGGTGGGCTGTGAGAATCGGCGCCTCCATTGTCCGCCGGACGGCCCGCGGGAGCGGCGCCAGGGCGGCCGCATTGTCCGCCGTCCAATAACTCGCGCGACACCTGCCGGCGGCTGCCAGCGCCCCAGCTTCCGCTCTGCAGGGCCCAAAGACTAACGGCCGCTGTCCGGCAAACGACAACACTCTGCCGTCCCGTCTCCTCCAGTCAGCTGGCGAACAGCGGCGTGGGGCGGTGCTCCCTTCTCCCTCCGCCACTACTGTGCGCGTATTCTACGGCTCTGCAGAAGCCGGCCAAGCAAATGCAGATTCCTCGATACTTCTGCAGTCCTATGTTACACACGTGATCAAAATACGAGTAAAACAAGTCGGGAAAATATTTCGTGCATTATGGTAGACAACCCAGCTTACTATCCCACTGCTGACAGATGATTTATATTGGTTTGCCTGTCTTACGATGCATGAAATAGACGATGGCTATTCGGAAAGTAAGATCGTTGTCTGTGTCAATATGTTATCTCGATAGATTGCTATTCATGTAAGCAGGTGTGAACATCAGAGGGTTCAAAAATGGTTCAAATGGCTCTGAGCACTATGGGTCTTAACATCTGTCATCACTTCCCTAGACTTAAAACTACGTAAACCTGACTAACCTAAGGACAACACACACATCCATGCTCGAGGCAGGATTCGAACCTGCGACTGTAGCGGTCGCGCGGTTCCAGACTGAAGCGCCTAGAACCGCTCGGTCACAACGGCCGGCACATTAGCGGGAACCAAGTCCGAACTGTATTGTGGGTGACAAAAAATCTACCACCAAAAACACTGTAGGTCCGTTCGCATTGCCCTTGCAGTGTACGGCGAGAATTGTCTTGAAGAAGGAAATGCATGACAGGTATGTAATGTGAGTTTGCATGAAATACGGTGAAACCTCGCAACGGCCGTCCATGCTTCGTGGGAGAGACTACTGTTCTACGCATCTTTACGTACTCGCTGTGTGTACAGAACTGAGAAGAGCGACGTGACTCGATCGACAGCCATACTAGGGACACTGCCCTACGCATCTGTGCAAAGCTTCATCGGATTTTCACTGTGGTTACTATTTCGCTACCAATCTTTCCCGAGTAGACCTGGTCCTTTCCCCGAGGGACGCCTAGGTGAACCCAGCGAAGTGCAAGGGAAGGCATCACCTCCATTTATTTATTTTTTAAAAAAGAAAGAAAAGCAAAAAGAAAAGTACCTCACGTCAGCACTGTCTTTCACATTTGTCAATCCAGTAACAGCTCCCAAACTTAATATCTCAGACCCAGAATGCCCTCTCCCAGCTATGAATAGATCCATATATCGAACGAAATACATAGCTTGATTGACAAATGGCAGTGGGTGGGAGCTGCGTTACCGGTTTGCACGCGGCGCTTTACGGTCAGATGCAATCGATACTTGTGAGCGCATTTCAAACGAACAAAACAATGCGTTTAGAGACATTGGTCGTCTCTGTCTTTATTCATCAATGTTCCCTTTAATGTTCCCCATATTTGTGATTACTTGCTGCATGTGGTTCAAAGGATTATTCCCCCATGGACACGAAGTGTGGTTTGCATTCTTTCTTGTAGTTACTCTGCTTGTGCCAGTGTTTTTATTTCTTTGATAGGCTCTGGTCAGAAACGACGATTACTGCTTTAACTACCGTTATTGCAGTTGTGAGATTTGTTATTATTTTGCTGTTACACGATTCCCATGAACCCTTAGGCTGCAGTAGCTGTTTCACACAGCAAACAGTAGTATACAGTGGTCAGCCAGAATATTATGACTACCGAGCTATTATCGATATAAACCTATCCAGGTGATAGCAGCGTTATCTGAGGAGAAATGACTGGTAGGCAGACACAGGCCGGTGTATGTAGCATCACTTAGCGTTCTCTCCCTGTGTAGAGCGCAGAAGGCGTGCAAGCTATCTAAGTTTGACTGAGGGCAGTTTGTGATGCCCCGGAGGTTCGGCACCAGTATTTCGGAAAATTCCGATTTGTTGGATGTTCAAAGATTGCTGTGGTGAGTGTCTTGAACACGTGGGGAAACCCAGAATCAACCACGTCCAGATGTCGTGTGGTTGGGCGGTAAACCCTCATTACAGATGTTGTACGTCGTAGGTTGGACAGACTGCCGAAACAGAACCGTCGGTGAACTGTGGCGGAGTTAACACCAAAATTTAATGCTGGGCCGAGTAGAAGTATATCTGAACACAGAGTGCACCGAACGCTCCTAAAGATGGACCTCCACAGCCGACGACTCATGCATGTACCAATTAGAGATGGGGGATCCGCTCTTGAACTAATTCATAGAGTTGAATCTTTCAAAGGAGTGAACAATCAGTGATTCAGAAAAAAAGTACGGTAGCTCCAAACGTTTCCCACGGCAGAGAGAGAGAGAGAGAGAGAGAGAGAGAGAGACGGAGCATATCAGCAGCGCCTCTGCTGGTCACAGCACAGTGCACGCCACACACCACAGCCAGCGCCAGCCTCTGCCCTGCTTCTACCTTGGCTGCCTGCATTGTGCAGTGCCCCATTGGATTTTGTGTTTCACATATGCCGTGCCGTCTCTGTGCGTCGTCTGCCGCGTGCAGTGTCTGGCGCAGCTTCACTTCGCATCGCACTCTGTCGGCGATCGTTTCAGTCGCACGTCCTGCCCTCTGGGCAGTTGATGCGAGCAACAGGACAGAGAGCCACCTAGCGGATAACATAGGAACTACTTGCAACAACCTGCTCGCAAGGGAACGGACGATTTGTCTCGGAGCGGGTGAGTTCACCGCTCCCCCCACCCTCGGAACTCGCCCACTCAACGCTCACCCCACTGTCTCGACTCTAGCCAGAGTGTTGAGCAAAGCGACTCAGGTGTCACTGTGGTCTCTGCGGTCTCAGCTCACGCAATAATACAGCTTGCGGCTTGACCTGCTCGACTCAGCGCCTCTGCATCGGAGTTCGTCCCTACTGGATATTGTTCTTCGTAGTAATACCGCTATGTATATTACATTATTATGTTATGTATACATCAATTGCTTTTATTTTATTTTTATTTGTTTAAACTGATTAGATTAGGTTCCTGACGACTCCTCTTACTATAGGATTTTCATTATGGACACTCGAATTTACGCTTTAATTACGAGCGAACCGATAAACGTATCGCAAAATGTGATACACCAATATTTTCCTTGTTTTATTCTGCGTAAGGCTATATGCAGCACTTTCATTTTACAGTCAAATTTATATTTTTTTTCTTATTCTGGTACGGATTTTGCGATTTTAGGCGTCTTCGGAAGGAAACGTTCACTTTAAAAATATATGGCTTGCTATGTATTTGTATGAGGTTAATGACATTTTAATACATTATAGCCAACTATATTGTTAATGTAAATCTCAAGTTACAACATTTTCCGATCACCCAAAAAACCACGATAGTGCAAAATAAATCAATAATCAAAAACTTTGTCATATCGTGGAAATTTCAATAAACAATACAACATTCTTACTCATTATCTGTGTTACTTCAAAATAGGATCAAATAAGATCAAAATACAGGTATAGTACTGGAATAAACCAAGTTTAAAGGGCAATGTGCCTTCCATTTATTTTCTATTGTAAATGAGTGGTGAGTCATGAAAAAGATATAATTCATTTCAAGGAGTGAACAGTTCTGATCCAATCTCTGAAAAGAACAGTTTTGCCCATCTCTAGTACCAATGTTAACACCATGACATCGACAGTTGCGAGTTAAATGGCCACGTGGCCATAGGCACTGAATGTTGGCGCAGTGGCAGAGCGTTCCATGATCTGATGAATCCCGATACCTTCTTCATAATGCCGATGGGAGGGCGCGAATTCTTCGTCTTCCAGGGCAACAGCTCTTTGACACCTGCATTGCGGCGGGTCGGAGACAAGCTGGCGGCGGCTTTATTCTGCTGTGGAGAATATTCACGTGGCCAGCCATGGGTCCAATGGAGATCGTGCAAGGCTCGACGACGGCCAAGGTATACATCCAGCGATTACGTTGACATGTTGCTGATGCTTGGCGAATGCTGACACGAAGATAATGAACCAGCCATTGCGTGTTCCTTGAGATATCCTGGTCGAAGAGCTCCGGCAGCCATTATGTTCGTACGTGCTGTCCAACGACTCCGGGAAACAAGTAGTTTGAGAGTGCGTTGCAATGACAGACGAAGACCAGCAACAAGTGAGGCGATGAAGGTGTTCGTTTTAGCTACAATAGACCACAATCCTCATATCAGCTTACCAGACCATGCTGCAGTCATTGTATATGCCTTAAATATGCGTGGCGTATAATAAAGGGTCACAGATTTCACCAGTGCCACTTGTCAGTGACACAGGAGCTGTACGGTAACGATACTTACTGCTGATGGGCATTGCGTAATTTCACTCTGGAAGCTTTACAAAGTGTTAAGGTCTCCGTTGAATCTACGTTCACAAATTATGGTTCAGTGAATCGCAATAATATGCTCTACTGGGCTACAGAAAATCCTATGTGGGTACGTCCTGTTGATGTTAAGCAAAAGTGGTCCAGTAACGTGTGGTATGGAATGTTTCGGGATGAAATCATTGGTCCACACTACTTCACAGAAAATGTATCGAGCTTTTATAGCGGACAGCGTGGATACTACCTTTGAAAATGTCCTAAGCATTAAAGGCCGAAGGTGGATATATCCCGATGGATATCCAGCTCATTCTGCACGTGTCTTGTGCAAAAACTGAACACCAGATTCCTTGAAATATGGTTGGGGCGCCATAATCCTCAGGAATGCCCCGCACTGTCGCCCGATTTAACACCAGTAGATTTCTTTTAGCGAGATATCTGAAGAATCATGTTTATGTCAGTGGAGTCACAATCCCAATAGTCTCCAAACGGCGCATCGAGAATGCTTGTCGCTCCGTGACACCCGCGACGTTACACCCCGTCCGCAGGTTGTTGAAAGGCTCATTGCGTTGTGCGTTCAGGAACATGGGGACACATTGGAACACCTCACTTAATTGGACAATCCGTCACCAGAACATCCATCTGCAAACAGCCAAGTATTACGTACCGCACATTATATCTACTCCTAACACTTTGAATGTTTCTTGTACCCAAACTAAACGAAATGCGACTTAAATTGATTTTTACACTGCTCATTTAAATACATCCGCTACATGATAGGAAAAGCTAATTTTCTAATTAAAAATGTGTCTTGTTGCTGTAACTCTGTACGAAACAACGCAATAAACTATTTTCATAAAGCCACAGAAAGTGTAACATTTCTTATGTAGATCTGACTCAATAAATTTTCCTGTCACCTATTATTTTGTTCATTACAGAGGCATACACTTTATCTGCAACATCCTACACAGGGGGACAATTGCGTCAGGCAGTGACGGTGAAAGCAACTACCTGCTCGTATTCACTGTCTTGGCTAGTAACAAACATCTCCCCAGAAAAGGCCACACCACAGATAGCGAAACAGAAACAACTACAACGTTTTCTTGTCTATGAAACTGGAATTGATTTTGAAGCGTCCTTTCAGACTGGCTTTATTAATTTTTCCCTTCCGCTGTTGATCTGGAAGAGAGACAAACCGTACAATGTGATCAGCGGAATGAAAGTGCTTTGGTGTTTTCGATAAAGACGCATTGATGTCCTCTTTGCGTGACTTAAATAAGACAGAAGTACTGGACTTGATGAGAATACTTTTGATGATATGGAATCTATGTAGTTGAAACATGTTCCCAATTCTGAATTCCTCACTATCCTGTCGAAGTTCAACAAAAGCTACGGCCTTTATTTATAAGCTGACGAGCAAAATCATTATCGCTACCTTCTTAACAGCCTGTTGGTTCAAAGACTGTCTACAACACAGCAGCGATTCTGAGCAAGACATGCACTCGACAAGTTGTTGGCAGGTTTATAGAGCGGAGCCCATTATGGTGGCCAGACATCTGCTTGAGTTCACTATTTTGCCCCTCAGACCACTGTAGCCCGATTCAGGCCATAGGACAGTTATCTTGCTGTCGTTACAAAAAATAAAAACACTACAGCCTTCCCTATGATTTTATTTTCTTTTGTCGCTACCAGTTCGACGCTTCATTTCGTCATCTTCAGGTTGTTTCGAAGCGGCACAGGTTGATACGATCCCCATGCATATCAACCTCTACTGCATCAAAATATCCTGAAGATGACGCAATGAAGCGTCGAAACTGGTAGCGACAAAATAAAATAAAATCATAAGGACGGCTGTAGGTGTTTTTATTTTTTGTCACAATAGTTAACGGCCGTCGTCCCAGAGACGTCCTGCTAAAAGGATGGACATACAAAAGTTATCTTGCTGGAACATGCCATCACCGTTGGGAAAGGCATCAAGCCAGAAGAGATGCAAGGTACCCTTCGATTACTACCACAGATCTCATGGAAGCGCAGGTGGACGTGCCCCATACTATAATACTGCGTCCACTGGCGTGCGTCCGTGGCGCAGTGCCTATTTCAATGAACCACTCGCTAGGATGACGGCGTATCCAAACACAATCATCTTTGTAACAAGAAACGTGGGTCATCCGATAAATCTATATGTGCCCACTGCAGCCGAAATTGACGATGTCGTGGATGAACAGGGGAAAACCTAGTTGTCGTCAGCTGCGAAGCTACATTTTCGGAAATGTATGCTGAACGCTTGTAACCTCCCCCTCACTTATCGACCTTAATGACAGTGAAAAATTAAACCCCGTGTACCTAATGGAAATTTGGGAAAAGCAATCGTCACCGAAGTTAATCTGTCGGCAAAGAGGGAGGAAAGGGTTACATCCAAATGAAAGGAAAAGTGCTAATGAAACTGGTGGAAATTAATTTTGAAAAGCGGTGAAGTTAATAAAGAAAGTAAATGTGCTGCCGTTACGTCAACAATTAACTAGCGGTAATTAGATATTTGAGATTTGGGGGAAATTACGGTCGCCAGTCCTAAGGACAATTACTATAGTAACTGAAAAAAAAGGTTATTACACATATAATTAGCACTAGAAGCGTGGCAACTGAAGGTTGACACGTGCAGTGTGAAAACTGAAAGTTTGTCAGAAGTAATAAATTTCGCTACACTCTGACTTAATTTAGCAAAAGAATTAATAAAACAGGAAAATCGAAAGTTAATTTAGTGACTGAAGTTAATAGTGAGCTTTCTTTCTGAAGCACATCGAAATTCAGTAAAATACAGTCAGTCTTGGACTACCTCAACAATCATTTCTTAAGCTACTTGAATCTACGCAATTTAGAAAGAAGAGATTTAACTTTGAACTTGAATTAAACGATTCTGAACAATTAACAATAGTAAAATTTAGTACGTACCAAGCTGAGCTGCAGTCACAGGTAAGCTAAAATATGGTAACAAAACTAGCACTCTTAATTTGTGCTTGTGTAATCTAAATACTGTAGCCAGCTACGAATACCATAACTGAACTTTGACATTAAAGCAGCGAAATAAAATGATGCTGGTGTTTGAATTTCAACGACACTCGGGTTCATTCCGGAAAAGGAAGGGACCCTGCTTGGTAATGCAACTGGGACAATGAGCAACAAATGTTCATGCTAAGTTGCTGTAATTATAGTTACGAAAATGGTACAGTTTGAAAAGCTGAGGTCTGCCATACAGTTCTAAAACTTTACGTGCTTCCAGTCTTCCTTGTTGGTTGATTGAAGGTTTGAAGCCGTCGATCGAGGAGGTGGCGACAGTCACTCATTGTCGGCCGTCGCTGTTGCAGAAGCTGGATGTTGGCGCGCCTTCTCGACACGGTCACCAGGCGAAACGGGCTCTTGATGTGCGCCAGCTAATGCTTCTCGTCTACGACACCATGTCAGAAACTATCATCGCGAGTCGAGCGCAATTACATTCTGCCAAACCCCGAAAGCGCGGCAACTCGCGGGAGCTTCACACAACACACCTGCTCCACTCGCTACTCCAGGCAGACTCTCTCTCTGCTCAGCCCGCGCTCCACGCGACAGAGTTAACACTACCAAAGATCCTACACACTTTGATTCTTCACACGACCTATCGATGTAATCGTTCGATAGCAGTTTTCCCTAGGCAAGACCCAGCGTAAAAACACAAATAATATTTACGAAACAAACCAATTATACATCGACATAAATGCATAAATATATATATATACAAATAGTAAAACAATTGCAATATACGAAGACACAGAAATGTTATATATTCAGGCAACAAAAATAAGGAAAACAAATTTATAGTACAATAGATGGAAACAGGAGGATATGCATTACCGGTGTTACACGCTATGCTCCGAAACATTTGCGACTGCGACAGCACTGTACTCCTTCATCTGTCACAGATCGCCACCTATCCTTCTTTACAGAGATGAAAGTGACTTCCCAGTTTCTGTTATAAGGCGTGGACGTCCAACACTTCGTCGCCTACTCGTGGTTTCGCCGTCTTTCAACCACTTTCCATGGACGCTCAAGACAGCACCATGCGAACAACCACCTCGCGGAGTGGCCGCGCGGTTTGAGGCGCCATGTCACGGACTGCGCGGCCCTTCCAACCGGAGGTTAGAGTCCTCCCTCGGGCCTGGGTATATGCGTTGTCCTTAGCATAAGTTAGTTTAAGTAATATGTAAGGCTACGGACTGATGACATCAGCAGTTTGGTCCCTTAGAAATTCACACACATCTGAATTGTTTTTTTGCGAGCAACCGACATGCTTCGCCGTCTCCGATATACATTTCCCGAGGTGGGTCGTAACAACCTACCCTTTGTGGAAGTGGCCTATGTCAGCGGATGTCCCCATTTGCAGTCAGAATCGTCGCTAGAATGATTTTCCATTCATCTCTGCGCCGCCAATATACACTGTTGAAAAGAATTAGGGGAACATGGGTGTCAAGATCCAGGACGTTAAATCTGTTTTGGTACAGGCTGTACCAGTGGTCTTATTGAATAGTTTGAAATTTTCACTTTCAACGCAAACTACAATGACAGTTATTTGCCACCTATTGGCTGTGTTATGCAATGGTGTCAGGTGAACCCTCGGGCGGAAGTGAGTACCGGTGTCCCAGTGTTTTCGAGTGAGTTACAGATGTGGCAGTTGTCATTTGTGGACGTTGTATTCAACCAAGCATATGTAATGCAACCTCTTAATGTAACGCAAGTTTGATCCGAAAAGGATGTACTGTTGGTGGTATTGTTTCAGATGCCAATGCCTCTCCATGTGTCATCCATAAGTTATGGACACTGTACAGGGAACTGGTCAGTACACAAGACGAGCTATACAAGATCACTGATCCATTGCAGTTGCACTCGAAGATCGATATTTGGCCTACCTCTCTTGCGCCGTCGTACGAATATCGCCAGAGCACTGCAAGACGGTCTTAGAAGAGCTACTGATACCGTTTATCCAATCACACTGTACTGGCGAGGTTACGAGAAAGGACCTTACGACCCAGACGTCCTATTCGAGTACCCCGCTTGACACGACAACATCTTGCAGCTCGCCTTTAGTTCTGACGTTCCCGTCTTGACTGACAACTTCGTCTCAGACGAGTGAAGATATCTTTAGAAGCAAGGTAATGGCCATGTTCGTGTGTGGAGACCCGTGGTAAGCGACACCTGCCAAATGCCGTCCAGGAAATGGACAGACCTCCAGGATTCTGTAATCTTGTGGGGCGGCTTCAGTGTCAGAGAGTTTGTCATTGTGCACTGTCGCGTTACGGCCAGGTAGTACATTGAACATATCTTCTGGTAAACCTTCCGGGATGTAAGGTCGTGGTCCATGAAACTCTTCAGCTCCTAACGTTTCGTCCAGAGCTGCGCTGGACATCTTCAGAGAGGTGTTTCTCCTCCGGTGAGTCTTGCCGACTGACGGGTCGGACGTCTGAGAGCGACTTATATATCGTAGAAAGTGGGCGTGGCCAGAGTTACACGTGATATGCAGAGATAATCTTTGTCAGAGATAAAACTTAACTATCGATCCTACTCTCGTCACGGATAAAACTGTCTAGCAATTCTGTAGTGCTATTGTCCAAATATCACTAAGTTTCATGGTCTCTTCTTTACGATTAAAATTATCCCTATGTTTATATATTTCAATTGCTTCTCTACAAAGCCGTGGATAGTAGTTCGTCGTCGTAGATAAAATTTTTGTTTCGGAAAACTTCACTTGATGATTTCCTGACTGAAGAGTTTCATGGGCCACTACCTTACATCCCGGAAGGTTTACCAGAAGATATGTCATCCGGTCGTGAAAGCCTTCATACTAAGTACATTGAACAGTTCCTTTGGATCACAGCCTCTCCAAGAACTCTCATCGACTATCATTGAAGAACGGGAACGGAAACCACGTGGTGACCTCCGTAGATTGGCATGCCCCGTAGGCGTCAGCCGTAATAAAAGGTCACTTAGCGCATACACGTTATTGGAGTTCGTAAGGTCCAATGAAAAGCACCTAGGATGACAGGAAGAACGATTGTTTCTACTTTGTTTTTGACACACTTTAGACATTACAGCTTTTTTTTATTCAAACGATCGATGATGTAATGATGTTTTGTTATGTACTAAAATTTTGAAAGGTAAACGTGTAATTTGGTCGCAAACTGAGTTTTCCTTTATTGCTGAACGGAGTATGGCAGACGTCCCAAATTCATGTTCACCTAATTCTTTTGTGCAGTGTATTTTCCTTTCCCTGTCACATGCCCGAAACGCTGTCAGTCACGTACTGGAAGATACTAGCACAGGTTGATTGAAATGGTTCAAATGGCTCTGAGCACTATGGGACTCAACTGCTGTGGTCATAAGTCCCCTAGAACTTAGAACTACTTAAACCTAACTAACCTAAGGACAGCACACAACACCCAGCCATCACGAGGCAGAGAAAATCCCTGACCCCGCCCGGAATCGAACCCGGGAACCCGGGCGTGGGAAGCGAGAACGCTACCGCACGACCACGAGATGCGGGCGCACAGGTTGAATCAGGTATTTAATAAATTAGGCAGTCCAGTTGTCTGGCTTTGAGACTGAGCTGCCACGTACATGGTAACACCTTAGTTATCATTATATTATAAGCTGGCTGCTCATTTCCTCTCAAAGTCTTCCTTCACCTTGCCAAAGCGCTTTGCATACGTTCCATTTCTTTTCTAGTGGGCAAAGGGAGCTTACAATATTTCGTTGCGTCACAGTGTGTGTCTAAGAAATGCGGAGCACAGACTGAGCTAATTCCGACTTCATTTTAATTCACTAGAACCCGTGATAACCTTGGACCTAAATAAGCGTCTCTGGCAAGCGGGCGGACGGCCGAGGCATGGTATGTTGTGGGAAAGGAGCGGCGGCTAGTGAAGAAGAAAGGAGACGGAATTTATTCTGCGAATGTAAATGAGTTAATTTGCAACTGTTCTGCGCGCCGGCTATTAAGGCGGCCTCTTGTGAGGCACTGGAGTGGCGGAGGGGCGTCGGCCGAGATATAGCGAGTCCTCGGGGGTGGGTGCGGGGGTGGGGGTCTGCTTTGCATGCCACAGGCTGCGCCGGCGCACTGTTCGCTGCTCCTCTCCCCGGCAGTCGAGGAATTTCCAGCCGCTGCGCTGCGGTCGGCCTTAGTGGGACGGACGTGCGTGGAGACATTTTTCAGTTCAACCCAAGCTGGACGCATTCTGCTTCTCCTCTATTAATCCGCAGACCGCAGACCAGGGCCGCTGAATTAAATCGTCTCGAAGTTTATGCTCAGTGACAATTATTCATCTATTACAGTAAAAAAAAAAACTAGCGCCCCCTCAAAAAGGGGACATTTTTGGTGACATAAGCCACTTGTTCAGCTATTGGTCATTGTCTGAGCTGTACGTAGACAGGAATTTCACTGTCTCGAAGACACAGCTACCTGCAAAGTGGAGATAAAAAAACATGTCAGAAAATATTATATATACATTAAGACAGGCAATCGAACTTTCATCATCTACCACAGTAAATAAAGCTGCTTATATCACACTTTAATTTTTTTCAAGGTCCGATCGGTCACGAAATTAAAACGACAGTGAATATCCGATGATGCTTTCCGCAGATATGTTGCGCAGTGTCCCTACTACACCTGTCGATCGCGTCTCACTACACTTTTTAGCTCTGAGAGCACACTGAGCATTTAAGGATGCCTCGAATAGTAGTGTCCAGAGGCAAGTTTGAAGTGCGTGGTGTTATTCGATAACTTCGAACTAAGGGGTTCCGCCTGATTTCATGCAGCCCGCATAACAAAACTGTTAACATGTGACTGTACAGTGTGGCAGTCGTGCAGGAACTTCGAAGCTGGGCAATTCAGAGTTGCTCTCTACCAAAGCTACGTAGTCTTAATACAGCACATAAAAGGATTACTAGTAGTACCGATAGCCTTGGTTCAGGAAGAAACATATACGAATGTGTGAAGGAGAAACTGCGAGCTGACAACTTCACTTTCTTGTTTGTTTAGCTCATAGTTAGAACCACACATCGTTGAGTGTCAGTCAGTTGTGTGTTTTATATTCTTACAAAATATAAATTGCTAGTTACACTCGTAAGTAACGAAAATTAGTTGATAGCGTAGCTTCTGCACTTTTATGCAACTAAAGCAGTTACTTTTGATGCAAGTACGGTTCACATGCACAACCATAATAAATCTGTGTAACTACGGTTGTTATTTTACACACAACAGAATATTCTTCATCACCGTCAAAGGCCAGAGCTTCTTGTTATTGCTGACAAATGCAAAAGTTGTTTATGAATGTCAGAAAAATCTTTTATATAATCTTGAAGAAGTATTGAAACGATGTCTGATAGTTTTTTTTAAGTTATCGTTTTTTGGGAAACTGCGTTTGGTAGCTCTGTATTACTAAATCAATAATTTTCGAATAAAGCCCGAATTAAACATCGACAATTTCAATTTGGCTAGTTTCTAGACAGTTTGCTGCTTCCGGTTTGAGGGGACTCTATTAAGAGGACTATCACATTCCCAAACAAAGCGAACGAAATTAGGTGACGCCCGATAAGTTCGCAACAGATATAACATACAGGTTATGCGGTTACGGTCTCAACTGACAAAGTCTGCTGGAAAAACAGCCGTTCTCTAAACTTACTTATGATAGTCTACGGTAGTTTTACAACTCCAGCAGTTATACGTTCATGATGCAGGTGGTCAGGAAAGGAAGCATGTGTCAACCGATGATCTTGTATAGCGAACTGATCAGGCGATTCGAGAAAATCGTCTGCATAGTTGAGTTCAGAACATTCGAAGTGGAATATTGTCATCAGGTATTGTCCTTCTGGATAACAATGCTCGGCCGCAGCAGCATTTTCGATGGAAAGTGTCCGATCGCCCACCATACAGACCGGTCTTGATTACAGCTGATTTTCATCTCTATGGTCACATCAGACGGTGGCTATGAGGACGGCATCTCGGTACAGACAACGATCTCCAGACCAGTGTCGAGAATTAACTTTCAATAACGATGGTGTTGGGAAGTTGGTACCATAATACGACCAGATGCCTAAATAGGAGCGGCGACTATGCAAAGAGATAGCTAGAAGCTATAGCTAAATGTTACAAATAAAGCATTTTTTATTTTCACTGTGGTTATCATTCCGCTGCCGACAGGACCTTGAGAAAACATATAGATCTTTTGTTTCCACATCTTGTAGCTACCACAGTAGACAAGACTTGTATTAGCTAGGGTCGAGAGCCAAGAGAGGTAACGCCATTCTTATTTGAAGATTCAGTGGTTTCCGTATGTTACCACCATCACCTACCATCTGTCATGCAGTGTAGGATATAAGCCTCTCTCCATATATTGCGATGTTCATCTATTCTCATTCAAGTGCGTTCTGCTTGTTTCATTATGTCGTCAGTTCACATTTCATTAGATCGCGCGCTGGATCATTCCTTACGGAAAGGAATACACCACGGAATCTGCTTCGTCCGACTTTCATCATTTCTTCTCGCTATACGCTCAAGTCAATCTCAATTTCATTACGTAACACTCGAAATCGCGTATTCAGCGCCTGTCCTTCCTTATTTCCATTTGTTTGTTTCTCTGAGCATTTTCTGGCCATTCATCTTATACACGACACGCATCCTTCTACTGCCCGTTGCATAACCACTCATTTGTTGAATTGTTGTTGCGTCAACCAGCTATTCAACATATCTGAGCTACAATTGATAATATACACACGCTATATAGTCTTTCCGTTGACGGCCGTTTGAGAATTTATGCCCACATTCACGTGTTCAAAGTGATTCCGCGTTAACGTTACGATCTTTCATGCATGTGGAAAAGGATAAATGTACCAATTTGAGGTAAGGGTCAGAGGTCTGACACGAACGAGTCGAAACGTAAAGCGAAAATCGGTCTGACAATTTCTGACAGTGGAATACATTATCGGTACTGTTGTTTCTTAGTTTGTAGGGTAGGCAACTTTCAGAATTGGTAACCAAAACAAGAAAAATATATCCAGTAATATAAATCAAAGTTACGTTTAAGTTACGTTTAAGTAGTTCTAAGTCAAGGGACTGATGACCACAGATGTTAAGTCCCATAGTGCTTGGAGCAATTTGAAACATTTTTGAACAGATGCGGCTATTACTTTTGAAATAAGATACAGTTTACCAAGTTTCTTCCATCTGTTTTGTTTTCATTCGCCTGCTTATTATATTTTAGGAAACACCACTTACAGATAACAAGTCATCAACTTCGTTTTATATTATAAATAGTGATCAAAAAGTTTCTGTTCGAAGGCCGCACAGTCCACAATCGTTACATCGATATCTACCGTGAGCATTGAGGGAATTATCTCATTGATGCTCCAGGTTCGAGATATCCCTATGATAAAACAACGTGTTCTGGCGTGTGAAGAAGTCCGCAACTCTTTGCTGCATCTCGTCGCACGACAGAAATCGTCGACCTTTTTTCAGTGGACCGAAGGCGTTGTAAGCGCATGGGGAGCGATTAGGACTATAGTACGGGTGCCCGAATGTCTTCCACCTGTCCGTGAAGTATGAGGCTGGCTTCCCACATCGACCAGCGTCTTGTGTTGAACAGCGAGCAGCACAGAACTTGGCGCACCATACCACAACGTGGTTTGCATCAAACATGCTACCCCATACACATTCTTCATTCTGCGTTGGATATCTGCCAGTGTTTGGACGCATTTGATAATAACGTCACCATACTAAAAGTTTCCACATTTACCGCATGAGCTTCAGAAAGTCATGGACGCCACACTAATCACTTGGCTACATGTCGGTGCTTATACACCAGCATCGGAATCGCACTACGTTGCATAATCGCTGCAGGAGTGACCTCAAACGAATCGCCCCTTACATTCTGTAAATTTATTTTACTTTGTCACGTGTTCTCCTTTCTCCGTTAGCGTTGATTATCATATTTGCGAAGATAACTATTTCTGTTTTTTGGGTACACATTGGTGTATTACGGAAAAATGGACGCAATATCGTTCCCTGTGGTACAGCTGTTACGATTATTACCCACTGAAAATTCTGTTCCGTCTCGAACATTACATAGTTCACCCAGTGCGATTACATTAAAAAAAGAAACACAACGAAGGCGTTATGCAGATTGGTCACACACTGTTGTTCATAAAAGCATCGAACGAAGATGCAAAATTTTGAAGTTTGGCGGCCGATCGATAAATGCGTGACGCTGCAGCACAATTTCCGTTCGCAGCGAACACTGATATTAAGCAGACGATGTGTCGATATCAGGGCACGAAGTATTTGCGAATTTCATCCTTTGTACTCAGTTGGGCAGTAACTGCGCCTCGCAAACAGGCAAGTAAACAATATACGCAGATGAAACTTCATGGACGATTAAAACTGTGTGCCGGGCCGAGACTCGAACTCGGGACCTTTGCCTTTCGCGGGCAAGTGCTCGGGCATAAGTCGGCATGGATTCTTTAGTAATGCATAGCGACTCAGTTTATATGTTAAATCGTCAATGTGAGTTTCGGTAAAGGTTGGCAGGTAGGACACGAGGTACTTGCAGAAGTAAGGCTATGAGGAGGGGCTGTGACTCGCGCTTGGGTAGCTCAGGTGGTAGAGCACTTTCCCGCGAACGGCTAAGGTCCCCAGTTCGAGTCTCGGTCAGGCACACAGTTTTAATCTGTCAGAAAGTTTCATATCAGCGCACACTCCGCTGCAGAGTGGGAATCTCATTCTGAATATACGCAGATATCAGCGTTTGAGAGACGGTGTGTATTTGGGCTCAAAGAGGCCAGTTGGAGTAATAGGTGAATCGAGCGATATTTGAATAGGAGCGATGCCATTATTCGACGACGTCGGCAGTAATGGGTGATCATGACCGAACAAGACGGAAGCGGTCGGCCTGGAAAGCCGAAGGACATGATTACTGGACAGCCATCAGAGAGGCAATCAGATCTCTGTATTCGTGGATCTGACGTGTAGCTAGTGATTCACTGACCATTTGTGCTTGTGCCGATTTTCCCGCAGATACGTAGGGTCGGTATGGTTAATCATATGTGGCAATGTTAGTTGGTGGCCGGATGCCCTTCCTGCCGCCACCCCGTACCCTCTGGGAAGGAATTAGTGTACCCCAACTGCCTGCGACTAGTGTAGTCCATGGAATAGTGCGAAAGTGTACAGATGTCTGCGAGCCGTGTAACTGAGAGGGGACGTGGGGACCAGCCCGGTATTCACCTAGGAAGATGCGGAAAACCGCCTAAAAACCACACCCAGGCTGGCCAGCACACCGGCATTCGTCGTTAATCCGCCGGGCGGATTCGATCCGCGGCCGGCGCTCCTACCCGAATCCCGGAAGCAGCGCCTTAGCGCGCTCGGCTAACCTGCTGGGTCAGTGATTCACTGACCACAAGAACCATAAATAGGCGGCTCACAGAGACTGAGCGACACGCCGCCTCTTGCGCTGATTACCAAGGCCCTCTGTACAGCAACAAGACCCTTTGCAGTGGTATCGGCTGCATTCGGTTTTGAGTCTCATGGACTAGAGTGGAACCGTCTTCAGTGATGAGTCCCGCTTTCAACTGAGCCCGGATGGTCAGCGATGACTTGTTTGTAGGCACCTGAGGCAGCGGTGGGATACGAACACGAATGACACTCGCCATACTGCCCGACAACCAGCAGTGGTGATCTGGGGTACCATTTCTTTTCATAGAAGGACCTATTTGTTTGTTACTACCGACACCATGTCAGCACAGCGGTACGTCGACGAGATTCTATGGCCCGTTTTGTTGCACTTGATGACTAGCCATCCTCAGCTTACATTTCAGCAAGGTAATGTCCGCCCGCACACAGTCTCCAAGCATGTCTTCGCGCTTCAAAACCCCACCTCAGCCATCAAGGTCGCCGGATCTCTCCCCAATTGAGAACGTTTGTAGCCTCCAGCTAGCACTGGATTTTGAGGATCAAACGCGCCGACTGGATAAAGTTCGGCGCTATATCCCTCGGGAACACATCAAACAACTCTGCCACTTACAGCCAAGCCCAATAACTGCTTGCATAAGGGCCAGAAATGGACCAACGCGTTACTGACTTGCTCAATTTGTGAACCTGATTCTCCTGAATGAATCATCCAGTTTTTCTAAAATTGTAATCGTTTACTTGTCTGTTCATGTAATTCACGTCTACTAATTTCCGTCCCATTCGGATAATTCCTTCGTACTGTTTGTTCTTTCTTTTTTTTCATTTTGGTGTACATAGAGTACGAAAATCATTTTTACCACTTGCTATTCTTTTAGCGATAGTTTGTTCTGCACCAGTTGGAATTTCGGATTAGTACTGCCGTGATAATTACACGGGATCTTTGTTTGACTCGTTTTGGTACATGAAAATCTGTAAGGAAGTCCCTCCACGAGGAACTAAAGGTGAAAGTGGTGTGAGCTATAGACAGTGGCGGGCCGTGCGTTGCCCAGGCAACGCTGCCCATCGGGCGCCTCCTTACCCAGACTGCTCAGCGGTGATTGGTGGGCGCCGTTTCCGGCGCAGCGTCCCAGTGCGTCGCGTAGCGGAGCTCCCCTTTAAATGCGACGCCGCGCAGCGGACGCGCGGTCTTATAGCAGGTTTCACGCCGGCAATTATTGTTTCCGCCGACGTCCTGCAATCGCCGGCTTCTGGTAGTCAGGAAACTGGCCGCTGGCGTAATCTCCGACAGCCGAATGGACCTTGGATTTCTCACGCTTGCCGCTACCGGCTCTTTTATCCAAGCTGCTCTGCAGCTGTTACGTAATATGCGGTTCGCACACTGACAATTTGATAGTATACCTTCCTTAAGTAAAATTTTTATGTGCCCGAAGATCTTCCACAAAATGGTCAATAGGAGTGACTGGGCCATTAAGCTGTCATCGCTATACCTGGCTTTAATAGCATATCGTGTCCCACAAGGCTCTGTCTTTCGGTTCTTATTTTCTTTGTGCACGTTACTGACCTTACGTGATAAACATCAGCATAAACCTGATTTGTTTTGTTTGCAGATGTCACAAAGCTTGCGGTAAATCACAGGTCTAGTTTAGTCGTACAAGGAACACAAACTAGACCTCTTATTTTAAGGGAAAACACCACAACTGCAAGATATCAGCCCGAGCAGTCGATCCTGTGCGAAAATTTGGACCTTAATTCCGACAGTGCGCAGTTATGAATGTGCAGCATTTAGATTTCGCTAGCACTGGTTTTTTTGTCACTCGCTCCGCTCCATTACAGCCACATAATGCCAGGGCACGAAGTACTGTACAGTGAAATGATCAAGAAGTGCGAGAAATACTGTTGTGACAATGGTAATATTGTAAGTAGGCTGTTTAGGTTTTTATGTTGGTAACGCCATGAAGCGATCTATATGAAAATCACTGACTGTGCTGTGTGCAGCCTTTGCCTGGTTTGCATTGTTGGAATTTGCTATTGTAGTGTTGGGCAGTTGGCTGTTAACAGCGCGTAGCGTTGCGCAGTTGGAGGTGAGCCGCCAGGGGAGAGAGATGGCAGAATTTTAAGAGCGGGCGATCTGGACGTGTGTGCACCAGAAAGAGTAAATTTGTAATACTGGATATCATGAACTGATATATATATATATTATGACTTTTGAACACTATTAAGGCAAATACATTTTTTGTTCTTTATCAAAATCTTTCATTTGCTAACTATAACTATCAGTAGTTAGAATCTTTTATTCAGCTGGCAGTATTGGCGCACGCTGTATTGCAGTAGTTTGAGTAACGAAGATTTTTGTGAGGTAAGTGATTTGTAAAAGGTATAGGTTATTGTTAGTCAGGGCCATTCTTTTATAGGGATTATTAAAAGTCAGATTGCGTTGCGCTAAAAATATTGTGTGTCAGTTTAAGCACAGTCATTTATAATTTTTCTAAGGGGACGTTCCAATATGCTTTGCTCGTTAAGTCGAAGTTTTTAATCTGTAGCATATGCTAAGGAATTCCGAGTAATTGACAGCGTTTCTTAACTACCTGTTCTTACTTCTAGTGGGCTACTGTACACTGATTTATTTTTGCACGAATTAAGTCAAATTCGTGTGTGCTTCTTATCTAATCCTTAACATAATTTTAACATTCTCCAGTTCACATCACCCTGTTGCCTGATTTTCGTTTCATCTTTACAAAGCTATCAAAGCTGCAAACTCTCAGCGAAATTTCTTAAAAAAATTATTTTTGTATACTTCTCTTGGTTTTAACCTTCAGCATTTTCTGATTGTCTTTCTTGCTTTCCTCGTTACCATTGCTTTTGTCTTATGTGTACAGCTATGTTTTCACTGTATGCTCTGTAAATACAGTTTAATAGATTTCTTACATAGTCAAAAGCTGTTCTGTTGTAACTATATGTCTCATTAACTATATGTCTCATCTCAATTCCTCCTTATAGACGATTATATTCTCTTCAACAATGGAACGGTATACATACTTCAAAGCACATAAAATGTGTCTACTTACTTCTTTCAGTGTTTTACTATGTAGTTTTCATTGATAGTTTTGTGTTTCTTGCTTCTTGGTACTGATCACCACGTTAATTTTGTAGGGCAAGAACACATTCACCGTTATAAAAGAAATTCAATTACTCTGCTGCTTTTTACATGGTAGGAAGATTTATCTGTGGGCGTAATAGCCAAACAATATTCCCTGGTTTTACTACATGTTGCCACTGTCACTGCTTTGCGAAAAATTTTCCTTCTTTAGTAATGATGGAATTATTGCATCCAGTTTGTGTTCCATCGACTCTGCATCACTTTCCTTCAGTGAACATGTCTCAAACATACTCAGTATTGTGGGGACAGCTCAGTTAAGCTATTTAAGAGTTCAGTGCACAAGAGACTGTCGCAGTTTCTATTAACCCTCCGACTCAGTTAAGTCATTGCTGACTGGACTAGAGGATGCCTGGCCAGTCCCTGGAGTCCCTACTGCACTCTAGAGAGTACGTCCACGAGAATCGATACGGTCGGCTGGTGGATTGCTTCGGCTGTGCACCGCAATGCGCTTCTCCCGAGGCTGATTAGCGAAGCGGCTAATTACACGCCATTCTGACGCCTTGAAAGCTGCGGTTCACTCAATTGATTTGAGTGCCTCTTCGATGTCTTTATCGCCTCTCGTATTTGAAAAGGAATAAACGAGCATTTCTCTTCAGTATGACAGAGGATTCAAAATTATTGTAAAAGGCTGTCTTTAGAGGAACCCAGTTGTATCAGTTACATCTACAACATTTTTCCTGTCTTTTTCAGTGTGTCAGCTTTCAGTTTCTTTGATGATGGTCACAGATATTAATTTCATAGTAGCTGGAATTTTTGTTACAAAGTGAAAGGAAAGTATCAGGTAGAAAAGGCAATGTCATGTCAGTATTACTTACTATGGGACACTAAAGGTGATTTTACAATAATAATAAAAACCGTAAAAATTGCTCTAGGTTAACAAAAGGAAACTTAGGATCTGTCAGACGGCAATCAATTTAGCTTTAGGAAATGTAAAGGTACCACAGTGGCGGTTAGTGGTAAACTGAAGAAACCACTGTTGCAGTTTTGATTTTGTGTCCTACATTTCATGGGTTCTACACGGATACACATCCGGGCTTGCTGCTCCATCCTACGGTCTTGGCATTTTTTCGTAATGGTATGTGTGTGAGTGGAAGTGGGAGGGTGTGGCGAAGGGCCGATGGCGTTGGGGGTAGGGGTTTGGTTATATAGCTTGGTGGATGCCCCTATTTTGATCCTTCCTTATTCATTGAATAAAATGTTCTCGGGTTTCCAACTGCGTCAATTGCTTAAAACTACACGAGCTTTCGGCCAATCACTCCTTGGCCATTGTCAAGTGTTATGACTGCCAGCTGGCTGTTGGTGCGCCCTTATACGCTAGCTGCCGGCTGTGACGTCACTGGTGCCCGTGACATTGCCATATATGAGCATGTTTTGAGTCGGCGTTCGATGTACCTTCTTCCACCGCGCGATCGCTGGATCCCACGCAGCGCTGAGCTGCAAGCCACCGTCTCTATTCAAGGTGTTTGTGGTAATTTTTATGTCAATAGCTTCCTTTATTAAACTGTCCCAGAAGCCGTTAGTGCGAGCCACGACAGAGGTATCGTCAAATTTTATGTGGTGACCGTTTTATAACGCATGCTCAGCTAACGCAGATTTCTCTGGATAGCGTAGGCGATAATACCTCTCATGTTCTTTCCTGCGTTGTTCCACAGTGCGAACTGTTTGTCCGATGTATTTCTGGCCACACTCACAAGGTATTTCGTAGACTCAAGGTGTTCTGAGACCTACTGCGTCTTTAACTGGTCTCAGTAATTGACGGATTTTCGTTGGAGGCCTGAAGATTGATTTGATCTTGTGTCTTTTCAACAGACATCTTACCTTGCCCGACACAGAGCCACAGAATGGCAGCAAAGCAAGTTTCTTTTCTTGCTCTTCGTCGGTGGTTTCACCTGATGGGCGCTGTAGCCGTTATTCCTGGAAACCTTGCGTAGGTGGCTCAGTTTCTGGGGCAGGTTCAGAGGTGTACAAATTCCCCTTGCAGCCTGCTTGCCCCTAGCTCCTCTGCAACCTTTCATGCAGGTCAGCCTGCCACGACGTAAACACAAGAGTGCGCGTGTACTGAGGCATAGTGGGTAATGCGGCCGACACGGGCTCCCGCAAGCCCGGGCTACCTGGGTCCCCGCAGGACTGCCAAGCTTCACGGGACCCTCTCAGCTTGCTGCGCCTGACAACAGGTTGCGCTGTCAAGCTACCGTGACTAGAGTAGCCAGGTAGTTAGCCCGCAGTCCATTTATCGCAACGGTGGGGGCAGCACAATGAATAGATCGAACTTAAGTGAGATTGAAAAAAAATTTACAGCTGGCGAATACATGCTGGTAATGAAACAGAGCACAAGTGCCGCATGGGAAACTTTTTCGTGTGTTTATGAGGCCGCTTCAAATAAATCTCAATGCAGACTATGTAAAAAGCTCTTAAGTACTTATTCGGGAACCTCGAGTATGTTACGACATGTGAGCAAATTTGACAAGCAGTTCCCTCACTCCGTAAATATCTTGAAAGAGGACAAAGATTTAGTGGCCGAAAAGTGCGTCGAAATGTGTGCTGAGGACCTGAGACCATTTAGCAGTATAGAGGGAGATGGATTTCTTAATTTAGGGCAGACACTGATCGACATAGGTAAAAAATATGGCTCAGTTGATATTAAAAATATTATGCCTTCCCGAGTGGCAGTAGCTAGGAAAGTTCAAACCTTAGCTGATAAAGAGCGCAGAAAAATGCTCCCAGATATAGTGCATGCGATTCGTTCTGGAATATGTGCCAGTACAATTAATCTATGGACAGACAATTACAAAGGGGTGCATTAAAATCCGTGACAATGCATTACATAAATTCAGACTGGCGTTTGAATAAATATGTACTGATGTGCTCTGCGTTTCCTGACTGCCCAAAAACTGGCTCGAATATTCTAAACGCAAGCCGGGTGCCATTACAAAGACGTGGCTGGTTTACCTTTCGCAAAATAATGATTGCCGATCCGACTTAATTGCAGATTGGGAGGCCGTAATCCGGGCAAATCCAGCGAATTTAAAAATTCCGTAGGATAGTTGACTACATCATCTTGGTTAGTAACGGAATAAACTGACTTGTATGTCATCAGTTCGCCAGGTATCATATTTTGAATCTGAAAATTAATTTCGTTAACATCAAGGTTTTTTGCAGCCAATATAACACGTTCGCTCAACCAAAATTGGTTTGGAACTGTTAAACGACATTTGCTGTGCGCGAATTGTCAAACACAATGACTGTGAATGTGGCCGGCCGGGGTGGTCGAGCGGTTCTAGGCGCTACAGTCTGGAACCGCGCGACCGCTACGTTCGCAGGTTCGAATCCTGCCTCGGGCATGGATGTGTGTGATGTCCTTAGGTTAGTTAGGTTTAAGATGCTCATGGAAATATTGAAAAACCTTCTCCATGGAAACATGCGTAAATGAGCCAACTTTCATGGTAACCAGCAAATGATTTGAAAATCTTTTGTAAGGTACTCTATTCCATGCACTGTCCGAAGTATTATGTAGACAGTGATGTTCCTCTTGAACGTCAAGTGTGCAAAATTTCTTCAAGATCGGAATAAAACTATAGGTTGGTGTAGAAGTGTGTAAGTGAAGTACCCTCCGTCATGCACCGTTCAGAATTTTAAGCAGACAGCGCCCTTCATCCTGTTTTTAATATCAAGTGTGTCAAATTTCATCAAGATCTGAATAAAAACGTACAATTTGTCGAATTCCGTTAGGCATAGTAACCTCTGCCATGCACCCTACGAAATTTTATGTAGTCTGTGACCTTCCTCTTGATTTCAAAGTACAGCGTGCTAAACTTCATCAAGATTGTATGCAATACAAACACACAGACACAATGATAACGCACTTTCAGTTTTCCTCAAATTTTCTAATTTTTCGGTCGATTTTCCAAAAATTTTATTTCTTAGAAACCTTGTCCTGAGAATTACGAACACAGCAATAAAAAAAAAATTAGCAGAATTGGTCCAGCCGTTCTCGAGTTTTACGCTTATCAACACATTTGGCAATTCGTTTTTATTTATATAGATAGTAAGCCCGAAATATACGCGTAAAGGAAGAATGTACAAATAAAACCCAATATTTTTTGACCTGAAATATATATATATAATGTTGGGGTTTCTCTTTTGGTGCTCAGGTAAAATAAAAACTTTTAATTAACGTTCATAATACGACAATGACGCGCGCAGACTAAACGGCTGCGTAGCGCAGCTCAGCAGTAGTATGGGCAGGCAAGCAAGTTTCCCGCAGCCCGCCCGGGTTGGGTTCTGCTTGGCTTGGCTGGGAGTGAAGCAGCCTGCCCGTTCTGTTGACAAACCCGCGGCGGCCTGCCCGCCTGGCCACCAGGCAAGCATGGGCGGGTTAAAAGCGGAACGTGTACACCACTGGGCAGGTTATCGTCGTCTGATATTACTCTTGCACGATGCACCAATGTTTGTAATACTGTGCGCTTCTGTGCTGGATGATGATGGCTGGTGGCGTGCCGGTACAGGTCTGTGTGGGTGGGTTTTCTGTAGACGCTGTGGCCAAGGCACCCATTTACTTTACGGTGGACAAAAACGTCGAGGAAGTGCAATGCATTATCTTTTTCCACCTCCATGGTGATCTGGATATTACTGTTGATGCCATTTAGGTGTTCCAAAACTCGTCTAGTTTCTAGCGTCCGTGTGGTCAAATGACGAACGTGTCGTCAACGTATCGAAAGAAACACTTCGGCTTCAGTGGCCCAGTATCTATGGCAATATCCTCAAAATTCTCCATGAAGAGGTTTGCAACAGCTGGAGCCATATGGCACAGGTAGGTATTACAGAATGCCACAAAGTAACTAGCTGGCGTGGCTTCGCAAAATTCTCAGCCTTCCTCAACAGATGAAAAAACCATTAATTGAATTAAAAAAATATCATCAGTGATGAATGTCATGTCTGTGTTAAAGTCACGAACTGTGATTACTTTAACGATTAAAACATATTATTGTTGACCTACGTAAAGCAACAGACAATGCCCTCATAGATGTCATCCAGGGAAGTACCGAGCCCAAAGGCCGACACACCCGAGTGTGTTTGTCACACAAGATTAGCTACGGGTGTCCCGTGTGTTGTCGAAGCCTGTGCTGTCAGACTGCAGTCCAGGTACCGAGACGCGGACTTCCCTGGATGCAACTTCGAAAGTTGCTAATCCGGTTGAACGGAAAGGCACGCCTTTGGAGCGCAGTGCGACTGCTACTTTTGCTCTGATGTACTGGGTGGAAGCAGAGGGTTACAGAGAACGGTTTCTGGATGAGGTATCGAATATATTGCTTCCCCCTAATTATACCTCCCGAGGAGATCACGAATGTAAAATTAGAGAGATTAGAGCGCGCACGGAGGCTTTCAGACAGTCGTTCTTCCCGCGAATCATACGCGACTGGAACAGGGAAGAGTGGTAATGACAGTGGCACGTAAAGTGCCCTCCGCCACACACCGTTGGGTGGCTTGCGGAGTATAAATGTAGATGTAGATGTAGATGTAATGCGGGGAGCTACAGCCGTAGAACTTTGAAATGAATGGAAGTAAAATGAACCACAATACCTGTAAGTGGTGATTTCTCCGCTGTCAGAACCAGTTTCGCTGCTTTAAAACAGCACCTTCAGGTAAACCATACAAGAAGGAAAGGTTCCCACGTAATACATATGGTCGAAGTACTACAAGAATCTTCTTAAGAAATTAAAAATTTGGATAATTTTAAGAAAAAATTTAAATGTTCTTGTACAACCTTTGTACAGTATTCAAACAGGCAGAAAAAAACTAAACTTAAAGGAACTTACAATAGTGTCACGTTAGCGCACGAAGACTCGCCAACGTTCGTAGTCGAAAATCAAGCCCCTGAGGAGGACAAGTTGACAAATAAATATGTTAAATCCTGCGTACTCGTGAAATGTGGGGTGTCTGGGAAACCTGCTTTCTCGGATCGCTAGACAAAGAATTCAAACAAATCGTATTAATGAGTTTATTACGAAAAGTACATGACGATACTTAACTTTGTGAATAACATAGATATGTCGAAAGCAAATGGCGACAGACAAAATAAGCAATGTTACACAGTAGAAGCGAAATGACTAGTCTTGAGTCTATTCTTGAACTGGGCGGCGGCCAGTTGGGCGATGCGCTTGTGTTCTCTTTACACAGAGACCGCTGATGTCGCGTTGTCGTCCTGGAAAGGGGTCGGCCAGCGTGCAATTGGCTGACGTCTTCTTCACAGCCCTCTCTGCTCTCTCGTTCCCGAATGGCATGCCGGCGCTTGAGTTTATGCCGTAACAAAATAAAACAGATTTCGGACCGAATAGTGTGGTGGCACACTACTAGAAAAAGAACATACGTGTCTAAGCACGATGAGTGAAAACGAAAGACATGAATAGGGAACAACGGCCAGTATTACGATCAGACAGACGGCGTAGCAATGGGTTTTAACACTTGTACTTAAACAACTGTGTACTGTATGAATTGTCAATCAACTGTAGACAACGACTGCTACCTTCAACCAATCGTTCGATCCGTCGGCGATAGAAATCCTCTCTTTGGTCACGGAGCCATTCCACCAGAACAGCTGCGTAAACGGTCTCATCGGCGGTAAATCTGTGATGCATCTCCCCCCCCCCCCCCCCCCCGTCCCCCACGAACAAATTCTTCCATCTTGCCGATCAGACGGGAAACAAATGGTGCAAGGTATGGACCGTATGCTGGATGCCTCCAAGCCTTTCATCGAAAAACGTTAAAGCAAAGATTGTGTTTTGCTTCACGTGTAGTGTGTTCCATTGTCTAACAGGAGAACAATGCCTTTGCTTAATTCTTCACGGCTCTTGTTTATGGCGTTGCGCAGCATCGTCGGTGTTGCGCAGTACAAATCGGTGTCCTTGAGCCCATTTGCCATAAACTCTCTGCACACGAGTCGAAGTAAACGGTGGTTGTGACCTCCCTTGCGGTTGTCACAACTTTGGGTTTCTTCCGCTGAGGCGAGGCGGTGCGTCCCCATTCCATAGACGCTCTCTTTGTTGCACGGCTGAAATAACTGATTCATGTCTCATCGTCCGAAATAACACATCTTAGGGAGTCACTGCCTCGCACGGGGTAATGCTCAAGGAATACCAGAGGCGCCATAAACCTTGGGTGTTCCTGGGGAGCTGTTAAAGTGATAGTCCAACCAAGCGTGCGACACAGTTTCCGATACTGCAAACATTCTTAAACGATGGCCGCATCACTGCTTACTGAAATACGCGACTGCTGAGAAATGAGTGCAATAGTCTCCTTACGACTGTTACGATTTACTTCATCGATGCTTGGATATGTCTGTCTGTGTGCTCGATGTCGATGGCCGCTCTTCCTGATCAGCGTCGCCCACGTCCGTGCGGCCTTGCTGAAATTGTTGACAACATTTCACCGCGGCTGGACAGGACAATGCATTTACTCCATACCCCGCCAGAATTTCACAGAGAATCTGCGTACATTATTGACGTCTTGACGAAAAGAATCGCAATGCCCTGCGTACCGCAACTTTGCAGTAAGTTTACGGTTTCCGCGCCATTTCACTTACACTCTGACGCAACTGTTATCCGTACCACAGCAGAACTTTGTCTACAGAAAACTCGAGAGCACTCGCCTTCCTTACGACAATGCGCCATCCACGTTGTGCAACGCTCTTAGTGTGGGATGACATGTGTAACTTACTGAAGTCCGTGCGTATCTTAGATTAAATGAAGCTACGCTACGAATAGTGGATCGAAACTTCATTTCTCTGTTTAGCATCAAACCACTACGCATAAACCTTTTGTCTTCGATTTATTTTTGTGTCTTTCGCAGAGTTTACGAATGCTGTAAGAACAGTCTGGAGAGTAATTTTAAGTAGTTTATTGTCCGTAAATTAGTGACGGTAAACTCAGGCAAGTACCACCGGAGTTTCTGGACCCCATCTGAAATAACATGACGTGTGCTCCGGCAGTACGGAAATATACACCTCTAAAATATTTTGAATACTTACAACTAAATTAATTGTCTGTGATCTGCATTCATTATATTTTTGCTTCGTCTTTTTGCCATCATTGTCGGGTGGAGAGGACTAAAATTAGCGTGGAGGCAGCTGCAGTGACGACATGCAAAAGTACCAAATCCAGAATCAATGAGATAGCTAATATTACTACTTTTAGATGTTTAGTTCTATTACAATGCTATTGTAGTTCTTTCTCACAGATTATGTTCCGAACACTTTCAACAGGAAGTGCAGTATCATAGAAAATGTCTCTCACTGAGGAGGAGACGTTTACTCACTTATATGCTCGTACTTATTTATGTAGCTCTTCTTGTAAAACCATTGAAAACCGCATGTTGACGAGCTCTAAAGACTCAAGAACAATAGCAAAATTTTCAGAATATAAGGAAATTAATGTGCCCCATTGTTATACAAAAGTTATTAGTAATAGTAAACCAGTCCTCAGCCGAGAGTTATTTACTGCCATTTGATTCACTCACCTAAGAGCCAGACGAAGTTACCTAAGTTGCGCACTTGGTGATTAAAGCAAATAGCCTGTATCCACGTGCGAGGCAACGAATGTGTGCACGGACTGTTCTCCGCAATAAATGGCAGCAATGCCGCGTGATTCCAGCAATTTGCCTGCAGTTTCATTACAACTTCTGTCAACCGCAAGCTATTCCTACCACTATTTTCTTACTGATGTTGCCGAAGTGAATGTGGTTGAGGGAGGTTAAAAGGTCTATAATGATTCGATAAATATCTGTACGTTTTGATGTCAGGATGCTGCTAGTGGAACAAATGGTTTTCAGTTTTCTCAGTGTCTTGCATAAAGCTATTTTCTGGCAGCAGTACTATCGTACTAAACGAAAATATGATGCCTTATGACCTATTTATACTCGAGTTCGACTCCTGAGCAGTGCTACACCCTTTTGATTTCCTAGGGCTATCATTCTGTGAAACGCCAATCTCCTCGGCATTTTCCGGCTAGAATGAAATAACATGGATCAGACTGAAACTTCCGTTCCTGTTTTTAAGCGTTTCCGATATACTTTCGTCGCTAGACTCCTTAATTGTCTTGTCAAAAAATGGTTCAAGTGGCTCTGAGCACTATGGGACTTAACATCTATGGTCATCAGTCCCCTAGAACTTAGA
This sequence comes from Schistocerca cancellata, assembly GCF_023864275.1. Classification (NCBI taxonomy): domain Eukaryota; kingdom Metazoa; phylum Arthropoda; class Insecta; order Orthoptera; family Acrididae; genus Schistocerca; species Schistocerca cancellata. The sequence continues at coordinate 97,457,958 of NC_064631.1, read as the reverse complement.
GCTACTTAACCCTAACTAACCTAAGGACATCACACAACACCCAGTCATCACGAGGCAGAGAAAATCCCTGACCCTGCCGGGAATCGAACCCGGGAACACGGGCGTGGGAAGCGAGAACGCTACCGCACGACCACGAGCTGCGGACAATTGTCTTGTCCCGGGAACCTGGAGGTTGTACTGCAATACTGGTTTTGACATATCTAATTTCAGGCTTTCTCGCGGACAGGTCACTAACTTGCCCACGTAAATCGCTAATGCTGCTTATACATGTCCTTCACTGGTCTGATGGTCCGTCCAAAGATTTTTTTTTCCCATCAGTCTTCTGACTGATTTGATGCAGCACACCACGAACTCTCCCGTACTAACCTCTTAGAGTAGCACTTGCAACCTACGTCCTCAATTAGTTTGCTGGTTGTAGTCCAATCTCTGTCTTCCTCTACAGTTTTTGCCTTCTTCTGTAGCAACACATCTCAAATACTTCGATTCTCCCCTGTTCCGGTTTTCCCACAGTCCATGTTTCACATACAATGTTGTACTCCAGACGTACATTTTCAGAAATTTTTTCCTCAAATTAAGGCCGATATTTGATATCAGTAGACTTCTCTTGCCAAGGAATGCCTTTTTGCCATAACTAGTCTGCTTTTGATGTCCTCCTTGCTCCGTCCGTCATTGATGTTTCTGGTGTGAAAGGATCAGCCGCCAGAGAAACCTGACGACCTGTCTTGAAAGATTGTTTTGACTTTCCTGTATGCTGAGACTGTCCTTCTGACAATCATTTCTTTTTCGATTTCTTCACATTTTCCATGCAGCTATTTCGTCTTAGCTGTCCTGCACTTCCTACTTACGATATGCCAAATTGGAGTGGAGTGCTGTATACATGTACAATCTATTTTCTGTGGCGTAGAGCATTCTTAGCATTCCAAAACAGACCTTCATTCCTTATTGGTGGCAGTGCAGTGCACTGAATTATGGATGATTTTCACAAAACTTGTACCAAGATACAGCAGAAAACTATCTTGCGGTTGTTGTTTCTCACCCTCTTCTTCGATCTCTACGATATATTTCCGTGGTTTTAGCCACAATGCTCGCTGGATTTATCGGCCAGACTACTCATTCGTTTTCATCAGCTGCGGTAGCAGTCACAGTGGCCCACACTCGTAAATCGAGCGCTGAAAAATCTCTTTTGCGGAACTAATAAATCATGAGAAATTATTCCGGAATTTGCAGCAACGGTAAGTGGTTTAACACCCGCTAGCTTTCGGCCGCGTGCTCCTCTGCCAATGGCAAAAGGTAGTCGGTTTCATTGCTGTTGTCACCCCTATACAGCCGAACGTCCGCACTTGACGGCTCTGGTTCCCAGTCCAACGCCGTGTAACGTAATGTTTACGTTGCGAGCCTGCCACTCCCGCTTCTACCTTCTGGTGGCCGGGTCCCAAGTTATGGACAGTTTGAAGCCCCAGTCTTTATTAAGCACATAGACGATACCTCTACTTTTAAACAGGCCTATAGTCTCTGGGATAGCATAATAAGAGGATAGTATGATAAAAGTTTGGGACTCTGCCAATGGAAGGCTCAAGTAGGCGCTATGAGCTCGCACTGAAAGTACTCGAATGGCACTGGACTAGGCACCAGTGACTAGTTAACAAGGTCGGCAGCAGTAGTCACACACAGACGCCACCTGACAATGGCAGAGGAGCATTTGCCGACTGCTAGTGGGTATTCGACGCGGCTGGAAGCTCTAGATAATTTTATCACGGCATATAGCCGCGAAACCAAGCACTCTTAGATAATGATCCATACTCTGCATCCATATCCGAACGAGATCTACACAGATACAGTGCAAGCCAACGTGCGGTGCGTGGCGGAGTGTACTCTGTGCCACTATTTATCGTTTTCTATCCTGTTACACTGGCAAGTAGAGCGAGGGAAAATCGACTCTATACGCCTCCGTATGATCCCTAATCTTTCGTATCTTATGTTTGTAGTCCTTAAGCACATGTATGTTGGACGCAGAAGAATCACTCGGCAGTCAGCTTCGAATGCCGGTTCTCTGAATTTTCTGCTGCGTTGTCTATGGCGCCTTGTGACGGTTCGCGCTGCTTCCCCCCGTCGGAGGTTCAAGTTCTTCCTCGGGCATGGGTGTGTGTCTTGTCCTTAGCGTAAGTTAGTTTGTTAGATCAAATAGAGTGTAAGCCTATGAACCAATAACCTCAGCAGTTTCATCCCTGAGGAACTTACAAAAAATTTCCGAAATTTCGCAATTTTATCAATAGTGTTTCTCGAAAAGAACGTCGCCTTCCTTCCAGGGATTCACATTTGAGTTCCCGAAGCATATCCGTAACACTTACGTCTTGTTCGAGCCTGTCCTTCGATGTCGTCCTTCAGTCCGACCTAGTTGTTGTTGTTGTTGTGGTCTTCAGTCCTGAGACTGGTTTGACGCAGCTCTCCATGCTACTCTATCCTGTGCAAGCTGCTTCATCTCCCAGTACCTACTGAAACCTACATCCTTCTGAATCTGCTTAGTGTATTCATCTCTTGGTCTCCCTCTACGATTTTGACCCTCCACGCTGCCCTCCAATACTAAATTGGTGATCCCTTGATGCCTCAGAACATGTCCTACCAACCGATCCCTTCTTCTGGTCAAGTTGTGCCACAAACTTCTCCCCAATCCTATTCAATACTTCCTCATTAGTTATGTGATCTACCATCTAATCTTCAGCATTCTTCTGTAGCACTACATTTCGAAAGCTTCTATTCTCTTCTTGTGCAAACTATTTATCGTCCATGTTTTACTTCCATACATGGCTACACTCCATACAAATACTTTCAGAAACGACTTCCTGACTCTTAAATCTATACTCGATGTTAACAAATTTCTCTTCTTCAGAAACGCTTTTCTTGCCATTGCCAGTCTACATTTTATACCATCTCTACTTCGACCATCATCAGTTATTTTGCTCCCCAAATAGCAAAACTCCTTTACTACTTCAAGTGCCTCATTTCCTAATCTAATTCCCTCAGCATCACCCGACTTAATTCGACTACATTCCATTATCCTCGTTTTGCTTTTGTTGACGTTCATCTTATATCCTCCTTTCAAGACACTGTCCATTCCGTTCAACTGCTCTTCCAAGTCCTTTGCTGTCTCTGACAGAATTACAATGTCATCGGCGAACCTCAAAGTTTTTATTTCTTCTCCATGGATTTTAATACCTACTCCGAATTTTTCTTTTGTTTCCTTTACTGCTTGCTCAATATACAGATTGAATAACATCGGGGAGAGGCTACAACCCTGTCTTACTCCCTTCCCAACCACTGCTTCCCTTTCATGTCCCTCGACTCTTGTAACTGCCATCTGGTTTCTGTACAAATTGTAAATAGACTTTCGCTCCTTGTATTTTACCCCTGCCACCTTTAGAATTTGAAAGATAGTATTCCAGTCAACATTGTCAAAAGCTTTCTCTAAGTCTACAAATGCTAGAAACGTATGTTTGCCTTTCCTTAATCTTTCTTCTAAGGTAAGTCGTAAGGTCAGTATTGCCTCACGTGTTCCAGTATTTCTACTGAATCCAAACTGATCTTCCCCGAGGTCGATTCTACTAGTTTTTCCATTCGTCTGTAAAGAATTCGTGTTAGTATTTTGCAGCTGTGACTTATTAAACTTATTAAACTGATTGTTCGGTAATTTTCACATCTGTCAAAACCTGCTTTCTTTGAGATTGGAATTATTATATTCTTCTTGCAGTCTGAGGGAATTTCGCCTGTTTCATACATCTTGATCACCAGATGGTAGTCAGGACTGGCTCTCCCAAGGCCGTCAGTAGTTCCAATGGAATGTTGTCTACTCCGGGGGCCTTGTTTCGACTCAGGTCTTTCAGTGCTCTGTCAAACTCTTCACGCAGTATCGTATCTCCCATTTCATCTTCATCTACATCCTCTTCCATTTCCATAATATTGTCCTCAAGTACATCGCCCTTGTATAGACCGACCTACTACGGATCCCAAATACTCGATCAGTACTCAAGATCGACCAGCGTCCTATATGTGGTCTCCTCTACAGGTGAATCACTCGTTCGTAAAATTCTCCTAATAAAGCGAAGTCGACCATTCGTCTTCCAAACCACAGTTGTCACATGCTCGTTACGCCTCGTATCAGTTTGCAACGTTACACCCAGATATTTAGACGACTTGATGGTGTCAAGCAGGACACTAGCAATACAGTGACCGAACAATACAGGTGTGGTATTCCTCCTCGTCCGCATTTACTCATTTAGGGCTAGCTGCCATTCATCACCCAAACTGGAAATTTTGTCTTAGTCATCTTGTATCTTCATACAGTCACTCAACTTTGACACCTTATCGCACACCACTGCATCATCAGCAAACAATCTTCAATGCTCCACGATACACACGCATCGCGGACCTACACCGGGAATACCGACTTGAGACTCTCACGGAGGCAATCCACAAACTCACCACAAGACTATACAGAAACTCCAGACATTCGCAGAACCCGTTTATTCTGAATCTGGGGAACTACGACCACAACCATAGATGGAAACATAAAAGACCAAAAGACATACTTGCAAGGACATAACATCTATCGCCAAGCATACGCAAACATAACGGCACAGGCGAGCCCCTGTTAATCAGACGCATTTACTGGATATCCAGCTGAAATACACTGCCGAATAACTGGCACCACACAGGGAAGCCGTACCGTACACTGCTTGCAAACAAACTCCACACATCCCCCACACAGTGAGATGATCTATGGCCGATCTCCCACTACTGTATAACGATCTTGATTGTTCCAGGAAATTAGCAGCCGCAGCAACTGGGACACATCGCCATCGCTTGTCACGGTAATGATGCATGATACCTATACTAACAAATCCAACCTTGCATGAGCTATCGCAGCTAGTAAGCCACTACTGCTCTTACTACCCATCCCACTGTCGCAGAGGTTTTTTTTTTCCACGGCACGAGCCATGGCACTTTTTTTCCCTCTGCTCTTCAAATCGCTACCCTTACTCGCGTTTCGTCCACTATCTATCACCTGATGGACCGTGTTAATGCGTAGCCTTACCCAGACACGAGCCCAGCATCCTGTGATCCACCTACTAGATAACTAACATGTTTACGGAGGTGACAGTAGAACTTTTGGTTGGGTCACCACGTTGGTGCGGGCGTGGAGGGGCCCCATCTCTTTTAACCGCAGATTGCTGCCCATCCTCTTCACCAAATCATTAACAGCCTGCAGCGGGTCACCGTGTCAAATTCTGCCTGTTGGCCTTCATCCATAGTTCTCAGCATATCATGTGAGACAACGGCAAGCTGACTTTCGCACGAACGATGCTTTTTAAAACCATGCTGATTCGTGGACATACGCTTCTCAGTCTCAAGAAAGTTTGCTTATGTTCGAACTGACTATATGTTCAAACAGAATTTGGGGATACTGGTCTGTAATTTTGCGGGTTGCCTTTTTTTACCCTTCTTATACACTGGAGTCACCCGCGCGTTTTCCAGTCGCTTGGTAGCGCTAACGCTCTGCTTCCTGGACTCGGGTAGGCGCGCCGGCCACAGGTCGAATCCGTTCGGCGACGGAAGCCGTTGTGCCGGCCAGCCTTGATGTGGTTTTTACGCGGTTTTCCACATCCTACTAGGTGAATACTGGGCTAGTCCTCACGTCCCGCCTCAGTTCAACTACTCGCAGATATTTGAAACTCTCACACTATTTCACGATTTACACGAGACGCAGATGGCTGGGGTACACTAATTCCGTCCAGGGGGGTATATGGTGGCGGCAGGAAGGGCATCCGGCTACCCCTTAAAAATTAATCATGCCAAATGCGTTCTTAACCCTGCCGACCCTGCACACAGTGTGGGGTAAAGGCCGTAGCAAAAGAAAGAAAGAGATTCATCATAAATGCACGCTAGGTAAGGGGCCAATGCCGTACAGTGCTCTTTGTAAAATCGAACTGGGATTCCATCCAGACCTGATGATTTATTTTTTTCCAAGTCTTTCAGTTGTTATTCTACGCCAGGGATGCGTATTACTTTGTCGTCCATACGGGAGTGTATCCGGTGGTCAAATGGCGGTAGGTTTGTGCGATTCTTCTGTGTGAACGATTTCTTGAACGTTAAAGCTTTGGCTTTCATTTTGCAGTCTTCAACTGCGAAATCTGAGTGGACAACAAGGGACTGAATGGAAGCCTTAGACCCGCTTAGCGATTTTATATACGACATAGCAACAGCATAGTTTCCTTCCTCGGCACTGTCCGTCGTGTGATAAAAATGGTTCAAATGGCTCTGAGAACTGTGGGACATAACTTCTGAGGTCATCAGTCCCCTAGAACATAGAACTACTTAAACTAAACTAACCTAAGGACAGCACACACATCCATGCCCGATGCAGGATTCGAACCTGCGTCAGTAGCGGTCGAGCGGTTCCAGACTGTGTAGCACCTAGAACCGCTCGGGCCACTCAGGCCGGCGGTGTGATACAGTAGAGGCGCTAACACGTTGCGTGCACGCCGCTGTAGTGGTGACCCAGCCGCAACACAGGTTTGGGTCTGGAGGTGGATCACACCGAGGTGGGAGATTAAGCTGCAACCGGTCACGCACAGTGGTCCCGCATGCGTTCCTCTAGCATTACGGCTTGCAGACGAGGCACTCGTTGGCTCTGGGCTGGAACGCGACTAACGTGCTGGGTGTTGGGTGTTGGCGGCCACAGCTATGAGGTATGTGTGTGTGTGTGTGTTGTGTGTGTGTGTGTGTGTGTGTGTGTGTGTGTGTGTGTCTGTTATGACAATGGCCGGCTTTGTCCGCGGCGACAGGCTAATGCACTCAGCCGGGATGTGCGGCGAGCGGATCCGTGTGTCGGCGCTGTCGCCTGGTTCGGTAAGGGGAGAGACAGGCGGGCCGACAGGCGGACGCGGCAGCTCTCGCACTGTGCGGATTCACGGGCACCACGGCGGCCACAGCGCCGCCAACTGCTGCAGCCTCTGCAGGGAACGTCACTCCGACCTGAAGTTATCGCCAGAGGAAAGACACTTTCCGAAGTGGTCCTCATACAGAAAAAGTTTTGTGGAGTTTATTTGTTCTTGATAGTGAAATGTGTGGTGTCACCGCCAGACACCACACTTGCTAGGTGGTAGCCTTTAAATAGTCCGCGGTCCGTTAGTATACGTCGGACCCGCGTGTCGCCACTATCAATTATTGCAGACCGAGCGCCGCCACACGGCAGGTCTAGTCTAGAGAAACTCCCTAGCACTCGCCCCAGTCGGACAGCCGACTTTGCTAGCGAGGTTTCACTGTCTACATACGCTCTCATTTGCCGAGACGACAGTTTAGCATAGCCTTCAGCTACGTCATTTGCTACGACTTAGCGAGGCGCCATATCCAGTTACTATTCTGAACAGATAATATTGTGAATGATGTACCGTCAAGAGCGACGTTCATCATTAATGGATTAAAGTTATCAACTAGCTACGTCCGCTTTCTGAATTCTAATCCCTTGTCATGTTCCAAAAATGGCTCTGAGCACTTAACTTCTGAGGTCATCAGACCCCTAGAACTTAGAACTACTTAAACCTAACTAAGGACAGCACACACATCCATGCCCGAGGCAGGATTCGAACCTGCGACCGTAGCGGTCGCGCGGTTCCAGACTGTAGCGCCTAGAACCGCTCGGCCACCCAGTCCGGCTGTCATGTTCCAGACCTCACGTCAGTATAGTCCTTCCCTCCTCACGCCAGCCTGCGTGAGCTAAAACGCGTGCATTTCGGCCTCCTCTAGTAACACGGTGTTGGCTCTTCTGCCAACCCAACAAAATGTATGTGGTGATAGATAAGTTTCCCTTGTATTGTATTGTATGTTAACCGGGGACCTAGAAACGACGGAGAGGCTCCGTCCCCGCCGCAGCCTCAGTGGTTCACAGCCCCACGACGACTACCGCAGTCCACTTCACCCCTCCGCCGCCCCACACCGAACCCAGGCTTATTGTGCGGTTCGGCCCCCCGTGGACCCCCTAGGGATTGTCTCACACCAGACGAGTGTAACCCCTATGTTTGGGTGGTAGAGTAATGGTGGTGTACGCGTACGTGGAGAACTTGTTTGCGCAGCAATCGCCGACATAGTGTAACTGAGGCGGAATAAGGGGAACCAGCCTGCATTCGCCGAGGCAGATGGAAAACCGCCTAAAAACCATCCACAGACTGGCCGGTTCACCGGACCTCGACACAAATCTGCCGGGCGGATTAGTACCGGGGACCAGGCGCTCCTTCCTGCCCAAAAAGGCGAGCGTTAAGACAGCACGGCCAACCGGGCGTTCAAGTTTCCCTTACTGTGGTACCAACGTTTTTAAAATTCATCGACACTAATATGTATCTCAATTATGCGATACGTTTGATCAAATATGAGAAATTATTGCTATAGATCTGACATAATTAAATGGCTACACAGGATAATTGAAATGGCCTGGGAGTCGGGACAGGTTCCATCAGACTGGACAAAAGCAGTAATCTTTAAACATGGAAACAGAAAAGATTGTAACAACTACAGAGGTATCTCTTTAATCAGCGTTGTGGGTAATATCTTCTCAGGTATTGTTGAAAGGAAAGTGCGAGTATTAGTTGAGGACCAATTGGATGAAAATCAGTGTGGGTTTAGGCCTCTTAGAGGTTGTCAGGACCAGATCTTTAGCTTACGGCAAATAATGGAGAAGTGTTATGAGTGGAACAGGGAATTGTATCAATGCTTCATAGATCTAGAAAAGGCATATGACCGGGTTCCTAGGAGGAAGTTATTGTCTGTTCTACAAGATTATGGAATAGGAGGCAAACTTTTGCAAGCAATTAAAGGTCTTTACATGGATAGTCAGGCAGCAGTTAGAGTTGACGGTAAATTGAGTTCATGGTTCAGAGTAGTTTCAGGGGTAAGACAAGGCTGCAACCTGTCTCCACTGTTGTTCATATTATTTATGGATCATATGTTGAAAACAATAGACTGGCTGGGTGAGATTAAGATATGTGAACACAAAATAAGCAGTCTTGCATATGCGGATGACTTAGTTGTGATGGCAGATTCGATTGAAAGTTTGCAAAGTAATATTTCAGAGCTAGATCAGAAATGTAAGGACTATGGTATGAAGATTAGCATCTCCAAAACGAAAGTAATGTCAGTGGGAAAGAAATATAAACGGATTGAGTGCCAAATAGGAGGAACAAAGTTAGAACAGGTGGACGGTTTCAAGTACTTAGGATGCATATTCTCACAGGATGGCAACATAGTGAAAGAACTGGAAGCGAGGTGTAGCAAAGCTAATGCAGTGAGCGCTCAGCTACGATCTACTCTCTTCTGCAAGTAGGAAGTCAGTACCAAGACTAAGTTATCTGTGCACCGTTCAATCTTTCGACCAACTTTGTTGTATGGGAGCGAAAGCTGGGTGGATTCAGGTTACCTTATCAACAAGGTTGAGGTTACGGATATGAAAGTAGCTAGGATGACTGCAGGTACTAGTAGATGGGAACAATGGCAGGAGGGTGTCCACAATGAGGAAATCAAAGAAAAACTGGGAATGAACTCTATAGATGTAGCAGTCAGGGCGAACAGGCTTAGATGGTGGGGTCATGTTACACGCATGGGAGAAGCAAAGGTTACCCAAGAGACTCATGGATTCAGCAGTAGAGGGTAGGAGGAGTCGGGGCAGACCGAGGAGAAGGTACCTGGATTCGGTCAAGAATGATTTTGAAGTAATAGATTTAACATCAGAAGAGGCACCAATGTTAGCACTGAATAGGGGGTCATGGAGGAACTATATTTGGGGACTATGCTCCAGACTGAACGCTGAAAGGCATAATCAGTCTTAAATGATGATGATGATGATGACATAATTAAGCTTTCCTCGAGATAATAAGGGGAAGAAATGATCTAAAATTTGAATGATATCCAGGCCTTCAACCAGAGTCTCGTTGCTGACTGGGCGGCTATGCTAGCCATTATACCACCACAGCATTAGATCTAACATAACTGCACAGACTACCCTAGTCCAATGTCCTTCGTCTGCCCAAGGGCGTTAGACTAAAGTAATCCATGCAGGTGTGTTGGTAATAACGCTGTGGTGGTGCAATAGCTAGCATACACGCCTAATTAGCCAAGAAAACTTGGTACAAGTCCAGCAGGTAACAAAAATTTTAATTCATTTCTTGAGCTTCCATCATACCATAGAAATTATTTCATTCAGCATATCTACCAACTAGTACAAGAATTTCTCTTGTTCCATCGAGTTATTTATTTAAAGTGAAAGAAGTACCTCAAAACGGAAGGAGGAACTTATTTCTTGTATACTGTCTATTACGTATACAATGTGGAATCAACATGTACCAGCAATTATCGAAATTTTATTACGCTACTGGCGCTTAAAATTGCTACACCACGAACATGACGTGCTTCAGACGCGAAATTAGAACCGACAAGAAGAAGATGCTGTGATATGCAAATGATTAGCTTTTCAGAGCATTCACACGACGTTGACGCCGGTGGAGACACCTACAACGTGCTGACATGAGGAAAGTTTCCAACCGATTTCTCATGTACAAACAGCAGTTGACCGGCGTTGCCTGGTGAAACGTTGTTGCCTCGTGTAAGGAGGAGTAATGCGTACCATCACGTTTCCGAGTTTGATAAAGGTCGGATTGTAGCCTATCGCGTTTGCGGTTTATCGTATCGCGACAATGCTGCTCGCGTTGGTCGAGATCCAATGACTGTTAGCAGAATATGGAATCGGTGGGTTCTGGAGGGTAGTACGGAATGCCGTGCTGGATCCCAACGGCCTCGTATCACTAGCAGTCGAGATGACAGGCATCTTATCCGCATGGCTGTAACGGTACGTGCAGCCACGTCTCAATCCCCGAGTCAACAGATGGGGACGTTTGCAAGACAACAACCCTTGACGCTGCATCACAGACAGGAGCGCCTGCGATGGTGTACTCAACGACGAACCTGGGTGCATGAATGGCAAAAGTCATTTTTTCAGATAAATCCAGGTTGTGTTTACAGCATCATGATGGTCGCATCCGTGTTTGGCGACATAGCGGTGAACGCACATTCGAAGCGTGGATTCGTCATCGCCATACTGGCATATCACCCGGCGTGATGGTATGGGGTGCCATTGGTTACACGTCTCGATCATCTCTTGTTTGCATTGACGGCAGTTTGCACAGTAGACGTTACATTTCAGATGTGTTTCGACCCGGCCACTAGTGAATTCATTCAGCACGTCTACCAACTAATAAAAGAATTTCGTTTGTTCTTGTGCCAAATATTAATAAAAATTCATCATCGCGTTATTTATTTTAAAATGAAAGAAGTACTTGAAAACGAAAGGAGGAATTAATTTCCTGTATACTGTCTATTAAGTATGCAATGTGTAATCAACATGTTCCAGCAATTATCGAAATTTTATGACATCTGTTTCATCCTAAACTTTATTATTCAGAGTGTATTTATCTGTCTCCTGATTGCAATAGGCCATTTACTTTCATTAAAACATTTGATTTAAAGAAATAATAAAATTATGATACCCGTTACTTGTAAAATTACGGAAAGTAAAATGTTTCCGTTTCGAGAACATTCTCACTTGAAAAGCGACACTAAATTACAGGGTGAGCACAAAAGAACTGTACACTTCCCTAAATTCGTAGAAACAAAACGGTACAAGTTATTCGTTCCACATCTTGATCTGTTAATAGAGTATCTCTGGACTTTTTTTATGCATTAGCACAACTCTTTTTGCTGCCGGTTACCGCCGACCGAGTGTGCTAGTGAAGAAAATAGTTAGTACATCACAACTGAAGAACTGATATGTCCTTCAGGAATTAGGAAGAGGTTGTTCGTGGAACCTGAATAGTTGCTCGACATGTTGATTTCTGTAAGCGTTGCTGGAATGTTGTACGAACGCGATCAACCTTTTGCTACAACACAGAAGACCGACGACTTTTGCCTTTACAACTGAAATTCTTCTCTTCCAACTGCAACTCTGTTGCATGGCTCCTATTTAAAGCGTGTGCTAAATGCTCGTTGAACAGCACTCTCTTCTCCTAACTGAAGGATACACCAGCTGTTCTACAGTACTCCTGTTTTCTACACTAGAACATTAGCATTCTCCGGTAGCGGCAACCTCTCAAAAAATGTGTTTGTCACAGTTTGAAGCAAACAAGTTGTACAGTTTGGTATATGTGCAGTTCTTTTGCGATCACCTTGTATAGATGATGCGCGCCAATTCTCGCAGCTTGGCTTTAGCTTTTGATCACTGAAGATTCTACCCCAAATATGTATGGTCAACAGCTGATCTGCTGTTAGTAATTGAAGAGAAAGGGCGAAGAAATGTGTTTCAGTCATCACATCACAAACCCATCCTAGAGCCAGGAGCTGGAAGCAAGAGAGAGAGAGAGATAAGTAAAGCAAATTTTATCTCTATTTATTGCGTGTGAGTACTTACACTACACCTATTTTGTCAGATGTTTAACTTTGTTGTATACTGACTGCGATGGAATATGACGGTGGGTTAATTCCATCCACTACGGCGATTCGAGTAGGTCCGTGAATGTGCTCACCTCTGCTGTTGTATCATCTTTACTGACTCAGAAAGTTTACCAACCTGAAAAAGAAAGAAGTCGTATAGAGTCTATTCAGGATGCTTTTTGCAACTTTCTCTGGTGTAACGAATTATAATTCCTTGAAAATACGTTATGTAAATGTATCCACCTGTTACCACAACATTTTCCAACTTTTGAAGAACATTTTTCGATAGACAGTCTACTCAGGTCAATTTTTCTACCAGTTTATCAATGCCTCGATTTCATCCCCAAAAAGAAACTTATTTTTTACATAGATCTTCATTTGAACCAATTTGCGCGACTTTTCTTCTGTGCGAGGATTTCATAGTTGAAGATAAGTTCTGAAAGGCCTATAAATGTGTTCTCCTACGCTGCCATAACTTCCTCACTGAATTTAAATTGATTACTGTCTACATATTACTTCAGATGTGGGAGTAATAGAGATAAGTTTTGCAGGATCTACCTAAAGTAGCATACTATGTTTAGTTACTTGATGATGTGTCGTTTAGATTTCTACAACTATCTTCATCAAAGTTAGTGATTATGGCGAATATTACAGCGATACCTATTCCTGATCCCTCAGTTTACCTGGTGTCCAGTCACTTTGGCAGACGTATAGGGTGTAAAGGAATTAGCCGAAAACTTCGACGCGACTGTAGGAGATGTTTTAAGTATAGGAACTCACTCCCGGAAACATCACTGAAATATGTTATAGTGACTTGTGATTACCGCTAGCTCTCCCCTTTATCAGTACACATGAGTTTGAGCGTGGACGAACTGCAAGCGTGTGGTTGTGACAGGCGTGTTCGCATTCTACGCCATGAAACGTTCTGAATGCTGTTAGGTTTATTGCGGCAAGTTCCGACTGTGATCCATTGGTGCCTAACATATCGACTGGTGCCAAAGCGTTGGCTTAATGGCAAGCGTTGGCTCTGCAACTTGATGGGCCTTAGCGTCGTTGGAAGCATGTCTCGCACCTGCCCACTCTGCTAAAGGTGGTTATTTGAGGGTTTTAAAGGAGGTCGCATTAATATGACTGGACAGTGTATTATCAATATCCTCCACATGAAAACTCAATGTGAATATTAATTACATGAACACAGCAAACTTAGAAAACAAACAAAATTCAGGTCTTTGCATGTTACTCGTATCACTCGATTATGTATGGTAAGGTGAGTAGAAGAAGGTTCCTGCTTGGGGTGAAGTGGATTCTATGTTCCGACAACAATACTCATGGTACGACGTACCGCATTTCTCGCAATGAACCAAGTCACAAAATCGAAAGCTACTTTGTTTATAGAAGGATTTGCACAAAATCCGCACACATTAAGAGTTCCAGGAAGGTTCTCTGCCACTTCTGAAGATTTAGTTTAAACAGCCAGTCCTCTGATGTATTCTCTGTTGGCCTTTCATCTTGGGGTCTTCGACCGACACATGATGAGAAAAAGATCATTACAGAAATGTCGGATAAAATCGCGACACGAAAGCAAGTAGGCAGTACGTCACTAAGTGGCCCAGAAAGCCTCAAAAATTTTAACACTGCTTTTTGAGATTAACAATAAACATTATTCGATGCTTGTCAATGTTTATTCTCTCTTAGTTCCACATCGGCCTTTAGTCCTCTGATCATGTTTCTTGGAAGGCGACAATATGCCCCTTACCGCATGCGACACCTCTCTGTTTTCACATTCCGTAGCAGCCTGCTGAGGTTGAACATTGAATGTTCCCTATGATGTCTCAGGAATGAACTTTTCTTCGAGAACTGACACCCGATTGGGAAGGAAAAGTCCTGTCACCCCGAAACTTCGTAATGTAGCTGATTTTTTCCATTCCTCTTTTAAGTGGGAAAGAAAGGGAGAGAGAGAGAGAAAGAGAGAGAGAGAGAGAGAGTTCCTTTTCGTTATCTCATGATGTGAGCGGTTGGATTCCCTTCCTTATAGGAGCTGCTAATTGGCTTAATAACTGCCTTAGCCAAGGGCTGGAGTGTATGTGTTGTCTGGCTTATGGAGGCATGAAAGCACAGTGTCATGTTGTATACAACATTCAATAATACTGATGGATTTTGTGTGGATCGTGTGATCGCCCACCAAAGCTCTGAAGGCTTGCTGACTTGCATTTCGAAGTATGTTTTACTAATACACAAAACACTTCTCCCTTTATGAATCCTGATTCTGTCCTATCGACGGCGGATTTCAGAATCATTTTGAAGCCTGATTCCTTCGTAAACAATGAACGAAGAAACAACATTCCTGTAGCACTTTAGCAATCCACTACAGTCACATTCTCTGTTCTTTTCTTGCATGTCAAGCAGACAATTTCTCTTACTCGAGCAGTAAGATGGTTTTTAACAGCAAGACCAGCCTCATCAGCGTTGAATATGCCTTCATCTTTATCCAACAATTTGAAGTCTAGCGGTACTGACTCCAACAGGTCAGTAAGGGTTTTCCTTTTTAATACAGTAGCTCTTGCCTGTGAAATGGCCGCAGGTAGTCTTAAGGACAACTCCTTGTGTCGGTCCATACATTTCTGGAACCAGTTATACCAAGATTTTTATTTCCTATTTTGTTGATATATGGGTCCACGGCCTCCAAGTATGAGTATCTTGCAAAACAAAGCATTGTCCGTAGTAGGCCGTACAGCTACCCTTTATTCATTGTGCGAGTGGCCAGTTTCGACACTAAGTCGTTTTCAAGCAATTATAGTAATCATTATACAATTTGCCATGTTGTGACATACAAGTACAGTCGATCCTACTTCATAATGCTTATCTGTAAGTACTATATAATTATTTAGTGTCGAAATTGGCCAATTCCACAACGATTAAATGATAACTGTACATCCTACTATTGGACAATGCTTTCTTACATAGATTTTTATTATTTTATCTAGACAACGGTGAATTTTCAGACGTTCTACGTCATTGAAGACTGCCTTGAAAACACACTGCAAGGTGAGAGAAAAACCACTTTTGGCGATTTCTTGAAGGAAAACCTCTTTTCAGAGCGTTTTCCTGCTTGTTTGCGGAAATAGATTTTCCTTTATTTCGTATTGCTTCATCTTCTCCAGCGCGAAACGTGTAGCACTGTAGGTATTCCGCAAAGCACTGCGTATTGTATACTTATAAAATGTATCGTGGCCACACTTCTTACGGCATCCATTGACTCTGTCATACACTCCGGCGTTCGTTCCAAGAGATCGCTATCGCCCTTCTTCATGCACGTACGTGGCATCTGCAACATATCTGTTCACACTTCACCAGAGCCGATTAAATTTGCCTACAATCTGTGTTACTGTGTTTGTTACTCGCATTATTCAATGGTGCAACCGTTGGTTATATGCACAACACTTCTGTTCATAAAACGTTGCAAATGTAGATCTCACAAAATGTGTCATAAATATTTCATAAATCTCTCAAACGAAATTTCATTTAGTATAATTTGTCTATTAAATAATAGAAAAGTTTCTTGCCTCAGCATAGCCACCTCGAAGGAAAGCAATCTCTCCTCGAAATACAGAGAGATGAACAGCTTGCGAGAAGGTCGGTTTTCACTGCTGTGATTTAAAATCAGTCAGGTACCTCCAAGGACACATTTCCGCCTCTCTCTTCTCATTTCTGACAACGCAAACAGCAAGGCATTTACATTCCCACATTCCTCTCATAACCTTGAGTATAAACGGGATAAACTCTTCGTTCTGAGACCCTTTTTAGTCTAGCAGCTAAAAGAATTCCTTTGCAAGCAGGCAACTGCACGGGTCCGCGCGTTCATCTGTCATACAGCGGCTGTGACTCAGTCATGTAGCAGTACTTTGTGAAAGTCAGTGTAGGAGCCACAGCTACGAAGTTCAGGTACTGCGTAATGTATTAAAATACACATCCGAAGGCAATTTTTTTGTATGTTGCTCGAAATATGTTTCCACGCAAGAAGTTTTAATACGCATAGCAGCTGCATAAAAAGCAGAAGACGCCGGCGCCTAACATCACATTAGTAAACGAAAAGTTTTAAGTATTCCGAGGCCACATACATTATTCAAGGAGAATCTCCTCCCTTTGGACGACTTCATTGTTACGAAATTCCGATACAAACTGAAATTCCGAAATGAGTTCACTCTCAGTTCCTAAAGTAGTTCACTCACAAGAAATTCTATTGGTTTCAGTCTTAGAAAGATTTTTCCATGTACAAGTTTCTCAGTATTGTGATAGAGGGTACTTACATACAGGTGCTGTCGAAATAGGTGCTTCGAGACAGTTATGAGTATACTGTTAGTAAATGTAAAGACTTTCCGAAAATATGTGCTGGCACTGAGGATCTCTTATAGTAGGCCTTGTAACTCGAAACGATTACCCTGAACGAACACAAATTACACAAACTACTTTTCCGTGACTGGCAACTGAGATTGCCAAGTAATATAACAAAGAACTAACATAAAATGTAAAATATTTTCGGGAAAATGTCCGTTATCTTAGAATACAGGCTGAAACCTTCAACCCTACTTTAATAGTGTTTGTAGATTTCCAGGTACCTTACGAAAATGTTGACTGGAAAGCACTTTCTGAAATTCTGTAGGTAGTGGGTATAAAATATAGACTGTAGTTACAAGAGTCCTAAAATACGAAAAGGATGCATTATTTGACGAATGAGTGAGATTGGGTTGTTGTAGCCCATCCATCATATTACTCGACCTGTAGAAAGCAAGGGAGATATTTCACACTCGGGGAGCAGAATCTAAAGCTTTAAGAGTAAGTCAGTCGTAGGGACTCGGAAGATCAGTTGGCCGGAATGGATAGTGTCTCGAAATGAGGCTATGCGATAACTGCCAACAAAAGTAAAGAAACGCTAATGGAATAGTAGAATGAAATCAGGTGCTGAGACAAGTAGATTAGAAAATGAGATACTGAAAGTAATAGACTAGATTCGATATTTTGACAGCAAATAACTGATGATGGCAAAAGTAGGGAGTTTAAAAGTCTTTAAAAAATTTACAAACTTTCGGAACAGGTTCCTTACACCATATCAAGAATAAAAGCTTATATAATAATGACGATTGACTTTCAAAGGCATTCCAGTTACAACCGGATAACGTCATTATCCATGCACTCGTTTGACTCATTGTATCCTAGATGGCGTTGTTTTTCTGGGGACATTTGTTAACATTAGTCATTGGTCTGTCTTTAACTTGTCCATTTTGTAGATATACGACTGGTAATGAGTTACCTGAAAGTTCTAATGTAGCTGGATATTCATTTCGTGAGCAGGTGGACATGATTTTTATGTACTGGTGCGCTAATGGTTACGGATGCAAGGCTGAACGCCTGCATCAACCGATGTTTCCAGACATAAGACAATAGAGTCATCTAATCTAATCTTTGGTGCTGTTTATCGTCTCATTGTGGAGACAGGATCCGTAGCGCCACGGAATATTGATCAAGAAATATCACGTATTGCTCAAACGCCTCATCAGGGAGAGCACGTACTAAGGGCAGTCCTAGGTATCAGAGAAAAACATGTGATCCCCGCATGTGGAACAGACGAAGTAACGTTTGTAAGAGAGGAAATAAGAAATTTCGACAACCAGCACATTGGGGGCGATTGCAGTCCTCATGCTATAGTACGGGCTATCCATAAGCATCAGTTTCGGATAAATGTGTGGGCTGGAGTTATTGGTGACTGTCTGATAGGACCTCAAGTTCTCCCCAGCGAGTCTTACTAATTCTGTCTAGAAGGAAGTTATTGAGAACACCCTCCGAGCCCACTAGAATATTTGTTCCTGCATCTAAGAGGAAACATGTGATTTATTCACGATGGAGTTCCAACACATTTCATTCTGAGTGTGCGGAATGTCCCCGACTCCAGCCGTTTGGTTCATTATGTCTGGGGGCACCTTAAACAATTGGTCTATGTAGCAGACCACCCGGATATAGAATCTCTACATCGACGTGTCCTGGAAGCCTTCGAAACCATTCGAAACTGTCTGGGAGTAATTGAAAGGATGCGACAGTCCATGATTCCACGGGTGTGTGCTCGATTAGAAGGAAGAAGTGCACATTTCAAGCATTTATTATGAGTTTATGTGTTAATGAGCTCCTGTCACCCGAATTGTAAACTTTCATTTCTAACTCGAAAATATGGACGTTAGGACATAAAATGTGTTAAGTTTGTAGGACATAATGTAAGACTCAAAGAATGCAAGTAAGTAAGTTTAAGTCCATATCAATGGCGGGCGCTGATAACCTCGTTGTTGTGCGCCCTAAAACACTAATAATCATCATCATCATCCATATCAATGGCAATAGTTAGGAGGAGATAAAGAGGCTGACGTGGAGACCTGTATCAAACCAGTCTTCCAACTGAGGACCAAAATAATACAACACTATATGACAAAGTGAGCAATCTACAACTTCCTTATATCTTTGCAGGATGTTAACAAAGTCATACTTTGAATGGTTCTGAAAATAAGTGTTTGTGGGCCACAAGAGTTCATGGAAGTGAAATTGCGCGTTGAAAATGATGGGATAAGCTGAAAATGCAGTAAGACGCGTTTCGTTAAAAAAAAGGAAAAAAAAACGAGATAACTTACAAAATCTTATAAAATACAGTAGTGGAGGATGTAAGGAAAGATATTGCCAGAAGAAAGAACAAATTGATGGCAAAATTACAGAGGCATCTTGGGGTAAGTAATTTGACTATCGAAGAACGAGCGGAAAAAATTTGAAAACAAAAGAGAAGAGAACTGGTTTCAAGTAACTGGCGAGTGCAGATTTAGGTATCAACTACTGGAAATCTGTACGAGGTTTAGGACTGATAAACCACAAAATGAAATAGAGAACTGCAATGAATAAATGACCCGGTAACGGTGCGTACAAGAAGACGGATAGCAACACCATCTACCAGAATTGTGTAGGTAACAACTAAGCTGCGCGACTGTAATGAGTGTAAACAGAAAAGAATGCCATTATCGTTGGCGGCTGCTGCAAAATTACGAGCAAGAGATATTAAAGATTTCATGGAGCTATCGTCTTTTCTTAGGTGGAAATAGATTCTTTCCGTATTTCATGTCACAGGTTGTGACTTTCAGCCTGGCTCTATTTATTCATGCCACGTGTTATTTCTTACAGATCTCTATTTAATTGCTTTAAATCTGTCCTTGTCCAGTATAATATTTTTCCACTCACGTAAGGTGTACGTCATCACTCTTCAAAATAATCTAATCTAAATTCCTTATACTCATCTGGCCTGCCTACCCAATATTGAAGCACTTCTTAAATTTGTAGAATTTGAGCATTAATTCATGTCTGCCGTTTCTCTTAACACTGTCTTGTAGATACAAAAATTTGTAGTTTTTTCGACTGATTTCAAGAAATTTATATAGTCTGCTACTGATACTGCAGTGTCTACCTAAAGTAGCATACTATGTTTAGTTACTTGTTGATGTGTTGTTTAGATTTCAATAACTATCTTCATCTGTACTCGCTCGCTTCCTGTGGGTGCTCTTACTTTGAAAAATCTATATAGATCCAGTCCTGTGCTACTTCCATTTGCTTTTGCTGCAATCTGCCCCCGAAACAGTTAAAATGATATATCCACTCCTAAACAGAGAACATCGAAGTCTATCAAACTGTATTTCCTGCTTCGTGTCAGATGACGAAATTTACTTGTAACGTTATGCCGAAGGCTGTTGATCTCAAAACAGAAAAAGAAAAACGCGAGAAAAAGGTGGTCACGATGTAACATCAATATTTTTAATACGTGTCGCTTTATGAAGTTAACGGCAGTAGAAATTTGTTTCCGGGAAAAATTAATTTAATTTTCTATACAGAAGCTCAGCTACATACAGGTCGATAGAAACTTTAATGAAACATCACTGTTTAATTATTGCTTTCGTGGGTAAGAATATTTGACACGTGTCAGGCACAATGAAAGAGAAAAAAGAATTACCGTGCAACGCCAGACACTTTTCACAGGAACGCCGACAGGCTAGAGGAAAGCAAACGTTTGTTAATTTTACAGGCTAAGACAATTGTGACATTTAGATTGGCACTTCCGGTCTCTTACCAAATAACGTTACTGAATTGAAGGAAAACTGAATAACTGACAAAGCCACAGATTTTATTACAAATCGTTCTAAAAATGTAATAGAACGGTATTTCGCTTCATCCATAGGGAGCTTGGTCTTCTAAAGGACGTAAGCACACCGAAAAACATGTGATGCAATTTGATACACTGACAGCGCGTTATGCACCTTTGTTCCAACGTCAGTGGCACGGAGAACGGATACAAAATGGCCTTTCTCGACCGTTGAGTATTTTCTGCTAAAGCGATTTAAGATGCACAATAGCCTGTTGGACTTGTGCCTGTAGCGATGCAGTTCCGTGCTACATTTCTTACACTTTTAATAAATCCTTATGGATAGAAACTTTTGCAAACAGACTACATGCATATGATTTGTATAAATACCACTTGGTAAAATACAGATAAGGAATCGAAGAGCACATGCCTGGGTGAGGTATCACAGCATCTCCCCAGCGCGTTTTCCACTCTCTTCCTCACCCCTTCTATAACCTCACTACTATACTGTGACTGCCCTTCTCCTCCTACTCTATCCTGCTCCTTCTATTCCTCTGTCTCCTTCACTCATCTTGATCTGTCTCCACTTTTTTTTCTCTGCCAATACCACTCATCCAACGTGTAAAATTTCTAAAGGAGCAAATATTTTGATCTGATGTTTTGCTGTGAACCAGTGTTTGTCAGATTGTTTCATTGCAAAAGTTACGAACAGTTTCAATCCATTGTTACGGTTTATTAGTTTTTTCGTAGATGAAAGGTGATGACACAAATAAATGTATTCACCTGAGGGAATTGGGACTACAATACAGCAGAAAACTTAGGCATCGATCCTTCGAGAAGCACTGCACAACGAGAAGGACCTACCACTGTTTGAATGACCAGTAGATGGCCGACAACAGCTGAAATCCGGGGAGACCGCCACCACAAACCATGGTTACTGGAAGCCAGATTGAGATGTTGAGTTGCCATCCGTCGTTTAGCACTGACGCCATAATACAAACCAGAGAGACTTGCGTGCTGCAGTTAGAGTCAGCTGGAACTATGCCTGGAACTCTGTGGTGTAAACTGGAAGATCCTTCCGAAAATTACATCACTGAGCTACAGCCCAAAAATAACTGAAATGAACAATTTCAGTAGAGGTTGAGTGCCGCATTCAATCTTTGTAATCTACCTTCCTTACATAGAAATGATTAATCACATGAAAATAATCAGCAATTTTCCTCAAGAGAAACGACGCACTGCAAACAGACTACATGCATATGATTTGTATAAATACCACTTGGTAAAATACAGATAAGGAATCGAAGAGCACATGCGTGGGTGAGGTAACTGATGACATGCTGTAATTAGTGTATTACTACAACTGATTGCACGTGGTACATCCATCCGCCTATGAATGGTACTATCAGATGCGGGAACGTGCAACATAATGTTGAGTAACTTGATAAGTACTTGAGAGCATTAAAAGCCAGTGTCTAGAGATGAGTAATCCGATGTGTAAAGTATAAAAATGAGCCCTCGGATTGCACTCGACAGACGAATCACTGACAAAAGATTCTAAAGCTATCTCTCCTTGACGTATTCTGTAAACGTTCAATGTTTAACAGAGGACCTACAAAGAGCCACGTAATATGGTACGGAAAGGAGGTAATCCTCCTTAGTTTGCCACAGAACCTACTGCAGAAACTTATCTAATCATCGTGTTTCAAAACGGCTACTCCCACACTGGAACTTCCCAGCCGTATTTTTTCATAGGGCTCGTGTCTGCATCAGACGTGACACTTTGCGGAAGAAATGGCTGAACTGCAAAAAATAGGTACATCTAATATCACGGTGCCAGAGAATATTTTCCATGTTGTACAGTAACGTTACATTTTATTTGCTCTGATACGGATGTATTTATTAAAACGTTTATGCATTCTATGGAGACGTAGCTTCATTAAGGATGCATTTGCGAGAGAACTAAATGATCACAATGTTGTGCATAGGCGCTCAGGCGAGAAACAACGTGTCTTAAGATGAAGTAGTCGCAGACATCATTTGGCAGCCACCGAGAAGCATTCTCAATGGTAGGCAACAAAACAAGCATGTGCCTCGGCAGCCTGGCACACTTTCTAAAGATAGGCCTGCATGTTTACACCGAACTGCGCTACCGAAGCAAAACGGGACTTCACTGGCACAAATGAGTTTCTGCACCTACACTACAAATCACACTTAAGTGCCTGGCAGAGGGTTCATCGAACCATCTTCACAATAATTCTCTCTTATTCCCCTGAATAGTTGAATTTACGGCCTTTAGATTTAAACGATTTTTCGTGCGGAGAAAACGAAATCCTATACCTTTTCCTGTGAACTCTGAATCCCCTTACTTTTTATGATGATAGTTTCTCCCGATGTAGGTTGGTGTCAACAAAATATTTTCGCATTCAGAGAAGACAGTTGGTGATAGAAATTCCGTGAGAAGACCACACCGCAATAAGAAACGCCTTTGTTTTAATTATGTCCACCGCAGATGCTGCATCATGTCCGTGACATTCTCTCCCATATTTTTCGATAGTAAAAAACATCCCGCCTATCTTTAAACAATCTTGATGTACTCCATTAATCCTCTCTGTTAAGGATCTAACAGTCCACAGCAGTACTCCAAGGGGACGGATAAGCATATTGTATACAGTCTCTTCAGTAGAACTTTTGCACCTTCTAAGTTTATGGTTCGCCTTCCCCACAATTTTTCTGTGTGTTCTTTCTAGCCTACGTTGTTCGTAATTATCATTCCTATGCATTTAGTTGAATTTACGGCCTTTAGATTAAAATGATTTTTCGTGTAACCGATTCCTTTTAGGACTCATGTGGATGAACTCACATTTTTCATTATTAGGAGTCAGTTGTCAATTTTCACGTAATACGGCATTTATGTAAACCGTCTTGCAATTGATTTTGACGTTCTTTTGACTTTAGTAGACCATAAAAGACAGCATCATCTGCAAACAACTTAAGACGGTTGCTTAGATTGTCTCCTAAAACGTTTATGTAGATCAGAAACAGCAAAGGACCTATAACACTGCCTTGGGAAACGTCAGAAATCACTTACGCTTTACTCGATAACTTTCTGTCAATCACTACGAACCTTGACCTCTCTGACAGGTAATCACTAATCCAGTCGCATAATTGAGACAATATCCTATAAGCACGTAGTTTGATTACAAGCCACTCCTGATGTGCGGTGTCACAAGACTTCTGGAAGTCTAGAAATACGTAGCCAGCTTGAAATCCATTGTCGATATTATTCTGCACTTCGTGTGAATAAAGAGCTAGTTGTGTTTCACAAGTTCTCCTCGAGATAACTCATAATATTCGAACATAATATACACACACATCAAAAAAAGTTTTGCATCTACTCCGTTCCAAGAATTCCAGAACGTTTACAGAAAATTGGAATAGAGATCAACATAAACATCATTTCCGCCCTTTTTATTGCTCATGAAAACTACTTATTCCATGAAACTTCCTGAGAAATTAAAATTGTGTGCCGGACCGAGACTCTAACTAGCGACCTCTGCCTTCCGCGCGAAAGGTAGAGCACTTGCACGCGGAAGGTAAAGGTCTCGAGTTGGAGTCTCGGTTCGGCATACAGTTTTAATCTGTCAGGAAGTTACATGTCAGCGCACACTCCGCTGCAGAGTGAAAATCTCATTCTGGAAACATCCTCCAGGCTGTGGCTAAGCCATGTCTCCGCAATATCTTTTCTTCCAGGAGTGTTAGTACTGCAATGTTCGCAGAAGTGCTGTGTGAAGTTTGGAACGTAGGAAACGAGGTACTGGCAGAATTGAAGCTGTGAGGACGGGTCGTGAGTCGTGCTTCGGTAGCTCAGTTGGTAGAGAAATTGCCCGCGTAAGGCAAAGATCCCGAGTTCGAGTCTCCGTCGGCACACAGTTTAAATCTGGCAGGAAGTTTCATATCACCGTACACTCCACTCCAGAGTGAAAATCTCATTCTACATATTCCATGTTGTAGCACATACATCGAGTCCTACAGAGGTGTGGGTCCAGATTGCTGTACACACTGATACCTCAAATACCCAGTAGCACGTCCTCTTGCATTGATGCATTCCAGCAGTCGTGGTGGCATACTATCCACACGTTCATCAAGGCACATTTGGTCCAGATTGTCCCAATCCTCAACGGCGATTCGGCGTTGATCCCTCGGAGTGGCTGGTGGCTCACGTCGTCTATAAACAGCCCTTTTAAATCTATCACAAAAAAAATGGTTCAAATGGCTCTGAGCACTATGGGACTTAACATCTATGGTCATCAGTCCCCTAGAACTTAGAACTACTTAAACCTAACTAACTTTAGGATATCACACAATACCCAGTCATCACGAGGCAGAGAAAATCCCTGACCCTTAAATCTATCCCAGGCATTTTCGATGGGGTTCATGTCTGGAGAAGATGCTGGCCACATCAGTCGAGCGATGTCGTTATCCTGAAGGAAGTCATTCAAAATATGTGCACGATGGGGGCGCGAATTATCGTCAATAAAGACGAATGCCTCGCGAATATGCTCGCGATATGGTTGCAGTATCGGTCGGAGGATGACATTCACGTATCGTACAGTCGTTATGGCGCCTTCCATGACCACCAGCGGCGTACGTCGGCCCCACATAATGCCACCCCAAAACAGCAGGGAACCTCCACCTTGATGCACTCGCTGAGCATTGTGTCTAAACGTTCAGCCTGACCGGACTGCCTCCAAACACGTCCCCGAGGATTGTCTGGTTGCAGGCATATACGACACTCATCTGTGAACAGAACGAGGTGCTAATCCTGAGCGGTCCATTCGGCATGTTGTTGGCCCCATCCTTACTGGGCTGCATGATGTCGTGGTTGCAAAGGTGGACCTCGCCATGGACGTCGGGAGTGAAGTTGCGCATCATACAGCCTATTGCGCACAGCGTGAGTCGTAACACGACGTCCTGTAGCTGCAGGAAAAGCATTATTCAACTTGGTGGCGTTGCTGTCAGGGTTCCTCAGAGCCATAATCCGTAGGTAGCGATCATCTACTGCAGCAGTAGCCCTTGGGCGGCCTGAGCGAGGCATGTTATACAGTTCCTGTCTCTCTATGTCCCCTCCATGTCGGAACAACATCGCTTTGGTTCACTCCAAGATGCCTGGACACTTCCCTTGTTGAGAGCCCTTACTGGCACAAAGTAACAATGCGGACGCGATCGAACCGCGGTATTGACCGTCTAGGCATATTTGAACAACAGACAACACAAGTCGTGTACATTCTACTTGGTAGAATTTCTGGAACAGATCGGCTGTCGGATCCCCCCCCCCCCCCTCCCCAGTCTAATAGGCGCTGCTCATGCATGGTCGTTTACATCTTTGGACGGGTTTAGTGACATCTCTGAACAGTCGAAGGGACTCTTTCTGAGTTCTGAGAACTGGGGCGATGCAAAACTTTTATTGGTGTCTGTATAATCCAAAATCCTACTGCATATCAGCGTTAAATATGGGCCTGTAATTTAGTGGATTGGTTCCATTGCCTTTCTTGAATAATGGTGTGACCTTTGAAACTTTCCAGTCTTTGAGTACGGACATTTCGTCGAGCGAGCGGTTTCATGTGATTGTGAAATATGGAGCTATTGCATCAGCATACTCCGAAAGAAACTTAACTGATATAGTATCTGGACCGGGAGGCTTGCTTTTATTAAGTGATTTATGTTGCTTCACTACTCCGAGGATATATACTTCTAAGTTACTCTTGTTAGCAACTTTTCTTGGTTGGAATTCTGGAATATTTACTTCGTCTTGCTTGGTGAAGGAATTTCGGAAGGCTTTTTTTCAAACTCTGTTTCAGCATCTTTGTCGTCTATAGTATTTCCATTGTTATCGCTCAGAGAAGGCGCTGACTGTGTCCTGGCGCCAGCATACTGTACATACGACCACTGCACTTTGACTCGCTGCACCGTTCGGATACTGATAATATGCATAATATAGTGTGTACTTCTTGGATATTGTGAGTACTTTCACTTAGTAAGTACTCCTTATTACGTTAAAACTATATGCCTCAACATCAAACATTCCTGCTGTTACATCCTGCACGTACACACCAAATAAATCCAATCTTACTCTACTTTTTTCATAAGGCAAATCCTTAATCACTGATCAGTTTTTCAGATAATTTGACGCTAATCTTCGTCTCTACCAGACTCACCCTACTGAGATTTTTTTTTTTATTCGATGTTCGCAGCAGAACATTTTTCCCTAGCCTCTCTTTCCATTGTCAAAGTTTCTATCAGCTTCCCAAACAGTCATTACCGAATGCGTAGCGTGCGAATTTCCAACGTAGCAGTTTTCCAGTGCATATTTTATTTCAGATAATGGTTTTTAAAAAGTTAAGTTTAAGAGGCGTTCCGCGTAGAGGTTGGGTAGAATAAAAGTGGCTCAAAGTATGCTTCATGTACAGGGTGTTTCAAAAATGACCGGTATATTTGAAACGGCAATAAAAACTAAACGAGCAGCGATAGAAATACACCGTTTGTTGCAATATGCTTGGGACAACAGTACATTTTCAGGCGGACAAACTTTCGAAATTAAAGTAGTTACAATTTTTAACAACAGATGGCGCTGCGGTCTGGGAAACTCTATAGTACGATATTTTCCACATATCCACCATGCGTAGCAATAATATGGCGTAGTCTCTGAATGAAATTACCCGAAACCTTTGACAACGTGTCTGGCGGAATGGCTTCACATGCAGATGAGATGTACTGCTTCAGCTGTTCAATTGTTTCTGGATTCTGGCGGTACACCTGGTCTTTCAAGTGTCCCCACAGAAAGAAGTCACAGGGGTTCATGTCTGGCGAATAGGGAGGCCAATCCACGCCGCCTCCTGTATGTTTCGGATAGCCCAAAGCAATCACACGATCACCGAAATATTCATTCAGGAAATTAAAGACGTCGGCCGTGCGATGTGGCCGGGCACCATCTTGCATAAACCACGAGGTGTTCGCAGTGTCGTCTAAGGCAGTTTGTACCGCCACAAATTCACGAAGAATGTCCAGATAGCGTGATGCAGTAATCGTTTCGGATCTGAAAAATGGGCCAATGATTCCTTTGGAAGAAATGGCGGCCCAGACCAGTACTTTTTGAGGATGCAGGGACGATGGGACTGCAACGTGGGATTTCGGTTCCCCATATGCGCCAGTTCTGTTTATTGACGAAGCCGTCCAGGTAAAAATAAGCTTCGTCAGTAAACCAAATGCTGCCCACATGCATATCGTCGTCATCAATCCTGTGCACTATATCGTTAGCGAATGTCTCTCGTGCAGCAATGGTAGCGGCGCTGAGGGGTTGCCGCGTTTGAATTTTGTATGGATAGAGGTGTAAACTCTGGCGAATGAGACGATACGTGGACGTTGGCGTCATTTGGACCGCAGCTGCAACACGGCGAACGGAAACCCGAGGCCGCTGTTGGATCACCTGCTGCACTAGCTGCAACGCGCAGCCCTCTGTGGTGCCGTAGGCGGTCGCCCTACCTTTCCAGCACGTTCATCCGTCACGTTCCCAGTCCGTTGAAATTTTTCAAACAGATCCTTTATTGTATCGCTTTTCGGTCCTTTGGTTACATTAAACCTCCGTTGAAAACTTCGTCTTGTTGCAACAACACTGTGCTCTAGGCGGCGGAATTCCAACACCAGAAAAATCCTCTGTTCTAAGGAATAAACCATGTTGTCTACAGCACACTTGCACGTTGTGAACAGCACACGCTTACAGCAGAAAGACGACGTACAGAATGGCGCACCCACAGACTGCGTTGTCTTCTATATCTTTCACATCACTTGCAGCGCCATCTGTTGTTGAAAATTGTAACTACTGTAATTTCGAAAGTTTGTCCGCCTGAAAATGTACTGTTGTCCCAAGCATATTGCAACAAACGGTGTATTTCTATCGCTGCTCGTTTAGTTTTTCTTGCCGTTTCAAATATACCGGTCATTTTTGAAACACCCTGTACCTCCAAGCCGTATAGGCGCATGCCTCTTTCTCAGCCTGTGCGCACGCGAGCTACCCTTCCCACGTAGACTGTCTGCCCGTGTCGGCACGCTCCTCTGGCAGGACGATGGCTCGCACTCGTCGTCTACAGTAAAATTTTCTCAAATAATGTTACGTAAACGACTGAATGAAATTCTACAGTTGTCCATAGCCCTCTATAAATCAACATCATAAAGAACTGCCTATCATTTCGCTAATAGTCATAGCTCTCGTGATGTTTTGGGATATGTAGGTCACAACATTAAATGTGAATAGTTTGCAATGAAAAACAGGGGTAACTATGAGTTTGCGTTTCTTGCACGCAAGGTCATATATTTCTGTGTATCAAATGTAATATAACATTTCGAATTTTTCTTTAGACTTGAGAAGACGTCTATAGCTCTCTCTGATCATGAGAAAATGGACCGTATATAGCACATTCACTTCCGTCTGTGCCCACATCAATACAGCTATAGTGGATTATTCGTAACATCCAGCGTATTTCATAAATTGTTAAAGATACCAAAACGAGTTTTCGGAGAATGGTCCAACACAAACAGAAGAGAATGTTGGAAAGACGTGAAACTTTCAAGTATATGGAATCAGGAGTAATAACATAGTAAGATAAGGTGAATTTCTCTTAAAAATAACGATTAGATATTTTTGTTAATTAGCATATATTTGACGAATTCATATAAAAGGATGCAGGCATTCGAAATAAACGAAAAAGTAAAGAAAGAAAGGAAGACCTTACCAGGATTCGAACTAGCGATGCTTGTGGTGTCAGTTCACCATTCTGGGACAATACCGAGTAACCCATGCTGCCAGTTATGCATGTTGCGTTCATTTCAGAGAATAAAGTTCCTTAAAAACATTCAAAGCCTGTTTTCTCCAAAAATTTGGGGGTTGTAGGGAACTGTCTTGAAAAACTAACTTTTGCGTTTGAACTTCACGTGCAATAAACACAAAAAACTGGAAGAATCCGATTGCTAGGTGATCTTCCTGTAAGCTACATGCACCGGAAACTGAAATTCGTGAAGAGGAGTGTTGATTGAAGGTGCACGTCTCTTTCTGGACATGCGTGATTCGACTCACGCCTGGAGAGACCAATTACGCTATTGGAGTGACAAGATGTCGGCTTTGCTATCACCAGCTGCCACCTTATTCAGCATTATTTTGACAAAATGACAATATCGCAGAAATAAGAGCAGATGCTCTGTTAACAAACACCTTTTCCCTCGTAACGTATATGTGAGTGTGATGGAAGAAATAAAGATGACGAGTTGTGTGATTTTTAAAATGTTCACTCACATGTCATCGAGTGATTTCCAGGTAATACTGTGTCTTGTTGGACCACTGACAGTAAAGGAGAATACGAAGTACAGGGACGCCACAAGATTAGCTGTGACAGCCGGCCGGAGTGGCCGTGCGGTTCTGGGCGCTACAGTCTGGAACCGAGTGACCGCTACGGTTGCAGGTTCGAAACCTGCCTCGGGCATGGATGTGTGTGATGTCCTTAGGTTGGTTAGGTTTAATTAGTTCTAAGTTCTAGGCGACTAATGACCTCAGAAGTTGAGTCGCATAGTGCTCAGAGCCATTTGAACCATTAGCTGTGACATCGGTTTCTTACTATTTGTGGCAATCACACCAGTTTGATATTCCAGGTCTAAATATCTATTGCTTCGATATGCAACATAATATCAGACGTTTGCCAGGCTCTGGCGAAATTCATGGAAAGATACATCAAGATAAGCTGCCGGCCCCTTAATGTTTCTTTCTCTGGTAAACAAACAACTTAGTTGATACTCAACGGTTTCATTTAAGAATATGTGAATACATTGTGTGTGTGTGTGTGTGTGTGTGTGTGTGTGTGTGTGTGTGTGTTTCGCAGATGGAGAACAGAGTGTGTGCTTTTATCAAAAGCGTTCAATTAGATCATCCGAATGTCTGTTTTGTTTACTTTCAGCTTCCAAACTCTAGAGAAGTGTGGTTGGATGTTGTGCGTGATTTTGAAATGAGCACTGTTTGCGGCTTTGGGCCACACAACAGTGTGACAGAGTTTTCCATCCCATCAGTGGACACGTTTCTTAAGAATAAAGCGTAAATACAGGAGCGAGAATATCTGCTTAATAACAGACCCGAAAACGGAAGTGCATACACCGACAGACGGGTTGGAAACAATGTGACTGCAACTCAGTCGATCTCTAATTACAGTGCCTAATGATCTTGTCCTTACAGAGCGTGTTAACTATTCCTGGATTCCATCTAAGATGTCCACTGACATGTTGCTTTTTTTCTGGTAACTACTTTCTACCCTCATTTACACACTTTGGTACTTCACAGCTCCGTACTTTTCTGTTCACTGAACTTTTAATATTTTTCGACTACATCACATTTCCGATGTTTTCACTTTCTTCTTCCTCGGATTTCCGATTGTCAACATTTTTACGTGAATACAATGTTCTACTGCAGATGTACACGTTCAGGAAATTCTTGTTAGTGTGGATGAATATCGGACATAGTTAGAGATCGTTTATTGAATATAATAAGAAGTAATACTGTCTAAAGGGATTCACAGTACCTCAGTCACCCGATCACTATCCCGAACATGAGTACACAAATTGAATGTCACTAATATACTATCTGCATATCCAAGACGTCCACTTTCACTATGGTGATGACGGATCTCTATTCTTGTTGCTCATCTCAGCCCACACTGACGAGGGCTGTATGAAAATCACTCATTTCTCTGAGTAAAAATTAATTTTTCTGCTGGTATATAGGTTGGGCGTAACATTGTTTACTAAAAGTAGTCACTGACAATTTGACGTCTTTGACAATATTTTTCTTTGCAATACTTTATCATAGTTTGTTACTAAGCTCAAAGCGTTATTTGGTTTTCCAAATTGTACACTACTAGCTGAGAAACTGGTGTTGCCCCGATTTATATTTATTCCAGTCTTCTACTGTTCCATCTCCCCCTCCCTCCTCTCTCCATCCATATCCTCCTACCCCT
Organism: Schistocerca cancellata; assembly: GCF_023864275.1. Lineage (NCBI taxonomy): Eukaryota > Metazoa > Arthropoda > Insecta > Orthoptera > Acrididae > Schistocerca > Schistocerca cancellata. The sequence continues at coordinate 97,426,224 of NC_064631.1, read as the reverse complement.
CTCCATCTTCTCCTGCCCCTCTCTATCTCCTCCTCCTCCTCCTCCTCTCTCTCTACCCATCTCCCCTTCCCTATCTCTGTCTCTTTCTTCCTCTTCCTTTCTCTGTTCATCTTGTCCTCCACACCATCTCTGTCCATCTTCTCTTTCCCCATTTCTATCTGTCCATACCCTTCCCTCACTTCTCTCTCGACATCATCGTGGGGACCACAACAGAAGGTCGCACCATGTTTGGTTGAAATCGAGCCAGTGGTTTAGGGTACTACACATCCCTGATAGGAATCCTGAAAATTTGCTTCGGACGAGCGGACGAAGAGATGGTTCCGTAGAAATCCGCAAAAATTTTCTATGAAGGCACTGACCGACTTCTCTCACAGTGCGATAAATGTATTAACAGTTCTGGAGATAAAGTTTTTTAGTAATAAGCGGGTCACTTACATCCACATCTCTTGTTTTCATTTGCATGGCGCATATATGCTCTTACAGATTCTGATGTAGGTAACAGCCGAGGCTTGTTATTAACGAAGTTATAATTGTCATCTTGAAGGAAAATTGTAATAAAAAAAGTGCAAGACATGAGTGTGTAGAGACTGATGCTTTGAAATTATCTATGTATGTTATTTTGAATTCTCTGGTATCCAAACCACTACAAAAAAGTTTGTGTTTCCAGTGGTATCCCTACTTTAAAGGACTTGTGAGTGTGAGTTTAATCGAGACACCTTCTCTCAGGTTACATTTATTATGATGAGGGCAGGGACCAGTGTGAAATTTTTAATTTACTTCTGTCGTATAATTTTAATGCGTATATTTTGTACGTTTTAGAGCCTGCGCAGTCCGCCGCTCGTGGTCTCGCGGTAGCGTTCTCGCTTCCCGAGCACGGGGTCCCGGGTTCGATTCCCGGCGGAGTCAGGGATTTTCACCTGCCTCGAGATGACTGGGTGTTTGTGTTGTCCTCATCATTTCATCATCATCCAGGAAAGTGGCGAAATTGGACTGAGCAAAGTTTGGGAAATTGTACGGGCGCTGATAACCATGCAGTTGAGCGCCCCACAAACCAAACATCATCATCACAGCCTGCGCTGAATCAGTCGTTTATGCGATGCATAACCAGATATCTTATGTTGACCAACGCATTTGTTTTCAGCTCCCTTTCAATTTTGTATTTACATCTGTCATTTTTATGGCCTGTGTATTTTATTGTGAAATTTAAAAATTCAGGTGTGTCAAAACATATATTTCCGTATTGAGAGGTAACATTTGAAAGAATGTTCTGATTAAATTCTTCCCATTTGACTTTATTACTGTAAATTTTCAAAACTTAATTGTTTGTGATTGTTCGTATTATTTGGTTCCGCTGAAGCTAAATAAAAGAGGTAAAATGTTTATATGCGGTATGTCTAGCATCTTACCGCTCCCAGCTCGAAGCTCCCTACCATCTAAAAACGTTTCCTTGGTCAGTGTTCAGGGATGTGACAGGAGCAATCATTCGGATCAAAACAGTGTAGTAAAGACAGGATCTGTAATTCTTACTTTAAGAGGAATGAGCAGCTAATCTTCGATAGCGTGAAACAATCGCTTCTGCTGCAAGTTCTTTGCTTTCCGTATTTTAAGAGATAATGGTATGGTCCAAAACAAGAAGAAAATATACATTTGTATGGACCACTTTGTAGTCGCACTTCTGTAGGTGGTGTTGCGTGTGCGGTGATGCCTTAAATGGTGGGTAACCAGTGGAAACGCTGTGGACAATTTAATAATGTGTATTTCTTATACATGGTGTTTCCGTAACAGCATGCAAGAATTTAACAGGACATAGAGGGTGCTCCACTTAACAATTTGAGGGAAGGAACCTGGGATCGGAGAAGGTAATAGGTATAGTAGATATAAAATCACATTATCGCATACTTTCTTATTTACTTTACTTACAGCTAACTGCAAATACCATTATTGAGACAACGAGCGTACCTTTCGTACCGTATTTTACAAGATGTGGTGAAACTGACCGCCATCAACCTCATCCACGAACTAGATTCAGAAGTAGCATGACAGATATCCCTGGTGCGTTTCGAATCACATCAAAGGCAGCTACAATTCTCGGAACTAATTCCATCTCCGTATCCACTGGAGAATTTAGATACCCCCATACGTAATAATCAAGGAGATTCAGGTCAGGTGGCAGGCAGGCCATAGAATAGGACAACTCGTTCAAACCCACCGACCAGGAAATACAGTGCTGAGATGGTTGCAGACATCCACACTGGACGACATAAAAGTTTTCTGGGTTTGGTACCGCGTCATAATGTAAAAACTACTGCTGCTATAGAAAAGCCAACGTTTCGGCTACGATTGCAGCGGCCTTCTTCTGGGTCTACACCCAGAAGAAGGCCGCTGCAATCGTGGCTGAAACGTTGGCTTTTCTATAGCAGCAGTAGTTTTTACATTATGACGCGGTACCAAACCCAGAAAACTTTTATGTCGACTGACTCTGGCCGCGGAAGCCTACGCAATTATATCCACACTGGAGTTACGCGGTGCAACGTCACATTGTATCCACATACTCTCACGAACAGCCAAGGGGACAACATAAATACGATACTACAGGGGCACTGTAAGAACGAATAAAGTAAACAAAACATGCATTCTATTAGGCTCGTCCTCCTTGTTTCCTTGCAAGAAATAAGGAATGTATACGTAAATAAACAGCACAGTACGTGTAATCTTGTACCCATGTCAGTTGTAAATACGCTGAAATCACTAATGCTAGAGAAAGCACCAGACAAGTTTACTTCCATGTCTCCTTAAGCTGGCTTCTCGGATCCCAGGTTCCCTACCTCAAATTGTTCATTGGATCATTCTCTATCTCCTGTTACGGTTTTGCACGCTCTTACAACATCCTGTATATTGAATTCTATAAGAGGCAGGCACGCCTCTGCTCGTGAGCTCTGGACGACGCAGCCAGCGTCGGCTCCCAGGACGTCGCCCGGCAATGCTGCGTCAGGATTCCGAACTTGCGGCGAAGGCGCCACGGCCAATTGCGACAGCAACGCTTCCCGGCGGAGCGGCGGCTCCTTTGCTCCGCGGTGGCAGAAGTGGATTCGACCCGCGCCCATCAGACAGTCGACGTACGGCTGCTGGCGTTGTGACGCTGAATCCCTTCCAGGGCCTCAGCGTCGACGGCTACGGGCACGGACAGAAGGCCGACTGGGCTGTGGCAGCACGTCACGTGAACGACGCAGTGCGGTGGCAGACGCAGCCTAGTCTCGAACCGGAGACTGCCGCTGGCGATATCCAGCCGTCTCACGGTCCGGCGATGCTCCGGCGTCGTGGTGCAGGTAATCAGCGATGACCAAGTTCCCGAATAGAATCACGTCCTTCCCTCAAATTCAGCCTCATTTGTACTCCGTTACTGCCCCTTTGTTTCTCTAAAACCTGGTGTCAGTCCACGTCGCTCATAACAGAGAGACTCGCTCCAGTGTCGTGGCAACGACGCGCCTGCTACATCGTTCTTCGCTGCGCGGGGCAGTTTCCTGCTGCGCTCAGCTATCCTCGCTTCGCAGCTCTCTTGCGTATCTGTTATGGTCCCCTACATGTCAACATAGAGAGGCTGACGGCCAGTGCTGTTACCATAATACTCTAAGGCAGCCTCCGTGCTACTTCCAGTCGCTTACACTAAAGCTTTAATACCTTTACCTAAAATGTTGGGTATTGCCACTACATATTAACCATTAAAAAACTGGCTCTAAGTGTATCCCTTAAGAGCTATGAGCATTTGTTCATGCTGGCCACTGTTAACAATAGCTGGTTGGTTGGTTTTTTGGGGAAGGAGACCAGACAGCGAGGTCATCGGTCTCATCGGATTAGGGAAGGACGGAGAAGGAAGTCGGCCGTGCCCTTTGAAAGGAACCATCCCGGCATTTGCCTGGAGCGATTTAGGGAAATCACGGAAAACCTAAATCAGGATGGCCGGACGCGGGATTGAACCGTCGTCCTCCCGAATGCGAGTCCAGTGTCTAACCACTGCGCCACCTCGCTCGGTGTTAACAATAGCTCTTCTACTGAAAAAAATTGCCGTAGCTCTTAAGGTATGCATTTATGAGCCCGTATTTACCAGAATCCTTGCTTCAAATGATTGTTCCTGTCATATCACTGAATACTGAACACTCATTACGGGACGACTTGCGTTCAGAAACCTTAACCATATGTTTCGCTCCTGTTCCTTGTACAGCGTGACAGTTATCGAACTATATTTAAAAAAAAAAACGAAAATTAGTTACGAACTTGTGCCTACACTCACTTTATTCAACATGTAACCGTCACTTCAGGCATTCGGATTTAGGTTATGACGATTTAGATATGGCTGCCATCATTCGCGATGATGTGGTGCAGACGAATAGCGCAAGTGTGCATGACTTGGTGAAGTGTCGGAACATCGATGCTGTTTTCACCTTGTTTAGCCTCACTAAAAGAAGTCGCATGTGTTCAGATCCGGAGAATATGGATGCCAAGCGAGGTCCTTGTCATAGGTCTCTGTGTACCCCAAAGCCAGAATGCCTCAAGGACACCACTGCTTCGATGGGGTCAAGCTCCGTCTTGCATGAACCACATGTTGTCGAAATCAGGGTCATTTTGGAAAATGGAGATGAAATCATCTACCAAAACATCCACGTACCTTTCGGTAGTCACCGTGCCATCAAGGGATATCTCCCCTATTATTCTGTGACATTGCACACCACACAGTGCCGGCCAGAGTGGCCGAGTGGTTCTAGGCGCTACAGTCTGGAACCGCGCGACCGCTACGGTCGGAGGTTTGAATCCTGCCTCGGACATGTTTGTGTGTGATGTCCTTAGGTTAGTTAGGTTTAAGTAGTTCTAAGTTCTAGGGGATTGATGACCTCAGAAGTTAGGTCCCAGAGCCATTAGAACCATTTTTGAACACCACACTGTCACCTGTTGAGGGTGAAGAAACTATTCGATCGTGGAATACGGTTTCTCAATCCCACAAATGCGCTAATTTTGCTTATTGACGAACCCATTCAAATGAAAGTGGGCTTCGTCGCTAAACCAAACCATACTGCGCATACTAATTCCCATCGTGCTCCGCGGCCAACCGAGCTGTTTGAACGTCCTACCGCCATGGTCCAGAAGTTATGACGATTGTATTTTACGTAGTTCAATAACTGTCACCCTGTATTTCCCCATTAATTCGCGGAGAGAAATAATCAAATAAGTCGCTGATTTTCTCTGAATGCATCCACAGTTTTCTTCCAAGAGATTAAAATCTCTCAGCGATGCGTCTGCACCAATGGGCAACAAAATTTCGGCGAACAAAACGACGGGAGACTTTCCGTCCTGTGGCCAAACACCACTGTGGGCGCGTAGCGTTTGACAGCCGTGCAGAGTGTCAGGGAAGAGCGAGCGACAGATTGCGGCGTCGCTGCGCGTCCTCCGGTGTGGCGGTAACGCGAGCCGGCTGGCAGACCGCAGCACGGAGCGGGCTTCGCGGAGCAGACGGCGGAAGCGCGCATGCGGCGGCGGCGACGGCGCACCGGAAGCGGCAGCGCTGCTTGCTGCTACTTGCTACGCGCCGCCCCGGCTTCACACCGACACCCGCTACCCGCCACACGCCGCGCTCGTGCTGGGCAGCCGCTAGCCGCCGCGGCACAAGCGAAGCGCAGACCACCCCACACTGCCTGCCACTGTCACGGGCCAACGAGAGATACGGGCCCAGTTACGTGCGTCACAGCACGTGACTCTACGGTGGGGAGAGAATGATCAGTTTAGTAATTCCTTACAGCACCTTTAAATACATGCAATCCCTCGACTGAAGACGTTCAGTGGGTTACCTTTTCATTGGTATAATGATCTCCTGTGGTCCCCGAATGGAGCCGAAAATGGTTCAAACGGCTCTGAGCACTATGGGACTTAACATCTGAGGTCATCAGTCTCCTAGAACTTAGAACTACTTAAACCTAACTAGCCTAAGGACATCACGCACGAGGCAGGATTCGATCCTGGGGCCGTAGTGGTCGCGCGGTTCCAGGCTGAAGCGCCTAGAATCGCTCGGCCACACTGGCCGGCAATGGAGCCGAGCGTTCGCGATTTATGTCGGAGAACGCATCTACTGTCACGTCAGAAGATTAATAGTGAGTATTGTAATGAATCTTGTCTCCTCAGAACTATCGTACTTCAGCTGTTTCCATACAAATTTAGGACTGACTTGAGTTAATTTTTATACTTAAATTATTTTTTCCACATCTAAGCTTAATTTTGCATATATCTGACACCAAAACACTTTTTCTCTCATAATGCAATTTATTTTCCACAACAACCCATTTAGCAACGTCATTCGTGAACCATGAAAATTAGCAATCACAATTGCTAACTTAAATGAGACAAAGATCATTTTACAACGTTTCTGTGCTTTAGTTTTCATATAAAAAATATTCTGCTTGCATTTTTTATTTTTCTAGTTTTACTATCGATAATTCAATCGACAATTATACAATGACAGGAAGCAGATAGTTTTTGTATTGACAAAATTTGCAAACTTTATCATTAATTATCAGGAGCATATTCCTTACATAAATAATTATTTCCAGAAAACATTATGTAACTTAGATGTGAAAAGTAATTTCAATTAAGTCAGTCGTAACAAAATTGATTTAAACTTCAATTCTACAAGGACTTGAAGCTATGTAGGTAATATTTATACACAAGGCACCAAACGCACCACAATAGTTTCAGCTGTTGTCGAAATTGTTCAATATTACTGTCAACTTCTTTCTGCTGTATTTAAATGTTGCACAATACGTTTACTTAACAAGTGGTGTTGTAAAAGATGTCAAGAATTTGTGAATAAATGAAAATGATATCAAAAAGCAACAATATTCCAGAGACTTTCAGTGAAACAAGATAACTTTGACTTACTAACTGCAAAGCATAAGCAGGAACTGACACTTTAGACAACGAAACATCCATAGCAAGATAAGTAACTCTTACATGGTAATATAATGTTTCTGCCATTAGGAAATTGTATACCAGCAATAGACCATTAGTCCAGAACTTAAGCTTGTCAGGTGAAGATATTTATTAACAGATTCATTTATAGCTTTAAGTTAGTAAAATGTAATATTACTGTTGTTTAAAAGGTAAAGCGGCAATTCGTAACATGAAAATGAAAATGGCGTCTAATAACAATGCTTCATGTATTGGTGTTGTTGAAAATGAAGAAATGTCTAGCTGCAGCAGAGCCCTTAATTCACAAATGTCACAGCAAAAACCTCGACAAACATAAAGATGCAACCAAACCGTGCACTGGAGTGGAGATTTTCTTACTTTAATGTAGGATTACATGCAACATGTATGCTTGCTTATGACACCTATTCATGTTTCATCTCTGATTGTTTTTTGATGCCTGTTCAAGCCACAACAAGAACAACATTCCCATCGTGTTTTTAATAGTTGTAAGTGTTCACAGGCATTTTTGAACAACAGGCTTCTTTTCCTATCAGAGAACTCCGTCTGCAGTTCACAGTAGTGAAAAGAAGGCAAATGCATGTGAACGGATTCTATGTAATAAAGATGGTATGTGAACACATACAGTAGTTAGCTCTGGTGCTAAGGGACAATTTACTGCCACTACCGTTGAAAGTGAGGATGTTTATAACTACAACAACCAGTGGCATCATTATTACAAAATAAATGGCAGCTCCATAAGAGTCATCTGGTAAGGAAATTTCTGTACATAAAAAGATATTGTTCATAGTTTCAGCTTTTATGTAATTCTGCTTTTCTACAGAACAGATTGGTATAGTTGTGTAAAATAAATTCATTGTAGTAATAATTGAACATCCATTCATTCTTTGGCCAATAAATCCCCACATCCCAGAACTAAAAATTATGCTATGCCAAATGGTCTGTGTCCATTCAAAGAATAGAAAATTAATTAAATAAGAAAAATGGTCTAGTACATGCACAACAATTATGAATCCAAAGCATTTCAAATTAAAAGAAATGTAGCTTGGGAAGCAAAGAGAAATAAGTAAAACTGTAATTTCAATTCGGAAACATTTTTTTCTCTATGTTTGTTTCCCCTGATGACTTCTACTTATTGTGAACGTTTTTTGAATAAACAAAATATATCTTAAATGAAGACCTGAGAAGTTAAGTCCCATAGTGCTCAGAGCCATTTTTTGAAATCGGATAAGAATTTTTAGTGACATTATGATGTAAAAAGAAGATTTTAAATCCAATGTTATTTGAGAAATGAAGCTAATGTACCGCCACAACAAATTATTTGCAAGAACTAAAGCAGAACCAAATATTTCCCGTTATATGATGAGGACGATTGTGAATTTAAAGTCATTTACCGTTATCATGATATAAAGACGAATTCAGGCAGCACATAGCACCGGTATTCTCTTTGCATATGTAGGAAGTTATTTTGTTTAATTTACAATGGGAAATCGAATAGGGTCTTGATAAAATTCTTCAGAGAAAAAATTGTTCTGAAAACTAAATTAAAAAGAACAAAAAGTACATTCCTTTAATACATGACAAAGAATAGGAGCTATAAGTGGCATTAGATTTCAGATTTTTTGTTCTACTCTTAACATATTTTATTCACAGATAACAAATAAGTGTTTTTGTACATATAAGTGAATCATGTTTGGGAGAACACTTTTTGTTCATGAATAACGAATAATAATTTATATCAGCATACATTATTTGGCACTCGCATAAATTTCGCCCAACTCTTGTGGTATGCAAAGCACGTTGCTCATGTGCACACTGCAAATCGGCAAGACCATCTGGAAGCATGTGTAGGCGCGTGAATTTCTTGTAGCTGCGAACAAATGGAAGCTGCGTGGCCCTTGAACGTGTGCCCACGCGGCTGTCATTAACATCGGTAATCTCCGGCAACTTCCGACAACGTTCGCAAAAAGCATACACGATCTCAGTAGCATAGCGCTGGTGTGTGCGGGCCACCCTGACAGGCCACGCAGGATTCTACATCTACATCTACATCTATACTCCGCGAGCCACCTTACGGTGTGTGGCGGAGGGTACTTATTGTACCACTATCTGATCCCCCCTTCCCTGTTCCATTCACGAATTGTGCGTGGGAAGAACGACTGCTTGTAAGTCTCCGTATTTGCTCTAATTTCTCGGATCTTTTCGTTGTGATCATTACGCGAGATATATGTGGGCGGTAGTAATATGTTGCCCATCTCTTCCCGGAATGTGCTCTCTCGTAATTTCGATAATAAACCTCTCCGTATTGCGTAACGCCTTTCTGAAGTGTCCGCCACTGGAGCTTGTTCAGCATCTCCGTAACGCTCTCGCGCTGACTAAATGTCCCCATGACGAATCGCGCTGCTTTTCGCTGGATCATGTCTATCTCTTCTATTAATCCAACCTGGTAAGGGTCCCATACTGATGAGCAATACTCAAGAATCGGACGAACAAGCGTTTTGTAAGCTACTTCTTTCGTCGATGAGTCACATTTTCTTAGAATTCTTCCTATGAATCTCAACCTGGCGCCTGCTTTTCCCACTATTTGTTTTATGTGATCATTCCGCTTCAGATCGCTCCGGATAGTAACTCCTAAGTATTTTACGGTCGTTACCGCTTCCAATGATTTACCACCTATGGCATAATCGTACTGGAATGGATTTCTGCCCCTATGTATGCGCATTATATTACATTTATCTACGTTTAGGGAAAGCTGCCAGCTGTCGCACCATGCATTAATCCTCTGCAGGTCTTCCTGGAGTACGTACGAGTCTTCTGATGTTGCTACTTTCTTGTAGACAACCGTGTCATCTGCAAATAGCCTCACGGAGCTACCGATGTTGTCAACTAAGTCATTTATGTATATTGTAAACAGTAAAGGTCCTATCACGCTTCCTTGCGGTACTCCCGAAATTACCTCTACATCTGCAGATTTTGAACCGTTAAGAATGACATGTTGAGTTCTTTCTTCTAGGAAATCCTGAATCCAATCACAAACCTGGTCCGATATTCCGTAAGCTCGTATTTTTTTCATTAAACGTAAGTGCGGAACCGTATCAAATGCCTTCCTGAAGTCCAGGAATACGGCATCAATCTGCTCGCCAGTGTCTACGGCACTGTGAATTTCTTGGGCAAATAGGGCGAGCTGAGTTTCACATGATCTCTGTTTGCGGAATCCATGTTGGTTATGATGAAGGAGATTTGTATTATCTAAGAACGTCATAATACGAGAACACAAAACATGTTCCATTATTCTACAACAGATTGACGTAAGCGAAATAGGCCTATAATTATTCGCATCTGATTTATGACCCTTCTTGAAAATGGGAACGACCTGCGCTTTCTTCCAGTCGCTAGGTACTTTACGTTCTTCCAGCGATCTACGATAAATTGCTGATAGAAAGGGGGCAAGTTCTTTAGCATAATCACTGTAGAATCTTAAGGGTATCTCGTCTGGTCCGGATGCTTTTCCGCTTCTAAGTGATAGCAGTTGTTTTTCAATTCCGATATCATTTATTTCAATATTTTCCATTTTGGCGTCCGTGCGACGGCTGAAGTCAGGGACCGTGTTACGATTTTCCGCAGTGAAACAGTTTCGGAACACTGAATTCAGTATTTCTGCCTTTCTTCGGTCGTCCTCTGTTTCGGTGCCATCGTGGTCAACGAGTGACTGAATAGGGGATTTAGATCCGCTTACCGATTTTACATATGACCAAAACTTTTTAGGGTTCTTGTTTAGATTGTTTGCCAATGTTTTATGTTCGAATTCGTTGAATGCTTCTCTCATTGCTCTCTTTACGCTCTTTTTCGCTTCGTTCAGCTTTTCCTTATCAGCTATGATTCGACTACTCTTAAACCTATGATGAAGCTTTCTTTGTTTCCGTAGTACCTTTCGTACATGATTGTTATACCACGGTGGATCTTTCCCCTCGCTTTGGACCTTAGTCGGTACGAACTTATCTAAGGCGTACTGGACGATGTTTCTGAATTTTTTCCATTTTTGTTCCACATCCTCTTCCTCAGAAATGAACGTTTGATGGTGGTCACTCAGATATTCTGCGATTTGTGCCCTATCACTCTTGTTAAGCAAATATATTTTCCTTCCTTTCTTGGCATTTCTTATTACACTTGTAGTCATTGATGCAACCACTGACTTATGATCACTGATACCCTCTTCTACATTCAAGGAGTCGAAAAGTTCCGGTCTATTTGTTGCTATGAGGTCTAAAACGTTAGCTTCACGAGTTGGTTCTCTAACTATCTGCTCGAAGTAATTCTCGGACAAGGCAGTCAGGATAATGTCACAAGAGTCTCTGTCCCTGGCTCCAGTTCTGATTGTGTGACTATCCCATTCTATACCTGGTAGATTGAAGTCTCCCCCTATTACAATAGTATGATCACGAAACTTCTTCACGACGTTCTGCAGGTTCTCTCTGAGGCGCTCAACTACTACGGTTGCTGATGCAGGTGGTCTATAGAAGCATCCGACTATCATATCTGACCCACCTTTGATACTTAGCTTAACCCAGATTATTTCACATTCGCATTCGCTAATAACTTCACTGGATATTATTGAATTCTTTACTGCTATAAATACTCCTCCACCATTGGCGTTTATCCTATCCTTGCGGTATATATTCCATTCTGTGTCTAGGATTTCGTTACTGTTCACTTCCGGTTTTAACCAACTTTCCGTTCCTAATACTATATGCGCACTATTTCCTTCAATAAGAGATACTAATTCAGGAACCTTGCCCTGGATACTCCTGCAGTTAACCAATATTACGTTAACTTTTCCTGTTTTTGGTCTCTGAGGACGGACGTTCTTTATCAACGATGATAATGTCCTCTCTGGTAAGCCGTCAGGTATTTTATCGTTTCGCCCAAGGGGGGGTCCCTCTAACCTAAAAAACCCCCGTGTGCACGCCACACGTACTCTGCTACCCTAGTAGCTGCTTCCGGTGTGTAGTGCACGCCTGACCTGTCTAGGGGGGCCCTACAGTTCTCCACCCAATAACGGAGGTCGATGAATTTGCAACCATTATAGTCGCAGAGTCGTCTGAGCCTCTGGTTTAGACCCTCCACACGGCTCCAAACCAGAGGACCGCGATCGACTCTGGGCACTATGCTGCAGATATTAAGCTCAGCTTGCACTCCGCGTGCGATGCTGGTTGTCTTCACCAAATCAGCCAGCCGCCGGAAGGAACCAAGGATGGCCTCAGAACCCAAGCGGCAGGCGTCATTCGTTCCGACATGTGCTACTATCTGCAGCCGGTCACACCCAGTGCGTTCAATAGCTGCCGGAAGGGCCTCCTCCACATTACGGACGAGACCCCCCGGCAAGCACACCGAGTGCACACTGGCATTCTTCCCCGACCTACCCGCTATTTTCCTGAGGGGCTCCATAACCCGCCTAACGTTGGAGCTCCCTATAACTAATAGGCCCGCCCTCTGTGACTGTCGGGACCTTGCCGGAGAATCGGCCACTGGCCCAACAGGCGAGGCATCCTGTGGTGGCTCGGAAACGATGTCATCACCACTAGGAAGCACCCCGTACCTGTTGGAAAGGGGTAAGGCAGCTGCCACGCGGCCAGATCCCACCTTCGCCTTTCGGCCAGGCACGCGAGAGCCCACCACTGTCCGCCATTCACCCTGGAGTGATGGCTGACCGGTAAGATGCTCACTGCCGGAAGACGCAGCGACATCAGGGGTTCCATGTGATTCCAAGGCCACCGGAGTAGGCATAGGTCTCACCACAGTTGCCCCAACGCCACTACGAGCCGACGCCTGCGCCTCGAGCTCGATGAGCCTAACAGACAAAGCCTCCACCTGCCCCCGAAGAGTGGCCAATTCTCCTTGCGTCCGCTCACAACAACCACAGTCCCTACACATGACTATGTTTACCCTACCCTATACGGTGACAAATTCCCAAGATAATCTTCTGATGAGCTACTCTGATAATCAAGAAACACTCACTGAAATACGAGACGCGAAAACTACGCTAGGTTTTCCCAGAAAAACTATTTAAAAGCTAAGCGCAGCAAATAAGTACAAAAACGCTTTATACAAACAGTACTGTGCTGCTGCTGGTGCTCTCGCTCTCGCTGTCACAAGACAACTGCTGATTCAAGTGACTAGTGGCTAACGGCCGCGAAACAAACAAATGACGGTTTTAGGGCGCTTTCTGTTCTAAACGATCAAGAAAACACTAAGAAATCTAACACGAAAACTACGTAAAGTTTTATCAATAACTGTTAGTTACTATGCAGAGCAGATAAACACAAATAGAATCCCTTCCTTAGTGGAAGGTCGTAAACAAAATGCAAAATAAACGCTTTATACAAACAGTACTGTGCTGCTGGTGGTGCTCTCGCTCTCGCTCTCGCTGTCACTGTCTCCGGACGACCTCTGGTGTCGGCACAGCCTGAGTCCTAAGTACATGTTCAAGCACGACACGATTTCCAGCAGTATAGAATTTTGGAATGAAAGAGGAAACCACCTGGTAAAATTTCACACAGAGCATATCTTAATCACAGCTAACACTTGCTTTAAGAATCATGAAAGAAAGTTGGCATACGTGGAAGAGGCCTGGAGACACTGGAAGGTTTCAGATATATTATATTATGGTAAGACAGAGATTTAGAACCCAGGTTTAAATTGTAAGACATTTCCAGGGGCAGATGTGGACTCTGACCACAATCTATTGGTTATGAACTGTAGACTAAAACTGAAGAAACTGCATAAAGGTGGGAATTTAAGAAGATGAGATCTGGTTAAACTGAAAGAAGCAGAGTCTGTAGAGAGTTTCATAGAGAGCATTAGGGAACGATTGGCAAGAACAGGGGAAAAATACAGAAGAATGGGTAGCTTCGAGAGATGAAATAGTGAAGGCAGCAGAGGATCAAGGAGATAAAAAGACGAGGGCTAGTAGAAATTTTTGGGTAACAGTGCAGATATTGGATTTTATTGATTAAAGGATAAAATATAAAAACGCAGTAAATGAAGCAGGCAAAAAGAAATAGAAACGTCTCAAAAAATGAGATCGACAGGAAGTGGAAAACGGCTAAGCATGGTTGGCTAGAGAACAAATTTAAGGGTGAAGAGGCATATATCACTAGGTAAGATAGATACAGCCCATAGGGAAATTAAAGAGGTCTTTGGAGAAAAGAGAACCACTTGTATGAATATCAAGAGTTCAAATGGAAAACCAGTTCTAAGCAAAGAAGCCAATGCAGAAAGGTGGAAGGAGTATATAGAGGGTCTGTACATGGGCGATGTACTCGAGAGCACTATTATGGAATAGGAAGACGACGTGAGTGAAAATAAAATGGGAGGTATGATACTGCGTGAAGAATTTGACAGCGCCCTGGAAGACCATTCCATTAGAACTACTGATAGTCTTGGGAGAGCCAGTCCTGACAAACCTCTACCATCTGGTGAGCAGGACGTATGAGACTGGCAAATCTCTCTCAGACTTCCAGAAGAATATAATTATTCCAATCCCAAAGAAAGCGGGTGTTGACTGTTGTGAAAATTACCGAACTACCAGATCATAAGTCACGGCTGCAAAACACTGATGCCGGCCGCGGTGGTCTAGCGGTTCTGGCGCTGCAGTCCGGAACCGCGGGACTGCTACGGTCGCAGGTTCGAATCCTGCCTCGGGCATGGGTGTGTGTGATGTCCTTAGGTTAGTTAGGTTTAAGTAGTTCTAAGTTCTAGGGGACTTATGACCTAAGATGTTGAGTCCCGTAGTGCTCCGAGCCATTTGAACCATTTTGAACCAAAATATTGATACAAATTCTTTACAGACGAATGGAAAAACTGGGAGACGACGACCATGGGGAAGATCAGTTAGGATTCCTTAGAAATGTTGGAACATGTGAGGTAATATTAACTCTACGACTTATCTTAGAAGATAGATTAAGGAAAGACAATCCTACGTTTCTGGAATTTGTAGGCTTAGAGAAAGCTTTTGACAATATTGACAGGAATACGCTCGTTCAAATTTTGAAGGTGGTGGGGGTGAAATGCAGGGAGCGAAAGGCTATTTACAATTTTTACATAAAACAGATGGCAGTTATAAGAGTCGAGGGGCGTGAAAGGGAAGCAGTTTTTGGGAATTGAGTGAGGCAGGGTTGTAGCCTATCCCCGATGTTATTCAATCTGTATATTGAGCAAACAGAAAAAGAAACAAAATTAGACTTTGTTGTAGGAATTAAAATTCATGGAGAAGAAATAGAAATGATGACATTGTAGTTCTGTCAGAGACAGCAAAGGACCTGGAAGATCAGTTGAACGGAATGGACAGTGTCTTGAAAGGAGGATATAAGATGAACGTCAACAAAAGTACAACGAGGATCAAGGAATGTAGTCGAATTAAATCAGGTGATGCTGAGGGAACTAGACTAGAAAATGAGACGCTTGAGGTAATATTTGGGTTTTGCAATTTGGGGAGCAAACTAACTGATGATGGTCGGAATAGAGAGGATATAAAATGTAGACTGGCAGTGACAAGAAAAGAGTTTCTGGAGAACAGAAATATATTAACATAGCGTATATATTTGTCAGGAAGTCTTTTATAAAAGTATTTGTATGGTGTGTAGCGATTTATGGATGTGAAACATGGACGATAAATAGTTTAGACAAGAAGATAGTAGAAGCTTTCCAAATGTGGTGCTACAGAAGAAGGCTGAAGATTAGATGGGTACATCACATAACTAATGAGTAGGTACTGGATAGAATTGGGGAGAAGAGGAATTTGTGGCACAACTTGAGTAGAAGAAGGGATCGGTTGGTACAACATGTTCTGAGGCATCAAGGAATCACCAAGTTAGTACTGGAGGGCAGCGTGGAGAGTAACAATTGTAGCGGGAGACCAAGAGGTGAATACATTAAGCAGATTCAGAAGCATTTAGGGTGCAGTAATTACTTGGAGATGAAGAAGCTTGCACAGGATAGAGTAGCAAGGAGAGCTGCATCAAACCAGTCTCTGGACTGAAGACCACGACAACTACAATAAAATTTTGGTGCGAACATGTAAATAGTCATATACCCTCCATTATTACTTTACGCTGTAGAGGAACTGAGAAGGGGTATCAGCACTCTTCAGCAATTGTATTTGAAAAACAAATACCTTCAAGACGAAGGCGTCCTCATTTTTTACCTGTCGTGAAATGTTGAGCGCTGGCAATTGATCCAGTGTCAAATATATTTCGTTTTATAGAAAAGTAACGTTTGGTGGGGGAACCTAGTTAGAGAATGAAACAGACCACTACACATAGATCTGCATTTAGATACAACATCTAACGCCTTGTAATGAACTGATAGTTCGTACACAATTTAGGATAATTGTTTCTGAAAATAATTCCAGTAGTAACTGAAGTGATATTTTGCATATCCTTACAAGCCCATTTCTCGCAGAAATATAGCCGATTGTCATTCCCAGAAGCATTTTAAGCGCTTCTCTATGATCTGCTCTTCTTAGGAACGAACCTTCTGTGTCATATGACACAAGATATTAAAACAACTGGTATTCTCATACAATAATTTGAAACTGTCTCAATGAACCACCATTCGGATTGAATAAATGTGGGTTAATGTCGCTGTTTATCCCACTTGCAGTAGCCCTCGACTCATTACAACTGGAGCAAAGTGCTTTATATCTATCGCAAGCATTTAGGAATTTTAATGCATAACCTCCTAGGCAAAACAGTAAACTTAAGTCACTGTCAGTGGTTTCTGATTTACTTGCACGTTCATGAACGTCCTCTAAATGCCAAACAGATACTTGTTGATGAGGTGTTTCTACAGAAACTCAATCTCCGATCTGATACACAGAAGTACCTAAGCAGTTCAGGTCTCTTTTTAATACACTTATTATTTTTAGTTTGTTTCAAAGCCAACCTCTGAAACTGACACATGATAATATACAAAACACACTTGCCTGTGACCACCAAACGTACATTCTAAGTGCCAGAGTCACTCGAAATGGAATATTTGCAGCATACCTGTACAAAATATTCAGAAGTGCAAGACAGACTGCGGTAGTCGTAAGCTCACAGGACAAAAAATCAGTCACACAAGTGCGCACACCGACATGAATCGTTAAGTCTTCCCAGACGGTACAGAAGTCAAGTCACATGCCTCTCTACGTCTACGTGAGCACAACGCAGTAACTATGAGTGACACATTCATGTATCAAGTGGACACTGTACGTAAACATCGGTAAATGTAAGGACGGACAGAGGAAAGAAAGGGTAATCGTTTTTGGTCGTGCCCATGACCATACGGTGCGGGAAGATGCTGAATTTGTTTGTGTTCCGCGGGGAACTGTTCAATGTTTCTAGTAGCAGTGGTTTACACATGCGGCCACGGAACACGACGTCAGAATTGTGACTGAAAAATTCAGAAGGACCAAACAAGCGTTCATGGCCTGTGAATGAAATTCACTTCCAATGCCGACAGAAGTTACTGCAAACAGTGAATTACGCTCCATTCGAACCAGTTAGTGAGAAGTGCGCGGTAACTGCATGTCTGTCACCTCGTAAGAGACCACTGCTCACAAGGGGACATACAGCTACGCGCCTTTAGTGGGCTAGAAAGCATCTAACGTGGACAGTAGCTGACTGGCGGAACGTTATGTGCTCGGAAGAATCACGTTTCTGCCTATATTCAACTGACGTATGTCATTGAGTGCATTGAAGACAAAATCCTAATTATGTGCAAGTTCAGCTGCAAGCCGCAGGTGGGTCTGTCATGTTTTGGAAATCTTTTCTTTATCATGAAGTAGACCTGCTCTCTCAGGTGACCACTAATATGAACCAACTAGGCCATTAAAACATACTAAACTATCAGACGCTCCCTTTCAATCAACATTTGCGTAATGAGTGTGCTATTGATATCCCTGTATTTCAAGGCGATAACAGTAAAGTTCATCTGCATGGAAGAATACGTGACTGATTTTCTGAACACTCCTCAACCCTATTACACATCCACTGGGCTGCAAGATCACCTCACTTAAACTTGATAAACAATCTGTCGGACATGTTGGAACCGCGGATAAAACACCAACTATAGCATCACCACAATTTGGTAGAATTGCGCGATGAAATCCTCAGCGAGTGACATAAACGGAACGCAATGTACCTGCAGAACCTTATGGACACGCTTCCTAGCTTAGTACAGGAAGCTATCAAGCCCAGAGGCGGAATTGCACGGCATTAAATGATGCTTGTAATGATCTCTCTAGGCGTGGCCAAGATATTGTCCAGTGTACTTACGCAGCAAAGAAGAAAAAGAGTCCAATGTAAGTTTTGGAATATGTTTAGTTGAATTTGCAGATAGTCGTTAATTTTTTCATCGCGCTTGGGACTTGACAAAATTTCTAGTGTAGTGAATACTGGCATCATCAACAAAGCATATTGACATTTCTAGGGATAACGGAAGCTACAAACATTCTCAGAACGTTCAAAATACCGGACGGAACCCTCGACGTTGCCAGGATTCCAGCGGGATTTCTTCTGGGTCTCGCCCTGGCACGCCACTGTTTTCGTGACGTCACGCGGTCTCAATATTACGTAGCGAACGGCCTGGCAGGCTGGCTTCCTGGAAGTCGGTCCGCTCGCTCTGTGATACGCCGCCGGCAGCCATCCCCAAAGGCGGCAGGCGTCTTGCGGGCCCGTGGGAACGGCTCGTCTGCTTCCCGTCACCACGCCAAATATGCACAGTCCCCAAGTTGCACTGTCCACAGACGATAATAAGCCGTGGGAACTGTTAACGAGGCAGAGGGCACGTCCTGTTCGCTTCTCGCCTCATCGTTCTTGTGCCTGCTTTGATGCGGCTCGTCTCGAAGCTTTGTCCTGTACCAACAGCCGACCACACACGAGCGGAGTTCTGGGACAGAACAGAACCGCTAGCCAGTATGTTTTCAGCGGAATCGGCCCGCCGATCTCAGATCCTGCTGTGTTCACTAACGTGCATGCCCAAGTGGTCGGTATGTAGTTTCTTATCTGCCGGAAGGCCGGGTCCCATCGAGTGTGGGGACAATCGGCGGATTTTTCGAGAATCATCCGTTGGCCCGTAACGGCGTTACATGCTCGAGAGTCCGGAGGCCACATACGACAGATCTGACGGGCTGTGACCGTAGCTCGGCGAAATTACAATATACTGCGCGGCGTTTTTAAGGTATTACTTGAGTGTAGTTGGTTTTCGAATTTTGAAACTCTTCATTTGTCAAAAAGGCGTCAATATAAATAAGAGTAGGAATAAAAATTTGATGTTCATCGTCAGTTTGTATGCTGTGTAATCTTACATGAAGACATCCGCTGCAAAAAATGGTAAGTACCCTTAGATAAAGCCCACTGCGGTAAAAATGGTAAGGTAGAACTTGATTGTTTCGAGAAGTTGCGCAATGAAGTTCCAGATAACTCACTGTTTTGAAGTATTTCTAGAGGAGTGTCATATTTTAAAAAAGGAGATACTCCTCAAAACTTTATTCTCAAAAATACGTCACTGGTTACATACATGATTTACTTGCAAACATTGGTTGGCATTCACTTACCACTAGAGTTTTAAAAAAGCGTAGGCTACCGTAGACTACCCTAAGTAACCGTAGACGATGGTAGCTTTTCGAACCAGCATAACCTGTAGGTTACGTGTGTTGCATACCTATGAGGCGTTACCTTACAACAATCACTTTCTTTACATTTGCAGTCTATCTCTTTGTAGATTCACCTAACAACCGGAAGTGGTAATTGTGGTGTCACCGCCAGACACCACACTTGCTAGGTGGTAGCTTTTAAATCGGCCGTGGTCCGCTAGTATACGACGGACCCGCGTGTCGCCACTGTCAGTAATTGCTGACCGAGCGCCGCCACACGGCAGGTCTAGAGACAGATCCTAGCACTCGCCCCAGTTGTACAGCCGACGTTGCTAGCCATGGTTCACTGAGAACTACGCTCTCATTTGCCGAGACGATAGTTAGCATAGTCTTCAGCTACATTTGCTATGACCTAGCAAGGCGCCGCATTCAAGTGATATTGAGATTCTATTAATGTATCATCAAGAGCGATGTTCTACAAATGTGGATTAAAGTTAAGTATTCCAGAAGCTACGTACTTTTCTTTATAGCATTCATTACGTATCCTGTTTCAGACCTCACGCCAGCCTGCGTGAGTTTAAGCGCGTGCCTTTCGGCTTCCTCTCATTGTGTCTAGGCTGTCTTGTCTAGACACAACATTAATCTGTCTAGAAACTGAGTGAGGATACATAATGGGACAGGTAACTTGGGAAAATTTTGGTTTTTCGTAGTTATCCTCCTATATATCACTTAAAAGCATATTGTATATACAGCAAAATTGAAATTTCCATTGCTTAATTCAGGTTTTATTCGAAAATTCTGTTATTGATCAACATCCTTTGTATTAATCCACAATAACAGGAGATTCTTGCCTTTGATCATGATGAAGAATGTTCTATTGAGTACAAACTAACAACTATAATCATACATATTTAATGTCTGTGCATGTAAGCCATATTTGCATCAAAAGTAATTGATTTGGTTACATAAAAGTCTAGAAGTTACGCGATCAACTAATTTTTATTACTTATAATAACGGAGTATATACTCTGCAAGGCTACAAAATACACAATGGACTAACATTGAATGATGTACGGGTCTAATTGTGTTAAAAAAAAAAATCAAACACATAAAAACCCAAAGAAGTCGTCGGCTATCAGTTTCTCTCTTACACATTCATTTATGTTTCTTTCCCTGTCAATGCTATAAATAATACCTGTATGTCCGCCCATTACTACGTCATTTACTTGTTGTATCAAAACTACGAATCGTAGTTTTCGTAAAACGCTACTCTGCTTACCACTGCTTACTTCATGGCAGTCTTAGCGAAACGTTACTATGAAACATAATAAAAGTAAAGATTTAAATGTTATGAGTTGTGTATCTTCATGATGCTAAGATTTGCAATAACAATTTTTTGTAATTATAAAGCATAACAACCTCAAAAATTTATCTATGTTTGAGAACAATATACAATTAATTTTATTATTGCCACGATTCAGCACGTAAACAAAGTTAAGGTCTGCCCTTAAAATTTTTTCCATAGCACTTTCATGTAAACGCACGTAAGTAACGGTAAGGAACACAATGCTGTGTACTTCGTTAGATAATTTTTCACATTTCCCTAATTAGCAATAACTCTTGAACCGCATTTATGCTCTGGAAGATGCTCAGGGCCTTTGAGTCGCAGTTTTCCACACCGTCTTCGAATTTGTGCAAATCCTCGCGAAACACCTTCTCCGGATACGAACACTACACACATTACTACCACTGGCAGCCATGTTTTCGGTTCTCAACACTGCTTACACGCACACATCCTGACAAGCTTATCTTTAGTGAGAATATGAAAACTGAAACAGAGCTGCCACTTCTTGGTTGATGATGGAAAAGAATAAAGTACATCACGTACTAATTTCTCATCGTCGGTCCCTTGCAGTTGTTTACAGCGATGTCTTCATATTCCTCGAAAAAGAAGAGAAAGAAAGAATCGCGCGAAATGGGTGCAAAATGGATTAGCGAAAGGCAATATTCTAATAGTGTGACCATATGGTTGTGATTCAGAGTCTACAAGATACCGCATCTGACGACTACAACTGCTCAAGAATGAGTCAGTACAATTTCGACTCACTTTTAGGTGAATACACTTCATTTTTGTTACCATACTACAGTTGATACAGAGGATAAGGTAAAACAAATTTTATTTTAACGATTATTTTGTGATTGCGGGTGCTTTTCATTCCGGGTGGCTTTCATTTTATGTACAACATTTAGATGACAGACCTAGTCATCTTCTTCAGGAGCTGCCAGTTTTGCTGTTATGTCTACTCACTGTGCATCATGCTACATGCTACAAGACACAGTAATGCGCATTTCAGCAGGCCAAAGATTTGCTTCCTGAGACGTCGACACTGCTCTGAGAATCTTGAGAGTTTGATATGCTAAGAAGAGGGTATCCTTCCCCCTTTGTAAAGGTAAGCAACTTGCGTTACATGTAAAATAATGGATGTAGCACAGAAATGCATAGTACAATAATGAACGAACGGAAAGCCACATTATTGGTTTATGCAATTCATCCTTTGCTTTTCCCGCTTCTTTCACAGGTCTTCACCTTCCTGAGTTTTTTCTGAGGCTGTTTTTATTTAACTTTGATTCACGGTTGGAATATTGTTTATTATCGTTTCAGCCCTCTGTTCGTACGCCTTATTTTTTATATTCTTGTTCATGTAATGTGCATGGTTATTTTCCAGCAAGGTGTTTAGTAGCACAAAGTACAATTTTTTTCATTGTGATCACTGGTCCACTCCGCCGTACTGGAAGCAACTACAACTTGCTGTCACGCGAAAACCACAGGAAAATTCACGGACTTTCTGAACGTAGCCTGTGAGTGAAATTCACACTTTTGTGCCCAGCTAATGCGGCCGATCGCCGGTTTCGAGAACTGGAACTGACGACTGGAAGGTCGTGTCCCCGCTAACGCACAGGCGGTGACTACAAGCGTTGCGGAATCTGTCGGAATGTCCGTGGGCCGTCGCTACAGCCCGCTCGTCTGCGGCCATCAAGTCTCTCCTCTTTCTTCATTTCATAATAGGAACAACACCAAAATGATATGTTTTGTAGGCATGACTGTAATATACTTTCTCAAACATGGCTGACAGAAAGTACCAATGTTCCAGCCGGCCGGAGTGACTGAGCAGTTCTAGGCGCTACAGTGTGGAACCGCGCGACCGCTACGGTCGCAAGTTCGAATACTGCCTCGGGCATGGATGTGTGTGATGTCCTTAGGTTAGTTACGTTTCGTTAGTTCTAAGTTCTAGGGGACTGATGACGTCAGACGTTAAGTCCCATAGTGCTCAGAGCCATTTGAACCAATGTTCCATTTTTGGTACTAATAGCTGGCGAAAAATAACACTTCTCCTGTTTCGGTTGGTTTCGACATAGCGTGATTATCTTACAGACTTTACACTTCATAGTTGACATCAACTACCGTGTCTGTGCCTACAGAGTCCCTGAGATACATATTCTATATTGTGAAAATCAGGTGGACTTGGCTATCGTCCAACAATCACTTGCTGTGCCGGAACCCATACCCACTTTCTTTCACAGCGTTAAACATATGTCTGAGATAGATTATAGGCATAGGCAAGGTAGTCAAGGTAGGTTATTCCACTCTGAGCTTACCACATGGTGGCGCTGTCTTAAAGCAAAACGTGGGAGAAAGAAATATCACAGCATCTGACCAATAGTATCTAGACGCCTGTTAGTGGACATAAATGTATGGCGTGTCCATCCTTCGTCTTGATGACGGCTTTAACTCTGCTGGAGACACTTTTATTATGGTGTCTGAATGTCTACGGGAGGAACAGCAGCCCATGCTTCCTCAAGAGCCGAAGCCAGTAAAGGTAGTAATGTCGAACGCTACGGTATGAGCGAAGTCGACGTTCTGACTTATTCCAGAAGAATTCCGTGAGTCTCCCGTCGGGATTCTGGGCGGGTCTGTACATTAAACGAACGTTATTGTGTACAAACAACTGCCGTGCAGATACTGCTTTGTGACACGGTGGACTGTCATGTTTATGTAATCATTGTCTCCGAAATGTTCCTCAATTGTACGCAGTCCACAGCGCTGTATATTGTGTTCATTATACTTCCGCGTTTTCTTCAGCACTGTAAGGGTATCACATCCTAGCTACCAAGAAGCTCTGTGCTTCACTGTCGGCACCATATATGATGGCAGGTGAAGTTCTCCAGGCTTTTGCCAAAGGGAACAGCGTGATTCATGACTCCACACCATTCGTTTCCAGTCATCAAGTGTCCAGTGGCGTTGCGCTGTACATCATCTGAATTGCCGCTTAGCACTGATGACACTAACATATACCTCATGAGTACTAGATCGACCGTGTGGCCCACTACCTTTAACTCAGTCAGCATGCTAGATGGACCGCTGCTGGTAGCACTTTGAAGTTCACGAGAGATTTTCCCACGGATTTCATACGATTTTTTTACAGTCTCACTTCGCAGTACTATACGGTCCCTGTTCGTCAGTGCAAGAAGTCTGTCTGGTCTGGTTTAGCTGTGGCCATTCCTTCGCGTTTCTACTTCACAATCGCATCACCAACTATCGACTTATGTAGCTTTAAAAAAGTTTAAATATCCCTGATGGACTTATTACTAGGGTGAAATCCAGCGACTAGTCCACGTTCGAACACAGTGAGTTCTCCTTACCTACCAATTCTGTAGTTACTGCCTCTCTACTGACAACACAATATTCCCGTCTTCTTTCATACTGGTGTGTCCGCCTCTTGCTAAATCTAGTGGTCAATTCAGCATTACATAGGGCGTGTGGATACTTTTGATTAGGTAGTATATTTTATAACAGAATCTCGTGATATGAGAAATATCTTTCATAACAGATAGCGATGTTGTGCAGTACAGCTTAACTCTTTCACTACCAATTTCTTTTTGGAAAGATAGACAATGATGTATTTTTATTGTAAACATTGTAACTGGACGTAACAATATCAAAAACATTTTTATCAGTGAACCCGTCCTGAAGAGGACTGTCCCAACTCGGTCGAAACAACGGCAATGTAGTTGCTTTTTAGTTTATTATGACGCGGCCCCATACCCAAAATTATTTTATTAAAACAGAATGTCGTGTGGCTAGGCGCTCGAGACGGGTAGACCGTTCGCCGGGTGCAAGTCTTTCGACTTGATGCCACTTCAGCGACTTGCCCGTCGATGGGGATGTGATGACGATTAGGTCAACACAACACCCAGTCCCTGAGCGGAGAAAATCTCCGACACAGCCGGGAATCGAACCCGGGCCCTTCGGATTGACATTCTGTCGCTTTGACCACTCAGCTATCGGGGGCGGACTTTATTAAAAATGACAGAGTTTTTGAAGCCTACAAATTTCTGTTTTACCGTGTTTGATTCTATAGAGAAACAGTTGTGCACAGGGACTATATTCATTTCAGTTAGTGAAGGGCACAGCAATCAGTCGCTCTGATTTATCTTATCTAGATTTCGGTCACTTTGTGGCCGCATTAAATACGAGTTAAAACGCTGAAGAAACTTGCATATCGACATAGTCCCAACTGGGCTATTTATGTCAGAGACTGAATTCCTTGTTCTCCAGTGGCGATGTACAGGGAAGAATAATCCATCTGAAAGCGAATGGAATGCCGTAAAGTCTGGCGCAGAGCAAGATTCCTTTTTGGCCCTAGTTATAGTGTTGTTTATGTTGTTACGTTCAGGGACACACAACTACTGTTTAATATAGACACAAAACACAGAAGAGACTGAAGCCCTACACGTAAACTGCTCGTGAGTTGTTGCGTTATATAAATCTATAAACCGAGGGAAAACGTGCCAGTAATGCCCCATGTGTGTTAATACGGTTAGTCTACTAACCGCCACAGAAGCTGGTCAGAAAGGTGTCCACACCATCATATGAAAAATCCGAAAATTTGTTATGGAATTGACGGAACGTTCGAATATCGCGCCAGCACGAATGTTTGGTAACGCGTAGATATATAGTTCTGACGTTGTTCACTGGCACTGCCTATATAGCGCCAGATCAGTATCCTGCAGCGTATATGCAGGCTAGTTGTGAAATGAATTGCCCATAACGGAACTCAATCAGCATTTTACTGACTGCAAATTCCATCGGTTTTTGGGGCTGGAGCCGTTAAACCGTTACGTTTGCAGCTATGTAGTCAATATTGAGCATCCGACCAATAACATTCTACATCCCTAATGGTGCTTAACGTAACGAGGCAGTGACCTTTATGCACGCAGTTCAGCTCATTGCTAGAGATTCTGCGGGTGCTTAATTGCCGAGTAACGAGACATTTGTGTGCCCGCTGCAACTGTAGGCCCGTGGAGTAAATAAACGTTATTTGCACGGTAATGATCTATTCCACGTGTTTTGGAAATATTTATGTAAAAATGATAATAACTTTTGTTAATAAACTGGAGACTTAACTGCTAATTGTGCTCCTTTAATGCAGTCGGATTTACGTACATAGACATGCAGCTGAAGCACACTTGCA
This sequence comes from Schistocerca cancellata, assembly GCF_023864275.1. Classification (NCBI taxonomy): domain Eukaryota; kingdom Metazoa; phylum Arthropoda; class Insecta; order Orthoptera; family Acrididae; genus Schistocerca; species Schistocerca cancellata. The sequence continues at coordinate 97,400,085 of NC_064631.1, read as the reverse complement.
AGATGTATTTGCAGACGTTATCCAAACATCGTAGCACAAAAGTGGCAAAAAGTGGTCTTTTGTGCTACTGTTTCTATTGCCTTACGTGTTATATGACTCATCAGTAAGTATTACTTCCGTTCCTGAAGTGATAAATTAAAATTTTGGCAAATGCTACTGCCGTGGGAGCTGCTTAATGGTTACATAGAAGATATTTACAGAGCACAATATATCGACAGGGATAGCGCTTTGTATTTAACAAGCGACATCCTAGGTGACGTCTTTGGGGATTTCCTCATATTGTCCGGTAAAACGCCAACACACCCGCCTGCGTAGCCGAGATTGCTAACGACGTGGGGATGAAATCGATTCGAGCACTGGTGGTGTTGGAAATTTTGATCACTAGTATCTGGTCGGTAAGTGAAAGACAAGGGGTGGCATAACTTGCTGATCACAAGACTTTGGGCACCAATGTTCCAGATTAAGATTCAAACCTCTCGACGGTGTCTAATGAACCGAGGGCATACGACACTGCTGATGGTGGTCTGTACCACAGATGAAGACATTAACTCAAAGAACCTTGTTGCTGCTCGAGAGTGTGTTCGCCTAATATTGGCATGAGACTGCACCCTAGATTCATTCTTTCATAATAATATAAAGACACCCTACAACGTACAAACACTCCTCACAGTTATCCTAAGTTAAAGGCAACGGTCGTGGTAAGTATAGATTGAATAAGCGTCATGTTATGTTTTCAGACTTTACAGGTGAGAGGAAGAGAATGCTATACTACGCCTACGATGTCCTTCCACAGTACAGGAATATGACGCAGTAATGACTTAATGATCTCAAAAAACGTTCGAAAAAGTGTATAAGTAGTGGATAAGACTACATAAAAGTATTCAATTTCACTATGTAAAAAACTAGCAAAAGAAGCAATGCTTCGAAATTATTAAATATGTATGAGAATTGTTTATTTGTACTAATCTCCTTCTTCCCCCTCTCTCCGTCCAGATCGTCCTCCTCCCTCTCTTTCCAGTCTTCTCCTCCTCCCCATTATCTCTGTAACTTAACTGTTCCCTCTCCTCTTTGTGCATCTCTTCCTCTCCATCCACTCCTTCCACCTCCCATTCCCCCCACCCTCCGTCTATTTCTTCCTCACCCCTGTCAATCGTCGTTCGCTCCCCTCCCCATTTCTTTCCGTCTCCTCTTCACTCCCCCCCCCCCCCACCCTCTCTGACCATCCGTCTTATTTATTTTTGTTTTAAACGAAACCTTTGTATTGGTTCAAAATGGTTCAAATGGCTCTGAGCACTATGCGATTCAACGTCTGAGGTCATCAGTCGCCTAGAACTTAGAACTAATTAAACCTAACTAACCTAAGGACATCACACACATCCATGCCTGAGGCAGGATTCGAACCTGCGACCGTAGTGGTCACGCGGTTCCAGACTGAAGCGCCTTTAACCGCACGGCAAACCATTGGATTAAAATCGCTTACAACGAATGGGTAAATCGGCTGCGATCATTGGCGTGCGGCTTTAAGAGATAGATCTCTCGCCGCGCGGGATTAGCTGAGCGGTCTGGGGCGCTGCAGTGATGGACTGTGCTGCTGGTCCCGGCGGAGGTTCCAGTCCTCCCTCGGGCATGGGTGTGTGTGTGTTTGTCCTTAGGATAATTTAGGTTAAGTAGTGTGTAAGCTTAGGGACTGATGACTATAGCAGTTAAGTCCCATAAGACTTCACAGACATTTTGAACAGAGATCTCTCCAGCTGCCGGATCTGTGAGGTTAATAGCTTCAATAACAGTATTTTGAATAGTTTCGATCTGTGAACGTATAGGACTATAAAGTTAGCCACAAATGAAGTTTTCTGTTGTTCTGTTAGCAGTAACCGTGAGAATGAGAATAAACCACCCGATTGCTGTGCATACAATTTGTGTATAAACTAATGCATGAAAAGAAAAAAATATGAATGGAAAAACTGTTTGTCTACTGGCCCTAATACACTGCTATAAATGTTAAAACCGATTGCGAGAGAGGAAAAGATATCGCAAATTTTCACAACACAGCACAGTGGGACCTTTCTATAGACGCTCCTGCAGTTTACTATTAGCACATTGATATTGTTATTCCCTGTTGCATTTTGCCTACTCCTACCTTGCCGCGTCTCAGGAGGCGTCTTGTCGGGGCTAGGGAGGGGATTCTCTAACCTAAAAAACCCCCATGTGCACTCCACACGTACTCCGCTACCCTTGTAGCCGCTTCCGGCGTGTAGTGCACGCCTGACCTATTCAGGGGGACCCTACATTTCTCCACCCGATAGCGGAGGTCGAGAAATTTGCACCCCAGATCTCCGCAGAATCGTCTGAGCCGCTGGTTTAAGCCTTCCACTCGGCTCCACACCAGAGGACCGCGATCGGTTCTGGGAACGATACTACAAATAGTTAGCTCTGATTCCACCCCGCGAGCGAGGCTTTCTGCCTTCACCAATTCCGCCAACCGCCTGTACGAACTGAGGATGACCTCTGAAGCCAGACGGCAGGAGTCATTGGTGCCGACATGAGCAACAATTTGAAGTCGGGTGCACCCAGTGCTCTCTATCGCCACCGGTAGGGCCTCCTCCACATCTCGGATGAGACCCCCGGCAAGCAGACAGAGTGAACACTGGCCTTCTTCCCCGACCTTCCCGCTATTTCCCTAAGGGGCTCAATCACCCGCCTAACGTTGGAACTCCCAATAACTAATAAACCCCTCCCCCCGCGTGCCTGCTCGGACCTTGCTGAAGGAGCAGCCACATGTCCACTCACAGGTAGAGCGGGCGATGCCACACGGCCAGCCTCCACATTGACCCTCCGCCTCGTGCGCCGCGAACGCCGCTGAACCCGCCACTCCCCTTGGGGAGAGGGTGGCCCAACCGCGCCCGGTCCCGCGGAGATGTCTCGACAGCAGGGACAGTGGGTGAAGCATGTAACACCTGGGGTGTACCTTGCGACGCACCAGACTCCCCACTGCCGCTACACTCCGAGGCAGCAGCCTGAAGACGGCTGACCGCGGCCATCAACACGCTCAGCTGTTCGCGAACAGTGGCCAGCTCCTCCTGCGTCCGTACACAGCAGTCACACATCCTATCCATCCTAAGGAATGAATTTACTGAAGAGAGTTAATCAACCTTTAACTAGACTGCTAATTCACTAAAGGCGGCTGTTTATTCACTAAACTGTGGTTGCTAGCCACTTCTTGTAGAAAACACTGAAAATAGCACTACCTGTCTCTGGACTGTATGGAAAACAAACACTAGCGCTACTGGCACTATGGTTGACTAAAGGGATTCTCTCTGACTGTATTCAAAACAAACACGAAATCTATGGAACACTATTAATAGCACCCGACAATTAAAGCTTCCTAAAAGCAAATACACACGGAAGAAGAAGTGACAAGTAAGAAAAATACAGTTAATACTTAAATTAAGGTAGCTCGCTGCACAGCAGACGTGAAGCAGAAGGCAGTTACGACGACAGTTTTAGGTTAGAGAATCCCCTCCCTAGGCCCGACAAGACGCCTCCTGAGACGCGGCAAGGTAGGAGTAGGCCAAATGCAACAGGGAATAACAATATTAATGTGCTAATAGTAAACTGCAGGAGCGTCTATAGAAAGGTCCCAGAACTGCTCTCATTAATAAACGGTCACAACGTCCATATAGTACTAGGGACAGAAAGTTGGCTGAAACCAGACGTAAACAGTAATGAAATCCTAAACTCAGATTGGAATGTATACCGCAGAGACAGGCTGAACAGTGAAGGGGGAGGCGTGTTTATACCGATAAGAAGTGCAATAGTATCGAAGGAAATTGACGGAGATCCGAAATGTGAAATGATTTGGGTGAAGGTCACGGTTAAAGCAGGCTCAGACATGGTAATTTGATGTCTCTATAGGCCCCCTGGCTCAGCAGCTGTTGTGGCTGAGCACCTGAAGGACAATTTGGAAAATATTTCGAGTAGATTTCCCCACCATGTTATAGTTCTGGGTGGAGATTTTAATTTGCCGGATATAGACTGGGAGACTCAAACGTTCATAACGGGTGGCAGGGACAAAGAATCCAGTGAAATTTTTTTAAGTGCTTTATCTGAAAACTACCTTGAGCAGTTGAACAGAGAACCGACTCGTGGCGATAACATATTAGACCTTCTGGTGACAAACAGACCCGAACTATTTGAAAAAGTTAATGCAGAACAGGGAATCAGCGATCATAAAGCGGTTACGGCATCGATGATTTCAGCCGTAAATAGGAATATTAAAAAGGGTAGGAAGATTTTTCTGTTTAGAAAAAGTGACAAAAAGCAGATTTCAGAGTACCTGACGGCTCAACACAAAAGTTTTGTCTCAAGTACAGATAGTGTTGAGGATCAGTGGACAAAGTTCAAAACCGTCGTACATTATGCGTTAGATGAGTATGTGCCAAGCAAGATCGTAAGAGATGGAAAAGAGCCACAGTGGTACAACAACCGAGTTAGAAAACTGCTGCGGAAGCAAAGGGAACTTCACAGCAAACATAAACATAGCCAAAGCCTTGCAGACAAACAAAAATTACGCGAAGCGAAATGTAGTGTGAGGAGGGCTATGCGAGAGGCGTTCAATGAATTCGAAAGTAAAGTTCTATGTACTGACTTGGCAGAAAATCCTAAGAAATTTTGGTCTTATGTCAAAGCGGTAGGTGGATCAAAACAAAATGTCCAGACACTCTGTGACCAAAATGGTACTCAAACAGAGGATGACAGACTAAAGGCCGAAATACTAAATGTCTTTTTCCAAAGTTGTTTCACAGAGGAAGATTGCACTGTAGTTCCTTCTCTAGATTATCGCACAGATGACAAAATGGTAGATATCGAAATAAACGACAGAGGGATAGAGAAATAATTAAATTCGCTGAAAAGAGGAAAGGCCTCTTTACCAGATGGGATACCAGTTCAATTTTACACAGGGTACGCGAAGGAACTTGCCCCCTTCTTGCAGCGGTGTACCGTAGGTCTCTAGAAGAGCGTAGCGTTCCAAAGGATTGGAAAAGGGCACAGGTCATCCCCGTTTTCAAGAAGGGACGTCGAAGAGATGCGCAGAACTATAGACCTATATCTCTAACGTCGATCAGTTGTAGAATTTTGGAACACGTATTGTGTTCGAGTATAATGATTTTTCTGGAGACTAGAAATCTACTCTGTAGGAATCAGCATGGGTTTCGAAAAAGACGGTCATGTGAAACCCAGCTCGCGCTATTCGTCGACGAGACTCAGAGCGCCATAGACACGGGTTCACAGGTAGATGCCGTGTTTCTTGACTTCCGCAAGGCGTTCGATACAGTTCCCCACAGTCGTTTAATGAACGAAGTAAGAGCATATGGACTATCAGACCAATTGTGTGATTGGATTGAGGAGTTCCTAGATAACAGGACGCAGCATGTCATTCTCAATGGAGAGAAGTCTTCCGAAGTAAGAGTGATTTCAGGTGAGCCGCAGGGGAGTGTCATAGGACCGTTGCTATTCACAATATACATAAATGACCTGGTGGATGACATCGGAAGTTCATTGAGGCTTTTTGCAGATGATTCTGTGGTGTATCGAGAGGTTGTAACAATGGAAAATTGTACTGAAATGCAGGAGGATCTGCAGCGAATTGACGCATGGTGCAGGGAATGGCAATTGAATCTCAATGTAGACAAGTGTAATGTGCTACGAATACACAGAAAGATAGATCTTTTATCATTTAGCTACAAAATAGCAGTTCAGCAACTAGAAGCAGTTAATACCATAAATTATCTGGGAGTACGCATTAGGAGTGATTTAAAATGGAATGATCATAGAATGTTGATCGTCGGTAAAGCAGATGCCAGACTGAGATTCATTGGAAGAATCCTAAGGAAACGCAATCCGAAAACAAAGGAAGTAGGTCACAGTACGCTTGTTCGCCCACTGCTTGAATACTGCTCAGCAGTGTGGGATCCTTACCAGATAGGGTTGATAGAAGATATAGAGAAGATCCAACGGAGAGCAGCGCGCTTCGTTACAGAATCATTTAGTAATCGCGAAAGCGTTACGGAGATGATAGATAAACTCCAGTGGAAGACTCTGCAGGAGAGACGCTCAGTAGCTCGGTACGGGCTTTTGTCAAAGTTTCGAGAACATACCTTCACAGAAGAGTCAAGCAGTATATTGCTCCCTCCTACGTATATCTCGTGAAGAGACCATGAGGATAAAATCAGAGAGATTAGAGCCCACACAGAGGCATACCGACAGTCCTTCTTTCCACGTACAATACGAGACTGGAATAGAAGGGAGAACCGATAGAGGTACTCAAGGTACCCTCCGCCACACACCGTCAGGTGGCTTGCGGAGTATGGATGTAGATGTAGATTTAGTATATTGTTTGTCGCAATCGTTTCAACAGAAAAACTTTACATTGTGGTTTTCAAAAAAGAGCGTTCGTCTGTCTCAATGTTTGTTACATTATCGTGTAAAAACTTACTGAAAATAGGTCAAAAACTTTTCGAGGCATCCGTCCGAACGTTCTTACAATACACTATACAGTTTTGTGTTGACTGTAGCAGAGGACACATGGCAGCCCCTAGTGGCTTGCACCTCTGTTGCATTTGTTTTTAATTCTGACTGTCTGACACTGTCAGGTATGACCGCAGCTTTGGTATTTTTTGGTACGTTACGCTGTAACATTTAGTTTTAATTTTGTCCAAAGATGGTGTCCTTTGCGACACCGAAACCTAGGTCACAAATTAATTCTCTTCGCGACTGAGGGCTGTGTTTTCCACAATTTTGCGCTATATATACTATATACTATACACTTCCGGGAAAAATCGCAAAGCCTAAAACGAGTTGTGTGACATAAATGAAAGTTGGTACGAGTGTTTCTATATCTGAACGATCATGTCTATTCCAATTTTGCGCTAGTCGAATAAGAGTGACGCTATGAGCTTGAAAATCAGGTTTGCCTCAAGCACATGCTGTAACGGTCGTGAGCGTTAGCTACCATTGAGATTGGACGTGGTGAGTTGATGTTAGTCAAGAATGCCTTGTAAGGCGACAAAGTCGCCATTATCGCACCTCACTGAGTTTAAACATGGTCGTATAATAGGGCTACAAGAAGCTTTACGTTCCTCCTGAGATATTGCAGGAAGACTTGACAGGAATGCAGCCACTGTACTTGATCGATGGCGGTGAGGTTCGCGAGAAAGTACAGTCTCAATAAAGCGAACTCCGGATGGACAGGTGACGCTACCGAGACGGATGACCACCATGTTTAGTATATGGCTCTGGCGCATCGTAGTATTTCAGGGTCAGCTCCGAGCCAGACGCTCTGTAGCGTGCATTCCACTGACGCCAAACCACCGCCATTTGCGACACCAATGGTGCCCAGCGAGGGCTCATTGAACGGGAGGGTGGAGATCTGTTATGTTTTCTGATGAACGCTAGTTCTACCTCGGTTCCAGTGATGCCTGTGTGTTGCTTAGAAAGTGACGATTTTGAGGGACTGCAACCCGTCTGCATGCTAAACACACTGGCACTGCACTGGGAGTTATGGTCAGGTATGCGACTTGGTATGACAGCAGGACCACTGTCTTGGGTGTCCCACGTACCCTGACTGCAAAATCTTGCGTCAGCATGGTGATGTGACCTGTTGTGCAGCCATTCATGAACAGCATTCCACGGCGTGTTTTCCAACCGGATAACGCTTGCCCACGTTTCCGCTGTTGTAACCCAACATGATCTACACCCCACGTCATCTACGAACAGAATTCCTGTATTTGGCGACCAAACGCAACGAGTATGGAACTCTATCCCACAAACTGAGGTCCGGCAGCTGTAAAACACAATTCATGCACGTTTGCATGCTTACATTCAGTAGTCTGTTCGTTACACCGGATCTTAAATGCACCATCAATAGGCATTTTAACCGTCGGTGAATGCCCGCCCTGGAAGGCGTGCTTTGATCTCCAAAGTTGTTTAGCAGCGCCTTTTGCAGAGCCGCACCAAACACTTGCGGCTCTCCCCTACATCTCCAGCACTTTGCCCCAGATACTGCACGACGGACGTCCAGCAGAAGATCCTCGCTGTCCATTTGTAGGAGTAAGTATCCATAGATACTAGTATAACTGCTACGATTAAATTAGTTTTGTTCATCATGCAACAGTTTTGGTTGTATATTCCTGTGGTTACAGAGAAAACTTTTTTCGCTATTTTTGATGCGGTTCTACCTTAAGATGTTTTCAATATTCTCTGTTGTATATTGAGGACCTTACATTTATGTGTGGAAGCTGCTTGGTTTTAAAGAAGACCGCCTACTGTGTTACACAATACTTACGTATGGCAGTTACATCTGACAGGGTACAATGAATCCGAAGAAACACACGTAACCTTGGTAAATTGTACTGAACATAAATTTAAAGTTATTTAGTTTGTTTCTGGTGTTCTGCTTTTATTTCATTAGGGGCAGTCAAATCACAACGAGGCAAATTGAAAAATTAAGTAAATTGTTTATTACTTTAAAATGTATCACTGTAACTGTAAATATATTTATCCCACTGTGAGACAAGATAATGAATGCCTTCATGGAGGGCCCCCATGTAGCCAAAGTTGTTTCGAATACGTTTGGAAGCCCTTACGCATCCTTTATTCAGTCCCGATCCCTCTCAGCGTGGTTTCCACATTACTGGAGCCCTGAAGAAAGACATTTGTGCTCGTCAAATTGCTTCAGACGAAGTCATGTTTCCATACGCAAATGCAAATATTTTTCCATGCGTGGCTTGGCCGCCTCGCCTCACACTGGGGTAAATATAATGACAATTACGGCGGTTACTTTTGTAATAATAAATAGTTTACTTACTTTTTACTATTTATTCGGTTTTCATCTGCTGCACCTTATATGTTCTAACAGAGTATGGTGATTGCAATATCCGAAACTAGTTATTAATGAAGTCAGAACTGTGATCTTGAAGGAAAATTGGTAAAGTGCAAAAATGCTTGCAGACACTTATTTAGGCTTTACTAGTGATCTGCCCGAGCTTCATGACTGTAGCTGTAACATGGAACCCCTTGTGTGCGAGGTCACAAGCTCAGTGTTTAGTAAGCCTGATATGAAAGTGTTGTGTTAGCAATTATGACAGAAGAAGTATTAGTTGCTAATAACACAACATGTGCATTAGGAGTGTGACCGACAATGAGTGTCCAAGAGATGCAGATATCAACCTTCTGAGGGATGTATGTATTACACGTCACAAAATGGACATCTTCGATATTCAAGAAATGTTCGGAATAAACCATTAACTTGCACCATGAACGCCGAATGGAAAATGGTGCGCCACAGTGATCATAAAGGTTCGAACCATCAAGATCGAAGGCGAGCTCCTCCGCAGCTACAAATCGTGCAGGACTTTCACTTAGGTATCCACTCTTAAAGAATGCGTACAGAATCATATTGGTGTAACGTGAAGATGAGAACTGATGGAATGTGATGGCATGCAACTAACTCAATGCGAAACAGTTTGCCGTGGACCTTATCGTAAAACTTGCTATCCTGTAAGACGTAGCTACAGACAGAGCGATAAGCCAACACCCAGAGGCTGACTTTGTCCAATGGTTACAGGTGGTATGAACTGCAATGTCACACACTTTTTTTAGGAGGAATAGTTTGCTGTAAGGGGTATGATTTTTACACGCAAACCAGGAATCAAGCAAAATCAAGTTATTTGGACGGGCTATTGGCCAAAAGCAGAGATCATACTATAGGTGTAGTTCTCTTACGCCCATTTACCGACTCTTGCTTGCGCTTACGTAAATATTCCTTATTGCCCTTGCAATGACAGAGAATCGCATGGGCAGAGCACCTACAACTTCTCGCAGCACAGTAAATAACTTTTCAAATAATTTACCATCCAGACTAATAGCCAGCAGAATTGTATACGACTGCGTTCAGGTATTGATGTTAGTTGATCTTGATGTAACTCTCTTGGTGCCTATGATTTCCAGGGGTGCTTTCATATGCATTTCCTCTTCATATCCCGACTGGTTGGAGTTAGAAATAATTGCCTACTGAAAGACTGGATATGTTGATTTATCTCACAACAACTTCTCGGGCCGATTCCGCAGTTTACTGTGCATAATGAAGTTGACGCTTTACGTATTTGAAATTTTGTAACCTTACGTCTTCTAATTATGTAGTACTGTTTGAAATAAAGCAACTGTCCTCTGCTTCTTTTGAAATCACTTTAATATACATTGCGCGCAATCTGATGAGCACAACGTAATAAGTCACTGTCAAGCACATCCTGTGAATTGTATCGAGCATTACTGAATCGTGTAAACACCCAAAATTTGTATGAGTTGCGGATTGTCCTCTCATGAAATATCTGTAATTTTTCCTATATACTACACGGTAATATTGCTGAGGACTTATTCGAAATCTGTTCATAATTATTTTTTTTACTATACTGAGGACGATCTTTCATGTACCTAATTGTATTTAGTACCCACTACTTGGACAACGATTGTCTTTAACTACACTTCACTGGAGATGGGATTTGTGGCTCCCTGTCCGACAAGGATAATGAGCTGTATGCCTTGACAACTGTTTCAATATAATTTTCATTTGTTGAGCACATATCGTCATCACCATACTCCTCAACTGCACAGTCGAGCGTATACGACACCACATATTCTACTGACTCATCTTACAGAGAAGCTAATATTTCATCTGCCACTTATTCCTGCCTGTCCAAAATGCCTTGTGTTTCTTTCTGATGAAATGTCAACTTCGGCAACTGTTGTTGTAGATATAATGCAATGTCTGCATTGCTTATCATTGCCATTTAATTAACTTCACTAGTTCTGTAGCATTGTTGTGAGTTACTCGCAGACTACGCAGTTCAACTATGCTCCATAACCACTTGCTGTGCTCACAATTGGATACTTCAAGTCTCGCCCCCTGTAGTCATCAGTATCCAATATTGTGGTTGCATACTAGAAAATATATAGGGTGTCGAATGCCGTTGTAGCGGCACCACCGCTTAAGATAGGAAAGATTCGGTGCAATATTTCTGCGCGCGCAAGTTAAAGCCAGTTGCGGGCTTGTTGACATTAAGTTATGCTTACCAGCAGCTGTGAAGTAGAATGCAGGCCACATGGGCATAGAACCACTGAAAATAGTAAGTGCAGCGATTTGCATGGTGCAAGTTACAGGCAGAAGGGGCCCACTGGCGCAACCTAGGTGTTATGAGTACATGACTCGGAGCGGCGCGTTAGTAAAAGAGGCGCACAGCCGCGTACAAATAGGTCCCGGTTTTGTAATGAGGGTGATTCAAGCGTGGCAGCTCCCCTGGACGGTGGGGCATGTCACACCACCAGCTACACGCAGCAGCAGATAGGGGGCCAGCATTCCAGTCTACAGCGGGTCACTGGTTCGATCCTCTGAGGCCAATGCGGGGTCCGTAGCCAGCCAGTGGCGGGACACTTGATGGCTTGCTACCGCAGGCAGTCTTGTTGGCTCCCAACACATGCTGGAGTCATCCCTAGGCGAGGGTCGCCACTTGTACTGTTGGATTTCAGGCACTTGTTTTCGCTGTCATCTTAACCAAGATGGCAAAGAAGCACGCAGCGGGCCGCCTTGCGGCGCCCCGCCAGCAGTGCTGAGGCAACGGGCATACAGGCCGTTGAGTAGGCTGCTGGCTCATCCTGACGTCATCAAAACACCGTGGCTGTACACAGCAGGCACGCTGCAGTATATTGCACCAGTCGTTGAGGTAGCTCTTCCGCTCCAAGCTGTTTTGCAGACAGCAAAGTGGCGTTCTCGGCATTGCGGGACTCTGACACGGCACTGTAGCTGGGAGCAATAAAACACTTGAAGATCATGGTCGAGTTTTAATACGGCGCATTCTGACAGTTTCTCCACGACCAACATAATTATCCTTACATACACAGCATTTGCAGTAAAAGAAAAAAAAAAAAAAAAAAAAAAAGGCTCTGAGCACTATGGGACTTAACTTCTGAGGTCATCAGTTCCCTAGAACTTAGAACTACTCAAACTTAACTAACCTAAGGACATCACACACATCCATGCCCGAGGCAGGATTCGAACCTGCGACCGTAGCGGCGGTCGCGCGGTTCCAGACTGCAGCGCCTACAACCTCTCGGCCACCCTGGCCGGCCATTTTCAGTAGCTTTAGTAAACACCGATAGCATAGAAATAGATATAAAATTGTCTACAATATCCCTTTCTCCCTTTTTATAAATCGGCTTTACTACTGAGTACTTCAATCGTTCAGGAAACTGACCATTTCTAAAGGAAAAACTACTAATATTGCTGTACATGGCTAACATGTGCAGCACAGTACTTTAATATTCTGCTAGGTACTCCATCATAGGCATGACAGTCCTTAGACTTCCGCGATTTAATTATTGACAGTTAATGAAGAAAGGCTTTGACATGCAGTTTTAGCGAATGATCTCTGTCTTGTAATGACCGGCAATTATGTAAAAAATCATTCTCTACTTCTGTTTTCGATGGGTGTTCTAGTGCAGCCACTGAAATGATCCCTACATTACAGTTAAATAAAGAGGGTGGAATTTGCTTCATGAAATGACTGTTTGCTGTTGTACTTCTATCACGACGTTTTCTTGAATACAAACGTTATCCATACACACTTTCGACAGAAATGTGTATAGTTCCATTCACATAGCTTTTCAATTTAGTTCCGTAACTTTAAGAGTTACAACAAGCAGTTTACGTATAACATGACTTCACAGAACAAACACAAGATCACGACACATCAACTCACATAGAGTCACCACTCTTTAACGACAATCTTACACCTACATACATATTTTGGCTATTTAGTTGGAAACATATCATTATCTGTGATTTTATGTCGTAATAAACAAAATTTGTACATATTGAAACACGTATGTAACATAGCAGCGATGGTGAGGCACGTTAAAATCTTTGACCAGAGAGCCTATAATCGTAGTTAGTCTGCGCTTGACCGCGCGAGTGTTGCAAGCAGTTGAGCAGTACTCGTCATGTAGAGCAGTTCAGTTGTAGTCGTCATGTAGAGCAGTTCTGTAGTAGTCATCATGCAGAGCTGTCGGTCAGTAGTAGCAGCCCAGTGCGGTTGTGTGATGTAGTCTGTCGGCAACACTGGTCAAGAGGCTGAATGAGGTATATTGTTAATTAAGGTAATCATCAGATAATGTAAAGTTTATTTATTGTAATTAATTTCCAACAAGTGCCCCAATAATAATTTTGATTTCAAAAGCAATTTTGCAAAAAAATTTATTTAATTGAATTAACGATTTCATTCCACTTCCCTTAAAGAAAAGTTTCAGTTAAATTTCAAAAAAAAAGGAATATTATTATTTGCAATGCAGTTCCTCCAAGCTGTGCGCAAGAATAAGAGCAGAAATTTGACTAGCAGTTACAATGAGGTAAGAATTTAATTCTGATTTGCACAGGGCCAAAGACCGATATTTCGGTTTAATTGAATTATCATTATCACTGAGATTTTCTTATCACTGAATTGACTTTCATTATTTTCGTGAGGAATTTATACTTGGGTCAGATTGCTAATTTTTGTTTAATTGTCATTGTCAGTAAATTTAATTGCTGGGAGATTACGTTAGGTTGTATTCTTGTTAACATTCAAATTATCGTCCGGTCAACATTTTTATGGGAAGGTTTCATTTGGCTCCCATTTCTATATAATATTGTCTAGTAAATTTTTGTGGGGAGGTTACAATATAATGTCTGTTTATTCAACTCGCAATGCTATATTTGACATCTGACCTTAAAAAGCCGCGAACAAGATTTTCGTATTATGTCTCTCGCAGCACGCCACCTGTTAGTCCTACAGAAAAAATTAGCAGTACCTTTCTGTAGGAAACTGAATGATGTTAAATCTTACACTGGGCTATGTTTTCGCTGGAGGTCACGGTTTCCGAGTTATACAAGAAAAACATACGAAAGTGTCAGTCAAACGCAGCTGCATCCCCATCTCAGTTCTCTCCAGTCAGGATTTCTAATATGTTGTTCGTGGGACTCCTTCCTACTGTAGAATAATTTCCGACTACACGTACCATTCCCGATAATTAACCATTTTTTGGTCTCTATTGATTAGGCTGTTGCGCCACCAGAATAGTTGGCTATATCGTTAACATCACTAATTTTAACGTGCCCGTAACTTGTAAGGCTCAAGTAAGGGTCAAATTGTCAATATAATCAGTTTTCGGATAACGTTTGCAAAAGATATTTGTCTTTCATTACCTTATGAAACAGAAATAGCTTTTGTAGACGTTAAGCTAAAACTAAATACGTTGAAAGTCCGACCCAAACTTCACTCTCACATGCGCCGTAGTTTCGTAATCACAAGGCCTGACGAATACATAGGCGCAATTGTTTATTTTATGCTGTTAAAGTTCGCTAAACTGTTAGGTTAAATTTACAGAAACACTAATTTTACATTTTGTAAGCGCTCGAGTAAACCGGCAGCGTAATAAGGCCAGTGAATGAAGATAGAGAAAGGTCCAGTGTGGGAAATAATTCGTGCAGTCACAAATTATTTTATTACAGTAGGAGGAAGTGGCATGAACAACATACTAAAAATCCTGACCGGTGGTGCCCGAGTGTGGGAGTGAGGGTGCGTTTGAAGGTCACTTCTGTCGGTTTTCAGTGTTCCACTGAATTGTTATAGGATTGCTTTGTTGCTGTCCGGCTGTCGTCTGCCTGTCAAGAATCCTATTTAGGAATGAGTAGTAGACGTATCAAGTTCAAATATAGGTCACATATTAAGGTATACCTTGGCACTGTACAAATCTTAAACCTCTAAGTAAATTCAGTTAAAGATACGGGCACATACTGAACATATTTTGATAGTCGAAAATCCACTAATAAAAACATATGGGGTGCTTAGCTTTGACCTAGAATCATGAAATGTGGCAATATGCAAGGCTTCATAGTACCAGCAAAAGAAAAAATCTGAATAGGTTAATTGGTTCTATATAACACAAAAAATTATTATTGCGTTATTTTTTACTTATCTGTCGTTTTGTCAGTCCATCTGTTAAGGCCTTTCTTCTCTGGAACAAGTTGGCGTATCAAGTACAAATTTATGTTGCTTACCAGGATGCCTTGGCGGCGTAAAAGTTTTGAGCTTCTAATTCTATGAACAATAGATCTAAATATTCATGTCACATATTTTGACAGTCAGAAACTTACTTATAAAAACATATCCCGTTGACCAAGAATCGTGGAACTCGGGAAGAAGCAAATTTTCGCAGTAAACGTAAATTAAAATTCTAAGTCTTGTCAAATTGCAATTATAACCCACACAAATATCTTTTTAGCATTTGAAAATATGTTGCATTCGTCATTTGTCAAAAGCATAATAGACGGACATAAAATGTAAGTTATGGTCATGTTTTAGCAAGTAAATAGAAATGTTTTATTAAATCTTCTCTCTGTACTCATATAAACTGAGGGCACCTGCTCAAATCTTTCGTATGTCCAGGCTAGTCGAATAATTACATAAGAGATTAATATACGATGTTGGAATTCCGGGGCCAATATTTTGTCAGTATCGATTACGATAACAGGCAAAAATCATTGAGATTCTCTATTGTCCGGATAGATGTGAATATAATTATAATTAAAGGGTATTTATAATTAAACTTTTAAAACGCATTAGAAATAGCACCACTGGTCAGAATTGCGTGAAATTGCAACAGAATATTATCGAAGAAGGTGGAAAACGTGTGGCATAAGATAACAAATAGTGTGAAAACTGATCAGTAGATGGCGCTGTATGTGTCAGAATACGTAAATGAAAACAGTTGTCACGCGCACAACCCATTGAAGTTGGTACAAACTCGCCGGGTACACGGCTTTTTCTCCTTTCGCGTCCGCCACGTTCGCCATGACTGTCTCAATGCAGGATAGTGCTCTGCTTGTAAGGCTGTATTACAAAAATGATGACTGTACACATGTCGCGCTGCAGAAGTTCCGGACACTGAAGGGTTTGAAAAAAAGGCACTAGTCTGACGGCAGCCGTGCGTCTGGAGAAAACGATTCGGAAATTCGGAAAGAAGGGGTTCATTTGGTGTGAAACCTGGTAGAGAGAGAGAAACGAACTGATTCGACGTCAGTAGAAGCAGTGGCCACAGCAGTGCAGGAGGAGACGCGTGGTGGTGTGCAAACGTGTAGTACACGGAGAATTGCCCGAACATTGGACATATCCGAGAGCACCGTGCTTAAAATACTACGAAACATCCTTCTTAGCTATCCATTCAAAATTACCCATGTGCACGAGTTGCTTTCTGTTGACGTGTTAGCAAGAGAGACCTTTGCTTCAGAATTTCTTGCTCGCATGGAAGTGGACAATGATTGGCCGTCGTAGATTTTGTGGACAGGCGAAGCCCATTTCCATCTGACAGGATTTGTCAATATATAGGATTGTCGAATATGGACAGCGGAAATTCCACACGCAAATCAACCAGTACCACTTCATCCTGAAAAGGTCACTCTCTGGTGCGGGTGTACGGCATAATTTGTCATAGGGCCATATTTTTTCGAAGAGACAGGTGCTTCCGGTCCTGTTACCTGTACCGTCAGTGCTAAGCGCTATGAGTGTCTTTCGCGCAGACACGTCATTCCAGCTCTCCAGTGAATGAGTGGATGGGATCATTTTTATGCAAGACGGCGCACCTCCGCACATTGCAAATCCAGTTAAGCAGCTACTGAATTTCGGAAATGCTAGAATTATCAGCTGCCATTTCCCTAGAGCCTGGCCGTCCCGATCACATGATCTAAATCCGTGTGACTTCTGGCTGTGGGGCTATCTGAACGACGTTGTGTTCAGTGTTCACTGCGAACTTAGCTGCATTGGAGTTAAGCATTGCGTAACACATACTGAAAGTGACCCCGGAAACACTTCGATCAGTTGTGGAACATGCTGTTTCTCGATTTCAACTTGTAGCAGAAAACGCTGGACATCATACTGCGCAAGCTCTGCGACAGTCACAAGGAAATTAATGATACGATTTTATTTTAATTGATGCTTTTTATGCGGTTTTTGGCCTCAGAACAATTAAAAACGAATTTATATTTATTATGCGGTTTTTGGCGTCAGGACAATTAAAAACCTATTTTTCCCTTCCGATGGTCTATGACTTTGCTGTGGTCACACCTGTACATCCATGAGTAGTACAGTTTGTTTAACGTCAAACGTACACCTTAGGCATTGTTGTATGATTCATTTGTCATTTGTAGTGGACCACTATTAAATTATATTGCTTACAGCGCCATCTAGCCATTTATTTCTACATTTTGTAACCATTTATTTTTCTTCCGCCATACGCTTTCTCCCTTCTCCGATAGCTGATTTTGGAAATATCAGCCTAGCGTTGCCAGAAGGTTCGTGAAACATTTATCTACAGGAGTTGAGAACTAAACCGCTCAGTGAGGGCGTCAATTCTACGCTAAAGACTAAACGTTTGTGGGTGTGAGAGTGGGCGCGCGTTCGATCCAGCTTGACCTCGACTTGGCGTTCGCAGCGGACTGCACGACCTCACCGCCGCCTCCGGCTGGACAACGGCTCCAGCAGTAGCGCAGCGCTCCGGTGCCTCTGCCCCCACCCACCCACACCGCCTCCCCCCCCCTCTCCACTTCCCCCTTCGTTCCGCTTCCGCCTGCAGGAAGCACGCCACGCGCACACGCGAAAGCCGCCCGGAGCCGCTCCGGTAAGCCACGCGCTACGCTCCTTGTGCACCTCCTCTCAGCTGTAGGTGATGGGCGCTCCGGAGAAGCTGCCATTACGTGAGCACCTGTCGTATCTGCTCTAGAATCAACGTACCGTTTTTTATACAGTGAATGGTAGAATAAATAAGCAATTTTAACTGCTTTGCGAAATCAGTTTCCCACTATAGCCATATAAAATGTTTAGAATAGCGAGAAGGAATACTTGTTGAGTTTTAAATATCACCTCAACGAAATGTAGCTGCGACCATGAAAATCGCTGATGCTCTTAGTCTCCCGTTCATGTTCACTCTACAATGTGACACATTGTCCTAGATGATGGATTAGTTGGCGGACATTAACTCGTCATAACATTATAGATTTAAGTGTCAGGAAGTCGTTTCTGAAAGTATTTGTATGGAGTGTAGCTATGTATGGAAGTGAAACATGGACGATAAATAGTTTAGATAAGAAGAGAATAGAAGCTTTCGAAATGTGGTGCTACAGAAGAATGCTGAAGATTAGAAGGGTAGATCACATAACTAATGAGGAGGTATTGAATAGAATTGGGGAGAAGAGGAGTTTGTGGCACAACTTGACTAGAAGAAGTGATCGGTTGGTAGGACATGTTCTGAGGCATCAAGGGATCATCAATTTAGTACTGGAGGGCAGTGTGGAGGGTAAAAATCGTAGAGGGAGAACAAGAGATGAATACACTAAGCAGATTCAGAAGGATGTAGGTTGCAGTAATTACTGGGAGATGAAGAAGCTTGCACAGGATAGAGTAGCATGGAGAGCTGCAACAAACCAGTCTCAGGACTGAAGACCACAACAACAACAGCCCGTCGTATTTCTGGAAACGTCAGCCACGCAATGCTTTATTCGTCCCAGGAAAGAGGAAGACGGGCGATTTGCGTGTAGAGCGTCGTCACGCTCTTCGGGGCAGCAAAAAAGTTAGCTGGATTTCATTCACTAGTTCTTTTAACAGTTCCATTCCCTCTTCCGTCCCGTGGGCCAACCTCCGACGGCTCTTTGGGAACTATTCGGTAGTTGCAGGCAATGTCATAGTTGACCCTATTGCTATCTCCAACACCTTGGGCAACCATATTGTGGAGATTTCGAGCTCCTGCAGCTATCACCCTGCCTTCCTCTATCGGAAACGAGCGGAGGAGGCTCGGGCGATACAGTTTCTCGTCTCAGAATCGTGAGTGCTACAACGCCGCCTTTACTATGAGGGAATTACATCGTGCTCTCACTTCATCCCGATCCTCCGCCCCAGGACCAGGGCCGATGTTCACACTCAGATGTTGCAGCACTTGTCTTGCGGGCAAGCACTTTGTGCTTCATACATACAACTGCATCTGGGCAGAGGGCACGTTTCCCAGATACTGGCGTGAAGCCACGGTGATACCCATACCTAAGTCCAGTAAGGACAAACACCTTCCTTCTAGCAAATGCCCCATTTCACTTACCACCTGTGTTTGCAAGGTGATGGAACATGCGATTCAGACCCGGCTGGTATGGTGGCCCGTGTCTCCCAATTTACTAACCACGACTCAGTGTGGATTTCGAGCGCGACTTTTTGCAGTTGACCATCATGTCACTTTGTCCACCCATGTCACAAATGGTTTACTGCTGAAATCCCAGACTGTGGCCATATTTTTAGATTTGGAGAAAGCCTATCTCACCTGCTGGAGGGCTGGTATCCTCCGTACTCTCTAGATCTGGGGTTTCGGCCACCGCCTACTCCGTTTCCTTCAGAAATTTTTAAAAGACTGATATTTCAAGGCAGACGTGGGTTATGCCTTGTCGGACACCTTTATGCAGGAAAACGGTGTACCTCAGAGTTCCGTCCTGAGCGTCGTCCTTTTTCCTATCGCCATTAACTCTATAACGGCCTGTCTCCCACCGGGGATCTCTGGCTCCCTTTTCATTGACGATTTTTCCATTTATTGCCGTTCTCCACGGACTTGTCTCATTGAGCACTGTCTCGATCGTCTTTACTCATGGAACATCGACAATGACGCCCCACTGACAAATTCGTTTGTACGAATTTCTGGCGGCGCAATTGGTTTCTTCCACCTTCTTTACATCTTGGGCCTGTTGCTATTCCGATCGTTGAAACAAAGAAATTCCTGAGGCTTAAGCTCGATAAGAAACTTTCTTGGTTCTCCCACGTATCTTATATAGTAGCCCGCTGTATATGGTTCCTCACTGTCGTACGTGTCCTCGGTGGTACTTCCTGGGGAACAGATCGTAGCACCCTCCTCCGCTTATATCGGTCCCTTGTCCGTTCGAAACTAGACTATGGGTGTTCCGTTTACGCATCTGCACGTCCGTCCTCTTACGCTGTCTTAATACTATAAACCACTGTAGCATGCGTTTGGCAACTGGTGCCCTTTACACAAACACGATTGCTACAAGGGAGATTACTCAAAATTTCACCGCCCAAGGTGGCAGTAACTTTTGGTGCGTCCGCTGCAGAAAGAGCTGTGTGTGGAGCGAAGACATCACCTCGGACGACTTCCCGTGACGCTTCCTCTTCACAACCTCCTGTAGCGTTGTCAGGAAGTTTCATAGCATGCACTTGTGACGGTTTGCCTCTAACGAGCTGCAACATTTCCGGCTGGTGTCTCGTTTCGCTGAGCTTTTTGAATGGATGCGAGCAGTCGTGGAACGCAGTGAGCGTTGAGCACGGTGATGTCCAAAATGTTCTGCCAGGCACTGAAAACTGATCCATGACTGATTTTCACGTTTTCCCCTATAGTCTCGACCATGATTCGTCAGTGTTCGAATACCAGGGCCTCCTTTTCTCTTGCAATTGCTGCTTCTTCACACTGAGGCCGTCTGCTACTTCCTTATTCTTCATACAGACATGTTTGACGGCAATGAAAGTGCCCGCGACACCTAAACTATGCCACTTGGAGATGGCGCTGCAGTTTTAGGATATGCGTGGCTTTCAATTCGACGTGACCAAAGCAAGTGATGCAATACGAGCCAGTTTGTTTTGAAAGACAGTGTGATCCATGCGAAGAAGAGCTCATTATGTGTCAGCATAAGCATATGCCACAATTACAATTTTTGCCACTTCGTCACGTATCTGATACATCAACTGTGAGTGGTATTTCGAAAAACTTTCTTGGTTCCACAGTGTGACTTGAGTCAGTTTTGGTACTTAAATGATATATTCCACGCCTAAACATTATTGTGGATATATTTCATCACCAAAACAGTATTTTCTGATGATATAATTTTATTTATCATATCGATCATTAACCACGAAATTTATTAATCACATCTGTTAACTTAAATGACGAGTCAGAAACCACTTTATAGTGAAATTAATTGTATTATGCTTTAGTTTTTATACAAATAATATTTATGTTTCCATTTTTACTATCGAAAACTGAATTCACAATTATACAAAGACAGAAAGCTGATAGCTTTTATATTCTCAAAATTTGCACCCAACCCTATTAGTTATTAGGAGCATATTACTTAAATTATATATATATATATATATATATATATATATATATATATATATATATATATATGGGTGTGTGTGTGTTTGTGAATGTGTGTGTGTGTGCCTGCGTGCGTGCGCGACGATTCGACGATTATGAGGTATCGTCTGTGTGCAACTCAATAAATCGAATTTATGGTTTGCCACATACATTTCGCCTCAGTTTACTGTGGTACATGTACTCCTACAGTGGTCCGAATTAGAAATGCGGTTACGTGGACCACGTTTTGTTTGAGTGAATGTATTTCAGGGAAAATTGAATTGCGCCATCTGTTCAATTGCACACAGAAGTGATGGATTATCATCAATGTAGAACTGTGGTAAACTGCGGACCGAGTAGAAATCGTTTTGAAGAGGTTAGTTACAGTTACTATGTATACAGTTTTATTTGTTAAACTCACTGGTAAGCGTTAATCTTTTGTTGACGAACCGATGTCGCCTAGGATCTGTCTGACGAGTTCGCCTGTTTAGCTGAGTTGTTACGTGCTTGCTTGCCGCCAAGCAGGCCCACGTTCTATTCGCACACGGTTGGAAATTTTTCTCCGCTCGAGTACTGGGCGTTGTGTTGTCCTCATCATCATATTATCATCACCGACACGCAAGTCGCCCAATGAGGTGTCACCTTGCAACTCGGCGACCAAACTTCCCCGGATAGGGCCTGCTTCCAACTATGCCACTCGATCATTTCGTGTGTGTGTGTGTGTGTGTGTGTGTGTGTGTGTGTGTGTGTGTGTGTTTTTCGGGGAAAGTACTGCTTATAGACTGAAACCTAATCCATACTTACCTCAACTTACTGGAGCAGTACATTTCTTTTGGAGCAACACGTTGCTGTTTTGTTTTGGCCCAGAGAAATTTCTAAATTGAAACACGGACTAAACATTTCGTGCCATAATGTAAAAGTGAGTGTCCGTGATCCACTAACGTCCGTATGTACTTGACACTTACTGTACTTCTGACGAGACTAAGTGTGCTATGCATCTGTGAACAGAGTTCACATGTATGAGGTCAGACACACCTCAACTTGAGCAGGCGACGAATAAACTTAATGACAAACTCGTCCGCTGCTGAGCAAAGTTTCAACTCGGAGTAGATATTTTTTCTTATCCTCGGCTTTGTTGCAGAGGCCGGAGTTAAACACTCGATGCGTGCCGTCTTTGAACAAACACCTGGTACACACGTGTTTCAGCAAACCCGGCGCTTGTTGCGGCTGTCCCCGCCTGTTGCATGAATCCTTAATCCCAGCGCGTTTGCCGCGGACCCTACATAATGCAGCCTAGCAGTGTTTGCATTTAGTCCCGGTTGCTGCGTTAGCAGTGGAACGTGCTTTGTGCACTGCTACTCGCTACGTTTCATGTGTACGTATTTGGTGCGCTGTTATTATATGCACGTACACGACTGGTCTGCATTTATTCGACGTTAGTACGAAATTCGACATGTAAACTGTCCGTGATCGACTGGGGTTGTTTGCTGGGTACTTTGATACTATGAAGTCGTGTCCGCTGGCATGTTATAGAGAAAAGTATCTCTTTAGGTGGCAGAACCACATTCATGAGTGTAGACTGGAGTACTAAACTTCCGTTGAAAATACATTTCGCATGCTGTGTCCCTCTCAAGTAACATAGCTCAAGCCGGCCGAAGTGGCCGCGCGGTTCTGGCGCTGCAGTCTGGAACCGCGAGACCGCTACGGTCGCAGGTTCGAATCCTGCCTCGGGCATGGATGTGTGTGATGTCCTTAGGTTAGTTAGGTTTAACTAGTTCTAAGTTCTAGGGGACTAATGACCTCAGCAGTTGAGTCCCATAGTGCTCAGAGCCATTTGAACCATTTGAACATAGCTCAATTAAACTTTGAAAGAATTGCTACGTTATAGTACGTAAGGTAACTGGAATAAATACACAATGAGGCGAGCAGAAATGATTTATTCAAGGACAATGGTTACATATAAGTCATCGATATTCATGATGTTGCCTAGACGTCACAAAAGGCGGGACATCGTTGCTAATAAGGCGTTTCATGACCGCTGAGAGCAGTGCATGCTCTACAACGGGCTCCGATGCTACCCACAAGATACTTAAAGAGTTCTTCTCGTAGGGAGTTGTATTCATCCTCCAGAACAGATTACAACTAACAACTTGCCTCCCTTCGAACAGGCCTCGGAAGACTCAACGATACGTACCACACTGGCACAGACCGTCGACAATCAACACCTTCTCCGCGATGATTTGTTGCAGCTAATGAAAGATGTTGATTTAGAAACTAGGCAACGAATGTGGTTCTAACAGGACGGAGCAGCTCCCCATTATGCTAAAAATGTGCGTCACATTTTAAATTTACGGTACCCTGGTAGGTGGATAGGACGCGGCGGACCAATTCAGTAGCCTCCACGTTCATGAGACCTAATATCTCTTAGTTTTCCTTGTGGGGTTATTTAAAAATATTCTTTATGAAAGACAGCTCACAACCCGAAACGATATGGGGCAACGCATTCGAAGAGTGTGTGGAGCCGTACCACGGGATGTGCTGCTCAAAACTTTGACAACTTTCGCAGACGATTGACTTTATGCATTGAAGCAACAATTTTTTCGTGGCTAATTTGACTAATTAAGCACCACAAGCTGTGAGAAGCAAGGGGACTCACACTAATGAAGCACCCCAACATGTGAGAGGCAAGGGGACTCACACTAATGAAGCACCCAATGAGAACATTATTCTACTACGTCCATGTCATTGTTCCTAGGTAATGCTAAAAGTAGTATACAGTACATTTTGTACAAAAATAGCTTCACTTGAGGTAACGAAAGAAATGGTGCACATTTTTTATCGATTTGATGCGTCTTTCTCGGATAATTCTAAATAAATCAGAGTTCTTTCCCACTTTTACTTTTTTCTCGATTTCAGCGCCATTGTCTATGGTTTAAAAATGTTTCACACAAAACTTGATTCCTTTTTTATGGAGAATCCGAATCCGCAATAGAAATGGGTGTCTCCATTTAAGTTTTAAAAGTTGCCTCCCGCCCCACACAACCACACAAGGGGCGGGGGCTGGAGGTCACAAGTAGTATCATTTGATGTCCCCCTTTGAGCTTACGAACTTGTCTTACCCACTATTTTACCCGATGTATAGTTTTCGAGGTAATCTCATCCGAAAATTCAGATGGACCACACTATATTGTGTGTCCCCTCTCCCATAAGAGTCGTCAGGTGCATTTCCTCTTTTGTATCAGCAGATATCTGAAATCTAGTTTTAGCATTGTGTAGCTAGAGCCAGTTCAGAAACGTAGTGCTCATCACGCCCTTCATGCGACATCCACTATCGACGGAAAGCGTTCCCCTTTTCAAACAAAATGATTTATAATGCAGAATGTTACATGTCATCCGATAGAGCGCTCACAGATTAGTCTAGTTTGATGTTCGTTTTACCCATATGTATTAACAGAGACAGTAAAATACGTAGAATAAACACCAATCGAACAGCGACAGCATTGCCTGTCTCACACTGGCCGGTATCGCCAAGCACGCTGTAGCTGCTAGACTGTTGTTTATCCTTCGTGTTTTACTGTCCCTGTTAATACATATGGGTTAAGCGAATATCATAGAGGACAAATCTGTGATCGCACTACCGAATGGGCATGTAAAATTCCTATTTAAAAATAGTTTTCTTTGCTTTCCGGGCGTCGTATGAAAGACGTGACGAGCAGTAATTGCTCAGACTGATTACATCTACACAGTGCGAAAACGAAACAGAAAATATTTGCTGCAACACTGAGAAAACTGGTCTGACTGACGACTCTTAGGAGATATACACATTGTCTCTACTTCGGTGATTGTCAGTTTTTTGTTGCCCGCCCCATAACGAAGGAAACACTGCACCTGATATTCTGGAACACATGCTTTGCTATAAAATCCAAGCTATCGAAACCACATATCACGTTAAATATGCTAGAAAAATCCATAAAGCAGAGTAGCTACTGAATAAATTTGTATTTAGGAAACTACTGACATTGTTGATGACTTGAGTTAGTTTCTGAATTTTCAAAAAGCCAAAAATATGAACTGAAATCTTTGCAATTCTTCAGGTTAATCGCACTTACGTTTTATTAAATCCGACAGTCACATAACATGTCGTGATTCGTCAGTGTCAAACATTAAAATCTAATCAATGTATAATGTCACAGCCTCTGTACCAGTTCCTAATTTCATCCTTTCCGCACTTTCTCTGAGTGACGTCACAATTCATATACTCGTTACTGAACTCAATCTGTGCCAGATGCGACATACACGTGAACACTGAAATAACTGCACTTATTTGGTACTCTAAATAATGTCATCTGAATTCTCTATCGGTGTTTGGGTGAAAACAACAAAAGAAGAATTTTCTTTGGATTCCACAACGAGTTTCAAAGTAACACTGAAAGTGTAGTTTCTTTGTTAAATGGCTGAAATGGCTCTGAGCACTATGGAACTTAACATCTGTGGTCATCAGTCCCCTAGAACGTAGAACTACTTAAACCTAACTAACCTAAGGACATCACACACATCCATGCCCGAGGCAGGATTCGAACCTGCGACCGTAGCGGTCACGCGGATCCAGACTGAAGCGCCTAGAACCGCACTGCCACATCGGCCGGCTTCTTTGTTAACAACAACATTTCCGTTCACACAATTTTACCTCTGCCATCTATGTGAATGTAAGGGTGGAAACGAGAATTTCTCATTTACGAATCTAAGTCACTCAACGTGAACTACTGTGGAGAAACAGTGTGTTACGAAAAAAGGCTGAGTTGATATTCAGCAGCGGAATATCAAACGCCTTGATCCCTGTGACCTGTGGCCTTGTTTATGCAGAAAACTTACGTAACACTTTCCAGCTAACTAGAAGCTTACTCATTTCACGCCTTTTGCATATCAGACGCAAACCCACTTTATTGTATTTTTTTTCCTTCTCGTCGACGCCTTGGGTCCATGGCTTCCTGGTGTATGCGCCACACTCAAACCTTACTATTAGCTGTTACCAACTGATATCGGGACTCA
This sequence comes from Schistocerca cancellata, assembly GCF_023864275.1. NCBI lineage: Eukaryota > Metazoa > Arthropoda > Insecta > Orthoptera > Acrididae > Schistocerca > Schistocerca cancellata. The sequence goes on along the minus strand of NC_064631.1, from coordinate 97,373,775 downwards.
TCTGACCAGGCCACGGTTTTCCAGTCGTCTAGGGTCCAACCGATATGGTCACGAGAGGCGCTACAGGCGAAGTTGTACTGTTAGGAAAGCCATAGCACATTCATGACAAAATTCGCAATACTGTTCTAACGAATAGGTTCGTCGTACGTCTCACATTGATTTCTGCAGTTTTTTCACGCAGGGTTGCTTGTTTATCAGCACTGACAACTTCGTCGTTAATTGAAAGCCGTCAGCCACTGCGTTGTCTTTGGTGAAGGGTAGCCCATGGAATTTGGTGTTCTTGGCACACGCTTTCCCTTACTGATCTCGAAATACTGAATACCGTAACGATTTCGGAACTGAGCGAATGGCACGATTGGATCGCACAGTGCCAGTCGCTGAAGTCAACCTCCCAAGAAACAAATGAAGTGCTCTCAATCGCATCAAAACCAGACACGTCAAAGCCAAATGAATTATATACCGGTCGAAAATGGCCGATGACCTCCTTTTCGACGGTGAAGCCAAAGAACAATCACTAAAGCACATATGTACGAATTCCAGACAAAAAATTCGGAGGAACCACGAAGGATTTCGTCGATGTTGTGTCCGCGGCAATCAGCTGTTAAGCCCATTAGATACATAACTGTGATAATAAGATTAAGTTACTTTGATGTTTGCAAATTACAGGGGTGCTTTGTCTGACCTTATAAATGTTCCTTTATACCCATGAGTAGTTCACAATGCGACGCTCACAAAATTGCAATTAACTGTGTTAATATCTGTTGGTAACAAAATTTACTGATTGTTATAGACAACATCTCTACACTCCATGGGCTAAAATAAATAAATAAATTCCTTAGTTGCTTCTATATGCTTGTGCTGTGGCTCGTCTAATGCTTTTAAATCACTGGCTGTTTGTATTGTGACACACGAGTTTCACTTCATTCTTTTTTTTGTGAAGCATGTTCAGTAACCTGTAATACAGTTTGTTTTTGCATATAATATTTGTTTTATATAGCAGTTGTTACTAAGTTTCATACTTTTGTTATTATTTTAATGTTAGGTGAGAAACAATCTTTTTTTTTACTACAAGTTTCGTGATGTTGCATTAATATTTTGTGGTGTCAGCGCCAGACACCACACTTGCTAGGTGGTAGCCTTTAAATCGGCCGGTCCGTTAGTATGCGTCGGACCCGCGTGTCGCCACTATCAGTGACTGCAGACCGAGCGCCGCCACACGGCAGGTCTAGAGAGACTTCCTAGCACTCGCCCCAGTTGTTCAACCGACTTTGCTAGCGATGGTTCACTGACAAAATACGCTCTCATTTGCCGAGACGATAGCATAGCCTTCAGCTACGTCATTTGCTACGACCTAGCAAGGAGCCATGTTCAGTTACTATTGATATTGTAAATAATGTACAGACACGAGGGACGTTCACCATTTATGGATTAAAGTTAAGTATTCCACCAGCTACGTCCGTTTTTCTAAATTCTAATTTCCTTGACCTGTTCCATGACCTCACGCCAGCCTGCGTGAGCTAAATCGCGTGCCTTTCAGCTTCCTCTAATAATACAGGGTTGGCTCTCCTGCCAACCCACAACATATTTCTTACTACTTAGGATTTGTGGTCTTATATGTGCATATTTGCCGGCCTGGAGTTACAGATTCTAAGGTTAGCGTATGAGGCCTAATCTCTTTGATCCTATCTTCACGTTCCTTACGAAAAATGTACATTGAAGGCAGTAGAATCGTTATGCAGTCAGATGTCGGTTCTCTGAATGTTGCGAATAGTGCTCCTCGAAAATAACGTTATCTTCACTCCAGTGATTCCCATATGAGTACCCGAAGCACCTCCATAATACATGCTGTTCGAACCTACCGGTAACAAATTCAGCAGCTCGCCTCTGAACTGCTTCCATGTTTTTCTTTAATCGGAACTGGTGCAAATCTCAAACAGTCGAACAGAACTCAACAAATGGTAGCATTAGTGTCCTACATGAACCACACTTTCCTAAAATTCTCGCAGCCAACTCGAGTTGACCATTCGTCATCGCTACTACTGTCCTCACACATTCATTCCGCTTCATGTTGCTTGCAACGTTACGTTCAGATATTTAATCAACGAGACTGCGTCAAGCGACACAACACCAATACTGTATTATAACATTATATGTTTGTTATTCCTACTCCTACTTCTTGATCAGTGGAAGTGTGGTGTTAAGTCGAAATGCGTTCATATTGTGGTGTCACCGCCAGACACCACACTTGCTAGGTGGTAGCTTTTAAATCGGCAGCGGTCCGCTAGTATACGACGGACCCGCGTGTCGCCACTGTCGATAATTGTAGACCGAGCGCCACCATACGGCAGGTCTAGAGAGACAGATACTAGCACTCGCCCCAGTTGTACAGCCGACTTTGCAAGCAACGGTTCACTGACAACTACGCTCTCATTTGCCGAGACGATAGTTAGCATAGCCTTCAGCTACATTTGCTACGACCTAGCAAGGCGCCGTATTCAATTGATATTGATATTCTATTAATGTATCATCAAGAGCGATGTTCTACAAATGTGGATTAAAGTTAAGTATTCCAGAAGCTACGTACTTTTCTTTATAGCATTCATTACGTATCCTGTTTGAGACCTCACGCCAGCCTGCGTGAGTTTAAGCGCGTGCCTTTCGGCTTCCTCTCATTGTGTCTAGGCTGTCTTATCTAGACACAACACATATTATGCCGAAAATCGACTGTCAAGGGTACGCGGACTATCTAAGTACAACTTCAGGGCGGGACACATGCAGTAATAAGATCACAAATCGTAAGCAGAAAGAAACTTGTGCTACAAATAGTTGTTTCTCATCTAACTACAAAATAATAACAAGAAACTGTAATATAGTAAGAAATCTGTATTTCCTGTATAACGCAAACACTATACAACGAAAACGAACTGTATTGTAGGCCACTGAAGATGCTTCACCAATAAATAGCAGCAGAAAGAGTATGACACAATTGAGCCGTGCTGGAGCCGGCTTATGCGTTGGTTTAAACTTTGACTGTTACTCTGCGTTTTGTTTTCTGCGGTTACTGCGGTTGTGCCGTGGTTCTACCTCTTGCTACGTGTGTCAGCAGCGGTGTGTATCGATATTCGCACCCTGTACTATCTTTGTTCTCGTGCTTATAGTTTCCGGCTAGCCGGTGTGCGGCACTCGGTTGGTTGGTGTGGATCAGCTAGGAAATCTCCGCGTGGCGCTGTGGGCCGGCCTGCTGGCGGTCTCTAAGCAGTGTCGGAGTGTGCGAGAGCTGTTCCTATTACTACGGGGTTCGTGGCGCACCGACCCAGGACATCAAAGTTGAGTGGTGATTTAATTACTGAAGCCAGTCTCTTCATATTGTTGCGTTGGTTTTCATGGTTGGCTGTTGGGGGTATTCCCGTGAGCAACAGCGAGTGTTCGAGTTGGCGAAAGTTTGGCCTCCATCCGGTGGAGTTTAACTATTTTGGTTATTTGAAGTCCAAGCGCACCAGCGGAATTTTCTGCCTTGTGGCCATTAGCGTTCCGGTTACCTGCCCGGGCCGCTGACGTAAAATTCAAGCAGTGTCCATTCCTCACCGTCTTGTCGCTGTCCAACACATGTGTGTAGTTTTGGCAGCTTATGCATACTTGGTTGTGGGTGGCTACGCCTTTTACGTTTTGGCTTTGGAATTAATTGTGAGCCGCGCGACTGCTACGGACGCAGGTTCGAATCCTGCCTCGGGCATGGATGTGTGAGATGTCCTTAGGTTAGTTAGGTTTAAGTAGTTCTAAGTTCTAGGGGACTGATGACCACAGATGTTAAGTCCCGTAGTGTTCAGAGCCATTTGAACCATTTTTGAATTCCTTGTGTACTGGTCAGGTGGAAAGCGAGTCGTCTTGTCGGTGAGTCCTTTGACTGTTTCTTGGTTGGTATGCCGACGGATCGGATATAGTAGGGCCGACTACCTGTCTCCCCTAAGCGAACGCTAATACACTTCTGGAAATTGAAATAAGAACACCGTGAATTCATTGTCCCAGGAAGGGGAAACTTTATTGACACATTCCTGGGGTCAGATACATCACATGATCACACTGACAGAACCACAGGCACATAGACACAGGCAACAGAGCATGCAAAATGTCGGCACTAGTACAGTGTATATCCACCTTTCGCAGCAATGCAGGCTGCTATTCTCCCATGGAGACGATCGTAGAGATGCTGGATGTAGTCCTGTGGAACGGCTTGCCATGCCATTTCCACCTGGCGCCTGAGTTGGACCAGCGTTCGTGCTGGACGTGCAGACCGCGTGAGACGACGCTTCATCCAGTCCCAAACATGCTCAATGGGGGACAGATCCGGAGATCTTGCTGGCCAGGGTAGTTGACTTACACCTTCTAGAGCACGTTGGGTGGCACGGGATACATGCGGACGTGCATTGTCCTGTTGGAACAGCAAGTTCCCTTGCCGGTCTAGGAATGGTAGAACGATGGGTTCGATGACGGTTTGGATGTACCGTGCACTATTCAGTGTCCCCTCGACGATCACCAGTGGTGTACGGCCAGTGTAGGAGATCGCTCCCCACACCATGATGCCGGGTGTTGGCCCTGTGTGCCTCGGTCGTATGCAGTCCTGATTGTGGCGCTCACCTGCACGGCGCCAAACACGCATACGACCATCATTGGCACCAAGGCAGAAGCGACTCTCATCGCTGAAGACGACACGTCTCCATTCGTCCCTCCATTCACGCCTGTCGCGACACCACTGGAGGCGGGCTGCACGATGTTGGGGCGTGAGCGGAAGACGGCCTAACGGTGTGCGGGACCGTAGCCCAGCTTCATGGAGACGGTTGCGAATGGTCCTCGCCGATACCCCAGGAGCAACAGTGTCCCTAATTTGCTGGGAAGTGGCGGTGCGGTCCCCTACGGCACTGCGTAGGATCCTACGGTCTTGGCGTGCATCCGTGCGTCGCTGCGGTCCGGTCCCAGGTCGACGGGCACGTGCACCTTCTGCCGACCACTGGCGACAACATCGATGTACTGTGGAGACCTCACGCCCCACGTGTTGAGCAATTCGGCGGTACGTCCACCCGGCCTCCCGCATGCCCACTATACGCCCTCGCTCAAAGTCCGTCAACTGCACATACGGTTCACGTCCACGCTGTCACGGCATGCTACCAGTGTTAAAGACTGCGATGGAGCTCCGTATGCCACGGCAAACTGGCTGACACTGACGGTGGCGGTGCACAAATGCTGCGCAGCTAGCGCCATTCGACGGCCAACACCGCGGTTCCTGGTGTGTCCGCTGTGCCGTGCGTGTGATCATTGCTTGTACAGCCCTCTCGCAGTGTCCGTAGCAAGTATGGTGGGTCTGACACACCGGTGTCAATGTGTTCTTTTTTCCATTTCCAGGAGTGTATTTCAAGTGCAGACCGACCCCCGGAAACTTCTCAGCGCCGCTGGCTGTACTACCTTTTCTTATTGGTGTTAGTCTGTGTATTTTAATGGCGTATAGCCGATGGTTTGAATATGCATGCTTTTAGTTGGGTTTTAAATAATGGGCCTTCAGCCACTTCCTTACTTGTCAAGTCTTGCATTGTTTGGGCTTTCAGCCTCTTTTAAAATATTTTGGATAAAGCTTTGGGCCTTCTGACTCTTGAAACTATATTGTAGTTTTGTTTTTCAATCATGGGTCTTCAGCCGTCTTAAAATTAAAATTCCCTACTTGCTAAGTCATAGATTGTTTGGCCTTTCAGCCTCATTTGAAATTTTTTTTTCTGGATAAAGGTTGGGCCTTCTGCCTTTTAAAAATGTATTGTAGTTGTGGTTTCAATCATGGGCCTTCAGTTATCTTAAAATTTAAATTCCTTACTTGTTAAATCTTAGAGTGTTTGGGTATTCAGCCTCATTAAAAAAAATATTTAAGGATAAATCCCCGGGCATTCTGCCTTTTAAAAATGTATTGTAGTTGTGTTTTGAATCATGGGCCTTGAGCCGTTTTAAACTTAAAATTCCTTATTGTTAAGTATTAGACTGTTTGGGCCTTCAGTCTCCTTTTTTAAATTATTTAAGGATAAAGCTTTGGGCCTTCTGCTTTTGAAAATATATTGTAGTGGTATTTTTAAATCATGGGTCTTTAGCCGTTTTAAAATTAAAATTCCTTACTTGTCAAGTCTTAGATTGTTTGGGCCTTCAGCTTCATTTGAAATATTATTTATGGTTAAAACCTTGCGCTTTCTGCCTTTTGAAAATTTATTGTAGTTGTGTTTTAAATCACGGACCTTCAGCCGTTTTAAAAATTAAAGAGTTTGTTCCCTTAAGGCATAAGATTGTGTGACATATTCAGTCGATAGTTAAGAACAGAAGTTTGCGCTGTAATGTTTGGGCAACTAAATAAAGTTATATGTTCGAGTGTAACTGATGGCCGCTAATTTTTGGCCCCTTTCCACAATCCCATCTACCTGTTCTGTCCTGCGGATTTAACCAGGCGTTTGAAATAATATCAGACCTGTTACATTAGGCGAACCCGATCCAAGAATATTTGATTAGTGTTGTTTCCGTACTTGATGGAGACGAATCTTTGTGGGAATCTGTTCCAGGTAGAGGTGCCGGCTAGCGGTCGCTCGCCCTCAGCCACTGAGGCCCTGCAGGTGGTTCGCGAAGGCGCAGCGACCCGCCACTGCCCCACTGGGAGCGCAGAGCGGCTGGCGATAAGCGCACGGCCCCAAGTCATGCGAGCGCTGGCGGCGGGGCGCAGCGGGGTATCGTCCGCCCCCGATAACGTGAGATAGCGCCGGCAGTTTCTGCTAAACTGCAAATACCAGCCCACGCACCACTAGCCGGCGACGCCTCCCCGCGCCCGTGCCGGATATGTGGCCCGCCGCGCCATCTTTCCACTCGATTTCGTCCACCGTACTCTGCCTGCAGTCCGAGCTTTCGTACCTTCGACGACTGAGAACCAGGTGGCAAATAAATATAATCGGGCCTCCGATCGATGTCCTCGACTCTTCCAGACGACATTCGCTAAAAGGAGAGCGGGAAAAAAGTGAAATAAGTCAATGAATCAGAGAGGATCTTCTTTTTAACTCTCCAGTTGACGCTTCTGCTTCCGTCGTGCCGTGTCCCTCTCTGAGACGAACGCAAAAGAACGAGCGGGAGTTTACTTAAGCCGTACGGTGAAAAGAATTTTTTTCCTGCTGAATGCTATCATTCCACAAGACTGTGTGCGTCTTAAGCACCGGGCGCTGTGGAAACATCATTAACTATGGAATGTGTCAAGTAGCACTTGACATTTTTCACATAATTTAATAATGGTAATGTCTCTCCATTGGCACACGTACATGAAAGTATCTGCAGCCACTTTCCTTGTCTGCCATGTCAGAGGACGTTTTGAGGGATTAAATTACTTCTGGCCAAAGACTGCCAGTGAAAATTTTTCACCACAAGGATTCGAGTCTCCATTTGTCCCTCATCGACTTTGGCTACGGAGGTGGCGCTAATGAGAGTTACTGAATCGAATCTTTCAGATGAGCAATGTACGAAACAATTTGACTAAAAGAAAGTATAGGTCATCGGATATATCCTGAAGCATCTGTGAACGGGCAGTTTGATAACGGCTGGTGAGAGGGGGTGAGAGGCGGAGGACGGATTAGAGGGAAACCGGTGTTTCACAATGAGGTTGAAGCGGATGTAGGTGTAGCTCTCATTGCTTTGCTATGTTTCTACTTCTGGACGCTCTTTGAATTTCTACATTTCGACAAAATTGTAAAGGAGTGCAGCTATAAGTGAAATGTTTATTTGACATTACATCTACATCTACATCCATACTCCGCAAGCCACCTGACGCTGAGTGGCGGAGGGTACTTTGAGTACCTCTATCGGTTCTCCCTTCTATTCCAGTCTCGTATTGTTCGTGGAAAGAAAGATTGTCGGTATGCCTCTGTGTGGGCCCTAATCTCTCTGATTTTATCCTCATGGTCTCTTCGCGAGATATACGTAGGAGGGAGAAATATACTGCTTGACTTCTCGGTGAAAGTATGTTCTCGAAACTTCAGCAAAAGCCCGTACCGAGCTACTGAGTGTCTCTCCTGCAAAGTCTTCCACTGGAGTTTATCTATCATCTCCGTAACGCTTTTTTCGATTACTAAATGATCCTATAACGAAGCGCGCTGCTCTCCGTTGGATCATCTCTATCTCTTCTGTCAACCCTATCTGGTACGGATCCCACACTGGTGAGCAATATTCAAGCAGTAAGCGAACAGGTGTACTGTAACCTACTTCCTTTGTTTTCGGATTGCATTTCCTTAGGATTCTTCCAATGAATCTCAGTCTGGCATCTGCTTTACCGACGATCAACTTTATATGATCATTCCATTTTAAATCGCTCCTAATGCGCACTCCCAGATAATTTATGGAATTAACTGCTTCCAGTTGCTGACCTGCTATATTGTAGCTAAATGATAAGGGATCTTTCTTTCTATGTATTCGCAGCACATTACACTTGCCTACATTGAGATTCAATTGCCGTTCCCTGCACCATGCGTCAATTCGTTGCAGATCCTCCTGGATTTCAGTACAATTTTCCATTGTTACAACCTCTCGATTTACCACAGCATCACGCGCAAAAAGCCTCAGTGTACTTCGGATGTTATCCACAAGGTCATTTACGTATATTGTAAATAGCAACGTTCCTACGACACTCCCCTGCGGCACACCTGAAATCACTCTTACTTCGGAAGACTTCTCTCCATTACAACAGTGAAGCCACAGTGACACTACATAAAATTTACGTTACCCCTTTTTTAAAAGAAAAATTTTATTTACTGTAACTATGGCTTCAATGTTGTAGTTTCAAAGATTTAGCTCTTCGAATTATTTTCATTATGACGTCATTGATTAATATTAACTGTGTGAGAATTTGTGTTACTAATGATATTTTACTAACCTGCCAATTAATGATGACACTCAGTGAACGTCAAATCCGCACCTTAAAACTATTTCAGTAGACAGAAACGCGCTCTATGAACACTGCAATGGAAGAACTAAGGAGGAATGACTGTAGTTATCGCCATCAAGGAGTAACACTTGAGACAGGAAAATTAAAATTTCGTAGCGTTTCTTTCAGACTAGTTGCAGAACAACTTTCCACTCACGAAAAATCCCGTTAAAAATTTCCAGGACATGTAGAGGGGAGTGAGTACATGATATTTTTAACAGGAAGTTATGTCTGGAAAACTACCATTTCCATTCTACGACGATTTCAGTTCAGAGGCTTATCTCATCCACTTCTGCTTCAGGAATTGAATTAGGCGTAACGCAGTGCAATTATTATGTAACAATTTGAAGCGGAACATAACGAAACACTCATTTTATCACTTAAACAAATTTGTTTCTATTAATACCTGAACATTACGTTCTGTATGTACGGGTATATGCTGTGTTTCCGGAATAATGTGAACACGTAATGTTTATGTGAGAATATAAAGAAATGTACTCAGGTGATAAATATATGTTTCGTTACGTTACCTTTCGAGATGTTAGCTAATATTTTTGCTGTGTCACGCCTAACATAACTGCTCAAGTGGAAGTGTATGAGTTACACATCTGAACTGAAAACGTTGCAGAATAAAAACGGTACGTTAAGTACACAGGTTCCTGCACAGTATATTATGTACTCACCACCCTCTACAAGTCCTACAAGTTCTTAATAGGGATTTCCGAAAACTGTATTTGTAAATGATTGTTCGTGATAAGTATTTTAAGAGCGTAATTACTGTTTTTTTGTCTTCGACCGATTATGGACTTAGGTCCCTTATGGAAAATAATAAATTTGAACTGATTTGCTAATACTGGAATGTTAAAGACGTTCGTCACCGAAATGAGAATAGTATAATGGATTATCTTTTGAATTACTAATTACTAATTACGTGTAGATACAATAATTTTAGTTTGACACAGGCTAACTCAGATACCAATTTTTATCCATAAAGAGGAATGCGCAAATGTATCGCAATTTTATGAAACTTTTTACCACGCCTGATAGCATTGAGATATTCTCTATTACCAATGCAGTTTAAGTCCGACGTGGTATCGTAACACGAACAGTACACGGGAATTCGAGATATTCTTTTTCAGGTCATTTTCACGTTGTGGCTCCGAGGAATGTTGTACATTTACAACTATTCTGTTCAACCTGCACTTTTATGGCAGCACATTCAAAGCAGAGCTCTAATGAAATGCATAAATCTGTTACACTAAGCCGGCCGATTCTAGACGCCACAGTCTGGAACCGCGCGACCGCTACTGTCGCAGGTTCGAATCCTGCCTCGGGCATGGATGTGTGTGATGTCCTTAGTTTAGTTAGGTTTACGTAGTTCTAAGTTCTAGGGTACTGATGACCTCAGATGTTAAGTCCCATAGTGCTCAGAGCTATTTTTTGTTACACTAAGAGTGCGAATTTTGTTGTGTGTTTGCAGGGCTGTAAATGTAATGCTGAGCTATTTATTATAATGAGCGAACGTTTTATCACCTTGACAGTTTGGGTTCACAGACAATAGTCATTTTCCAGAATACCTGTTACGAGAAATTTGTTTTTAAATTGATCACTTAGGCAAGACTTGCTAGTGCACCCGTAAATTCACATTCCAGATATGCTAACGGAGACTCTGTTGACTTGGTTTTTCCCATGTTTAGCGACGAGCAGCTATGAGTACTGAGTGACTCTGTAGTGGCATCGCCAAGTTCTAGTATCACTGTTCCCTTAGCTGTGTTGTTTAAGTGTGCTAAATAATAGCGAGGAGTGATACATACAACTTCATCAGTTTTCAGCAGTAACGAAATAACAGGAAGGCGCTACCTAACAAAAAGTAGAGTACGGGGAGGGGGGGGGGGGGGGCTGACGAAGGTGGGGTGGGGGATATGTTGTGAATGGTCACCGCGCAGCAGAGAAGGCGCAGTGTGACATCTGCAGCCTATGCTGCAACACACATCTAGCACAACTTGTGAGCTACAGCTAGCGAGGTAAAAATTATCCTATTGAGAGATTACATTAGGACATATAAATCGACAAATATAAACGTTCAACATAGCGAAAAGAAAGTAACTGCATAAACAAAGCATCAACCGAAACAATAGGAGCCTAAGCATGTAATGCCAGAAGGAAATCTCATAAAACAAAGAAGAGGTAGAGAAGGTAGCGCTAGAGGTAATGTCGTTTACTACAATACTGGTAAAAGTAAGGAATGCTTGTCACGTGGAAATTGTGTCAATCCCTTGACAACCAGTTTACCTATAAGTAAAATTTTCCTCTTTCTCTTCAACTCTTTCCGAAGTAGTGAAGCTATACAAAGTAGTTGTGGACAAAATCATCTTGTAAATGTTGCAGTTCTTATTCCGACCTTCCCAAGAGAAATTGCACAGGAATGCTGCCTAATGGAAGACGGTGTTTCGTATTTTTGTTTTCATCCAGTCATATTCCAGCACTTTCTGTTTTATCTTCAGTCGGTATATTTGTTTATTTTCTTTCTGCAACATAGTGGTTGTATGTTAACCTCTTGCGTAGGTTACATGAACTTTTGTCATACAATATTTACATTTGCAAGAGTATTATTGTCTAATACTTGACATTACTTCGCATACAGTACATAGATAAGATGTATACCACTGAGTTGAGGCGTTCTATGTTGTTCACTTATGATATGTGTAAAGGTTTTAGTTTTATAGTAAATTTGGAAATAAACATTTGTTTACGTACCTCGCATTAAGCAATTGATTATATATGCTGCTAGCTTTAAAACTACCACGTAATCTATAGCTCGTCATTTGCAAACAATAAAACCCTGTGCTTGGTGAACAAATCGTACAAAATAAATGTGTAAGGACAAAAGCGAAAGAAATAATCACGTTAACTATATAAAAGCAAAGGGAAAAACGCCACAACATCAAAAACTGTAAGTAAAGCGCTAAATATTCCGATACAGAGAGAGTCCCAGTCTGAAATGAACAATAAACAGAAAAATAAGAACGTTTTGTTGCTTCCAGATGACAAGCTTTAGACCGTGTAGCAGAGTCAAAGCTACCAGCATAAACAACCAATAGCTTCATGTCAGATATGTAAACAAATGTATACACGCACTTTCTTTCCAAATTTACTATAAAGCTAAAACCTCTATAGATATCATAAATGTGCAACATAATTGTAATGCCTCAATCCAGTGATTTACAATGAGACGACGAAAGTTATAGTATAGCAATTGCATATATACAGATGGCGGCAGTATCGAATGCACACGGTATAAAAGAGCAGTGCATAAGTGCAGCTGTGATTTGTACTCAGATGATTCATGTGAAGAAGTCTCCGACTTGACTATGGCCACATGACGTGAATTAACAGACTTTGATCACGGAATGGCAGTTGGAGCCAGAAGCATGGGACACTAGGCCTACATTTCGCAAATCTTTAGGGAATCCACTACTCCGAGATCCAGTGTGTTAGGAGTGTGGCGAGCATATCAGATTTCAGCATTACCTCTTACCACGGGCAACGCAGTGGCCTACGACCTTGCGACGTTTTCATAGAGTTGTCAGTGCTAACAGACAAGCAACACTGCGTGTGGGACGTACGATGAACCTGTCCGTTAGGACAGTGCGGCGAAATTTGTTGTTAGCGGGCTATCGCAACATACGACATCGCCAGCAGCTCCTCTCCTGAGCTCGCGACCATACCGATTGGACCCTAGACGATTGGAAAACCGTGGCCTAGTCATGTGAATCCCGATTTAAGGAGCTGATATTGGGTTCGAGTGTGGTGAAGACCCCACGAAGTCACGAACCGAAGGCGTCAAGAAAACACTGAGCAAGCAGGTGGTGGCCCCATAATGGGGCGGGCTATGTTTACATGGGATGGAATGGATCCTATGGTCCAGCTGAACCTATCATTGCCTGGAAATGCTTATGGTCTGCTACTTGGAGACCATCTGCAGCCGTTGAAGGACTTCATGTTCTCAAACAGCGATGGAGTTTTTATGGATGACAATGAACCACATCACCGGACCACAATACTGGACAATTAGAGCAAATGATTTGGCACCCAGATCGCCCGACATGAATCCAATCCAGTAGTTGTGGAACGTAGTCGAGAGGTCTGTTCGTGCACAAAATCCAGTTCTGGCAACACTTTCTGCAATTATGGACTTCTACAGAGGCAGCATGGCTCACTATTTCTGCAGGGGACATTTATCGACTTATTGTGTCCAGTTTTGCGCTCCACCGGGCAAAATGTGATCCGACACGAGATTATGAGGTATACCATGATTCTGTCATTTCAGTGTATGACTCAACTCTGTACTGTATGCAACTAATGCAAAAATTTGACAATAATCATTCTTTTGCAAATGTAAATATCTTGGGCGTAAAGTTCGTATAAGCCACACAGAAACTTAACATCTAACAAGAATTTTTCAGAAAGAAAATAGACAAATAAACCCACTGAAGACAGCACAATAAATGCTGAAACATGTCTGTGCTTAAACAAAACTATAAGAAAAGCGTAATTTCTCTCCAACTTGTAGACATGTTTTCACGTTACCTCTCCACTGTGCAATTGGATTATCTGAAGCCTCTTGCAGAATCTCAGGCACAGTGGGATTTTTACTTCTTCGTTTGCATCTTCCATCAAAAATTTGATAGCGTTGCGTACAATCGCATGTGTCTTATTATGAAGAACTTTGTCTACAGCTTTGGTGCGTGAAGACTGCGGTGCCAAGTATGTAGTAAAATAAGCGACCAACAGTTCGCTATAACCGTTTTGAATCGTACGACGCTCAGTACAGGTGCCACGTTATTACATTTACCGTTGCCCAGTGTAATTATTATGGAAATGAGCGTTTGGCGTCATTGGCCGGGAAGCCCCTTACGGGGCAGGTCCGGCCGCCTTTGTGCCGATCGTATTACATTCGACGCCACATTGGGCGACCTGCGCCCCGGATGGTAATGAAATGATGATGAAGACAACACAACACCCAATCCCTGAGCGGAGAAAATCCCCGATCCAGCCGGGAATCGAACCCGGGCCCGTAGGACGGCAATCCGTCACACTGACCACGCAGCTACTGTGGCGGACCGTGTAATTATAACTGAATAGTGGATGAAGAATACAATACAGGGTATATAAAAACATTTGTTAAAAACTCTGAGGAATCTTTCTTGACATCGAAATATGACATAACGTTCATATGAACACGGAACTAAAAATTCGTCGTTAGAAAAATACGAAAGGAATTCCCCGTAGTAACTCCCGGTTGTGTAATTTACCCCAGATATACATTTTTACTCATCTTCATTTTTACTGTTGGTTACGGCATTAGTTTGGTCTTGCCTGACTGGCGTATGTTCCATCGTAGTGTAAGTTGCAGTACATCGCAACGATGTATTTACTGTCAGAAATGACGGGTATGCACTACACGTACGGCATAATAGATGGAAACGCTAGGACATAGCACATCAGCTTTATGCTGAACGTTACCCTGGGAGGCAGTTTCCTTGTGCAAGAACGTTTATACGACTCCACGACCGCTTGCGAGAGCAGGCTCGTTTAAGGAGAGAGTTGCATGTCGTGGGAAATAAGCGGATGCACGCACGCCTGAACTTGAAGAACGTGTTCTTCGTACAATGGATCAAACTCCATCAACTACTGCCCAGAGAACTGCGTGAACAGAAGGCGTTAACCACATGACAATCTAGAACACCTTGCACGTAAATCTTCTGTACCCGTATCGCCTTCAGCAGGTGCTAGAACTGAATGATGCAGAGTCTTAACCAAGAAAAACTTTCTACTAACGCATGTTAGGGCATTGTTATGTGTTTCTGTTGTTCCGTCAAAATATCTTATTCACTGATGGAGCGGGCTTTCCAAGAGATAGGATCTTGAATTATAATAGCAGTCACGTACGGGTTCATAAAAATCGTCATGACATTAACGAAGGCTGAGCCACAAAGCGTGGTGCGAAATCATTCACCATCATCTCACTGTGTCCTACTTCTTTTCGCAACGCCTTACAGGACAAATAAATGTGCAGTTTCTCAGACATCAGTTGTTCTATTTACTTGATGATGTGTCTCTAGACATCCGACGAATGTGGTTTGTGCACTATGGTGTTCCACCTCAATTTACACGAATAACTCACCAGTGTTGCGGCGTTAACGACAAGCTCTGGCACGACAATGAAGAACGGAAGAGCAGAGAAGGCTGCGAGACGACGTCAGCCAATAGGACGACACCAAGATAGGAGTGGCATATACATGAAGAGAATATAAGCGCAGCGCCGCCTAGCCGCGGCGCAGTGGAAGAAGAGCCGTCATACAACAGTGACTTAACAACTGAATTGTTTTGCTTGCATTGAAATTGTATGTACCGATGGACACTGATTGTATGCACGTCGCCATTTGCTTGCGACACTGTGAATACGCAAAGTATTGCCAGTTTAACTTAACTGTAATAAACTCCATTAATTTGAATTGTTGTCTACACATCTACTCCTCCTCTCCCTCACCCAGGGTGGCTTTCGACCCTCCTTCTCTGAAGACCAACTCCTTAACTTCGTCCACATTCACTCCCGTCGCTATACCATTTTTGTTTTCCTCGACCTCCAAAATGCCTAAGACCGCGTGTGGCATCCCGGTCTCCTCTTTCAACTCCAAACCTAAGCTTCGCCTATCAGTTTTGTCCGTCTGGTAGCTTTCTCCCTCTCACGCCTTCCTCCCTATTTCACCCTCCCCGACACCAACTCCCGTATCTTTTATCCCACTGCTGGTGTCCCTCAGGGCTCCTTTCTCTTCCATCTCCTCTATCTCCTGTACACTGCAGATATACCCAAGCCACCCCCACCTGTCCACCTCCTCCAATATGCTGATGACACCGACTTCCTGGCTAACTATCCTACCCATTGACCAGTTCACCGCTTGGTGTAACCAGTGGTTCCTTTGTATCAACCCCTCCAAAATCCAGGCAATCATGATAGGCCACACCATCCGCTCCTTCTATCTCCATGATTTCTGTCTAATAACTTATTGTCGTCCCAACCAGCTCATCTCCACCCTGATATACCTTGGCCTCCCTTCGACCTTCACCTCACCTGGAACACTCATCTCCCAGCCATCCAGCAGAAAGCCCATTCCCGACTCCATCTCCTGAAACTTCTGTCTGGCCGGAGATGGGGATTGCATCCTTCCACCATCCTCCACACCTACAAATCCCTCATCCTATCCTTAGTTATACCAGCACAGCCTGAATCTCTACCCTCTTCCCCACTTTTATAAGGCCCTCCAAACCCTAGAACGCCACGTGCTCCACCTTGCCTTCTGTATCCACCTGCCTTCCCCTACACAACTCGTGTATCCCCTTCCCCCACCTCCTCCTTTTCCTCCATCATCTCTGTATACTTTGCGCTGTCTGCAGGCTTGATCCCCCCATTACCACTCGGTTTCCTCCTTCCTCTCCACCCCCGACCTATTGCTGCCCCTTTATCACTATATCCCTCCCTCTCTCCACCTCCTTCATCAGGGCAATTTCCAGCACCACCCCATCCCATATGTTGAACTTCGCCCTGTCACCTATCCTTCCTGCCAACTGTAGCCTGGCTTTGTTACCCCCCCCCCCCCCTCTGCAGGGTCCACTTTTCCGTCTCCCCTCTTTCTCCCAGAGTGGGTTTTCCCCCATGAGTCTCTGCACCCCTTCCTTGGCTGTTTTCCCCTCTCATTCTTACATCCCAAGCCCCCTTCAACGCGACCTCCACCTCATCCCCCTTTCTCTCCTCTCCTTCTCACCTCCTTTTCTCTTCTCCCTTGTCCCTCACCCCTGGCAGCTCCTCCCAGGTTTTTATTCATCATTATGTGTGCTGAGTAGTGTTGTATTCGGTGCCGTTATACAGAGTTATCAAGTGATCTGGTTTTAATTGTGTACTCGACCTGTACATAGTTTGCTGTCTATGATTTTTCCGTGCTACGTCGTCCATCGCGTCGCTGTTTTAATCGTATGCGACTTTTTATGCTCTGGCCGTACTTTGCCAGTACAATCCTTACATTGTTTTTGTGTAAAATGCAGTACTTTTTTTTAATTTTTACCTCCGTTTAACAGTCACCGCTTTTTATATGCTTTCTTCTCTTATGTTTCGACTTTTTTTCTATGTTGCGCCATGTTTCTTCTTTATATTGTTTTAAATGTGTTCCTGTCTACTTGTAATCTCTTGGCCGAAGAGCAGCGCCTATGCCGCTGCTGCCAGCCCGCCACCAGATGGGAATTTGAAAATGCGATAAAAGAAAAAAAATAATTGTCTAGCGATCTGAAAAAACAGCTTCCTAGGCACCCTATATTAGACGAGTAGGCAGGATACTACAGCCAGCATTTCGATAACCACCTTTCGGAAATGTGCATTGATCGAGGGTGTCAACAGTATGGTTTATCCAATCGCCAGATTTGAATGCAATGGATTTCTATCTTGTGGGTGGGGGGGGGGGGGGGGGGAAGGGAGACATTTAAAATCCTTGATGTATTCAACTCACGTATCCATGATCGACATTCTGAGAGATCGTATCCCACATGGAACGTACGGTAAAATATGGAAAACAGACTCAGGGAATGCATGAAATCAGGAGGTAGTCACTTCGAGCAGTTTTCGTAAAACTAGGTGTGTTTGGTAGACGTATCATTCTTATTCCAATACTGATAAAACCTTCATGCCTCCCCATCAATGTGTTTCTGGACACATGGCCATCTGAACTTTTTGTAGTGCTTTTGTGGTATCTTCTAGAGATTACGGTGTGACACCAAAGTCGGCAACGCGAATCGATACCACAGACGTTGACGAGGGTACGCTGTAATCCGCAATGACGTAGGGGGGGGCTTCTGAAGAGTACACACCTCCCCTCTCAGCGTAGCAGTGCCATCATGCCGAGGTCAATATAACGTCCAGCTACCCCCGTTCGAGACCTCAGCTACAACAGAAGTCAAAATCATTGTGTAGCAGAGTGAGAGTTAAATTCTTTGATGAAATGTACTTTCGTAAGTAATGTATTTTGTACTTCAAGAGAAAAGTATGTACCTTAGTGCATCAAATGTTTCATAGTTGATGGCAGACGCAAATTAGCAAGCAATCTGGCGGCAAAGAACTGTGTGAAAATTAAGTAAATCTTTTATACACACATCAAAGAAGTTTTCCACCGCCCCAGTTCCCAGAACTCCTGAGGATAGACGTTGACTGTTGATATTGTAACACAGACACAGTCCCTTTGACTGTTCAGAGATGTCACTAAACCCGCCCAAAGACGAACAGCCATGAATGAGCAGTTCCTATTAAACGGATGGAGTTCGACAGTCGATCAGTTCCAGTCACTCCACCAGGAAGGGGGTACACGGCTCGTGTTGTCTGTAGTTCAACCATGCTTAGACCGTCAATACCGCGGTTCGATTGCGTCCACACTGTTACTTTGAGGCAGGAAGTGCTCTCAACAAGGGAAGTGTCTGGGCCTCTTGGAGTGAACCAAAGCGATGTTGATGGCACATGGAGGAGATACAGAGAGAGTGGAACTCTCGATGACATGCCTCACTCAAGAGGCCCATGGGCTACTACTGTTGTGGATGACCGCTACCTACGGATTATGGCTCCGAGGAACCTTGACAGCAACGCCACCGTGTTGAATATTGCTTTTCGAGGAGCCACAGGACGTCGTGTTACGACTCAAACTGTGCGCAGTAGGCTGCATGATACGCAATTTCACTCTCGACGGCCATGGCGAGGTCCATCTTGGCAACAACGACACCAGACAGCGCGGTACAGGTGGGCCCAAAAATATGCCAGATGGACCGCTCATGATTCTCATCACGCTCTCTTCAGCGATGAGTCTCGCATATGCCTTCAACCAGAAAATTGTCGGACACGTGTTTAGAGGAAACGCGGTCAGGCTAAACGCTTTAGACACACTGTCCTGCGACTGCAGCAAGGTGGAGGTTCCCTGCCGTTTTGGGGTGGTATTATGTGGGACCGACGTACGCCGCTGGTAGTCATGGAAGGCGCTGTAACGGCTATACAATACGATAGCGCAACCATATCGGCAGCATATTGGTGAAGCAATCGTCTTCATGGACGACAATTCGCACTCCCATCGTGCGCATCTTGTGAATGACTTCCTTCAGGATAATGACATCGCACGACTAGAGTGACCAGCCTGTTCTCCAAACATGAACGCTATCGAACACGCCTGGGATGGATCGAAAAGGACTGCTTATAGACGACGTGACTTACCAACCACTCTGAGGGATCTACGCCGAATCACATTTGAGGAGTGGGAAAAACTGGACCAACAGCGCCTTGATGAACTTGTGGATAGTATTCCGTGACGAATACAGGCATTCATCAATGGCAGAGGACGTGCTACTGGGTATTAGAGGTGCCGGTGTGTATAGTTATCTGGACCACCACCTCTGAAGATCTCACTGTATGGTGGTGCAATGTGTGGTTTTCAGGAGCAATATAAAGGGCGCAAATGATGTATATGTTGATCTCTACTCCAATTTTCTGTACAGGTTCCGGAACTCTCGGAACAGAGGTGATGCAAAACTTTTTTTGATGTGTGTACTCTTATGTAATAAAGTGAACTAATATTTCATGTTTTCTAGTTAATAAGCCTTCTCCAAGAGCGGACGATTGTACTTTCGACGGGCACGACAATTCTGAAGTCAAGAATAAATCCCTAAAGTTTCTGACCTTTTTTTAAAGCACCTTGCGTAAGATAATGTGTATTGGCCGTGCAACGACTAGTTTTTAACGTGGGGGTAATGAGACGTTCCTAATGAGAGAGTAGTACCTCAGGCAGGTGAAAGGCGCTTGCTGGAGGGGAGTGTTTACGGTAGCTGCACACCACAGGCGATTCCAGACGGCGGCTCCAGCTGAGGGGAGGAAGCCGACATATTGGACTCGCAGGAAGACCGGCCGGCAGACGGCAGGTATCTGCTTTCAGCCGCCGCACCGTGGATGTCACGCTACACCAAGGAGCGACCGACTCGAGAAATTCCCGGCCATCCATCATCAGTCGACACCTTCCCCGCTCCGTCGGGTGGATACGATGCGTTGCTGGCCCTGGCAAGTTGGAGGAGATGGGCGGAAGGGGGGGAGGAGGTAGTGGTCCCGGAGAAGCTGCCGGCAGCGCAACTCGGCGGCTGTTCAACCAAGACCGTGGTGCACCTGCAGCGCAGTCGGTGGCGAAGTTTTCATCGTGACACAAATAGGCTCCTCAGATGTTGAAGCGCCTGGAATTAAGTAGGATGTCAACCATTACACTGAGTAGAAAAATGCCTTCGCCTTTCTGAATCGCCTAATGAGGACGGTTCTAGTCGAGCTCAGTGTCGTTAGCAAATAATCTGATAGTGTTGCTGTCATTATCTGATAAGTGGTTTATGTTTATAAGATCATCTGTAACTGTAGGTAAGACGCATTCAATTTTTTAATAATTTTTGGTATTCTCAGATGCGCTACACTGCTATATTCATCCATCAGTGAATCACCAACGTTACATTAAGAAAACGTCATAAAAACACGAAGATTCCGGAAAGTTTTGAGTATGTATAAAACATGCAGCATACAGGAAAGTCAAAACAACCTTTGGTGACATTAAAAGCAACGGTGCTAACATTAAGAGCGCAACGGGAATTCCACTGTTAAATGCAGCGGAGAGAGCAGATAGGTGGAAAGAATACATTGAAAGCCTCTATGAGGGTGAAGATTTATCTGATGTGATAGAAGAAGAAACAGGAGTCGATTTAGAAGAGATAGGGGATCCAGTATTAGAATCGGAATTTGAAAGAGCTTTGGAGGACTTACGGTCAAATAAGGCAGAAGGGACAGATAACATTCCGTTAGAATTTCTAAAATCATTGGGGGAAGTGGCAACAAAACGACTATTCACGTTGGTGTGTAGAATATATGAGTCTGGCGATATACCAACTGACTTTCGGAAAAGCATCACCCACTCAATTCCGAAGACGGCAAGAGCTGACATGTGCGAGAATTATCGCACAATCAGCTTAACAGCTCATGCATCGAAGCTGCTTACAAGAATAGTATACAGAAGAATGGAAAAGAAAATTGAGAATACGCTAGGTGACGATCAGTTTGGCTTTAGGAAAAGTAAAGGGACGAGAGAGGCAAATCTGACGTTACGGCTAATAATGGAAGCAAGGCTAAAGAAAAATCAAGACACTTTCATAGGATTTGTCGACCTGGAAAAAGCGTTCGACAATATAAAATGGTGCAAGCTGTTCGAGATTCTGAAAAAAGTTGGGGTAAGCTATAGGGAGAGACGGGTCTTATACAATATGTACAACAACCAAGAGGGAATAATAAGAGTGGACGATCAAGAACGAAGTGCTCGTAATAAGAAGGGTGTAAGACAAGGCTGTAGCCTTTCGCCCCTACTCTTCAATCTGTACATCGAGGAAGCAATGATGGAAATAAAAGAAAGGTTCAGGAGTGGAATTAAAATACAAGGTGAAAGGATATCAATGATACGATTCGCTGATGACATTGCTATCCTGAGTGAAAGTGAAGAAGAATTAAATGATTTGCTGAACGGAATGAACAGTCTAATGAGTACACAGTATGGTTTGAGAGTAAATCGGAGAAAGACGAAGGTAATGAGAAGTAGTAGAAATGAGAACAGCGAGAAACTTAACATCAGGATTGATGGTCACGAAGTCAATGAAGTTAAGGAATTCTGCTACCTAGGCAGTAAAATAACCAATGACGGACGGAGCAAGGAGGACATCAAAACCAGACTCGCTATGGCAAAAAAGGCATTTCTGGCCAAGAGAAGTCTACTAATATCAAATACTGGCCTTAATTTGAGGAAGAAATTTCTGAGGATGTACGTCTGGAGTACAGAATTGTATGGTAGTGAAACATGGACTGTGGGAAAACCGGAACAGAAGAGAATCGAAGCATTTGACATCTGGTGCTATAGACGAATGTTGAAAATTAGGTGGACTGATAAGGTAAGGAATGAGGAGGTTCTACGCAGAATCGGAGAGGAAAGGAATATGTGGAAAACACTGATAAGAAGAAGGGACAGGATGATAGGACATCTGCTAAGACATGAGGGAATGACTTCCATGGTACTAGAGGGAGCTGTAGAGGGCAAAAACTGTAGAGGAAGACAGAGATTGGAATACGTCAAGCAAATAATTGAGGACGTAAGTTGCAAGTGCTACTCTGAGATGAAGAGGTTAGCACAGGAAAGGAATTCGTGGCGGGCCGCATCAAACCAGTCAGTAGACTGATGACAAAAAAAAAAAAAAGTTAACTGTATTATCAGTACCCTCTCGTTCTTATTAGCAGTGTGGGACAATGTGCGTGGCCTGTACCATGTGTAATTTACAACATTGGCAGAGGTTTGATACAGTGTGGCCTTGCGAATCTGCATATTTCCTTCCAAATTCACTGTTTCATCCCTTCATGAGCATGCTTGCTAGTAGGTTCAAAATCACTCTAAGCACTATGGGGCTTAACATCTGAGGTCATCAGTCCCCTAGACTTAGAACTACTTTAAGCTCACTAACCTAAGGACGTCACACACATCCATGCCCGAGGCAGGATTCGAAAGTGCGACCACAGCAGGCGCGTGTTTCCAGACTGAAACACCTAGAAACTGCTGGTAGGTGCCGTACTCCATGTTGACATATGTATATCTGCCGTTACACCTGATTTTTTATAAAATGGCATTTGTTTTTTGTATACAGCTAACAAAACTCAGGGTAGACACATACTCGGGGAATGAACACAGGGGAGCAGATGCATCATCGATCTAGACAACGTCCTACTGGCGGCGGTTTGCCACTGTCTTATTCCGATGTTACGAAGTGTCGGTGTGTATCTGGTTCGTGTGAATGACTGTGTTGAGTGCTTATACCGTCTAGTGTTCTCAAGGTTGAAGGAATCCTGGTACCGACAAAACACATCCTCTTGAATAGCACCAAGTCCCAGTCCGGCGGACGGATCACCATCAACAGTGTCACATGACATCAGATCATGAAACACTACAGTGAGCTTTTAATTTATTTCAGGACACTGCCGCAGTTGCTTGCTGTGTCACGAATAAGTAAAGGCGTGGCTTTGGAGGTAAATTTCGCGTAGCTACGGCTGGGAGGGTACTGGTTAAGGAACTGATTGCCACATTGGATGGCAGACATTGGCAATGTTGATATTTAGGAACGAATGGGCGAGGCAGAGTTATGACACAAATCGCAGGTGAGAAGGCACGGCCGGTGGGCATTGTATACAAGCGTGAGGTGATCAGGGCCCTGTATACAAGTGTGAAGTAACCAGGGCCTGACATGCTGTGAAGGACCAATGTGTTGCAGTTCAGCAGTTACACTACTGGCCATTAAAATTGCTACACCACGAAGATGACGTGCTACAGACGCGAAATTTAGCCGACAGGAAGAAGATGTTGTGATATGCAAATGATTAGCTTTTCAGAGCATTCACACAAGGTTGGCGCCGATGGCGACACCTACAACGTGCTGACATGAGGAAATTTCCAACCGATTTCTCATACACAAACAGCAGTTGACCGGCGTTGCCTGGTGAATCGTTGTTGTGATGCCTCGTGTAAGGAGGTGAAATGCGTACCATCACATTTCCGACTTTGATAAAGGTCGGATTGCGTCCTATTGCAATTACGGTTTATCGTATCGCGACATTGCTGCTCGCGTTGGTCGAGGTCCAATGACTGTTAGCAGAACATGGAATCGGTGGGTTCAGGAGGGTAAGACGGAACGCCGTGCTGGATCCCATCGGTCTCGTGTCACTAGTAGTGGAGATGACAGGCATCTTATCCGCAAGGCTGTAACGGATCGTGCAGCCACGTCTCGATCCCCGAGTCAACAGATGGGGACGTTTGCAAGACAACAACCATCTGCCCGAACAGTTTGACGACGTTTGCAACAGCATGGACAATCAGGTCGGAGACTATGGCTGACGCCGCATCACAGATAGGACTCAACGACGAACTTGGGTGCACGAATGGCAAAACGTCATTTCTTCGGATGAATCCAGGTTCTGTTTACAGCATGATGATGGTCGCATCCGCGTTTGGCGACATCGCGGTGAAGCGTGTATTAGTCATCGCCATACTGACGTATCACTCGGCGTGATGGTATGGGGTGCCATTGGTTACACGTCTCGGTCACCTCTTGTTCGCATTGACGGCACTTTGAACAGTGGACGTTACATTTCAGACGTTACATTTCGATCCCTGCGAAACCCTAGATTTCGGCAGGATAATGCACGACCGCATATTGCAGGTTCTGTACGGGCTTTTCTGGATACAGAAAATGTACGACTGCTGCCCCGGCCATCACATTCTGCAGATCTCTCACTAATTGAAAACGTCTAGTCAATGGTGCCCGAGCAACTGGCTCGTCACGATATGCCAGTCACAAGTCTTGAGGAACTGTGGTATCGTGTTGAAGCTGCAAGGGTAGCTGTACATGTACACGCCATCCAAGCTCTCTTTGACTCGATGCCCAGGCGTATCAAGGCCGTTATTACGGCCACAGGTGGTTGTTCTGGGTTCTGATTTCTCACGATCTGTGCACCCAAATTGCGTGAAAATGTAATCACAGGTCAGTTCTAGTATATTATATTTGTCCAATGAATACCCGTTTATCATCTGAATTTCTTGTTGAGGTAGCAATTTTAATGGCCTGTAGTGTACAACTGTGTCTCGTGACCTATGTGTAGGGGACAAAGCGGTCTGACGGAAGTTATGAAAGAACTCTCCATTTCTCCCTCCAGAGGATCACATCAGAGGCGTGGGGAGAATAAATGTCAATAAGTGAGCCCAGAGGTTCAAACCAGGCAGTAGTGTTACCATAATGTCTGGATGTAGAACCTGAGAGAATGACGGTTGTTTAAGTTGCAGGCTAACCACGACGACCTCTGGTGATGTGTGTGAGCGGCCTACCAGTCCGCTGTAAGGATCACCAACCTCCGCTGTACGGACGGTCCATAGATGTGGCGGGGTGGGCCGCACCGTGGACCTGCCCCAGAGTGAGGAGCGAGAGGGCTGCTATCCTCCGCTCTCTGGATGACGTCGTTCAGCAGACCTCAAGCTGTCATCCGCAGTGGCAGGAACTGGAGCAGTCTGCCGTGTCGTGTGCTGCTGGAGCAGCCAGGACACGTGGAGGGCACGTAGCCGCTTCGTGAGCAGTAGCGCTACGTCTGCAAGTTTGGGCAACCGGACGCCGAAGCAGCGATTCCAGCTTGGCGATGGCGCTGATCAACGCACACACGCAGCGCGGTGTCATCGCTGGGAATACCGAGAGGCTGGCTGTGTGCCTTCGATGGCATAAAGTCCATGATCATTTCTGATGTTTGCTCTTGTTGACAGAGTTAGTAGTGTGAGTTAGGGTACACGATATCTAGAGTTACTTTTGTGAAGCCACAGGAACCCGTGGACTTACTTTTGTTTACAGATAATGGTGCATGCTATAATAGGAGTTCATATTGTAATCAGTCTGGGCACGAGTTGCCGTGTACCAGAGCTGGATCTCAGGACGGAGTACCATTAATTGGAGGCAGCACCTGAGGGTGTGCCAAAAACAGCGTTTATCATCCCAGCAGGATATTTTTCTTTACAAATGTATGGCATTTGCATTAAAGAACGTACTGGCAACTTCTCAGCGGTTGTTAGATGGGGTCGTTGCTAAGAGGATTAAAGCCGAAAACTTGCTTGGTCTATCTCGATGACATAATTGTGTATTCAGAAGATTTACTGGAACATATGAGACGTTTAGAGAGTATCTTTAGTAGGCTACGATCGGCCCGTGCCTTACAGACCCATCCTCGTCTTACAGACGCAGTTCAGAGTTCTCCAGTGTCTCAAACAACTGAGCACATGCTATCAGTCATTGCCCTGTATAATTATTATACACGGTTCGTGGAGAACTTTGCGAAAATAACTAAACCCTTGAACAAGGTACAGAAGAATAGGACGAATTTCCATTTGTAACAGGAATGTCAGGAGGCATTTGAAACACTGAAAAAAATGTTGTTTCCAGATCCGGTATTAGTTTTTCAGGATTTCGAGAAAGAGTTTATCCTTTCATGTGATGTTTCAAATGAGGCAGCCAGTTGTGCTTTGGGAACAGTTGGTAAATAGAAACATCCGGTAGCTTACGCTTCAATTAACTTAGAAAAGATAGAGCATAACTCCTCAACAACAGAGAAAAAGATTCTGGCGGTCGAATATGGTATTATGTATTTTCAAAAAATGGTTCAAATGGCTCTGAGCACTATGGGACTTAACATCTATGGTTATCAGTCCCCTAGAACTTAGAACTACTTAAACCTAACTAACCTAAGGACAGCACACAACACCCAGTCATCACGAGGCAGAGAAAATCCCTGACCCCGCCGGGAATCGAACCCGGGCGTGGGAAGCGAGAACGCTACCGCACGACCACGAGCTGCGGACTATGTATTTTCTGTGTTATATGTATGGTAGGATAAGGTCGCGACAAATGATGCTCCATTGGAACAGCTCTTTGGTTTATAACATCCATCTAGTAGAATAACTCGGTGGGCACGTAAGCTTCGTGAATTCGACTAAGGGGTAATCCATGAGCCACGGAGACCACACGCCAATGCAAATTTGTTTAAGTCGCAGGGCAGCGATGTCGAGAACGCTGCGGATGAGCGCTGAAGAGTGGCAGCGGGCACAGGCAAGAGACAAAGACTGCCAGGCATTTCAGTAACAGCCACATTTCGTTATGTAAGAGGGTTTGCTGTGTGGAACGATGAGTTGTGGTTCATATGTGATGTTTTCAGATGGTTTTCAGAAGTAGGTTTTGCAGCAAAATCACGACAGTATGTTGTCAGCTTTTGGGGAGGGGGGGGGGGGGACGTCCGATGGAGGGACGTGCAGCAGAGCAGTTTTGGTGAAGGAACAGGAAGCGTTACATGGAGAAGTATGTTAGCGAATGTATGCCATGCCCGCAGAGGCCTGGCATTACGCATCACAAAGTGCCGTTTCAAAGGTTGCCAGAGGCCTCCACTCCATTTTATAGGTTGTGTTGGATGTCCTCGGACCATTTAATGAAACATCTGCAGGAAATAGGTACGTTCTCACGATCATATATCATTTATCTCGAATTTTTGGCAATGGTATGTATGTCGGACCAATGGGCTAGTACTCTAGCGCAGGCGTTTGTAAATAATTAGATAATAAAATCTGGGGTGCTTGAGACAATATTTATGAACAAGGATATGAATTTAGTCTTGGCTTTAATGAAACAATTATGCCATGTGTTGTATATAAAGTAGTTACGGATGAGTCTGTTTCATCCGCGGATCAATTGGAAAACGGTTCAAAATGGTTGAAATGTCTCTGAGCACTATGGGACTTAACTTCTGAGGTCATCTGTGCCCTAGAACTTAGAACTACTGCAACCTAACTAACCTAAGAACATCACACACGTCCATGCCCGAGGCAGGATTCGAACCCGCGGTTCCATACTGTAGCGCCTAGAACCGCTCGGCCAACCCGGCCGGCTGGGACAACGGAATGCATGCAAGTGAGAATTGCGAAGAAGTTGAACTATTACGTAGATACCAGGCACAACGATGGGCGTGTCACCACTAGATGTTGTGTACAGTAGAAAAATGCCATGCATCTTTGACATCTTGATTCGTAAATTAGGACTGGATGGTGAGTCAGCGAGGAAGATTGGCGGAAGAATTAGGGAAGTTTGGAGGAATGTGCAAAAGGGAAACACGAAGGCGGTAGAACAGACGCGTGGGCAAATTGCCGTCATACCGCCTGGGGTCACTAGTCCCTATATGTCAAATAGGAAAACGAAGAAATTTTTATCAAAATACCAGGGACCATAACAGGTCGTGGAAATGACTTCACTGTTCAATCTGGAGCTACAGTTCCCCACATTAGTCCAATAAAACAGTAGTTGAAAGCTACAAAGGGTAAGAAGAAGGAACCTGCTCTCTCAGACAGAATTACAATGTCATCGGCAAACTTCAATGTTTTTAATTTCTTCTCCATGGATTTTAATTCCTACTCCAAATTTTAATTCCTACTCCAATTCTTTTGTTTCCTTTACTACTTGCTCAACACACAGATTGGGTAACATCGAGGATAGGCTACAACTCTGCCTCACTTTCTTCCCAACCACTGCTTCCCTTATATGCCCCTCGACTTATAACTGCCATCTGGTTTCTGTACAAACTGTAAATAGCCTTTCGTTCCCTGTATTTGACCCCTGCCACCTCCAGAATTTGAAAGAGAGTATTCCAGTCAATATTGTCAAAAGCTTTCTCTAAGTCTACAAATGCTAGAAACGTAGGTTGACCTTTCTTTAATCTGTCTTCTAAGATAAGCCGCTGGGTCACTGCTGCCTCACCTGTTCCAACATTTCTACGGAATCCGAACTGATCTTCCTCAAGGTAGGCTTCTACCAGATTTTCCATTCTTATGTAAATAATTGGTGTCAGTGATCTATTAAGCTGATAGTTCGGTAAATTTCACACCTACTTTCTTTAGGATTGGAATCATTATATTGTTCTTGAAATCTGACCGTATTTCGCCTGTCTCATACATTTTGCTCACCAGACGGTAGAGTTCTGTCAGGGCTTGAAATGTAAATATGCTCTTTATGCTGACTTTTTATGGAATGTACAGGGTGGTTGTAATTAAACTTCCGCCACCTGAGCCATTTTTACCGAAAAATATATACTGTATAAGTACCCAACTTTACAGGAATCATGTTCAAAATGTGTGCTGCAGAAATTGTTAGTGTCGCGATTTACTGTAAGGTGATAGTGTTTGTATTGCGACGTATAACTAAATCTCCTGACAGTCAATATGCGTCTGGACAAGACGAGCAGGGCTTTACTCGTAATGCTGTTTTATCAAAATAACAGCAATAGTGCTGCTCCTCTTCTCAAATATTGAAGCATTAAAGAAGTACGGAGAAGTCCTCTCTCCGCCCTGGAGTCGAAGAACGTGATTCGGAAGTTCGAATTAAATGGCTGGTTGGGAATTGCATCTGGGTGAGGTCGACCCACTAATTGCGCCACAAATCGTTGAAGAAGTTACTGTTGTCATGGCTGCAGTTAGCGATCTTCAAGTGTTGTACGAGCTTTGTCACCTCAGCTGAACATTCCATGGTCCATCATGGTTTCGGGCAGCGGTAAAACAATCTACGGTGATCCTCAAGGCTGTCGTGAAGGCAGATGGCCGTCACACTGAGCAACGGTTGTAAGCCGGGACGCAAGCACGGTACACAATTGAAAAATGTTCTCTCATGTGGACAGTAAAATGTGTTTCTATCAATGGATTATTCATGATTTCTCTTCCGCACGTATTTACAAATGTTTTCACAATGGTTCTTTCTCCTACGATCAACCGCTTTTATCGGGGCCCTCTCATGTGGCGGGAGATTAATTATAATGACGTTGTACTCATCCTAGCTACTCTATATAACCGGATAGGATATGTTTCTTCATATTACAATTCAAGCTCCCGCTGATGTGGATAACTGATGTACTAACTAAGACGTTTCTTAGCCTATAAATGGAGAAAACTAGATCGATGAATGAAACTGTGTCGTGTAAACGAAAGTCATATTAGTGGCAAAAATAATCTGTAGTGTAGTAGATGGTACGTTCATACTATTTAAAGTACTAACTAGACCAATTATTCCTCCCAGAGATGTTGAACAAAAAATTTCTGCTCCTGTTGACATATGCGGTAAGAGAACAATAATTACTGTTTGCAAAAAAACTGCACAATTTTTACCCCACGGCAAAGGACATGACATGGTAATTCGAAAACTGTCACGGCAGTACAAATTTTGTCAGTGAGTGATGGAATAAAATGCAGTGACACCATTATTTTCAGATAAATGTTGAAATGCTTTTTGTCCCGTGAATTATTTGACGTTCGCAGCCGGAAGCAGCGTACGACAGGAAATTCAGTGTAAAATAATTCTGGTTGTCAACCAGATATTCAACGCTCGTTGGCCGGGAGCAAACGAATGCGTTAGATTCGCAAATGAGATATCACTAGCGAGCCGCTCGCCGCTGCCAACCCATCATCGCGCTGTGTGCTGTGCAAACTAGCGCCGTATATCTTGCGAGCGGAATTCATTACGTCCGCGGCGGGTACGGTGGCTCCGCCTGCGCTGCCACCTACGACGCTAGCGCTCTGGTTTGTGATCTCGCCGTTTCCAATCAGACACTGCAGGCGGAAGTAGCTATGAACGGCGGCGCCTGCATTTTTGAACTTTAATTTAATAACTAAGTTGAAATAGAAACAAGAGTCGCTAGACTGAAGAGCGGTGTAGTTTACACAGGAGGAAACCCCGTGGCTGAAATTAATGTTCTATGAGATTTGAAGGAAGTTTGCAAAGAGTAATAAGGAAATGCGCACCAGAGGATTGTTTAGGGATTGCAAGAGTGATACAGTCATTTCCACAAGAGATTGTACGCCTTAATTTTAACGTTCACAGTGACATCTCAGGTAGTGACTGTAAATGTTAATAAAATTCCCAATAACCGTGTAACTTAGGTTGTTATTTTATTTTGTGTTGAAGGCTACCAATTTCAACATTTCACTATGCCATCTTCAGGCCCCATATGCCTATCTCCAAATTAACGAAAATGTCATATCGAGCCATAAATCTCCGCTATCAAGTCTTCGAATGAAGCACTGCTGTAACTGGTAGCCTTAAAAATAAAATACAATAACATCTTAAGTTACACGGCTGTTGGGAATTTTACTGACACTGACAGTTACTTAACCAGCCGATGTCCCCGGTCCATGATGGACCAAGAGAGGCCGCTGATAGTGGTCTCCATAATGTACTCAATGCGCTTTTGCACAGCGAATAGATAAACAGTGGGAGAGTTGGATGTTTTTTATTGTCGGTCGCAATTTAAAATGAGTGGAAAATATCTGGAGCCTCACGAGGCAATGTTTCTTGTAAATCATCCAAAGCTACAGAAGCTTTCATATGGAACTGCTGCTAAAGCCAAGAGATTAGTTGCGAAGTGGGTCAAGAAATGAGCTGTTTACAATAGATTGGCCTGGAATATATCCGGATGCAAAGCCGATCGAAAATGTTTTGTCGTATATTGAGAGGAAGCTTAAAGGAAAGCCAATATAAACTTTGAAGCAGCTTTCATATAAAATCATGGCGATATGGAAATCGTTACCGAGAGAATATGCAGGGAAGCACGCCAAACAGTGCCAAGCTATAATCGGTAATGGAAGCGACTGGATTAATTAACACGTAATTGTGCAAATAATGATACATTTATTTTCATGTAAGCATAAATCTATACACTGAAGAGCCAGAGAATCTGGTAAACCTGTCTCATATCGTTTAAGGCCGCCGCGAGCACGCAGAAGTGCCCCAAGACGACGTAGCATGAGCCCGACTAATGTCTGAAGTAGTGCTGGAGAGAAATGACACCATGAATCTTGCAGGGCTGTCCATAAATCCGTAAGAGTAAGAGGGGTGGATATATCTTCTAAACAGCACGTTAAGGGTTCCAGATAAGCTCAATAATGTTGATGTCTGAGGAGTTTGGTGGCCAGCGGAAGTGTTTAAATTCAGAAGAGTGTTCCTGGAGTCACTCTGTAGCAATTCTGGACGTGTGGGATGTCACATAGGACAATGCTGGAATTACCCAACTCCGTCGAAATACGCAGTGGACATGAATAAATACGGGTGATCAGACAGGATACTTAGGTACGTATTGTGTCAAAGTCGTATCTATACGTATCAGGGCCCCATATCACTCTAACTGCACACGCCCCACACCATTACAGTGCTACCACTGGCTTTAACATTCCCCTGCTAACATGCAGAGCCCATGGATTCATGACGTTGTCTCCATATTCGTACACGTCCATCCGCTCGATACAATTCGGGACGAGACTCGTCCGACTAGGCAACATATTTCCACTCATCAACAATCGAATGTCTGTGTTGATGGATCCAGGCGCGGCGTAAAGCTTCATGTCGTGCCGTCATCAGGGGTACACGAGTGGGCCTTCTACTCCGAAAGCCCATATCGATGATGGTCTGTTGAATGGTTCGCAAGCTGGCACTTGTTGATGGCCCAGGACTGAAATCTGCAGCAGTTTGTAGGAGGGTTGCACTGCTGTCACGTTGAACGACTCGCTTCAGTCATCGTTAGTCCTATTCTTGCAGGATCTTTATCTGGCAGCAGCGATATCGTAGATTTGATGTTTCACCGGATTCCTGATGTACAGGTATACGCGTGAAATGCTCGTACGGGCAAATCCCTACTTCATCGCTTCCTCGGAGATGCTGTGTCCCATCGCTCGTACGCCGACAAACTCACTTAAATCTTGCTAACCTGTCATTGTAGCAGCAGTAACCGATCTAACAACTGAGCCAGACACATGTTGTCTTATGCAGGCGTTGACGACCGCAGAGCCGTGTTCTGCATATGTACATATCTCTGTATTTGAATACGTGTGCCTATACCAGTTTCTTTGGCGCTTCAGTGTAATAATGTTTTTTTTTTTTTATTTCAAACAGATAAGGGCGTACACTTCCTTGTGGAACTGACTGTAGATACAGCTGTGATTTATTTAAATGACTGATATTTAGAATTAATACTTCCCACCAGATTCTCAGATTTTGAAGTGATAAAGCAAAACGAAGATTCGTTAACTCCTAACACATTGCAATGGAGTTGTATAATAACAGAAGTTTTGGTACTTTTAGGGTGGTATCGAAATAACTGGCCCTGATGGTGTTTCTGAATGTAGTAGGAGGTTTGAGACATCTGAAGGTGGGGTTATCCCGAAATGTCTAGTGATGAGGTGATAAATAAAATTATACTGTCAATTTACACAACGGGAACAGCTCAAAGACAGTGATTAATTTACGCTATCTGATCAAAAGTATTTCGTCTCCTCTATGTAAAACGGCATCGACCACTATATGTCATTAGAGGCGGCCCTGTCAGTATAAAGGAAGATGAGAAATACTGTGTTGTCAGAGAACAGTAACAGCAGCGTTAGTCGAATAGGAGAGCTCAGTGACTTCGCACGTGGAGTAACTGAGTAGCAAATTGAAGCATCCCCAACTCTCTTGTGGTTCCCTTTTTAGGTACTCCACGTCAACGTCTGCTCGTAGATACGTATCGTCGGTACGTTTTCCGGTTTTACTTCCCTTCGTGACAGCAACGACTCTCCGATGAGGTGCGGGTCTTGTGTTTCGCTATTACTGCGAGTCTTATAAATATCGCTTTTATTTAGTAATTTGCCCGGCTATAACTCTTCCCTTTTATGATTAAGACAGCCTGCGCCACCTTTCGGAGGGAGTGGGGACGTCAAAGAGTCACAAAAGTACATATAAAGAAGTCCGTAAAACACTTAAACGTTCACTTCAGTTAGTGTGTTAGTTAATGCCTACGCTTTCCGCTAGATGGTGCTTACTTACTGCTGAATAGCTTAGGGTCCTTAAAACCTTCACTGATTAGTACTAGGTAAATGAAATAAGTACAACACTCTTGTATTTCACTTTCACTGTGTATTCAAGGATTAAGATGGTGATGGATGATGGTCTATTTAAAAGGTTCCTAGCCTGGAGGAATCTAAATAGTCCGCAAATGCCGATATGCACGCGCTCTACGTCCAGATTCGAAACTAACGGTACACGACACTTTCAAAAATTCACACGTTAATATCTGAATACCAGTACCTCTGAAATCACTCGTATCAGCAGATAATTTGGGTTTCTGTCGTCTATATGTCCGTTAAGTTCCAATCTAGCACTAAAGTCCTAAAATCCCCTTAATACTCCGTTGCTACCAACAGTCAGAGATCGTACACTACATCACTTCTAATCTCCGTAATATTCTAACAATTTATCGTGAACCTTAACATGATAAAGTCCAATCTAATTATTGTCTCGCTGACTGACATGGGTTCCCCGCCCTTTAACGAAACAATCAAGGAAAAAAGGCGGCATTAATGACGATCAGGCCTTTTTATACATTTTTCATCACAAGAGTTTAATGTCACTGCCTTCTCCATGACAGAGCTTCCGTGGCTTTGCTGTACTTAGACGTTAAACTACTTGCTCATGTACTATAATTTTCATCTGCAATTACCGAACTCTGATTCTACACTATTTTCCCCTCTGAAAATTCTATTTTTAATTTTTAATTATTCTTTCTGTAGCTGTAAACTGAACCGAGGTGTTACAGAATCCATCAGAGACATTTCACCCTTCCTATTGATGCCGACGTCGACTGTTGGTGATGTGATTCTGAAATGGAAACGCGAAGGAACAACCACAGCAAAACCAAGAAAAGGGAGTCCTCATTTTATAACGGACCGTGACAGTGGAGCATTGCTGAGGGTGGATGTGAAAAATAGCCTACAACGAGAGGAACGAACCACTTCTGAGTTCTGAGTCGAGCTAGCACAGCGACTGTGAGAAAGAGTTGAAAAGAATGTAGTACAATTGTCGAACAAGTCCGCATAAGCCATACATTTCTGTAGTTAACGCAAAGCGACGCTTGAGGTGGAGTAAAGAGCAACGCCATTGGAGACTGGATGATTGGTAACGAGTGATTTGATGAATCGCTCCTGTGGCAATCCGATAGAAGTGTTTGTGTTTGGAGAGTGCCTAGAGAACGGTACCTGCTGTCATGCGTAGTGCAAACAGTGAAATACGGTGGTGGTTGTGTTATAATATGGGGGTGTTTTTGTGGTTAGTGGGCGGTACCCTTACTGTACTTAAGAAACTATGCGCACAAGGATATGGACAAATATTACAGCAATGTGTGCCGCGTATAGTGTAGAAACAGTTCGGGGACGACGCCTGTTTGTTTCAGGTTGACAATGCACCCTTTCATAAAACATAGTCTGTCAGGCAAATGAATTTTGGATTACAGGAGTCTTGAAATGTACTGGCCTGCCCAGAGTACCCATATGGGCCCAATGGAAAGCTTTTAAATGAGTCAGACGTCGACTGCGCAGTAGACCCCAGCGTAAAACATCGCTACCTTCTCTGGTTTTGAATCTTGAGGGAGTATGAGCTATCGTTGCCGTACAGACATTCAGATACTTCTCTTAATGTGTCCTCAGCAGATCTGAAGCCGTTATAATGGCGAAGCACAACACACTCCATTTTATAGTCCATTAATAGAGGTCCGTATACTTTTGACCACATAGTGCAGAACGTTGAAGACCAGTAATTGTTAGCACGGATGCAAAGACCGTTCACAGGTCGCTTGTTGTTTCCAAATGAATTCTGTACTGTTAAGTCATGCAATCTGCAGTTAATACCATTGGCATAGCAGAGAGAAGACGTTCTGCATCGTACGTTTGCTCCAAAGACGGTGCTCATTTCATCAAATCACAGCTAAACAGATCTAACGACATAATTGTAGTCTTTTTCTATTGGAATGCAATGTCACTGTAAGGGGACCAACATTAACGGCACTATGTCGTGTCAGTTGACTTCTTAATATCTGTCTGTAATCCGTCGCCATGGAATAAGGACAGACACCATAGCACCAGAAACTCATTTCTGTATATATTGTTCTCAAGCCTCTATACCGCTCAGAGTGGAGGATATTTGGTACCAATGTATGCGATATTGGATCCAGTTTTATTCACGCAGGTGCATACGTCTATACGCATCGATACAAGCGTGGAAAGACCTCTCCACAAAATAAGCGATGGAACCATCAGATTTAGCGCACCCTTTTGCTTGATTAGCGGCGGTCTAATTTTACGAAACAGGTCTTCTTGAAACTATGTCATCTTTATTGCAAAGATCCTGGCAACGCTCTTACACTTTCCTATTGTGTCTACTCTCCTCTGAAGATATTACCTGTATTATTTCATTGTCTGCTATTGTAATCACTTAATTATAAAATTATAACTTAATAAAGACTCTAAACGCCGGGGAAGTGTTCTAGAATCTTTTGTGTACGTCAGTTACCAGAAATATCCTTTACATGAGAAAAGAAGTTTCCCAGAATCCCTCCAAAAAATTTCCTAAACTCCTCTAACGAACTTAATACTTCCGCTCGCTTTCCCGATACCTGTTTTCTATTGTACGCCTTACATTATATAGTTTCGTAGTATTACACTTAAATATTTAAGCGATATAATTGGTTTCAGAAGTTCCCCACCGTTCTTGGTAAATGACGCTACCATGTTCCTTCTCTTCGTTTTTGGCGTTACCTATTACTTATCCACAAGAGGATAGAGACACGATTCAGTGCTGGACGGAGTGGCCAAGCGGTTCTAGGCGCTACAGTCTGCAACCGCGCGAACGCTAAGGTCGGGGGTCGAATCCTGCCTCGGGCATGGATGTGTGTGTTGTCCTTAGGTTAGTTAGGTTTAACTAGTTCTACGTTCTAGGGGACTGATGACCTCAGCAGTTAAGTCCCATAGTGCTCAGAGCCATTTGAACCACGATTCAGTACACCAGCTGAAAAACTTGCATAACTGCTTCAAAGTCTCCCTATAAACAATGAACTACAATTTTGATTCTGTAGGTAACTATTATCAGCGAATAATCTGAAAGTGTTGCTGCTATTGAGAAATGATTTATATTCATGAGAAAATCTCTAACTATACAGAATAAGCATCTCAACACATAACATACTTGGTGATAACCATAAATAAACTTTTCATATTACTTTAAAAAATAGTCATGAGTCTAGAGTCTAGCTACTTGTTTCATTTTTCGACAGGGGATACTACATACTTGTCTCACCCTTCAATAGCACTTCAAATTCCACTAGCTTCCATGAATTAAGGGAAAAGGATAACACTGAGAGAGCGATAATTCCAGAAGGTATTAGGCAACTGTAACAAGAGTATGTTATTCCGAGCAATGTAGCCGGCCGTTGTGACCGAGCGGTTCTAGGCGCTTTAGTCCGGAACCGCGCTGCTGCTACGGTCGTAGGTTCGAATCCTGCCTCGGGCATGGATGTGTGTGATGTCCTTAGGTTAGTACGGTTTAAGTAGTTCTAAGTCTAGGGGACTGATGACCTCAGATGTTAAGTCCCATAGTGTTTAGAGTCATTTGAACCATTTTCAAAGCAATGTAGATACATCGCTATGTAGCAAAAGTGTATGTCTATGACAACGACAATGTGGCGTCAAAATCAGATGGCACAGCTGAATAAATCAGCGTATTCGCACAGCACCCCACTGTCGGTTATACGGGTGAGGTTTAACGGATAGCAGGTGGAAGCACCTAGTCGTCCGCCTGTTTAAGTATTACTCCTCCTATTGCTCCTACTCTGTGGTGACAATAATTTCTAATCATAAGCTCGACACTTTCAAAGTTATGTCAGGGACAAGCAAATGTTACTATGTGTGGCGACTGTCGAGTTCTGGCTTTATGTTGTAGTGACTCTCCGTTCAGCTACCGTCTGTCTTTAGTGACAACACCGACAGGGAAATTATGAGAGCATATTGTGCACGGGAATCTTCGTAGCATAGGGAATGAATATCTCCACCAGTAAACAACTCAGGAAACAGGATGACAAGCTCCATCAAGCGAAATGAATCGCACAAAATGTGTGTGGGGTGCTGCAGAGAAGCTTGAATGTAGTTACAAATGAAGTTTACTGTCAGTGGGATTGTACTTTCGCGACGGCCAGATTATGTTGTTATGGTCTTCAGTCCTAACACTGGTATAATGCAGCTCTCACGTTACACATCACAGTCAAGCCTCTTCATCTCTACGGAATTACTGCAATGTATCTCCAGTTGAACATGCTTACTGTAGTCAGTTCTTCCTCTGCCACTAACATGCTTGCACGTAACACTTCGCTTAGTTATGCAATTAACCGTTCCTAGGTGTATCAGCATGTGTTAAGCTTTTTATGTGCACTGTCAAGTTGTGTCATAAAGCTCTTACGTTTCAATTTGATGCGGTGCTCATTTATTAGTTAGTGGGGGTATTCATTGCCTATGCTACGAAGCTTCCTGCGCACAGTCTAGTATTCGGAATTATTCTTTAAAGCCCCACCTTTCCAAAGCTTCTATTCACCTCTTCTCTGTGCAGTTGATCATCCACGTTTCACTTCCGTATAATGCTAAAAGAAACAGGCATGTTTCCAGAAAAAGCTTAACACTTAAATTTGCATACGATCTTTTCTCAGAATCACTTTTCTTGCTATTCCCTGTCTTCTTTTTTATACTCTTATGTTTTGTCGCCGCCGGTAATTTTTCTAACAAAACGAATCTATTACTTTTAGTGTATTGTTTCCTGATTTAATTCCCTCATTGTATCCTGGCTTAATTCGATCTTACTCAATTACCGTGACAAAATTACAATGTCTTGGGCAAACTTTAATACGTTTTCCGATTTCTAGTTTGTTATCTTAGCACTTGACTGAATGGTATGGTGAAAGATCGGCAATCTTGTCTCATTCTCTTCTCAATTACTGCCCCGCCTTCACTTCATTATATTATAATAACTTCATTATGGTTTCTATAAAAGTTGTAGATAGTCTCTCGCTCAACCTCGCTACCTCCTGAATTTCAGACTTGTGCTCACGTAACAATTGTAAAAGTTTCATCTAAATCTACAAATACTATAAACATAGGTTCGCTTCTCTACAACCTATTTTCTAACTTAAGTCGAAGAGTCATCATTGCTCGCATGTTACTGTATTTCTCCGGAGACCAAACGCAACATCCCTCAGGGCCACGTGTACCAATTTTTTTTATTCTTCCATCCATAATTCGTGTCATTATTATGCAACTATGAATTATTAAACTAATTATAAGGTAACGTTCACACTTGACATCACCAGCCTTGTTTGGAATTGGAATTATTATATTCATCTTGAATTTTGAGGGTATTTCGCCTGGGCTGTATGTTTTTGATTCCAGGTGTCTGGCTGTCCGAAGGACATGGGGAATTCCGTGGGAATGTCTTCTACGCGGGGTGCCCTGTTCAGACTTAACTGTTGGCGCTTTGACAAATTCTTGTCACTGCGTTAAACGTTATCATCCATCTCATCTTCATCTACTTCCTCTCGTTTCTTTATAGTACCAGTTGCCCCGCGCCCGATTCTTTGAAGAATCGAACTTCGTTTGAAGGAAAGCTAGTATTTCGTGTGTGTCAAAGTTTATGACGTCGTATCTCCAGACACATGTATCTTGAAATGATATAATTTTACAGGTACAGTCAGAGGTACGTGTGCGTAATGTCTGGAAAATGTGTTGCGAGTAATGTTAGTAGTAAGGAAGTCGTCATTCTCAGTGCGTTGGTTTTACTACATAAACAGCGTAAGCGAAATAAGCGATAAACTCTTAACATTTCATTATTATGTGGGGGGTGTTAGCAAGAAAAAGTTTCGAACAGGTTTAAAATTACGTGTAAAGATTGTTGGGAGTCGCTAAGTGGTCTCTTTGTCAAATACCGGATGAATACTTTTGTGTTAGCAGAAGAGCCAACACCGTGTTGCGAGTGGAGGCCGAAATGCACGTGTTTTAGCTCACGCAGGCTGGCGTGAGGAGAGAAGAACTGAACTGACTTGAGGTCTGGAACATGACAAGGAATGACAATTCAGAAAGCGGACATAATTAGTTTGATACTTAACTTTAATCCATTAATGATGAACGTCGCTCTTGACGGTACATGATTCACAATATTATCTGTTCAGAATACATTCTTGAAGATAGTAATTATAGTAGCTGAATATGGCACCTAGCTAGGTCGTAGAAAATGACGTAGCTGAAGGCTAAGCTAAACTGTCGTCTCTGCAAATGAGAGCATATGTAGACAGTGAACCATCGCTAGCAAAGTCGGCTGTACAACTGGGGCGAGTGCTAGGGAGTCTCTCTAGACTAGACCTATCGTGTGGCGACGCTCGGTCTGCAATCACTGATAGTAGCGACACGCGGGTCCAACGTATACTTACGGACCGCGGCTGATTTAAAGGCTACCACCTAGCAAGTATGGTGTCTGAGGGTGACACCACAAATACACTCCTGGAAATTGAAATAAGAACACCGTGAATTCATTGTCCCAGGAAGGGGAAACTTTATTGACACATTCCTGGGGTCAGATACATCACATGATCACACTGACAGAACCACAGGCACATAGACACAGGCAACAGAGCATGCACAATGTCGGCACTAGTACAGTGTATATCCACCTTTCGCAGCAATGCAGGCTGCTATTCTCCCATGGAGACGATCGTAGAGATGCTGGATGTAGTCCTGTGGAACGGCTTGCCATGCCATTTCCATCTGGCGCCTCAGTTGGACCAGCGTTCGTGCTGGACGTGCAGACCGCGTGAGACGAC
The DNA here is from genome assembly GCF_023864275.1 of Schistocerca cancellata. Lineage (NCBI taxonomy): Eukaryota > Metazoa > Arthropoda > Insecta > Orthoptera > Acrididae > Schistocerca > Schistocerca cancellata. The sequence goes on along the minus strand of NC_064631.1, from coordinate 97,333,387 downwards.
GCTTCATCCAGTCCCAAACATGATCAATGGGGGACAGATACGGAGATCTTGCTGGCCAGGGTAGTTGACTTACACCTTCTAGAGCACGTTGGGTGGCACGGGATGCATGCGACGTGCATTGTCCTGTTGGAACAGCAAGTTCCCTTGCCGGTCTAGGAATGGTAGAACGATGGGTTCGATGACGGTTTGGATGTACCGTGCACTATTCAGTGTCCCCTCGACGATCACCAGTGGTGTACGGCCAGTGTAGGAGATCGCTCCCCACACCATGTTGCCGGGTGTTGGCCCTGTGTGCCTCGGTCGTATGCAGTCCTGATTGTGGCGCTCACCTGCACGGCGCCAAACACGCATACGACCATCATTGGCACCAAGGCAGAAGCGACTCTCATCGCTGAAGACGACACGTCTCCATTCGTCCCTCCATTCACGCCTGTCGCGACACCACTGGAGGCGGGCTGCACGATGTTGGGGCGTGAGCGGAAGACGGCCTAACGGTGTGCGGGACCGTAGCCCAGCTTCATGGAGACGGTTGCGAATGGTCCTCGCCGATACCCCAGGAGCAACAGTGTCCCTAATTTGCTGGGAAGTGGCGGTGCGGTCCCCTACGGCACTGCGTAGGATCCTACGGTCTTGGCGTGCATCCGTGCGTCGCTGCGGTCCGGTCCTAGGTCGACGGGCACGTGCACCTTCCGCCGACCACTGGCGACAACATCGATGTACTGTGGAGACCTCACGCCCCACGTGTTGAGCAATTCGGCGGTACGTCCACCCGGCCTCCCGCATGCCCACTATACGCCCTCGCTCAAAGTCCGTCAACTGCACATACGGTTCACGTCCACGCTGTCGCGGCATGCTACCAGTGTTAAAGACTGCGATGGAGCTCCGTATGCCACGGCAAACTGGCTGACACTGACGGCGGCGGTGCACAAATGCTGCGCAGCTAGCGCCATTCGACGGCCAACACCGCGGTTCCTGGTGTGTCCGCTGTGCCGTGCGTGTGATCATTGCTTGTACAGCCCTCTCGCAGTGTCCGGAGCAAGTATGGTGGGTCTGACACACCGGTGTCAATGTGTTCTTTTTTCCATTTCCAGGAGTGTACATCCTCAGTAATTTGTGAATCGGCGAGCGGGGTAGCCGCGCGGTTAGAGGCGTCTCAGCATGGTTCCGGTGGCTGCTCCCGTCGGAGGTTCGAGTCCTTCCTCGGGCATAGGTATGTGTGTTGTCGTCAGTGTAAGCTATTTTATGTTAGGTTAAGTAGTGTGTACGCTTAGGGACCGATGTCCTCAGTAGTTTGGTCTCATAAGGCCTTACCACAAATTTGCAATTCTTTTTTCGTGCATCATGACACATACATAGTTTCTAACTCTAATACATTTGTGTTAAATCTTCACCGTGGTAATATACTTCTTAATTACTATCGGTCAATAACTGTGATTCTTGAAGTTTTCCCGGCGTACTGAATACCCTGTGAGGTTTCGGGAATGCAGCCAGATAATGTTGACTTTGAAACGCCCTGCTTAATTCCGCAGGACGAAACAGGTAGTTGGAATTATGGAAAGGTACCAAAAGGGGGCTGTAAGTTACACTCAAACACATTTCACTTTATTTAGTAGTCCAAACAATACAGCAAAAATTTTTGAACTTAGTTATCGACTGAATTGGCCACACTATCTTATGCCTTAAGGGCACAACCACTTAAATTTTCGGATGAAAGCCATTAACTTAAAATTCAGACTCAGAATATTTAGAAGGCAGAAGGCCTCACATAAGTAAGTTCTATAACTTGGCTGAAGGTCCAACAAATCTAACGCTTGAAAAGCAAACAAGTTTAATTTAAAGACCGCTGAAGACCCATGATTTAAGACTATATTTAAAATTGATTTTAAAAAAGAACACAAGGCAGAAGGCCTTATCTTCAATTAGGCTGAAGGTCCCAGACAGTCTGATACCTGAAAGACAAGAACTTTAATTTAAAGAGGCCTGATAGCCGGTTTCTTAGAACAAATAAAATAATTTTTAGTAGGCAGCAGGCCCAAAGCTTTATCTTTCAACAATATTTTACACAGACTGAAGGCCCAAACAAACTAAGATTTAACAAGTGCGGAATTTAAACTTTAAAGCGGCTGAAGGCCCATTTTTTAAAACCCAACTAAAAGCATACAAATTTAAGCCATCGGCTATAAGCCATTAAAATACACAATCAAACACCAATAAGAAAAGGCAGTACAGCCAGCGGCGCTGAGAAGTTTTCGGGGGTCGGTCTGCACTTGAAATATTAACGTTCGCTTAGGGGAGAGAGGTAGCCAGTCCAACTATATCTCATCCGTCGGCAACCCAAGCAAGAGACAGTAAACGGACCCTCCGACAAGACGACTTGCTTTCCACCCGACCAGTGCACAAGGAACTCCAAAGCCAAAATGTAAAAGGCGTAGATGCCCACAACCAAGTACGCATACGCTGTCAAAACTACACGTACGTGTTGGCCAGTGACAACACGGCGAGGAAAGGACACTGCCTGAATTTTACGTCAGCGGCCAGGACAGGCAACCGGAACGCTAACGGCCAAAAGGTAGAAAATTCCGCTGGTGCACTTAGGCTTCAAGTAACTAAAACACAGTTTAACTCCACCGGATGGTGTCCAAACTTTCGCCAACTAGACCACTCGCTGTTGCTCACGGGAACACCTCCTACAGCCAGACATGAAAACCAACGGCACAATGAGAATAGTCTTGCTTCGGAAATTAAATCACCATTCATCTTTGATGTCCTGGGTCAGTGAGCCACGAACCCCGTAACAATCGGAACAGCTCCCACACTCTCCGACACTGCGTAGAGACCGCCAGCGGGTCCGGCCCACTGCGCCGCGCGGAGATTTCCTGGCTGATCCACACCAACCGACCGACTCCTAGGAACCAGTACGCCGACAACATTTAAAATAACTTGTCAGTCAAAATCACACAAACTTTACACAGTTTCACGAACACTTTCACGAAGAACCAGACAATGCCAACGGCAGCGACTGTACCATAACAGGGACGAATCACGAAATGGTTCAAATGGCTCTGAGCACTATGGGACTTAACATCTGAGGTGCGATTGCAGTCTTTCTCGGCGTATTTCACTGATGAATTCTTCTTGGGTTATCAGCTGAGTGGTGGTGTCATCTTGTCGCAACATTTCAATGAGTTTCGTACCCATCATCTTCGCCATAAGATTCATCAACATCTCAGGTCATCAGTCCCCTAGAACTTGGAACTACTTGAACCTAACTAACTTAATGAGATCACACACATCCATGCCCGAGGCAGGATTCTAACCTGCGACCGTAGTAGTCGCGCGGTTCCGGACTGAAGCACCTAGAACCGCTCGGCCACCGCGGCCGGCACGAATCACGAGTCTGCACACACAGCCAGCCCACAAGCGATCGCCGGCCAAATACACGTCGTCCTGCAAGTCGAACGACCGATGACCAACCCCACTCCAATCATGTGTGTCGGCAGCCGTCGGGCGAGTCATGGCTGTCCGGACCTCACTGCTGCCGCGCCTCGACTGAACTTGCGCCGAGTGCAAACTCAAACACGGCCAGGTCCGAACTAAATGCAGGCACGATCCAACTGACTGGTCGACGCACGACGACGCGCAAGTAATAGCAGTCCAGCAAAGGTAATACAGCAGGGCTTATATCGATAAACGCTGCTGCTGCCGATTACGGGCAGGCAAGAAGAAACCCAGTGACGCAAGTAATTGAAACTAACAGAACGAGGTGGCAGTACGGCAAAAACAGGATGTTAAATAAGAGATGGCACGAACACGAGCCACGCACGGCTCAGAATTCTTCCCACAATATTTCGGCTCGCAACCATCCAGCCATCCTCAGGTGAGTGTCTGCCACTGAGGTCTGCTAGTACATGAAAGATGCGTTGAACATTATCACCACACTCGCTTTTCGCAGCCCAGTAAGTCGCCCGTAGCTGAGCTTGTATTAACACGGAACACTCTAACAAATTATTCTTCCACAAAAATTTTCGCCATAGCCAAATCCTTTTCGGATTCAGTAGTTAAAGTACCTGTGAAAATTCATCTAGCGCAAAATCTTATTAATCGTGACGGCGGCCTGCATCTGCGCAAGGCTTGGGACCCGGTGATATCTTTAATATCTTCTCAGAGAAAACATTTTATTCATGGCACGTCTGGCGACGTCTGACGTTTGTTCTCAGTGACACGAGCGCGCAACCGTCAGAGGACGGACATAGAGTTTTACCTTTACGCATGCGCCTGCGCGTCGCGGGTGGAACAGTATTTGTAGAGGGCGCGGATTTTGACAGAGGACGCTCCTGTGACGGTCGCCAATGCGCATACAATTTCGCGCAAATTTTTGTTATAAATCCGACATCGTGAACTAGTAGACTCCAGTGGCGGACACTCACCTGAAGATGGTTGAACAGTTGCCAGCCGAAATATTGTGGCAAGAAGTTAACATTATCCGGCTGCAATCCCAAAACATCCCAGAACGGTCAACAATTATATGAAAGATTGAAAATAAAAAGATTGGTTCAAATGGCTCTGAGCACTATGGTTCTTAACTGCTGAGGTCATCAATCCCCTAGAACTCAGAACTACTTAAACCTAACTAACATATCACACACATCCATGCCCGAGGCAGGATTCGAACCTGCGATCTTAGCAGTCGCGCGGTTCCGGACTGAAGCGCCTGGAACCGATCCGCCACAACGGCCGGTGCAACTTGTATCACGCATCTTTCTACGTGTTAACTGTTCATTGGTAATGTCGACTGCTTCTTCTAATCCTTGTACATAGTTTTACCAGCTTTCAGCGTTGATGCCAATGACCTCACAGAGCGAGGTGGCCCAGCGGTTAGCGCAATGGACTTGCATTCGGCCATACAGATTTAGGTTTTCCGTGATTTCCCTAAATCGCTTCAGGCAAATGCCGGGATGGTTCCTTTGAAGGGGCACGGTCCTCTTGGTCCTCTTCCTTGGAGTCTTTTGGTTCTCCTCGCCATATCAGTCAACCAGCCAGTGACCTTGCCACAGTGGCAGCACCGGTTCCCGTCAGGTCTCTCAAGTTAAAATGTTGTCGGGCTCATCTAATATTTGGTTGCATGATTGTCTCGGTACGGTGACCGCTGCTGGCGAGCGTGGAGCACTCAGCCATTGTAAGACCAACTGATGAGCTACTTGATTGAGAAGTAGCGGCCGGGAGGGTGGTGTGCTGACCTTATGCCGCTCCATATCTGCGTCCAGTGGTGCCTACCAGCTAAGAGTATGGTCCGCAGCTCGTGGTCGTGCGGTAGCGTTCTCGCTTCCCGGGCCCGAGTTCCCGGGTTCGATTCCCGGCGGGATCAGTGATTTTCTCTGCCTCGTGATGACTGGGTGTTGTGTGATGTCCTTAGGTTAGTTAGGTTTAAGTAGTTCTAAGTTCTAGGGGACTGATGACCATAGATGTTAAGTCCCATAGTGCTCAGAGCCATTTGAACCATTTTGAAGCTAAGTATGACGCAGTGGTCGTTTGGTACTGTTGGGCATTCCAATACCTGTACAGATGGAGTTTCAGCCTTGGGTGATGTAATTAGGGTGAAACAGCCTTATTTTAGACAACACCGGTTAACAGTCCTTGTGGTAAATCGAAACCTCCTTCTAGTATTTAAGTTCTCGAATTCTACTGACAAGGGAACCTCCCCATTGCACCACCATCAGATTTAGTTATAAGTTGGCTCAGTGGATAGGCCTCGAAAAACTGAACACAGATCAATCGAGAAAACAGGAAGAAGTTGTGTGGAACTGTGAAAAAAAAAGCAAAATATACAAACTGAGTAGTCCATGCGCAAGATAGGTAGATAGGTAACATCAAGCATAATGTGAGCTTAGGAGCGCCGTGGTCCCGTGGTTAGCGTGAGCACCTCCGGAACGTGAGGTACTTGGTTCAAGTCAACCCTCGAGTGAGAAGTTTAATTTTTTGTTTTCAGATAATTATCAAAGTTCAGGCACTCACACATAATCAACTTCGCTCTCCAAAATTCCAAGACATGTTCAGATTTGCTTGCACATATGCAGGATTTGACGGCCTACACACGGAAAAATTTTAAAACGTTAAAAACATAAGTTTTGACAGAGCACAGGGAAAACTGCGACTGTGAAACTGTTGCATTCATTTGTTGCAGTTTATGTGACAAACTCTTATGTTTTCATCACTTTTTGGGAGTGATTATCACATCCACAAGAAAACCTAAATCGGGCAAGGTAGAAGAATCTTTTTACCCATTCGCCAAGTGTACAAGTTACGTGGGTCGACAACATATTCCTGTCATGTGAAGCTCATGCCGTCACCAGTGTCGTATAGAATATATCAGACGTGTTTTCCTGTGGAGGAATCGGTTGACCTATGAGCTTGCGATCAAATGTTTCCGGTTCCCATTGGAGAGGCACGTCCTTTCGTGTATTAATCGCAGGGTTTTGCGGTGCGGTCGCGAAAACCCAGACACTAAACGTATTACAGTGAACAGAGACGTCAATGAGCGAACGGACAGATCATAACTTTACGAAAATAAAGAATTAAAATTTTCACTCGAGGGAAGAGTTGAACCAAGGACCTCTCGTTCCGCATGTGCTCACACTAACCACGGGACCACGGCGCTCCTGCGCTAAAGTTATCCTTGATGTTGCTTATGTTGCACATGGACTACTCAGTTTGTATATATATATATATTTTTTTCATAGTTCCACACAATTTCTTCCTGTTTTCTCGATTGATCTGTGTTCAGTTTTTCAAGGCCTATCCACTGTGCCAACTTATAACTAAATCTGAGGGGGGTGCGATGGGGAGGTTCCCTTGTGAGGACTGAAAATGACGAAAGTGGTGGAACTGGAAGAGTAACACTGTTTTCCGAACGGAGGGTGAAACGAGAAGCGTATAACGTAACTACTACGGAACAGCTCGTAGCGCCGAGCACGCGAGGGCACCGGAGAGGTACGCGGAACACCCGTCAAGCCCGCTTCGGCGGAACGCGCAATTGCGTCGCATCAGCTTCGCCAGCGGCGTGGGAAGCAGCTCGCAGTCGCGTGCCGGCGCGGCGCCCGGCTGGCGGAACTGAACTGGAGGCGGCGCAGCCCCCCAGCCCCGGCTCAGCCTAGCCTCCCAGCCTAGCCCGGTAGCCTCTTAGCCGCTGCTGCCATTCGGCGGCTGCCGCTCACTCAACTTTCCGCCGGCGGACGCCTGTCGCCGCCAAGTTGCCGGCAGAGTTCTTCGCGATCCATTACCGCCGCCTCCCGGGATGCCGAATCCGGCTGACGGCCGTGTCGCCCGCGGTAGAGCGATTTCTTGTAGCTGCTGTCGCCGCCGCGCCCCGCACTCGGAACTACATCGCCATCAATTCATTCCGCCCCCCCCCCCCCCAAACCTACAGCAACTCCCCAGGCGTGCCCTCCCTTACAAGAAGCGGCGGCGAAAATTGCTTTCTGCCAACTCTCCTAAAGATAACCAACAGGGTAATTAGCTTTGTTCAGAGCGTGGCAGCCCTTCGCGCCGCCATTACTGTCTTCTGAGTGGTTCAAATGGCTCTGAGCACTATGGGACTCAACATCTTAGGTCATAAGTCCCCTAGAACTTAGAACTACTTAAACCTAACTAACCTAAGGACATCACACACACACCCATGCCCGAGGCAGGATTCGAACCTGCCACCGTAGCAGTCCCGCGGTTCCGGACTGCAGCGCCAGAACCGCTAGACCACCGCGGCCGGCTGTCTTCTGAGTGCGTATGACTTGGATGGAGGTGTAAATTTTTCAGGTTCTCTCAGAATGTACTCTCAAATTAGTCTGAAAACTGGGCCAAATTTAAAAATTGTGCTATCGCCAGCCATACAGTTATGCACTCTCAGATCTTTAAATTACTAATCAATTATGTAATAGTCAATACCTCCCCCCTTCAGTAAACCGTGTATGAGCGGTGTTCAATAAGTACTCCGTCTTCAGGCCACGAGTGGCCTACCGGGACCATCCGACCGCCGTGTCATCCTCATGTGAAGGATGTGGATAGTAGGGGCGTGGGGTCAGTACGTTATGATGGTATTCTTGACCGAAGCCGCTACTATTCGGTCGAGTAGCTCCTCAATTGGCATCACGAGGCTGAGTGCACCCCGAAAAATGGCAACAGCGCATGGCGGCCAGGATGGTCACCCATCCAAGTGCCGACCACCCCCGACAGCGCTTAACTTCGGTGATCTCACGGGAACAGGTGTATCCAGTGCGGCAAGGCCGTGGCGTTCAATAAGTAATGGAACATTATTTTTCTGAAAGCAGGTTGGTTTCATTTAGGATTCTGATACATCGTACTGTTCCCCTCTCTTTTGCCCAGAAGACCCAATTATTCAATTCATTCTACTCGTCGACGCCAGAGCCGACGTCTTGTTGCATTAATAATCTCCCCGATATCAAATAGTGCTTCCCAGTAGATCTTGCACAGTGTCCAACAGATGCAAGTCGGCAAGTGTGAGATCCGGGCTGTAATGGGGATGAGGAAGAACAGTCCAATGAAGTTCTGTGAGCTCCTCTCAGATGCGCAGACGTCTGAGCACTTGTGTTGTCATGGAGAAGATCTTTAGCTTCCTTCGGGTGACAAACAAGCTGAAGCCGTTTCTCCAATTTTCAGAAGGTAGCACAGTACACTGCACAGTTGATATTTGCATCATGAGGGAGTACAATAAACAGAATAACCCTATCAGAATCCATGACTGCACCAGCTGAGGGTGCGACTATGAACTTCTTCTTCTTCAGAGAAGAGGTTGTGTGGTTCCACTACATGGAATGCCATTTTGTTTCCGGTTCGAAGAGACAAACCCATGTTTCATGGCCTATGACGATGTTCGGCAAAAAATTGCCACCATCAACCTCTTAATATGCTGGCAATTCCACACAGACGGTTCTTCGTTGCTCTTTATGGTTTTATGCTAGGCAATGAGGAATCCAGTGGGCACACAGCTTTGAGTACCCCAACGGGCACACAACTTTCGGTACTCCAACTGGTACACGAGTGTGTCAGCTCTATCCACAGATATATCCAGTTGTGTAGCTCGGTGTTTCATTGTGATTCGTTGGTAATTTCGAATGAGTGTGCCCACACTTTTCAACGTTGCAGGAGTCACAGTTGTGTGCATCTGGCCACATAGAGGAGGTCAGACGGGATTGCGTGGCCTCGTTGCGATGATGACAGACGCCTCGCGCGATGTCTCATCGTGCTTTGTTTCTTTACCAGGTCTCCGCAGAAGTTCTGCAATCAGTTTTTAATATCAGCAATACTCTGGTTCTCCGTCAAAAGAAACTCAATGACAGCGCTCTGCCTGGAACGCACCTTCGTTACAGACGGCATTTTAAAGGCTACATATGACGCCGCCACCTGTCGGAAATATGTGAAACTATAGGAGCTGAAGCGGTAATAGTCCACAATATCCCACAACAAATTCCTCATTTTTTTCAACCGAAATTGTCCTAGAAAAAAAAAGTGTTGCATTACTTACTGAACACCCCTCGTGGTTTGTCATAGAGGATAGCTTGTGTGCCGTTAGAATACAGATAGCCACACAGTAAGTGCAACGGTAGTGGAGGGGTATCTGTCGAGAGGCCACGATAACTCATGGTTCCCGGAGAGCAGCTGCTTTTCATTTGTCGCAGGGGCAACAATCGGGATGTATGACTGATTTGGGCAGGCGACATTTAAAAATGTGGCCTTTGAGCGAATGAAAGCAAAGGAGCATGGCAGCCATTATTTTTTTCGAGGACATGCACATCTATCGAATGAATTAATGGTGATGGCATTCTCTTGGGCAAAACGTTCTGGAGGTAAAACAGACCCGCATTCGGATCTCCAGGTGGGAATTACTCCGGAGGCTGTTGTTCTCTCAGAAGAAACAATGGTAATCGAAGTGTGAGAGAAAACTCCACGTTTCTGCCCAGATGGACCTATCGGGACCGATCGAAAGCCGCGTCACCTTCTGGCAATAGCATTTGGATGTAATTGGAGGTCAGCACATCCCTGTCCTGGAAGTTGTCTGTTATCTATACATTGCAGCTCATATTTCTCATTCAAGTAGTTCCTCAGCTGGCATGAGCAGGCTTAATGCACACCATTTCAGCCCTTCCACCAAAGAAGAACCGCTGGCAGTACAGGGAATCGAACCAAGGTCTCCCACATAACAGCCGGATGTGATAACTCCTAGCTAAGGAGGAGGTCTATGGAAATGTCATGGGGTAAACATTTTAGAAGGAAGCCTAGAAATGATTACAACAACCAAGTTCAAATGGATGTTAGCAGCAGTAGGTATGCAAAAATGATAAGGCTTGCAGAATAAACCAGTTCGGAATGCTCAGTCTATGAACTAAACAAGACAACAACAAGAACAATGATCAGACTAAAGCTTGACAGAATTTCACTGCAAAGGTTATGCGAAACCAGAGTATGCTCTTCTTGTATAATTTAATGGATGAGCCACTTTAGAAGCTGATCTTAAAACTTTCTGGCACTTCGGAGGATATCACAAAAAATATTGAACAAACTAAAGCATGCAAGGAGACGACTACTCTGTGGTACAATCACTGTTTAAACATGGAGAAACTGATGTGGCTAAAGTTAACTATGTATTTTATGGGTATTAGAGACACTTTACAAAGTGATGTGTGGTGATACGGTGCTACTTGCTTTTGTTGTGAAAGTTTTCGGAAACAATCATGCAAAACAACTGTTACATACTGCGTTCAGGACGTTGATTCCTTTCGTACTAACAACGTGATCAAAAGAATCCGCACACCTCCAAAAACATACTTCTTGCATATTAGGTGCATTGTGCTGCCACCTACTACCAGGTACTCCATATCAGCGACCTCATTAGTCATTGGACACAGTTAGAGAGCAGAATGGTGAACGTGGTCATGTGACTGGGTGTCACTTGAGTCATACGTCTGTACGCGACATTTCCACACTCCTAAACATCCATAGGTCCACTGTTTCCAATATGATAGTGAAGTGGAAACGTGAAGGGACACGTACAGCACAAAAGCGTACAGGCCGACCTCGTCTGTTGACTGACAGAAACCGCCGATAGTTGAAGAGGGTCGTAATATGTAATAGGAAGACATTTATCCAGACCATGACACAGGAATTCCAAACTGCATCAGGATCCACTGCAAGTACTATGACAGTTACGCGGGAGGTGAGAAAACTTGGATTTCATGGACGAACGGCTGTTCGTAAGCCACACATCACACCGGTAAATGCCAAACGACGCTTCGGTTGGTGTAAGGAGCGTAAACATTTACGATTGAACCGTGGAAAACCGTTGCGTGGTTTGCAGGGTTGCAGGGTGTGGGTATGGCGAATGCCCGGTGAACTTCATCTGCCAGCGTGTGTAGTGCCAACTGTAAAATTTGGAAGCGGCGGTGTTATGGTGTGGTCGTGTTTCTGCTGGAGAGAACTTGGCCCCCTTGTTGTTTTGCGTGTCACTGACACAGCACAGGCCTACATTGATGTTATAAGCACCTACTCGCATCCCACAGTTGATGAGCAATTCGAGGGTGGCGACTGCATCTTTTAACACGATCGAGCTCCTGTTCATAATGCACTGCATGTGGCGGAGTGGTTACACGACAATAACACCCCTGTAATGGACTGGCCTGACCTGAATCCTATAGAACGCCTCTGGGATGTTTTGGAACGCCGACTTCGTGCCAGGCCTGAACGATCGACATGGATACCTCTCCTCAGTGCAACACTCGGTGAAGAACGTACTGCTATTCCCCAAGAAACTTCCAGCACACGATTGAACGTATGCCTGCGAGAGTGGAAGCTGTCATCTAAGGTAATCGTGGGTCAGCACCATGCTGACTTCCAGCATTGCCGATGGAGGGCACCACGAACTTGTAACTAATTTTCAGCCAGGTTTCCGGATACCGTTGATCACATAGTATATATTTCTTCGACAGTCACAGAAATGTATGTGGCTATGCGCTAGGTGGCTTAACCTGCATAGTGCAGCGCCACCATCCAGTCTTTTAGCAAAAGTAATAAGCAATTTAGCGAAAGTAATAAGAAACTGTGAGAAAGCAGCAATTAAGTATCGCATTAGCAGACACAGGCCGCTAGCCCCAGTGTTGTGACATGTAGACCAAAATAACATCCATGTCAGGGGACTGCGAGACTTGGATAGCTGTGGTCACCGTGCTACGGTAATGAGAGTAATGGGTGGGGTAATGTCACCACACCACGGCGAAACTCCTTTTGCGGAAGACGGGCGGGGTGCTTGGTTTTAGTGAGATAAATGCTCGTCGGGGTGATATAAATATGTTTGAATTTTGAGGTAGAAATTTTCCCGTTCCCGAGACAAACAGCACCTCCATGACGCCAGGGCTAGCCAAGACAGCGAGACGAATGAGCAAATTTTACTGTAGCAGATGATTTTTGAAAATAGGAATTCCCTAATAATGGAATTTTTCGACAGCTTAGTACCAGTCAGCGCACAGAATTTCGGAAGACACTAGGACAAAAGTAGCAAATAAGGTTAAAGAAGACCCTTGACTGTAACTAATCGTGACTCGTTCATGTTGTGGTCATAGGATGATTTTCTTTGATTCTATAGCCATACTGTTGGTAGAAGTCAGTCGCTATCGACTAATCGAGTTCTTTTTCTCTGTTCCCCATATCCTCTGCAGCAGTTCTTCCCGTTTACCTCTCACGAACAAAATCAGATGGCATACTACATTTAAGCTTTGGAGCGCAGCACAGAGAATTTTGCTCCTTCAATGAATGAAAATATTCGTTTTGCAAGATTTATCACAAGAGATATTGAAAGCAGTAACACAACTGGAGAGCATCCGTTGTATATCACCCACAGGTTAGTCGGTAGCAACTGAGTAGTACCGACAGTACGGCTATAGAATCAATGTAAATAGTATTCTATGACCACAACATCAATGAGACACAGTTACTTACAGTCAGATGATACAGATATCGGAGTGTAACAGTTTGTAGGTATATGAAATGGAGTAATCACACGGTTGTAGATAAGAAAAGTGGGTTAGAGTCACTAGCAAGATGCTGGGAAAATACAGTCGGTTTACAAAACCACTTTTGTGTCCCATCTCTGAATATCACTCAAGCGAGTGGGACCCACACCAGGTAGGGCTGGTATGGGTGGTGAAAGTGTTCAAAGAAGGCCGACACAAATCGTCACCGGCTTTTTGATACACAGGTTGCGTCACGGAAATGAGAAAAACCTGAACTGGCACTTAGGCGTAAATTATTAACCGGAAATTTACTTCAAAGTTTCCAAGAACCAATATGAAGACTCTACAGATGCCTTAGTTCCCTACATATCACTCCCGTAGAGATCGCAAAGAATGGTTTAGCATAATTTCGGACACGCAGAAGCATTTAAGCACTAATTCCTGCCGCCCTCCATACGCAATTGGAAAGGGAAGAAAGCGCAATATGTGGTACCATCCTAAACGCTCTTTGCATGCACTTAAGTAGCTTGTAGAGTATGGGTGTAAATGTAAATTTAGAAAATACTCGGGGAAAATACGACCACTCTTTGTACAGATTCGGATATGGTAGCTACCGGACAGTTACACAGAGGTAGAAATGATACATTCTACGATGGCGTTGGCCCTTCTCCTTCCGTGACGTCATGAGACTCCACGGACCTTCAAACTCGTCGAGCGCTGCAAGACTCAGATTCTCGTCCTTGTGACATTTCGTGCCCTCTCGAGAAGGAATGATGATTGAGGTTTAACGTCCCATCGGCATTCAGGTCATTAAAGACGGAGCACAGACTCGGGATGTTTTAACGACGGGAAGGAAATCGACCATGCCCTTTGATGTGTTGGCAAATGTGCCAACACCTTGTAGATAGAGGAGGCCGAAATGCACGCTATCTAACGCAGACGGGCGTGAAGTCTGGAAAAGGATACATTATGAATGCACTAAAGAAAAGTACGTATCGTCTGTTTACTTAACTTTAATTCATCCTTGTGGTACATCGCTCTTGACTATACAAATGAGACTCTCTCTAGATATGGTTAATGGCGCCTTGCTAGGTCGTAGCCATGGACTTAGCTGAAGGCTATTCTAACTGTTTCTCGGCAAATGAGAGAAAGGCTTCGTCAGTGTAGTCGCTAGCAAAGTCGTCGTACAACTGGGGCGAGTGCTAGTCCGTCTTTCTAGACCTGCCATGTGGTGGCGCTAGGTCTGCAATTACTGACAGTGGCGACACGCGGGTCCGACATGTACTAATGGACAGCGGCCGATTTAATGCTACCACCTAGCAAGTGTGGTGTCTGGCGGTGACACCACACCCTTTTATAGGAAAGATCCCAGCATTTGTCTCGAGCGATTTTGGGGAATTTCGGAAACCCTTAATCTGTATGGGAGGTCGCGGATTTGAAACGTAGTACCTTCGAATTTGAGTCCAGTATGCCAGCCACTCTGGAAGATATGCGACTCCGCAACTTAAATGCATGTCTTGCGCATGTGGTTCTCTGCAGTATGCAGAGACCGAAGTCGTGTTATAGTATATTATTATTATTATTATTTCAAATTTATCACTACGCAGAACAGTACAGTAAATCTACCAGTCCGGTAACGTGTAAGTTAAACAACGATGACTATGGAAAAATGTACCAAAGAAATAAGGCAGGAAATTTCAAATCAAGCTTCAGTGAACATTTGACTCTCACTAACCCGAAGCTAAAACAATAAAATACCCTAACGCCTGTCAAAGCTACACACAGCTGAAAGAGCATGCCTACTATGTATTTCAGAAGAAGGAGAAATTTTCGCATCTATGAGGAAACATACCGATACTATTTTGGACGAACAAGGTAAAGCAAAAAAGGCTGCCATCAGCTCGAAAGTTGGTTTCAACACCTCAGTTGAGAGGGTACGTAATGTTATTTCGATGATTACAAAAGCGAGTCAAGTTTACACTGATGATGGCAGTACGAACCCATTTCTTAAAATGGCACTGCACCTTCTGTGTCCTGGCTACATGCACTGGTGCGAGCGGGAAGCATGAAATGAAGCTGTTATATCCTTTCCTGAAACAAGTTGGCCACACAACTGCTATTGATTCACATTCTGGGTACTTGCTCTGGGACGGAATTCACGTCCGCGCCGGTTCCACGCAAGTTCTATTAGGGATACCCGTTGTTTAGCTGGGTGGTAACGTGCTCGCCTCCCATGCAAGCGGGCCTGGGTTGGATTCGCGGCTGGGTTGGAGATTTTCTCCGCTCGTGGACTGGGTGTTGTGTTGTCCTCATCACCATTTCATCCTCATCATCGGCACTCAACAAATGGCTCAAATGGTTCTGAGCACAATGGGACTTAACTTCTGAGGTCATCAGTCCCCTAGAACAGAACTACTTGAGCCTAACTAACCTAAGGACATCACACACATCCATGCCCAAGGCAGGATTCGAGCCTGCGACCGTAGCGGTCGCGCGGTTCCAGACTGTAGCGCCTAGAACTAATGAATAAGACTTGAGTTTGGCGGCTTAATTTGCCCGCAAGGGGGACTCCCGGCCAACGATGCCACACGCTCATTTCCATTTTTTTCTCCTCTTGGGGACGTACCTGGAGATCTTGCTGGCCACAGGAGTACCCCAACGTCACACAGACAAGTGACATACATGCTTGCTATATGTGGGCTAGCTTAGTCCAGTTGCAAAATGACGCCATGGTACTATCACATGAGAGGTAATCCACGAGGGAGCAGGATATTCGTGACGCACAGCTGTGCCGTCACAGATCCCTGAATCTCTACCAGTCGTGACCTCAAGTACCACCTGATGACTCCACACATCATGACATCAAGTGCAACACCGCTGCGCCTCCAGCCTCCAGCGCCTCCAGCGCCGATAGCTCGACTCCCCATGACGCCAGCAGTAACACCAGCTGCGCCTGCTCAACGCTTTGGAAGAATGGGACCTCCCCACAGGTCGAGGACATAGTCGCTGACGATGCTCATTCCGGTCAGTGCAGAGCCGCGATTCATCGATGCAGACAATGCGACGCCATTCATCAGAAGTCCTTGCTTCCCAGTCATGACACCACACCGGACACAGAGGTTTGTGTAGTGGTGTTGGCGGCAACATATGCTCTGACCAGCAGTTCCTTGTGTGGCAGCTGCTAGTCTCCGGTTCATGGTGCGGGATGGCAGAGCATGTAAAGCGAGTCTAGATATGAAGTGATAACAATGTGCTTGGTATCTCATGTTACCATGCAATCCAACACAGAGGCACATCCGACTGACCCACAAATACGGATATTGCATGATTCGACCAGTTAGCCAAATGCAGTCGTACAATGATGTCCATGTCAGACTCCGTCTCACTTGACTATAGACTACTGCCCATTAAAAGTGCTACACCAAGAAGAAATGCAGATGATAATCGGGTATTCATTGGACAAATGTATTATACTAGGACTGACAAGTGATTAGATTTTCATGCAATTTGGGTGCATAGATCCTTAGAAATCAGTACGCAGAACAAAAATCTCTGGCCGTCATAACGGCCTTGGATACGCCTGGGCATTGAGTCAAACAGAGCTTGGATGGCGTGTACAGGTACAGCTGCCCATGCTGCTTCAACACGATACCACACTTCATCAAGAGTAGTGACTGGCGTATTGTGACGAGACAGTTGCTCGGCCACCATTGACCAGACGTTTGCAATTGGTGAGAGATCTGGAGTGTGTCCTCGCCAGGCCAGCAGTCGAACATTTTCTGTATCCAGGAAGCCCCGTACAGGACCTGCAACATGCGGTCGTGCATTATCCTGTGAAATGTAGGTTTTCGCAGGGATCGAATGAAGGGTAGAGCCACGGGTCGTAACACATCTGAAATGTAATGTCCACTGATCAAAGTGCCGTCAATGCGAACAAGAGGTGATCGTGTAACCAATGGCACCCCATACCATCACGCCGCGTGATACGCCAGTATGGCGATGACGAATACACGCTACCAATGTGCGTTCACCGCGATGTCGCCAAACACGGATGCGACCATCATGATGCTGTATTCAGAACCTGGATTCATCCGAAAAAATGACGTTTTGCCATTCGTGCACCCAGGTTCGTCGTCGAGTACACCGTCGCAGGCGCTCCTGTCTGTGATGCAGCGTCAAGGGTGACCGCAGCCATGGTCTCCGAGCTGATAGTCCATGCTGCTGCAAACGTCGTCGAATAGTTCGTGCAGGTGGTTGTTGTTTTGCAAACGTCCCCATCTGTTGATTCAGGGATCGAGACGTGGCTGCACGATCCGTTACAGCCATGCGGATAAGATGCCTGTCATCGCGACTGCTAGTGATACGACGCCGTTGGGATCCAGCACGCCGTACCGTATTACCCTCTCGAAACCACCGATTCGATATTCTGCTAACAGCCATTCGATCTCGACCAACGCGAGCAGCAGTGGCGCGATACTATAAACCGCAATCGCGATACGCTACAAGCCGACCTTTCTCAAAGTCGGAAACGTGATGGTACACATTTCTCCTCCTTACACGAAGCATCACAACAACGTTTCACCAGGCAACGCTGGTGAACTGCTGTTTGTGTATGGGAAATCGGTTGGGAACTTTCCACATGTCAGCACGTTGTAGGTGTCGCCACTGGCGCCAACCTTGTGTGAATGCTCTGAAAAGCTAATCATTTGCATATCACAAAAATGGCTCTGAGCACTATGGGACTTAACAGCTATGGTCATCAGTCCCCTAGAACTTAGAACTACTTAAACCTAACTAACCTAAGGACAGCACACAACACCCAGCCATCACGAGGCAGAGAAAATCCCTGACCCCGCCGGGAATCGAACCCGGGAACCCGGGCGTGGGAAGCGAGAACGCTACCGCACGACCACGAGATGCGGGCTGCATATCACAGCATCATCTTCCGGTCGGTTAATTTTCGCGTTTGTAGCACGTCATCTTCGTGGTGTAGTAATTTTAATGGCCAGTAGTGTACGTCATCTCCGTGTTCTTCAAAGTAATGACTCGAAATCTGTTGCTTTGCACATCCCTTACGTAGCGTACGAGACCCGGAAACAGCACTAAACACGAACGACACTACTGTGCCCTGCTGTACCACACGAAGCTCTACTGAAAATGTCTTCTGGGTGCCTCAACCAGGCGGTGAGTATCAACATGCAACATTTTCAAGCTTATCTACGGGAGCCAACTTTACTTTTGATCAGGTGGACAAATGAAGCAGTAGAATACAACAGCAGCCTAATTGGATGACAGTTTTATATTACTCTACATGCTTCCCACTAGCTTATCAGAAAGGCCAGGGATTGGCATTTCAAAATTAAACAATTCGCTGTTTTATAATTCTTAGCATACGCTCCATGAGCAATGCCCTCTTCAATAAATAGATGGGATACATTCGATACAGATAATGATTTTGATCTTCACCTTAGTGTCTGACTGTGACGACTGGATACGTTTTTGGTACTGTGAAGCTATTACAATAACGTAATGATCACTATTGTTATATCCTGATAATAGTTCTCAAGGCGTTTTATGTCAATTATGTACGGAGGTGGCTGCATGGGATTACCCGAAATCCAGTATATGTGCTTCTAAACGAGTCAAAATCAAACTCAGATTGATTCTGACTTGCTTAGAGGCAGATGATGATTGTGGCAGTCATCTGCAAACATTTACGAGATTGGTTTGAAACGGTCTCGGAACGGAGTAGAAAAATGGTACTTATATCACTGAAACTTTTTTATTCTTCGGTGTAGTCTCCTTTTAGATTAATACACTTGGTCCAACGATGTTCCAGTGCCTCCATCCGATCTCGAAAATGAGTTTCCTCCAGGCCTGCAAAATAGTTGTCAACTCCGACTATCAATTCATCGTCTGAAGTGAATCTTCGTTCACCAAGAAAAATTTTCAGTTTTGGAAACACATAGAAGTCAGGTGAATAAGGCGGGTGTGGCAATAATTCATACCTTAGTGCGTGTAATTTTGCCATGGCGATGACACAAGTGCGCGGGCGCGCATTTTCTTGCGTCAATAACAACTGTACGTATCATCAAGTAAGCTCTGACGACCAAATTTACATTCATTAGTCCACATGGCAACAGTTGAATATGAAGGAGCAGAGTCCCCCAGTGTATTCTGGAAATCGGCATGAATATCTCTTAATTTCATACATTTCTATACGAAGCATTTATTACTGCTCGAATCTCGGTTTTTTTTCGATCTTCGCAGATCACTGCGCTGGAACAATAGAGCCACATCACCGACTCAGCTCTCTTCCAAGGGCAATGACGTGTCACGTGTTTACAGGCAACAATCCAATGAATATCACGTGAACAACTCGTTGCGCTAGCGCTGACCTCTCTTGATGTTTCCAAGAACTTTTCAAACCACCCTCATGTAAAGCATGTATTGCCATTTTGATGTTTTTAATAAGATAATTGACTTTCAGTGCAGCCTCAGCAGGCCAGGCTTGAGAATGAACCAACTGGTTGGAAACTAGACGTCAAACCTATGTACTGAAATTGTGACACATTGTTAGTAAGCGCCTCATGAAAAATTAATGAAAATGTTTTTTATTCCAGTCTTCGATCACAATATCACTTCTTTAGACGATGAAATCCAGTACATGTGCATCTAAACAAGTCACAACCAAACTCAGTTTGATTCTGACCTGCTTAGAGGCACATGTTGACTGTGACAGTCCTCTGCGAACATTTTACGAGGTTGGTTTGAAAAATTCTCGGAACTGAGTAGAAAAAAGGTACTTCTGTCACCGAAACTTTTTTTTATTCTTGAGTGTAGTCTCCTTGTAGATTAATACACTTGGTCCAACGAAGTTACAGTGCCTTTATCCGATCTCGAATATGAGTTTCCTCCCGGTCTGGAAATTAGTTGCCAACTCCGACTATCAATTCCTCAGATCTCTTTTACACCATGTCCTAAAGTGATAAGGCCGTAATGGAATCGTCAAAACATATAAATATAATCAGGACAGCATCGTGCCGTAGGTCTGCTTTGCTGATTATATGTTTTGACGATGCCATTATGGACTTATCACTTTAGGAGATGGTGTAAAAGTGATCTGAGGATGGTCATTACGGACTGAAACCGGTCATCATCTAAAGAAGTGATATTGTGATCAAAGACTGGAAGAAACAACATTTGCAGTATTGAATCACTGTTTGTATACGCGACCATGTCGCAGTTGGTGAAAAATTAACGAACATGTTGCAACACATCCTCGAAAGTGCTTCTTCCAGCTGACTTGAAGCCCGTCTGCAACACGTGGGAAATGAGGGAGCAGAGGAATGCAGCAGAATTTTCTGATACACCTCTTCGATTCGGTCACGTCGAAATGGTGGGAAGTACAGAAGCTTTAACTCTGCATTTTGCGCTGCTCCCCGTACTGAATCATTAGTTCACGGGCGCTCCCACGGACCCAGAATAGACTGTCGCTAAGCTGTTGTCGCTCCACTGAGCACGCGCTGCCTGACGGCAGGAATGCGCTCTGTACGCGGCATGCCGCCCGCGTCACTCGACTAGCTAGCTAGAGCTGCAGCGGGGTGGCGGTGTTGGCGGCGCCCTCAAAGGGGAATTCCGCGGCCCTCTGCGGCTATCAGCGCGGGCCGGCGAGCCGGCTGCGACCGGCTCCTGGCTAAGTTTAGCCGGCGACCCACTGCCTCGCCAACTCTACGCCTGTCCACGCCTGCGTGGCAGGTGTCGCCCTTCAGCCCGGCCCCAGCTGACGATGTCTGTCCTCAGAACTCCGGAAGTCCAGACTCCTGGCTGTCAACGACAGAGCTTGCGGCGCACTGCCGCGGACGTGGGTCACGAGTCTAGAGAGTCCACCGTCTGCACAGCTCCTCACGGACACGATACCTACCACCACCACTTCCCACACAACTTGGGGAACGTGAAATGAACCAGTTTGAGAGATACACAAAAATACTCCAGACGAGTGATACTTGAGGTGGAGGGACGGGATGAGGAGTTGATAGGCAGTGGGTAGATGGACTGATAACACATCCAGAGAACCCAGAGAACTGGAACACCTGAAGGAGGTCTTCAAGATAAATCGGCTAAACTGTGACTCACATTTGACAGGCTCTACGTCAGTGGTTTCCAACCTGAGGGTAATTCCCCCCAGGGCTAAAATAAATTTTCTGAGGGGTAAAAACTAAACTATTCGATTACGTTTCTGTCAATTATTTTTAAAAAGTCATTACTATTATGACAATTGTGTAAAAATCTAATACTGATTGTCTAAGTTATCAAGAATTACTTTTTTCAAGTACTAGTTTCAAAGCAGTGGAGGTTACAGATTCGTTATCGTAATCCACCCACTAAATACGTAGTTTGTGCTTTGTCCCGTACTTCGCTGATGAAGAAAGTGAGACATATACGAGACAAATGCTAAATATCTCAAGAAAACATTTTCCCCAAGTTGACAGCACAACACAGCAGTAGCTACATAAGGGCTACTATAGTTCTGTACGCATAATTATTATTATTATCATAAGATTGGTAAGACACAAAGCATTAACAGCCTCAGGACGTCCAATTTCTGCGAGTTCAGAAGTAAGGAGCGCTGCAATAAAGTGATTTACAACCATTTATCTGAACATGTTTCATTTTAAATGAGGTTGCAGTGTACAGGTCAAGCAAGTGCCGAAATAGAGGGTACGTAAGTTTTTTAACAAGTGTCTACCCTCACTGTGTGTGGTTAGCATCCTTATCGGAAAAATAATTGTGTGTATCACTTGCGATGCACCACGAATTCCTGCATCATTCATTCTAATACTCATCACACACACACACACACACACACACACACACACACACACACACACCGGAAAAATAATTGTGGGTAGCACTTGCGATGCACCACGAAGTCCTGCATCATTCGTTCTAATACTCATTACACACACACACAAACACACACAAATGAAAGATCATTCATTTTTATTATTTTAAAAATAAAAGTGTTCCAATAAAAGTCTTTCATTTTGTAGTTTAGTTAGGTGCTAAAGTTGGTGATAATGTGGGGGGAGGGATGGGTGGCAACAGACGGCAGGAGATGTTCGGTAATAATAGCTAATATCTGATTACGTTCAGGGGTAATGGTCTAAAAAAGTTAGGAAACCACTACTCCTACTACTATACTTACTTCACTATCCTCCGAGACTCTGGAGAGACAGGAATGGAGAGCTGCAACTCGTACATTTGTCCCGCGGCCAAAACGCAGAAAATAGGCCTCATCCGCCGAAGACACAACATTCCAAATGATTGGAAAAGAGCACAGGTAGTCCCAGTCTTCAAGAAGGGTCGTCGAGCAGATGCGCAAAACTTTAGACCTATATCTCTGACGTCGATCTGTTGTAGAATTTTAGAACATGTTTTTTGCTCGAGTATCATGTCGTTTTTGGAAACTCAGAATCTACTATGTAGGAATCAACATGGATTCCGGAAACAGCGATCGTGTGAGACCAAACTCGCTTTATTTGTTCATGAGACCCAGAAAATACACTCCTGGAAATGGAAAAAAGAACACATTGACACCGGTGTGTCAGACCCACCATACTTGCTCCGGACACTGCGAGAGGGCTGTACAAGCAATGATCACACGCACGGCACAGCGGACACACCAGGAACCGCGGTGTTGGCCGTCGAATGGCGCTAGCTGCGCAGCATTTGTGCACCGCCGCCGTCAGTGTCAGCCAGTTTGCCGTGGCATACGGAGCTCCATCGCAGTCTTTAACACTGGTAGCATGCCGCGACAGCGTGGACGTGAACCGTATGTGCAGTTGACGGACTTTGAGCGAGGGCGTATAGCGGGCATGCGGGAGGCCGGGTGGACGTACCGCCGAATTGCTCAACACGTGGGGCGTGAGGTCTCCACAGTACATCGATGTTGTCGCCAGTGGTCGGTGGAAGGTGCACGTGCCCGTCTACCTGGGACCGGACCGCAGCGACGCACGGATGCACGCCAAGACCGTAGTATCCTACGCAGTGCCTTAGGGGACCGCACCGCCACTTCCCAGCAAATTAGGGACACTGTTGCTCCTGGGGTATCGGCGAGGACCATTCGCAACCGTCTCCATGAAGCTGGGCTACGGTCCCGCACACCGTTAGGCCGTCTTCCGCTCACGCCCCAA
Organism: Schistocerca cancellata; assembly: GCF_023864275.1. Classification (NCBI taxonomy): domain Eukaryota; kingdom Metazoa; phylum Arthropoda; class Insecta; order Orthoptera; family Acrididae; genus Schistocerca; species Schistocerca cancellata. The sequence goes on along the minus strand of NC_064631.1, from coordinate 97,310,181 downwards.
CATCGTGCAGCCCGCCTCCAGTGGTGTCGCGACAGGCGTGAATGGAGGGACGAATGGAGACGTGTCGTCTTCAGCGATGAGAGTCGCTTCTGCCTTGGTGCCAATGATGGTCGTATGCGTGTTTGGCGCCGTGCAGGTGACCGCCACAATCAGGACTGCATACGACCGAGGCACACAGGGCCAACACCCGGCATCATGGTGTGGGGAGTGATCTCCTACACTGGCCGTACACCACTGGTGATCGGAGGGGACACTGAATAGTGCACGGTACATCCAAACCGTCATCGAACCCATCGTTCTACCATTCCTAGACCGGCAAGGGAACTTGCTGTTCCAACAGGACAATGCACGTCCGCATGTATCCCGTGCCACCCAACGTGCTCTAGAAGGTGTAAGTCAACTACCCTGGCCAGCAAGATCTCCGGATCTGTCCCCCATTGAGCATGTTTGGGACTGGATGAAGCGTCGTCTCACGCGGTCTGCACGTCCAGCACGAACGCTGGTCCAACTGAGGCGCCAGGTGGAAATGGCATGGCAAGCCGTTCCACAGGACTACATCCAGCATCTCTACGATCGTCTCCATGGGCGAATAGCAGCCTGCATTGCTGCGAAAGGTGGATATACACTGTACTAGTGCCGACATTGTGCATGCTCTGTTGCCTGTGTCTATGTGCCTGTGGTTCTGTCAGTGTGATCATGTGATGTATCTGACCCCAGGAATGTGTCAATAAAGTTTCCCCTTCCTGGGACAATGAATTCACGGTGTTCTTATTTCAATTTCCAGGAGTGTATTAGATACAGGCTCCCAGGTAGATGCTATTTTTCTTGACTTCCGGAAGGCGTTCGATGCAGTTCTGCACTGTCGCGTGATAAACAAAGTAAGAGCCTACGGAATATCAGACCAGCTGTGTGGCTGGATTGAAGAGTTTTTAGCAAACAGAACACAGCATGTTTTTATCAACGGAGAGACGTCTACAGACGTTAAAGTAACCTCTGGCGTGCCACAGGGGAGTGTTATGGGACCACTGCTTTTCACAATATTTATAAATGACCTAGTAGATAGTGTCGGAAGTTCCATGCGGATTTTCGCGGATGATGCTGCAGTATACAGAGAAGTTGCAGCATTAGAAAATTGTAGCGAAATGCAGGAAGATCTGCAGCGGATAGGCACTTGGTGCAGGGAGTGGCAACTGACCCTTAATATAGGCAAATGTAATGTATTGCGAATACATAGAAAGAAGGATCCTTTATTGTATGATTATATGATAGCGGAACAAACACTGGTAGCAGTTACTTCTGTAAAATATCTGGGAGTATGCGTGCGGAACGATTTGAAGAGGAATGATCATATAAAATTAATTGTTGGTAAGGCGGGTACCAGGTTGAGATTCATTGGGAGAGTCCTTAGAAAATGTAGTCCATCAACAAAGGAGGTGGCTTACAAAACACTCGTTCGACCTATACTTGAGTATTGCTCATCAGTGTGGGATCCGTACCAGATCGGGTTGACGGAGGAGATAGAGAAGATCCAAAGGAGAGCGGCGCGTTTCGTCACAGGGGTATTTAGTAACCGTGATAGCGTTACGGAGATGTTTAACAAACTCAAGTGGCAGACTCTGCAAGAGAGGCGCTTTTCATCGCGGTGTAGCTTGCTCGCCAGGTTTCGAGAGGGTGCGTTTCTGGATGAGGTATCGAATATGTTGCTTCCCCCTACTTATACCTCCCGAGGAGATCACGAATGTAAAATTAAAGAGATCAGAGCGCGCACGGAGGCTTTCAGACAGTCGTTCTTCCCGCGAACCATACGCGACTGGAACAGGAAAGGGAGGTAATGACAGTGGCACGTAAAGTGCCCTCCGCCACACACCGTTGGCTGGCTTGCGGAGTATAAATGTAGATGTAGATGTAAGGCTGTGATCTACCAACCCACTAAGGCACGAGCGTTACTAACGAGTGTAAAGGACGGTCTCGTACTTCGCAAGGCCACACTGTATCAAACCTATGCCAATGTTGTAAATTACACATGATACAGGCCACGCACATTGTCCCACACTGCTAATAAGAACAAGAGGGTACTGATAATACAGTTAACTATAGAGATGAAACAACTCAACTATCCGATGACAGAGAAAATATGGATATAACAGCCTATTCGATACATAATCAATACATACGAAGAGTTTTTGAAATAATTTGCAAAATAACATTGCTAAAACCTTTTCTTTACATTCAGACAAAAAAAAAAAAACAAAGTTCATACACAAAATGCCTTGCAATAATAATACATCAAAATATCAAATGGAACTAGAAAAAATGGTTCAAATGTCTCTGAGCACTACGGGACCTAACATCTGAGGTCATCAGTACCCTAGAACTTAGAACTACTTAAACCTAACTAACCTAAGGACATCACACACAACCATGTCCGTAACGGTCGCACGGTTCCAGTCTGAAGCGCCTAGAACCATTAAAATATAGTGTCTGACGAAAAAGAAATGTGAAGCACCCATCAGACACGATCAGATGTCAATATAACTATTCTGCACTATGTGTTCGTGGCGCCATCCACTGGTAATGCTGGAATTTATTACGGTGTTGGCCCACCCTTAGACTTGATGACAGCTACCGCTCCCGAAGGCATACGTTGAGTCAGGTGCTGGAAGGTTTCTCGGGGAATGGCAGCCCATTCTTCGCGGAGTGCTGCACTTAGGAGAAGTATCCAGAACGGTCGGTGAGGCCTTGCACGAAGTCGGGGTTCCAAAATGTTCTGCAGGATTCAGGGCAGGCCAGTCCATTACAGGGATGTTATTCTGGTGTAACCACTCTGGCACAGGCAGTGCATTATGAAAAGGGCTCGATCCAGTTGAAATGTGCAGTCGCCACCCCCGAATTTCTCTTCAACAAAAAAATGGTTCAAATGGCTCTGAGCACTATGGGACTTAACATCTGAGGTCATCAGTCCCCTAGAACTTAGAACTACTTAAACCTAACTAACCTAAGGACATCACACACATCCATGCCCGAGGCAGGATTCGAACCTGCGACCGTAGCGCTCTTCAACAGTGGGAAGCAAGAAGGTCCTTAAAATATTAATGTAGACCTGTTCTGTGATACTGCCGCTCAAAAAAACAACTCCATGAGAAACACGTCCACACCATAATACCACCGCCTCAAAATTTTACTTTTGGCACCACACATGCCGGAAATGATGTTTGCTGTTCATTCGCTATACCCACACTCTCTCATCAGACCGCCACATCGTGTACCGTGATTCGTAACTCCACACAACGATTTTCCACTGCTCACTAGTCAAATGTTTGCGCTCCTTACAACACGCGAAGCGGCGTTTGGCATTTACCAGCGTGATGTGTGGCTTATGAGCAGCCGTTCAACCATAAAATCCAAGTATTCCCACCTCCCGCCTGACTTTAGTATTACTTGCAGTGGATCCTGATGCAGTTTGGAATTCCTGTGTAGATGCCTACCTATCACGCATTACGACCCGCTTCAACTGTCGGCTGTCTCTCTCTGTCAACAGACGAAGTCGGCCTGTACGCTTTTGCGCTGTACGTGTCCCTTCAAGTTCCCACTTCACTATCGCATCGGAAACAGTGGACCTATGGATGTTTAGGAGTGTGGAAACCTCGCGTACAGACGTATGAGACGAGTGACACACAATCACCTAACCCCGTTCCAAGTCCGTGAGTTCCACGGAGCGACCCATTCTGCTCTCTCACGATGTGTATTGACTACTGAGGTCGCTGATAGGGATTACCTTGCAGTAGGTGGCAGCACAATGCACCTAATATGAAAAACGTATGTTTTTGGGGGTTGCCGGATACTTTTGATCACATAGTGTATGCATAAGCAATCGCCGAATATGCAAATGATTAGATTTGCAGTTATCTGTGGCAAGTAAAACGGCCATCATATTGTTCTAGGGTTGTTCTTGTTTTCTGCTGTTACTACGCCTGGTAGAGTGTATAATGTTGGGTGAAGAGCGATGGATGTTAGTGATCAATGTGTAAGACTCTGAGATGTCTCGTAATCGGGCGAGACAGGGTTAAGAGCGCCTGACAGTGTTTGAAAGTGGGCTCGTTGTGCATCTGCATTGGGCCAGCTGCTCGAATCGTGCAATATCCAGGGTTGTGTTGTCTTCCAATGTGACAGTGGACCGGTGTTGGACTCCATGAGAACATGAAGGCAGGCATACTCGGAATTTTCCGATCGATCCCGTCTGACCACCATAAGGAAGGTTCATCGTATTGTGCACTCACCATATCATAACCCCTTAGTAACTCCGCCTGCCATCGGAGAACATGTAGTGGACTCCCTGTAACTTCTGTGTCATCCATAAAACCGCCAGATGGACAGACTTCTCCAGAGAATTAAACGACGGAATCAACAAGATACATTCCGTAGACAAAAACTATACACCTTTTTGTAAAAATTCTCCGTAAAGTGTGAAAAATACAAAGTTCCAAGAGGCTGTACAAAGAACTTCATATCACGACTCCCTGAGGGTACCAAAACGTCATAGACAAATATGAAGAACTCAGAAGACACTTTCAGTGACGAGACAATAGCTTGTGGCACAAGTCTTATAATAACATTAAGTGAAACATGGGAAAAGAAATGGATTGAAAATTTGGAGAAAATGGACTCGTCACATAGCAGCAAACCTGGTCTGATCAGAAACCTCAACGGGGACCTAAAAGAAAGCAGAGAAATATCTGGAATTACACCTAATCAAACTGCTCATCAATTACTAAAGAATGGCAAGCCCTAAAAATGTGAGAAAGGCAAGCTACAACGTGATATACACAAAAAATACAGAACTCCTCCTCTCGTTTCATAATAGAGAAATCAACGAGGGTATAAACTCTATGAAAAACGGAATGGTGGCTGGTGTTGATGAAGTGTGTGTGGAACATTTAAAGCATTTCGGACCATATGATTGTTAAGCCTATTTAACCACTGCTGAGAAACCTTTAAAATGCCTCAATATGGAGGAAGTCCCAGATAATAACACTCACAAAACCAGGAAAAGAACGTAACTCACCAAAAAGTCCCAGATAATAACACTCACAAAACCAGGAAAAGAACGTAACTCACCAAGAATCTAACGGCCCATATCCCTTCCGTGCCACCTCTTCAAATTGTATGAAATACTGATCCTTAATCGAACCAATAACATCGTTGGCTCAAAGTTAATCCCGCACCGATCTGGCTTCGGGTCAAATAAACCTTGTACTGGCCGACCTTGGCGCTTACGGAGGGTATAGAGGAAGGATTTGAAAGTAAACTAATAAAGGGGTTGGCTCTGGTCGGTGATAAGTGTCGCCTACGATAGAATAAACCACCGAAAACTACAGCCCAAAATCTATGATATTACTAGGGACCATTAACTAGTAAAAATTATGGAATCCTTGCTGCAGAACCGGCAATTCTGTCACCATAGAAGAGGAAAAAGTCGCTAGAGGAAGCAGAAATACGGTCTTCCTCAGGCAAGTGTTCTAGCGACCATCCTGTTCAATATATATACGAACGATCAGCCAGTCTCCAAAGATGTGAGACACTTTCTCTAGGCTCACGATTTGGGTATTATAGCACAAGGGAAAACCTTTGAGGGAGTATAGGTGAAGTTGAATACGCTAGAAGCTATGTCAACATATTGTGCGACGACAATTCTCTCAAATAAAATCCCACTGAACCGATTTTTTTCGCTTTTTACCTGCAGACAGGCATAGAAAACAGAAAGCTGCATATTAACTGGAATTGATCTACCTTATAGCACAGACCAGCCGGCATAACTCCGAGTGACGCTGCACAGGTGCCTCATATGCAAACGTCACTGCGAGAAAATCCGAAGTAAGATAGCTGCAAGGAACAATATCCCTAGAAAGCTAACTGGCAGTAAGTGGGTCACCAAATCTACTGTGTTTAGATCCACAGCTTTTGTAATTCCCATTTCCGCAGCTGAGTACGCGTGCCCTGTTTGGTCTAGATCGGCGCATTCAAAGAAGACCGATATAAGGCTTAAGGTGACTTGTAGGCTTGTCACAGGATGCACGAAGCGCACTACTGGAAAAGCTCTATCAATCTTCTAGTCCCAAGTCTCGTAGGATACGTGATGAACGTAACGAGCACTTCAAAAAGACGTTGATGAGCGCCATTCACCAGACGGTAGCCTTTATGGATTAAAAAGACTATGATCATGATATCGGTTACTCTATTACACTTTGGATAGCTACCCTACTTCGACAGCGCTTAATTTCGGTAAACTGAAGGGGACCGGTGGTAGCTCTGCGGCAAAGCCTTTGGCTACGCTGTGATTTACCACTGCTATTGGAGAACGTTGGCCTTGCACAAATATAGCGACTGTGGTTCATGCACGACGGAGGACCGTGTCATGTTCTCCAGATTGTGCTACAGTACATCACTGCAACGGGTGATGGAGTCGTCGAATGAAGTCCGGTAGCTTGGCCCCGCCATTCATCGAATCTGAATGTGCTGAACTGCTGGCTACGGGGAAATTTGAAGGCACTGGGGTATGCGCAACCCTTCGACAAAGTGTAGACGTTACAAGAGCATCTGGCCAATTCATGTGACGCAGCCTGCGTGAGACAGGTGTGTTTGAAAGAGAACTGTGAACAATGGCTGAGGAATGGGGATAAGACGACACATTGGCTCATATTTCAACAGGTATTGCTTTCCGGACACATCATCAGTATGTAGGAACTTTCCTTCCAGTTTTGACAAGTACTGCTCTAGGAATATGCAACACTTATTTTTAAACATTCTGTATTTTCACAAAAAGACTCTTTCGCATTATATCTAAAAAAGATTCTGTGATCCATTACTATTAAAGTCAAACCAACTATATTCCCATTCTAAATATTACAGACGCTGTTTTTTTTATGCAGCTTTGAAAGCTTACTGGCTAGTTTGGGCGACGCATAAGTTTACTTAAATGGACCAGGAGCGGATCCAAACCCGTTCAGAGCGGAAAGCTGCGCTTCAGCGAAGGCAGATAGCATAGAATTCGCTTCAGGCCATCTCCCCACACCGAGCGTCCCAAGGGCCAGGCTATCTGCCATAAAACTCCATTGTACGACGCCTATAGAAATCCTTTTGGAAAGATAACGTGTGTAGCCAGTTGCAGACGACAGAAGGGGAGAAGCGTGGGATCTGCCATTACTCTGCAGTGTCGGTATGAAAGAATGTTCAGTTTAATATCCTTGCAGTGGGCACCCTGATCGGCTCACAATAATTATTTCTGCAGAATGCGTGCTTTTCCATGTTTGTCTACATGTACGCTATTCGACAGGTCAGTGTTAGAAATCTGTCACGGAGTGGGAGAGATTTTCTGCACTCCTCCTCATAAAATCCGCGGGTGAAGTTTTTTGTTTAACTTATTTACAAAATTATTATTGGACGGAGCACGGAAGGTCTGCTGTAGTGGCTGGTGAGATTTCTACACTGGTGGTAATAGCCGAGTCTTAGATGGCTAACGAAGAGGATACTTGCTGCTGGGAGATCGATGAGAGAACACTTGCGGAGCGACGACCGAAGCGTGAAGACCTGATGCCAGGCGACCAGTGATATGAGACTGGCAGTCATACACAAGGATGTCTCCGTGTTAGCACTGAGTATAGAGGGCGAGCTGGATTCTTAATTTCCAGCCATTACTGCCGTCGACTTCCACATTCACGCTGTATGAGTGTGGTAAAAATAAGCCGATAATGTAGGCACTGAGTCTGGGGGACACTTTCATCAGGGTATAACTGCACAAATTTAATGTTCGCAGGCATCTAGCGGCTTCCATCACCCACTCTGGCGATTGTAGTAGTGTTTTGCTTTCTCCTTTGACTGGTTTAGTTTGATGATTATCAATTTATTGTGTCCACACATCAGCGAAAATGTTAGATTCCACATTTTATTAAACGTTCATATACAGGGTAACAATTTTGAACCATATGAAAAAAAATAACGTAAATTAGTTACAAACTACGGTGTGCAAACACATTATTTTATATTTAAACTTCACTATAGATATTCGGATTTAGGTTATGACATGTTCCATGTGCCTGCTATCATGTTGCGCAGACGACTAGCGAAATTCTGCATGACCCGCTGATGTGTAGGAACATTGATGCTGACGATGACCTTCTCAGTGTGCGTGTTCAGATCAGCAATACTTTTGGGCTTATTGATCTACACCATGTCTCTAATAAAGCCCCACAAAAAGGAGTCGCATGTGTTCAGATCTGGACAATATGAAGGCCAATCGAGGCCCACAAAAATGGCCTGTGGGTACCACAGTGCCAGAATGAGGTCCCAAAAGTGCTGCTCCAGGACCTCAAACCACTCCCGCTTCGGAGAGGTGGAGCTCCGTCTTGCATGAACCACATATTGTAGAAATCAGGGCCGCTTTGGATAATGTGGATGACATCATCTCCGAAAATCCTCAAGTAGCGTTTGGTCGTCACCGTGCCCTCAGGGAATATCGCACCGATTATTCCGTGACTGGACATCGCACACGAAACGGTCACCCGCTGAGGGTGAAGAGACTTCTCGATCGCGAAATCCGCGTTCTCAATCCCCCAAATGCTCCAATTTTGCTTATTGATAAACCAATCCAAATGAAAGTGGGCTTCGTCGTGCGCATGTGAATACTACACTCCTGGAAATGGAAAAAAGAACACATTGACACCGGTGTGTCAGACCCACCATACTTGCTCCGGACACTGCGAGAGGGCTGTACAAGCAATGATCACACGCACGGCACAGCGGACACACCAGGAACCGCGGTGTTGGCCGTCGAATGGCGCTAGCTGCGCAGCATTTGTGCACCGCCGCCGTCAGTGTCAGCCAGTTTGCCGTGGCATACGGAGCTCCATCGCAGTCTTTAACACTGGTAGCATGCCGCGACAGCGTGGACGTGAACCGTATGTGCAGTTGACGGACTTTGAGCGAGGGCGTATAGTGGGCATGCGGGAGGCCGGGTGGACGTACCGCCGAATTGCTCAACACGTGGGGCGTGAGGTCTCCACAGTACATCGATGTTGTCGCCAGTGGTCGGCGGAAGGTGCACGTGCCCGTCGACCTGCGACCGGACCGCAGCGACGCACGAATGCACGCCAAGACCGTAGGATCCTACGCAGTGCCGTAGGGGACCGCACCGCCACTTCCCAGCAAATTAGGGACACTGTTGCTCCTGGGGTATCGGCGAGGACCATTCGCAATCGTCTCCATGAAGCTGGGCTACGGTCCCGCACACCGTTAGGCCGTCTTCCGCTCACGCCCCAACATCGTACAGCCCGCCTCCAGTGGTGTCGCGACAGGCGTGAATGGAGGGACGAATGAAGACGTGTCGTCTTCAGCGATGAGAGTCGCTTCTGCCTTGGTGCCAATGATGGTCGTATGCGTGTTTGGCGCCGTGCAGGTGAGCGCCACAATCAGGACTGCATACGACCGAGGCACACAGGGCCAACACCCGGCATCATGGTGTGGGGAGCGATCTCCTACACTGGCCGTACAGCACTGATGATCGTCGAGGGGACACTGAATAGTGCACGGTACATCCAAACCGTCATCGAACCCATCGTTCTACCATTCCTAGACCGGCAAGGGAACTTGCTGTTCCAACAGGACAATGCACGTCCGCATGTATCCCGTGCCACCCAACGTGCTCTAGAAGGTGTAAGTCAACTACCCTGGCCAGCAAGATCTCCGGATCTGTCCCCCATTGAGCATGTTTGGGACTGGATGAAGCGTCGTCTCACGCGATCTGCACGTCCAGCACGAACGCTGGTCCAACTGAGGCGCCAGGTGGAAATGGCATGGCAAGCCGTTCCACAGGACTACATCCAGCATCTCTACGATCGTCTCCATGGGAGAATAGCAGCCTGCATTGCTGCGAAAGGTGGATATACACTGTACTAGTGCCGACATTGTGCATGCTCTGTTGCCTGTGTCTATGTGCCTGTGGTTCTGTCAGTGTGATCATGTGATGTATCTGACCCCAGGAATGTGTCAATAAAGTTTCCCCTTCCTGGGACAATGAATTCACGGTGTTCTTATTTCAATTTCCAGGAGTGTAGTTCCCATCACGCCCTGCGTCCAACCGTGCAGTTTGCACGTCCATAGAGAAACTGTTCAGGAGTTATGACGTTTTTATTTCATAAAGTCAACAATTGTCGCCCTGTAATTACCGCTGTGGGTCATTCATTTGTTGACACTTTACGGTAATAATCAAATTGTTACACTGACCTCTTGTTTTTGTTATAGACAGATGAGCTCCTTTATTAACCTATCCATGCGTGGTGTTGTATCCATATATAGGGCTATTACAAATGATTGAAGCGATTTCATAAATTCACTGTAGCTCCATTCATTGACATATGGTCACGACACACTACAGATACGTAGAAAAACTCATAAAGTTTTGTTCGGCTGAAGCCGCACTTCAGGTTTCTGCCGCCAGAGCGCTCGAGAGCGCAGTGAGACAAAATGGCGACAGGAGCCGAGAAAGCGTATGTCGTGCTTGAAATGCACTCACATCAGTCAGTCATAACAGTGCAACGACACTTCCAGGCGAAGTTCAACAAAGGTCCACCAACTGCTAACTCCATTCGGCGATGGTATGCGCAGTTTAAAGCTTCTGGATGCCTCTGTAAGTGGAAATCAACGGGTCGGCCTGCAGTGAGCGAAGAAACGGTTGAACACGTGTATATGGATATGCAGGAAAATTGGCTCATGCCACAGCTGGAGACCGACAGCGCCGACTTCATCTATCAACAGGATGGTGCTCCACCGCACTTCCATCATGATGTTCGGCATTTCTTGAACAGGAGATTGGAAAACCGATGGATCGGTCGTGGTGGAGATCATGATCAGCAGTTCATGTCATGGCCTCCACGCTCTCCCGACTTAACCCCATGCGATTTCTTTCTGTGGGGTTATGTGAAAGATTCAGTGTTTAAACCTCCTCTACCAATAAACGTGCCAGAACTGCGAGCTCGCATCAACGATGCTTTCGAACTCATTGATGGGGACATGCTGCGCCGAGTGTGGGAGGAACTAGATTATCGGCTTGATGTCTGCCGAATCACTAAAGGGGCACATATCGAACATTTGTGAATGCCTAAAAAAACTTTTGAGTTTTTGTATGTGTATGCAAAGCATTGTGAAAATATCTCAAATAATAAAGTTATTGTAGAGCTGTGAAATCGCTTCAATCATTTGTAATAACCCTGTATTTATGCTTGATTTCGATACCTCTGTCACTTTTCCTTCGATAAGACATTTGTGTTGCGCAACATTGTTTCCTTTCTTAAATTTGCGTTATCTTGCTTCCCTTCTCTGTAGGTCACCAAGGATCAGACCCTTAGCACCTTAGGAGTATGTTAAACAGCTCAACCCTGCGCTCCACGTTAGGCGTTTACCAGATACATTGGTACATTCCATTATCAGGTGGTATGTGCCTGAGAACCCGATATTGTAAGACTCGTGGCGCTGCGGACGCGATAGGGAACTCCTTACGCTCACCTTCAAGTCTTCTGCATCTACATCTATATACATACTCCGCAAGCCACCGTGTGGTGCATGGCACAGGGTACGTGTACAACGACTAGCGAATCCCCTTCCTGTTCCCTTCGCACATGAAGCGTGGAGAATAGACAGCTGTATGCGTCCTAGTTTCCGTTATCTTGCCTTCGTGGTCCTAAAACGAAATGTACGCCGGTCGCAGTAAGATCGTTCAGTATTCAGTCGCGAATTTTCGTTCTCTAAATTTTCTCAGTAGCGTGTAAAAGAACCTTGCCTCACATATTCCAGTGTCCCCCCTGAAGCCTGCAGCATTACGTTCTGTCATTTCTAACCTCTGTAGCTCTGCAGGATTTGCTGCCGATGTGTTGAGATCTTGGTCATCTTCATATCAGTTTTAACAGACATTAGTTCGAGTACCCACTAATAATGTAGAATCGCAATTCCAAAACTCCAGTGGATGTACTTAGCTTGGAGTCGTTTGCAGGACCACTGTTTCATATGAATGACTGAGGTTACCTCTGAGAGTTTTAAATAATAAATGCATACTTTGAAAGATCTTAGTTATTTCTATTCTGCTCATAAAGAACATCGTAGCTATGCCCTGAATGTACTGTGCCTCAGTGTTGCCACCTTCACACAAGGCAAAACTAACGCAACACCATCTTGTAAACATAAGCACATCCGTCGTCTGCCGAAGCGTCTGCCAAGACTCTCACCACGACAACCACCCACGCTAGTGCTACAGCCAACGTCACCCTATTTCAGCTTTTACTCTACAGGTTACCGGCTCCATGTCCGAGGCAGGTCGTGAAACACAGATTAAGTATTCTATTAGTAGAAATTATGTTGATGGTTAGTAACAGGGACAAAGTGCATCCAAATGAAATCGGGGATCCCTCTCAAACTGCCGGTTTTGTTTGAAATCAAGTTGTGTTTATAACGCTGTAAGTGAAGCAGACTTAAACAGCTGGGAAGGGCTAAAACCATAGAACAAATTAAAAATGTAATAGAATGTTATTAGTACGTGCATCAAAGAATTCAGTTTGACTAGAAGGTTATAAAACTGTACCTGGATTTCGTCTAAGATTGGTGATAAGAAATATGTATTTATCAACGTTTTTAGTAATAAATATGAGTAGTAAAAAAAAACCTGCCTTCTAAGCGAAACTAATTGTTAGAAGCAAGGTAGTCTGACCTCCTGCTTGACTGAAATACATCGATCGCTTCAAAAGGATTCTCTATAAAGTCTCAAAATTAAGATGGACGGTGTTCTCATATCCGGCTTTACACGATTAGGTGACAAAGACATCCCCGTCGAAACTTGTTATGCTACTGCGAATAAAAGCAGGTTTTGACTTGGCTACATGTTAGTAAAGCTCGGGATTATTTCTGTAAGGGAAATCAAACATGAAAACTTGAAACACGTGAAGGAAGCCGCAAAACTAAATTTAAATAGAAGGATAATTTCAAGTAATTTATGTAGTGGCCGAAAATGTGTGTTACGTTAGGTCAGAAACCACTTTTATTACGCAGCATTTAACTTATGATGAAAAAAAGCACCTTTCATTCAAGGCAATAGATCAGTTGGTTGTAATCGATTTCGGTTTTATCAAAGTGTGGTGAGTGGAAGTGTATCGCGGTATCCACCTCCACTTGCCCTCACCTCTCATCGGAGTGAGGAGTCACCAGAAACGTCAAGTGTTTCGATTTCCGCGTTTAACTGTAGGTTCCCTTTCCCCGATTCCATAGCCAGACGGAAGTCACCGAAGTGGCGTCCAATTGAAATACTTTTACTACCCGCAGTAATTATTATCCCGCCAATCATCTTACTTTTTAGAAACTTTCATTGCTCTTAATTAACCGCCATTTTACCCAAACTTAGAACACCAAACTTGCCGTGAAATGTTCCTTGTAAAAGCATTAGTGAGCTGTGCTCATTTTCAGTAAGACCTTTACTAGTATATAACTGCACCGACAAAAAGTTTTGCAGATCAACGTATCAGCCACTGTTGCAGAGGTCGATGAGGACTGATACCAAAAGTGTTGAAATGTTGGTATACAAACTAACATGGCGACGCGGCCACATACCAGAGAAAGTTTTACTGTAGACGACAATGGTGAAAGGAGACTACCCTTGCAAACAGTGCACACTTCATCAACATATCTCTGAAATGGAAAGCTGCATCTCCTAGTATATCTAACAAGGGACTCTTAGACCGGCTTCCCCATTGTTCACTATCGTCTTGACCTACAGAAGAAACAAGCGAAGGTCTCTCCTCCACATACAGTGCCTTGATGAGGTCCGTCTGTAGCGTCATTGTTTGTTAAAATCCTTTCTTTCCTGCGTACAGGGATACTCATATCACTACAAGATTAGCAGATAATTTCATGTAACTACTTTGTAGGCCAGAAAACATTAAAACAGTAAAGTACTTGCATGATAAAACTACTCACCCATTATTTATGCAAACGAATATGTTAATTTATGATTAATGCCGTCACACACTACGAAAAGCGGTAGAAATGTTACCAAAGTAGCAATAGATCGGTGTGCTATCATGCATATTTTTCGTACTTATTAATGTCGATCTTCTTTCGTTACAGCTTTATGAAGGGACACACGGCAATAATTTTCTACATAATTTTCAGCACTCAGTATCGATTCTCTACCAAGTAGTTATTTTTGTTCGGAACACAATGCAAACGGATTTTGGCCTGCCTCAAAGTTAACAGTTGTCAATGGCGTGTCTGTTGCTGTTAGAAGTAGTTTATCTTTTACCGAAATTGGAGTAGACCGACCTTTCTACTCATATAATTGCTAAAATTTTCAAAGAAAATATGAGTCTAATTTCAAATACGTACCCGACTCACAGAATAATAGTTGGTGGTGACTTCGATTTACTTTCCATAAGTCGACAAAAATACATGTTTCAATCGGAAGCACACATGAAACATCATTCGAAATTGTGCTAACGCATTCTCTGAACATTATTTCGACCATTTAGTTCATGAGTCAAATCGAATATTAAACAGTGTGAAAACACATTTGACCTCTTAGCAACAAACAATCGTGAGCTAATAACGAACATCAAAATGGATATACGGATTTGTCGTAGCGAGACGGATTACCGTAACTAGCAGATCCTCCAAAAATGAACGATAAATACACCTATTCAATAAAGGTGACAGAAATTCGCTTGACGCCTTCCTGAGAGACAATCTCCAGCCTATTCAAATTAACAATGTAAATGTTGACCAGATGTAACCTGAATCGAGAGAAATAATAGACTTCTCTGCGCTATAGCAATGGACATACTATCGTAGACAGTGCTGCCAAAGCAGAGTTGCTAAATAGAGCCTTCCGAAATTCCTTCACCGAAGAAAAGTATTCGAATAAAGAACAGCTGCCAACATGAGTAACGCAGAAGTATGAGTAGGTATCCTTGGAGTAGTGAAGCAACTAAAATCACTTAATAAAAGCAAGTCTGCGGTTCAGACTGCACACTCATTAAGCTCCTTTCAACGAATTAGGTTTGTTTCAGAGTATTCTGATGATCCACACTTAACAATCCTATAGAAACGCTCGCTCGACGAACGATCCGTAACCAAACATTAGAAAGTTGCACAGGTCACACTGATATTCAAGAAAGCCAGTAGAAATCATCCAGAAAATTACAGGCTCGTATCATTAATGTCGATATACAGCAGGATTTTGGAACATATATTGTGTTCAAACATTATGAATTACCTCGAAAAGAACTGTCTATTGACACACAACCAATACGGATTTAGAAAACATCGTTCTTGTAGAACACAACTGGCTCTTTACTCACACGATGTGTTCAGTGCTATCGACAATGGATTTCAAATTGATTCCGTGGTTTTAGATTTCCAGAAGGCTCTTGACACCGTACGTCAGAAGCGGCTTGTAATCAAGTTGCTTGCTTGTGGAATATTGCTTCAGTTATGCGACTGTATTCGTGATTTCCACACAAAGAGGTCACGGTTCGCAGTAACTAACGGAAAGCCATCGAGTAAAACAGAAATGATTTCTGGCGTTCCCCAAGGTAGTTTCACTGGCCCTCTGCTCTTCCTTATCCATATCAACGATTTATGAGATAATCTGAGCAGCCGTTTTAGTTTTTTTGCAGATGATGCTGACTTTTACCGTCTAATAAAGTCAGTAGTAGATCAAAACAAACTTCAAACATATTTACAAAAGATATTTGGACGGTGCAAAAATTGGCAGTCGACCCTAAATAATGAAAAGTGTGAGGCCATCCACGTGAGTGCGACAAGGAATATGTTAAACTTCGGTTATACGATAAATCAATCAAATATAAAAGCCGAAATTCAACAAAACACCCAGCAATTACCGTTACGAACAACTTAACGTGGGAAGAATACGTAGAAAATGTTGTGGGGAAGGCAAATTAAAGGATGTGTTTTATTGCAAGAACACTTAGAACATGCAACAGATCTGCTGTAGAGACTGCCTACCCTACGCTTGTCCACCCTCTTCTGGAGTACTGCTGCGCGATGTGGGATCCTTACCAGATAGGATTAACGGATTACATCGAGAAAGTTCAAAGAGAGGCATCGCGTTTTGTATTATCGAGTAATAGGTAAGAGAATGTCACGAAAATGATACAGGATTTGGGGTCGACATCTTCTGAATATAAGATGGGATCTTCTCACGAAATTTCAATCTTCAGCTTTCTTCTCCGAATGAGGAAATAGTTTGTTGACGTCGACCTGCGTATGGGGAAACAGCCATCATAATAAAATAAGGGAAATCAGAGCTCCCACGGAAAGATATAGGTAATCATTTTCTCAGCGCGCTGTTCGAGAGTGAAATAATAGAGAATTATTGTAAAGCTGATTCGATGAAGAATCTGCCAGGTACTTACATGTGATTTGCAGAGCGTCATCGTAGATGCAGATGTAGATGAACTTGGTCAATGTCGACGAAAATTCCGTACTACATCATCACATCCTTTGATGAGAGAAAGTGACATACATCTGCTGTCAGAGTGGCATGAAATTGCTGATGTCCTGTGATTCAGCGTCTCGTGTGGAGAACAGAAGGGTTCTAATTTTAAATTTATTATTTTCAATAAATTTTGTCATTCACATGAAATGAGTATGTCACTGAACACGTCTCAGAGAGAGTTGCTATTTGTGTGTCAAAACAACAAAAAACTGTGCAATGTAAATTATAACAAAATGTACCTCTAATGCCTCCATTCGTCCAAGAATGTACATACTATTGTCACTGCGTTAGCGTCCTTCGAAGCGTTTGGTTCATTATTCAAAGCGGCCACGTTATCTGTGTTTCACGCAACTCATGCTGCATGTTGTTTCACGAGCAGTAAGATCTGTTCACGTAAAAAATCCTTGCCGAAATACTCCCATGCCGTCTGAGCTTTCCCTCGTGTCCCAAGTTGTAAAGTTTGATACGATTCCTGTACCTTAATGATATGGGTGATCTCACTGTATGATAACTTAGCATGTTTCCAAGATTATGCTTTTCGGTTGTTGCGTATGTGTGGGACGACAATTTTGTGTCTCTGCCTTACGACTTGTAGAACATTTCGAATGACTTGTATTGCATACATAACATAACGTGCGGAGCCAGTATTAATACCGGAGACTGCATTCTTTCGACCAGAAGAAATCTGCAATTCCTTGTTTAAGTCGACCATTCGCCTCCGTTCCACATGCTCGTTACATCTCATTTCGCTTCGAAACGTTACGCCCAGATATTTAAAGGACTTGACTGTGTCAACCAAGACACAAGTAATACAGTATCCATCCATCCTACTCATCCACATTAAGTTACTTTCTTCCACATTTAGGGCTAGCAGCCATTCATCATACCAACTGGAAATTTTATCTAAGTCGTCTTGTACACTGTGTGATCAGAAGTACCCGGACACCACCAAAAACATACGTTTTTCATAGCAGGTGCATTGTTCTTACACCTTCTGCCAGGTACTTGATATCTTCGACCAACCCATTACACAGATGTTTTTGACTTGTAACCACTCCGCATTATGAAAAGGTGCTCCATCGTGTTGAAAGATGCAATCGCCATGCTCGAATTGCTCTTCAACAGTGGGAAGCAAGAAGGTGCTTAAAACATCAATGTAGGCCTGTCCTGTGATAGTGCCACGTAAAACAACAAGGGGTGCAAGCTCCCTCCATGAAAATCACGACCACACCATAACACCACCGCCTTCCAAGTTTGCTGTTTGCACTACACACGCTGGCAGATGACGTTCACCGATCCGCCATACTCACACCCTGCCATCAGATCGCCACATTGTGTACCGTGATTCGTCACTCCATACAACGTAGTCATTGGGCAGCGTGAGAGAGCATAATGGGGCGCTCCGCGGAACTCACGGACTTCGAACGTGGTCAGGTGATTTGATGTCACTTGTGTAGTATGTCTGTACGCAAGAAATTCACACTCCTGAACGTCGCCAAGTCCACTGATTCCGATGTGATAGTGAAGTGGAAACGTGAAGGAACACATACAGCACAAAAGCGCACTGGCCGACCTTTTCTGTTGACTGACAGACTGACAGAGACCGCTCACAGTTGAAGAGGGTGGTAATGTTTAATAGGCAGACATCTATCCAGACCATCACACAGGAATTCCAAACTGCGTCAGGATCTACTGCAAGTACTATGACAGTTAGTCGGGAGGTGAGAAAATCTGGATTTCGTGGTCGAACGGCTGCTTATAAGCCACAAATCACGTCGGTAAATGCCAAACGACGTCTCGCTTTGTGTAAGAAGCGTAATCATTGGACGACTGAACAGTAGAAAAACGATGTGTTGTGATGAATCACGGTACACAATGTGGCGATCTGATGGCAGGGTGTGGGTATGGCGGATCGGTGAACGCCATCTGCCAGCGTGTGTAGTGCAAACAGCAAAATTCGAAGGCGGTGGTGTTATGGTGTGGTCGTGATTTTCATGAAGGGAGCTTGCACCCCTTGTTATTTTACGTGGCACTATCACAGGACAGGCCTACATTGATGTTTTAAGCACCTTCTTGCTTCCCACTGTTGAAGAGCAATTCGAGGATGTCGACTGCATCTTTCAACACGATGGAGCACCTTTTCATAATGCGGATTGGTTACAAGTCAAAAACATCCCTGTAATGGGCTGGCCAGCACAGACTCCCGACCTGAATCCTATAGAACACCTTGGGATGTTTTGGAAAGCCGACTTCATGCCAGGCCTCACCGACCGGCATCGATATTTCTCCTCAATGCAGCACTCCGTCAAGAATGGGCTGCCATTCCCCGAAACACATTCCAGCACCTGATTGAATGTATGGCTGCGAGAGTGGAAGCTGTTGTTGTGGACTGGCAAGACAGCCAATCCACTAAGAGAAAGCCGAAAGGCACGCGTTTAAGCTCACGCAGGCTGGCGTGAGGTCTGGAACTGGACAAGGACGTTATAGTAGCAAAGAACGTACGTAACTACTGGAATACTTAACTTTAACTCATAATTGGTGAACATCGCTCTTGACGGTACATGTTTTACAGCATCAATAGTAACTGGTAATGGCGCCTTGATAGGTCGTAGCAAGTGACGTAGCTGAAGGCTATGCTAACTATCGTCTCGGCAAATGAGAGCGTAATCTGTCAGTGAACCATCGCTAGAAAAGTCGGCTGTACAACTGGGCGAGTGCTAGGAAGTGTCTCTGGACCTGCCGTGTGGCGGCGCTCGGTCTGCTATCACTGATAGAGGCGACACGCGGGTCCGACGTATACTAACGGACCGCGGCTGATTTAAAGGCTACCACCTAGCAAGTGTGGTGTCTGGCGGTGACACCACAGCTGTCATCAAGGCTAAGGGTGGGCCAACACCATACTGAACTACAGTATTACCGATGGAGGACGCCACGAACTTGTAATTCATTATCAGCCAGGTGTCCGGATACTTTTGATCACACAGTGTTTCCTCCTACAGTCACTCTACTTTGACACCTTACCGTACACCACGGCATCATCAAAAAAGAGCAGATTTCTGCCCACCCTGTCCACCAAATCACTTAAGTGCACAGAGTACAACAGCGGTCCTATTACACTTTCCTGGAGCATTCCTGACGATGCCCTTGTCTCCGAGGAACACGTACCGTCGAAGACGACATACTGCGTTCTGTTACTTAATACGTCTTCAGGCCACTCACACATCTGTGAACCTATTGGTACCTTCGTTAACAGCCTGCAATCCAGAAATATGGAATCTGCCAGTTGCCCTCCGTCCACAGTTCGCGGCATATCATGTGAGAAAAGGGCAATTTGAGTTTCGCACGAGCGGTGCTTTCTAAATGCGGGAAATGTAACTAGACGTCACTAAGAGTGGACCCACCAGTATAAAACGAGACGGGAAGTACTGTGTTACCAGTAGAGAAGCAGTAACAGCAGAACGAGTCCGTCTGGAGACCTCAGTGACTTCGCAAGTCACTTGAGTAACAGGTCCATCAGTGACATTTCAACGCTTCTAAAGCTGAGCATTCTGAATGTTGCTCATATTATTGTGAACTGGAGAAGCGGTGGAACGACCTTAACTAAAACAAGGCGAGGCAGACCCCACGTGGTTGCGGATGGTGCTTTTAAAATTCGCATAAAATCACTCGTGATTTCCAAAGTGCTACCGGCAGTCAAGCTGGCACATCGAAAATGTAGTTCTGATAAGGTTTTGTAATTTAGCATAGCGGGTCATGGTTGAGCAGCTCCTCGTAAGCCACACTTGTGTAATCAATGCAAAGCGACGCTTCAGGTGGTGTAAAGAACGACGTCACTAGCCAATGTATGAGAGGAAACGAGAGGTTGGGAGTGATGCATCGCATACTGTGGAAAAAAAATGTAAGAGTCTGGGTTTGGCGAATACCTGTAGCATGTTACCTGCCATCACGTATAGAGCCAACAGTGAAGAACGGATTAGCTGGCGTTACGGCACAAGAGCGTTTTCCGTGGTTAGTGTGCAGTCCCCTTACCGGTCTCGAGGAAAACGCTTAATGCGAAAGATTATGAACACAAAAAATGGTTCAAATGGCTCTGAGCACTATGGGACTCAACTGCTTAGGTCATAAGTCCCCTAGAACTTAGAACTACTTAAACCTAACTAACCTAAGGACATCACACACATCCATGCCCGAGGCAGGATTCGAACCTGCGACCGTAGCGGTCGCGCGGTTCCATACTGTAGCGCCTAGAACCGCTCGGCCACCCGGCCGGCATTATGAACACATTTTAAAGCGTTGTGTACTTCGTACGGTACAGGACCATTTGGGAGATAATGATTGTGTGCATTAGCACGACAATGCTCCCTGTCATAAAGCACCATTTGTGAGGCAATGGTTTGAGGACACTAACATTCATGAAATGAACTGACCTCCCTGGAGCCACAACCTGGACTCAATGAAACACCTTTGGGGTGAGTTAGGACGTCGACTTCCCTCCAGACTCCAGCGTCCAAATTACTACCTTCTCCGGTGTCTACTTTTGAGGAAGTATGGGTTCAAATGGTTCAGATGGCTCTGAACACTATGGGACTTAATATCTGAGGTCATCAGTCCCCTAGAACTTAGAACTACCTAAACCCAACTAACCTAAGGGCATCACACACATCCATGCCCGAGAAAGGATGTAGGGGTCGCGAGGTTCCAGACTGAAGCGCCTACAATCATTCGGCCACAGCGGCCGGAAGTATGGGGTACATTCCTCCACAAACATCCAGACACCTCACTGACAGTGTCTCCAGTGGAACTGCCGCTGTCATAAAGACAAAGGTGGACACATCCCATATTGAGATCCACTTTCAGGTCGGATACTTTTGATCGGGTTGTGCATAATTGTTTGTATATAGAAGTGGCTTTCCTTGCCACGGGTGGGACCAATAAAATTTAACATGGAACCGAAGCACATCAGTTCCGACTCATTGTATTTAAGAATGATTATTTAGGCTTCCATAGAGAAACATCTCGTATTCTTATCGGTTCTACAGGAGATAACTGTTCGCTCCTACCTGCAAAATCCTTATTTCACTGTGCTGTCGAACGACTTTGATTAGACAGGAATTTGTAAGCTACCGTGTGTCGTACAGACATCTCATGGATAAAACACGACGTCTTCTCGTGCTGTATTTAAAGATGGGCACAGCAGTTTGTCTGAGGAAGTTGACCAACCGCCGTACTGAAATATCATTTTTACCTAAATGCAAACTTCAGCGACAAATCGAGTAAGACAGTTGCTCGGCCACCATTGACCAGACGTTTTCAATTGGTGAGAGATCTGGAGAATGTGCTGGCCATGGCAGAAGTCGAACATTTTCTGTATCCAGAAAGGCCCGTACAGGACCGGCAACATGCGGTCGTGCGTTATCCTGCTCAGATGTAGGGTTTCGCAGGGATCGAATGAAGGGTAGAGCCACGGATCGTAACACATCTGAAATGTAAAGTCCAATGTTCAAAGTGCCGTCAATGCGAACAAGAGGTGACCGAGACGTGTAACAAATGGCACTCCATGCCATCACGCCGGGTGATACGCTAGTATGGCGATGACGAATACACGCTTCCAATGTGCGTTCACCGCGATGTCGCCAAACACGGATGCGACCATCATGATGCTATAAACAGAACCTGGATTAGTCCGAAAAAATGACGTTTTGCCATTCGTGCACCCAGGTTTGTCGTTGAATACACCATCGCAGGCGCTCCTGTCTGTGATGCAGCGTCAAGGGTAACCGCAGCCATGGTGTCCGAGCTGATAGTCCATGCTGCTGCAAACGTCGTCGAACTGTTCGTGCGGATGGTTGTCTTGCAAACGTCCCCATCTGTTGACTCAGGGATCGAGACGTGGCTGCACGATCCGTTACAGCCATGCGAATAAGATGCCTGTCATCTCGACTGCTAGTGATATGAGGCCGTTGGGATCCAGCACGGCGTTCCGTATTACCCTCCTGAACCCACCGATTCCATATTCTGCTAACAGTCATTGGATCTCGACCAACTCCAGCAGCAATGTCGCGATACGATAAACCGCAATCGCGATAGGATACAATCCGACCTTTATCAAAGTCGGAAACGTGATGGTACGCATTTCTCCTCCTTACACGAGGCATCACAACAACGTTTCACCAGGCAACGCCGATCAACTGCTGTCTGTGTATGAGAAATCGGTTGGAAACTTTCCTCACGTCAGCACGTTGTAGGTGTCGCCACCGGCGCCAACCTTGTGTGAATGCTCTGAAAAGCTAATCATTTGCATATCACAGCATCTTCTTCCTGTCGCATAAAATTCGCGTCTGTAGCACGTCATCTTCGCGGTGTAGCAATTTTAATCGCTAGTAGTGTATATAATTTACTCTGATGACCGTGCTACTGCTGTGAGAAGTTTGCTGAAATTGAGTTCTCCGAAACTCAAAGAATTCTTGTAGCATATAACAGCGAATATGAACAGGAAATGCTGCCCCATTAAGACTCACATTCAGGCTTTTTCACAGAAACGGTCTAAATTAAATACACCATATGCGGAAGTCACACCGATGAGATAAGCAAAATAAAACGGTGGGAAAAATGTGTGAAATGTCCCACAATTATCAGGATACGTCACGCCCAGCTAGGGCTAGGCTAGGCAATTACAGGACCAGCAACATCCTTACCGCACAGAACAGTACATGGGCAATTATATCAGGGACAAATTGGGTCTCCAAGTGAAACATCTGTGTGATTGGTGAACTCTGCAGGGCGATACCCAAATTTTCGAAGAAAATTCATACAGAATACTATTGGAGATTCGCAATGCAGGACATCGAAAATGTAGTTCTGATCACTTTTTTGTAATTTAGCATAACGAGTCATTGCCATTTGTACTGCTGATACTTACAACAATACTAATATTAAATGGAAATATAATGAAATCAAATGCATTTATATATCAAGATTGCGTCTTGTATTTTATGAACAGGTATTCGCCAAGTGAACCACACGACTTGAAATACTAAACGCTGTACATCGCCAGAATATGTTCCTCTCGACAAGCTTATTACATACTTATCCATTTGCTTGTGGTTTCCGGAAACGTTATCCTCCACAAACTAAGTAATAGTAGGCTATGTGGAATCGTCAGCTACAATCTGTCAACGCTCTCGTTAAACTATTAAAGAATTGACCAACTGCGACATTAAAGAATTTACGTGCCTTGTGTGGAGTAACTCATCAAGCTAAACAGACAGATCTTGTCTTGTGTGACACTTCTGCAAATATTGCTGTCTAGCAATAATCGATCCTGAATGCCTGAGGTGAAAAACCACAACCAGGTGATATCGATCAAAGGTTATGAAATCTGTTGCGGATCCCCTACATGGGAATTCACGTCTTCATTCACGACTTAGTGTGGAAAGCAGTTTTCCCAGTTCAAAATTATCAGAAATAGCTTATGCAGAAGCACATCTACATCAAAATCTATACCCCGTAAGCTATCTTTCGGTGTTTGACGGAGAGTACTTTTTATATCATTATTTTTGCATCCTTCCCCGTACCGTTCGCGAATGGATCGTGGGAAGAATGACTGTCGACAGGTCTAAATGTCCGCAATAGCTGCAACTCCTCTAAATTTCTCGCTATGGTCGTTTCGCGAGACGAACGTGGGAGGAAGTAATACATTGGCCGACAATTTCCTGGACGTACTCTCTCGTAAATGTAATAGTAAACCTCCATCTGATGTATAATGACTCTCTAGTAGCGTCTGCCACAGGTACTTGTTGAGAATCTCCATCACGTTCTCAAACCGATTAAGCGATTCCCGTAATGAAATGCCCTGTTAAACATTCTCGTGAACAGAGAGCACCGTAAGATTCTCACTCCGGATGACACGCATAGTTGGATCAGAAAACATTCAATGGTTCAAATGGCTGTGAGTACTATGGGACTAAACATCTGAGGTCATCAGTCCCCTTGAACTTAGAACTACTTAAACCTAACTAACCTGACGACAGCACACACAACCATGCCGCTGGCAGGATTCGAACCTGCGACCGTAGCGATCGTGCGGTTCTAGACTGTAGCACCTAGAACCGCTCGGCCACCCCGGCCGGCTGAGAAAACATTCTGTTGGCACTCACATACAAAGGGAGAAATGATCATCACGATAAAATAAGAGAAATCAGCGCTCGCACAGAAAAACTTAAGTGCTCGTCTTTTCCGCGTGCCGTTCGAGAGTGGAACGGTAGAGAGACAGCATGAAGGTGGTTCATTGAACCCTCTGCCAGGCACTTGAATAGCAGAGTAATCACGCAGATGTAGATGTAGATGGATGACGGTTAACAAAATACGACTAGGAACTGGAAAAACAAAGGGGAGTTTCAAGAAGTGTGGAAGTATTTGTTACGTAGCATGTAACTCTCTCTCGAGATGCAAGTAATGAGCTACCTGTAAAGTATACACAGAAACATCAGATGCATGGGACACGTGAAGCTTGCTAGTGGGCAATGTACTGGCTTCGTACCATTTACATCTTGATATTCTCTTGACAATATAACACTTACCAAAGGAATATTGTATGGTAAATGGTAAAAGGTACACAGGTCACAGGTTTCATGTGTCTTACACACGATAAATCTAAATAAAAGGGGATCTACAAACAGCTGGAGGGAGAACCCTTAGTTAAGTGTTAGTGAGGATTAATGAGAGTGAATGCGTTAGAGCCCAGCGCTCAGTCCATTTTTCATATTTTGCAGTTGTCAGTACGCACAACGTACGTATGTGGAGGGAGAGTTTCGTAGGGAACAAACATGACGAGGCACTCACTAGCCAAAGGCGCACATAATAATTTGAGTTGGTGTTTCTAACATTCTAATGAATAATTTGCAAGGCGTATGACGACTGACTGACTGCTAAAAACTGTCTCGTTGACTGTCTTAACGTAAGGGGCCGTGTGTAAGGTGTTCTTTATTCAACAGAGGATAATAAATACAATGATAAATATACCAGTTACACTTAAAGAACTGTCCTATAAAGTTATTTTGTAGAGATTATGTAGTTCATTTCATGGTACAAGCTGAGAAATACGTGATTAATATGAAATAAATGCATTTATTACGTATATTTGAATATACGTTGACGTCACTAGACTTGTATTCGAGAGGCTCAGGATTAAAACCCCATTCCTCTCATCCTGACTGAGGTGTCCCAAGCTTTCCCTTATCCAGCTCACGATATTACCGACGCACTTTCATGGAAGAGGTCAAGGACGACTTCCTTTCCATTCTGTACAATCCAGAGGTTGCGTTTATATATATATATATATATATATATATATATATATATATATATATATATATATATATATATATATAAAGCGCCAACGAAAAAACTACAAAGAACGAAACTTGTCTTGTCTACCTTGAAGGGGGAAACCAGATGGCGCTATGGTTGGCCCGCTAGATGGTGCTGCCATAGGTCAAAGGGATATCAACTGCGTTTTTTAAAATAGGAACCCCCATTCTTTATTATATATTCGTGTAGTATGTAAAGAAATATGTGATAGATAGAAATTTGTGATACATGGCGCTGTAATAGTCACAAACATATGATTCACAATTTTAGACGAATAGTTGGTAACAGGTAGGTTATTTAAATTAAAATAAAGAACGTAGGTACCTTTGAACATTTTATTTCCGTTGCTCCAATGTGATACATGTACCTTCGTGATTACCTGCAAATACCACATTAATGCAATAAATGCTCAAAATGATGTCCGTCAACCTCAATGCATTTGGCAATACGTGTAACGACATTCCTCTCAACGGCGAGTAGTTCGCCTTCCGTAATATTCGCACATGCATTGACAATGCGCTGACGCATATGGTCAGGCGTTGTCGGTGGGTCACGACACCAAATTGCCTTCAACTTTCTCCTCAGAAAGAAATACGGGGACGTCAGATCCGGTATGGTGCTTCGACGACCAATCCACCTATCGTGAAATATGCTGTTCAATACCGCTTCAACCGCACGCGAGCAATGTGCCGGACATCCATCATTTTGGAAGTACATCGCCATTCTGCCTTGCGGTGAAACATCTTGCAGTAACATCGGTTGAACATTACGTAGGAAATCACCATACATTGCAACATTTAGATTGCCATCGATGAAATGGGGACCAATTATCCTTCCTCCCATAATTCCGCACCATACATTAACACGCCAAGGTCGCTGATGTTCCACTTGCCGCAGCCATAGTGGGTTTTCCGTTGCCCAATAGTGCTTATTATGCCGGTTTACGTTAAAGCTGTTGGTGAATGACGCTTCGTCGCTAAATAGAACGTTTACAAAATATCTGTCATCGTTCCGTAATTTCTCTTGTGCCCAGTGGCAGAACTGTAAACGACGTTCAAAGTCGCCGCCATGCAATTCCTGGTGCATAGAAATATGGTACGGGTGCAATCGACATTGATGTAGCATTCTCAACACCGACATTTTTGAGGTTCCCGATTCTCGCGAAATTTATTACTGATGTGCGGATTAGCCGAGACAGCAGCTAAAACACCTACTTCGGCATCATCATTTGTTGCAGGTCGTAGTTGACGTTTCACATGTGGCTGAACACTTCCTGTGTCCTTTAATAACGTAACTATCCGGCGAACGGTCTGGACACTTGGATGATGTCGTCCAGGATACCGGGCAGCATACATAGCACACGCCCGTTGGGCATTTTGATCACAATAGCCATACATCAACACGATATCGACCTTTTCCGCAATTGGTAAACGGTCCATTTTAAGACGGGTAATGTATCACGAAGCAAATACCGTCCGCACTGGCGGAATGTTACGTGATACCACGTACTTATACGTTTGTTGCTATTACAGCGCTATCTATCACAAAGCGAAAAAAGCGGTCCAACTAAAACATTCATATTTCTTTACGTAATACACGAATATGTAATAAAAGATGGGGGTTCCTATTTTTAAAAATGCAGTTGATATCCGTTTGACCTATGGCAGCACCATCTAGCGGCCCAACCATAGCGCGATCTAGTTTCCCCCTTCAAGCTAGACGAGTTTCGTTCTTTTTTTTCGTTTTATGCTTATTTCGTAACAGTATGTGGTCATATAACAGTTTATTTTATCTACTTTAATGATGGGCGTACCTTTTTAACTTTTGACATATTCCAGCACCAGTAAGTAAATACAAAAGATGATTTTCCCCATCCATTTTGTGATCTGTTGTACTTAATTTTCAATCACTATTTTCTTCACTAAGATTTCTCTGTTTCCACACAATTTCTAGTAATGCTTCGAAGGAAGGAAGGAAGATTTATTTCAACATCCCGTCGATATAGATCTTATTAGAGATGCAGCACAGGCTAAGATTGTATTAATGATAGGGAAGGAAATAGTCCGTTTCCTTTCAAAGGGACTATCCCGGCATTTACTTGGAGCGAATTAGGGATATCACGGAATACCTGTATCTGGATGGCCGGACGCAGGTTTGAACCGCCATCCTCCCGCATGTGAGCCCAGTGTGCTAACTACTGCACCATCTCGCTCACTGCTAATGTTTCATTTACTGTGACTACAACGAACATTCATTACGTGGGGAATTTAAATTTTTGCAGTACGCCGTTAGTTAAGTTGAGATTTCTCGTGATCTTTTATATCGTCTTTGAAACCTTTGTCGTATGCTGAATAATTAAATGACCTTACCCTTATAGTTGATTTACTGTAAAGCAAAATTATACTGCGAACAGTCAGCTACACTCTGAATAATAAACATTATGAGCAATGCACTAAAAATGCTACTTAGATGTTAAGTAGAATTCGGGAACGGAAGATTATAATTACAATGTTAGTAAATACTACACTTCACTAGCAGTATTAATTAAAATGTGGGTGCATTCCTAAAATTTCTGAAATCCTCTGTACCCATTGGCGTAACGAGCGTTATTTCCCTATTTTTTCCCTATACCCTGATCGGGATAGTGGTGTATTTTGAGTTAATTATGTGTGCAGTCACTTGTATTATGTTTGTTACTTTCTATAGAGGGTAATTGAGTATTTCTGTTAGTTCCATTTTGTAATTTTGTTTCCTTCTATCCATCTACTATGCATTTTCTTCTGTCTTTTTAATAGCTTATCTAATGACGACTTGCTGACAAGTCGAAGCCGGTTACGATCTCATTTGCGTGATCTGAAGCTGAAAAAATATAGTTTAAAACGTTTCGTTTACAAAACGACCATTGTTCTCCCATACGCCAATGCACCTAGTGTGTGTAAATAGAGTTGAAAAGTTGAATTATGTAACTTTTTTCGGATCGCTGCTCATAGAAGACAGACAGCAACTCTTAAGTCACCAATCCGCACACGTGGGCAGTTTTTCGCAGTGTCACGTGACGAACTTAATGTATTTAAAATGAATGGAGACTGCGTAATATCTCATATTTCGTTCTTTTGCAGCTTTCGTAATTGTCAGTCAAACCCTCTGCTCCACAGAGGCAGACGTTATCTGAAGGTTGAAGGCACATATGTTGAGCTACAATGATGTGAAAGGTTCCAACACGAAGAAGGAGTTGTGTGGGTAAAAACGAAAGTTGGCAGGCATGGTGCTACATCTGGAGGCTGATGTGTATTACAGTTTCTGGTGTGTTGCATTCGAGTGCCACTGGTAGAGCCGCTATGCGTCTGCAAATCAGGTTTGCATTATATACACGCTGTAATGGTCGTGAGCGTCGATTACGTTTCAAATTGGACGTGATGGCTTTAAGGCAACAAAGACTTAATTATCAGCACCTCCCATTGTTTGAACATGGTTGTGTAATAGAGCTACGAAAAGCTAAGTGTTGCTTCTGCAATGCTGCAGAAGACTTGTGAAACGTCCCCTTAGTACAATTTCTGAATTACTGTGCTGATAAACCTCTTACACTATTTGCTTTTCAAACAGCTGAGCAAAACTGAACGTACTCAAACATTCACTAAAGTGACACACAATATTTTTGGCGCAACGCAATCTGACTTTCAATAATCCCTACAAAACAATGGCCCTGACTAACATTAACATATACCTTTCACAAATCACTTACCTCACCAAAAATCTTCGTTACTCGAACTACTGCAATACAGCGAGCGCCACTACTGCCAGCTAAATAAAAGATTCAAACTACGGAAGGCACTAACTACTGATAGGCATAGTTAGCAAATGAAAGACTTTAATAGAGAACAAACAATGTATTTACCTCAATAGTGTTCAAAAGTAATAATGTATATAGCAGTTCATGATACCCAGTATTGCAAATTTCAAAACTCCGCCATCTCTCTCCTCACATCCACCACTGTTGGCGGCTCACCTCCAACTGCGCAACGCTACGCGCTGTTCACATCCAGCTTCCCAACACTACAATGGCAGACAACAATGCAAACTAAACAGCCTACTTACACTTGGCAGGAATAAAGCGACTGTAAATTATTTCTAGCAGCGGTGGTCACGAGAATGTACGGTCCCAAGCAGACCGGACTCGGGCAGACACGGGACACGGCCAAGAGAGGAGACCATCGTGTTCGGCGTATGGCTCTGATGCGTCATATTGCATCTGTAGCACGAGTCTGAGCAGGATTTTGCACCACTGTGTCACAACTAAACGTTATTTTAAGAATAGCTCTGCATCAAACGGTCTGTAGCGTGCATTCCACTGAGCTCAAATCACCGACACCTGCGACTTCAGTGATGTCCAACGAGAGCTCATTCGATGGCAGGGTAGAGGTCTGTTGTGTTTTTCGATGAAAAGTGGCTCTGTCTCGGGTCCAGTGACGGCCACATGTTGGTTAGAACGCCAATTGAGGTCCTGCAACCAATCTGTTAGTGGCCTAGGCACATTGGACTATGGAGCTATGGTCTAGTGTGCGACTTCATATGACAGCAGGAGCACTGTCGTGATCATCCCACGCACCCTGACTGCAAATCTGTACGTGAGTCTGGTGATTCGACTATTGTGCTGCGATTTATAAACAGCATTCCCCGGAGGTGTTTTCCGACAGAGTAACACTCGTCCACATAGCGCTGTTGTAATCCAACATTCTCTACAGAGTGGTATGCCTAAGCCTGCTCGATCACCATATCTGTTTCCAAGCCAGCACATGCAGGACATCATTGGAAGACAACTCCAGCCACAAACAGCATTCTTCGTTGATCCATTATGGATCGTGGGACGGCGGCTCACATGAACTTCTTGATGCAATAATTTACCAACAGCCGTATGTATTGTAGAAATTTATTTTATTTTATGAACTTCTATGTGCTACCAGTTTCGGCATTACATTGATGCCATCTTCAGGCCCCACTCGTCACAGTCGTAAAATCGCTATACACGGAAGGAGCCATATAACTGGATCCGTGGCCACCAAGAGCTGTTGCAGGACGATTGATTCAGGGAGTGGGGCCTGAAGATGGCATCAATGTAGTGCTGAAACTGGTAGCACATAGAAGTTCATAAAATAAAATAAATTTCTAGAAATTGTTGGTAAATTATTGCATCAAGAAGACAAACAGCATTATCCGTCCTTGTACTGACCGATAAAGTGCAACAGACATGTAACCCCATCCGACAAGCTGACAACCGACACCCGTAAAGCACAATTCATACACTTTGCATGCTTGAATTCAACATTGTGGTGGCTACAGCGGTTATTAATGTACCTGGATTTCACATTTGAAATGACTTAACTTGCACTTACATTAACTTGTGATCTTGCAGTGCTAATCACATCAACACGGATATGTTACCAAGCCAAATACATTCCGAAATTTCATTACTCTGTGTTAATTATTTTTGATGCTGCGATTTCTTCCGTCAGTGTATTACTGTTGTAAGAGAGCTTCATCATCAAGTATTGAGACTGCAGCTCCTTGCGTTATTACACTCCTGGAAATGGGAAAAAGAACACATTGACACCGGTGTGTCAGACCCACCATACTTGCTCCGGACACTGCGAGACGGCTGTACAGGCAATGATCACACGCACGGCACAGCGGACACACCAGGAACCGCGGTGTTGGCCGTCGAATGGCGCTAGCTGCGCAGCATTTGCCAGTTTGCCGTGGCATACGGAGCTCCATCGCAGTCTTTAACACTGGTAGCATGCCGCGACAGCGTGGACGTGAACCGTATGTGCAGTTGACGGACTTTGAGCGAGGGCGTATAGTGGGCATGTGGGAGGCCGGGTGGACGTACCGCCGAATTGCTCAACACGTGGGGCGTGAGGTCTCCACAGTACATCGATGTTGTCGCCAGTGGTCGGCGGAAGGTGCACGTGCCCGTCGACCTGGGACCGGACCGCAGCGACGCACGGATGCACGCCAAGACCGTAGGATCCTACGCAGTGCCGTAGGGGACCGCACCGCCACTTCCCAGCAAATTAGGGACACTGTTGCTCCTGGGGTATCGGCGAGGACCATTCGCAACCGTCTCCATGAAGCTGGGCTACGGTCCCGCATACCGTTAGGCCGTCTTCCGCTCACGCCCCAACATAGTGCAGCCCGCCTCCAGTGGTGTCGCGACAGGCGTGAATGGAGGGACGAATGGAGACGTGTCGTCTTCAGCGATGAGCGTCGCTTCTGCCTTGGTGCCAATGATGGTCGTATGCGTGTTTGGCGCCGTGCAGGTGAGCGCCACAATCAGGACTGCATACGACCGAGACACACAGGGCCAACACCCGGCATCATGGTGTGGGGAGCGATCTCCTACACTGGCCGTACACCACTGGTGATCGTCGAGGGGACACTGAATAGTGCACGGTACATCCAAACCGTCATCGAACCCATCGTTCTACCATTCCTAGACCGGCAAGGGAACTTGCTGTTCCAACAGGACAATGCACGTCCGCATGTATCCCGTGCCACCCAACGTGCTCTAGAAGGTGTAAGTCAACTACCCTGGCCAGCAAGATCTCCGGATCTGTCCCCCATTGAGCATGTTTGGGACTGGATGAAGCGTCGTCTCACGCAGTCTGCACGTCCAGCACGAACGCTGGTCCAACTGAGGCGCCAGGTGGAAATGGCATGGCAAGCCGTTCCACAGGACTACATCCAGCATCACTACGATCGTCTCCATGGGCGAATAGCAGCCTGCATTGCTGCGAAAGGTGGATATACACTGTACTAGTGCCGACATTGTGCATGCTCTGTTGCCTGTGTCTATGTGCCTGTGGTTCTGTCAGTGTGATCATGTGATGTATCTGACCCCAGGAATGTGTCAATAAAGTTTCCCCTTCCTGGGACAATGAATTCACGGTGTTCTTATTTCAATTTCCAGGAGTGTATTTCACTTCCTTTAATAGCTTCGACGTATAAGACCCTAGAAACAAAATTTCTTTGTTAAGTATGTCATACCATTTGTTTTATCATCTCTTGAAGTCAGTATAATAACTTATCCAACACCGTCTAAATAAGATAAATGGCGACATCTGTAGTAAGAGCAAACTCCGAGTAGAGCATTACTGTTTTCCTTGTATGAGCATCAAGTGGAGTTTGAAATGAGTGGTTGCTGAGGTGAGAAAAGCTGTTGTTTAAGTACGTAATCATAATTATTTCAATTCATCGTTTAAAATGCTAGGAAGGGACTGGAATAACGGCCGGTGTGGCCGTGCGGTTCTAAGCGCTTCAGTTTGGAACCGCGTGACCGCTACGGTCGCAGGTTCGAATCCTGCCTCGGGCATGGGTGTGTGTGATGTCCTTAGGTTAGTTAGGTTTAAGTAGTTCTAAGTTCTAGGGGACTGATGACCTCAGTAGTTAAGTCCCATAGTGCTCAGAGCCATTTGAACCATTTTTAGACTGGAATGAAGTGAGAGCGTACGAGCATATACAGAGATGTAGTTGTTGCCTGACCAGCATCCTGCTTTCCGTCTTTCATTCGTTCTATCCGTCCGGCTACAGTAAACAGTCGCTGTCACGGGATAACAGTGTGGAAAGCTGCCAATCTTAAAAGAGAGCCATCTTATCCCACGGCCACTATAAATATTGCAAAAAAAAATGGTTCAAATGGCTCTGAGCACTATGAGACTCAACTGCTGTGGTCATAAGTCCCCTAGAACTTAGAACTACTTAAACCTAACTAACCTAAGGACAGCACACAACACCCAGCCATCACGAGGCAGAGAAAATCCCTGACCCCGCCGGGAATCGAACCCGGGAACCCGGGCGTGGGAAGCGAGAACGCTACCGCACGACCACGAGATGCGGGCATAAATATTGCACTCTAGGAAAGTACGTCAGGGGAAAGCACAGTTACGCAGACACAAATATCAGCTAATTTTTTTCATTATACCAGTTAGGGAACAACCATTTCTCGAAACATTGTAAGACATGTAAAATACATGTTTGCCTGCTGCCTGTCAGGCTATACCACCCAATCCGCATGAAAGAAAACTAGCAGTGTTTCAAGTGGATAGCGAGACGATTATTACTTTTTCCCCTTGTAGAGTTATTGGTTTTCACAAGTGCCTAACGTCTATTAGTTGGAAAAATTTTCCAAGCGCCTATTCTTATGCTATCCCTCATTCCCATGGCATCCCTCTCCCCCCTCCTGCACAAAAAAATCCTCCCTCACCCTCACTTAAATGACGAGACATGTCTGGTGCACAGTACGCAAAAAATTTCGACTGTGATGGAGGAGATAATCAGCTCTAGATTCAACACGACCCAATAACTGTAGTAATATTCCAGTTTTAAATATTTATTTATTTTTTAAATTCTTAACAGACGTATTAAATAGCTGCTGCTTTCTATTTGGTTCGGTCAGAAATTCTGTTCTACAGTCTACATGCAACGTAATGCTATAAAAAATGATGTCATTTTATCAGTGGTTTATACGGGTACTAAAATATTTTGGGTACTAATTTACATGCTCCTTGTGACTTCCTGTCAGGATGAGAACATATCAGTAAAATATAACCCTCACACAAGGTATTTAAGGTGAAAGAACTCCCTGAACTATACAACAATTCCTTTTTCCTGAGAGATTTTAATCGACTTAGCGAAGAAGAGGGAGACTTGCACAACTTCTGTATCCCTTTTAAAATCACAAATGCAACAGTTCCTCTTCAGAGTGGACGGATAATTTACCACAACAGCTCGCGACGTAATTAAATGTGAAGGGGGTTATTGAACACTGATTTAAACAGTATTGTTTGTTAGCTTCTCAAACTTCTACAGCCGGCCGCTGTGACCGAGCGGTTCTAGGCGCTTCAGTCCGGAACCGCGCTGCTGCTACGGTCGCAGGTTCGAATGCTGCCTCGAGCATGGATGTGTGTGATGTCCTTAGGTTAGTTAGGTTTAAGTAGTTGTAAGTATAGGGGACTGATGACCTCAGATGTTAAGTCTCTTAGTGCTAAGAGCCATCAAACTCCTACCCCTGACAATTACACAGTGTTTAGAGAATTTTCCAAGCATGCACTCAGTTAAAATCGTCCCCCCTTCACCTTATACCAAAATTCGACCATCATTTCATTGGGTCTCGTTATGGCATTAACAAAATGGAATTTGTGGCTGTAATTGCAACAACTCTCAATGGGAAGATAAATTCTGAGAAGAAGGGCTGAGGAAGGAGTGAGGGAAATGGGTGGATGTGACGGGAGGTTCTAAACGGTTTACGTATTTTTACGAGTCTAACATTCTATAAGCTATTGTAAGACGCGGGAAAAAAAGCTTGGCTCTTAAAGCGTTGACTGGATGAGTCTGAGTTATAGACTAAGTAAAGCTGGGAGCAACGGATGGTAAAAATGTTTTCAGGACTCATTACGCTAGACAGTACATCTATCGGAGTAGGTTCGCGCTTATAGTACCGATAGTTATTCACGGCCGGCCGGTGTGGCCGAGCGGTTCTAGGCGCGTAAGTATGGAACCACGCGGCCGCTACGGTCGCACTTTCGAATCCTGCCTCGGGCATGGATGTGTGTGATGTCCTTAGGTTAGTTAAGTTTGAGTAGTTCTAAGTTCTAGGGAACTGATGAACTCAGATGTTAAGTCCCATACTGCTCAGAGCCATTTTGAGCCCATAGTGCTCAGAGTCCTTTGAACCATTTGAGACATAGTTATTCACGCCTTCGACAATATTTTGTCGGGGAATGGAGTGCGATATTTCTGAGACTCAGTATGTATCCTAAAAGTAATTTAGGAACTATCGTTGTACATATGTAACGTGTCGGTATCCCAGTGATAAGTGTGATACATTGGCTCATTTGGACAAGGATAGTCATGGAAGTGTACTGAGGTTTCTTATAAGGAATGGAACTCACATAAAGCACGCACGATTCAGCAAAATATCACTTGGAATGATTGGATTGGTATGACTATTAGCATAGAAAAAAATGAACTTACTCTGAAACTGAGCAGTTAGTTGCTCGTTTTGCAAATAATATCACAATATACATTTATGACAGTCTGAGGGTTCCGATACAGAGGGATTAGCAGACGATTGATTGAAGAGCAAAATGATTTACTTGGGTAGGTGTTAATGGAGTTGGTGCAACCACCTGTACAAGGAAATGTGTTCTATGGGTAACACTATGTGATGTGTGGCGAAGGGTACATGGTAGAACAGAAACATTTTTCTCGTTCCATCCATGATTAATATGCGGAGAGAAAGATAACACCGCTGTATGTGTGCGCATTTCTCCTTTACTTCTTTCTCCTCCTGGTCCCTGCTCGAGATATAATTTCAAGGACGTCACACATTTCTTGATTCATATTTCAACGCGGACTACTGGAATTTTGAGGTTGAGCTTTTATGCAATGTTTAGCGTCCTTTCGGTAGCATCTGCGTTGTAATTTTTTATTATCTCCGTGGCTTTCGCTCCATGGTTAAGGAACCCCTTAAGAAGTGTGCACTTCATCTTCCTGTCATCTCAACATCTGCAGTTAATCCAAAACTTACTTGTCTCCTCCAACGGAGAATCTGCTCCCTCGACCCAAACTCATCCTACTCCCCTCATCACCCCCCACCCCCCTTTCGAGCGAAGTGGCGCAGTGAGTAGAGCACTGGAGTCGCATTCGAGAGGACGACGGTTCAAACCCGCGTCCGGCCACCCTGATTGAGAATTTCCGTGATTTTGCTAATTCGCTTCAGGCAAATGCCGAAATGTTTCCTTTGAAAGGGCACGGCCGATTTCCCTCCCTAATCCGATGGGACCGATGACTTCGCTGTTCGGTCCCCTCCCCTCACACCAACCAACTAACCAACCCTCCCCCCACCCCTCACCGAGACTCCCTCGAGCCTCAGGAGGAACGACCATTCAACATGGAGTCCAACGAGCAGTGAAACTTGGTTTTCCACACAGTTGAATCAATCGTTAAAGCTCCAGTAGGTAAAAGAAAGGACCCCAGTTTTTTTAACTTCAACTGTTAAGTATTCCCATACTCATGTAATTGTGTTGCCTTTACATTTTCCTAAGCACTTTGAAACATCGTACATTGGGATCAACGGGCAATTAGAAAGTAGCTAAATCGTCTCACTCTCCGACGTACCTCCTGGAATTACAGGGAATTAATTAAATTGCTATGCATCATTTCAAATGGTGTCGTTGATATGCCGTAGACCTTTGAAAAATGTAAGTAACACTGCCGACTATTCATTGTGATCCTGTCTACAAACAATGCGTGTCGTGTTTGTGTGTGTGTGTGTGTGTGTGTGTGTGTGTGTGTGTGTGTGTGTGTGTGAGTGCGCGTGTGAGGCCGGGGAGATGGCCCGCGGCTTCCGGCCCTCGCTGTCGTAAAGCTCTCACGCGCGACTCCATTGCTCCAGCTCCAGCCGATGCCGTTTTTGTCAGTCTCGTGTAGACAACGGGCTGGAGCGCCCCTGTGAAGCCAGTGCTATCTCAGCTCCTGTATGAGGCAACAAATCCGTTTTCAAGCCTGAACATTCAAGCGGTCTGCATTTCAAATCGCTCTCTGCTACGAAGATAATCTGCAGGCTGCCTATGTTACACACATAACAAATACCCAGAGACGAATGGTTCTGAACATCGTTTTTAGGGTCCCATACTCAATCGGTAAAAGCGGATCACTTACAGGATCACTTTGTGGCATCTCTCTTTGTCCGACTTTTGGAAACAAATTTTTCTGAGGAGCAGATAGACGTATCCAGGTGAAATTTATGCCACATATTGAGGCCTAGGATCCCTTGGCGATGTAAAAAAATGAAGCATCTAAGTCGATGCAAACAAAAGCTACGGCCATTTATGTCACATATTTTGATAGTCGCAAAGTCACTCACAAAACTTTTAGGGTAATTTCCATTGTCCTAGAATCAAGAAATTTGCCAAGAAGCAACGGTTCACACAGCAACCAAAATAATGCACCGAAAATTGTTAATTAGGAATCTGTATTCGTTGTCAGATTGTCTGTCTGTCAAAAAAAAAAAAAAAAAAATGTTCAAATGTGTGTGAAATCTTATGGGACGTAACTGCTAAGGTCATCAGTCCCTAAGCTTACACACTACTTAACCTAAATTATCCTAAGGACAAACACACACACCCATGCCAGAGGGAGGACTCGAACCTCCGCCGGGACCAGCTGCACAGTCATTGACTGCAGTTCCCTAGACCGCTCGGCTAATCCCGCACGGCGTCTGTCTGTCTGTCCGTCTATTAAAATCACTTTCTCTCAGGAATGGTGAGACGTATCAAACTGAAATTTGTGTCACATACTATGATCTATGGTTCCTTGGCGACATAATAAACGTTAGCTGTTAAGTCAATGCAATCAAAAGATACGGACATTTATAGCACATATTTTTATACAAGCCTCTTTTTTCTCAGTAACGGGCAGACGTATCAAGTTCATATTTATGTTACATACTAACGACTATAGTCCTTTGGTGGTCTAGCTGCTAAGTTAGTCCAATCAATCGATACGACCATTTGTGTCACGTATTTTGATACTTACAAACTCTCTCACTGAAACCTACATGGCACATCCCTGTGACGTAGAATCATGAAATTTTTTATATTACAATCATATCACACGAAAAAATTGTTTCTTTTGTCATTTGTTATCCGACTTCAAAGTAGAAATTAAAACATTCTCGAAAGACTTGGAATCAGTGGAGCCGACATCTTGCCGGTATCAGTGGCAATAACACGCAAATTACTTCGATGTCTTCGATCCCAGGAATGGATGAGCAATCCATATACGGTACATAATTAAGTTGGTACGGGACCCTCAGAGCACGAGTAATACTCGAACATGGCCATTTTCGTTTCACAGTAGTTAAATTTCGCAGAATGTAAGCGAATTTGCTACGTAGTTAGATTTTCCTTAGATGATTCGAACGATTTTTTTTCTCGAAAAGATGTGCAGCGAGTCAGTTTGCGGGAAAAGTACAAGGGCTAGCCAAAAACTAGATTATGTCTTCACCTGCAGCAACAATGGACGGGGCTAGTGCGGCCATATTGTTGTCTGAGTATTTGTCCGTTCCGCCAGTACCCAGCCGTGCCAGCGTGAGGTTCGTGTCTTTTCTGGCCATGGGCCAATCGACTGGTTTTAACAAACAATTGGCCAGTCGATTATTTTTTCCTTCAATTGTTTTTTGCAGTGGAATGAAACAACCGAATGGAACTAGTCTCTTCGGCCACGTCAGCTGCGTGAATGTTTTCACTCTCCGGGTTTGAGTAGTTCCAGTTACATTCTCTTTCAGCTTATTGAGGTATACGTAATCCCTGACAACATTGCCAACTTTTTAGATACAAATAAGATATTTTATTTCTAGGAGATGCGATTGAAAAGCATATTTCTAAAAATGATGTATTTTTAAAATATATGTATCGCTTTATAAAAAAGTTTTCCTAATTCTAACGTCAACAACGGGTTTCTGATGTGTTTAGTTATAAATTTATATTTAAATAGATTAACAATAACTTGTTTATTTAAATTTATTGGAGCGCTTTCTTTCTCATCTCGTAGGTTTGCACCCGTCATAAATAATAATTTTCTTTCGGTAAATGCTGAAGTGATGTGAGCGGAAAGCTCATAACACACTATTTTTTTATTCTTTGATGACCTAATCAGTTGCTTTTTAAGCATATGATGTCAATAATATCACAAAATTGGTAGTCCATCTGTACCTATCACAGCAGCTGCCAAAATATTCGCATTCAGCGAATTAACTTCGGACGGCTGTCAATCGACATTAACGTCTGCTCATCCAGACGTGCATGTAAATATTCTGTCACTAGTTTCAAGTAATTTTCCCACGAAAAATATTTGTCGTCATTCGTTAATTGTCTTTGAATTCTTTTACTTAATATAGTTTCAGAATACGAATCGTCTGTGCAAATATTGTATAGCTCACTGAATTTATCTTGAGAGTCACTTTTTATCCACTCGTATCATTTCTCTCCATTCCACGTTAAACACATTCAAGCTGACTACTAAGAAAACGCCTTTTCATAAACCTGGACGAAATAATTAACTGAAAGCTACTTATTGGCATTCAACAAAAAGCAAATAACGAAATGGCAATAAGAATGACGACAGGTGATAACAGAGTGCACTTGACGATAATGAATTAACGACGGCATAACTGAGTGTGCGTGAGTCTTTTCATTCGATATCTCCCACAGACTTGTTTCACTCTAAAGAAATGAATGAATGGTAATCCCACGGATATATAATTTAATCGATTGTTTTCGTTCTGTTGCTCCTAGAGACGGTTTCGTCCAAAACAATGAATGAGTAGTCCAATCCATAAGTGGAGCTACAACCGAATTATCGATTGTTTACATTAGGTTGCTCGCATAGACTGGTTTCACTCAAAAGAATGAATGGATAATTCAGCCGACACATAAGGGTAGCCGGCCGAAGTGGCCGTGCGGTTGTAGGCACTGCAGTCTGGAACCGCGAGACCGCTACGGTCGCAGGTTAGAATCCTGCCTCGGTCATGGATGTGTTAGTTAGGTTTAACTAGTTCTAAGTTCTAGGGGACTGATGACCTCAGAAGTTGAGTCCCATAGTGCTCAGAGCCATTTGAACACAAGGCTACAACCGAATGAGTCGGCTGTTTTGATTCGGTTGTTCCCATCACTAGTAGTTTCTCGTCGTGTCACAATTAAATTTTTAAATATGTGCCGCAACTGAAAATCCCGCTAGTTGTGAATCGTGGTCAGTATTGCGGTTTTTTTTAGCAAAAAATCGTAAACCGACTGGAATTTATTGGCAAGACATCGTAATAACTGATGGTGGAGTGCATCAATGGTGGGTTCGACGTAATAATTGCCGAACTAATGTTCACCACGAAGAACGAGATGCGTGACCAAGGGTTGTGACGGATGAACTGGTCGCAGAAGTCAATGACAAAATTCAAGAAAACCGCCGATTCGCAAAGATGGAGCTCTCGTTCAGCTTCCTACAAACTTCACAAAGTCTGTTGCATCAAATCGTTCCACATATGCTAGATTATCTCAAATTCTGAAGTGCGAGAGCAGATTGCAGTCTGTGGAAGGGGGGCACACAAATTACCCACCGCCACAAAAAGACAAGCAAATGCTTGCAAACGTTGTCTGCAAGACTGTTTTTCGGAACAGGACATATGTGCTTCCTGTCGATTATCTTGAGCATGGCACAACAATAAACTGTTCTAGGTATTGCAAAACTTTGGCAGAAGAGCCAACACCGTGTTGCTAGAGGAGGCCGAAATGCACGCGTTTAAGCTCACGCAGACTGACGTGAGGTCTGGAACAGTTAAAGGAGTTGAGTCCAATAAATAAAGTACGAAGCTCTTGGAATACTTTAATCCACAATTGGAGAACATCGGTCTGGCGGTACAGGCATCCATAGATAAATATTAAATGATACTGGCCCCTTGCTAGGTCGTAGCAATTGACGTAGCTGAAGGCTATGCCAACTATCGTCTCGGCAAATGAGAGCGCTATTTGTCAGTTCCATCTCTAGCAAAGTCGTCTGTACAACTGGGGCGAGTGCTAGGACGTCTCTCTAGACCCGCCGTGTGGCGGCGATCGGTCTGCAATCACTGACAGTGGCGACACGCGGTTCCGACGTATACTAGCGGACCGCGGCCGATTTAAAGGCTACCACCTAGCAAGTGTGGTGTCTGGCTGTGACACCACAAAGAGCAATTCAGAATAATTGCACAGCAAAGCTGAGATGAAAAATTTTGTTCTTACACGACAACGCTTTACCAAGCACGGCAAATCGCACTCGATTCTTCCAAATGGGAGGTGTTCCCTCATCCACCGTACGGTGAATACCATCTGTTTACAAATGATGAAGACCTCGCTCGCAACGTAGTACTTTGACAACGACGCCGAACTGCGGAGGGCGTGGCTAAGTCGTTGACGTCTCAGGCGGCTGAATTTTAAGTCAACGTAATTTCAAAGCTTGTTCACCGCTATGATAAGTACCTGAACTTTTATGGAGACTATGAGGAAAAGTAGCACTTAAGACCGCTGCCAAATGAATTCAAAAAAATTCCCCGAAACTTTCTTTTCTTTTTCTTTTTTTTCTAATACCAAAAAGCTATCTAATTTCTGAATGGCCTACGTGTATAGTATTAGTTTCAGTGGATGGTCACGTGCAGGCCATTCCGAAGTTCCTAAATGGCAGACTGCCCTAAATTCAACATTAGTGAACACGTTATTCTCGACCCCATTCATGCAGCTACACTTAAAACTAGTTTTTCTTAAAAACAGTCTACTAGTTTTTAAATAAATAATAACCCATCTATAAAACTGAAGGATTGGTTTAGAAGAAATGCTTTTAGATTAGATATAAAACTTGCTTTGCTACGTGTCAGGAATTTACTGTTACTGGACAAATGATTAAACATTTTCGGTGACATATATTCACTATCTAAGCCGCTGAAAGCTTCAGTGTTAATATAGCTCATTTTTTCTTCTAGTGCTGTAGATATGGTTATCACTATCCTTCTAAAATTTTGACTGACTATTTGTGACGAATGCCATAGCGAATCTATACAGGATCTTCGTTCTAACGTGAGACAACTAAATATTTCGAAAACGATGGGCATGAAAGAAATGATCTAAGTGTAAAGTTAATATTAGTAAAGGGCACATCTGTCTGTGCTGGATGAACCCTGTATGGGATGGTCAGATTTGTGTTATCACATTGGAGCCCCTGTTATATTACATATTAGAAATTTAATACAAAGAATACGTGCGGTTTACTCAAACCATTGTTTTCCATTCGTGGTAGGTTGTACTGTAATCGATAACCATCAAGTCTACCTGTTTTTGCAGTTAAGACGTGATGCATTTGCTACGACATTTCATTTACTATGTAA
This sequence comes from Schistocerca cancellata, assembly GCF_023864275.1. Classification (NCBI taxonomy): domain Eukaryota; kingdom Metazoa; phylum Arthropoda; class Insecta; order Orthoptera; family Acrididae; genus Schistocerca; species Schistocerca cancellata. The sequence goes on along the minus strand of NC_064631.1, from coordinate 97,267,300 downwards.
CTGTAAGCCTTTGTGTCCTAACTATTTATTTTGATGTTCAAACGTTACTTTAATGTAGTAAATTTGATTGTGGAAAACAGTATTGTTAGCCGTTTAAATGTCTGGTTAGAAGTTAGGTTTAGAGTGATTTAGGAACAAGGAGATGGATGTAATTGTTTTCTGTTCCTATCGAGATGCTGGATACCAGCGAGTCCCCTTGCCTCTCACAAATGGGGCGCTTGATTTCGGTGAGTCCTCTTGCCTCTCACCATTGGGATGCTTTATTTCTGCTAATCCTTTTGCCTCTTACCATTGGGGTCCTCCTTTTTGGTGGAGCACGTGCGCCTGTCACTCTCACTTTGTGGACGTTTTACCTTATTACAATGGCTGTCGTTTATATTTCACCAGTAGCCGCTAGCTCGAGAGTTACGGTGGTTGGATGGAACTCAGAATTCAATCACCATGAGGGCGGGGTTCGAGGACGACTACCGAAATCCAGCATTTTGGTCGTCTGGGGACTCACCACAATCAACACTGTAGGGATCAGAAAACTACGTTACAATACAAGCAGGTTATTTGCAAAAATGTCAGTGTCTGAGCATATTATTTGTAGTGTAAGTTTCAGTAGCAGTATCAGCCGTAACAACACAAAGGTCTACATTTACATCATAAAAGAACTGTAGAATCAAATACGTCGGGACTTAATTGCAAGAAGGGGCCACCTGATATTTGTCGATTACAGTGCCACCTGCCACTAATGGGAAACAATGGTTTGAGTAAATCCTACGTGTTTTGGTGTATAAACCGAATATGCTATAAAATGAGGGTTCAAAATTGGTTCAAATGGCTCTGAGCACTATGGGAATTAACTGCTACGGTCATCAGACCCCTAGAACTTAGAACTACTTAAACCTAACTAACCCAACGACAGCATACAACACCCAGCCATCACGAGGCAGAGAAAATCCCTGACCCCGCAGGGAATCGAACCCGGGAACCCGGGCGTGGGAAGCGAGAACGCTACCGCACGACCACGAGATGCGGGCAATGAGGGTTCCTATTAGAAAATACAAAGTTGACCCCACCCTCACAGAAGGGGTGGTTAGAAAGAAGCCAGTTGTTGCACAGACAGACGTTCCCTTCACTAATATTAGTTTTCCACTAGATTTTTTTTTCGTACGATAGATCGTTTTCAAGAAATTTAGTTACCTTAATTTGAAACTAACACCCTGTATATAGTCGATGTGCAGTTAAGGTCCCTAACTGCTTGGGGAGGCACCTAGAAGATAATTGCAGGTGAACACCAGATATCATTCGCAGTGTTGTTTTTCTGCAAACAGTACTTCCTGTCTTACAGACAAATTACTTCAGAAAATTATTCCGTAAATCAATACTGCGTGGAAATGTGTTAGGAAGCTAATTCGTTTCTTTCCAGGGATAGCAATGATACGAAAACCATAAAAAAGCTAATTTAAATTGTTTGAGCAGCTCGCTAATGTCTTTCTTTAAGTTCAAGTTTTCATCAGTGAGCACACAGAAAAATTTGCAGGATTGTGTTCTGTTCTCTGCCTCCTGCTTATATACTACATCAGTTGATTGTTTGACTAAATTCAGAATATAGCATGTTTTCTCAAAATTAAGGAGAGTATTTTCATAGAGAAACTTCAAAATTTTATTCGTTATTGAGATTTATTGTCTGTGCTGGATCCATCCTGTATGGGACGGTCAGATTTGTGTTTTCACACTGGAGCCCCTGTTATATTACATATTCGAAATTTAAGACAAAGAATACGTGCGGTTTACTCAAACCATTGTTTTCCATTCGTGGTAGGTGGTACTGTAATCGATAACCATCAAGTCTACCTGTTTTTGCAGTTAAGACGTGATGCATTTGATACGACATTTCCTTTTCTATGTAACTGTAAGCCTTTGCTTCCTAACTCTTGTGCAGAAAGGAGTGCAGTATTCCAAGCTACCACAAGAACTCAAAAATCTTAGCAGGAGCCCAAATTCTTTTAAGTCTAAACTGAAGAGTTTCCTCATGGCTCACGCCTTCTATTCTGTCGAGGAGCTCCTGAAAGAGCTAAAAAAATAAGCGGGTTCCAGTGTTACATTGTTGATTTTCTATATTTAAACTTAAGACTTATCGCCTGAATATGTTTTTTTATATTTCATTTTATCTGTTTCTACTATCGTGTTGTAATTCCATGTATTGACTCGTTCCATGACCATGGAGACTTCTCCTTAATTTGGTCCCACGGAACAATAAATAAATAAATAAATAAACTAGTATCTTCTGCAAAAAGTGCAAAGTTCTGCTTGATGAATGTTTACGGGAAGGTGATTCCCATGTGTAAGGCATAAAAGTTGATACATCCTCTCGACATTGAATAGCGGAATAAAATCAGCTGGATAATAAACATTTACACATAATCGCAAAAAAAACCTAACTTACGTAATAAATGAAATCCCTAAATCCGGTTTGTACACAGTGACACCGAGAGCTCCGCCCTCCGCTGTGCGGGTCCCATGACTAAGGCGGCGCAACCGCGCATGTCTCTCGTGGAGCGTTGCTGCAAAATGTTGAGAATCACGGCGGACCATCTGCAACCCTGGACTAGGAAGGAATCAGTTCTTTTATTCCAAACACTTATGTCTCCTTTGCGAATTGAATTCATAAAAAAGTCTAACCCAACGTAATAAAAAGTTGATAGGTCAGAACACCAAACTACAGCACGAGGTAAGACTTGCACAAGTAATTCCGTTTGCTGTTTCTGCTGGTGATGATTGTGTGAGTGACGTAGGACGTGAGACGAAAAGAATACCTAAACCGTAAAGCGCTATATGGGTTAAATAGCGATGAACTTAACAAATGAGTAGGAATAATCTAAACAGGACAGTGTAAATGTGCTACGGTATCTCCTGAGCTGAATTTTCGCTGCATTAATCTCACAGCATTGGAGATTATGTAGTAACATTCAATAGTAATAATTAACCTGTCTCAATATAAACCTCTAACGTTAATATACAATTAAAAAACTACTTTAGGATTAACTATATGTACAAGGAGAAATAATTGAGAAATGTAAGCCGGGGAGGTGTAATGTTTTTAATTATCAATGGTATAGTATTAATCCTTTATCACTTCGTATAATAACGAAGAATACATTAAAACATTTACAGACTTGTAGGTATAGTGTAGGATTGACTGCGAGCATAAGAAGGAAACGGATTAATACTATGACACAAGATCACATTACTCACGACAGTCATTGATGACAGACAACTGTATATAGACAATGATGTTAGTTACTCTGTCAAACAGGAGGTTTAGAAACCACTGCCAAATTCGTTACACTTTCTAAAGTGATAACTTTGCTAGTGGTCTGGCACTATATTCAGTCTCTTACTATTTCGTACTAATTGTTTCTGATCCACATATGTAGTACAACCGACGTCGTGGCTAAATTGCTCCACATATTCTTTTTATGCCACTATGAGTTCTCCACTCTGCTGCCCCTTCCAATGCCAAGCAAATGATTTCTGTATACCTTACCACATGTGTCACAACACTGTCACTTTTTCTCTTAACTCATCTGTAGAAACTCTTTCTCTCCCATTCTCCGCTGAATATGGCCAGGAATTATAGTACTAAAATTAGCAGTGATAGTGCAATGTAAATAGAAACGTTGATGTCACAATCTGTTTTGCAAACGGGGCGTTAATCAAGATGTAAAAGAATCTTTTCCTAATGGGGTTCAGAGCAAGAGAGAGTGGGGGTGTGGAGGGGGTAGTGAGGAAGGGAAAGAGAGAGATCTTTGTCTGTCACTATGACGTCTCCCTTCAAGTGCCCCCTTCAAGTGTCAAGTACACTATTGCTTAGTGCCTTAAGACGTGTCTCACAACATTGCCATTTATTTTAATAATTGATCTCTAGATAACCCTTTTCTACTACATATGGTTACACATTACAACATTAAAATTTGCAGTGAAAGTATAATATCAATAGAAATTATGATGTCTTTATCTGTTTGGTACGGGAGAAATTAATAAGGGAGGGTTCGTGGACAGGGGGTGAAATACGCCGAAGGGGTTGCAGCCAGAAAGAAGTGACGCAGAGCCGGACTGACCTGCGACGGACAGCAGCAGCAGGTGCAGGGCCAAGGTCGGTGGCGCCATGGCGGCGAGGGCGCAGACGTCGACGGCGCGGAGTCGCGGGTGTCGGACGCAGGGCTGGCCTCCCCGAGCTACTGTGCACTGGCGGATGACGGCGCGGCCGCGGGCAAGCACCGACTGGAGGCCGGCGGCGGAGGGCCGCTGCACTGTGCGCGCCGCCGACGCCAGCGCCGCCCGCGGCCGCGTGCCCAACCACCGCCGCCGCCGAGCACAGCGGCGTGCCGTTCCGTGCAGTGCCGTGGCGTGGCGTAAAAAAAGTGCCCGCGCGCGCACCAGCCAGCCGGGCAGGCGCCGGGATAATTTTAGATCGGCCCCCGACAGATTTCCGTGCGGACCGCCGCTAGGCGGGGTAGCAGCTAACCGTCAACAAGCAACTGTCTCTATTGCTGCCCAAGAGTCTCACAACGCGTGCCTGCGAGGCACGCCTGCCAGAACGCGCCTCATCGGAGATGCGGATAGGGTGTCTTATAGCCCACTACAGACGGCATTGCTCTTCAAAGTGGGCATTACCATCGACTTCGGTATGAAAATCATTTCCGTCGCCTTAGCCCTCGGATGCATAACAGGGATCTTTTACTAAAATGTAGACTTTCACGGCCGGTAATGTCATGTCCATTATAATTATCCGGGATGTTATGCCGTGGTCGGTTGATGAATTCTGTGTCAATTCCCAACGTTCCGTCCCCGTCTGAGGGAGACATCTTCAAGGGGGTCTGTAGCTCGATGGAAGGTCCAACACACAGTAGCGAGCCAATTAGTGTGTTGGACCTTCCATCGAGCTACAGACCCCCTTGAAGATGTCTCCCGCGAGCCAATGGGTGTGTTGGACCTTCCATCGAGCTACAGACCCCCTTGAAGACGTCTGTCACAGACGGGGAAGAAACGTTGGGAATTGACACAGAATTCATCAACCGACAACAGCATAACAGCCCGGATAATTATAATGGACAGGGATCTTTTAGAAGCGGCAACTTTCATTCTTGCAAGAAACTGTCTTAAAATGTATTAATTTTATCTGATGTCTTGTGTAACCCTTGGAAATACAACTGACATCCTTCAGCAACGTTGTCAAATTATTGTTTTTTATATTTTATAAATTTTGCCTACTGGTGTAATACATACATTCTGCGAAAACGTGAATTTCCTGTATTTCGTTGCATTTGGAACTGTTTGCACCTTTATGCACTTCCTACAGACTTCTCTTCCTCGTTCGAACATCACCTCTCATAAATATACCCGGAAACTTTTTTTCTCTCTCACTCCATTAGGGGGAAATTAGCAGATCTCAATGCATAGTGTTGTCAAGACCGCAACTGGGGTATGTAGGGCACACCTTCGTACAAGTGTGATGCGATAATCAGTGTTGTTGTCGGTCTGAATGCAATTATACTATAATTCGACTCAATATTATTGCATCTGGGACTGAGTGTACTTCAATAGGCTCATGCCGTGTGCTTGTGTGCTTGCATACTGTGTGCTTGAAGCCCATGAGAATGCGTTCTGTTATTCTAACAACCAGACAATTTGCATGTGATTCAGATTTGTAAAGTATATGCGACATATATATAAAGCAATAAAGGAGTCTTGCTATTTGGTGAGCAAAATAACTGATGAAGGTCGAAGTAGAGAGTTTATAAAATGTAGACTGGCAAGGGCAAGGAAAGCGTTTCTGAAGAAGAGAAATTTGTTAACATCCAGTATAGATTTAAGTGTTAGGAAGTCGTTTCTGAAAGTATTTCTATGGAGTGTAGCCATGTATGAAAGTGAAACATGGACGATAAATAGTTTGGACAAGAAGAGAATAGAAGCTTTCGAAATGGGGTGTTACAGAAGAATACTGATGATTAGATGGGTAGCTCACATAACTAATGAGGAGGTATTGAATAGAATTGGGGAGGAGTTTGTGACACAACTTGACGAAAAGAAGGGACCGGTTCGTAGGACATGTTCTGAGGCATCAAGGGATAACAAATTTAGCATTGGAGGGCAGAGTGGAAGGTAAAAATCGTAGAGGGAGACCAAGAGATGAATACTCTAAGCAGATTCAGAAGGATGTAGGTTGCAGTAAGTACTGGGAGATGAAGAAGCTTGCACTGGAGAGCTGCATCAAACCAGTCTCAGGATTGAAGAAAACAACAACAACAACAACAACAACAACATACGACAGTCGAAAAAAAAATGGATATAGTATCTTGGGGTCCGCTTGAATTTTCATGTGCAACATCCTGTAGGCTATCTTGGTTCAAATTGTTCTGAGCTCTATGGGACTGTGGCCATCAGTTCCCTAGACTTAGAACTACTTAAACCTAACTAACCTAAGGACATCACTACACACATCCATGCCCAAGGCAGGGTTCGAACCTGCTACCATAGCAGCAGCGCTGTTCCGGACTGACTCGTCTAGAACCACTTGGCCATAGCGGCTGGACTGAATGCCTGTTAACCCAACAGTGGCGCAACGTATCGAATTTTTTTAACAGTTATTTCTCAGCACAAACTACTCTGCAATGCTCGTACAAGCTTTTCAGACTATTTCTGACGACACTGTATAGTCTACTTCTGCCATTACGGCCTTATTGGACCACTTCAGTCATTAATTTCCAGGTCATCTTCTTCAGTTAGTTTTCGAACTGCGCTGTATCTCTTGATTTTTTCTGATGCTTCATGTTGTTCCTCACATTTGTATATAGTTCGTCAGTTTTCGGTTTGGATCATATTTTTATGTTTTCCAGTGTCTTTCCATTTCCTGTTTTGTTCTGCCAATCGTCTAGGGTTTATTCTAGCTCTTTCATATCCTCCCTGATTTCCTTTATCCATCATACTTGTTGCTTCATGTTCCAGAGGTTGTCTATTATTTTTCAGTACAATCTGTCTTCTGGTGTCCCGTAATGTGACCAAATAAAGAGATCATTTTTTTCCCTTATGGTATTGTAATGGACTCGAGTTCACTGTGCGCCACGCTATTTGGCACTATCCGCCGTTGTCCACCTTTTGGATATTCCTTATTTATCTATATTCTAGCTATTCTTCTCTCTACTTTTATGATTTTGTCAATACTTTTTTTCTGAGCGACTCTGAAAAGTGTTTGACTTCCGTAAGTCACCTCTGGTTGGAGGCGCTACAGTCTGGAACCGCACGACCGCTACGGTCGCAGGTTAGAATCCTGCCTCGGGCATGGATGTGTGTGATGTCCTCAGGTTAGTTAGGTTTAAGTAGATCTAAGTTCTAGGGGACTGATGACCTCAGAAGTTAAGTCCCATAGTGCTCAGAGTCATTTGAACCTCTGGTTGAACCTTTGTCTTGCTATGTTTTAATTTAGTTTTGATTGATCGATATATATTTTTATTGAATGTGACCCATGTTAATTTTTGAGCTTCTATTATTGTGTTAATACTTTCTTACCATTCACATTTCTCGTTAAAATTTTGTATTGTAATTTCTCTTAGGTATGTAATTTATAACACTAGTTTTACTTTCTTATCATTTACTGTTAATTGCTAGTGGGTCAGCTACCATAATATCAGTTTGTCGGATAATATCTTGAGTCCTATTTTTTGTGGTTGCTATTTGATTTCTGATCTCCTGAATGTTATTAGCTACTAACTCTATGTCATCTCCGAATCCGAAGAAATTTAAGTTTTTTTTAGTATTTTAAATATGGCTGCACAACAGCAACGGTTCCACGTAATAAAATTATAAACAGCCGACCAGTTGCAATAGATAAAGAAATCTTTACCTAGGTTTCAACAAATTTAAAAAAACTGAGTCGCTTGTGAGCTCTGCAACATCCAGTTACTAATTTACATTTACATGACAAACCCTATTTTCAGGGCTATATTTTAATTTGGACAAATGGTTCTATGCAGATATTTGTAAAAACGACGATGATACATCAATCTATACTAATGTAAAATTGCCACCTTCTGAAGAAGACAAATTTAAATTTGTTGAAACCTAGGTAAAGATTTCTTTATCCATTGCAACTGGTCAGCTGTTTATAAATTTAAGTTTATTTGATCACTCTTTGTTCCAGATCTTATGCTTTTAGGATTTTCCTTGCACCGTTCCCTCATCACATACTCCGGTGCACAGCTGAAAAGTAATGGCGATAAACCATCTCCACGTCTAAACCATGTCTTAATCGTAAATGGTACGGATATTTCCCCTCAGAATTTAAGGTGTGGTGCTTGTTAAGTTTATTATTTTCATTAATTTTGGATGGAGTCTGAAATTCGCTAGTACCTTCATCACTAAAGATCTATGGATACAATCGTAATCGTTTTTGAAGTGTAAAAAGGTTGTGACTGTCGTTTTTGTCTTATTTTGTAGTAACCCATTGTCAATTTCAAAGTTATTATCTGTTCTGCGCAGCTTCCCCCAGGGCATAAATCCTAGTTCCAGTTCAAGCCAATACAGTATTTACAAAGGCTACATAGAATTCGAGACTGCCTTTGTATATACACTCCTGGAAATTGAAATAAGAACACCGTGAATTCATTGTCCCAGGAAGGGGAAACTTTATTGACACATTCCTGGGGTCAGATACATCACATGATCACACTGACAGAACCACAGGAACATAGACACAGGCAACAGAGCATGCACAATGTCGGCACTAGTACAGTGTATATCCACCTTTCGCAGCAATGCAGACTGCTATTCTCCCATGGAGACGATCGTAGAGATGCTGGATGTAGTCCTGTGGAACGGCTTGCCATGCCATTTCCATCTGGCGCCTCAGTTGGACCAGCGTTCGTGCTGGACGTGCAGACCGCGTGAGACGACGCTTCATCCAGTCCCAAACATGCTCAATGGGGGACAGATCCGGAGATCTTGCTGGCCAGAGTAGTTGACTTACACCTTCTAGAGCACGTTGGGTGGCACGGGATACATGCGGACGTGCATTGTCCTGTTGGAACAGCAAGTTCCCTTGCCGGTCTAGGAATGGTAGAACCATGGGTTCGATGACGGTTTGGATGTACCGTGCACTACTCAGTGTCCCCTCGACGATCACCAGTGGTGTACGGCCAGTGTAGGAGATCGCTCCCCACACTATGATGCCGGGTGTTGGCCCTGTGTGCCTCGGTCGTATGCAGTCCTGATTGTGGCGCTCACCTGCACGGCGCCAAACACGCATACGACCATCATTGGCACCAAGGCAGAAGCGACTCTCATCGCTGAAGACGACACGTCTCCATTCGTCCCTCCATTCACGCCTGTCGCGACACCACTGGAGGCGGGCTGCACGATGTTGGGGCGTGAGCGGAAGACGGCTTAACGGTGTGCGGGACCGTAGCCCAGCTTCATGGAGACGGTTGCGAATGGTCCTCGCCGATACCCCAGGAGCAACAGTGTCCCTAATTTGCTGGTAAGTGGCGGTGCAGTCCCCTACGGCACTGCGTAGGATCCTACGGTCTTGGCGTGCATCCGTGCGTCGCTGCGGTCCGGTCCCAGTTCGACGGGCACGTGCACCTTCCGCCGACCACTGGCGACAACATCGATGTACTGTGGAGACCTCACGCCCCACGTGTTGAGCAATTCGGCGGTACGTCCACCCGGCCTCCCGCATGCCCACTATACGCCCTCGCTCAAAGTCCGTCAACTGCACATACGGTTCACGTCCACGCTGTCGCGGCATGCTACCAGTGTTAAAGACTGCGATGGAGCTCCGTATGCCACGGCAAACTGGCTGACACTGACGGCGGCGGTGCACAAATGCTGCGCAGCTAGCGCCATTCGACGGCCAACACCGCGGTTCCTGGTGTGTCCGCTGTGCCGTGCGTGTGATCATTGCTTGTACAGCCCTCTCGCAGTGTCCGGAGCAAGTATGGTGGGTCTGACACACCGGTGTCAATGTGTTCTTTTTTCCATTTCCAGGAGTGTAATATCCGAGCGGGACATTCGACCTTAGTTATCTCGATTTGATTTGTCGACTTTTCATGTTATGGGTGGATTATAGCTGTAGGCCAATGTTATGGTAGTTCTTCTTTGTTCCAGATTTTTACCAGCAATTTCTGTAATGATATCTTCAGAGGTCATGCTGCATATCTCCAAATTTCCTCAAATGTTTGAACATTTTCAGTTGCTTTGTAGTTTTGTAGACTTCATGGATTGTGATTTGGGTTGTATTTTCTGCTGGTGTTTTAATAGGGGTACTGTGTGTATTTGCAGTAATTTTGGGGGATTTTTGCAACTGAATAATTTGTTAAATGTTTTCTACTAAAATTTCTGCATTTTCCTGTTGCTATGGGCCATCTTATTATTATTATCATCCTTTGACATTAATGTAGCAGGTCTTATACTTTGCAATACTCTCCTGATTTTGTTTTCTCGGAGTTTATTTCTAGTGTTACAATTATATCTTCTTGATATTGGCGTTTAACCATTCCAATTACATTTTAGGTTACCTTTCTTTGTTTTGTGAGTCCCAAGTGTGATTCTTCTGTTTTCTGACTTCTGTACCGTAACGAAGCTTGATGACCCACTGTTTTACAACACCCATCATCCACTATTTAGGGTTTTCCATTGAATTTACTGGGGCTAGTTTTTCAGCCATCTGTTTTATTAACGAAGTGTTTCCACTTCATCGTCTGTTATTTTTATATTCCTCGTTTTCTCTTCGTATTGCTTATTCTTTACCAATTAATGAGACTCATTGTTTCTCTTATTTTTGGGTTGAGATTTTTTCTTTGTCAGTGTGGTGAATTTAATTTTTATTTCTGGCATGCAATGATCTGATCTAGCATCTTTCCCTCTCAGAACTTTCATGTTGCAGATTTACCTATGGTAATTTTTGCTCATGCAGAAATGTTCCCATTGCGTTTGTCCATTTTCAGGTCTGAATGTTTCTACTTTTTGAGCTTATTTGGCCTTCTCTTGATGTATGTTGGTTTTGAGATCATGTCATTGTTTCTGCAGAATTCCACCAGTCCCATGCCACTCCTGTTTGTTCTTTTTTGTGCTGACCATTTCCCTGTTGTGTCTCTGTATATCTTTTGCCTTCCTATCTGGATGTTAAAATTTCCAAATAAAATTTTGTTGCGATTTTTATGTACGTTTCTTGTCGTCTGATCTTCAAGTTCCCTAAATCCTCTCACATCTGCTTTCTTATGATTTTTACCATTAGTTGCGGCATGAGTATTTATTATTATATTTATTTTACTTGCATTTTTTGTAGTTAGCATTGATAGCCTGGAAGAGCGTTATTGAAATTCTATTAGTCAGTTATTTTCAGATTGACCACAAATACCGTCCCAAATTATGGAAATTGCTTCATTATTCTTTTTCCTGCTATTCCCTTCTAACTTCTACATCCTTGTGATTATATCGGTTCCTGATCAGTGTTTCCACTGCAGTTGCAGTTATTAGAATCCCTTTACGATGCATTTCGTCTGGCAAAATTTTGACTTTTCCTGTTTGTATGATAGAATTTATATTGTGTATTGCATTGCAGCTTATCTGTCCTGTCCTGAGTCTAAATTTTGATATCGTGTCAGTCTTTGGTGTTTTGAGTTTCACTCCTCTTGATGTGTGTTGGTTTTGAGATCATGTCATTGTTTCTGCAGAATTCCACCAGCCTCATGCCACTCCTGTTTGTCCTTTTTTGTGCTGCCCATTTCCCTGTTGTGTCTCTGTATATCTCTGTATATCTTTCAAGTAACTGCTCGCCGTATCCGAGTGCTGATTTCCTTAGCAACTGGCAGATTTCCATGTTTCATTTTTAAAGGAAGTCATTCTACAGGGAGTCTGAAAAGTCACTCCCCATTTTTAAACAGTTATAACATCTTTATTTAGGAACCAATTTACTTAGAACTACTTTTGCTAGAAACATTTGAGGTTGTGTTTAACATCATTTTTCTTTCGTTGCAGTTGGAAAATGTCGCATTTGTTGAATGCGAAAGAACGGGACAAAATAGCAGTTCGTTATGAGGTCTGGGTTTCTGTGGTGTGAGCGCAAACGTAGTGGAGGGCTGAATGGGGGATCCAAGTCAAACTGAGTGCAAAAATAGTTAAAAATTGCCATTCCAAATTCCTAACAACAGGGAGTGTCGCCGATACAAGAAGATCACGAAGACCATCAACTTCGAGGACACTAGAGTATGTTGACAGAGTTCATGAAACGTTCGCTAGGAGCCGCAAGAAATCACTGCGCCAAGGGTCTCGTAAAACTAATTTTTCAAATTATGCAGTTGCAACGATTCTTAAGAAAGATCTCACTTCTACGCCGTGGAAACCGCATTACTTTGAGCAGTTCTTTCCTGTTGACTGTGACAGGAGAATAGAGTTTGGAGAAATTTTCTTGTATTGGAGCGATGATTGGCCTGAATTTATTGAGAATAATCTGTGGACTGATGGGATAGCGTTTCACATCGCAGGTTTTGTAAACAGGCTTAACTACCGTTACTAGGCAGCCTACAACTCACATGAATATATTGAAGAAGCACAAGGGTGTCCGAAGATGACATTATAATGTGGTATCACGTCATCTGAAGTTATAATGTTGCTTAAAATCCGTCTTGATTGCAAATGTTTTTTTTTTTTTTTTTTTTTTTTAATTCATATGACCGGTTTCGGTTCATTCAGAACCATCTTCATATCTGATATTTCAGTTACAGGAGTAACCCGTCCAAATCCAGCAACTTTCACATGCTACGTCACATCAAATGTGACGTAGCATGTGAAAGTTGCTGGATTTGGACGGGTTACTCCTGTAACTGAAATATCAGATCTGAAGATGGTTCTGAATGAACCGAAACCGGTCATATGAATAATAAAAAAAAAAAAATTTTTGCAATCAAGACGGATTTTAAGCAACATTATAAAATCACTGATTGCTGTTATCCCATAAGACATTATGTCTGTTTTTGCAAAATCATCTGAAGTTGTTGGTACTTTTTTCTACGGAACACAATTGTGGTGAAAGATTTCTGGAAATGTTGCAAGATCGTGTGTGACCAGTGTTCTGGCATAAGCTGTTGCTAGCACACCGGTCGGCAAAGATATAGCGCGAAGATCGATAGTAGGCGTTCGATCAAGCTTGACTATCGCGAGAGAGGCCAGAGACACACTGGCAAGTAACACAGTTCCAACCGCCCCCCCTCCCCCTCGACAGCATGTATTTAGGCCGCCGTCGCTGACTAGAGGCCTCAGCCACTAACTCAGTCACTGACGGGATAACTTACTGTCACTGACTCACATTCCAGTTGGCGTCTACCTGTTCAAGTCTCCAGCTACGACAGAACATAGCGTCAGACTGTAACAAGATTACTCACATTGTCTGCAAGAGTACAATTACGGATGAGCTTGTACCACAACACATGATATTTATTAAAGTTAAGTAGTAGCTACCTGTTCATGTAAACAAAGAACCATGTTAATTCAGTAATTTCACAGTGGAGCAACCGATAGCTTCATTTCACGCAGGACAGAGCACGTGCATATTTTGCAAATGATGCCCATGAATGGTTGCACTGTGATTTCTCAGGTCGTTGGATTAGCAGACGTGGTGCACATGAATGGCCCGCCCAAAGCCCTGATTTAACGCCTTGCGACTTTTTCCTCTGGGGAGGGCTAAGAGGGAGGTTTACAAGAAGAAATCACGAATGATCCACCTAACACGTTGCAGGCAGTAGTATCGCACGTACTAATTCGTTTAGAAACATGCGTAGTGGATACTGGAGATTATGTGCAAGTTTAAAATGATGTTAAATACATCCTCAAGAAGTTCTGTTTCTAACAAAAGTAGTACCAAGAAAATTGGTTCATAAATAAAGAAATTCTAATTATTTAAAAATAGGGGGTGATTATTTATTAGACACCCTGTCCGCCACCTGGGACAGGCCTCGTTAATTCTGTTCAGTGGCTTAGGAGACGATGTGGAACAACCACAAACACTGATCAGTCGGAACATTATGACCACCTACTACCAATCTGTATGTCCACTTTTAGCATAGATGCCAACGGCTATCCTCGTCGCGTGGAAGCACTGAGGCCCTGGTAGGTCGTTGGAGGGTATTGGTACGACATCTGCACACAGAGGTCACCTAATTCCCGCAAATTCCGGGTAGGAGGCGATGAACTCCGCCACGTTTGGAGACCACATCCCAGATTTGTTGGATAGGGTCAGATGTGGTGTGTTGGGGCGACCAGAACATCAATTGGAACTCTCCACTGTGTTTCTCGAAACACTCCATCATACTCCTGGCCTTGTGACACGGCTCATTACCTTGCTGGAAAATGCCACTTCTGTCGGCAAACCTGGTCGCCATGAAGGGATCTACACGGTGTGCATCCCGTGTACGTTACTCCTTGTCCATCATGATGCCTTGTGCGAAATGCTCTGGACTCATGGACGCCTACGTGAATGTTCCCATGAGCATAATGGAGCCCCCGCTAGCTCGTCTCCACCACGCAGAACAGATGTTCACGAACTTCGAAAGACGACGGTTCGCTACCTCCCATCCGCATGATGAAGAAGGTATCGGGATTCATCAGACCATGCAACGCTCTGTCACAGCACCAGCGTCCAGTGCCGATAGTCACGAGCTCATTTCAGTCGTTTTTGCCGATGTAGTGATGTTAATAATAGCACATGTATAGGTCGTCGGCTACCAAGGCCCACCATTACTTGTGTTCGGTGCACTGTGTGTTGAGACACACTTTTACTCTGGCCAGCATTAAAATGTGATTTTAGTTCCGCCACAGTTCGCTGCCTGTTCTGTTTTACTAGTCTGCCCAGCTTACGACATGCGACATTTGTAATGTGAGGCGTCCGCCTGCTTAGCTGAGCAGCAGACCCGGGTTCGATTCTCGTCCGGGTTGGAGACTTTCTCCGCTCGTGGACTGCGTGTTGTGTTGTCCTCATCATCAATTCATTCTCACCACCGGCACGCAAGTGAAATAGAAAACTCGGCTGCCGAACTTCTCCGCATAGAACCTCCCGTCCAGCAATGCCATACGATCATTTCATTTTTTGTACTGAGAGCGGTTTTAGACGGTCTAAACCCACGACGTCTGGACGTAGTTCGACATTGGTTTCGGCAGGTGTTGAAGACACTCACCACAGCACACCCGACAAGTTGTGGAGTTTCCGCAATGCCAATCCAGAGCCTCCGGATCATCGCCATCTTCCTCGGTCAAACTCAGAGAGATCGAGCGACTTCGCCATTCTACACACGGACAGCATGCTCGCTGATTCTGCATACATCTTGCGTGTGTCTGGCTACAGTCATAAGTGACTGACCAGCTTGATCATTATGGCCACCAACTGTGGTCATAATTTTCAAGGTGGCCAGCGCACATACATATATTCAACTATTTTATAATATGTTTGGAAGTGTTCACTCACCTTTGATGATAAGTTTGCTGTAAGGATTTATGCTGATGTTTGACACCGCACTTGAGAAGTATACATACACAATTATTGTGGGAGATGTCGTGTCCGGCCCACTCGTCCAATAGAGGGTGCCTAGGAAGTTATTTCCTTGGATAGCTAGACAACAATTCAAGCAGATATTATTAATTGAGTTTACTACAGTAAATTAAATTGACAATACTTCACTTTGCGTATTTGCAAAGATGGGTCCCTATCAAATGGCGTCTTGCGCTGTGGCTGAGCGGTTCTAGGCGCTTCAGTCTGGAAACGCGCTGCTGCTACGGTCGCAGGTTCGAATCCTGCCTCGGGCGTGGATGTGTGTGATGTCCTTAGGTTAGTTAGGTTTAAGTAGTTCTAAGTCTAGGGGACTGTCCCATAGTGCTTAGAGCCATTTGAACCATATCAAATGGTGACATGTAAATAGTCAATCTCCTTCGATATATAAAATTTCCATGCAAGCAAATAATACAGTTCACAAGTCACGGCTAAAGAGTTTATATGATGGCTCGTCTACTAGTGCGGCCGCGGCTAGACGGAGCGGTGCTTGTATTCTCTTCGTATATGAGCCGCACCTGTCATGGTGTCGTTCTAGTCAGCGTTCTATTGGCTGACGTCGTCTCACAGCCCTCTCTGCTGTACCGTTCCAGGCCGACGTGCTGGCGCTTCATGTTACGCCGGAACATGACACTAATGTACTTCTTATTAAGCAAAAATTGTGCATTCTTGGTTATTTATGGAAGCTACTTTCTCCACCACAACAGAAGAGCCAACAAATGAGGCGCAAATGAATAGGGCCAGACTACAGAGAGAGAGCAGCACTTGACAAGAACCGTATTACGCAACTGCCTGACGTCACATATATGGTTCCCAAGTGGACATCCGACCGCCAAACACAGACATAAGCTGACCCATCGCTTCACTCAGACACTACCAGCACAGTATCAACAGTATCTCAAGAGAACAGCAGGACCGTGGCTACAGTGGCCTCGAAGAAGATCCGGACTGGAGACTACAAGTGATCGTTGCCATCATTCACTGTATTCAAGACTAGACCAGAGTTAAAGACACTTCAATGCCAGTACATATTGACCCATTGCTATGCATAGTTTTCTTACTACCGTTCAGTAATGTAAAATCTCTCTTAATTATCGTAAATTGTTGTTAATCAGTGTCATCATCATCATTTTGCCTAGCTGTTGCCTAATGCTATTTGGCACTGGGATGAAGGCATACAGTTGCTCGATGCAAGAAAGCCACCTCACAACAGCAACTAGTTTTGGTGGTAGAGGTTTCTCTTCGCGCCACATAAGTATATTTGACACTAAGTGTATTTTGCGAATACAACAGAAGCAATGAAAGTAGCTCGGATTAACCACAGTAATGACACATTCATAGACACATAAATGAGAGCTACTCCTGACTCCAAAAATCTACATTGTGGACATATGCGCGCCCACCATTTTACATATGAATTCAAGCACCTCTCCCATCTCATTCTGTCCTTTCCCGACTTTGTCACCAAGTCGCAGAGTGGCTCACTGTTCTCTACCATGAACCAATCAGAAGGAATCTTTAAAGCAACCAGTTGCATGCCTGAAACGTGTACCCGCTTTCCTTTCAAGTAATCGTCCGCGTATGCAGTGGGCAATAGCATCGCATAATGCTTCCCAGAAGTTCCCCGTCACTGGTTTCCAAGTAAGTAATTCCTCACTGTGTGGTATTGGACTACTTTGCATTCTTAATGATAGCCAAAATTAAAATATAAACCAAAGTTCACCAGTCAGCAATATCGTTTCCCGTCTCATCAGATTAATCTCCCTCAAGTATACAGTCAATTGACCATAAATATTACACGTACACTGATTTGATGCAGCTGTCCATGACAGTCTGTCTGAATAACGTCATGAGAGAGTTTTTAAGAAACAATCTCGCCCCATATGCAAATTAGTAATGAAAGTCCCATTTAATTGTAATACGAGGGCAGTTCAATAAGTAATGCAACACATTTTTTTTCTGAAACAGGGGCTGTTTTATTCAGCATTGAAATACACCAGATTATTCCCCAATCTTTTAGCTACACAACACTATTTTTCAACGTAATCTCCATTCAATGCTACGGCCTTACGCCACCTTGAAATGAGGGCCTGTATGCCTGCACGGTACCATTCCACTGATCGATGTCGGAGCCAACGTCGTACTGCATCAATAACTTCTTCATCATCCGCGTAGTGCCTCCCACGGATTGCGTCCTTCATTGGGCCAAACATATGGAAATCCGACGGTGCGAGGTCGGGGCTGTAGGGTGCATGAGGAAGAACAGTCCACTGAAGTTTTGTGAGCTCCTCTCGGGTGCGAAGACTTGTGTGAGGTCTTGCGTTGTCATGAAGAAGGAGAAGTTCGTTCAGATTTTTGTGCCTACGAACACGCTGAAGTCGTTTCTTCAATTTCTGAAGAGTAGCACAATACACTTCAGAGTTGATCGTTTGACCATGGGGAAGGACATCGAACAGAATAACCCCTTCAGCGTCCCAGAAGACTGTAACCATGACTTTACTGGCTGAGGGTATGGCTTTAAACTTTTTCTTGGTAGGGGAGTGGGTGTGGCGCCACTCCATTGATTGCCGTTTTGTTTCATGTTCGAAGTGATGAACCCAAGTTTCATCGCCTGTAACAATCTTTGACAAGAAATTGTCAGCCTCAGCCACATGACGAGCAAGAAATTCCGCACAGATGGTTCTCCTTTGCTCTTTATGGTGTTCGGTTAGACAACGAGGGACCCAGCGGGAACAAACCTTTGAATATACCAACTGGTGAAAAATTGTGACAGCACTACCAACAGAGATGTCAAGTTGAGCACTGAGTTGTTTGATGGTGATCCGTCAATCATCTCGAACGAGTGTGTTCGCACGCTCCGCCATTGCAGGAGTCACAGCTGTGCACGGCCGGCCCGCACGCGGGAGATCAGACAGTCTTGCTTGACCTTGCGGCGATGATGACACACGCTTTGCCCAACGACTCACCGTGCTTTTGTCCACTGCCAGATCACCGCAGACATTCTGCAAGCGCCTATGAATATCTGAGATGCCCTGGTTTTCCGCCAAAAGAAACTCGATCACTGCCCGTTGTTTGCAACGCACATCCGTTACAGACGCCATTTTAACAGCTCCGTACAGCGCTGCCACCTGTCGGAAGTCAATGAAACAATACGAGACGAGGCGGGAATGTTTGAAAATATTCCACAAGAAATTTCCGGTTTTTTCAACCAAAATGTTTTGCATTACTTATTGAACTGCCCTCGTAATTTACATAGATAAATGTGATACACTACAGTGCCAGTGAGTCTCAGTAGATATGCCTTCTTGCTGGTCTCTGACTTTTAATTCATATTTGCATGTGATGTAGCAGTGCGAAATGAGAGCACTGTGAGGCAATGAGCAGGGCCGAGTGTCAGCCGTAGCTGCTGGAGAGCTGACCCCCAGGCACGAGTTCCTGGAAAGGACGCCGGGTGTGGTCTGAGGGTTCACAGGCCACTGGACAGAGACTGCTGCCGTGCTGTCCCGCCACAGGAATTCAGGCCGTAGTTTAGAAATGCGACAGCGTCCCCCATAGAGAGATGCATGGAGGAAATGCCTTACGACCAGGGAATGGAGCGAGAAATTCCCTCTTTTGCTGGTATCCACCTTTGTACGTGAGATGTCGCCAGGTAGCCTTTTTCCCAGAAAAACACATGCATACTCTGCGAATCACACTTAAGTGGTTCGCAGAGGGTTCATTGAACAACCTTCACATTAACTCCTTATTGTTCTGATCTCGAACAGTGTCCGGAAAATATGAACACAGAATACTGAGCCGTTCACGGCTCGCACTTATCCCATTTATTGTTTGTCATCTTCTATAACAGTACTGCCGCCTCGTTTTCTTATTCCATTTACTGGCCTCAGTAACTTCCTGCCTTACTTGCCCGTGAGTGGCAGCAGCAGCGCATATCGATTAGTGTACTGTCGTACCATCTCTGGAGCGACAGATAGTATTTCCGGGTTGTCGTGTGTCTGGCCGGTGAGGAGCCGACAGCCATTGCTCGCCGACCACTCGCGACACACATGAACTGTCCGACGAAGGGACATTCGGGGAGGACGACCGTTGGTTGGTCGTTCGGTTGTTCGAACATCGGCCGATGTATATTTGGTCCTTTTCCGGGCCTACCAGTTGGTCGGTTGCCGGGGAGCAACGAGGAAATCTCCGCAGCGCTTAGTTTGGCCGAGACCCGCGGTCGAAGTGTTTGGTGCTGCTCCCAATGCTACGAGGTCCGTGGCTCACTGACCCTGGACACGAAAGTTGAATTTGACTTAATTTACCAGCAAGTCACGACTGTTCACATTGTGTCGTTTGGATTTCGTTGTCGGCTGTCGGGAAATTCCCACGAGCAACAACATGTGTCTTCAAGTTGGCAAATTTTAGCCATCCTCGGGTGGAGTTTTACTGTACTTGGTTATTTGGAATTGAAGTACACGAGCGGAATCTTCTGCCTTGTGGCTGTTAACGTTCCGGTTGCCTGCCCTGGCCGTTGACGTAAATTCAGGCAGTGTATTGTCCTCATCGTGTTGTCGCTGTCCAGCACGATGTATAGTTTGACAGCTCAGTGTATAATTGATAGTGGGCGCCAATACTTTCTACGTTGTTCCATTGAACTCACTGTTGTGTGCTGGTCAGGTGGAGCGGAAGTTAACTCGTCGGGTGGTCCGTTGACTGTCTGTCGGTTGGGTTTTCGTCGGATTGAGAATGGTTGGGCCGACTGTCTGTCTCACCTTAGTGAGCGTTAGTGTTTGAATTCCAGGCCGACCCTCGGAAACTTCTGAGCGCCGTTGGGTGTACCGCCTTTTCTTATTTGTTCTTGTCGTTTGTATTTGTATGGCTTCTAGCCGATTTTTAAATTAAGGTTGTTTTGCCCTTAAGGCGTAGGATTGTTTGGGCCTTCAGCGTAATTAAACAACTGTTTTAAGATAAGGCCTTTTGCCTTTTAAAAATTCTGATTTTAGTTTGAGTCTTAAGTTATTGGCTTTCAGCCGATTTTAAAGTGATCTTGCCCTCAAGGCATGAAATTGTGTGGCGTATTCAGCTGGATGTTAAGTTCCAAAAATTAATGCTGTGTTTCATTTTTTTAATTTTTTTTGTCTCTTGTAATGTTTGAAATAAAGCTGTATGTTTTAGTGAAACTGAGAGCCGCTTATTTTGGCTCCTTTCCACAATTTAAACTAACTGTCCTGCCCTGTCCTGAGGGTTTAGCAGGACGTCTCTCTGGTAGCAGAGCGTGGTTGCACTTGTGCTTGCCATTCTGGATGCAGTCAGTTTCACTCTTGTTTCGTTTGTTTTCTGTGGCACCATATTGTTTTGGCTGTTACTTGTTTGAGGTGCTTATCGTAACGGCAGTCACACAGTGTCGGCCTCCTCGGAAAGGACAACCTTGTTTACGAGTTGGCAGGAAGGGGACAACTGACTGAGGGCAGTGTTCCGAAATTGGTAGCCCCTTTGCGCACTGCCGTTCTTCAGCCGGTTGACATCACGTCGGCGGTGGTGTGTGAGACAGGAGCGGCAACTGAATTTTTGTTTGAGGCTATTAAAGGCCTTGAGGACACTATTTGTCCTTTGGAGGTAACCCAACCTAATGACAGTCAGCTGCATAGGGTGGGGGCAGAGTTCATGCATCACTTCCAATAGCCCTTTCGTTTCTCAATTGTGAATAGTTTTTTCTTACTTGTCATCTTCTGAGACTTAGCTCGGTACCTTCTTCAGTGCAGGGATGTCTGGTTGCCTGTAGGCATGTGTTTCCTCTGTCTGGGTGGTTTCGAGTGGGTGAGACTGTTCTACAGCCGTGAGATGAGGCGTAGGGGAAATCAGATTAAATTTTTCGTGATCCGAATATTTCAAGCTTCACAGTTTAGTTTCTACTTCGCCCACCAGTGTGACGCTCTTCGTTTCGGTAGTAAGAGTTACTCTCATCAACCTTAAGGCAGTTACTAGGTTTTCTGCATTTGTAAGTAAATTTTCGCTCGCCACACCTTCCCCCTCCCATCAGATATGCCTAGAATATCATGTTAAATTTGCCACATGTTGCCAATCAATTGTTTATTTGTCTATGATTTTAGCATGTTAATGTTGCCACAAGTTGGCACTGTATAGGATTAATTTTATTGCAATAAATCAAAGACTCATACGTTATCCTTTCACAAATTTGGAGGGTCGATTTTCATATGTTTTATCGACGCTACCAGACTTCAGTTCATTAACCTGGAGTGTTAGCCTCTGTTGAGTAGAGGGAAGCAATAAAAAAAAAAGGGCCTCCCTCCATTGCTACTTCAAAATAAACCCCTTCGAACCAGTGTACCGCCATATTGTTATCAAGCCTTGTCGTTTCTCTACAAGTAGTACCCCTAACCCCCTCCAAAATAGCCCTCCACTACCAAATTAAATACACAATTATGCCTCAGAATGTGTCCAGCAAACAGGTCGTTCTTTTAGATAATCTGTGTCATAAATTTCGTTTCTGTCTGATTTGTCTCAGTACTTCAGTATTTATTCAATCTACCAAGATAATCTTAAGCAATCTTCCGTATCAACAGATTTAATAGCCTTGTGGTTCAAATGGTTCAAATGGCTCTGAGCACTATGGGACTCAACATCTTAAGACATAAGTCCCCTAGAACTTAGAACTACTTAAACGTAACTAACCTAAGGTCATCACACACACCCATACCCGAGGCAGGATTCGAACCTGCGACCGTAGCAGTCCCGCGGTTCCGGATTGCAGCGCTAGACCACCGCGGCCGGCTAATAGCCTTGTGGTCTCTTCTTCTCTGTACTAATAATTCTCCCCGTATCAAAGACATATAAGGCTACACTCAGACCTAATTTTTCAGAAAAGCCACGCCGACATTTAGCTTTATATTGGACATTAACACATTTCTCATTCCCAGAAGTGCCTCTCTTGCTGTTGCCAGTCCCCATTTTATATCCTCTCTACTTTGGCCACTATCACGTTGCCCCCGAAATAGCAAAACTCATTTGCTACTCTCAGTGTCAAATATCCTGGTGTAATTTGATCTGAGTACGTTCCATCGCCGTTGGTGAGTCTCGTTTATTACTTCGTTCATCACTGGCAACGTTTATTACTGTGAAAAACGTCCAGCTGCAACGTAATAAACAGTCCGCATAAGGCATAGTGCCTTTAATCTCGCCCATAGTAAAATGACGGAAGCGAGGAGCTTCATAGCGACTGTTAGACTCACCAATCTCGATGCAATTGGGTATTGTAAGCGAGCTGCAAGTAGTAACGGTTGTGGCCGAACAATGCCGCTATCTTACAGACCATGAAATTCTAAGTAGTCAAGACAATGTCCTACGGAAATTAAATATTATATCTTGGGAACATGGTCAGCATTACGTAGAGTGTTCTTACATTTCCCTGGAACCCAAATTGATTTTCCTCTTCTATTTACTGTCTGTAAATACGTTATATGCAGTTTTGTTTAGCATGAAAGGACACCCAAAAGCGGCCTACATCTCTGTCCAGTGATGGGTCACCTTTAGGGACCGACAGATAGTAAATAAGTTAGTCTACCATGTGTAGAAATAGGCCATCCTCACGATAAACAGTATGATGTGAACCGTGTCGAAAGAACGAATATAGAAGATGCGTGCACACACACACACACATACACACACACACACACACACACACACACACACACACACACACACACACACACATTGAAACAAATTGTACGGCAAGTTAGGCATTTACAACTTTTCTCTGTATAAATGACAACTTACTTCTACTCAAAAATCCCTCTATGGTAGAGCAGATTTGTTGTGGAGGAAAGTCCTTAATACACATTTTTACCATGGGTAGACTGTCAAAGGGTTTTATAGCTGCATATCTCACTCCTATCTGTGCAAAAAGTATATTCAGTAAAGGGTAGTGCAGATCATATTTTCTTCTAGTGTTGTAATGTGAGATCTCTGTTGCTATTCAACCTAGATGGATAGATAAGCTTGAAGCCAATGATGAAGTCCGCTTTCTGCACCGGTACGAGCAGTATCTCGTAGCCAGTGTATCAGTGATGTCTTGTGGATAGCTGGAGCGCTCATGGTCATGGTCGTAGTTCCACGCAGAATATTCTTCCAGATTTCTAAAAGAGTAGTGTTTCCGATAAGTACATCAAACTTCGCACTGGTTGTAGCTTGCATTTGATGGGCTATATTCAGTTTTATGTCCTGCTAATCCAATTATCTACTCAGAACAGCCATCTTAACAGACATTCCCTTCTCCTCCGATGCCAACCTTCATCAAGAAGGCATTCGTTTCCGAAAGCAAAAGCTTTTCCTTCATTGGATCACTATATATGACAAGTGGGCTACATTAACGACATCTCGTCAAGAATGGAAGGAAGATTAGGGTTCAACATCCTATCAACGACGAGACCATTGGAGACGCCCCACAAGCTAGATTTGGCGAAGCATGAGAAAGAAAATTGTCTCTGTCCCTCCAAAGGAACCATATTCAAAGGAACCATGCTGTCATTTGCCTTAAACGATGTTGTAAAACGGCAGAAATCGAAAATCAGGACCCTTGGATGGGAATTTTAGCCACCATCCTTTACATACTACAAAGGTATTCCTCCACCATCTCAGATATGCCACTGGCAATGAGAATTGCAACAAAAGGAACAAATAATTAAATTTTAGTTACGATGCATATGCAGTACGGTAAGAACATTACATAGTAAATTTCCGGGTGATTTTGCGGTAAACAGTGTGCAGAACGTGCCTCATATAGCTTCCAGTTCTAGCTACAACAATGGCTCTAAGACGTCTGAACACCGAACCACACTCAGCTTGGATGACAAACATGGATGTGTCATATGTGTCATTCCTAGCTCTTTCAGTTCTTTGTCAGCGTTCATCAGTCATTGTGGCTGACAGTTGTTTTGAGCTTGGCTTGTCGAGAGATTAGGAACCATAACTCCAGACGGTGAGGGTTCTGAAGAATGTGCTGGCGGGGGCAACAGTGCAAAGACAGCGCAGGTCAACTTGGATGAAATGGGGTCTTGTGTTCCGCTGTTGAAAAATAACGCCGTGAGGACCTCTGTGATAGGACACAGCCAAAAACTGGTCTCTGGGAGCGAGAGTTGTTCGCGTCAAATACCCAGTGGCGTCCTCCTATCCATTACACTAACTGTTGGGCTCGAATGATGACGGCGAATGGGTTACGACAAGTTTACTTCTCTTCAGAGCCTCCAAACATGGATAAGTCCATCTTGATAGTGTACGCAGAACCATGAGGAACTACAGAGGTAGTTTCAGTGACTGCTGAACGCAACAGTCGGTCGGTGAGTCAGATGAACCTCGCACAGAGCTCACTCACGGCAAATGAGGCACCTCATAGAGGCAGTGTGTAAGAAGTCAGCTGGCAGAGTGTCATAATTTGAGTGTGTGTGCCTGTAGCCTGCATTGCTAGTATTACCTTCTAGTACATTTAACTTTTGTCTAAAACTATATGTGTAGTGATGTGATATTTCTTTTAGCAGACAGAGTTTTTGAATTATTTCTCCTTCTTGTACTTCCCTCAGTGTAAAAAAAGTAAATTAAAAAAGGCTTCGTTTAAATAGACTGAGGCATTACACATTATAAAAGGTAAGCCATGTCTCCGCAGTATCCTATCTTTCAGGAGTGCTAGTTCTACAAGTGTCGCAGAAGAGCATCTGTAAAGTTTGTAAGGTAGGAGACGAGATACTGGCAGAAGTAAAGCTGTGAGGACCGGACGTGAGTAGTGCTTCGGTAGCTGAGATGGTAGAACACTTGCCCGCGAAAGACAAAGGTCCCGACTTCGAGTCTCGGTCGGGCACACAGTTTTAAAAACATCCCCCCAGGCTATGGCTAAGAGATGTCTCCGCAGTATCCTTTCTTTCAGCAGTGCTAGTTCTGCAAGTTTCGCAGGAGAGCTTCTGTAAAGTTTGGAAGGTAGGAGACGAGAAACTGGCAGAAATACAGCTGTGAGGACCGTGCGTGAGTCGTGCTTCGGCAGCTCAGATGGTAGAGCACTTGCCCGCGAAGGGCAAAGGTCCCGAGTACGAGTCTCGGTCGGGCACACAGTTTTAATCTGCCAGGAAGTTTCATATCAGCGCACACTCCGCTGCAGAATGAAAATCTCATTCTGGAAACATCCCCCCAGGCTGTGGCTAAGCCATGTCTCCGCAGTATCCTTTCTTTCAGCAGTGCTAGTTCTGCAAGTTTCGCAGGAGAGCTTCTGTAAAGTTTGGAAGGTAGGAGACGAGAAACTGGCAGAAGTACAGCTGTGAGGACCGTGCGTGAGTCGTGCTTCGGTAGCTCAGATGGTAGAGCACTTGCCCACGAAAGGCAAAGATCCCGAGTTCGAATGTCGGTCGGGCACACAGTTTTAATCTGCCAGTGAGTTTGATAATAAAATAATTTTGAAAATTTCAGATATTTTCTTCAAAAGTAAAGCAAATATGTATAACACAACACAAAGCTGGTTGACTCTCCTTTGAAATAATTTCTTATTATATGTTTTATAACATATGTAAATAAAATAGTGCTCAAAAATTTTGGTTGTGATTCAATAAATTGTAATGTTCTCTGAATCACAAATAAAATAAATTTCTGTTATATTTCCTCAGTTTTGATGGCACCTCGCTCTTTCTTAATACCAAAATTTTCTCTTTAACCATCAAGACTTGTTTCATCAACTGGTTCTTGTGATAGAAAATGACCGTCAGCATACAATACTTTATTACCACTATCTTCCACATGTAACTATTTTTGCAGTCTCAGTTATCTTAAAACTTTGCTTAACTCAAAAAATTTCACATTCAATCAGCATTTTTCTCATGGCTATGAGAACTGCAGAAAGTACAATACGAACATTGAATATATTGCTTCATGTAAACATATACTGTTTGACATGAATGAACATAACACATCACAATTTAGAACAATATATCGTAACTCATTCTATCGTTACCCACGACATCATCAATAAAACCACCATTATAATCTCATCATCAAAAGAATGATCATTCTCATATCGTCACCTATTTCAATATGATTTCAACATCTCCACGATAAGGGATGACAGCCAAAACAGTTTCAGGATAAAGATTTATTAAAATTCTTGACCAAGGTTTCAGTATATATAAATATACCTTCGTGAGAAGTAAAAAACCCTGAACAGGAAGACACTTTCTTTAGCAAGACCTTAGCATCGGAAATGAGAAACACTAAAGCTTAAGTAACAGTAAAATTACCAGAGTAATACAGGCACAAAATCTGTTAGTTACTTATTAAAATTACATCATGCAATGGAGATTAATAAAACAATTGTGCCAAAGGCGTCGTCAATAATTAAGACATCTTCTCCATTTGTACAACATGATTATGGGCACAGGGTCAATGCGAACAGTTTAGCACCAGTACTTCGCCTATGAACTGTCGAGATGAGAGTGTGAAAGCACTAGGGTAGATGGTTTCGCCGAGAGAGGGCACTTGTGCTATGTGCCAAACACTCGCACATATTAAAATCCATGGGTACCTACATAAGCGCATCAAAATTATTAAAAGTTGTGCTAATTCGAACCTTCTGTCTTAATAAATAAAACCTCAAACCATTTAAAAACTTTTATGTAAAATAGAGAATATGGAACCAATTTACCTGTGTCCTACTGTCAAACAGATGAAGCTTGCGCTATGGAATACATCTAACGAGAGAGGGCACTAGTGTAATGCGCGAGAATCTCGCGTAACGTAGGCGGTGAAATACATACTAGCGAAAACAACCAAAATGTTACAGTAAAGCGAAACCATCTGTCGTTGTGAATAAAAACATACTAGTCAATCAACCACACATATAAATCGAAAAACACAAACAGCAAACATAAAAAATACGTAAAATCCCAACAAGACAGGAAAAGCGCATTTCACCGGCATCAACAAGCAAGAAAACTAACTTCTAGTCAGCCAGACCACATTACATTAAGGCAAGGAGGGGTTTGAAACTGTTTAAAAATTTTTGTTTCTAAGCTGCACCTGTTCATTGAGAACAAAACCATCTTTTAGAGACGGATGCTTGAAAATCTCTAATTCTGCGAGCAAGTCCAGTTTGTAACCCTTATTAGCTTCATGAAGCAATTCTACGTTATCCAGTTTACGTGGCGTATGCTGTAAGAGCCATAGATGTTCGGCAAACGTGGAATTATGTACGTTTTCCCCACTTTTACCTAGCATGTGTTCTTTATACCTTACTTTAATGGGTCTACCTCTCTGTCCAATGTAATACTTTGGGCAGTCGTTACAAGTATTTTTGTATACACCGGATTTAGTGCCAAGTTCTTCCCGTGTTCCAATAGTATGAATTACTCTTTGTTTCAGGCTATTATTTACGGAAAAGCCAACTCTGTAAGCGTGTTGTTTCTGTAAAAGTGTTCTTATCTTATATGATACGTTACCCAAAAATGGAATAGAAATAATGTTACTACCCTAATTCTTTTTCGCCCTGTTATCTCCTAATGTTGAATATATTACAGATGTTTTTTTCTTAACAATTTGGTCAATTACTTTAGGGTCGTATCCATTGTTAGTAGCCATTGATTTTAATATAGATATTTCTTTTTCTAAACAATTCTGTTCTAAAGGTGTGTTCACAGCACGATGAACTGCAGAATGAAAGAAGGCCATTTTGTGAGTTTCAGGATGACAAGAATCTACTGGGATAGTATTATCAGAAAATGTTTTTTACGAAAAATATCGAAGCTAATAGTGTTATTAGATAACTTAAGTTTCAAGTCAAGGAAGTGGTGTTCTGTCTCATTGTTTTGTATGTCTTTTGTGAAATTCATTTTTTCGTGAAAACTGTTAAACGCATGAAACAGTTGTTGTAGATCTAGGTCACTCCCTTGAAATATTATGAGTACGTCATCAACATAACGAGCATAGAAAGAAGTCATATTACCCAATACAGGATTATTTTTTAAGAAATTTTCTTCTAACGCATTCACAAAGATGTCAGCTTAGATACCAGCTTATGGGCAACCCATGGCTAAGCCGAATGGTTGCTCATACATTTTGCCATTAAACTGAAAGTAATTGTAATCTAGTACAACCTGCAGTAGTGACATACGTTCCGACAATTTCAACTCACTTAAATTTCAATGTTGTCTAATGTTATCCTCAATAATCTTAAGAGTGATATCCACTGGAACATTAGTGTATAAACTTACGACGTCAAAAGAAATCAAACGAGAGGAGGAAGTGATCTCTACCACTTTTAGCTTATTTATTACCTCAGAACTATTTTTAACAGAATAATTGTTTCCAAAAACAAAGGCTTATTTCATTTTAGTGTGTAAGAATCTCGCTAATTTATGATGTGGACTCTTTTTTCCGTTAACGATCGGATGAATTGGGTGTTGACTTTTGTGTACCTTAAACTGACTTCTAAGGGTAGGTCCTCTAGGGCTCATAATAATTAAAGTTTTCTTTTGAAACTTTTTCATAAGATGTTTAGTTTTTCCTAAAATATCCCTAATTTGCTTCCGTAATATAAGGGTAGGATCCTGCTCGATTTAGAATATCGCATTTTCTTCGAAAAAAGCCGAAGTTTTAGCAATATATTCACTATTATAGGCTACAACAAGCGAATTTCCTTTACCACATTTAGTAATAAGAGACTCATTTTTTAATTTACGGTTAATACCAGTAACAATGCTACCCTCTCTGTTTTAAGTCATTGTTTGTACCGAATTGACCTCTCTAAAATTACGCTACATTCATGAGCCATCCTATTTTGTTGGGATTTTTCTGTTTTTAGAGTCAAGACCAACTTTAAGGTCAACAATAAAAGGGCATGAAATTATATTTAAAACCTCTCGCTAGCATGGCGCTTTCTTGAGGAGTAAATCTTATGGAAGTTTTATTTAGTACTCTGTCAAAAAATTTGTGTTCGCAATCGACAGTTCTTTGTGCACGAACAATAAATCTTTATCCTGGAACTGTTTTGGCTGTCATCCTTTGTAGTGAAGAATTTCAACAGTTGCTGTTTCAGCCATGTTTAAAATTTCAACATCTCCTGATGATCCTCTAAATATGGAGACTGATTCAGTACACAATTCTCAAATTAACGTCTGGACATTGCAAAAATGCTCTGAGCAAAATGTATCTACACTCAACCTACGATCAGTTCCAGTAGATGTATGCAGATCATCTTAAATATGAAATGTAAAACCCCATATCCCTTCTTTCAACAACAACATTTTCTGGAAAAATGAAACTGAAATATAAATTGTTAATTTACATAAAATTTCTCCTTTATGTTACCAGTTCAAACTTCTTAGCAACGTGTAAGGTTTTTCAAAATGAATAAAGTGCTGATAGTAAATTTTTCATCTCACAATAATATCCAACAAGTTTGACCTATCGTTCAGTAGATAATTGTAATAGTTAAAACGTTTTCACAGTGATGGTACAACAGTTCCTAGAATACCTTCAAAATCATGTACAAAACGTTGCATTTAAATATGCAACACAAAAATCCCAAAATACTTTAAATGAAATCACTTATTTAAATTTATTTGCAAAATTGAATGAATGTGATTCAAAATTCATTTTAAAGCAATGCAATGCTTCCCAAATACACCAAAAATTGTCAAAAAGGAAGAATTCTGATCAAAACAGCTCAAAAATTTTATTCATGTAGTTTGCTGTCACAGTAAATCAGACCAAAACAAAGCACATCTAGTACAAAATCTTTAAGGAATAATTGCAACCCACAACAGGAGACGGCACATTACATTTCAAATCGTGTATTAGTTTTCATATAGTGACATAATTCATTGAAGAAACTTCCTTAATTTCGAAGGGGAATGGAACAGTCCAAGTATGATTCTTTCATGCAAAATTATTTCTTAATCCCAAAATAATAAAATGTATATTCCCCTTTCAAAACTAGTCCTCACATAGCAAGCATAAACGTAATAATTTTACTATTATAGAAACACAAATACTTAAAACGTTATGTCATGTCAATTTCTTTTTCAGATAGACTGAAATAGATACTAATTTTAATACAGGAATAAGGAAAAATTTTAATCGCAAACAAAGTAGCAATTAAACTTCAGAGACAAGACTCAAGTTTTCATAAAACTTGTCTCAACATAATATAATTCCTAGCGTTCATTCTTCTACAATATAGCCAAAGTTATTAATACTAACTAGAAAATAGGCAAAAGCATGTAGAAAATAGTGCAGCATTAATCCTAGCATAATGTATGGCAAAATATTAAATTATTCTTTAATATTTAAATAGCACAAGTATATTAATTAATAAAGTGCAATTTAGTATCTTGAAAATTTTTCATCATCAAAACATGTCTTAATTGTCCATAAGAAACAAAATTTTATTACAGCATTGTACTTTTTCTGAGACACATTACTCTCCTGGCGTTTTTTTTCCACTCTTTACTGCCGCATGCAGTGGTGCGTTTCCCATTTCAATGCCAAATCAAAAGATAATCCTGCAATTAAATTTTCCATAACATTACTGTTAGATGTTACAGTTAGCTTTCCCTTACTTCTGTTACCAAACCAAAACTGTGTACTTTTCGAGCAATGGCACACATTATTTTACCTTCTCAGAGTGCAGTAATTCTTCCCTTCAATGGACCTGCAAAATCATTTGTTCAATGAAAAATGCTAAAATTTTCAACAGAATCTAACATTTTGCAAAAGTCAAGATCATTTGACGTATAACAGTGTTCATTTGAAATGTTACTGAACTGTGGACGAAATTGCTCCTGATGTTTATCACACTATGAATCCACATTTTATTACATAATTTGTACAATTTTTCCCATACAGAACCATTTTATCAAATCTTGTACATAAAACACCACTCTCTACACATAGTCAGAACCTCATTTGTTGCTGGAAAATCACATATCTCCTTTCCATACCCATGTACTATGTGACTGTCTTTCAAAACAAAAGGCTACCTTCTGCATCAAAACTAACCACTTCACTCAAAACATTATCAGCTTCTGTGTCATTACATGAATTAGTTAAATTTTCTTCTCTACTAGCTACATCAGATATATCAAGAAAAGGATTAGTTTCAATATTCAGAACAGATTCTCAGTTTTATGTGGTCTCGTTGTCTCTGTAGAGCTGTGCCATAGGAAACCGGGGGGGGATCTTGTTTGGTATCCAATATCCTCTTTCTATAAGACAAACTGCAGGCTTAGATAATTGGGTTCTTTATTCATAAGAATGGAAAGTTTACTTAACCCAAGACATTCATTGGGGTACAACCTCTTGTGCATAGCCCACGGTGAAGTACAAAGTCCGCTATGTTCACAGTTATGGTTGCTATGTGCTGCCTGTCTCTGTGTTAGCGGCGGAGTTAAGTTCATCTGTTATTCCTGCTGAGCTGTGACTGATGACACTGGAACTTACTCGGTGCGATAGACTAACAGACTCGTCCTCCAGTCCGTGGTGGCGATCCTAAATACTGGAGGCTGAGAGGTTGTTGGCGGAATGTTTCCTACGAGTCTATTGGTGACTATCGTCTCCCAACCTCCGACACATTACGTGCTGGCGCCAGCGTACGCCAGCAAACTCACTTTGCTACATTTTTACTTTCAGCGTGCTCACTCTCAGTGTTAATTATGTCATCAGTTCTACTTGCTTTTAATATTTCACATCTTACTCAGTCATAACCAAGAACCAAAATTCTGATGGTCTCTGAATCATGTCCAATTACCGAATAATATATTTATGTGAGTGTATCGAGGCATATTGAGCATATCGAAAATCAGCTTTTGATCAGTCGCGTTGTAAGTAGGCTGTTTATGTTTTCTTATTGGCAAAGTTACGTAGCGCTCTATATGAAAATCACTGGCTGTGCTGTGTGCAGTCTGTGGCTAGTTTGCATTGTTGTCTGCCATTGTAGAGGGGCAGCTGGATGTGAACAGCGCGTAGCGTTGCGCAGTTAGAGGTGATCCGCCAGCAGTGGTGGATGTGTGGAAGGAAATGGCGGAGTTTTGAAATTACATATATTATGACTTTTGATGATATTAAAGTAAATACATTGTTTGTTCTCTATTAAAATCTTTCATTTGCCAACTATCCCTATCAGTAGTTAGTGCCTTCCGTAGTTTGAATCTTTTATTTAGCTGGCAGTAGTGGCGCTCGCTGCATTGCAGTAGTTCGAGTAACGAAGATTTTTGTGAGGTAAGTGATTTCTGAAAGGTATAGTTTAATGTTACTCAGGGCCATTCTTTTGCAGGGATCTTTGATAGTCAGACTGCGTTGCGCTAAAAATATTGTGTGTCAGTTTAAGCACAGTCTTGTATAATTGTTCTAAGGGGACGTTTCAGCGTTACAACCTACCAGAGCCGATGATCAAGGCACAGCATATGTGGTGACTAAAGCCTCGCTTCCCCACTACTGGCATCTGTAATACGCTGGACACAGCGTTTGTGTGCAGCTTGATACTCACATCCAGGGTCCAGTAATGAGCACACAGTGTATCGTGATCGACGCCAGCATCCCCTGGTCCCGGAACCCTCACAGTGACAAACAGTGAACTTCTTTACAATCTGCGCAAATGTCACATCCAGAGTCGAACAATCAAAGTGCGGGATATGTTGTGCTCTAAGCCTCCCTCCCCTGCTACTTAAGAACTGATGAATGACATTGATGAGAACGAGTCGTAACCAGGAAATATTTATAACCGATGGCACTGTACTGAACAAAGACCTGCACTGAGAAAATACATTTCTCCAGCTTTAATATGGAACTTACAGTATCATTCTTGTAGTCTGTGTTATCTGTGTTTCCATATGGTTAATATGTTTATAATTAAAGCTATAGGTGGAGAGAAAACAGTTTATAACCATTCTTGGTCTGGAAGGTTTATTTTTCCACCAATAAACTTATGCATATGCTTCTACACCCACCCACCCCCGACCCCACATTCCAATAGGAAAATGTACAGAACAGTATTAAGATTTTTAAAGCTCAGCGCAGCAACTGCGAGGTATTCTGTTTGAATTTACATTTTAATGGTATTGTGTACCATTGTGTACTGTCTTAGGGTTACATCCATTGTCTTGTGTTATGTTGATGATGGTAAGTTTTTCTTGAGAGTTATTTCTACTTATAGATGTTCTGCAAGTCGGTATACTATACATTAAGATGACAGAAGTCGTTGGATATCACCTAATATCGTATAGGGCCATCTTTTGCCCGGAGCACTGCAGCATCTCAATGTAGCATGGACTCAAAAAGTCACTGGAAGCCCGTTGCAGAAATACTGAGGCATGCCGCTGCATAATTGCGAAAATGTTGCCAGTGCACGAGTTTGTGCACTAACTGACCTCTCTATTATGTCCCATAAAAGTTCGATGAGATTCATGTCGGGTGACGTGGGTGGCCAAATCGTCCTCCCGAACTGTCCAGAATGTTCTTTAGACCAACTGCGAACAACTGTGGCCAGCTGACGTAGTGTATTGTCATCTATAGACATTCCATCGTTGTTTGGGACATGAAGTCTGTTGTGAATTGGCAGGAGCCTATTCACGGAGTTGGGAGGAAGCCGAAAGGCACGCGATTAAGCTCACGCAGGCTGGCGTGAGGTCTGGAACAGGTCAGAGAAATAAGACTAGCAAAACAAGAGTAACTGGTAGAATACATAACTTTAATCCACAATTGGTGAACATCTCTCGTTACTGTACAGGCTTCACAATAATAATTATCAAATGCTATGGCGCCTTGCTAGGTCGTAGCAAATGACGTAGCTGAAGGCTATGCTAACTATCGTCTCGGCAAATGAGAGCGTATTTGTCAATGTAGCTCCGCTAGCAAAGTCGGCTGTACAACTGGGGCGAGTGCTAGTACGTCTCACTAGACCTGCCGTGTGGCGGCGCTCGGTCTGCCATCACTGACAGTGGCGCCACGCGGGTCCGTCGTATACTAACGGACCGCGGCCGATTTAAAAGCTACCACCTAGCAAGTGTGGTGTCTGGCTGTGACACCACAAAGTCCATGAATGGCAGCGTATGGTCTCCAAGTAGACGTACATAACCGTTTCCTGTCATGAGCAGTTTAGTTGGACCATGCCGTTATTGAGATACCTCAAACTTGCACAGTACATTGTTGACTACTTCGGTCTATGCCTTCGTAAGGTTTGCGCCATACTCTAACGGTACTATCACTTCTTACCAATTAAAATCTGGACTCACCTGACCCGGCCACGGTTTCCCAGTCGTCTAGGGTCCAACCGATATGATAACGAGCTGCCGGCCGGAGTAGCCGAGCGGTTCTAGGCGCTACAGTCTGGAACCGCGCGACCGTTACGGTCACAGGTTCGAATCCTGCCTTTGGCGTGGATGTGTGTGATGTCCTTAGGTTAGTTAGGTTTAAGCATTTCTAAGTTCTAGGGGACTGATGACATCAGAAGTTAAGTCCCATAGTGCTCAGAGCCATTTGAACCATTTTTGATAACGAGCTCAGGAGAGGCGCTGCAGGCGATGTCGTCCTGTTAGCGAAGGCACTCGAGTCGATCGTCTGCTTATATTGACAATTAGCGACAGATTTCTCCGCACTGCCCTAACGGATACGTTCGTCGGACGTCCAACTTTGATGTCTGCGGTTGTTTTACGTAGTGTTGTTCGTCTGTTAGGACAGACAACTTTGCGCAAACGTCGCTACTCTCGGTTCAAAATTGTTCAAATGGCTCTGAGCACTATGGGACTCAACATCTTAGGTCATAAGTCCCCTAGAACTTAGAACCACTTAAACGTAACTAGCCTAAGGACATCACACACACCCATGCCCGAGGCAGGGTTCGAACCGTAGCAGTCCCGCGGTTCCAGACTGCAGCGCCAGAACCGCACGGCCACCGCGGCCGGCCGCTACTCTCGGCCTTTAAGTGAATGTCATTGGGCACTGTGATGTCCGTGGTAAAAGGTAACGACTGAAATTTGGTATTATCGGAACACTCTTGACACTGTGAATCTCGGAATATTGAATTCCTTCACGATTTTCGAAATGAAATGTCCTACGTATCAATCTCTATCTGACATTCCACGTTCAAAGTCTTTTAATTCCCAGAATACGGCCTTAATCACGTAGGAAGTCTTTTATCATGAATCACCTGAACACCAATGATTGCTCCACCAATCCACTGCCCGTTTATACCTTGTGTACGTAATACTACCGCCATCTCTATATGTGCACATTGCTATCCGATGACTTTTCTCAACGCAGCGTATGTCTGGTCGCTACAGTTTTTTTGAGAATGTTGTTGGCTTGATTTATTGTGTGGTACCGTGTCTACAGCTGTTTTTTCTGAAAATGTTGGTGCTGTGTCTGTCGTTATATTTTGTGATTTGGATTTCGAGGTATTGTTTCCTCTGTTTCTATTTCTATAGTAGACAATGTCGTGGTATATGGTACTTATGTGCTGTGTAAATATTTTAAAAATTCTTGTGGTTAGTTTATGAGGCATTTATCACCTGCATTTCTGTGCCAGTAAAATACTTCATATTTTTATTATTCCAATTATTTCTGCAAACCTTTCAGCACTACTAACACGTACCACATCGCGAAGTTTGCACGGATACATAGAACTGAATATTTCGATGTGGAGCAAGACAGAAGTATTGAAAACTTCTTTGAATAATCCAATAAAGAAAAAGATTCACACATTCCACCAACTGAAATACTGACATCCTTCGGCATAAATGAAATATACACTGCGGTTCCACTTCGTGACACATTTAACGTCATAAAAGAACAAATGACAGGTTTCCCAAAATTCCGAAGCACCACTACAGAATAACTGATCCAAATAATAGAAGTAATCAGAGAGCAAAACCACTTTCGGTTAAAATTTTTTTCCGTTTACAAAAGGAGTACTTTCAAATCTCATACACAGTACGAAATATCCTAACGAACAATTTTGAAAACATAATTTTTGCAGAAATAAAGGAAATTGCAAACTGTTACGCTGGCGAAGACACATAGACGACATGTTCCTCATATACATGTATGGACCATAAACATATAAACTGTTTATACATGCAGACAAATAACATACATTAGATCATTCAGTTCACTGTAGGAACAGCATCAAAAGAAACAGTAGACTACTTCACTGTCAAAAGCACAAAATGTACAACAGCCACTGCTTTCACATTATGAGGAATGAAACTGTTACTGACATTATATCAAAAAAATCAAATGACCTACATTCTCAGGAAATAGCAACCATCAGACGTACGGCCCACAGGCTGTGAAAAACACTGCTAAGCAAAGAGAACTATCAAGGTAAACATAATCATCAATATACCTGACAGCAATTTTAAAGACAATCCAGACATATCGCAATGGAACAAAACTATGCACACTCACTCATATCAGGAACCTCAGCACTCATTAAAACAATAGAAAAATGGCTCACCAAAACCACCACAACTAGCTTAACGTAATGTCAGTAACATCATCAAAAATATGAAGTCAAATATCTTTCAAGCCCAATAGCATAACAGAAAATAAGTTTAAAATGTGCCATGTTAAGTTAAAGGCATTAAATCAGATACGTGAAAGTGGCATAAAAGATCGAAATCTGGGTTGTACTCAAATGGCGTTGCGATCCTTTAAAAACTCATAATTTTTATTTGTTTTTCTCAGAGGGACACATCAAATGAGAACGCACTCAACCCCCTCATCCCAGCCTGACCGTGTGTGGCGGGGGCAAATTCGAAATCTTGAATGGGAATCTCCGTTTTTTATTGCAGATTATTATTCTACGGCGATATCTACCTACGTTTAATCTGAAGCACTTTCTTCGTTTCGCCACAAATGGCACTGTAATCGAGGAAATAGAAGTGGGTACACAATCGTAGTTTGTGACATGCTACTCAGCGGCCCTTGAATGCCCAACGGCACATGGGACTCCATCTCCATGCTGTAGACTGTAGAACAGGCAAGTATTTTATAGCTTCTTCTTCGAAACCCCATTCGCAAAGACGTATTACTCGCACATATCGAACAGGAGATTACTCGACGCGGCATTGTGGCCGTGGCTCGAGGCGAACACTTCTCTACTTCTCCAATTACAGCCTTTGTTCAAACACAGTACCGCCAACTTCAGCACACTTAGTGATCAGCTTTTCAAATGACCACACACAGGACAGAAGCATATCCGCGGAAATGGCAGCATAGGCGTTTCTGATGCCGTTGACCATGTCTTCACTGCCTGTTGACACTTCCTCGTACATTTTACCTTTCAAATATCCCACCAGAGAGAATTGGGGCACGTCAAATCAGGCGACCTTATGGGCTTATTAATAGGGCCACCTCTATCTATCCACCGACCAGTGTAAACATGGTCTAACACATGCCGTGCGCCAGTTGGTCAACAGTCATACTGAAACCACGTATGTTGTCGAAAGTCCAAGGCAGCATCCTGCAGTAGTGCCGGTAGCTAGTGTTCCAAAAACGGTCACTATTTGCTTCCATTCAATGTGCCGTCGATAAAATACGTACCATTGAGTTTGTTCCCCATGATGTTGCGCAGTAGGTTAACCACCAGAGACGTTGACGGTCAACTTACCGTAAACAGTAGGCATCGTCTATATGCCAGCAATGCGTATTATGCCGGCTAACACTGCTATGGTTTATGAATGTAGACTCCATGGGGGCTTAATTTAAATAACTATTATGCAAATATTTTTGGTAGCTGTAGGCCCGATTACGCAAGTCTCGTAAACGGCTGGCCCTGACTAGTATTATTACGCAATCTGCCTGAAATGAAAATTTCAGTTAATACAATTAATTAAGTCCCCAGCAACTATAAAATCTACGAAGCCAACAAAGCACAAGTGTAGCTGTTCTGTGTGTGGTAGTATGACTCAACGCACATCTGGCACGGTACTTCTTCAACAAGACAAGAATTTTTAAATACCAATTATACTGACGTGATAAAAAAAATTAGAAATACTATAATTGCGCAAGAAAACCAAAATTACACTCTAATACAAGAACACAAGCCAGATGCTTTGTTGACTGAACCTGTAATGATGCATTATTTGAGACACGCAAATAATAAAAGAACATAGTATTTTATTACCTTCATATATATTGACGAAAAGCACTCAGATCATTACAATATCTCCATTGGAATAACATCTGCTATCTCTCCCATCAAATAACTGCATAAACATGGAGCAACACTCTCCACTAACACATCTCACTCCAACTTCACAACAAGCAGTGTCCACCACAACTTCTCGGCAAGAACTGCTTGCCGCTACGTCTCAATAATCACTGCCAGTGGAGGCGGCGGAACAATACTCTCTGGCCCGATCTCTGGCGCTGTGGCTCAGTGTAGCCACCTTTCAAGACTCGTTGGAAACTACACTACAGGCCATTAAAATTGCTACACCAAGAAGAAATGCAGATGATAAATGTTTATTCATTGGACAAATATATTGTACTAGAACTGACATGTGATTACATTTTCACGCAATTTGGATGCATAGATCTTGAGAAATCAGTACCCAGAACAACCACCTCTGGCCGTAATAACGGCCCTGATACGCCTGGGCATTGAGTCAAACAGAGCTCGGATGGCGTGTACAGGTACAGCTGCCCACGCAGCTTCAACGCGATACCACAGTTCATCAAGAATACTGACTGGCGTATTATGACGAGCCAGTTGCTCGCCCACCATTGACCAGACGTTTTCAATTGGTGAGAGATCTGAAGAATGTGCTGGCCAGAGGACCGGTCTAACATTTTCTGTATCCAGACAGGCCCGTACAGGACCTGCAACATGCGGTCGTGCATTATCCTGCTGAAATGTAGGGTTTTGCAGGGATCGAATGAAGGGTAGAGCCATAGCTCGTAACACATATGAAATGTAACGTCCACTGTTCAAAGTGCCGTCAATGCGAACAAGAGGTGACCGAGACGTGTAACCAATGGCACCCCATACCCTCACGCGCGGTGATACGCCAGTATGGCGATGACGAATACACGCTTCCAATGTGCGTTCACCGCGATGTCGCCAAACACGGATGCGACCATCATGATGCTGTAAACAGAACCTGGATTCATCCGAAAAAATGATGTTTTGCCATTCGTGCACCCAGGTTAGTCGTTGAGTACACCATCGCAGGTGCTCCTGTCTGTGATGCAGTGTCAAGGGTAGCCGCAGGCATGGTCTCCGAGTTTATAGTCCATGGTACTGCAAACGTCGTCGAACTGTTCGTGCAGAAGGTTGTTGTCTTGCAAACGTCCCCATCTGTTGACTCCGGGATCGAGACGTGGCTGCACGAGCCGTTACAGCCATGCAGATAAGATTCCTGTCATCTCGACTGCTAGTGATACGAGGCCGTTGGGATCCAGCACGGCGTTCCGTATGACCCTGCTGAACCCACCGATTCCATATTCTGCTAACAATCATTGGATCTCGACCAACGCGAGCAAAAATGTCGCGATACGATAAACTGCAATCGCGATAGGCTACAATTCGATCTTTATCAAAGTCGGAAACGTGATGGTACGCGTCTCTCCTACTTACACGAGGCATCACAACAACGTTTCACCAGGCAACGCCGGTCAACTGCTGTTTGTGTATCAGAAATCGGTTGTAAACTTTCGTCATGTCAGCACGTTGTAGGTGTCGCCACCAGCGCCAACCTTGTGTGAATGCTCTGAAAAGCTAATCATTTGCATATCACAGCATTTTCTTCCTGTCGGTTAAATTTCGCGTCTGTAGCACGTCGTCTTCGTGGTGTAGCAATTTTAATGGCCAGTAGTGTAGTACCTTGGCAAAGAACGTGTGGGTCTTTCGCATTCGTTGTCATGCCCATTCACAAAACACTACCTGGTTTTGAATATCGGCGCTATGACAATCCTGATGCACGACACGTGGCATGGACGATACTTTCGACGTTGCAGTACTGTGACAGTACTACCTTCGGACTTACCGGAATCGCGGTGTGATTGCTGGAAGGGTATCCATAGGCGGTGATGCACTTCCGCTACTACAGTTATTTCATTAGCTTCTCCTGTAACACGTTTGCTTTTGGCGGTATGTACGCTGCCATCAGACACAAAGAGGTTCACAACCTTGTTAATGAACGAACAAGATCGAGCTTTCTCTGGAAAACGCCCGACATACAAGACAGCAGCAGCCTCAATATTTCTCCTACTTTTTCCGTAAATCAGTATCATTTCAATTTCTTCTTCTGTGGTTGCAGCATTCATCGTCCACTTGCACGTCTGCTCCCCAAATGATAGGTAGGTGCGCAAGTACTATAACGTTTACAGCCGCTATCGATACGTGGGCTCCGCCGGCAGTATACTGTTTATTATGATACGTCGTACAGTAGTTCACTACAGGGCCACAGTGGTGCATCGAGTAGTCCGTTGTTCGATATGTCGGAGGAGTACAAGGTTGTGGACGGGGTTTCCAACTAGAAGCCATGAAATACTGGCCAGTCCTACCCTCGAAATATGATTGGGTGGGGGGGGGGGGGGGGGGGAGCGGGTACTGGATCTCGCATGCCATTGGATATTCAAGAGCCATAGAGTAGCATGTCGTAAATTACGATTGTGTACCCATTTCTGTTCCTCCAAATTCAGCGCCATCTTTGGCGAAACGAAGAAATGACTTAAGACAAAACGTACGTAGATTTTGCCGTAGAATCGTAATGTGCAATAAAAGCGACTGTTCTCATTGCGTGTATCAAATTGCCCTCTTGCCCGCAACCCACGCACGGGTGGCGGGTGGAGTGTGGTATCGTTGAATGTCCCTCGCCGAGACAAGCAAATTGGAATAATGACTGTTTTTGATCCGATATGTAGTTGTCGAGATATCTGAATGTCTTCAGTTGAAATGAGCACCCTTTATACGCTGTGGTGAGTGAAAGAAATTTTAATATGTCATACAAAGAATATGTAAGAACATTTAAGAAGAAATGAAGCCACTCCGTGTATCTAGAAGATCCAATACAATACAATCTCCACTGTACTTGGTTTAAAACAGACATTGTAATCTGAAGCAATAAGAAGGAGAGATAGGGAATGTTCGTTATACAGGAAGAATATTTCGTATAGAACACCATAAAATGGAACGAAAACATCCTAAAAGACAAAAAACCTTTTGAGAAACGACCGTATTATTACTAATTTCTAACTGTAACCTACCATAGGACATAACAGACACACTCTCGCATGCACACACACACACACACACACACACACACACACACACACACGCATGCAGTGTCGCACAAACAATCCTCCCTGTAGCTCCAATTGAACACCCCTCCCCTTACTCTCAATCTCTGTAGAGCCCACGTTCCCTCCGTCTGCTCTACAGCATGTGAGCAACATTATATGCAGCGTGTTACAGTACGTGACGTGGAATGTTTAAACGTAATCTATCACGTGAAAACCTGTACTGTGTGCATCTAGTACATATATAAGAAAGCTTGGATACATGAAAAGGACAAACTAAACGTAAATGTAAAAACCTCGGCCTTATATTTGTGAATGGATAGATAATTTAAATGAGCTACTAACAATCAACCTAGGCCTCCTATTAAAAAACTTACAGTTTATGATTTTGTATATTCTTGTTATAGATCTCTGATGATTCCTAGCATGAGTAGACACAAATAAAACATTCACCTGTAGAACTCTAAATTGTTTCTTGTCTTCATTGAAATGCAAAATTTTTAAATACGTGTCGAACTTTAGTGATAGACCAAAACATTATAAGCATCGCCCATTGCGAGACTGAATACCTAATGGAGGCACGGCAAACACTTGACGTGGTAAAGGAATTAGACAGCCGAGAAGACTCGAATTGGGAACCATTTTAGCGACTACACGACGCGCAAAAGGTGGTATATATTGACATATGCCAGTCTTACAAGTTGCAGATTGCTATGCCACGGCGCCTGGCAAAGGGCAGCTCAGAAACGACGAAGCTAGTCGGCTGTTGACGTACTACACGCGTAAGCGTCTGCGTAAAATGCTTGAAGAACGGTGAAAGCAGAAGTAGGCGACAAAGTTTTGATCGTCCACACCTAATCACAGGAAGGTTTTTCAGGTTAGATGATATCAGGAAACTACAGAAAGGGCGCAGGTCAAACACAGGTAGAGAGAGGGTGGTCCTAGCAACAGCCGGTACTGTAGCGGTAAATCAGGGATACACAGACGGCGGCCCGTGGGTCAAATGCGATGCAAAATTGTTCAGGTGGGGCCCCGCCCTTCATTGTTCATTCTTAAAAAAATTTTAGTCTGCTTCAATTACGAAACGAATCTGTTGAATTTCTGTCGTTTTGGGACACGAAACAATTATAGTTACTGGTAGATAACGTATTCAAATGCTCTAGCCCCTTCGCGTCAACATATGAACAACGTTTTCCGTAATTAACACTGACAAAGTAAAAATTAGGAACCACTTGACGACTGTGAATATAGTCAATTTTGGGCTTCTCTACGACAAAACCTGAACAATACCTTGAACTAGTTCTGAAAAGAATGGAA
The DNA here is from genome assembly GCF_023864275.1 of Schistocerca cancellata. Classification (NCBI taxonomy): domain Eukaryota; kingdom Metazoa; phylum Arthropoda; class Insecta; order Orthoptera; family Acrididae; genus Schistocerca; species Schistocerca cancellata. Next base: position 97,224,135 of record NC_064631.1, on the reverse strand, counting down.
TGCCATGTTTGAAGTTAAAGCGTGTATATAATTTTTTTGTAAATAGTATATTGTTGTAATTACATTTTTAAGTAAAGTGAGTACTTGTTACACAAATAATGTGAAGTATTGACATTATTTTGCGTTATTTTTTATGCTCACGGCTTTTCGTAAAGGCAGTGTGGGATCTGAGGCCCGCAATACTATCAAGTCTGCACATCCCGGTCGTAGCTAGTATTGTGTTGCGGAAGAACCAGTTACAAGCCCTAGTACAAAATAGCTGGAATTCAAATACTTCTAGGTACTGAAAGCTGACTAACGCCAGAGATAACTTCAGACCAGTTTACCCTTCCCTTTCTTGTTGAGGTGTAGGCCATGTCTAGATGGGACTATACTAGACATGGCCTACACTTTAACAAGAAAGGGAAGGGTAAACTGGCTGGGCTGATAGCAGGAAATTTAAAGGGGGGAGGAACTACATCTCATGGTGGAAACTCTTTTTTGGTTTAAGATCAGTGTCCAGTTGGAAACCCAGCCAGGCAAGTACTAAAGATGTTAAAAAAGTTCAAGATACTCACAAAAGTAAAGTGAAAAATAATGTTAGTATATTTCATCAAAATACTGGTGGATTGAAGAATAAAACTGATGAGCTTCTGCTTTGTTTAGAAAATATAGAAACTGAGAATGTAATAGATGTACTATGCCTGTCTGACCATCACATTGTCACTGATATGCAAAAGGTTAGCATCAATGGGTACAAATTAGCTGCACATGTAAGTAGAGATAACATGATGAGAGGAGGAGTTGCCATATATGTCAAAAGCTTCCACAGTGTAAAAAATTTAGAAACTAAAAAATTTTGTGTAGAGCAACATATGGAAGCATGTGCCACTGAACTTAAACTAAATGATGGAACTTTCATAATTGTAACAGTGTGTAGGTCCCCCTCAGGGAATTTCCAGCTATTTCTAGAAAACTTGGATGCTTTGTTGTGCTATCTGTCAGAAAGGGGGAAGCAAATTATCATTTGTGGGGATTTCAATGTTGATTCCCTGAAAGAGTGTAATGGGAAGAATGACCTTGTAGTATTACCTCAGTTCTTTCAATTTGAGCTCCGTCATTGATTTTCCTACTAGGATAACAAAGAACAGCAGTACATTGATAGATAATTTTATAGACCAAGATAAGTTTAAGGACATAAATGCTTATCCTGTTGAGAATGGTCTTTCAGATCATGGTGCACAGCTAGTTACAGTACATGACATAGCTCCATTCAGTATATCAAATCAAAATTTCAATGCAGTGCGTTCAATTAAAAATATAAATATTGCAAACTTTAGGGAACGCCTACAGCAGCTAGACTGGGATGAAGTGTATAAGGAACCCGATGCAAACTTGAAATATAACTTATTTCACGATACATTTTTAAGGGTATTTGAAAATTGTTTTCCCAAGAAAATAGTTAAACATAATTCCAAGAAAACATATAAAAAACCTTGGCTAACTAAAGGAATAAGAATATCTTGCAACTGTAAAAGAGAACTGTAACAGTAAGAAGGAGTACTGACCCTGAAATTGTTCAATATTATAAAAACTATTGTGCGGTACTAAGAAAAGTTATTAAAAGTCCAGAAGAACGTGTATCATGTCTGCAATCAGCAACTCTGATAATAAAATTAAAGCAATTTGGAATATTATTGAAAGGGAAACAGGGCAACCAAGAGCACAGGAAGACTTTAGTGCCATAAAACTGAATGACAAGTGTACTAACAAACAATCAGAAATTGAAAATATTTTCAATAATCATTTTTTAAATGTTGAGGAGAAAATAGGATCTAGATCTTCACTAGAAGAGACAAGGCTACTAATAGAAGAGACCGTACCTGTGTAGTTTGAAACAACTGTAATTCCACCAACCTCTCCCTCTGAAATCAATAAAATAATAAACTCACTGAAAAGTAAAAGCTCTTACGGAATTGATGGAATTTCCAGCAAGGTACTTAAAGCTTGTTCCCCACAGACAAGTAGGATTCTCAGGCACGTATGTAATAGCTCTGGAGCAGGGTGCTTTCCCCAATACACTGAAATATGCCATTCTAAAACCATTGTATAAAGAGGGGGATACATTGGATGTGAACAACTACTGCCCAATCTCTCTTATGACAGCTCTATCAAAAATTTTTGAGAAAGTAATGTATTCAAGAGTAGCCTCCCATATTTGTAAAAATAAAGTACTAACAAAATGTCAGTTTGGTTTTCAGAAAGGCTTTTCAACAGAAAATGCTATATACGCTTTCACTGATCAAATATTAAATGCTCTGAGTAACCAGACATCACCCATTGGTATTTTTGTGATCTCTCAAAGGCATTTGATTGTGTAAATCATGGAATTTTTTTAGATAAGCTAAATCATTAAGGTTTGAGGGGGGCAGTGCACAAATGGTTTAATTCATACTTGACCAGAAGAATGCAGAAAGTTGAAATAAGTGGTACATGTAATGTTAAAACAACAGCTGATTCCTCAAACTGGGGGGCTATCAAGTACAGGGTCCCACAGGGTTCGGTCTTAGGTCCTCTACTGTTCTTGATATACATTAATGACTTACTATTCCACATTGATGAAGATGCAAAGTTAGTTCTTTTTGCTGATGATACAAGTATGGTAATAACATCCAAAAACCAAGAACTAAGTGATGTAATTGTAAATGATGTTTTTCACAAAATTATTGAGTGGTTCTCAGCAAATGGAGTCTCTTTAAGTTTTGATAAAACGAAGTATATACAATTCCGTACAGTAAATGGCACAACTCCAGTAATAAATATAGACTTTGAACAGAAGTCTGTAGCTAAGGTAGAATTTTTAAAGTTTTTAGGTGTGTCCATGCTACGTAGTTCAGCTACGAATGCTATTAGGGTCATTGCAAATATTGGTGATACGAATCTCAGTAAATTAGCTTACTATGCCTACTTTCATTCACTGCTTTCGTATGGCATCATATTCTGGGGTAATTCATCGTTGAGTAGGAAAGTATTCATTGCTCAAAAACGTGTAATCAGAATAATTGCTGGAGCCCACCCACAGTCGTCCTGTGGACATCTATTTAAGGATCTAGGGATCCTCACAGTAACCTCACAGTATATATATACACGTATGAAATTTGTTGTTAATAATCCAACCCAGTTCAAAAGTAATAGCAGTGTGCATAGCTATAACACCAGGAGAAAGCATGATCTTCACTATGCAGGGTTAAATCCGACTTTGGCACAGAAAGGGGTAAACTATGCTGCCACAAAAGTCTTTGGTCACCTACAAAACAGCATCAAAAGCCTGACAGATAGCCAACTAACATTTAAAAATAATTAAAAGAATTTCTAGATGACAACTCCTTCTACTCATTGGCTGAAATTTTAGATATAAATTAAGGGAGGAAAAAAAACAAGTTAAACATTTGTGTCATGCAATATTTTGTGTAATGTAATATCTTGTACAGACATTTTTTATTAACCTGACACGTTCCACATCATTATGAAGTGTCGTATTCACGATCTATGGAACAAGTATTAATCTAATCTAATCTAGACGAAGTTTTTGCAAAAGACCTCACGGTGCTCAGGAAGGATAGATTATACATCGATTATAGTGGAGTGTTGATTGCTGTTAGAAATAGTTTATCTTGCACTGAAATTGAAATAGATGGTTTCTGTAAGTTGGGATAAGTAGAGATTGTGCTTAACAACCTGAATAAATTATTAATTGGTTCCTTTCATCGACACCACCATACAGATGATACAGTTGCTGAGCAGTTCAAAGAATCTTTTCTCGTTTCAGACAGGTACCACACTCGTAGAATTATAGCTGCTGGTGACTTCAGCCTACCCACTATATGTTCGTGAAAATACATATTTAAAATCAGTTGGCTCAGGAGACCACTCTAAGTGTAATTGGTTGTCAAGTCATACGTGACTTCTTAACAACAAATAATTCTGTGCAAATACGGAACATCAAGAGGGATTCAGGGATTTGTTACCGCAAGGTCACTGTAGCAAGACTGACTACAGTAATACCCAAATCCATAAAAAAATAAACTTAAAATATATCTGTTTAAAAAATCTGACACAGCCTCCACTCCATCCAAACTGACAGTGTAAGCATAGAGCATACTTTGTTTCAGTTCAAAGGAATAGCATCGACGGCAACTGAGAGCATGTACCACATTAATTTATAAGAGACGGTACTGATGCCCCACGGTACTCTAAAGAGGTCAGAACACTGCTGTGGAAACAACGTAACATGCATACCAGATATAAACGAACGTAAAATCTCCAAGAGTGGCACTGTTTTACTGAAGCTCGAAATTGATCATGGACATCAGTGCGAGATGCTTTTAATAATTTCCACAAGCACACACTGTCTCGAAATCTGGCAGAATACCCAAAGAGATTCTGGTCGTATGTACTCGTAAAGCAGAACAGCGGAAAAGACACAATCAGTACCTTTACACCGCTATAGCAATGGTAATGTTACCGATGACAGTGCCACTAAAGTAAAGTTGTTTGTCGAAATTCGTTCATCAAATTAGACGATTTACAGAATTCGACTGAAGAACACCTATCAATAAGAGTAACTTAGAAGTAGATATCCTCAGTTTAGTGAAGCAGCGTAAATCATTTAATAAAAATAAGTCTTGCAGTGAAGACTGTATCCCAATTAAATTCATTTCATTGTATGCTGCGGGACTGCTACGGTCGCAGGTTCGAATCCTGCCTCGGGCATGGATGTGTGTGATGTCCTTAGGTTAGTTAGGTTTAAGTAGTTCTAAGTTCTAGGGGACTGATGACCACAGAAGTTAAGTTCCATAGTGCTCAGAGCCATTTGAACCATTGTATGCTGCTACAATAGCTCCATATCCAGCAACATTATATAACCGTTCGTTCGGCAAAAAATCTGTACATGAGCAGGTCATGTCAGTGCTCAAGAAAGGAGATACATTTAATCCGCTGAATTTTAGACACACAGCACTTTCCTCGCTGTACAACAGTATTACTTCGAAGAAAACGATTTATTGACAAATCTTCTACACTGACTCTTGCGAAAGACGCCAGCCAGGGTAGCCGAGAGCCCTAATGTGCTGCTTTCTGGACTCGTGTAGGCGTGCTGGCCCTGGATCGTATCCGCCAAACAGATTAATGACGAGGGCCAGTATGCTGGCCAGCCTGGATATAGTTTTTAGGCCGTTTTCTATATCCCACTGGGTGCATACCAGGCTGGTTCCTACGTTCCGCCTCAGCTACACGTCTCACAGACACTGGAACACGTTCGCACTCTTCCATGTCTTACAATGGACGCCGACAGCTGGGGTACACTCATTGCGTCGTGAGGATTCGGGGTGGAAGCAGGAAGGGCATTAGGCCCCCCTCCGCAACTAACACTGCCAAATGAATAGTAACACGGCCGACCCCGTTTTGAAGAGGGACAAAGGCCCCAAGAAAGGAATAAAGTCTTGCGAAAGACAACTAGATATTTGTTCACTTGAAATAAAGATTGCGATAGACAGGGTATCTCAAATTGATTCTATAGTTCCAGATTTCTGGAATGCTTTTGATACAGTTCATCACAAGCGACTTCCAATCAAATTGCATACCTGTGGAGTATCGTCTTAGTTGTGTGATTGGATTCCCGATTTACTATCAGAAAGTTCATACTTCATAGCAGCTGGCGGAAGGTCACCAAATAAAACAGAAGCGATGTATGACGTTCCCTAAGTAATTGTTAAAAGGCCCCTACTGTTCATAGTCCACACAAACGGTTTAGAAGAAAATCTGAGCAATCATCTTAGATTGTCTGCAGAAGATCAAAACACATTGCAAAATGATTTAGAGATGTTATCTTTACGGCGCGAAACGTGGCTATTGATTCTAAATAATGAAAGTGTGAAGTCATCCAAAGAGGACAAAAACGAATTCTATAAATTTCGGTTACACGATAGATCACACAAATCTTTAAGCTGTCAGTTCAACTAAACATTTCAGGATTATAGTCAGGAACAACTTAAACTGGAACGGTAGCATATACAATGTTGTAGAGGAAACAAACGAAAGACTGCGGTTTATTGGCAGGACAATTAGAATATAGAACAGGTCTGTTGTTGAGACTGCCTACACCACGCTTGTCCGTCCTCTAGTGGAGTACTCCCACGTGGTACAGGATCTGCGTCAAATGAGATTGACGCAGGACATCGGAAAAGTTCAAATAAAAGCAGCTCGATACGTATTATCGCGAACCGGAGAAAAGTGGGTCATTGATATAATACGCGAATCGAGCAATCGTTATTAAAAAAAGGCGTCTTTCGTTGGGACAGGATCTTTTCACGAAATTTTCATCACCAACTTCCTCCTTCGAATGCTAAAACATTTTGGTGGCGCTCACATTCTCAGGGAGAAATGATCATTGTAATAAAATAAGATAAACCAGAGGTCGCACGAAAAGATTAGACCGTTAAATTTCGCCCACATTGCTCGAGAGCAGAATGGTAAAGATATAGCTTGAAGATGGTTCGCTGATCTCTCAGTCACACAACTGTGAACTGAAGAGTGATGATGTAGATGTAAATGTTGAAGTCGGAGGCTTCGCCGCTCAGTAAAGCGGTATAGGTGGCGATTTGTGACATATCTGGCGACAGAACACAGTGCTGCCGTCGGCAAAAGTGATTCAGAGGACACTGGTTGGCAAGTTGAAAAGGTGACTGTAGACCAGATGACCCCTACGTGATCTCATGTCGACTCAACAACACCGTCGATTACGATTGCAGTTAGTATGAGATCATCGAGACTGAACTGTGAATCAATGGAAACGTGTCACCTAGTCGGGTAAATTACGTTTACTGTCACACCAGATCGATGGTCGTGTCTGGAAGAATCATGCAGGAAACGCGCCGTCGTAATCGAAGGCGCGATGAAAGCTGTCGAACACATGTACATTATTGCGCACCAGTTCGATGCCCTCATGCTTGCTGTCTTGCACATTGCCGATGGCATCTTGCAGCAGGGCAGTTATCTCTGTCACAAGGCCTAAATCATGTACAGTGGTTAGGAGCACGATAGTGAACTCACGTTGATGTCTTGCGTTAATGCATGAGGCGGAATTATGGGCCTCATGAGAAGAGGGTGACTAGGCTGAGCCTCGCAATTTGACACAGTCTGGCCACGAGGTGTGGCCATTAATTGCACGCGGTGATCACGTGCGCTGACGTGAGTATCAAGGAACTAAACTTGACGGGATGTATCTGGAACAGAAAGCTAGTAGACAGGAATAGAATTAGGTACTTAGCTGTAATTCAGCATCAGCGTGTAATGTTTCTTGCAGCGGTCTCTCCGCGATATTTTCAGAAATTTTATAAATTATATAACTCAGTACATATCTCTAAATATCTCTTCTTATCTTACCGATTATCATTGCAAAGTAGTTTCAAGCCCAATTATTCCTTGGAGCGTCAATTTACTCCATGGAATAGCTGCTCTGCTATCTATGTTTCCTCTTATGAAAAGAAGGATTCAGATCTTGCCGATTAGTCGTGAAAGAAGGAGGATGTATATGTATGTATTGTTGAGCTAGTCGCCATCTTGATGAGATTCTGTATGAGAAGGAATTTAATACACGAACTAAACTAAAGTAAGTGTGTTCGCGTATTATTTAACTGATTATTATTGACAGTGTCTGCTTACTACGCTGTGTTGCACGGGATCAGTGGGGAACGTCTGATTTACACTGGACGAACCTGCCGTTTTCTATGATCAAGATATCCAGTTATTTCAAATAAATAGGCTAACACGGTCTTACCAGCAGATCTTCGGTCTTCCCCATGTGATCACCGAAAGTTAATAATTATTACAAATGTTTCCAGGAGATCGACCGACAATTTTCGTCGCACCGAGACTTCGAAATTGCTTCACTGCCTTATGGAATTTAAGATAAGCTCATTTGTTGTTCTGTGTATTAATGGTTCTTACTATGGCGACTTATAAAATGGCAATGCAACAGCAGAGCGAATCACAACAGCCCTCAGCTGTTTCTGAGGTTAGTGACACATTAGACGCTAGCTTAACTGAAGTAGTGCCTAGCGGCCGCATTGGTCAGGCCCCACAACAAAGCTTAAGTGTTTCGATGTCATCTGAGCAGGACGAAATAAACCCATTGACTGTAATCATGCATCAGTTAACACTGTTAGCCAAAAATGTAACAGACTTAACTAAAGCGCATAGAGACTAAAAGGGAAATGAATGAACAATTAGCAGCCAATCAAGTGAGAGTCCAGGAGCAATTAGAAGCTAATCAAGCGGAATTAAATAATAAATTAGTAGAGAGTTTTCAGAAACTTGATGATAAATTAAATAAAACCGCGGAAGAATTGAAAATTCAGAATGAAAAGACAGAATTAAAATTAGCTGGTCAAATTGAGCAAGTCACTCAGCAGTGTAATGAAAAGGCGAAGAAGTTACGCCTAGAGCTAACGTCGATCTTGACTTTGTACGATAGTATTTACAAGTGCAGTTATAGGTTAAACTGCGAATACTTCACACATTCGAATGCTGCACACATATACGAGTAGATCAATTGTCAATTCATAAACTGTACGAGGCGCCTGGCTACTTACTTAGCTAAAGGCTATGCTCACTAGAGTCTCTGCAAATGAGATCTCTGAAGCTATATAACAAGTGAACTACTCCCATTAAGGTCGACTATAGAACTGGCCAGTGCGCTAGTTTGTCTCAAGACCAGCCGAGTGGCGGCGCTCGGGCTGCTAGCGTCGACAGTGGCGACTCGCGGGTCCGATGTGTACTGACAAACGACGGCCAATTTGAAGCCTAAAACCTAGCAAATGTGGTGCCTTGCGGTGACACCGCATCTTGTGTATCAGTTCGCCTGATCTGACAACGATTGATCTTATGTGGAACACTATTGGGGCCAACTTCGAGCTCACGTAATTTATGGGAACTGTGTGACCTGTGTTTGGACGTCTGCTGCCACACATCTCCAGACTGTTATGATGAACTTGTGGAATCCATACCGCGCCGAATTCCCGCTGTATAGCGTTCCATGAGTGGACAAACACGCTGTTAATCCAGCTGCATAGTGTTTCGGCTCAACAGTGCAAGTATTCCATATACACTGTTCCTCATTAATAATACGACACCATCAATGCGACATGTGAAAGCGCTAATTTGCCGTGAAGTGTAACACATACTTCGATATGCAAATGATTACTGATACAACAGCCGTAGAAATTACGTAGGAGTAACGCCATCTACATTTTGAACGTGAGGATAGATTACACTGACCGACAGACATTTTGCTATCGAGAATCTGACAACGATTTTAGCGTCACTTTATTAAAACGAAGGCAGGTATGGTATAAGGTTTCCTAGACTGGCTCTAGCTTTTGAGTTATTTTGTTCATCTAATCAAAAAACTTGTAAAAAATGAAGACGAACATGAAAAAATCATAAATCTACTAAGAAACAGCATGGAAATAATATTGTCACTATAAAGTAACCACATAAAATACACCATGACACTGGAGTTAGTCCTTGACAAAAAAAATCATAGTGTGCCTCAGTTTTGTATGAAAAAACTCCGTTTGTATGATTGTCTCACAAAAGCTAGTGGCAAATTCAAATTCATCAACATTAGAATATTTGTGTGTGTGTGTGTGTGTGTGTGTGTGTGTGTGTGTGTGTGTGTGTGTGTGTGTGGCATATAATGCCAGCAGCTGTGTTATCAACGGGTTTCACACTCCGAAATCCCTTTGAAGTATTTTTCGTTTGCGGGGAGATCGTGTTATGCGTGGTGTAGATATAAGAAACGCCTAGCAGTACGTGTCGTAATTTGACAGTGGCGGTACTGTAGCCTGTCGAGACCGTACACTTTGGTCGGGACTACCTGGTGAAATACAAATTTGGAATGGATGTAGTCAGGTAGACTATGTTCAACACCGTGCAAAATCTGAAGAGTTGCATGTCTCTAGCGCCCGAGAAGACTAACATACTGTTGACTCGGCCTTGCAGGATTCTTCAGTGTCACTTAACTTGTGTCAGGGACTGGGCTTGTTTTCGGCGGACTGGAGCACCATGGGCTGTCATCACTGCGACAATTTCGGACGTCTTAAAACCTGTGGCTTTGCCATATATTCAAGGTCACTGTGGCATTATCTCGGAAGAAGGTGACAGGATTTGCCAACGTTGCCCCTACCAGCATATCCCCCCGCCCCAGCTCACCCACGGAAAATATCTGATCTTTGGTTACTAGGAAACTGATCAGCCGCTGTAAGTTATGAATTCCAGTGCTGACCTGAAATAGTATGACAAACTTGTGCAGTAAATTTCTCACTTTGTATACCCCCAAGTCACCTACAAGTTTAATCATGTATTCCTGCCACTACACTGTATCCGCACAATGAGCAAGATTTCCTTACTTGCTGTCCTTTCTAGCGTTGCAGGTCTGATGCCCAGCATCGCAGTTTAACATACGGAGACAAGTCAGTCAGGGACCTTTGTTCAACTTTTAACATCTGACACAGAGCACAGGGCACCCTTATCGGGCGCTACTGCATGGGTGATGGGAGTGGATATACATAATGGTATCTGGTCAGCGTCATTGATCGGAATTATTATTCTGCTTGCAAAAGTTGGTGGCTGCACGATGTACTGTAACCTTAGGGTGTGGTGTGCAAGGGGCCCGAACATCTCCCAAAGTGCACATTATTACTTTCTGAGAGGATCTATAATGAAGTAATTCCTCGGTCCACAACTACTCTTATAACGAGTTTGCCCACTGGCTGCTGTTCATGACAGTCTACCAATCGGTGTTTGGCCATAGAACATAAGTAAGTCGTTTAGATGCATAGCAGAGTGTGGATGGCAGACTCAGTGGCTTTTGTGTACCGTGGTTTTTATATATACACCATTCAACCATATTTTTTGTGTCTGATTATTGATTTTCCAAGCCACTAATGTCTGTATTTCGACCAATATATTTTACTAACCACTGTTACTATAGTTCTCTAAAAGCGGACGATCATTACTAAAATCAATAATTTATGATCTCAAAGCTAACCTTTACTGTTTGGTCATAAAGACTGACGTTGATTTGAACTCAGGTTAGAATTCGTGTACTTTAGGTTCCAATAGATTCACTGTGAGGTAGTCCTCAATGATGTAGAATTTGACAGAGAACAAGAACACACAATAAATATTAACAAGAAAAGACATTCGCTAATGTACCTTCCACAGGATTAATGTGGAGTAAGTCAAAAAAGCTTAATACGTTTTTATTTAAAATGGAACAGCAAACATGTCACAAAACAAGTAAATGTTCAATACACTATGGTGCATACTATAATTCTTAGCTTACTGTACTCATGCATCACTTTACAACAACAGCTTATAATGACTACATTACTGTACTGAATTTTTACAGAAGTCATATCATACGCAATAGTCGCATTACTCCATATTGTTAATAATATATACACATCAGTTGGTTTTACTAATAAATTCATCAGCGAAGTGGAAATAGTTGGCCACCAACAAATTTTTACCTTCCTCTTAACTTGAACTTCATTAGTAGTTAAATATTTTATGGTTATTAACAAGTTATAGAAAATACGTGTTCCCAAACACTGGACACCTATCGAGAATAAGGTAAGTGACTTGAAATCTTTGTGACGATTGTTCTTATTTCTAGTAATTATTCCAAGAACTGAGCTGTTAGTTCGAAAAACACGTGCATTTTAATGACAAATTTCACTGAGGAAGAAATATATAGGGAAGCAGTAGTTAGTGTCCTTAATTCCCTAAAAAACCTCTGCACTATGTTCTTGAGTTCACTCTAGAAATAAATCCTACTACAAGTTTTAGGATTCGCGAATTTTTTGCTTGGCTTGATGAGCTACCGAAAAAAGTAATTTCATATGAAACACTGCAATGAAAATAAGAACGGTATGCTAGCTTCTTTTATTTTTGTGTTAACTTTATCTGAGAGCATTCTCATCGCTGACGGATGTTTGTTTAGCGGTTTCAGCAGTTCCGTGGTATGCCCCTCCCAGTTCAGTATATTATCAAGGTTATTCTCATACATGTAACACTCAACGTCCACCCACTTGTCGTCGTATGTAAGCGTATATTGGCGGGAAACCTGTAACAAATGTTAAACTGCATACATTGTGTGTTATTTTTTTGTAGTTTAGTGACAAAGACTCACTTTTGTTCAAACAATGCTAGAAGCAAATTTAATTTCATATGTTAATAACATAATGTAATTTGTTTTTATACTCACTGACGTTAATGAAATTTGCAGTTTGCTTTTTTAGCATGCTTATTTGTTTGCGTTTCGTAGTTCATTCGCTTGTAATTTGTTTTGCGAGTAATATTACAGCTTTGTCATAACATTTCTAGAGCTAGAAAGTCATTAGGCATTACATTTGCAGTGAATAAGTACCACGCTGTGGAGAGTGGATATACACAAGTGGTAATGTGACCCTCCAAGACGTACATTTCACAAAAGGAGACAGAAAATTTTACTGTGAATACAGTGGTATTTTCTGTACTATTGCTTTCATAATTTAAGTATGAAGAGAACTGATGTGACTACGATGTGCCACTCCTTGGCAGAGTATGTAGGTCTGCGCTTCTCGTACGTGTTAACAATACTTCAGAGGAAAACATGTGTACTGGGGTGCTTAAGTATTACACTGCATTCTCGCTTCGATGCAGACACTCCTGTTTCCCAAAATAAATTTCGATCAAATTCTCCATTTCAGGGAACCTTTGAAGCGCTACAACTTGTTAGTCACTTGTTTACATATATTTTATCTAATTGTAAATAAAATCTTAAAATCGTGCATCAAAGCTACCATTTAAGTCGGTTTGTTATAAATAATCACCAAAAGTTGCTAAGAGGTTTTTTTTTTTATTGAAGAGTTCCTTTCGTTTTAAGGTGAGCATCTGATTGAACCTGGATGCAGTTCAGAACAAGAGCATTGATTTTTACTAAGAGAAAACACATAATGTAACAAGATAATAAGATAAACTGGTAAGCAGTTTTTCGACCTTTTTGACGAATCCCTAATGTCTACAGTTTATATCAAAATTAATACCTCATTCTCTAATAATGACTGTATTTGGCATTACATTATTGCTTAAATCTGTATAGGTTATCTCCTTAAGAACACATGTACTGAGAGACTTCCTTTCTTCTACATACCCCGTTTCTTGATGCAATTTTTTCTAATATTTATAACAAAATTTATTAAAGTTTACTATAGAACAGATAGAGTGCACAGTTTCTGACTACTTTTAATTAGTTTTTATAAGACGTACGCTTAACAATCTTTATCGTAGACATGAGGGATTCATTATTTAAAATATTAAAAGTGGTTACTGGTTTAATTGAATATTATATTGCATAGCGATTTTCTCTTTGCAAAAATTGTTTGCTTTCTTTGTGTATTTTCTTATTTTTATTAGAATAAACGCGCACAAGTTGTTCATAAGTTACATAAATTACATAGCTTTGTGATATTACACCTTGTTCGTCACAATTCAATGTTCGCATTGTTTATTATTTACAAAGCTCTACCAGTGATATTACCCGTTTTTTACAGCTGGCCACATGGTAACGGTCACAGGGTTGGTAGCACAGTTCACACACACAGTTGCTGCCGGGGTTGTGGAAACTCTTGTTGTTGCATATTTTGTTGTGGTATCCATGCACTGCTATTGAATTCACCATGTGTCCGAGTTCTTGATTTGTGTTGGACCAGGATCTGTTCGTCATAGCTTCTGTTGTATTAAAGTCCAGCCAAATTTCACTTCTCTTCTTCTCTCTTTCATGTAGGACTTCATCCAAGTTCTCGGTGGATGGGAGCATCATATGCAGTTCCTCTATGAGAAAGGGTTCCTTGTCCTGTACTAGCCTCGACTTTGTGTGTTTTGAAACACCTAGGGCGGCTTTCAAGAAGCATGATTTAACTTCTTCCAGAGTCCTTAGGTCTTTTAGGCTCAACTTTTCCCAAATAAGATCTCTTCCATAGGTTGAGATGGGAACTATTTTTGCGGCAAAAAAGGCCATGGCTGTTTTCAGTGACGGTATGGATATTCCCTTGATGTCAAACATGGCTTTTGTGGCAGCTGTTGCTCGAGGTTTTACATGTATTCGGAATGATCTGGCAGTGGTTTGCAGAGTCAGTCCCAGATATTTTAAGCTATTGACTGTCGGACGAAGTTTCATCAGAAGATATATTCTGTCCTTCGCAGCTTCTCGACCTCCGTTGCGGAATGCCATCTCTGCGGTTTTTCCCGTGTTAATTACCACTTTGTTCTCCTGCGCCCACTTCTCGAGTTGGTTGGTTGCTCTCGAGTTCGATCCGATGACCACATCGTCTGCATATATGTAGATTTTGACATCCTCCGTTTCTTGTCTTAGAATCTGTAAAACATCGTACGTGGGAATATCGAAAAGTAAAGGGCTTGGTGGGTGCCCCTGCAATACGCCGTTGGGTTGTGTTACCGTTTTCGACGTCGTCTGTGTTCTGAATGAAGTTGGCCCTCAGCATGTTATGGATCAACGTTATAAGTTTATCTTTCCCTGTTATTGATTCTAGTTTTGCGATTAGCATGCGCCAATTTAGTTTATCGAAGGCGTTGGTATAATTTACGAAGACTGCCTGGACTTATCCTTGGGCAAGTCTTACTGTGTCCTCTACGTCATCTGTTAGGTTGCTAACGGCATGTAGCGTGTTCCTAACTGTTCTTCCGGGGTCTTCTGCTCTACTTCTTCAGAAATGCGCTTTGTGAATACGCTTGTTAGTATCTTGAATTTGTACCCTTCCAGGGCAATTCCCTGTAGTAGTTTTGATACATATGGTTGCCTTTCCTCTTAAATAGCATCTTAGTAATCGACGTCCTCCTAGTTTCTGATATGTTGCCCTCTTGTAGCCATAAGTTTAATATATCTGTTATTGGTTGGAGTAGTAGGCTAGTTGAGCCTTTTATATGTTCATTACATATTCCGTCGGGGCCTGGAGCCATATCGTGTTTCAGATATGCTATTATCTTGTGTACCTCTGCCGTCGTGAAGGAGTTAGTTTCCTCTAGGTATGTCTTCATAGTGATCGGTTCATATGCGATGTTGCTTTTATCTATGTTGAGAAAGTTGCTGCAATGTTCTTCCCAAACCGTTATATCTGTTTGTGCACTGCTCTAAGCTTTTCGTCGTCTCAATGCTAAATATGGGTCCTTTCTGGCTTCCTCCACCATATTGATTGCTTCCTGTTCCATGTATTCCTTTCGTTTAGTCTTCAGAACATTTTTGTATTTTTCCGATTTGGCTGTAGGATCTTATATCCTCTAGACTCTGGGTGGATTTTGCCGAATGTAGTGTCTGGAGGGTGATCTTTCTTTTCCCACAACATTCTTCGTCGAACCGTATCTGCCTTTTCCTTTTGAGATTGTAAATTAGGGCAGACTCAATCGGTTTTTCCAGGGCTATGATGTCCTATTCAGTGTCGTTTCCCTTTATGTGGTTCTCAAATTCATTCCACTCTTCTGTCTTCTGACTCAGTACGTGGCTGTTTAGCTGCCGCGAGGTTTTAGTTGCTGTGGCTCTTACTCTGCTCTCCGCGTTTGGGAAGCGAAAGCTGCTTCTTTAGAGGTGTTTCATCTGCTGAGTAACATACTTTATAATTATTTAGCGTGATGTTGCATCCTTTGAAAAATATTAAGTCTTTGGTGTCACATCCTGAGTGTGTGAAGTATGTTCGTTCGTCTGCCTTGTTGACTAGGGTGAGTCCTTCCTCTGCCATCATGTCTAGCAGCTCGTTTGTTCTATGACCAATGGCGTCTAATCTGCAGTAGAGATCTGTAACTACGATGATTTTTCGTCCTGGCGTCACGTGTCTTAAGGCGGTCATAATGGTTGCTATTATGTCTTCTATTGGCGTTAGTGGTTCTACGTACATGGCTGTTACGGAGAGGTTTTCGAAATTGATCACCAGCGTGACTTGATACCGGTGTGTGCTTAGGAATATTTCCATTTCGGCCGTTCTCTTGGTGCTTGTGTTGCTGGTATGGGTTGAGAGTAGAATTCATTTATTTCTAAGGCTTTAGTTGTCGAGTTTCTACGACGATCATTATGTCATGTATTTGCTGGAAATTGTTGTTTGTTATTTATAAGGCGTTCATTAGCCCTTCCACATTCCATTGAAGCCGACAGCTGTACCCCACTACTGCCAGATGAGATGATGGTCTCAAGTTTGAAAGAGTTTGCACAATAATAAAAATAAAAACTCTTCCCAGCCTGTGGTGGTTATTTACAACTAACCTTCACATGTGAATATTTCAACTTTCGCAAAGTGTTGCAGTAATACGATTCGCAACACAAAGAGGTTATTCGGAAACGATGCATAGTTTCAAAATCTGATAGATGCACACATAACAAGATCAGTGTTTGAGTTATGGTCGATGAAGAAGGGAGATGTTACAATATTCTGGGATTCAACAGTAACTCTTACTCTCGAAAAGCGTCATTATGGTTATGCATATGTCATCCAAGATCAACCGCCGATATTTGTACAATCGCCGCAGGTGGTAAGCCTGTGGTGGGTAGACATGCACTGTGAGACTAAAATAAATCGCGTAAGTTTTGGTTTACTCAACCACTTACGATGGAGAACTGAGACGTTGTTGCACCCTTGTTTATTATACTCACGATGATACTACGGGATGGGGGAGCGTAGCCATAAAAACTGGGACGAGAAACGCGAAATACCCTCTTTTTGGGAAAGCAACAGTACTTAACCGACGGAATTCCACTTGAAGGCATCTGTGTAGAATGAGCATTAAACCGACATGTCTGTGAGAAAGTGCCTTTCATATTTACTTCGTAAGTGTAGATCGACTTAATCTCATCATTTCTTTTGCTGGATATACTACGACATAGAAAAAGTATTGTTGATTAAAACAGCGTTATTTTTAGTCAGTGATATACATTTTAACATAAATATTTATGTTCGGTGTTTTTGTGCAAGTTTTCAGCGAATATTAAGTTTTATAAAATGGAGTGGTAAGTATGGCGCTCGCCAAATTAATGTAATAGATCCTATCACTGCACAAACTGCTGTAGAATTCTTTCAACCGAAGGCATTGTAGAACGCTGTGAAAACATGTTTCAAAGAGAAATTTCGGTTCATTTGCAAATGCAGATGCTATATAATCGTTTTCTATTTAAAACTCGAATATCATTCATATAAATGCTGGAAGATGGATGTGAGTCGAATTACTAATGCTAAATTTGCATGAATATGATGGCAACTTCCTTGTATAGAAATTGAAAGATGAATGCAAATAATATTAATTAATAATAAATCTCAAAGATAATCGATAAGCACATGAAGACTATCACAGAACCTATTATCTCTGAAGAACAAAACGGATTTAGATCAGGTCGTTCATGCACACATATAATATGTTATTTTAAAAACATTGGAGAAAAAAAGTAGAGAATTTAATATAGAAACACCGCATGACTGCAACTGTCGCAGGTTCGAATCCTGCCTCGGGCATGGATGTGTGATGTCCTTAGGTTAGTTAGGTTTAAGTAGTTCGAAGTTCTGGGGGACTGATGGCCTCAGATGTTAAGTCTCATAGTGGTCAGAGCCATTTGAACCATTTAAT
The DNA here is from genome assembly GCF_023864275.1 of Schistocerca cancellata. NCBI lineage: Eukaryota > Metazoa > Arthropoda > Insecta > Orthoptera > Acrididae > Schistocerca > Schistocerca cancellata. The sequence continues at coordinate 97,206,429 of NC_064631.1, read as the reverse complement.
ATAGAAACACACATGACCTTTAACGACTTTGACAAGGGTTTTGACCATGGGGCTGTGATAGCCTGTGGAAGATTATGCCTGAATGTGGATATCCTTGGCACCCAATGGAGATAGTGGAAAGTCTTTACAAAACTACACGCATTGTGATGAACATACGTAGGAACTGATAAGAAGAAATAATTACTCACCACGGTGTTAGACAAGAGTGTGGACTATTATCTACCCTCTTTAATATTTACATTGGCTTAATTCTTCGCAAATAGAAATATAAAGTAAACAGAGGAATTAAGATAACGAATGAGGGATACCTGAACGTACTTTTCTTTGCTGATGACATAGGTATTATTCAAAAGATTGAAGATGGCCTCCAAAGATCATTAAACTAGCTGAACGAAATTTGAAAAACATACAACTTCAAAATTTCTTATAACAAAACAAAAATAATGACATTTCGACTAAAATTTCCAGTCAGAACAAAAATTGTTTTAGATAATCCAGTTTTGGAGCAAGTGTCTCAGATCACTCATTCAGGGTGTACGCTAAGTTTCGATTCTGAGTCTGATATTGAACACAATATACACAAATTCCAAGCTGGCTGGGGTACCATTAGCAGAACACTGAGCCAAAAAGTACAAAAGAAACCATCGCGAAATTCTAAAAAGTAATGGCGGTTCCTGTGTTATCCTATGGAAGCAAAAGCTGGCTTACCGCAAAAACCCAAGAAAATAAAATTCAGACAGCAAAGATAAGGTTGCTAAAAAAAACGAAGGGCTTTAAAAGCAGAGATGTGATTGGAAACGAAGATATTATAATAGAATTAAATATTTTCAGCATAAATGGAAAAGATCCAAAATATTACGAAGGCTGGAGACTCCTCATCAGATTGCCAGGTCAGAGAATTTGTCGGAAAATCATAAACTACAGGCCAAATTGGAAAAGAGATATTGACCTTGAAAAAGATGGGAATGATTTTGTTTGTTTGTTCAGAACAGGCAACAGCCTGATCCTTCAAAGGAAGATGATTATGGCATTAATAATAAGTTGCCCGCATCTCGTGGTCGTGCGGTAGCGTTCTCGCTTCCCACGCATGGGTTCCCGGGTTCGATTCCCGGCGGGGTCAGGGATTTTCTCTGCCTCGTGATGGCTGGGTGTTGTGTGCTGTCCTTAGGTTAGTTAGGTTTAAGTAGTTCTAAGTTCTAGGGAACTTATGACCACAGCAGTTGAGTCCCAGTGCTCCGAGCCATTTGATCCATTTTGAACCAATAATAAGCTACTGTATGTGAACTAACACGTACTAGCGCATTACTTTCGTTTGCAGTTGCAATGAAGCGTAAAATTTCGCCACAGTGTATATCATTTATATATTTGTATTTAATTTGATAATCTGCCTTTACCACCGGGGAAACAAACAACCGACATGAGCTACGTAAATGATTTAGAAAGCAATGTAATGTCTGCATATAAGTATGACGTTGTTGGCTGAGAGACCAACTGGAGTTGTTCAGCCACCTAATTTCCGCTTCGCACGCTACTTGTGAGAGTTGTGTGTTATGTGCATCAGGTGAGTGACTGTAATGACTGTGTGTAAAGTATTGTGCCACAATGATACTAGGGATATTCAGAAAGTAAGTTCCGATTGATCGCGAAATGGAAATCACTTTGAAAATCAGAAATATTTTATCCGCTACAGTTACGTACAGCTTCCAGCCACTGCTCTACATAGTCACCACTCCGACTTGGACATTTGTCGTGGCGTTGTACCAACTTTCCAAGACCCTCGTCATAGAAGGCAGCCGCCTGTGCTTCCCGTCAAATCTCTGTGGTCATCTATAGCTCGTTGTCTGTGCGAAAATTTTGTCATCATACCCAGTAGTTAATACGAGCAGAGATGAAACACACAGTTAGCCAATTACGGGCTTTAGTGCGGGTGATCAAACACTTCCCATCGAAAAGGCTGCAGGAGCATTTTAATTGCCCCTGCACATTGCGACTGAGAATTGTCATAACGTTGGAACCGTATGACTGTTCTGTAATGTGGACTGCATAACACCAGGCGAGATCTTTCACCAGGACCTCATACTTGGCGGGACACACTATTTTCTAAGCATCTTTATGCGCTCACCATGCGCTCAGAACTGAAACGAGTGAAGTGATGTAACCGACAGGCATGCTAGAGACACTTTCAAACACATATGTGCAAAAGACTTTCACAGTGGTTTCCATTCCTTGACCGATCGGAACTTACTTTCCGAAAATCACTCGGATGTGTTCAATGAGTTCCAACGCAACAGTCAAACATTCTCTTTACTGAGACAGCTCATGGGAATATACACTCCTGGAAATGGAAAAAAGAACACATTGACACCGGTCTGTCAGACCCACCATACTTGCTCCGGACACTGCGAGAGGACTGTACAAGCAATTATCACACGCACGGCACAGCGGACACACCAGGAACCGCGGTGTTGGCCGTCGAATGGCGCTAGCTGCGCAGCATTTGTGCACCGCCGCCGTCAGTGTCAGCCAGTGTGCCGTGGCATACGGAGCTCCATCGCAGTCTTTAACACTGGTAGCACGCCGCGACAGCGTGGACGTGAACCGTATGTGCAGTTGACGGACTTTGAGCGAGGGCGTATAGTGGGCATGCGGGAGGCCGGGTGGACGTACCGCCGAATTGCTCAACACGTGGGGCCTGAGGTCTCCACAGTACATCGATGTTGTCGCCAGTGGTCGGCGGAAGGTGCACGTGCCCGTCGACCTGGGACCGGACCGCAGCGACGCACGGATGCACGCCAAGACCGTAGGATCCTACGCAGTGCCGTAGGGGACCGCACCGCCACTTCCCAGCAAATTAGGGACACTGTTGCTCCTGGAGTATCGGCGAGGACCATTCGCAACCGTCTCCAGGAAGCTGGGCTACGGTCCCGCACACCGTTACGCCGTCTTCCGCTCACGCCCCAACATCGTGCAGCCCGCCTCCAGTGGTGTCGCGACAGGCGTGAATGGAGGGACGAATGGAGACGTGTCGTCTTCAGCGATGAGAGTCGCTTCTGCCTTGGTGCCAAAGATGGTCGTATGCGTGTTTGACGCCGTGCAGGTGAGCGCCACAATCAGGACTGCATACGACCGAGGCACACAGGGCCAACACCCGGCATCATGGTGTGGGGAGCGATCTCCTACACTGGCCGCACACCACTGGTGATCGTCGAGGGGACACTGAATAGTGCACGGTACATCCAAACCGTCATCGAACCCATCGTTCTATCATTCCTAGACCGGCAAGGGAACTTGCTGTTCCAACAGGACAATGCACGTCCGCATGTATCCCGTGCCACCCAACGTGCTCTAGAAGGTGTAAGTCAACTACCCTGGCCAGCAAGATCTCCGGATCTGTCCCCCATTGAGCATGTTTGGGACTGGATGAAGCGTCGTCTCACGCGGTCTGCACGTCCAGCACGAACGCTGGTCCAACTGAGGCGCCAGGTGGAAATGGCATGGCAAGCCGTTCCACAGGACTACATCCAGCATCTCTACGATCGTCTCCATGGGAGAATAGCAGCCTGCATTGCTGCGAAAGGTGGATATACACTGTACTAGTGCCTACATTGTGCATGCTCTGTTGCCTGTGTCTATGTGCCTGTGGTTCTGTCAGTGTGATCATGTGATGTATCTGACCCCAGGAATGTGTCAATAAAGTTTCCCCTTTCTGGGACAATGAATTCACGGTGTTCTTATTTCAATTTCCAGGAGTGTAGAAAAAACGCAGTCTTGTACTGTCTTGTTGAATGGTTAACTTTCCACAGGCTTTGAGGACAGAGCACGGCCACTGGCCTAGGCACATCTACAGGGTAACAGCTGCAGTCCAAATTGCTAGGTACGTGTATCAGAGATGATTTTCTGTATCCAGTGGCGCCACATACCATCTCAATAACAGCTGGGCAGCTATGACGATAACGAAGGCAATAGGGCAACGTTTCATTCCACACTCCATTCTAAACGTATGGAACGCTTTGTTCCTTCAAATATTTCTATTTTAGATAATGAAAGATTAGCTTCTTGAAAAATATTTATGGGTGCAACTTTATAACATCTAAGGACACCTGTCGGGGAAATGGGAAATTTTAAGTTGTTCCTTGGACTGAAACAATGGGACACAGTTTCACCTATTTTATTTAACGCCATCTTAGAGCAGATCGACAGAAAATTTTGTAAAAGCAAGCAAAGGGATACAACCAGAGTAATGTATTTTTGATTTAAACGGATTCATATTCAAGACAGTTGGCCTCTTCAGGTACTTAGGGAGTCTTTTTAGGAACAACAATAGAACAGATATAGAGATGATACCCATCTAGCAACAGCGGAACAAAAAATTTCTCAGTTTTATCTACTCTTACCAGGAAATGTCACCAACTCAGTGTCGTATTTTTAGAAGAAAAAAGTACGCGTGTAAGATATCAGCCCAAGCAACTGATATGGCGTGAAAATGTGGGCCATGATTGTAACAGTACGCAGTTACGACCGTCTGAAATTAACGCTTTTAAATTTCAAGTGCACCGGATGTTTGTCACTCGATCAGTCCCATTGCAGCCGGCCCATGCCCGAGCGAAGGCGAGAAAAGAGGTGAAGACAGGTGGACCCATCTGCACAACGTGTTTTGAAACCTCGTTGAATCTCGTTCCAGAACACGAAATATTCTACGCGAAAAATAATTAATACAAGCATGTAATTTGTCAACCTCATGCACATATACGTTCAATGTTATTTTAACAATATTCTCGTACTGTTATCCTGCAGCTAAATATACGCCTCAAAATCACAATTAGTAAACACAGGTAGCTAAACAATAATTATGAAATGAAGTTAAAAATCTTTGATTTGCAGTTTAATCATACCATTCACTTTGAAGATCTTCGGATAACCTACAAATGTACTTCACTTTAACAATGTCTGCTTTAAAAATCCAAAGAAAATAACGTACAACAGAGGTGTTAACAATCAAACAGGGCTATGGTATTTCTTAAATGACGCACCAGTGCATTTCATTCATTTACATTGCGTTTGTGAAATGCAACATAAAAATATTTAAAGCAAAGAGATCTCTGCCACAAGCTGCTGGTTAGAAACCGTGCACTTTCACACAGTGAAGAAAGCATGTTACCAATGTCAAAACAGTATTTCATAAACATCTTACGGACTCAGCTGTACAGTACTACGCACTCGGACATTTAGACCAGTAAGGGGACTTTTTGCTTGTAAAAACACGAGATAGAATATTTTATATTTATAGACTGTGCATGTGATTGAAAGTACGTTGAATTAAGGTTTTCGAACTCCAAAACCCACGAGATAACATTTTATAGCCAAAAAACAAATTTAGGCGATTTTTTCAGGTTTTCCCCATCACTGGGAAACTATATATCCTACTGAACATTTTACTGTTACAAAAATGAAAGAGCACAAAATTTTGCGTCGAATGACCTACTTTAATGTCAAAATCAGTGCAGTCGTTTGCCGGCAGTCTGTTGTCAAAGTTCGTTCATTTTTACCAACTTGGCTAAAAGACGGCTCCAATGGCTTTAACTCAAAAACGGCTACTCCAAATAAAAAACGTCAAGTTATCAAAGTCTTAAACCATGAAATTTCATGCTGTAAAAGCACCTATATTTTTCTGTTATAGAGCACTATTAATCGTTCGTTTAATTGAAATATATCATAATTTTTTTGTATGTCGAAGTTATTGAATGAAATGAAATTCCAAGTGTGAAGATGGTCGTCTAATGAGCACATACGTATTTTCTATGTGTGTCTTTTTAATTTCCTTCACTCCTGTGTATCTTCATTCATTTTAATTCATGACTTGATTGATAAGAAGAGGTTGCTAAAATGAGAACCTAGCACGTAGTAATGGCCATGAATTTATGTATGAGAAATATAAAAATTTGTACAAATAAACAAATAAAAGGGCATGACAGTATTAAAATATACAAAATATAAATATCAGAGACTAACATTTTATCAAATTTCAGTTCCATTGAGGTCGTTTGGAAGAATGTGGCTGGTTCTGGTCAGTTATGGGTAGCAATAATTATTCAACTATTTTCGTTTGATCGTCTTTGAACTCAGTCCCCTGAAAGATGAAACGTGACAATACCAGATGCAGCAGCATATGAGCTCTTATTGCACGAATGTTCGCATGTCCACTCAACAATTTATATGAACTGTTTTCAGTACTTTCTGCCATTATTATACTGGAGTATCTCAATAAGGATATTAGAAGGTGGAACTCACCCAGTCGTACAATGATATGTTTAAACCACTGCCTTCGGTTCTTGCAGTATACGTCGCCGTCAGGTGAAGTGTCTGATCGGAAGTGTCAAAACACACTTTTGACCATAATTTATGGATCTTTTCAATAATGCTAGAAGAATATATTGTGTAGCATTATTGAAAAAATATATTGTGTAACAATATATATATAGTGTTACACAAGTCTGGAGTATAATAATGGAAGGCACATTATCTTTGACCGAACCGACTGTCGGTGATTTGTGACTTCTTCCATGTATCCATTCTACTCTAGCACGTTAGTGAATTTCTTCCACATTCCATAAAGCCACAGAATCTTATATTCAGAGAACGATAACTTCAAGCACTCATGGTCGTCGAAACTGAGATGCCTTATAATAGTACTGTTTAAGCCAACATTATTTGCTTTTCGATAGGTGATCAGCTGAGGTGTAACAGCTGTAGACAAAAATCCAGAAACCAAACATCTTTGCCGATCAATGTTCTTGTCAGACTCCATAGCTGTGTAGGGAGTGACTGCTATGATTCCTCCCATGAAATGGAAAGTATTCAAACCTGCCAATCGTGCAATGTTAAAATTGGATTTATCGAAGATGACTAATTATGTTAGGATGCTCAGGTCATGCAGTCGAGGACTTCTTAAAAAGGAAGAAGTTTCCGTGTATGGAGCTGTGAACCCAATTGCACTAAGAGCGTCCACAGTAAGCCTTGATCCGAATCTTTCGTTCATGAATGTACTGGGCCTGACCAATCGCGAACATAGAAATGACCATGGTCTTACTGCACAAAGAACTGAATGTGACAAAGCAACACACTTTTTTTCCATTTATCTAGAGTTTCTCGTTTGTTTTTCAAAATCAACGATTCAAAGAAATGGAGCAGTGACTCAAGGATCGGCGAGTGGACATCTGGCAAGAAATCATAAGGTGAGGGGCATTGCGATGTATGATAGACCTGTGTATGGATGTCCTCACAAAGCATATCTGCTGTGCGCATACAATTCTCAGACGTTCTTCTCGTCGACCTGATAGCTTGCTGTGATATAAACTATCGCACAGTATCTTATAGCCTGCTTTTTAAACAGACTACTGTGTTCTTTTTTATGTCTGTCAACAACCATGATATCTTCTTCATACGTCAGGAAAAATAGGGTTTCATGGTCCTTACATCTGCCTCCCAGCCATTCGTGATTTCGTCCGTTACTCTTGTTCGATATAGGAAGAAATCATTTCAGTTGCTTCACCTACCTGCGTACATCCACAACTTCCTTGTTTTCCTCCACTCCCGATTGGCAGGTAAAAGTTCCTCTGACAAATCCTGTGACACTGAACGTCTTTAGCACAAAGTTCCTCCTGACGGATACGTTCCAATACTTCGCGAGTGCAGTCATCACCTCGCCTTTCAGCTACCCGAATAACTATCTCTTAATTCAAGTTTCATCACGTTATGAACAATATTTCTCTTTGCATAGTCTGCCAAGTCTCTTCCAAGTAGCATCGGTTTCCTCGCCACAGTAAAAGCAGAGTTTATTAAAATGAAATACCTTACTGCATGATAGAAGATTCGACGTTGATGGTGCAAGACCTTTTGTCAAAGACGATCTAATCTGTTTTGGGTTACTGCACTTCATCCGACAAGAACTGTGTAAATCAACTACAGCGAGATCAGTTAATAACTTACTACGTGCTGCGATTGTCGTATTCTTCCTGGATAGTAGTAGCTTTTGCAGTCACTTCTGTTTCATTTTAATCACATTATCATCTACCTAATCACTGTCGCATATAAAACACACTTCCGTACGATCTGAAGCACTCATTTTAAATGCACTGACCGCACAACGGAAGTAAACCCAAACGCGGAACCGAGAAATTTTTAAGACAGAAGGAGCTTTGAAAGACTGGGCACGGCTAAGAATGGAAACAATAACAAAGGAACGGAGAGGATGGCAGCTTCGGCTGTTTACAACATGTCGTTTGAGGGAGATCTATAGATACCTCTATACCCGAAGATGTCTTCTTATTCAAAATTTCATTTCATTGAATAACTTTGTCTTACAAAAAACTACGAAATTATATTCTGACTTGGATGTGTTTGATCGCTTAACAGTGCCTAAAATTGAAAGAGCACATGTTTTATAACATGAAATTTCATGAAACTTCCTGCCAGATTAAAACTGTGTGCCGGACCGAGACTCGAACTCGAGACCTTTGCCTTTCGCGGGCAAGTGCTCTACCAACTGAGCTACCCAAGCACGACTCACGCCCGGTCCTCACAGCTTTACTTCTGCCAGTATCTCGTCTCCTACCTTCCAAACTTTACAGAAGCTCTCCTGCGAAACTTGCAGAACTAGCACTCCTGAAAGAAAGGATACTGCGGAGACATGGCTTAGCCACAGCCTGGGGGGATGTTTCCAGAATGAGATTTTCACTCCGCAGCGGAGTGTGCGCTGATATGAAACTTCCTGGCAGATTAAAACTGTGTGCCGGACCGAAACTCGAACTCGGGACCTTTGCCCTTCGCGGGCAAGTGCTCTACCAACTGAGCTACCAAGCACGACTCACGCCACGTCCTCACAGCTTTACTTCCGCCAGTACCTTGTCTCCTACCTTCCAAACTTCGATAAGTTATTTTTTTCATTGGGAGTAGCTGTTTGAGTTACAAGCGTTGGATCCGACTTTTTAGCCAAGCTGGTAAAAGTGAACGAATTTTGACAACTGACTGCGGGCGAGGGCTACACCGATTTTGACATTTAAGAGGTCACTCGACGAAAAATTTAATGCTATTTCATTTTGATGATTGTGAAATTTTCAGTTGGATGCATAGTTGCCGAGTAATAGGCGAAAATATGAAGAAAGTGCCAAAATTTATTGTTTTATTTGCTAGAGAAAGTTGTCCTGTGGGTTCTGAAGGGCGGAAACTTAGGTCCTCTATATTCTCAACTATATACACAACATACAAACGTAAAATCTTTTACCTCAATTTTTGGAGGCAAAGCGCGTTTTCTGTGACACCGTTACTGGGCTAATTAGGTAGCTGCAATGGAGCGGAGAGAATGACAAACAATCGTAGTGCGTGAAATTTAAATGATGTGTCTTTAGGCTGTGATAACTGCTTGCTATAAAAATTGTGGCCCACATTTTCGAGGTGAAACGATTTCTGGGACTAGTATCTAGCAAGCGTTTTTTTCCCGTGAAGTATGAGGTCGTGTTGGTGATGATGTGTTGTTAGTACTAACTTCATAACCTGTTTGCATCAATTGACTGTAATACCGGATGTGAGGAACTTGTTGTTGTTGTTGTTGTTGTTGTGGTCTTCAGTCCTGAGACTGGTTTGATGCAGCTCTCCATGCTACTCTATCCTGTGCAAGCTTCTTCATCTCCCAGTACCTACTGCAACCTACATCCTTCAGAATCTGCTTAGTGTATTCATCTCTTGGTCTCCCCCTACGATTTTTACCCTCCACGCTGCCCTCCAATACTAAATTGGTGATCCCTTGATGCCTCAGAACATGTCCTACCAACCGATCCCTTCTTCTGGTCAAGTTGTGCCACAAACTTCTCTTCTCCCCAATCCTATTCAATACTTCCTCATTAGTTATGTGATCTACCCATCTAATCTTCAGCATTCTCCTGTAGCACCACATTTCGAAAGCTTCTATTCTCTTCTTGTCCAAACTATTTACCGTCCATGTTTCACTTCCATACATGGCTACACTCCATACAAATACTTTCAGAAGTGTCTTCCTGACACTTAAATCTATACTCGATGTTAACAAATTTCTCTTCTTCAGAAACGCTTTCCTTGCCATTGCCAGTCTACATTTTATATCCTCTCTACTTCGACCATCATCAGTTATTTTGCTCCTCAAATAGCAAAACTCCTTTACTACTTTAAGTGTCTCATTTCCTAATCTAATTCCCTCAGCATCACCCGACTTAATTCCACTACATTCCATTATCCTCGTTTTGCTCTTGTTGATGTTCATCTTATATCCTCCCTTCAAGATACCATCCATTCCATTCAACTGCTCTTCCAAGTCCTTTGCTGTCTCTGACAGAATTACAATGTCATCGGCAAACCTCAAAGTTTTTATTTCTTCTCCATGGATTTTAATACCTACTCCGAAATTTTCTTTTGTTTCCTTTACTGCTTGCTCAATATACAGATTGAATAACATCGGGGAGAGGCTACAACCCTGTCTTACTCCCTTCCCAGCCACTGCTACTCTTTCGTGTCCCTCGACTCTTATAACTGCCATCTGGTTTCTGTACAAATTGTAAATAGCCTTTCGCTCCCTGTATTTTATCCCTGCCACCTTTAGAATTTGAAAGAGAGTATTCCAGTCAACATTGTCAAAAGCTTTCTCTAAGTCTACAAATGCTAGAAACGTAGGTTTGCCTTTCCTTAATCTTTCTTGTAAGATAAGTCGTAAGGTCAGTATTGCCTCACGTGTTCCAGTATTTCTACGGAATCCAAACTGATCTTCCCCGAGGTTGGCTTCTACTAGTTTTTCCATTCGTCTGTAAAGAATTCGTGTTAGTATTTTGCAGCTGTGGCTTATTAAACTGATTGTTCGGTAATTTTCACATCTGTCAACACCTGGTTTCTTTGGGATTGGAATTATTATATTCTTCTTGAAGTCTGAGGGTATTTCACCTGTCTCATACATCTTGCTGACCAGATGGTAGAGTTTTGTCAGGACTGGCTCTCCCAAGGCCGTCAGTAGTTCCCATGGAACAAAAAGGACAAGGAAAAACCGTTAATATACGAAAGAAGAAACTAAGGAAAAATTTTAGATCGGTATATGCAAAAAAAAAGAAAGAAAAGAAAATTGAATGGACGATAAGAAAAAATGAAGAATTAAGATGCCTGTACATATACCGTAACATTGCCTAAGAGCTAAAGAAGAGAGGCCATATAGCAAGAATGGCGGAGAACTGACAATCTAAAATAGAATTTGGCAGGACAGTAGGTCGAACGAGCCAGAATTAGGTGGCGAGATAACTACCCTGGAGGACGCATCTTGTATGAACATCAACACCGATTGGACAAACAGTTCAGTCGACAGAAAGAAGCGGACGGGGCTCCTAGAGCAGACGTATGGTCTGAAAGGGCCTTTAGTCATGTAAAGTGAAGTCAGTAATGGAGGAACACTTATATAGCAACCTATTTGGTATCTTAAAAAATTTGTCTACGAAAAAACAGCTGTCTTCAGTGTTAAGCCTCTGCCTTCTCTCCACACACTTATTTGCCACCAATTTGTTGATCTTGTCAATGCCTCTTGCAGTTTGTTGTTATTTGGGAAAAGATAGTAGTCACTTGGGCTTAAGACTGGGCTAGAATACGGGTCTTCAATAACTATAAACTTGAATTGCCGAAGCAAATAAGCACAGAGGCATTGGCACGGTGGGGTGCCTGTAGTAGAGCGCTGCAAATAGACGATGAGTAGAACACCCTTTGAATCCAAAAACACTGTGTCCAAAACGTTTGCGGAGCTCTGAATTTGTTTATCTTTTTCTTCGGGTTTGATGGGGTTTCAAATGATGTCGTTACATTTACTAGCGTTTTATTTCTGGACTTCGTTTTATTTCTGGACTTTTATAAGAAAAGCATTCTCGTCGACAGTAACAACGTGATAAAAAAAAAAAACGCCATCAGTGTAGTACGGAAAGAGAAAATTAAGTGCAGCTCACATTCGTTGTACCGGGTGATCAAAAAGTCAGTATAAATTTGAAAACTTAATAAACCACGGAATAATGTAGATAGAGAGGTAAAAATTGACACACATGCTTGGAATGACATAGGGTTTTATTAGAACAAAAAAAAAACCAAGTTCACAAAATGTCCGACAGATAGCGCTGGACAGCAAAACTGCTACCCTGACGGGTGAGAGGTACGCCGATATGTTACAGAATCGCATCATCCCCAGCCTGGCTGATAAACACCTGCTGGAACATACGATGTTTATGCAGGATGGCGCTCCACCCCATATTGCTAGAAGCGTGAAAGATCTCTTGCGCGCGTCGTTTGGTGATCATCACGTGCTCAGCCGCCACTTTCGTCATGCTTGGCTTCCCAGCTCCCCAGACCTCAGTCTGTGCGATTATTGGTTTCGGGGTTACCTGAAGTCGCAAGTGTATCGTGATCGACCGACATCTCCAGGGATGCTGAAAGACACATCCGACGCCAATGCCTCACCAGAACTTCGGACATGCTTTACAGCGCTGTTCACAACAGTTTCTGTAAAGATCATCATCTTTGCTTTGTCTTACTTTGTTATGCTAATTATTGCTACTCTGATCAGATGAAGCGCCATCTATCGGACATTTTTTTGAACTTTTGTATTTTTTTTGTTCTAATAAAACCCCATGTCATTCCAAGCATGTGTGTCAATTTGTACCTCCCTATCGACATTATTCCGTGATTTATTCAGTTTTCAAATTTATACTGAGTTTTTAATCACCCGGTATTTTGTGTTCCTCTTTCAAATGTCGAGTGGCTAACCTGACATTTTCTACTCTCAAATAACCACTAACTATTGATCGTGAAATTTCATTAAAGCGCAAGTTCAGTTCGTTAGTATTGAAACGTTTATCATGTTGAAGTTTTTAATCAGTTCTTGATTTGAATTCATCAGTCACAACTGAAGGACGAAGCGGTCGTTCTTCATCATGAATACCCATTAGTTCGCCACCAACTATGATGCGCCATTTCCGAACTGCAGTTTCATTCATCACATTTCATGTAACTTCCGATATCTGTCTGTAAATTTCTTTACGGCGGCCGTTTTCTGCATTCATAAAACGTACCACATTACGAAGCTGACACCTCGTGGGATCGTTAATTTTGTCGCGCATTCGGAAATCGTAACAAATAAATCTTACCTCATGTTAGCGTCACAATGACGTCAAAGGCTAGGCAGGTCTGGGTGGTAGGAGGGAGGAGCGAATACCGCGCGACTCAAATAAATGGTTCAAATGGCTCTGAGCACTATGGGACTTAACTTCAGGTCATCAGTCCCCTAGAACTTAGAACTACTTAAACCTAACTAACCTAAGGACATCACACACATCCATGCCAGAGGCAGGATTCGAACCTGCGACCGTAGCGGTCGCGCGGTTCCAGACTGTAGCGCCACAACGGCCGGCCGCGTTACTCAGATCAGTTATTTTTCTTTTAGAATGGCCTTAGTATTTAGTCCCCATACAACGTGTATGTTAACTATAAACTACAGTCAACAAAACACTATCATCTGAAACACCATAATCTTTAGACAGATGCACGAAGTCTTACTGTACTCAAATAAGTCTTTTTGGAATCGTGGAGGCTTTACTTTCAAAACAATATAATTATCACTTTGGATCATCACTGCTAAACAGAGATAGATTAATTCACCATTCTTCAAATGTCGAACGTGCGTTTTCGATATACGTTGTCCATATGAACCGCAAATATAAAATTCTAGGCTAACACGGCAGCGAGCAATTATCGCCCCCGCGTCGGCTTTTTACAGCACTGTTTCCGAGTTAAAATCCAACGAATTCACAGAGGACAATGGCAATGTGATTAACACAGTTTAATATTAAAGTAACATTATGATGCACGTATTGAAATGATAATTATAGAACAATATCGGACATTTCAAGCAATTATGCAAAGCTGCTCTTTAAATATTAACTACTGTTAGTTATGTATATAGGGTAAACTGCTGAAAACGCGAACTGCAGCAAATTTTATCTTGATAAATTTGACATTAAATAACTTGCACCAGAGACGGTGCTTTTAATGCATAGTTATTCTAAGAGTTCATGAATTGAGGGACATAGTCATCGTTCAACATATTCCATCATTCCCACAAAAATAAGAACGGTAAGGGAAACACTAACATAAGGTATTGTTGTTGAGGTCTTCGGTCCGAACGCTGTTTGACGCAGCTCTTCACACTAGTATGTCCTGCGTAAGCCTCTTCATATCTGGATAATTACTACAATCTACATTCATTTCAACCTCCATGCTGTAATAGGGCCTTCGTCAAAGTCCTGAACTTCATTCCCCACACCTCCTTCCAGTTCCAAACTGATGATTCCTCGATATATCAAGATGTGTCCTATCAGTCGATTCATTGTTTTAGTCAATTTGTACCATAAGTTGCCCATCTAATCTTCAACATTTTTCTATCTCTCCAAATTTCAAAATCTTCTGTCTGTTCTTGTATGATCTGGTTGTTGTCTTGCAAAATTCTCAATCTGTATTCAGTATCCTCTCTGCTTCTGCCGTCGTCTGTTATTTTCCTGCCGAAATAGCGAAAGAAGTCCCCCACTGGAACCTCATTTCCTTCAGTGTGACCTAGTTTGACTACATACAGCTACTTTACTTTGTGTTATATTCCATCTCCAAACGTCACTTCAAACACTGTCATTTACATTCAGCTGAACTTTCTGGTGTATGATAGAATTACAATCACATAGACAAACCTCGAAGTATTCATTCCCTCTCTCAAAACGAACTGCATTTCCAAATTTCTCCAAGTTTTCCTTCGCAGATTACTCAGAGCACAGATAGAATAACATCGAAGATATTCTCCAACCCAGTCTCATTCTGTTCTTATCTGCTGCATCCATTTCGCTCTACATCACTTTCATTACTTCAGTATTACCATCCAGAAGAAAATTTATACAGCGCAGTAAAGTGGTGAAACTCTCTAGTAATGTTCCATGGGCAGGTCCATGAGACAAATATGTAAGAAACTATATATAGAATGAAGTGGGTGGAATTATTTTTGTCGAGGCAGACACGCCAGAGTTTGATAACTCGAAATGTGTCATGCAACGGTAAACAGGCAACACGATAAAGCACCGAAATTTAGAAAATAGATGAACGTCCAAAAGGACTCGTAACTCTAATATTTCGGAGACTATACCTTTCTACTCATTACATACAAATATTCACCCTGAAATTGCTAACAGCAGTATCTCCCTTTGACCCATGGGGTGATGGACGGTTACTCTAGGTACAGGGCAGAAAGTGCGATAGGCAATAAAAAACCCCGTCTTTATACTTATCGAAGAGGCGAATGCTGGGAGTTGGGCTTCACGAAGTATTACTCTCTGGTAAGTTCAAAGGATTCAAATGGGTCTGAGCACTATGGGACTAACGTCTAAGGTCATCAGTTCCCTAGAACTTAGAACTACTTAAACCTAACTAACCTAAGGACATCACACACATCCGTGCCCGAGGCAGGATTCGACCCTGCGACAATAGCGGTCGCGCGGTTCCAGAATAAAGTGCCTAGAACCGCTTGGCCACTGAGGCCGACTTACTGTAACTCTAGCGGAACCATTTTCCAGACTGGCTGAGAAACCCATCATTGCCGGGGCATTTATTTATAGCTTCGTCCAAGAGATCGTACGTGTGAAATTTATTTTTAATTTAGAAAGCTTACTTCTATACAACGTTTCAAGCAATATGATTGAGCAAATGAACGAAGAGCTCATTTGCTTCACGTAAAACTGGCCGTGCAAAAAGTGACTGATACTAAGATACATGTTCGGAACATGTCTTGTGCTTTGTTTACGGTCATGGCATAGCAGAAGCCCCCTATGAGCTGTAGAAGTTTGAAGACAAATGGTAAAGTGCTAGGGGTAAGTGACATTTGGGGTATAAAACCTCCTTTCCCTGCGCCACTTTTTACGCTTTTATGATATTACGATAGAGAGAAGTAGCTTTAAGCCTCTGTGAGAGAAGGAGTTTCAGGAGCGAGGCAACGTATGCGGCTCTCGATCAGAGTTGCGTCGAGTCTCGATTTCTGAAGGAGTTTACAAAGAGCGAGTTACAACCTGATGTTCTCGAGCTGCAGGAACTATCGTCTCACGATATTCACTGCATTCTTTAAGCTACAGTGTCCTCAGTCTTTTAGCCATTCTGACACGAGCTGTCGTCTAACCATGCTCGGCTTGTTATTGCGCCGGAAGGTACGGAAGCCAGTTAATTTTTGCCTAATGTTTACGATTCTGTTCATAACACATGAAAACGGTTGTGGATGGCAGTTTACACGTGGGACCTGAGGATAATACTATTTGGTATTGAAACTGGTAACTCGTTTTAAAAAGAATAAACGACGATAGATTCAAATACAGCTCCAGGCCTAGTTATCATTATTGAAGTACTTCCGTGTCCGGCTGCAGTGCCACTTTCCTTGATGTATTGCCAGACATCTTATCAAATACGCCCACGACAGGTTTCCACGCGCACTGACGATCAGCTTCGCCGTTTCCCTGGTGGAAGTCCTCAGTCACTGGACCATAGCAGTCTGCCCTTTGTCAAAGCCGCTTATGCCAGTGAATTTAGCCGTTTTTGGCCCAAATGATCGCTGGAACATTTCCTCATTCGCCACTGCACCTCTTATGTAGTATTATTATGTCATGAACCGCAGTGACACCAGGTGGCATTTAATCTCGCTTTATAAATTATACAGCGCAGCAATCCGTCGTCCTTTTTTTGCAGGTTTCATTTGGCAAAATCCTGATTTCGAATAGTGCCTAGCCATTATCAATGGACTATTTTCTAGTCTCAATGTATGTCAGTCCCCTGTTGTTCTGGCGACAGTCACACTTCTTTGAGTATTCAGTTTGGATTTGCAAAATAAAACCTGCAAATAATGGACGACTGATTGCTGCGCTGTATAATTTTTGAATCAGATCACAGTCGCTGACGGCACCCAAGTTCCTAATGGAAGGTAACGTGATTTAATCTCGCGATATTCAGTGGTCGTACCGTAATGGCTCATCACTGTCTTGTCGTTAGCTAGGTACCGTCTCATCGATCGAAAGTCTCTTTGCAAGACCAACTCTCCATTTGTCAAAAATCGCTATCTCTCCTCGTTGAAGCTGCTATAGTAGTAACAGCGTCACCACACATATCACACTAACACAGTATGTGTTGTAACGTTGCATGGTTCTTTGTTGAGCAGCCAAGGGAAAATCCAAATACATTCAGTTTTGGAGCAAGTTCATTCATATATATGACTCAGTCTACGTCAGAGATTCTGTGCCCACGCACAGAAGGTGTGTGATGGACACCAAAACCATGGTACTCTATTGTCATGACTCATCATAATATCACTGCAGCCAGTACACAACGTTCCGCATGTGTGGAGGGACCTGGAATGATAAGCAGTGCTGACCAGCGGTGGGTGACAGAAGCAGTAGGATCTCCAGAGTGAACCCCGGCCCTTCCATCTGCCTGGCAGAGCTTGGAGACACTAGGCGCCCAGTGGATCATTGGAGCGGAGCGTCCTAGCTCGATCCTCAACTCATCGTAGCTGACGCTGGACTGTAAGCCAGGCGGTTGCCTAGGAAGACGCAGGGTCATGGCTGCTCCAGCAGAGAGGATTACAGTGCTTCCTAAAACCAGATGACACTAGCTCTCTTCACAGCGGTCAACGTTTAGAAGCCTCTTGGCAGATGGACAGCCAGTATCAGACGTGTTGGCAACGAGTCACCCCAGGTAGCACGTAACTTCCCTGCCACAACATTACAGAAGCATCCTAGATTTTGTTAACAGCACTAGTTGTTTATTGAATGGCTGTATGGATGTACTGTTAAATCAAGCCTGCTTTCTCCTGCTTTCTCAGATCGATAGACAGCAATCAAACAAATCGTATTAACGAGATTTATTATTATTATTATTATTAGTCGTAAAGCTCCCAACATGGAAGACGCTAAGTAAAGATGGTTCACTTCTGGGGCTTCTTATTCTTCTTGTTTGCCCACCAGGTCTTAATTCTTTGCGAGAATTCAGCTTTTCTTTCTTCGCTCCATTTTGTTCCAGTTCTCGGCGCTTTTGTCTCTGGTTTGACCTCCCATTTGTCAACTTTAAGTTTGAAATTGTTTCTTTTGTTCATGTCTTCAGTAGTAATGTTGGCTAATTCCAGATCTTTCTTTACATTTTTGATCCATTCTCCTCCATTAACAAGGGATGCTACGTATCTTACTATTCTTTTTGTAAGTCTGTGATCGGGAAGTCTCATTATGTGGCCATAGAATTTTAGACGCCTCTTCCTCATGTCTATCTCTATGTTAGAATATTCTTCAATTTTAGAATTTTTCTGTAATCTATACCCCTCTTTGGTCCATCTTGGTCCCAGAATTTTCCTAATGATTTTCCTTTCCTCTTTCTTCAGGTTTTCCATATCTGTTTTTCTTTTAAGTGTCAAGGTTTCGCTGGCATATAGCATTATTGGTTTAATTACCGACTTATAATGTTTAATTTTTGTATTTATAGATAGACATTTTTTATTGTAAATGTTTTGGACCAGCCCTAGACCCCTACGAGCTTTTAATATTCTTTCTTGTTGTGAGTATTTTTCAGAAATTATCTCTCCTAAATATTTAAAGTATGGTACCCTCTTAATTTCTCCATATTTGGTTTGTAACTTAGAAATTTCTAGATTTGTTGTTGTAAACACCGTTTTCTCAAAAGATATTTGTAGGCCAACTTTTCCTGCACACTCTTTTAAGGTTTCTATCTGTTTGACTGCCATTTCACTAGAATCTGCCATTATTGCAAGATCGTCTGCGTAGGCTAAGTAGGGGATTTGTAGGTCATCTTTTTTGGTTCCCAGTGATATTGGTTTCCAGTACTTTTCTTTTTTGAGTTCTTTTTCCCATTCTGCCATGACTCTATCCAGAACTAAGTTAAATAACAGAGGTGATAATCCATCACCTTGTCTAACCCCAGTTTTTATCTCAAATGATTTTGAAAGTTTTCCCATGAATTTCACTTTGCATTTTGTATTTGTTAATGTCTGCTCTATGATGTTCCGTGTCTTCTTATCCAGTCCTTGTTCTTCAAGAATTTTAAATAGTGTGGGTCTGTGAATTGAATCATATGCCTTTTTAAAGTCGACAAAGACATATACTGTAGGCTTCCTTCGCATTTGTCTCATCCTTGTAATTTATTATAAAATGAAAAAACTCAATACTTAACTCGGTGCTACACAGATGTGTCGCATGCAAAGGGCGACAGACAAAATAAGAAATTTTTTCAGTACAACAGTTCTCAAGTCCGTGTTACACAGACAGTGCAAGCAGATGATTAGAGTTGACGCTTGTATTCAAGTTGTTAATCTTGAAGCTGCTGTACAACTTTCTGCCACCAGTCGGGCGCGGTGCTTATGTCCTCTTGACATAGGCGCCGCTGCCGTCGCGTTGTCATCCTGGAGACAGGTCGGTCAGCGTGCGACTGGCTGACTTCTTCGCACAGCCCCCTCTGCTCTATCGTTTCCGACTGGCGTGCAGGCGCTTGACTTTACGACATAACAAGTGTCCTGTGCGAGTTGATTGCTGCAAGCGTAATGATTAGGGCAACTAGCGCTTGCACTGATCAGCGCCACTACAATTGGATGAAATAAACCCAACAGGGGAAGTTGCACTGACGACAGAACGACCTTCTACCTTACTCAGTTACTGTCACAAACAGTTATGAAAAGCTATTTATTCATCACAGCATCTTCTGCGACAGTCCGTGTAAGCTCACACTGTGTCGATTTCGTTATTCACGCAACACACAAAACAAATCTCAGTTAACTGAAAGCGTTGTCAGACTCGTTCACTGATATGTAACTGATCAATTATCTGGACATTTATTAATGGTAATGCTATGAATAGCGGCTTAGCAGTGTAAAATTTCGCCGTCCAAGAGACAGGTACTCCAGTTAAGACTCACCTGTGTGCACTGCGGCATTCCAGAAATACAGACATTTATAGTTTAACTAAAGTGTTTGCTTTGCTCTGAAATCGCTGTCCCATTTGAATAGTGAAAGAAGGCGCCGGGTCATCGTCAAACCTCAAATACAGGGGGGGGCACTTGAACGAGGTACAGTATAACTCCAATTATCTGAATTAACTGAGATCAGATCAATTTTTAAAAATTCGGATAAGTCAGTGTTTTCCGAAAACATGGTCTACATATACTATGTGATCAAAAGTATCCGGACACCCCCACCCCAAAAAAAAAACACTTTTTCATATTAGGTGCATTGTGGTGCCACCAACTGCCAGGTAGTCCATATCAGCAACCTCAGTTGTCAGACATCGTGAGACCGAGCGAAATGGCGCAGTGGTTAGGACACTGGACTCGCATTCTGGAGGACGACGGTTCAATCCCCCGTTCGGCCAATCTGGTTTAGGTTTTCCGTGATTTCCCTAACTCGCTTCAGGCAAATGCCGGGATAGTTCCTTTGAAAGGGCACGGCCGACTTCCTTCCCTAATCCGATGAGACCGATGACCTCGCTGATGGGTCTCCTCCCGACAACAACCCAACCCCCAACTTCGTGAGACAGCAGAATGGGGCGCTCCACGGAACTCGCGGACTTCGAACGTGGTCAGGTGATTGGGTGTCACTTATGTCATACGTATGTACGTCAGATTTCGACACTCCTAAAAATCCCTAGGTCCACTGTTTCCTATGTGATAGTGAAGTCGAAATGTGAAGGATCAAGTGCAGCACAATACCGTACAGGCCGACCTCGTCTGTTGACTGGCAAGAGACCGCCGACAGTTGAAGAGGGTCGTAGTAGAGGGTCGTAATGTGTTGTAGGCAGACCATCACACAGGAATTTCAAACTGCATCAGGATCCACTGCAAGTACTGTGACAGTTCTGTGGGAGGTGAGAAAACTTTGATTTCATGGTGGAGCGGTTGCTCATAAGCCACACATCACGCCGGTAAATGCCAAACGACGCCTCGCTTGGTGTAAGAAGCGTAAACATTGGAAGACTGAACAGTGGAAAAATGTGTGGAGTGACGAATCACGATACACAATGTGGCCATCCGATGGCAGGGTGTGGGTATGGCGAATGCCCGGTGAACGTCATCTACCAGCGTGCGTAGTGCACGCCGTGGCAGTGTGGTGTTATGGTGTGGTCGCGTTTTCATGGAGGGGCTTGCAGCCCTTGTTGTTTTGCGTGACACTATTACAGCAGAGACCTAAATTGATGTTTTAAGCACCTTCTTGCTTCCCACTGTAGAAGAGCAATTCGGGGATGGCGTTTGCTCCTTTTAACACGATCGAGCACCTGTTCATAATGCACGGGCTATGGCGCAGTGGTTACACGACAATAACTTCCCTGTAATGGACTGGCCTGCACAGAATCCTGACCTGAATCCTATAGAACACCTATTAGATGTTTTGGAACGCCGACTTCGTGCGAGGCCTCACCGACCGACATCGATACCTTTCCTCAGTGCAGCACTCCGTGAAGAATGGACTGCCATTCCACAAGTATCCTTCCAGCACCCGACTGAACGTATGCTTGCGATAGTGGAAGCTGTCATCAAGGCTAAGAGTGGGCCTCCATGATATTCAATTCCCGCGTTACCGATAGAGCGCCACGAACTTTTGAGTCATTTCAGAGCGGTGTCCGGATACTTTTGATCACATAGTGTATTTTAATTACAGTAATTACGTACTGTACGTAGTGTACGTACTATGCTGCCTGTTGAAATTTGGGGAAAATGTGTTTTAAAGTAAAAGAGGGTTTAAGCAATTAAAATGAATCACTTTCACGTACATGTTATATAACGAATTCGACAGTCTTCATACGTCTTTGGGCAGCCAAGTCGCACATCCGTTTGACAGTGTGAAGTTGCATTTGTCACATGCGGACTGACGCTCAATCCATTTCAACGCAGTTTCAAGACCGGAAACTCTTCACTAGTTGATGGTCTCGCGTCTGCTTCAACTTCGACATTAAAGTTATCTTGTTGCGCGCCCCTTTCTTGTCTCAGACTTTCAGTAAGTTCATCATTATTTGAAATCTGAAAGCCAGGCTCTTATGAATCAAACACCATCCATTCTGCTATATCTTCAGCACTAACTTCTGAATATCCAGGATTTTTTTTCTTCTCTTCTTGCCTTTTTCTTCTTGCTTTTTTCTTCTTGCCTTTCTCTTTTTGCCTCTCAGCTTGTTCCACAAACGTTTTAATTTGACTTCCTTGACCGAACTCCAAGCTTCTGTCACCATGTAAGGGTGATCATAGAATTCTTTTTTTTGGTTACCCAAGATCCCTTCATCTCCACTCTCTATAAAACTTTCCTAAAAATGTGTCTTCTGTAACGGCGTTTTGTGGTTTCGGTAACAGACTGGTTCAGTGATTGCAGCAAGCTGGTGACGTCTGGCGGTAAAAAGATTGTTGTAAACTGCTCATCCTCTCTTTCCAACAATTCTCGGGGAAGTGGGGCGAGCTGTGGCATTATCAAGAATCAATATCAATTTACTGCCTTCTTTTTCCAAGAGATTTTTTTTTTTACTTTTTCAATTCAAGGATGAAAATTACTTCGTACCCTTCAGTAAACAATGCTGCTGTCATCCAAGCATTGGGTTAGTTTTATAAAAGAGGAAAAGACATTTCGATACGCTCTTGGGCTTTTCGACTTCCCTATCAACAGAAGGGATATTTTATGGCTTCCTGCAGAGTTCGCACAGGTAGACACAGAACACGGCCTTTACGAACCTAACGTCCTGGAGCACTACACGTCCTTCTACATGCTGAAGTGATTTTAGACGGAGCTTTCCAAACAAGTCCTGTTTCATCAGCGCTGTACAAAAACTCAGGATCGTAGGAGTCTTAAAACTTTAAATTTTTCAATAAAATCTTCTGCATCTTTGGAGTCTGCTGGTAACTTCTAGAAAGTTCAATCTAATTTACGGACACCGCCAGGGGTTAGTTGCTTTGAGGGATGAACAAACCAAGCTTCTGAGCTAAGATCTTAGCTTTTCCACAAAGAATCTGACCCGAAATTGGGTTCTCCTAGAAATTTGCTACAAAAACCATTTGAAAACGTCATCTTTTGAACTTTTGCTGGTTGCTGCTCTGAGTGGTTTTTCTTGAAGGACTTCCCTATTCGTTTTCAAGCACTCACACGAAGCTTAAAATTGTCGGTTTACCCCTTTTTAATGCCTGATATCGTTGCTTGTACAACATCGTACATCTCACCCAACTAGTACCCGTAATTCATTTACCTGATTGCTCTGTAATTTTTAGCTTACGCGCTTACGATAACACAACACGTTTTCTTTTGGAAGCGAAGGTGAACGACGAAACGCACTCAGGAACAAAACCACGCGTACAGTCTGCAGCTCCACGTCAAACAGAGTGGCCAGTAATCAGAAGGAACAGTAACAAGTGAACCGGGCCAGCCATTTGGTGACTCTTCACCCCAATAATGTTCACGATGCGCCTACACTAGTTTCGCGGAGGGAAGGACAATAGCGCTTAGACAGAATCATTATTTTTCGATTCGAATAATCAACGATTCGGATAGCCGGAGTTCGGATAATTGGAGTTCTACTGTACTGCTGTTAGAAAAGGCCAGTATGTTGTTGGGTTGCAGGTTTCGTAGCCATTTAGGCATGCAGGCCAACAGTTGAAATGTTAGCGGCGCTCTCAAGAAAAGCCGGTTAGTGGCTAGCACTCGGAGGTGACTCAGGGAGAACTACCTGGAAGTAACACTAGAGTTCCCAATGCACACACCAGCTACCGCCGAGCTTCTTTTAGACACGGAGTCACAAGATTTGCCCCCGTTTACGAAGACTTGGGGAGTGGTTACACAGTGGCCTCGTTTATTGGAAAAAGCAGCAGCGGGTTTGGACGGTCAGTGAGTGAGAATAATGAATGACTAATCAGTGTGAATCTTGTACACTGCTTCATAGGAAGAGTTCAATCATCGCCTTATGGATGCATGTCCATGTCTTGTTGACGTCTTTTGATCTTGTCCTACTTTCTTACGGTCTGATGGTTGAAACTTAAAGCATTCAACTGTGTTACCCTACTGTTCCTGGTCGGGTGAATCACTTTTCTTGTTACAGCAGGTGGATGGTCGTATCTGGATTCGCCGACATCCAGGCAAATGCCTGCTCGAAACATAAGAGGAGCCACCGGTGGTTAATGCTGGCAGCATGCTATGGGAGACATTTATCTGGACTTACATGGGACTTGAGGTATGAATCAGAGGTGCCATGACAGTTGTGGACTATGTCAACTTTACCACAGATCACGACTGTGATGGCATCTTCCAGCACGATAGCTATCCATATCAAAAGGCTATACTCGTAGTACAGAGGTGTGAGGAGCACTATATTGAACTCACTTTGATACACAGACGAAAAAAGAAATCGCAACACCAAGACGGAGTTGCGCGAAAGTTAGTACGCTTGTTTTTTTTATGTCTGAAAGATGTCTATTCGAATTTTGCTCCACTATGAGGATGCAAATCAGCTTTGTTTTAAACATACGCTGTAACGGTCGTGAGCGTTAGTTGCCTTACGACTGGGCGTGGTGAGGTGATGTTAATCAAGAATGTTTTTAAGGCGTCAGAGACCCCATTGTCAGCGCGCCTCACCGTTTGAGCGAGGTCGTGAAATAGAGATACTACAAGCTGGACATCCCTTCTGCGATACTGCTAGAAGAATCTGCAGGAATGTAGCCACTGTCCGTGACTGATGGTAGTGGTGGACACGGGAATGTATGTCCGCAAGGAGACCGCGCTCTGGCAACCACGTGGCACTACCGAAAGAAAATACCATCGTGTTTGGAGTATGGATCTAGCACATCTTACTGCATCAGCGACTGCGTTTGAGCAGCAGTTGGCACCACAGTGACATAACGAACTGTTATAAATCGGCTGCTTCAAGGATAGCTCCGAGCCAGACCCCCTGTAGCGTGCGTGCCCATTGGAGGGCATGGTGTAGGTCTGCTGTGTTTTCTCAAGAAAGTTTTTTTTCTTTTTTTTTTGGTGGGGTTTAAGGGCGCTCAACTACTGAGGTCATTAGCGCTCAGTCACAGTTATTAGAGCACAGGGAATCTAGTAAAACTCAAGGGGACGGGGGACACCAGAAAGGCTTGACAAAGATGCAGATAAAATAAGTAATAAAGTTAGATGTCTTTGGACAAGCCAGTCAAAGTTATAAAACGCAGAACACGAGCAGCTGCTCGAGTGTCATCAGCTAAAATATCCGGTAAAGTAGATGGCAGGGACAGGACAACACGAGATTGACTAAAGCGGGGACACGACAATAAAACATGGCGCACTGTTAATGCCTGACCACAAGGGCACTGCGGGGCTGGGTCACCGGAGAGCAGGTAGCGGTGGCTAAACCGGCAATGCCCAATCCGCAACCTGGTCAGAAGGACCTCCTCTCGCCGAGATGGTCGGGTGGAGGTTGTCCAAGCAGTCGGGAGCAGTTTTAATGCCCGGAGCTTGTTTCCTTGGAGGGATGACCAAGCATCCCACCACAACGACACAAGCCTCTTACAAACGGCCCCACGAATGTCAGATGACGGGACACAATGGAAGGCTGGCTGAGGCAGGAGGACTGCAGCCTTGGCCGCAGCATCCGCAGCCTCATTCCCAGGCACTGCTACATGTCCGGGAACCCACAGAAAGCAGACAGGAGAACCATTATCAGCGAAAGAATGGAGGGACTGCTGTATCCGTTGAACCAAGGGATGGACCGGATAGGGAGCTCCAAGGCTCTGAAGAGCACTGAGTGAGTCAGAGCAGAGTACATACGATGAATGGCGGTGGCGGCGGGCATACTGAACGGCCTGATGGAGAGCAAAAAGCTCGGCCGTAAAGCTGGAACATTGGTCGAGGAGCCAATATTTAAAGGTGGCGGCCCCGACGACAAAGGCGCAGCCGACACCATCCTCAGTTTTGGAGCCATCGGTGTAAATAAAGGTGTGACCGGCAAGTCGAGCACGAAGTTCGACAAACCGTGAGCAATATACTGCAACCGGAGTACCCTCCTTTGGGAGTGAGCTGAGGTCGAGATAAATATGAACCGGAGCCTGGAGCCAAGGTGGTGTCGGGCTCTCACCCTCTCTGAAGGTGATAGGAAGGGCAACATCCAATTGTCGAAGCAGGCGACGGAAGCGGACTCCGGGGGGCAGCAGGCCAGACACATACAACCTGTACTGACGGTCGAGAGAATCGGCGAAGAAGGACTGGTAAGAGGGGTGGTTGGGCATAGACAACAGCCGGCAGGCATACCGACACAGCAGTACGTCGCGCCGGTAGGTCAATGGTAATTCGGCAGCTTCAGCATAAAGACTCTCGACAGGACTAGTGTAGAAGGCTCCGGTTGCAAGACGTAGCCCCCGATGGTGGATGGAGTTGAGACGGCGTAAGAGCGATGGCCGAGCAGACGAGTAGACGAAGCTCCCATAATCCAGCTTCGATCGGACTATGGACCGATACAAGCGAAGCAGGACAGTGCGATCCGCTCCTCAAGATGAACCACTAAGAACTCTGAGGACATTAAGGGAACGTGTACAACGGGCCGCCAAATAAGAGACATGCAGAGACCAACACAGTTTCCTGTCCAACGTGAGCCCCAGAAACTTAGTTGTTTCCACGAATGGGATAAAAACGGGACCGAGATGTAAGGATGGCGGAAGGAACGTTTTATATCGCCAAAAGTTGATACAAACCGTCTTCTCTTCAGAGAACCGGAAGCCATTTGCCACGCTCCATGAGTATAGGCTGTCTAGACAACGCTGAAGGCAGCGCTCCAGGAGGCATGTTCTCGGGACACTGCATTAGATCGCGAAGTCATCGACAAAGAGAGAGCCTGAGACATTACGTGGAATGCAATCCATAATTGGATTGAACGCGATGGCAAAAAGGGCTATGCTCAAGACGGAGCCCTGAGGCACTCCGTTCTCCTGGAGGAAGACATCGGACAATACGGAACCCACACGTACCCTAAACTTTCGATCCGTTAAAAAGGAATCAATAAAAAGGGGCAGGCGACCGCGTAGGCCCCACCTGTGCATAGTGCGGAGGATACCTCCTCTCTAACAGGTATCATAAGCCTTCTCCAAATCGAAGAACACGGCTACCGTTTGGCGCCGTCGCAAAAAGTTGTTCATGATGAATGTCGACAAGGTCACAAGGTGGTCAACAGCGGAGCGGCGGCGACGAAAGCCGCATTGGACATTGGTAAGTAGCCATCGAGATTCAAGAATCCAGATTCACCAAGCATTAACCATGCGCTCCATCACCTTACAGACAGCTTGTAAGAGAAATGGGGCGGTAACTAGAAGGAAGGTGTCTATCCTTCCCGGGTTTGGGTATAGGAACAACGACGGCGTCACGCCAACGCATGGGGACCTGACCTTCGGTCCAGACGCGATTGTAGGTACGAAGAAGGAAGCTTTTGCCCGCCGGAGAAAGGTGTGCCAGCATCTGAACGTGAATGCCATCTGGCCCCGGAGCAGAGGGCTGGGACAATGCAAGCGCACGTTCTAGTTCCCCCATAGTAAAGGGGGCATTATAAGTTTCCAGATTCAGCGAGTGGAAGGAAGGTCGCCGAGCCTCTTCTGCCCCTTTCCTGGGAAGGAAGGCAGGATGGTAATGTGCGGAGCTTGAAACCTCCGCGAAAAACCGGCCGAAGGCGTTGGAGACAGCCACAGGATCAACAAGGACCTCATTACCTGAGGTCAGGCCAGGTACCGAGGAGTGGGCCTTAATGCCCGACAGCCGGCGCAGGCTACCCCAGACGACAGAAGAGGGAGTAAAACTGTTAAAGGAGCTGGTGAAAGATGCCCAACAAGCTTTTTTGCTGTCTTTGATGACTCTACGGCAATGCGCTCGGAGTCGTTTGTATCCAATACAATTCGCCAACGTAGGATGGCGGCGAAAGGTGCCTAAAGCACGTCGTCGAGCACGGATAGCGTCTTTACAAGCCTCATACCACCAGGGGACAGAAACGCGACGTGAAGAAGAGGCAGTACAAGGAATGGAACGTTCGGCAGCATTGATGATAACAGCCGTGAGGTATTCGACCTGACTGTCACAACTGAGAAATTCGTGGTCCGGAAAGGTCGCCAGGGAGGAGTAAAGACCCCAGTCGGCTTTCGGTATATTCCAGCTAGAAGAACGTAGGGATGGGGTGTGGTGCAGGAGACGAACGACACAGGGGAAGTGGTCGCTCGAATAGGTATCAGAAAGGACATACCACTCGAACCGACGGGCAACAGTGGTAGAACAGATCGAGAGGTCCAAGTGGGAGTAGGTATGAGTAGAGTCCGAGAGGAAAGTTGGGGTACCAGTATTGAGACAGACAAGATTGAGATGGTTGAAGACATCCGCCAAGAGTGAGCCTCTTTGACAGGATGCAGGAGAGCCCCAAAGGGTATGATTAGCGTTGAAGTCGCCGAACAATAAATACGGCGGAGGAAGCTGAACAATCAGGTGCATCATGTCAGCCCGACTAACTGCGGATGACGGTGGAGTGTAGATGGTACAAACGGAAAAGCAGAAAGAGTAATACGGACAGCTATTGCTTGGAGTGGGGTGGTCAATGGGATGGGATGGTAATAGACATCGTCCCAAACTAGCAACATGACCCCACCATGAGCTGGGATACCGTCCACAGGGGTGAGGTCATACCGCTCCGAGGTATAGTGGGCAAAGGCAATACGGTCAGTCGGGCGCAACTTGGTTTCCTGGAGACCAAGAACGAGCGGACAGTGCAGGCGGAGGAGCAGTTGTAATTCCTCCCGATTAGAGCGAATACGTCTTATGTTCCAATGTAACAAGGCCATCGCTAGTCAAAGAACTGGGGGAGCGAGACGGGGGAGAGCTGGTCACCTCGATGGCCGCGGAGGGCCAGGTTTCGAGGGATCAACGCTACAACCGGCGGGAGGCGGATCCTGTTCCATAGAGTCGTCGCCAGCTGCGGCTGCTGGCCCTGGTGGTGTAGGAGGGGCAGCATCATTTGCCGACGAGAGGCCAGCTGAGCGCCTGGCAGCAGAGCGTCCTGGAGAAACTGAGGACGGCCGAGAGCAGCGACTCACGGATGGAGCGTCAGACGAAACGCGCCGGGGTGGAGAGGGGGAGAGAGACTTCTTCTTGGAGGCCTTCTTGGAAGTCCGAGGAGGCACAGGGATGGTGGGCTGGACCCGAAGAAGGTCTTCACGCGCGGGGTCCGTTTTGGAACGCCGGACCTCGGAAGCTGGGGTCGCGAACGTTTCCCCAATGGATGCCTGAGAAGAGGATCGCTTCTCAGGCGGCGGGGGGAGGAGCAGGAAGAGGAGGAAGGTGTTTTTTTTTTGTTTGTGGTTTTAGGGCGCAAAACTTCTATGATCATTAGCGCCCAGCCCGTGACTTAAGACAGTAAAAAACCGAAATTGAAAACCAGCAGCAATGGGAACAAAGTCATAAAATTGGAGAAACTAAAAGTAGAAGGAATGCTTAAAAATCCACTACAGAAAGGGGGTGCTTGTCCCCAAAAAAAGCTTCAAATGACTGACGACATTTCACTGTCACTAATAAACTGGAGAACGCGGTCGGCTGAGCGCGTGTCATCTGCTAAAATCGACGATAGATCAGGCGATAGCTGTAGACGGGAGCGTAACGGATTAAAATAGGGGCATTCAATTAAAAGGTGTCTGACCGTCCACAGCTGAGAGCAGTGGGGACAGAGTGGGGGAGGATCACCGCTTAAAAGATGTCGATGGCTAAAAAGACAGTGCCCTATCCGGAGTCTAGCTAAAATTACCTCCTCCCGACGACGCGTTCGGGAGGAAGAGGTCCAAGCGCAAGGAAGGGCTTTCACTTCCCGCAATTTATTACGGGGAAGTGTTGACCAATGCGCATGCCATCAATGAGCAACTTTGCGACATAAACCGCTCCGTAGATCGGTGAAGGGAAGCGACTGAATAGCTGGCCAAGGAAGAGAGACTGCAGCCTTGGCCGCTATATCGGCCGCCTCATTCCCACAGATACCAGCGTGTCCCGGGAGCCAGAGGAACGCCACCGAGACGCCCCCTAGGTGGAGCAAGCGCAGACAGTCCTGAATCCGGTGGACCAGAGGGTGCACAGGGTAAAGAGCTTGGAGACTGAGGAGAGAGCTGAGTGAATCTGAGCAGATAACGTATTGTATCCGCTGATGGCGGCGGATGTAGTGGACAGCCTGGAGAACAGCGTAAAGCTCCGCAGTATAAACCGAACACTGGTCGGGAAGCCGAAAGCGATTTGGGGTGTCGCCAACAATATAGGCACTCCCTACACCTAACGATGTTTTCGAGCCGTCGGTGTAAATAAATGTGGCGTCCGTCATTTCTGCACATAGAGCAGCAAATGCGCGACGATAAACAAGTGTAGGGGTACCATCCTTGGGAAACTGACAAAGGTCACGGAGCAGGCAGATCCGGGGACGGAGCCAAGGCGGTGCTGTACCCCAAGTTGTCAAGAAGGTTTTAGGAAAGCGGCAGGAAAGAGAATGGAGCAGTTGACGGAAGCGGACTCCCGGGGGCAGTAGGGAGGAGGAGCGGCCTGCATACCCTACATCAAAGGAGGCGTCGAAAAAAAGGCCATGGGCTGGATTAGCAGGCATGGAAGCAGATGGCTAGCATAACGACTCAGGAGGACTGCTCGCCGATTGGACAGCGGAGGTTCAGCAGTCTCAGCATAAAGGCTTTCCACAGGGCTAGTTTAAAAAGCTCCAGACACTAAACGTAATCCACGGTGGTGGATAGAGTCGAGACGCCGAAGAATAGACGGCCGAGCAGAGGAGTAGACTATGCTTCCATAATCCAATTTCGAGAGCACTAAGGCGCGATAGAGGCGGAGAAGGACCACTCGGTCCGCTCCCCAGGAGGTACCATTCAGGACACGGAGGGTGTTAAGCGATCGCAGACAGCGAGCCGAAAGATAGGAAACGTGGAGGACCAGCACAGTTTTCTGTCAAACATAAGACCCAAGAATTTAGCGACGTCTGAAAACGGAAGGTTGACAGGACCTAGATGTAAGGAGGGCGGAAGAAACTCCTTACGTCGCCAAAAATTGACACAAACGGTCTTACTGGGTGAGAAACGGAAGCCGGTTTCGATGCTCCACGAGTGGAGGCGATCGAGACATCCTTGAAGACGTCGTTCAAGAAGGCTGGTCCGTTGAGAGCTGTAGTAGATCGCAAAATCGTCCACAAAGAGGGAGCCCGAGACATCAGGAAGGAGACAATCCATAATTGGATTTATGGCGATGACAAACAGTACAACACTCAGCACGGATCCCTGGGGTACCCCGTTTTCTTGGGAGAAAGTACGGGAGAGAGTAGTGTTCACCCGCACCCTAAAAGTGCGCTCTGCCATAAATTCGCGAAGAAAAAGGGGCAGCCGGCCTCGAAAGCCCCAAGAGAACAGTGTGCGGTGGATGCCTGTCCTCCAACAGGTATCGTATGCTCTCTCCAGATCAAAAAATATTGCTACCGTTTGGCGTTTCCGGAGAAAATTGTTCATGATATAAGTGGAGAGAGCAACAAGATGGTCAACTGCAGAACGATGCTTCCGAAATCCGCATTGGGCTGGTGTTAAAAGACTGCGGGATTCCAGCCACCAAGCTAAACGGTAATTCACCATACGCTCCAAAACCTTACAGACACTACTGGTGAGAGAAATGGGGCGATAGCTAGAGGGGAGATGTTTGTCCTTTCCAGGTTTCGGAACGGGAACGACAACAGCTTCCCGCCACCGTCTGGGAAAGGTACTGTCGGTCCAAATTCGATTATAAAGGCGAAGGAGGTAACGCAGACTATGGGTTGATAAATGCAGCAACATTTGGACATGGATACCATCCGGTCCTGGGGCGGAGGAGCGAGAAGAAGAGAGGGCATGTTGGAGTTCCCGCATGGAGAAAACAGTATTGTAGCTTTCGTGATTTTGAGAGGAAAAAGCAAGATGTCGCACTTCCGCTGCACGTTTCTTCGGGAGAAACGCTGGCGGGTAATTTGAAGAGCTCGAAATCTCAGCAAAGTGCTGACCCAACGAGTTAGAAATTGCGACGGGGTCCACTAAGGTATCATGCGCGACAGTAAGCCCAGAGACCGGGGAGAAACTAGGCGCGCCTGAGAACCGTCGAAGCCGACTCCACACTTCCGAGGAGGGAGTGAAGGTGTTAAATGAGCTAATAAATAATTTCCAGCTTGCCTTCTTGCTATCGCGGATGACGCGACGGCATCGCGCACGGAGCTGCTTATAGCGGATACAGTTGGCCAAAGCAGGATGGTGACGGAAAATGCGAAGAGCACGTCGCCGCTCACGTATTGCGTCACGGCATGCCTCGTTCCACCAAGGAACTGGGGGGCGCCGGGGCAGTTCGGAGGTGCGTGGTATTGAACGTTCCGCAGCTGTAAGAATAACGTCGGTAATATGTGTGACCTCATCGTCGACGCTGGGAAAGCGACGGTCATCGAATGTCGCTAGAGACGAAAAAAGTGTCCAATCGGCTTGGGCAAATTTCCAGCGTCGCGAGCGCATATATGGCAGTGGAGGCTGCAGTCTAAGGACACATGGAAAGTGGTCACTCGAGTGTGTATCATCAAGGGCGAACCATTCGAAGCGCCGAGCTAGCGGAACAGTACCGACCGCAAGGTCCAAATGAGATAAATTTGTCGTAGAGGCAGACAAAAATGTGGGGACCCCAGTGTTGAGGCAAACTAGATCCGCTTGGTGGAAGACGTCTAGCAATAGAGAGCCACGTGGACAAGGATGTGGAGATCCCCAAAGTGGGTGGTGGGCATTGAAGTCCCCAACCAGCAAATAGGGGGGTGGAAGCTGACCAAGAAGATGAAGGAGATCAGCTCGTGCCATTGGTGTGGACGATGGAATGTATACAGTACAAAGAGAGAACGTGTATCTAGAAAGGGAAAGACGGACGGCGACAGCTTGGAAGGAACTGTTTAAGGGGATTGGGTGATAATGGAGAGTATCATGGAGAAGAATCATGAGTCCTCCATGGGCTGGAGTGCCTTCAACAGAGGGGAGGTCATATCGGATGGACTGAAAATGAGGGAGAACAAAGCGGTCATGGGGACGCAGCTTTGTTTCCTGAAGACAGAAGATGACCGGCGAATAGGATCGTAAGAGGACCGACAATTCATCCCGATTGGCTCGAATGCCGCGGATATTCCAGTGGATAATGGACATAGGGTGAACAGAAAATGGAGGAATGTGACCAAGGGTGCTGTCAACTCAACGACTGCTCAGAGCTTGCGACCGACAGCATGGAATGGCATTCAGCCGAAGGCAGAAGATCCTGATCCATAGGTTGGTCAGGAGCAGCCCCTGCCACCAGCGATCGGCCGGTTGACCGGCCACCAGCAGTGCGCCTCGGCGACACAGAAGACGGCCGAGGGCGATTTCCGCCAGGTGGTGCTGTAGATGGGACACGCCTTGGCGGAGAAGGAGAGTAACTGGGTTTCTCTGTAGCCTTCTTGGAAGTATGATGTTTAGATGAAGGAGGAACCGATGGTTGTGAAGTTGTGGTACGTAAAAACTCTTCACGACTATGCTCTTTTTCGAAGACTTGGCGTCTGACTTTTGGGCTCGAGATTTAGCAGAACCCGACGAAGGGTGAGCCACAGAGTGGGCAGGCGAAAGTGGTGAGGTTGAACGGGCGATCTTTGCGCTGGCCGATCTGACGACCGTGGTACTAAAGGTGAAGTCGCAAGTCTGCGTGGCCGCCTCCTTTGTTGGCCGAGGAGAAGCAAGGACAGTGCTGTATTTTCCTGTCTGAGGCACGGTGGGCTGTCGACTGGCGAATAATTTTCGAGCAGCAAAGGTCGACACCTTTTCCTTCACTCTTATTTCCTGGATGAGCTTTTCGTTCTTAAAAATGGGGCAATCTCGAGAGGAAGCAGGGTGGTCACCCATACAGTTGATGCAGCGAGGGGATGGAGGTGGACAAGCACCCTCATGGGCATCCTTGCCACACGTAACACATTTGGCCGGATTGGAACAGGACTGGCTGGTGTGATTGAACCGCTGACATCGATAGCAACGTGTAGGGTTTGGGACGTACGGGCGAACGGAAATTATCCCATATCCTGCTTTGATTTTCGATGGGAGTTGAACTTTGTCAAATGTCAAGAAGACAGTGCGGGTTGGAATGATGTTCGTGTCAACCCGTTTCATAACTCTATGAACAGCCGTTACGCCCTGGTCAGACAGATAGTGCTGAATTTCTTCGTCAGACAATCCATCGAGGGAGCGTGTATAAACGACTCCACGCGAGGAATTTAAGGTACGGTGCGGTTCCACCCGGACAGGGAAGGTGTGGAGCAGAGAAGTACGCAGCAATTTTTGTGCCTGGAGGGCACTGTGTGTTTCTAACAACAGGGTGCCATTCCGAAATCTGGAACAAGACTTTACAGGACCTGCAATTGCGTCGACACCTTTCTGAATAATGAAAGGGTTGACCGTGGAGAAGTCGTGACCTTCGTCAGACCGAGAAACAACAAGGAACTGTGGCAACGATGGAAGAATCGTCTGTGGCTGAGACTCAGTATACTTACGTTTGTGAGCAGACATAGTGGAAGGTGAGGAAACCATTGCGGAAGAATCCCCCATGATTACCGGCGTCTCCGATGGCGCGCTCCTCCCTTGTGGGGGCCCTCTCTGAGGGCACTCCCGCCTTAGGTGATTGTTCACACCTCAGGTCACACCTCCCGACAAACGGACGGAGGGACCAATCGCACTTTCGGAAGGTATCAGCTCGGGTAATCACCCCTCCCGGGGCCTGGCCGTTACCAGGGGGTACGTACGTGTCCTACCTGTCTACCCGGGGCGGGGAATTACGCGTTACCCCGTCACCGGCTACGCACAAAAGGCGTGAGTCGGCCTTCAGACACGCACAGGGAGGAAGAAAGAGAAAGGGAAAGGAAAGAAGAGAGGTCTCAAACGCCGCAGCGGAGAAAAGGGTAAAGAGAAGAGGTAAGGAAAAGGGAAGGACAAAGGAAGGAAGAAGACATAAAAGCAATGAAGGCGAAGAATGCAGTATATTTACGAGCGTCTGTCTCCGGACGTAGGCACAAACCATACTCCCAGATGGGGAGAAAGGGAAGGAAAGAGCCAGAGTTGAGGGGAGGAGTGGCGAAGATAGGGATGGGGAAGGATGCAGAAAGCGAAGGTATGCAGCCCGGAAAGGAAGGAAGGCCACATTAGCTCGGGGTCCCGTGCTCGCTACGCACGTATCCACAAAAGAGTTGTGGACCCCCTGGGGGGGGGGGAGGAAAGGTGGCCCCTGGGGCAGAGGGGGTGGGGAGCCACGGGGGAGGAGGATTTGGAAGGGAGGGATTTGGGAGGCAGAGGCAGAGACCCTGGATGGGGGGAGGAGGCGGAGGGGGGACAGGATAGGGATGAGGATACCGCAGAAGGAGTGGACGCAACTGAGGCAAACGAAGCGGTCAACGGCACGGGATGGAGGCAGTCATACTTCTTCCTGGCCTCAGAATAGGAGAGACGATCCAAAGTTTTGAGTTCTTGTATCTTCTTCTCCTTCTGATATGCGGGGCAGTCTGAGGATCTAGGCGAGTGGATGCCAGGACAATTAACGCACCGAGGTGGTGGGGTGCATGTATGTTCCTCACGAAGAGAACGTCCACAATCGCCACAAAGGGGCTCAGCCTCACACCGTGACGACATGTGCCCAAAGCGCAAACAGCGAAAGCAGCGCATAGGAGGCGGGACGTAAGGTCGCACGTCGCACCGGTAGCACATCAACTTTACCTTCTCTGGGAGAACGTCCTCCTCGTAGGCGAGGATAAAGGCCCCGGTGTCGATGCGACGGTCTTTGGGGCCGCGCTGGACTCGCCGGACGAAATGCACGCCTCGGCGCTCCAGGTTGGCCCTGAGCTCCTCATCAGATTGCAGCAGGAGGTCCCGATGAAAAATAGCCCCCTGCGTCCTATTTAGCGCTAGATGCGGGACAATGGACACTGGGATGTCC
Organism: Schistocerca cancellata; assembly: GCF_023864275.1. NCBI lineage: Eukaryota > Metazoa > Arthropoda > Insecta > Orthoptera > Acrididae > Schistocerca > Schistocerca cancellata. Next base: position 97,170,332 of record NC_064631.1, on the reverse strand, counting down.
CCGAGGCGGTCGCACGCCTGGAGCGCCGCCGACTGTGTGGCGGAGGTGGTCTTTATAAGAACGGACCCCGAACGCATCTTGCTGAGAGTCTCGATTTCCCCGAAGATGTCTTCAATGTGCTGAACAAAGAACATGGGCTTGGAGGCGGCGAACGTCCCCCCATCGGTTCGAGAACAGACCAGGTTCAAATGGCTCTGAGCACTATGGGACTTAACATCTTAGGTCATCAGTCCCCTAGAACTTAGAACTACTTAAACCTAACTAACCTAAGGACATCACACACATCCATGCCCGAGGCAGGATTCGAACCTGCGACCGTAGCAGTCCCGCAGTTCCGGACTGCAGCGCCTAGACCGCACGGCCACCGCGGCCGGCGAGAACAGACCAAATAGTGGGAGAAGTACTTCGCCCCAAGCCGGCGGGCCTGTCCCTCCTCCCAGGGAGTGGCCAAGGAGGAAATGGCAGGAGAACCAGAACTAGAGACAGTACCTTTTCTTTTGAAAGACTCGGCCGCAGAGCGACCTGATACGTGTTGACGTTTCATCTGTAAAACGTCCGCCCCGATACCACCCACTCCGACCAGGGGCTCTCCCCACGGGCGCCACCCAGCCTCAGCAAGGGCCACCTGGCAGGATGACCGTTGCCGGGAGTCCTGATGCCCCAAGGAGACGGGCATCTACTCCTTGGCCGACGTGGGGAGGGTGCAGCTCAGGTATCGGCAGTACGATCCCTGTGTTGTCAGGGGGCTACAACCTAGAGGGTACATGACGACCCCACCACAACGAGCTGGCTACCGTGCTGGATTTCGGGTGCCATGGGAAGTCCATCAGGATCGTAGGTGCAGATGGGGACGCACTATGGGCGTAACTTGTACAACCCATCAGGCGTTTAGGCCCAATTTGAGGAATAGTGGGTACGGTTACAACGCCAGTACAATGCTGAGTGCCAAGGTCTTAGTGCACTGAGGACCAGTGGTACACCATGTAAGGCGTCCTTCCCCAAAAGGCTCGTACTTCTGTAGAATTTTGAAAAAAGGAGGTCAAACCCCAAGGGGGACCATCACATGGAATGCCGAAACGTTTGAAACTCCTTTTAGTCGCCTCTTACGACAGGCAGGAATACCTCGGGCCTATTCTTACCCCGGACCTGCAGAGGGCTCATGAAAGTTGGTTCTGCCTTGGTGCTAATGATGGCCATGTGTTGGTATGAAGGTGGTCAGTTGAGGGCTTGCAACCAACCTGTAGTAGAACATTGGTCCTACACCTGGAGTTATGGTCGGGGGTGCGATTTCGTATGATACCAGGAGGGCTCTCGGAAGTTATCCCACATATCCAGACACCAGCTCTGTACGTGAGTCTGGTGATTCGACCTACTATACTGCCACCCATGAGCAGCAGTCCAGAGGGTACTTCACAACAGGATAACGCTCACCCACAGTAATGCTGTTGTAATCCTACATGCTCTACAGAATATCGACATGTTGCCTTAGTCTGCTCTACCACCACATATGTATCCAGTCGGTCACGTACGACAGATCATCGTATGACAATTCCAGAGTCATCCACAACCAGCGTTACTCGTCCCTCTGTGGACTGACTAAGTGTAACAGGCAAGGAACTCCAACCCACAAAATGGCATTCGGCGTCTGTGCAGCGTAATGCATACACGTTTCGTTTGCATATTTGCATTCAAGTTTCTGGGAATTACAACGGTTATTAATGGATCTAGCAACATAAATCACTTAAATAAGTCACCTAGACAAATGTGTTACCGATATTTTACTGCTCCACATTATCACTTTCTGGTGTTGCAATTTCTTTCCGACAGCGTACCTTTGCCACCAAATTCACCTTGTATTAACTCGGTAAAATATATCTAGGACACTCTTGGACACCAGATGTGTGCCCACAAACCACAGGCCCATTTCTGTGCACATTATGCCTGGTACAGAATGTCAGAGTCGTCCCTTCAATTGTTCGCACTTCCATACACGACGCATTTGAGAAAACTGCAAACTAGTGTTAATTCTACATTAATTATATGAGGTGTCGATGCAATACGATAGCCTATCGCTACTGTATTCGATTAAGTATTAGAAAGGGTGAATTTGGAACACGTACGCAGGAAGCCAAGCCGGAAGTAACTCACTGACGAGTACAAACAACGTGTGCTTCTCTGGAATAAGATGATTCAGTTGTGATTCACTGAAATAAGCAGATTCAGTTGTGATACACTGAAATAAGCAGATTCAGTTGTGATTCACTGAAATAAGCAGATTCAGTTGTGATTCACTGAAATAAGCAGATTCAGTTGTGATTCACTGAAATAAGCAGATTCAGTTGTGATTCACTGCAGTAAACAGATTCAATGACTAAATTTCATATAATCACAACCGTAATTCAGATTTTTTGACTGATTTCAGTACATGCGCATTTACTATCCAATCAACACTGGAAATATGATTCTGTAGTGTATGTTGATAAAACAAAGTATGTATTGGTTTAAGTCGTACCCTCGTGTAACGTTGACTAGGGGTTCAAAGGACAGATTCAGACGTAAAACAATTTTTACATCCACAATATACTGAAACGAGTAAACAAGACAAAAATGTAACACTGGATACACACAGGTAGTTTACTATAAAAATCTAGTGGTAACACAATAAAAATTGACAAAACGCTGTCGCTACATATTTGGGATAATCCAAATTCAATGCATATTAATGACTGCATATCTAAATTAAGAGCAAATTATTCTTTTTTATGTGCTGTACGAATTGTTACAAAGATGCGAAAATCTAATTGAATATTCGTGCAAGTCTATAAGTACCATCTAAACAGAACATGAGAACAGTACACAATAACCAGATTCGGGTATTACAGCCATATGTATGGATACACCAGTATTCAATATTCTTCTCTTGGCAGTCTGATTATCAACAGCATTAGATATGCAACGCAGGGAGATATTTCTGGATATGTTAACGATCTCTTAGAGCATTTTATACGTTGTTATATCGCTGGATGCTAACAAGGCTTGGAGGCTGCTTGGAATCTGATGACCAAGCGCACGAACATTACCTGTAAGAACTTTTATGTCGTACATGTTCCGAAGACATTATAGGAACATACACATATTATTCTCGCAGACTCATAGACGATGGCGCTTAGGTTGAGCAGATTGAGGTGTTTGGTGAACTTCCAATGCCTAAATTTCCGCTGTACTGTAGCTTTCGTGAAGGTCCTAGGTGTTTATGCCTTAATATACATTGATAATTTTGAAATCGTGGGAGGTATTAGTACTTAGTGATGGCCTTCGATTTTTGATGCCTTTAGCTATTCATCTTGCCAGTCCGGTGACTACGTTCTGGGAAGTGGTAACACATCTGTGAGAGGCAGTTTATCGTATTTGATATCTGTATCAGATATCAATGATATGTTAGGATATCTACTTGTTCATTTACCGGTGTCCTACAGTGGCCTTTCACCCGTACCATCACGATGTTGCTACAGATCCACTGCACCCGAAATAAAACTTCGACAATTCTGCAACTATGAGGTTGGTACAGCTATTATGATAACAATAACGTTATCTTGGAACTCTTCCGTTTGGTCCGTGTTTGCATAGAAAAACAACAATATCTAAATTGTAAGTCCGCCATGATGCAAAACGCTTTGTCATTTGTTTACTTATTGATTCCCCAAACTAGTTTCGGTGACAAATATCGGCACCACCTGTGGGTTCTCTGAATCTCAGGCATACAGAAGATAGCACAGTCATACAAAGACTGTAACATATAATTACATTTTTACTGTTCATTTCTTGAAATATAGTTTTCAGTGGATACTTTTATACTAACCTGTATATTGTATGTTATGACATGTTTTTAAGAATTGTTGTAGCCGTTTGCAGCATATTTTCTGTGCTTTCCCTGTTGCAGCTTTTCTCAGCGTACTTCATGTCGTCTGCTACTGTGTGAGCAGCTGTCAATCAAGACGGAAGCCCCTCCTGGCCAATCATAGTTCTGCATCTCTTGAAAGAACATTTCAGAACTGATCGAAGTGACAATGTTGAGCGAAGATCTTATTAGGGTGCGTCTGATACGATTTTGTTTTCTATGATTACTAGTACGTGCAGTATTGGTACAAAATGGTTCAAATGGCTCTGAGCACTATGGGACTTAACATCTGAGGTCATCAGTCCCCTAGAACTTAGAACTACTTAAACCTAACTAACCTAAGGACATCACACACATCCATGCCTGAGGCAGGATTCGAACATGCGACCGTAGCGGTCGTGCGGTTCCAGACTGTAGCGCCTAGAACCGCTCGGCCACCCCGGCCGGCTGCAGTATTGGTGACTGCTGCTACTCACAGCTCAGTGCCCGTGTCCGTTTGTATCCTGTGTACTATTCAAAGCAAAATATTAATGAAAGTAACTTCAATAACTAATATTTAATTTTCCTAAATATATTTTTCAAATCAAGAATTCCGCATCATGAGGGGTGTCAAGCAAGGCGATCCCATCTCCCTAAAACTGTTCTCTGCTGTATTGGAAATGGCTATGTCAAAGCTGAGCTGGGAAGGTAAGAGAATTAGAATTAATGGAAGAAGGCTTACCAACTTGAGATTTGCTGATGATATTGCCTTACTGGCCAAAGACTTCGCAGAGCTCCAAAACTTACAGATCTTGCATCGGAATGTCAGCTGATTGGCTTGAACATGAACCTTTCTAAAACAAAAGTAATATCCGACAGATGGGTCCCAGCTGGAGATGTGAAAGTCAAGGACAGTCTACTAGAAGAGGTCAGTGAATATGTCTACCTTGGCCAGATTATAAATATGAAGGGAGACATAAGGCTAGAAATCTATCGACGCATCGAGCTTGGCTGGCAAGCATTTGGGAAGAATTCAAAAGTATTCCGATCAAAAATGCCAGTAAATCTGAAGTAAGCCCTATTTGATCAATGCATTCTTCCTGTGATGACGTACGGCTGCGAGACATGGACACTGAACTCATTTACAAAAGGAAAACTTAGGACAGCACAGAGAGCCATGGAGAGATCAATGCTGGGCTATACAAGAAAGGACAGGAAAATGGCAGATGACATCCGGTCTGTGACGAAGGTTAATGACATCTTAGAGAGAGTAGGTTCCTTGAAATGGCAGTGGGCTGGCCACGTTGCAAGAAGCTAGTACTGGAGTGGAGTCGGAGAGAGCACCGGAGTCCTAGAGGAAGACCACCAGACAGATGGGACAAAGACAACAAGAAGATCGCTGGTAACACCTGGCAGAGAACTGCCCAAGACCGTCCCACTTGGAGAAGACTTCTGAAAGCCTACCTGAATCCACGAATCGAAGAGGCCACATCATCTAATGACTGAATTGGCTGATGATGATAATATTTTTCAAATTAATGTGCCTAACTGGTATGGCGACCGTTCGATTTTTCATTCGTATATGAAATTTAGTATTTTCACTAAACCCCAAAGTTTAAGGACTCTTTGGTTTTTCTATTAATTGCACTACATTCAAAATTACAGTCAGATACCTTCGTCCCGATACCTTCATACATTAGACACACGGGCGGTCAAAACTGAAGTTGCTCCCAGAGGGCAACATTAGCTTATGTCAGGGGAAGCTAGTGTTGTAAGTGACTTTTCCCTTGGCTGGACTTGAGGTTGGGTTGTTAGGGAAGAGTGACGTATAACGAAGCTAGTGTTATACATTGTCGTCATGGGTCCGCAGTTCGTGGTCGTGCGGTAGCGTTCTCGCTTCCAGCGCCCTGGTTCCCGTGTTCGATTCCCGGCGGGGTCAGGGATTTTCTCTGCCTCTTGATGACTGGGTGTTGTGTGATTTCCTTGGGTTATTTAGGTTTAAGTAGCTCTAAGTTCTAGGGGACTGATGACCATAGATGTTAAGTCCCATAGTGCTCACAGCCATTTGAACCATTTTGTCGTCATGGCATGGGTTGGTCGCTGCAGATGGTAGGTGGCGGTGCTGACATTCGCACAGAGCTGCTGCTGAGTGGGAAGGTGAAGGAATCTGTACCCTGTCTCGGAATGTTTGGGAGAGAAATAAGTGCATTCGGATAAGGCCCCTTTTTAGGCGCTGCTGTTGCTTCTCGAAAGCTTCTCTTAAGAGGTCACTCGACGAAAAATTTAATGCTGTTTCATTTTCATCATCATCATCATCATCATCATCATCATCATCATCATCATCATCATTTAAGACTGATTAAGCCTTTCAGCGTTCAGTCTGGAGCATAGCCCCCCTTATACAGTTCCTCCATGATCCCCTATTCAGTGCTAACATTGGTGCCTCTTCTGATGTTAAACCTACTACTTCAAAATCATTCTTAACCGAATCCAGGTACCTTCTCCTCGGTCTTCCCCGACTCCTCCTACCCTCTACTGCTGAATCCATGAGTCTCTTGGGTAACCTTGCTTCTCCCATGCGTGTAACATGACCCCACCATCTAAGCCTGTTCGCCCTGACTGCTACATCTATAGAGTTCATTCCCAGTTTTTCTTTGATTTCCTCATTGTGGACACCCTCCTACCATTGTTCCCATCTACTAGTACCTGCAATCATCCTAGCTACTTTCATATCAATAACCTCAACCTTGTTGATATGGTAACGTGAATCCACCCAGCTTTCGCTCCCATACAACAAAGTTGGTCGAAAGACTGAACGGTGCACAGATAACTTAGTCTTGGTACTGACTTCCTTCTTGCAGAAGAGAGTAGATCGTAGCTGAGCGCTCACTGCATTAGCTTTGCTACACCTCGCTTCCAGTTCTTTCACTATGTTGCCATCCTGTGAGAATATGCATCCTAAGTACTTGAAACCGTCCACCTGTTCTAACTTTGTTCCTCCTATTTGGCACTCAATCCGTTTATATTTCTTTCCCACTGACATTACTTTCGTTTTGGAGATGCTAATCTTCATACCATAGTCCTTACATTTCTGATCTAGCTCAGAAATACTACTTTGCAAACTTTCAATCGAATCTGCCATCACAACTAAGTCATCCGCATATGCAAGACTGCTTATTTTGTGTTCACATATCTTAATCTCACCCAGCCAGTCTATTGTTTTCAACATATGATCCATAAATAATATGAACAACAGTGGAGACAGGTTGCAGCCTTGTCTTACCCCTGAAACTACTCTGAACCATGAACTCAATTTACCGTTAACTCTAACTGCTGCCTGACTATCCATGTAAAGACCTTTAACTGCTTGCAAAAGTTTGCCTCCTATTCCATAATCTTGTAGAACAGACAATAACTTCCTCCTAGGAACCCGGTCATATGCCTTTTCTAGATCTATAAAGCATAGATACAATTCCCTGTTCCACTCATAACACTTCTCCATTATTTGCCGTAAGCTAAAGATCTGGTCCTGACAACCTCTAAGAGGCATAAACCCACACTGATTTTCATCCAATTGGTCCTCAACTAATACTCGCACTTTCCTTTCAACAATACCTGAGAAGATTTTACCCACAACGCTGATTAAAGAGATACCTCTGTAGTTGTTACAATCTTTTCTGTTTCCATGTTTAAAGATTGGTGTGATTACTGCTTTTGTCCAGTCTGATGGAACCTGTCCCGACTCCCAGGCCATTTCAATTATCCTGTGTAGCCATTTAAGACCTGACATTCCACTGTATTTGATGAGTTCTGACAATTTAATCCACCCCAGCCGCTTTATTGCACTGCAATCTATTGACCATTTTTCCCACTTCCTCAAATGTGATCCTATTTCCATCATCATTCCTATCCCATTCTACCTCGAAATCTGAAACATTACTGATCGCATATTCACCTACATTGAACAACTCTTCAAAATATTCCCTCCATCTGCCCAAGGCATCCACAGGATTCACCAGCAGTTTTCCTGACCTGTCCAAAATAAATTTCGTTCTTACCTCCCTTTCGAAGACTGCTAATTACACTCCCGAATGGTTTTCCAGCAGCTTGACCCAGTCTCCAACCTGTTTCCAAAGTCTTCCCGCGATTTCTACTTGGATGCTGCAATAATCTGTTTGGCTTTGTTTCTTTCTTCAACATAACTTTCTCTGTCTACCTGGGTTCTGGTATGTAGCCATTTCTGATACGCCTTCTTTTTCCTTTTACAGGCTTCCTTGACTGTATCATTCCACCAAGTCGTTTGCTTCATCCTACTTGTACACACTACTGTTCCAAGACATTCTTTAGCCACTTCTAGTACTGTGTCCCTGTACCTTGTCCATTCCTTTTCCAATGACTGTAATTGACTACATTCAACTAACTGGTACCTTTCTGAGATCGCTGTTATATACTTGTGCCTGATTTCCTTATCCTGAAGTTTCTCCACTCTTATCCTCCTACATATGGACCTGACCTCCTGCACTTTCGGCCTCACAATCCCAATTTCACTGCAGATTAAATAATGATCATTGTCATCAAAGAATCCCCTGAATACACGTGTGTCCCTCACCGCCTTCCTGAATTCCTGATCTGTTATTATATAGTCAATGACAGATCTGGTTCCCCTGCCTTCCCAAGTACACCGGTGAATGTTCTTATGTTTAAAAAAGGAGTTTGTGATTACTAAGCCCAAACTGGCACAGAAATCCAAGAGTTGTTTCCCGTTCCTGTTGGCCTCCATATCCTCTCCAAATTTACCCACAACCTTTTCATACCCTTCTGTTCGATTTCCAATCCTGTCGTTAAAATAACCCATGAGCACAACACTGTCCTTGTCCTTCAACAACTACATCACTGAGTGCCTCATAAAAACTATCCATCTTGTCTTGATCTGTCCCTTCACAATGCGAATATACTGACACAATCCTAATTTTCTTGCTAGACACTGTCAAATCTATCCACATCAGTCGTTCGTTTACATACCTTATTGCAACTACGCTGGGTTCCATTTCTTTCCTGATGTAAAGCCCTACACCCCATTGTGCTACTCCTGCTTTGACTCCTGACAGGTAGACCTTGTATTCTCCCACATCCTCTTTTTTCTCACCCCTTACCCGAATGTCACTAACAGCTAAAACGTCCAGCCCCATCTTACTTGCAGCCTCTGCCAGCTCTACCTTCTTCCCAGAGTAGTACTAGGGAAGCAGGTTGCTAGCCTTACTTGCCCTGAGTCCCATTGGGTTTTACCCCTAACGGCTGAGGGACTAACCGGTGGATTTGGTAGTCTTTGCCGTATGAGCACAAAGGTGACCACGACTCAGAATATGTACGAGATGCCCAGCCTTATTCCAAAGTAACTGGTATCCCGACTGTCGTGACCACTTACTTGGCCACTCATACGTTGCCCGTGGTTCATGAACTAGGACATGACTACAGGAACCCACACCATGAACCACGCTGTTTCATTTTGTGATAGTAAAATTTTCATTAGGATGCATGGTTTCCGAGTAATAGGTGAAAATCTGAAGAAATGGCCAAAATGTATTGTTTTATTTTTGCCAGAGAAAGGTTTGAAGGACGAAAACATTGGATTCTACCTACTCCCAACTGTATATATGAGATACAAAAATAAAATATTTTACCTCAATTTTTGCATGCAGAGGACGCTTTTTGTGACACCGTTCTGGTCTAATTAGGTGACTGCAGTGGAGCAGACCGAATGGCAAACAATCGTAGTGAGGGAAATTTAAATGCTTTCGTAACTACTTGCTATAAAAACTATGGTCCACATTTTCGAGGTGCATCGATTGCAGGGACTAGCATCCGGAAAGTTTTTTCCCTGAAGTATGAGGTCGAGTTGGTGATTTTTTTGTTAGTACTAACTTCAAATACTGTTTGTATCAGTCGACTGTTATACCGGTAACATTATGCGGATGTGTAGCATATTTTATATTTAACAAAAAAGATGAGGAAAAACTTAATATCCGCGAGAAGAAACTAAGAAAAAGGTTTAGATCGGTATATGATAAAAATAACGTGTAATGGAGTATAAGAAAAAATGAAGAATTAAGAGGACTTTACAAATACCGTTAACTTTGTCGAAGAGCTAGAGGGAAGAAGATTGAACTGGGAAAGTCATATAGTCAGAGTGACTGGAAACGGACAATCTAAAACAGCATTTGGCAGGACATTAGGCCAAACGAGCCAGAATTAGGTGGCGAGCTAACATCTTGGAGGACGCATCTAGGAGGAACATCAACACCGAATGGACACCCAGTTCGCTCGATAGTAAGTAGCAGAAAGGGCTCCTAGAGCAGACGTATGGTCTGAAAGGCCCTTTACGCACGTAGAGTGAGGTAAGTAGTGAAGGGACACTTATACTGCAACCCATTTTCGTCCAAACACCTGGGGACCGTGTTCCGCAAGAATGGGTACGGCAACCGCCAAATCCAAAGGGCCTTCCGACAACAGAAGTGCAGCAAGAACCGAGATGAAGAACAACCCGAAGAAGAGAAGCATGCTCTGGCCTTTCTGCCGCTTGCTGGCAAAGTGTCGTCAAAAATAGCGAGACTATTAAGGCAATAGAAGATTGACACAGTCTTCCGACCACCAGCAAAGATTCATGACCTACTAGGAACGGCAAAAGATGACGTAGGACTTAAGAAAGCGGGCGTATACAAAATCCCGTGAAGCTGTGGCAAATCCTACATCGGCCAAACAGTTAGCACGTCGAGTACCGATGCACGAACGTCACACCTGCTTATCCCAACCGAACCATTCGGCCCTAGCAGAACACTGCATCGAAACCGGACACATAGCGAAATTCAGAGAGACAAAAATCCTGACGGCCACAAGTGCCTACTGGGACAGTATCTACAAGGAGGCCATAGAAATTCGCGTAACAGATAACCTCATCAACAGCGACACCGGGTTTCAACTTAACAAGGCCTGGAAACCATTATTAAACACCATCAAAGAGCAACAGCGCGAGCGGACGAAAGGACATTCCCCCACGGCGGACGGAGATGGACTGCGCCTACCACCGGGCTTGGCTGCAGCTACCCCCCCCCCCTCCCGCCCCGCGGCGCTCACCCGGCCGTCCGCACCGGGGTACGACTCGGGACCCCGCGGACATAAATACCACGAACACAGCGCAGACAGATCATTCCATCAGCCTCACCTGATGATGGCGGAATGGATATCCGCCGAAATATTGTGGAACTTTGACGATCGGATCCGGCTGAACACCCGAGAACCATGGAAACAGCATCTCTCTTAATTTGTCTTCTACAGTTTGTTCGCTGGACATGCCAGTCTTTGAAGCAACAACATCAAAAGTCTGAGACTGCACAACTAGCCAACACATTGTGCAACTGAGACCATTTCTGTAGTTTCCTGAGCAGGAAATACCGATGACGTTAGTGATGTAATAAGAATGTGATTCTTAACGCAAGTTTTAACTATTAAATACTTTTCTACTGCAACACAAACAGAAATTTTAGCTGTATTGCACACTGTCAAACATAAAAGAAAATTAAATTAATTTCTATACATTTTCTACACACGGTTTGTGCTTTGAAGTATAGTCATATTACTAGTATCTTACTCAAAATGTTCTGAAATAATTCAACTGGATCCATCTGCAACCAGTGTCCACGTTGATCTTACCACACAAGAATCAACACGGAATGAAGAACTTAGGTAGATTGGGAAATATTATTGGCACCGCCCTGCATTTCAGAAGGTTCACTTGACAGCAAAAAAAATAAAATAAAAATAAAATAAAATAAAAATAAAATAAAATAAAAAATAAAAAAAGAATCGCTCCTGAATCATGAATTATCCTCCATATTTCGTGGGAGCTAGTAAGGTTAGCCTGTGTACAGAATAGTTCATAAAAGTAAAGAACACTTAAGGGATTAACACCATTTAGACATATAGTATAACGATGCACTCTCTATAAGCAAGTAAGAAAATTGAAAGGCATCATTCGTAGCATTGTAGACGATTGAAAATGCGCTTCATTGGGTGATGTGGAGTCAAGAGAGGTAACAAGCATCTAAATAGCGGCAGCTCAGAATATATGGGATAAGTGTTGCATGGAACAACGGGGGCTATAATATGACGTTGGTTTCTTGTTGCTAGTTGGGGCAGCGTCAGAGATTTGAAGGTCAGATCTATTTTTTTTAAAATGGAATGCTATAGTTTGGTACTTATTTTCTGATAGCGGCTATCGAGACGAATCCAATTATGTGTAACACTACTGTATTTGTAGGTCACCGAAGGTTAAAAATGTGGCACTAACGTCCATTTACAGAAGGAGTTCGAAGTGATGACCATTGGTATTAATGCAGTGCTACAGTCTTCTTACGGACTGAGTGGTATTATTTGTCATTTCTGCACTTATACAAGCAAATGCTCTGACGATTCTCTCTCGTATATCGTGCAAATAGTAAATATTCGGCGAATACGGCGTTTGCATCTAACGTGCCATTGACATGTAAACACCATTCGAAGGTTTCGCAATAAAACACTAACAGGAACGGTAAGACTAGTATCGTCGAATCTAGAGAATGTGAACGACGTATTCCTTCGAAACACGAATAAGAATCATATTTCGCATCCGCAGTCATAATCATAGATAGTAGGCTTGGTGAATAATGAATCATAAACAATCGTTCTTGTTTAACCATATCTCAAAAGACTAGTAACACTACGCACTTCCAACCCCAAGTTACACAGCCACATAATACCACAACTTCATTAAAAGACAAAGATCTTAAAGCTTAATAAAATTGAACTTCCCACATCAAGGTACACAGTGAAACATGCTTATACTAAAAATGCAAAGTCGGCCAACCAACGTCGCAAACCTGGCACACAGGAAAAATAACAAGTTGCACATTCATTAAAGATACACAAATGATTAACGTAAGTGTTAAATAAGAATGGGTAGTAATAACTCAACCAGTAAAATAACTTACAGAAGCACTAATATTAACAAGGTGGCCTCACTTAACTTTAGAGAACAGCGTTAAGGCCCACAGCAGTATTTGGAAGCAATAACGCTACGGCCGGCAGGCAATACGAGCGTTCACTCCCCACGGCTCGTGCACAGGCTCACTAGCAGGCGGTCTATATTTATATACAGTGCGACCGGCCTCACAATGAGCGGTCCTGACATGAATCCATAACCGCCAGGAAACAAGCGGACTTAACAGATGGCCTGCAGCACAAATACATTGCAATGAAAACAAAGTCAAATCACAGCAACACTAGAATATATACACTCCTGGAAATTGAAATAAGAACACCGTGAATTCATTGTCCCAGGAAGGGGAAACTTTATTGACACATTCCTGGGGTCAGATACATCACATGATCACACTGACAGAACCACAGGCACATAGACACAGGCAACAGAGCATGCACAATGTCGGCACTAGTACAGTCTATATCCACCTTTCGCAGCAATGCAGGCTGCTATTCTCCCATGGAGACGATCGTAGAGATGCTGGATGTAGTCCTGTGGAACGGCTTGCCATGCCATTTCCACCTGGCGCCTCAGTTGGACCAGCGTTCGTGCTGGACGTGCAGACCGCGTGAGATGACGCTTCATCCAGTCTCAAACATGCTCAATGGGGGACAGATCCGGAGATCTTGCTGGCCAGGGTAGTTGACTTACACCTTCTAGAGCACGTTGGGTGGCACGGGATACATGCGGACGTGCATTGTCCTGTTGGAACAGCAAGTTCCCTTGCCGGTCTAGGAATGGTAGAACGATGGGTTCGATGACGGTTTGGATGTACCGCGCACTATTCAGTGTCCCCTCGACGATCACCAGTGGTGTACGGCCAGTGTAGGAGATCGCTCCCCACACCATGATGCCGGGTGTTGGCCCTGTGTGCCTCGGTCGTATGCAGTCCTGATTGTGGCGCTCACCTGCACGGCGCCAAACACGCATACGACCATCATTGGCACCAAGGCAGAAGCGACTCTCATCGCTGAAGACGACACGTCTCCATTCGTCCCTCCATTCACGCCTGTCGCGACACCACTGGAGGCGGGCTGCACGATGTTGGGGCGTGAGCGGAAGACGGCCTAACGGTGTGCGGGACCGTAGCCCAGCTTCATGGAGACGGTTGCGAATGGTCCTCGCCGATACCCCAGGAGCAACAGTGTCCCTAATTTGCTGGGAAGTGGCGGTGCGGTCCCCTACGGCACTGCGTAGGATCCTACGGTCTTGGCGTGCATCCGTGCGTCGCTGCGGTCCGGTCCCAGGTCGACGGACACGTGCACCTTCGGCCGACCACTGGCGACAACATCGATGTACTGTGGAGACCTCACGCCCCACGTGTTGAGCAATTCGGCGGTACGTCCACCCGGCCTCCCGCATGCCCACTATACGCCCTCGCTCAAAGTCCGTCAACTGCACATACGGTTCACGTCCACGCTGTCGCGGCATGCTACCAGTGTTAAAGACTGCGATGGAGCTCCGTATGCCACGGCAAACTGGCTGACACTGACGGCGGCGGTGCACAAATGCTGCGCAGCTAGCGCCATTCGACGGCCAACACCGCGGTTCCTGGTGTGTCCGCTGTGCCGTGCGTGTGATCATTGCTTGTACAGCCCTCTCGCAGTGTCCAGAGCAAGTATGGTGGGTCTGACACACCGGTGTCAATGTGTTCTTTTTTCCATTTCCAGGAGTGTATTAAGTACGCCCCAAAATTCTTATGGAGCAATACTGTAACATTACCCATCTCCCAGTAAATTAGCGGGTATCTTAGTGATCACTTCCAGTTGCCTTAAGGCACTTTCAACGTTAAATAAACATACCAAATCCTGCCGTGACAAATGATTAAACCGTTAACCCTACAGCTGCCGGGCGCTTACACTACGGCATCCAGCCACAAGCTGTCAGTATGTCCTAAAACAAGTTTAAAATGAGGAACATCAGATCCATCTCCGGCAGCTACACATGCCACAATAAATTTCAACAATATTCTTAGTTAAACACAGCATAAAAGTCACACCTAACTTGGAGCTTGCAAATTACGAGCTGGGAATCTGTTCAGCGTGAGACGACGAACCCACGACAATTTTGCACGTCAAGGCGCCCAATGATCGGCACCGTACATCCGGCGCGACACAAAACAAGGACGGCGAGTACGGCGACGCCCATGCACCACGGATAGGGACGCCGGCTTGTTTTCAATACAATGTGGCTCGCTGAACGCTGACCGGAGACTCTCCCGTCACATGTTCACCCGGAAAACCGCTGGGAAGAGCAGCCAAAAATACCAAGACAGCCGAATATCGATATCAGTGATACAAGTAGAACACCCTAGCACCATCCGCTACGGCTCAACCATTCAATCCATGACAAGAAGATTGCACAACTGCATTGATACCAATGGTCATCACTTCGAACACCTTCTGTAAATGGACGTTCATGCCACCTTTGTGATCTTCGTCGACCTTCAAAGACGTTACTGTTACACATCATGGGATTCGCCTTGATAGCCGCCGTCAGAAAATAAGTACCAAACTATAGTATCCCATTTAAAAAAAAAGTTGACCTTCATATCTCTGAAACGACCCCACCTAGCAACAAAAAACAAACGTCATATTATGGCCCCTGTTGTCGCATGCAGCTTTTGTCCTAAAAACTATGCCGGCCGATGTGATCGAGCGGTTCTAGGCGCTTCAGTCTGGAACCGCGAGATCGCTACAGCCGTAGGTTCGAATCCTGTCTCGGACACGTATGTGTGTGATGTCCTTAGGTTAGTTAAGTTTAAGAAGTTCTAAATTCTGGGGGACTGATGACCTCAGATGTTAAGTCCCACCGTGAACAGAGCCATTTGAACCATTTTTTGAACCCAAAATCTTTTCAAATCCTGTCATACTGTCGAAGTTATTCTTGGTGGCAATGGTTAGTGACTTACACTGTATATAGGGTGATGTGATATATGTAATATGTAATGTTACTAGACAGCATCAAGTCGACCACCTATCGTGTAAAGGCTTCCAAGTCCACGGGAAATCACCAAGATCATAAATCCCACAGATACATGGCCCTGTGCAATGACGCACTCGTATTACACCAGTATTCGCTGAGGACGATACGATTCGTCGGAAAGTGTCACGTTCCGCCAGTCACAATTGACATTGCCCTCGTCCAACGCTTATAGATAAAGTTGATGAGCATCACGGAGCCTCTGCTTGATGACCGCACGTCTGCTACTCCGGGCTCCCGAAGAAGGCACCGAATAGTGTCCATGGACCCAGGAATCGCAATGGTGTGTTTCAATTACACAACGTTCAAAAATGGTTTTACCGTAACGTATGGAGAAGTTCATTAACCTGGAGATATATTGTTGCACGCCAAAACCTAGTTCCCACAGAAAACAGTAGTATTCTCCAGTTCCTCGATAACATTTCATTCACTGTCGCTCAGCGCATTCACGAACTTTATATTGTTCCTCGTCCGCTACGCCGTCAAATTCCCTTCCACCGCAAGAGCAATGACGCGGTCTCGAATAATGGCGATGAGGGGTGTAACATGAATAATGTGACTCCACTGAAAGCGAGGTATTTTTAAGTCTTGTATCGACTGTTATTGGCTATAACAGAACGAATCTCCGCCACCGTAGCTGAGTAGACAGTGCGCCGGCTTGTCATGTCGGGGTTCCTGGGTTCGATTCCCGGCTCGGTTAGAGCTTTTCTCCGTTCAGAGATTGGGTGTTGTTTGCGTCGTCTTCATAATCACCATTTCATCCTCATCGATAAGCAGGTCGCCGAAGTGGCATCACCTCAAAAGACTTGCACCAGGTGATTAGGTCTACTCGCCTTGAGGCCCTCGTCACACATTTCATTTCATTTCATAGAACGAATAGCGCTGTTGGAGATCTGACTCGCCGCGATGGACTGTGAGCGTACTAGTGTGCAACGTCAGTAGAACTGTGTGAATAATTCTCACGTATTATGTCTTACAGAGGTAGTAAATTCAAGTTTTCGATCCCAGGGAGGTCACTGTCTACCAGAAATGACTGTCATTGACTTACATACATAATTCTGTAAGACGTCCTGTGCGAAAGTTATTGCTTATCATCGAAATGTGTTCCATATAAAAAATTAAGGGCTCCATAGGCTAGAAATTGTTGAACCAGCAGAACGTATCTCTTATGGCGAAAAAAAATTACATCCATTAGAATTTGAGACACTTTACATACAAACCCTGTATGTTCTCTATTCAGTTAAAGTGCCTATTTACGAATTTATATCTGTTTGGCTAAACTGCATTATATCTATAAGGGCAATGAAATAAAAACCGTCTGCGAGCCACAACGGGATCGTGGACTAGTCCCTACACTGTCACCACGCCCATTAAGACTTGTATCCCACTGGGAGGAGAGATGATCAATTCCTGTTTCGTAGAATGCGGTCGGCCCCTGACGGATCCAGCCGAACCCACTCCTGCTCTTCCTCGGCCCACTGAAACCGACGTCCACGCATGCCTTCCTTCTGGTCGCCAAAAATGAGAAACTCTCACACTTTGAAAGATCCAGGCCGTACGGAGCATGTTTCAGCATTTCGCAACCAAATCGCCTTCGTCCGATTTCCAGTATGTGGACGGGCGTTATCTTGCTGTTTCTGCAAAGTTTCTTCCTAGAGCTGCGCACTGTTTTTACTTCCAGGCTCGGGGAACACGACGAGTAGAGGGCCCCTGCAGTCGAAAAAAGGAGGTCATCATGACCTTACGTGCTGCCTCCATTTCGAGACCAAGGGCAATCGACAAAGCCAACAGTGGACACATCCCACAACTCCCCCGCCAAAGAAGTCCAGTGTTTACACATCTTCTGGTAAGGTCATAGTGACCCTCG
This sequence comes from Schistocerca cancellata, assembly GCF_023864275.1. Taxonomy (NCBI): domain Eukaryota; kingdom Metazoa; phylum Arthropoda; class Insecta; order Orthoptera; family Acrididae; genus Schistocerca; species Schistocerca cancellata. The sequence goes on along the minus strand of NC_064631.1, from coordinate 97,152,533 downwards.
TCCTCGACTGCAGAGGCTTTCTCCTTCTGTTCTACGAGCGTGAAACCACCATCAATATGCAGCACTATGAAGACACTTTGCACAAACTGCGTCGACCCATAAAGTCGGTCGAATGAAAGCTACGATTCAGCGACTTGCTTGGCAAACACGGCAACATCCATCGTACAGCCAGTGGCGATTACTTTTGAATGGAACCATTCCATGGTCCAGTTGTGTCGAACGTCCCGTAATTTTTATTCCAGCATATTCTAAGGCATAAATAGTTCTGTACCTTTTTTAAACAGATGTGGAATGCTTAAAACTAAAGTTTTTGTACTCGTATATCCATCCTTTTGACAGGAGGTCTTGGGGACGACGGCCGTCCACTGCTGTGAGAAAATGAAACGCCTACAGCCACCAATATGATTTTATTTATTTTGTAGCTTCCAGTTTCGGCGATGACACCAAAGTTTTCAAATAGTCTGCGTAACTAGTTATGTTGGCCACAGAAGCGGTATATACAGGGAGCGCGTCAACCACTTCAGCTCAAAATGGCTCTGAGCTCTATGGGACTTAACTGCTGCGGTCATCAGTCCCCTAGAACTTTGAACTACTTAAACCTAACTAACCTAAGGACATCACACACATTCATGCACGAGGCAGGATTCGAACCTGCGACCGTAGCGGTCGCGCAGTTCCGGACTGTAGCGCCTAGAACCGCATGGCCACTCCGGCCGGCCACACACCTCAGCATCAACTACAGACTGAAGATGGCGCATCGAAGCGCAGAAACTGGTAGCTACAAGATAAATAAATAAAATCATAACGGCGGCAGTATACGTTTCATTTTCTTACAAAACTTCTCACAAAAGGTACTAGGCCTACGTGCGTCAAATTATTGCAACAAGCATGACTTATATAAAACTATCGTTACACATTCGCGCTTTTTACTTAAGAGGAATAATATTTATTTTATCGTGAGTGTTAATTAGTAGAGATAGTCACAAAAACAAAACAAAATGTATTTTACCAGGTATAGACGCATGAAACCGGAGTTTGATAATTCACATCTGATAAACAATATTTTATTCTAAATAATCTCCATTGTTGTTTGTACATTTCTCCCACCGCTCCGGTCGGCTGTGAATGCCACACCAAAGAAACAGTTCTTCTTTCGAAGCGAATCAGTCAGCGAGCCATTTGCGTACATATTCAAACCAACTGAAATGGCTCGCGAGAGTGCCTTCCAGTGGTGCAAATAGATGATAATCAGACGGAGCCAGGTCTGGAGAATAAGCCACACGCCCTTGTATTTCCTACCTGAACGCCTCGATTGTTTCCCTGACCCTTTTGCTGTGTGTGATGGGGCATTATCAAGGAGCAATATGACTGTGTTGCCCTATTCCATATTCCGATCTTTTTCACGTAATGTTCGACATAAATCGATCATTTGGTGTTGGTAGCTATCGGTTTTAACAGTTTCACCAGGTTTTAGCAGCTCATAATAGATGACACAGCTCTGATCCCACCAAACACAGAGCATTGTCTTCCTTCCAAAGCGCTTTCGTCTTTCAGAGGATGTCGATGGTTTGCCTCGACTCACCCGTGATTTACGACTCTTAGGATTCTCAGAATCTATCCAATTTTCATCATCTGTCACTATTTGGTGCAGAAAAGACTCTCTTTTGTATCTGGCTGGAAGAATTTCACAAGTGGTCTTTCGATGCTTGCTGTCTTTCATTCAGTTCACGCGGAAACTATTTTCCCACTTGCTGCACCTTTCCCATAGCCTCTAACCGAAGAGAAACGACTTTCTGCGTCGAATTCAAATGTTCCGCTAGTTCCTGTTGAGTTTGAGTATCATCTTCATCCAATAAGGCCTGAAATTCGTTGTCTTCGAACTTTTTTGGTAGTTTCCGGCGCTGGCCGCTTCTCACTTCAAGATCACCACTTTTGAATGTTTTGAACCAATCGAAACACTGTGTTTTCGTAAGAGCATGTCCGCCTAAAGCTTCTACAAGCATTAGATGCAACAGTTTTCTTCAAATAATAAAGGGAATCAATGCCGTCAGCATATCGTAGTTCGTAGGCACAAAACTCGACATGTTTATGGGTTTGAAACAGATACCAATTTATGGAACTTCGATTACTGTGTGTTGATATTCGACGTCAGCCGTTACAGGAAGCATCCGGCTCTGCACACGCTGTCTCACGGGTTCTACACTAACGGCTAGCACCATCTATGGGGAAATTCCGGTTTCACACTTCTAAAGCTGGTAACATAATAAGAAATGTCTTAGCTCTTACGACCTAGAGATCAAATATTAGAAGAAACAACGACAAAGCATACTCTTTCTGTCGACCGGTGTGGCCGAGCGGTTCTAGGCGCTTCAGTCTGGAACAGCGCGACCGCTACGGTCGCAGGTTCGAATCCTGCCTCTGGCATGGATGTGTGTGATGTCCTTGGGTAAGGTAGGTTTAAGTAGTTCTAGGGGACTGATGACCTGAGATGTTGAATCCCGTAGTGCTCAGAGCCATACTCTTGCTTCTTGTGCAAACAGCTGGAAACTAACTGTTCCCGCGTTCTGTAAGATTATTTGTAGATCTGGGTACCAGACGGCAGCACCGGTCAGATAATACTAGCACTCACAGTGAAGCCATACTACGTGCGTCATTCCACCCGCTGTGCCAAATTCCTCCAGTCTCCCCTTCTCCTGGGGTCATCGTGTGAGGAGCCATGTAGTATGGCTTCACGTCACGGCAGGTAGTGACTGAGGGGACCCTGACAGCACAAGGGTACGTCACGGATATCAAGCGTCATTACACAGGGTGTTTCAAAAATGACCGGTATATTTGAAACGGCAATAAAAACTAAACGAGCAGCGATAGAAATACACCGTTTGTTGCAATATGCTTGGGACAACAGTACATTTTCAGGCAGACAAACTTTCGAAATTACAGTAGTTACAATTTTCAACAACAGATGGCGCTGCGGTCTGGGAAACTCTATAGTACGATATTTTCCACATATCCACCATGCGTAGCAATAATATGGCGTAGTCTCTGAATGAAATTACCCGAAACCTTTGACAACGTGTCTGGCAGAATGGCTTCACATGCAGATGAGATGTTCTGCTTCAGCTGTTCAATTGTTTCTGGATTCTGGCGGTACACCTGGTCTTTCAAGTGTCCCCACAGAAAGAAGTCACAGGGGTTGATGTCTGGTGAATAGGGAGGCCAATCCACGCCACCTCCTGTATGTTTCGGATAGCCCAAAGCAATCACACGATCATCGAAATATTCATTCAGGAAATTAAAGACGTCGGCCGTGCGATGTGGCCGGGCACCATCTTGCATAAACCACGAGGTGTTCGCAGTGTCGTCTAAGGCAGTTTGTACCGCCACAAATTCACGAAGAATGTCCAGATAGCGTGATGCAGTAATCGTTTCGGATCTGAAAAATGGGCCAATGATTCCTTTGGAAGAAATGGCGGCCCAGACCAGTACTTTTTGAGGATGCAGGGACGATGGGACTGCAACATGGGGCTTTTCGGTTCCCCATATGCTCCAGTTCTGTTTATTGGCGAAGCCGTCCAGGTAAAAATAAGCTTCGACAGTAAACCAAATGCTGCCCACATGCATATCGCCGTCATCAATCCTGTGCACTATATCGTTAGCGAATGTCTCTCGTGCAGCAATGGTAGCGGCGCTGAGGGGTTGCCGCGTTTGAATTTTGTACGGATAGAGGTGTAAACTCTGGCGCATGAGACGATACGTGGACGTTGGCGTCATTTGGACCGCAGCTGCAACACGGCGAACGGAAACCCGAGGCCGCTGTCGGATCACCTGCTGCACTAGCTGCGCGTTGCCCTCTGTGGTTGCCGTATGCGGTCACACTACCTTTCCAGCACGTTCATCCGTCACGTTCCCAGTCCGTTGAAATTTTTCAAACAGATCCTTTATTGTATCGCCTTTCGGTCCTTTGTTTACATTAAACCTCCGTTGAAAACTTCGTCTTGTTGCAACAACACTGTGTTCTAGGCGGTGGAATTCCAACACCAGAAAAATCCACTGTTCTAAGGAATGAACCATGTTGTCTACAGCACACTTGCACGTTGTGGACAGCTCACGCTTACAGCAGAAAGACGACGTAGAGAATGGCGCACCCACAGACTGCGTTGTCTTCTATATCTTTCACATCACTTGCAGCGCCATCTGTTGTTGAAAATTGTAACTACTGTAATTTCGAAAGTTTGTCCGCCTGAAAATGTACTGTTGTCCCAAGCATATTGCAACAAACGGTGTATTTCTATCGCTGCTCGTTTAGTTTTTATTGCCGTTTCAAATATACCGGTCATTTTTGAAACACCCTGTATTTCAACAGGATAACTCTCGTCCACGTGTGCCACGTGTTACTGAGAACTGTCTGCATAATGTGCTATGGCCAGCAATATCGGCAGATCTGTCATCGAAAGGACATGTGTGATACCAGCCTAGATGTCAGCTCATTTCCAGTAGCAGTATGCTCGATATTAAAGACCAGGTACGAGGGTCACTCCAAAATAAATACACACAAAATTTTTTTTCAATCCATCTTTTATTCTAAATGTTTGAAACCTTTACAGTGTGTAGATACATCCTTTAGGAACAATATTTTCATTTCTCCACATAATTTCCATGCGTCTCAACTGCCTTACACCATCTTGAAACCAGCGCCTGTATACCCGCACGGTAAAATTCTGGACCAACCCGCTGGAGTCGCTGTTTGGCAGTGTGCACAAGGGAGTCATCATCTTCAAACCTTGTTCCACGAAGAGAGTCTTTCAGTTTCCCAAAGAGATGATAGTCACATGGAGCCAGGTCAGGACTCTAAGGCGGGTGTTGCAGTGTTGTCCATCCGAGTTTTGTGATCGCTTCCATGGTGTTTTGACTGAGGTGTGGCCGTGCATTGTCGTGCAACAGTAAAATATCCTGCTCTTGCCGATTTGGTCGTACACGACTCAGTCGAGCTTGAAGTTTCTTCAGTGTCGTCACATACGCATCAAAATTTATTGTGGTTCCACTTGGCATGATGTCCACAAGCTGTCTGGAGTGTGCAGTACGAGGCCTGCCTCTGCGAGGACAATTCTCAATATTGCCGGGCCCGCTTTCATCACGTAACCTGCTTGCCCACCGACTAAATGTACTGCGATCGACAGCAGCATCTCCATACACATTTTTCAACCACTTGTGGATGTTTCCCACGGTCTCATTTTCACACCACAGGAATTCTAAGACAGCACGTTGCTTCTGACGAAAGTCAAGTGTAGCAACCATCTAGAAGACATGATGTGACGGCGCCACTCACGGGAACAGGTTGAACTAAGTTTGAAAACAAGCGGGAAGGATGTATCTACGCACTGTAAAACTTTCACACATGCAGAATGAAAACTGTATTTTTACAAAAATAGTGTGCATTTCTTTTGGTGTGACCCTCGTACAATACTTATAAGGCGGTTTGCCCCAGTAGAGGATACAGTAACTTATGAGATCCTTCCAAACCGAATTAGTGGTTGCACGCAGAACAGAGCTGCATTTTATAGTCATTGAAATAATATTACATACCCTGTCATACCCTCAAATGTCATTACATTTTCTCCTCCCTTTGTCAAGCAGTGCATTTGATACGTCAGCAGATCGCTCCCCACTTGAAAATTTCGAGTTGAATTCAGGATGGCTGATTCCAAAATGGCCGTCTTGTTGGTAATATAGCCATACAGCTTTTTTTCTCTCCTATCTCATTCTACTATTCTCAAAATTTATGTTTATCCACATGTTTTAGTTTTAGAAGTGCGGATCCTCCAGAATGTGGAGCAACCTGTACTACGGCGTCTCAGAGGCACAGACCAGGGGCGTCGTGGGAGAAGAGGCCAACGCGGCAGTGTGTTGTAGCAGGGCGGAGCGCGCTCGAAAGGGGACAGGGGGCATGCTCCAGGGCGCCGCCGCCACAACTGCCCCCCGGGGACAGCTGGTTAGCCCTGCGGCCGCGCCGCCATGCTTGCTGCTGGGACGTCACAGGGCGGCCGCCTCTGGAGCGAGGGCCTGCTCTCCAGCCTCCAGCCTCCAGCCTCCAGCCTCCAGCCGTAGCCTGGCTGGCTCTCAGCTCTCTCCACTGGAAAGTTGGACGCTGCATGGCGAACCGAGTCAGTTCCCCTTTCGAAGTGCCTTCAGCTTCTAAGATCTCCAATTATCCTTTTCCACTAAATATTCAAATAAAAAAATGTGTAACTTCTGTCACTTCTCAACGTAATCTCCTGCAACCTTTGGCACTTTTCCTGACTTCGACACCGTGTGTCCAATGCCACTGCGATGTCCGTTTCGACCACTGGACAATTCCTATAGCAATAGCATCACCACTAGAGAATGCGCGACTACGGAGTGTGTGTTTCAGCAAAGATGGCCAAGAAAACGCTAGGAGACAGGTCGGGTGAGTGAAGATCAGGAGAAACCAATCTTCTAGTGCTGTTTTCACGAAGAAACTCCTGCATCTCGTTCGCCCAGAGCACTGGAGCATTGTCTTGATGTGAAGGAACGCGTGCAGAGTTTTCTGTTCTATGTAAGGCACTTGTTATTTAAAACAACTTGGTAGCTCGTTCCTGTCATTATAGCGGGCTCTGGTGGTGACTGTCTCCACTCAAGAGCCAAGTTCTCTGACCGTCTGGTGTGGGCACAAGATTTTTTCGGTTCATAGTGACATGACATTCCACCTTTTTGAACTGTTTCACCCAGAAACGTACGTTCTTCGTATTCGTGACACCACCCTATACGTCTCACTACAGGCGACGAATTACAATGCATGCCGTACCATGATAGTGCAAAAAACCAATATTGTTGCGCTATTCTTTTAATGTAAACGTCGTCATTTCTAGTAACAGAATCACTTCTCTCTCCTGCCGCAGGTGGTCGAGCGGTTCTATGGCGCTTCAGTCTCTTACCGCGACACTGCTACGGTCGCAGGTTTGAATCCTGCCTCGGGCATGGATGGTGTGATGTCCTTAGGTTAGTTAGGTTTAAGTAGTTCTAACTTCTAGGGGACTGATGACCTCAGATGTTAAGTCCCATAGTGCTAATAGCCATTTGAACCTGCCGTAGGCGGTACAGTTGTGGGTGCCACACAATTCTGTCATCTATGTCACGTATATACAAAGAGTTCTTGAGCATTATGATTCAACCCGGATGCTTCTATATGCTACCAGCCTTGAGAAAAACAATTGTTGCTTTCAGAGCTTAAGCGCTCCTCGTATTATTGTGCACAAATGATTATCATGGGGCAGATTACTCGAAGATAGGTTATAGTAAATCTCACTTCAGTGTCATGAATAAGTGTTGAAGTACGTTGTCGACAGCACAGAGCTGATGCTTATATTTCCATATTGTAGTATGAAATTCCTCATGGTTACAATTATAGGATTGGTCTTACAAGGAATTTTTTCTTCTGATGCGATTACGCGAAGTGGTGGTAAAGAAATTCGACTATTTTACTTTCTTGGCTAGGTCACCACTCGATACCTCACAGAACAGGAATATCGACTGAAAACCAAGTGAAATTTACTAGCCCAATGTTCATTAAAAATATTTTGGACAAATTAGGCCACAACGAATGGAGTTGTTATGTTTGGACCTGAATACGCTCCTAAACTGAAAAATTCACAGACATACACTGCCGGAGCTGGAATTGTTGCATCATGAATCACCATCCCGATATCTATCAAACACAGTGCAGTTTTTTATCACATAACAGGCGTTGCATGATTAAACCTTCATTCACAACTGACGTTAAAGCCAACATGGGGTGCGTCTCCCATAGGCCCAAATACACTCTTGTACTCGTTACGGCAGGGAAGAGCCTCCAGACGTCATCTCCAGGACTTTTCTTGCCATTCCTGAAACACATGCATTGGCGGTTCTGTCACATTACTGCTGGAGGCTCGAATGAAGATATTTGTCATCCTATCGCATACTCGAACTCCGAAGTATGCTTAAATGTAGATGTTAAAGACCACTACAAGTATGTTACTTGATTATTTCTCTGTGGGTTGCACCTAGAAATTTCTCTTTTTACGCTTTCTGTTCAGTTATCGTTTTTGTTAAATGAATCCTTTCCTTCTACAGGTCAACATTAATGCTCATACATTTGCTGCTGTACTTTCTCAGCACAGGAAGACAGCTTACACCCTAGCTCGCTAGTTTGATCTCTAAACTTCATAGAAAAATCTTTGAACTAGTGTTCGTTGACTATTAAGTACTGCCAGAATTTGTTTTTTTTTCTTTATTGTAATTTTTATACCTGTTACAGGTAGGCCATCAGCGGCATAGTACGACGCTCTTCGGCCACAGAGAAAACAAAAGATACAAGCGAAGACAATCATAGAATAAACAAGGTGGATATATAAAGGGAAACACACTTTTAAAATACACAGAGCCGTTGACAGGCGTAGAGTCCAAGATAAAATTGTTCAGACACATGGACACACACACAGACGATAATTGGCACACGCGAACGTTGGAGCACAAATGAATAAACACTGGAACACTTGAGCACGAACGACGTCACACACAGAAACACGAGGCGATGATCTCCGGCGCGCGAATGTCCACTGAGCGTGTACGAGTCCGGGGACCTGACAGGAGAGGAGGAGGGGGGTGGGAGAGGGAGAGGGGAGAGCAGAGATGCCAAGGGCAGGGGGGATAAGGAGGAGGAAGGGAGGGAGGAGGGGGGCAGGGGAAGCTCGGGGGAAGAGGGGCGGAGGAAGGGAGGATGGAGGGAAAAGGAGAGAGAAGGGAGGGAGGGTGTCCAAAGGAAAAAAACACAGGAAGCCAACATTGGGAGAGGGTAAGGAGGGTGGAGAGATGGAGAGCAGGTGGGACGTGGAGATACAGGTGCGGCAGCGAGCGGGGGTGGGAGAGGATGGGTGAGACAAGCGGGTGAGGAGGATCGAGTTTATGGGAGGTGTAGAGGATCCGTATCCGTTTGAGGAAAAGGAGGAGGTGGGGGAACGGAATGAGGCCGTATAGGATCTGCGTGGGGGAGGGGAGATGGATGAGATAGGCGAGGTGGAGAGCATGGCGTTCAAGGATCTCAAGGGATTTGTAAAAGGCAGGGGGGGGGCGGAGATCCAGGCAGGATGGGCGTAACAGAGGATAGGGCGGATGAGGGATTTATAGGTGTGGAGTATGGTGGAGGGGTCCAGACCCCACGTACGGCCAGAAAGGAGCTTGAGGAGACGGAGTCGCAAGCGTGCCTTGGCTTGGATTGTCTGGAGATGGGAGTCCAGGAGAGGCGACGGTCGAGGGTGACGCCATGGTACTTAAGGGTGGGAGTGAGAGCGATAGGATGGCCATAGACGGTTAGATAGAAATCGAAGAGGCGGAAGGAAGGGGTGGTTTTGCGTACAATGATCGCCTGGGTTTTGGAGGGATTGACCTTAAGCAACCACTGGTTGCACCAAGCGGTGAACCGGTCAAGATGGGATTGGAGAAGGTGTTGAGAACGCTGCAGGATGGGGGCAAGAGCAAGGAAGGCGGTGTCATTGGCAAACTGGAGAAGGTGGACGAGGAGTGACGGCAGCGGCATGTCCGCCGTATATAAAAGGTACAGAAGGGGGGAGAGGACAGAGCCTCGGGGCACACTGGCGAAGGGAAAAAAGGTGTAGGAATCCGTGTTATGGATGGTGACGTAGGAAGGACGTTGGGAGAGAAAGGAGCCGATCAGATGGACGTAGTTATTGGGTAGGGTGAAGGTTGAGAACTTGAAGAGGAGGCCGGAATACCATATGCGGTCATAGGCACATTCGAGGTCCAGGGAGAGGAAGATAGCAGGGCGACGGGAATTAAGCTGTTCGGAAAGGAGATGAGTCAGGTGAAGGAGAAGGTCATCAGAAGAGAAGGACGGCCGAAAGCCACAATGGGTAACGGGAAGGAGGCGGTGCTGGTGGAGATGCTGGTGGATGCGGCGGGTGAGGATGGATTCCAGGACCTTGCTGCAGACTGAGGTAAGGCTGATGGGATGGTAGGAGGAGACGACGGACGGCAGTTTACTGGGTTTAAGGAACATGAGGATATGGGAGGTTTTCCACAGGTCGGGGTAGTAGCCGGTGGACAGAACTACATTGTAGAGCCTGGCCAGGGTGGAGAGGAAAGAGGCAGGAGCTTCACGAAGGTGGCGGTAGGTGACACGATCGTGACCAGGAGTGGTGTTGCGTTTTGTGCAGAGTGTAGCAATGAGCTCCTGTGTAGTGATAGATGCATTGAGTTCTGTGTGTGCCATGTTGTCCAAGTACTGGAAAACAGGTGCGAGGGGGGGGGGGGACAGAGGTGTCAGGTGGATCGCAGACATCCGGGTAGAGGGAGTAATCGAACTGCGGATCGTCATGATGGAGAAGACATAGGAGAGGTAGGAGGCAGAGTGATTGGCCTTACTAAGGGTGTCAGGGAAGGGTTGATTATCATGGAGAAGAGGATAGTAGGGAGAGGGTTTAGTTCCAGTAAGGTGACACAAGGCTGACCAGAACTTGGACGAGTTTATAGGAAGGGTAGCATTTAAACGGGTGCATGTCTGTCGCCAGTCCCGTCGTTTCTTAGCCGCGAAAAAGTTTCAGATGTGTTGCTGGAGTTGCCAGTGGCGTCGTAGTGTGTCCGGGTCACGCGTGTGGAGGAAGGCACTGTAGAGACGGCAGGATTCATGGAGGAGGAGGACGGCCTGTGGGGCTAAGGTAGGACGGTGGGGATGGATGGCGACAGTAGGGACAGGGGCCTCTATGGCCTCAGACAAGGTCTGCTGCAGATAGGAGGCGGCATGGGTAATATCATCAGGGTGGTGGTAGGTGAAGGGTTGGCTTTCGACCTGGGTGGAGAGGGTATCCCGGTAGGCATTCCAGTCGGTGCCGGAATAATCGTGGACGTACTACGGGGGAGGGTCATTACAAGGGTTGGGGTGAGGGTGACGACCGTCTGAAACGGTGAGGAGGACAGGGAGATGGTCGCTACCAATGGGGTCCAGGACATCGACCGCTACAATCCAAGGAGGTCAGGAGAGAAGAGGATGACATCAGGAGTGGAGTTGGATTCGGGGCGGGAGTGCTGGGGAATGGGGACGAGGTCGCCTTGGAGGGAGGAGAGGAACCGATGCCATCGCCGTAACTGGGTGGCGGAACGACTATGGATGTTGAGGTCGGCGGCGATCACGTAGGATGAGAATGTACGGTCAATCTGGGAGAGGAAGTCGAAAGGAATAGGGGCGTTAGGGCGGACATATATGGTGGCACAGCTGACGGTAAGGCCAGGGAAGAGAAGACTAAGGATCAGGTGTTCGGGAAGAAGAGGTTGGAGCCGAACTGGGATCTGGCGGTGGTGACCAATGGCAACTCCGCCACGCGCTATCGGGAAGGGACCTGAGCGGTGAAGGAGGTAGGGCGAAGTGTGCATGGTGTGGTGGGGTTGAAGGAAAGTTTCATTTAGGAGGAAGGCATCCACGCGGTGGGTTGCAAGGGTGTGCAGGAAGAGGTTCTTGTTGGCGGGAAGGGAGCAGATGTTGTTGAATAGGATATGGTGCCGTCGCGCTATGACAAGGATTTAAACGAGGGTGTCGAGACGGGAAAAGGTGAAATGGGCCTGGTTGTGGGAGTAGGTGGCATACATTTTAAGGTTGAGACGAGGGATATCCGCTGGAGGGTGTAGGGGTGCTGGAAAGGGTAGACATTTTGGATTACGATGGTTAGGAATCTGATTATGTCCTCAGCAGAACGGGGGGAGGGGGGCGAAGGGAATTGCCATGAGGGGTGGGGCCAGAATTTGGAACCCAAGTCACTTTAATTGTAATATCACTCGACACAGAGAGACTGAGAACATTTGTTGTATACAAAAAGATATTAATCATGCCTTCATGTAACACTACCTTAGACACTATCTTATCGTTTTTTAATGTTATCATTATTCTGTGTTACCATATATAGGGTGGTCCATTGATAGTGACCGGACCAAATATCTCACGAAATAAGCATCAAACGAAAAAACTGCAAAGAACGAAACTCGTCTAGCTTGAAAGGGGAAACCAGATGGCGCTATGGTTGGCCGCTAGATGGTGCTGCCATAGGTCAAACGGATATCAACTGCCCTTTCTTAAATAGGAACCCCCATCTTTTATTACGTATTCGTGTATTACGTAAAGAAATATGAATGTTTTAGTTGGACCACTTTTTTCGCTTTGTGACAGATGGCGCTGTAATAGTCACAAACGTATAAGTACATGGTTTCACGTAACATTTCGCCAGTGCGGACGGTATTTGCTTCGTGATACATTACCCGTGTTAAAAATGAACGTTTATCAATTGCGGAAAAGGTCGATATCGTGTTGATGTATGGCTATTGTGATCAAAATGCCCAACGGACGTGTGCTATATATGCTGCACGGTATTCTGGACGACATCATCCATGTGTCCGGACCGTTCGCCGGATAGTTAACGTTATTTAAGGAAACAGGGAGTGTTCAGCCACATGTGAAACGCCAACCACGACCTGCAACAGATGATGATGCCCAAGTAGGTGTTCTAGCTGATGTCGCGGCTAATCCGCACATCTGTAGCATACAAACTGCGTGAGAATCGGGAATCTCTAAAACGTCGGTGTTGAGAATGCTACATCAACATCGATTGCACCCGTATCATATTTCTATGCACCTGAATTGCATGGCGACGACTCTGAACGTCGTGTCCAGTTCTGCCACTGGGCACAAGAGAAATTAGACGACGATGACAGATTTTTTGCACGCGTTCTATTTAGCGACGAAGCGTCATTCACCAACAGTGGTAAAAAAACCGGCATAATATGCACTAGTGGACAACGGAAAATCCGCGATGGCTGCGTCAAGTGGAACATCAGCGACCTTGGCGGCATTACGGGAGGAAAGATAATTGGCCCACAATCATATCGATGGCAATCTAAATGGTGCAATGTATGCTGATTTCCTACGTAATTTTCTACCGATGTTACTACAAGATGTTTCACTGCATGACAGAATGGCAATGTACTTCCAACATGATGGATGTCCGGCACATAACCCGCATGCGGTTGAAGCGATATTGAATATCATATTTCATGACAGGTGGATTGGTCGTCGAAGCACCATACCATGACCCGCAATTTCACCGAATCTGACGTCTCCGAATTTCTTTCTGTGGGGAAAGTTAAGGATATTTTCTATCGTGGTCCACCGACAACGCCTGACAACATGCGTCAGCGCATTGTCACTGCCTGTGCAAACATTACGGAAGGCGAACTACTCGCTGTTGAGAGGAATGTCATTACTTGTATTGCCAAATGCATTGACGTTGACGGGCATCATTTTGAGCATTTATTGCATTAATGTGATATTTACAGGTAATCACGCTGTAACAGCATGCGTACTCAGAAATGATAAGTTAACAAAGGTACATGTATCACATTGGAACAACCGAAATAAAATGTTCAAACGTACGTAAGTTGTGTATTTTGATTTAAAAAAACCGACCTGTTACCAACTGTTCGTCTAAAATTACGAACCATATATTTGTGACTATTACAGGGCCATCTATCACAAAGCGAAAAACGTGGTCCAACTAAAACATTCATATTTCTTTACGTACAACACGAAAATGTAATAAAAAATGGGGGTTCCCATTTTACAAAACGCAGTTGATATCCGTTAGACCTATGGCAGCACCATCTAGCTGGCCAACCATAGCGCCATCTGATTTCCCCCTTCAAGCTAGACAAGTTTCGTTCTTTGTAGTTTTTTCGTTTGACGCTTATTTTGTGAGATATTTGGCCCGGTCACGACCGATGGACCACCCTTTATATATACGATGAACTGGTTTCTGCCAAAGAATGTTCGTAAACATTACATATTCCTATCAAAAGTTGATCAAATAATTTGTGACGCTGATATGATTAATATATACTTTAGTATTGGTCATCAGTGTGGGATCCGTACCAGATTGGGTTGACGGAGGAGATAGAGAAGATCCAAAGAAGAGCGGCGCGTTTCGTCACAGGGTTATTTGGTAAGCGTGATAGCGTTACGGAGATGTTTAGCAAACTCAAGTGGCAGAGTCTGCAAGAGAGGCGCTCTGCATCGCGGTGCAGCTTGCTGTCCATGTTTCGAGAGGGTGCGTTTCTGGATGAGATATCGAATATATTGCTTCCCCCTACTTATACCACACGAGGAGATCACGAATGTAAAATTATAGAGATTCGAGCGCGCAAGGAGGCTTTCCGGCAATCGTTCTTCCCGCGAACCATACGCGACCCCAACAGGAAAGGGAGATAATGACAGTGGCACGTAAAGTGCCCTCCGCCACACACCGTTAGGTGGCTTGCGAAGTATAAATGTAGATGTGGATGTAGAATGATATATTGTGCAACACGGGTATAATTTTCCCGTCCATAATTCAATGTATCACGTATCCCATGCCTTTCTTAAGGTATAGGAAAAGTTTTGTTTCTTTCAACAAATGATAGAGAGATGCTTAACAGTATTTGTCCTGAAAGCCTTTCTGTGTTCGCTTGCTTGAGTGGTGTTTGACTGTAGCATGGAAACTTAACGTATGGCAGAATATGTTAAAATTTATTGACGTGTGCTTAGGCACAAAATCCTTCACTTGAAATTGACCAGAAGTTTGAAATCGAAACCATGGTGATGGAAATGATGCTGGCATTCATAGGATGATTTGTTGTCATTCATGAAGATCTACATCTCTGAATATCCTGCTGAAGAAACAATAATAAGGAAAGAAATAATGTCAGTTTGTGTTTGGTATTACACACGACTGGGTAAGTGATCAAAGGTTTTCATGGCAAAACACACTGATGAGCCAAAATATTATGAACACCTGGTTAATATCTTGTTTGCCCGTCTTTGGAACGAAATACATCACTGATTCTACATATCAGGGATCCGACAGTTTGTTAATAGGTTTACGAAGGAATGTGGCATTAGATGTGTAAGTACAAGTCATACAATTCGCATTTATACGGGCCGCTAATCTGCGTACTCCGTGATGCCACCCGATAGTGACGCAGATGGGTTCCATAAGATTTACATCAGGCGAATTTGGTCACCGAGACATCAACTTGAGTTCACTATAATGCTGTCCGCCCCGATAGCTGAGTGGTCAGCGTGACGCATTGCCGTCATACGGGTCCGGCGTCGATACCCGGCTGGGTCGGAGAATTTCTCCGCTCAGGGTCTGGGTGTTGTATTCGCTTCATCGTCATTTCATCCCCATCCGGCGCGCAGGTCGCCCAATGTGGCGTCGAATGTAATAAGACCTGCACCAAGGCGGCCGGACCTGCTCCGCAAGGGGTCCCCGGCCAGTGACGCCAAATTCTCCTTTCCATTCCCACTGTAATGCTTCTTAAATCACTGTTGCACTGTTCTGGCTCCGAGACCCAGACAATTACACTGTTGAAAGATGACATCGCCGTCGGAGAAGACGTCAAGCTAGAAGGGATGCAGCTGGTAGGCAGCTCTCAGTTTGTCTTTCAATTGCTACCACGGGTTCAGTTCAAGCGCAGGAGAGTGTCTCCCACAGTATAATACTGCTCCCACGAGCCGACGTTCGCGGCGCGCTGCACGTTCCGAGCCGCCGTTCACCTCGATGCCGGATTTGTAGAGACGACCCTCGACCTAGTGTAGCAAAAATGTGATTCACCTAAAGAGCCGATACGTTTCCACTGGTCGACGGTCGAATCCCAATGGTCATGTGCTCACTGCAATCGTAATTGCCCATGTCGTTGGGTCAACATGTGAACTCGCTGGGATGGGCGGCTATGGAGCTCGATGATCAACAACGTACGATGAACGGTGTCCTCCGGAAGTCTTGTGCGTGCACTAACATTGTGCCACAGGTCAATATTTACCTCACTTTACAGAGCAGACAAGCCTCCGAAACCCACATTCTGAGAAAAGTCGTCGACGTCCAATCATTTATCGCCTAGTGGGAAGTTCATTGCCCTTTTATGTTTTTCTGTAGATGCCGACGACTTAAGCACGTGAACATTCGAACAACTTTGCGCTTTCGAGATACTCAAAAAAATGGCTCTGAGCACTATGGGACTCAACTGCTGTGGTCATCAGTCCCCTAGAACTTAGAACTACTTAAACCTAACTAATCTAAGGACATCACACACATCCATGCCCGAGGCAGGATTCGAACCTGCGACCGTAGCAGCAGCGCGGCTCCGGACTGGAGCGCCTAGAACCTCACGACCACCGCGGCCGGCTCGAGATACTCATTCACAGGCTCTGTGTAATAATACTCAGCCCTCTGTCAATGTCGCTTATTTCAATGGATTTCCCCATTGGCAGCCCATATTTTCGCTAGGGTGATCTCCGTCCGTGTCTGCTCAGCTCACATACTTTTATTGCCGCGTCACGTGCCAGCAACGTAACCGTGTGCCATCCAGTGTCGCCGTGTGCAGTGGTCTTAATATTTTGGCTGATCAATGTACTTAACTGCTTTCTGTGTTACAGCCTGCATGAGTGATGCATAATGTAATAAATTTGTTCTTACGGATCTTTTTTATCAATGTTATTGTTCATTATCGATCCATGATTAACTATTGACAAGAAACTTCGTAGAAGATATGTTCTGTAAAGTTTAAAAAAATTGAAAGCCAGATTGACTCTTAATCTACCACTAATGCCAATTACAAGTTTTTGTACTCTTATTTAAATAGTTTCATAATGGAAAATGTTTTGAGGTATATTTTGGCTGGCAATACAAAAAAAACATTTAACAAAAGTACACATAGATATCAAGATTCTTCCTAACAGTCTTGCCACGTACTGTGGCCCTCCTGCAGAGAAAGAGAAGGATAATCTTATTTGATGGTATATTTACTTTATTTATTGGCGCGCTGTTCCGTATATTTTTTTTAAAATAATTACTCCCTTGTGGAATATCTTCCTATGTTTTGCCGAGTACGCGCAAGTTGTCCTCCAAAGTTAATTCGCGTCCACTGCCAGCGAGCGTACAGTATACTAAGAGATCCGAGAGTTGTGCCTATTCTTTTATGCCGTGACTGTTGGGATGAAAAGAAAAGAAAACTCTCGCGATTGTTCGCCAGCGTGTGATAAAGACGAAAATTAATTTTGTCTTTCGTTATACTACGCAAAAGGAGTCGTAATTATTTAAACCTGTCAGGATTATGGGCGTTAATAACATTATTCACAATAGCTCTAGGCGAGGGAATAACATATTGTATATGCTAAGCAATAATCATCAAAGATAAGAGCGTTATTTCAACGACTTTTGGCTAAGATTACCTTGTCTCGTGTTCATAAGTATAGGCAGTTTGCGGCTGGGAGGGATCGGAGGAAAGCGCATCATCTGCTACATCCTGCACTTAGAATCTAGCCTTGTTTCGGTAAACTTCCAGTTAACTTCTTGAAATACAATACAACAGTTGCTGACCTTTAGCCAATGATAGTGCTACGCCGTCCATAATTCTGTAGAGCTCTGCATTACTTGCGAAAAAAGTCTGAACTTTTATTAAGTACCTTACAGCTGGAATGCAGCCAGCATTTTACCCAGTGCTTTATGAAAGCTTAAATTATTAGAAACTATTAACATTCTAATTAATGATAATTATTAATCTTGCTTCATTAAAGTGCATAAAGTAAGTTCTCACAAGATACAAAACTGGCTCCTGAGGAGACAGGACTTTTACTGTATTTAGGTATTAAACATTTTTTGTATTTTTTGTTGCATGCTACGCAAACTCTTTGGATGTAAGTCAGGTAGAGTCGGTGTCGAGTGTAATTCCATCACAGGCGAACTTCAAAATGCAGGAATATATAAAGTAAGAACATATGACTCTTGCTTTCCTTATTAGCTCGTAGTTGCACCAAGCTGTAGGATTTTAGGTGTTGTTCTGGAGTAATTAGCTGGTACAGACATTTAGTTAGTCCTTTCGGTAGTAGTAGAATATTTCTGTATTTTTTATTAGTATCCTTCAGCACATATGTTCAAATGTTAACAGCGTTTAACATTATTGTGTTCTTTTCGATGTACTGACATTTTGTGTGTGTATTGTAAGGACTGAGTCGCAGTGTAATGTAACAGGAACAGTAGGTCCTTATGTGGTATTTTTGTGTTAGATGGCATACGCCCATGGTCAGTATAAGATGGAAATGACTAATTTACTTAACGTTCAGTCGGTTGAGAAGGTATTGGTATGTAGTCCACTGAAGAGTCACTACTCAGTACTTGAGCAAAATTTATAAGCCCTTAACAACATCGGTAAGAAGTAATGAGAAAGTCTCTGTGGAGCTGTGCGTTAGTAGCCACAGGCCAGTAGACGCCAGTGTGGCGACTTTGGGTCACAGTAATAGACATTTAAGGGGACTATGAGTGCAGCAGTAAACTGCACCGCACAGTGGTAACCGCGTAGCGAGCGGGGCAGTGTAATCACACCAGAGCATCTTGCTTCCGATGGGTGACGTAACTGGGTGCCGTGTTTTGGCAAAACAGATGTGTGCCACAGGCATATAACTAAATCTGAATTTAGAAGCAGAGGGCCTTCTCATCGCTGTATAGCAGCAGCACCACCAGAGCTACACTGGATAGCAAGGTGACTGGTCACCGCCAGAAGTTACCATGGGTTCGAGACCGGGTAGCACCAGCCATCACTACTGCGTCCTTCACTGGACTTGGAGCACAGCTCTCCCAACCTGCCATCTGTGCCTGCTGCCGCTGTCGCTGAGTTCCTATTCAGACTTGACCCCACAGTGCCAGCCATTGCCCGAGCCACTGAGTCTTACCCTGTGTACCGCTGCCTCCTCACAGTGCCACGGACGCGTGCAGAGCAAAGGTGCCCTAAGGCTCCATGCCGCCAATGGAAATAGTGCACTGCTTACATCAAGCGCCGTGGCCTCTAAAAACTGGCAGCCTGTTACAGGTCTGCTGTCAGAATAGCAGAGTACTGGCTCAGTATCCAGGGTGAAAGCCACCACCTACCATCAGCCACATCGAGGGACAACAGAATGGCATGTTGTCCTCGCTGAACTGCGACGCATCATGTATTGCAATTAAATAACGTCATTCTTTACTGACAACAGTGTTTCCACTGAGCCTGTCATCACAACCAGTCACTGCGCGGACCATTCAGAGTTGTGTCAGAGTGGTCAACACCTCTAGGCATTCCACACAGTTGTGTCAGGGATGTAGATATAGCCACAATCATCAACAGAGGATGTGCTACATCGCAACGTGATGTCAGAGCCACGGCCAACAGTATTGTCATTAGGGTTGAATAAAATTTTTTCGTTCTTTTGAGGTGTTAGTTATGGGGCTGAGGATTACAGTGCAGGGTGATAGAGCGTCACTTTTGTAAAACCAGAAAAACTTGATAGCTTATCACATTTTAAGAGGAATCCTGTAGAAGGTGATTAGTACATGTGCGTTGAATGCAATGCAGTGTGTCTGGGCATTTTGTCCTTTGTGCTGAGGGTGTGGCAGTTGTTTGCTTTACACGACTATATTACATAGAGATTCTAAGTGGCTAATGATTATAAATAAGAAGTAGGTTGTTAGTACAGGTGAGACACAGAGTGCTCTGTTTAGGTTACTTTCCTTTTGTGCTGTTTTGAGGGATTAATTATGAATCGTGGAGTTCAGTGATGTTGAGCCTGTAACAAAGTTTGAAACATAAGATGTCACCATTGGGGAGGATATACAGTTGTTGGTGAATTAGGTAGATCAATTAAGCATGGATGAAGTTGTTTCAAATAATAAACTAGCAGAGAGCAATGAGGAAGTAGAGGTGTTAAGGCTGGCTCTGAGCACTATGGGACTGAACATCTGAGGTCATCAGTCCCCCAGAACTTAGGACTACTTGAACAAAACTAACCTAAGGACATCACACACGTCCATGCCTGAGGCAGGATTCGAACCTGCGACCGTAGCAGTCACGCGGTTCCGGACTGAAGCGCCTAGAACCGCTCGGCCACCACGGCCGGTAGGTGTTAAGGTCACAGGTTTTATGTATCGAACTTTGGTTGGTGGCTTTGTTTCTCCCTTTCTGGTCTGATGCTGTGTTAACATTTGTGGACGATCTCAGTCATCAGCTAACACAGAGGGTTGGCCTGATAAATAATAATTTCAGATATCAAGGCTATGTTTGACAAGGCAAGCAAAGTCGTTTGTTTGGTGAACAGAGGCGCTGCACAATGCTGAAACATTCGACTAACCGAGCGAGGTGGCGCAGTGGTTAGACAATGGACTCGCATTCGGGAGGACGGCGGTTCAATCCCGCGTCCGGCCATCCTGATTTAGGTTTTCCGTGATTTTCCTCAATCACTCCAGGCAAATGCCGTGATGTTTCCTCTGAAAGGGCACGGCCGACTTCCTTCCCCATCCTTCCCTACTCCGATGAGACCGATGACCACGCTGTCTGGTCTCCTTCCCCAAACAACCAACCAACCAACGATTCGACTAACTCAGGCAAGGATTAGTGCACAGGTATGGTAAACAGAAAAACTGTGCATTGTATTTTCCATGAGTAGCTAAGTATGGTTTCCAGAAGGTATGATGAAAGTGAATTTGCGTACTTACTAGGTAATGTCGATTCAGGAGATAAACGAAATATTGTTATAGGAAGCTGAGCAACTGAGCTTCTTGCTCTTCTGAGAGATATGTCTAACAGGGTGTGCACTTAGGCTCCTAAAGATCTCCATTCAGAGGTTAGATTAGCATTTATGTGCGAGAAAGTTGATGTGTCCACAGGTACAAGGGACCGGAGAAGCCTGTTTGTATCGAATACAGATTGTTTTAATTGTTGTCATGGAGTGCATTGCAGTAGCAATACTCCCAGTCACTTGGGGGTAATAGGGATGGTGTATGCTCCAGCTGATTTAATGGAATTAGTGGTAGGGGTGGTGTGCACCAATAACTGGGATATAGGTGTAATGAGGTTGGTGGTCTGGGTGGAAAGAAGTACCCGTTAAATTTAAGAGGGATACTGAATGTCGACAGAAGGAATCCTCAGTAAAGACAGGTGTAGTAAAAACGAAAGAAGAGGCGGAATGTGCCAAAGTGGGTGTGATAGATGGCAGGTAGTATAGAGTACTGTTAGACACAGGGGAGTATGTGTCACCATCCTCAAGAGAGTAAGTAGGCAGGAGGGGTTGGGATGCACCATGTTACAAGTTGTGTGGAGTGGGGCACTGATATATGTCCATTGCTGTCATTAGTGATGAATGTTTCGTTTGAGGCAACAAAGCATGTGTAGACATGGTTTCTCATGTAACCAAGGGCTACAGAGAGATCCTAGGGTTAGACTTTCTCCATAAGCATACTGCTACAGTTGGCCTTCAGTGGTATATAGCGGAGTTTAGTGGAAAATCATTGTGAGTAGGGGAAGCTGTTGTCAATACTAATCTCTTGCAAGGAGCATCTAGTGCATAGGACAGCCTTGTTAGACTGAAAAACCGTAATATTAAGACTTAATTCGCATTACTGCTTGTCAAGTGGCACTGAAAAGTCTTTTTGGGTGAATGTGGAGTCTGACTTCCCAAACGATATGTTGTGTATATTTAAATCGCTAGAAGAGAGTTAGGTACTGAATGCAGCGAGTTGTTTGTTGAGAGATAGTATTGTAGCAGAGAGGGATGGAGACAAGGTAGTATTTATCGATACGGGAAATTTTGTCGCTGAGGATGTTAATATGGTGAGGGGAACATTCTGTTCTACATTCGAAATTACAGGTAAGGAAGATTGCCACACTGAGGTTATAGGCTATAAGGGGGCACAGTATGTTGGTAGGACTACATTTTGAGAAATTGAAGGTTTGAAAGGGGACAGAAAGGACAAGAATGAAGGACCTGTGGCTAGAATTTCAGGATATTTCTTTTCACAGTGGTAGTCACCTCCTATACCAGAAACGTAATACAGAATTTCGGCAGGTAAAAAATGACTGTTGTACTGGAGGCTGTACGCAATAATGTGATAATTGTAACCACTTTTGGAGAAATTTATGAATCAACAATTGGCTGATGGGATAATAGAAGAGAGTAGTAGAGCTTGGGGGGGGGGGGCAGAGGCGTCTATTGTGACCAAGCAGTCTGTGTATGGCTTGTAGAAGGATTGTTGTTGCGATTATTGCCATTTAAATAGTAAGATTACGACAGACACCTTCCCAATTCCGAACACCACAGAGATAACATATAATCTAGAGCAAAGCCAGTATTCCCGAGGATGGACTTGATGAGTGGATGCCATCAATCAGAAGTTGATCCAGAGGATAGACCGAAAATTGTATTTTGAGACGTTTGAGGACACTCTCAATATAGAAGAATGCCTCTTGGACTAAATATTCACTGACAACATTCCAGTGTTTACTGGACAGCTTAAAACCTCATCAATGTCTGGTTTATCTTCATGATACAATCGTGTTTTCAAGGAATGTGCAGAAGCATGGGCTGCGACTGTGGGAAGTGTTCAAGAGGTTACGAGTCACTCATTTGGCACTAAATACAGTGAAACGTCACTTTGCACTAGAAAAAGTCAACTATTTAGAACATGTGATTAGTAAGGGTGAATTAATTTATGATCCTAGATTAACGCAAGCAGTGCAAGATCTTCCAATACTGTGAACAGCCAAGGAGTTACAATCTTTTCTGGTCTCTCAAATTATCATAGGAAGTGCGTGAAGGATTTTCAGATATTGCGAGGCTTCTTACACAGTTGTTGAAGAAGGGTATTAGGTTTGTGTGGTTGGAGATATGTAAGGGAGGATTTGTTGAAAACAAAAAAGTTTGAACGCCAAGTCGACTCTCAGGGTTTCCAAACATTGAGAAGGAGTTTATATTGTAACTCGATGCATCGAATCATGCTCTTGGATGCGTTTTGAGCCAAGAAGTCGATGGTCAAGAACACACTATTGCCTTTGGATGCAGACAGTTGAACACAGCAGAGAGGTATCATTCTATGACAGTGAGGGGAATTCTTAGTTTGGTGTACAGAGTAACACACTAGCGCATAATATCTGGGATGAAAGTGTAGACTTAACAAGCATGCACGATGCCGTCCATCAAGTGCTTCATGGACAATTACAACCAGTCTTGCTGTTACCTGAGCAGTATTTGATGGGTTTGAAGAAGGCCCAAGAAGAATTACCGCCAGAATTAAAATTAGTGGTGGAGTCGAACAGCCAAAATTTGTCATTCTTCTACCTTGGCGCTGCACTATATGTAATTACGGATGAATCACATTTGTATATATCAGCAAAGGTACCAGTAGCAAACATGCATGAACTATTTAGGTGCTAGACGGTGCACACTTATCCATTGAAGTTAGCAGCAGTTGGAAAAGGAAAAAGTACTACTAATGGCGGGAGACAGATGTCGACATTTGGTGATGACAAATGTTGAGCTTCAAAAATATCTGAATCGGTCAGGGTCCCTACGCGCGACCCGAGGAATTGCACTGGCTGGGAGCATAAGCATCATGCAGTTGTGTAGAGGTGAAAGAGAGGCAGATTCTTGCTGAAAAGAGGTGATTAAACCAGAACTGTATTTTTAGAGTATGTGTTTAAATTGCATACACTCAAGGAAGGAAGACTGGGTCATCAGAGACGGAGCACAAGCTCGGATTGTGTCATGGATCGGGAAGCAAATCGGCCGTGTTCTTTCAAAGGAACCATTCTGGCATTTGCCTGGAGCGATTTAGGGATATCACGGAAAAACTATATCAAGATGGCCAGACCTGGGTTTGAGTAGTCGTCCTCTCGAATGCTAATAGAGTGAGCTAATCACTGCGCCACCTCGCTCAGTTGCATATACCCTGTTTGCAACGTAGTAATAATTAATAGTTGCTGTGAGCAAGGGAACTGGAAGGTAGCTTACTGTTAATGTGTTATATTATGGAACCCAGGATTAATTTACCATCTACTGTGGTTAGAGCTACTCTGTTGAATGTGATACAGCCGCAGCTATATTGGCGAGACGAATCTCTAGAATTGTTGTCCAAATAGAACCTTACCTTCATTAACTACACCCGGCCTGTTCATTAAATTGGATAATAGCAGCACAGGAGAGGCGATCACTGAAGAGCGACTGTTGAAGCATGTGGAACAGTATCTGGATACTACATATAAAGCAACTGTAATCTGGAGTGTCTCAATTCCCACTGCCATGCTAACTCTGATTTTGCTCTGTTTAGCTCCGATGTATATGAAAAAACGGACCATACGATAATATGATCCAGCAATAATTCATGTTTCTGTAGACTGGATTCCCACAGTGAGGATTGAAAGATAGATTTACGAAGCTGCAGATTAATGTAGTAATTGTGGGTACTTAGGAGTAGCCAATTTAGTATTATGTACTTGTTTACAGATAAAGGGTAAAGGCAATTACAGCAGAGAACGAGGCTTGAGAAAGACCCAAGAGATCAGGTCTTCTCCATGGAGAGGGGAATTGTTGTGCCACTACCCCATCTTTGAGCAAATGTTATGTCTTCAGCAAAAGTAATAAGAGGCAGTGAGAATGCCACCATGGAGCACTGCATTAGTAAGTGCAAGGTAGTAGCTGCCAGTGTGGTGACGTGTTGGTCACAGTAACAGATACACATGTGGATCACGAGATAAGGATACCAAAGCACACCAGTAAACTGCATTACACAGCAGTAGCAGCGTAGCAAGTGTGACAATGTTATCACACCGGAACAAGTCTCTTGCTATGGACGATGCAACTGGGTGCCAGGCTTCAGTGAAGCAAATACACGCTAGAGACATTATATTTAAATGCAGCCGAATACAAGCAACACTCTCATGATGCCAGAACTGCAATGGACAGCGAGATGACTGGGCACCACCAGCAGCAACCATGGGTTCAAGACAAGAGTGCACCTGCCACCAGCACTAAGCCCTTTACAGTACTTGGTGCTACGACCCACAAGCCTACCGTCCATGCTTGCTGCTCCCAGTGGAAATTGACACCTCAGCATCAGCCACTGTCTGACTGCTGCCAGAGGACAGTCAGTCATATCTTGTGCATGGCTGTCTCCATGATGACATTTGAGGAACGTAGGCTGCCAGGCCCCTATGCCACTGAAGGATGTAGCACTGATGACGTCAACAGCTGTGAACTGTAAATATAGTCGGCCTACCATAGGCCTGCCATCTCTGTTTCTGGGCTGAAGCTGCTACACTTGCGTCAGCACTGGACAGGGACAGCAGAGAGGCATATTTGCCTTCTTGAGCCATGACTTGTCATGTACTGGTGTTAACTAAAGTCAATCTTCACTGTCAGCAGTGTTCCCACTGAGCTTGTCGCCACTGAGTTGGTGGTGAAGTGCCTGTGTAGAGTCCACGGACCCTTCACCACCAACTCAGTACCCATTAAGCAAAATTCTGCAGCAACTGAGAATTATAGCTCAAAACAAACAGACTTAGCCACAGGCAATGAAGCAGGAAGAAATGGCACTAATGAGAAAAATATGCCCACTAGGAAAGATCTGGCCGAAGTTAACACTCACGTTAGTGAGTTAGCTGGTAAACAAGAAAACACAGGCAAGTAATTAGCAAAGGGGATAACAGGAATACGGAAAGCTCAACAGTTATTTCCTGGGGTTATAGAGAACCTATCTGTGCTAAGCAGGAATCCTTTCGTCAAGCAGTAGAGAAACTTTCAGACAATGGGTCGACAAAGTCGTTAGAGATACAAATTATGATACAGGAACAGTTTTCTGAGAACGAGCAGCAAGTATCAGCTGGCTTAGACGCTTGGGCGAAGTTTAAGGAAGATCAAGTCGCACAAGCTGCAAATGAATGAATCCGAGTTAGCAATCAGTCGGTTGACAAAGTTCCCACCAAAAGTGTGTTAAAGAACAGACTAATGAAGAACAAGAAACAAACAGCATTTGAGTTTTCTAAGTGGAAAAATAAAATAGCCGAAACAGCCGAGATTGTGAGCAAAGAGTTAAAGGATACCAGGTTGGCGGTGTAGGAATGTCAACACTAACTGAAGGAAAACGAAACCCTCAGCTCTGGATCATACTATAAAAGTTCGAATGCCTCTCCGCCAGTTCAGAACATTTTGACTTCTGTGCAGGTGCGCTGACGGCCAGACTGTTATACAAAATAATAATGGAAGACATTCACGCACAAGAATTTCCAAATGTATTTGCTAAAAAGGAAGATGGCAAATCCTGTAATGCCACGGCATTTGATCATGGACTCAGGTGTGCGCCATGATCATGGACCGAAGCACAAAAGGTAAGTTTGGGCAACTGAAATAATTGACTAATGCGAAACCCATGAATGTTTCGAGAAGGCGTTTATTGTCAAATACTGGTCCTGGTGTGGAAGGAAGACTATGAAAGGAAGCTTTCAACCTGGAGCCTTTCTCTTTTCGAAAGGGGAGATTGTGCAGATATTTCGAAAAATATCTCCCAAGGCAAATTACTGAGGTATTTTGAGAATATTGAATGAAAAACTGACTCTTAAAATCAGAGAAAAATTTATCTATGTGTCAGAATCAAATCTGGAAGAATCTGTATCTGTGTTGGACTCCATTGACTTAATTCAAGAAGAGGTTTGGTCACGACTAGAGTATGGAGGATATTACCTGCAGCAGTTAAATACAAGCAATGGTGGTAGTGGTAGACAACTACATCCGCCAAATGTTGGCTATCCACAACAGAATAATCAACTGGATGAATATCAGAACTACAACAAAAGGAATGGTAGTGAGAATAATTAGAACAAAAATCAAAACAGACAGAAACTCCATGCAAGGCGATACAATCCATGGCTTACATCCAATAATAGTATGTACTGAAATAACAATCCGCCACAAATACCAGCGAATCCTGATTGGAGATCACAACCACCAGTGACTACTGAAGTCACTGACACTAGCAGTCGTCTGACTAAACAGCGTCTGGTAAACTAACTACAATGGTATCGAGATGGTCGTTAGATTGGATGGCAGGAATACATACTGGTACCACAATATGCAGTTGTAGTCAGTGTGAAAGATATTCTGGTAACTAATGTTCTATACACATGAGCATCTGTCAATGTGATTTTAAGCATTTCTGCATTGAAGTATCAGCACAAGCCAAGCTGTGTGTCTTTCCTGTTCATAATTACAAGATTAAAGAAGCTGTTGGCATGTGATCCAGAAATGTTAGAATACAGACATGGATGTTACTGAAACAAGAAAACATAGTGATACCATGCACCTTTCTGATAGTTCAAGGCTTGATTGTCAAATGTATTCTGAGCCTTGAGTTTATCTACAAGAAGGACACAAAGAATAACATCTCTACGAGTATGGTTTCGCTTCTGATCAATGGTCCAAGTGCTCAATTTGAGCGATTATGGAATGACGGAAGCCACCAATGGTAATGCCGAGATGTTTGAATCAACCCCACACAAAGGAGCGTCACAGGACAAGGGTGTTTCTTGGCAAGTCGATCCAAGTACTTGGAATCACAGTACACACAGAACAGAAAGTAGAAAAGCCAGGAAACCTTACTGGTGGTCAGAGACACCAATTGTTCAACCTCTTGAATCAATTATTGGATGTGCTTGAAGAGAATCCTGGAATAATTAGAGGATGTTCAAGTCATTTATTTTCGGACAAAATCTTTTGCCATCGTTTCTATCCTATTCTGTGGTTGCAATGGAAAGCAATAGATAAAGAGACTAGAAGGATTTTCGAGTGGAATGTAATAGAAGCCACCAACAGCTCAGCTGTTAATGCTGGTACCGAACTCTGGAGAAAATAAAAGTAGTTCTCGATGCCTGGGTCACAAACAAAATCGTAGTACTTGTACAAACTAATCTTGAGAACACAGATGAGTTGATACAGAGATTTCATGGAGTTAGACATCTCACAATTATACATCAGTGAGATTCATACTGGCAGGTACTACTATCAGTAAAATCGAGGAAACACGCAGCCTTTGCCTGTGCAGGCCACAGATATCATTACGAGGTCTTACCATTCAGACTCAATCTCGATTCAGGAGTTTTTATTGCTACTTTCGACTCAGTCCTGGCACCTGAATTGTGAACTCAGTTGACTTCGTTTGTTGACGATCTGTTGATTATAACAGTCTCATGAGGAGAGCATGTTCCCACATGAAACAAGGTGTTAAGAACATTTATGTGGGCGAGAATCACCACAAACATACAAAAGTCTCATTTTCGCCTTCAGGAAATTAAATTCGTTGGTCATCTCACTGATTCAAATCAAACTTTGTTGGACAGAAAAAAATAAAAGCCATTAAGAATTTTTATGTCCCATGAACCAAGAAGCAGTTAAAAGAATTTTTCGGCTTGATGTCAATTT
The DNA here is from genome assembly GCF_023864275.1 of Schistocerca cancellata. Taxonomy (NCBI): domain Eukaryota; kingdom Metazoa; phylum Arthropoda; class Insecta; order Orthoptera; family Acrididae; genus Schistocerca; species Schistocerca cancellata. Next base: position 97,124,176 of record NC_064631.1, on the reverse strand, counting down.
TTCCATAGATTTATTCTACATCAGTGCATAAATGCTGGACCAATACTGAATTTACTACGGAAGAATGTACCATGGTGTTGGTCACAGGAGTATCAATTAGCTGTTAAGGACGTCGAGATAAAATCAGTCAATTCTAACATAGTGTACAACCCAGATAAGTGCATCAGTATCTACTTAATGATGGATGTATCATCGGTAGGGTTAGGTGCACGTCCTTTAGAAGATGAAAAACAGACATTTTTCCCGGTAGCATTCACCAGCATAATCCTATCAGATTGTGAACGATAGAATACTATGACTGAACTAGAATATAGTGTAGTCGTTTAGGTTTTCTGGAAACTTCATTTCAATTTATACTGAGCATAGACTAAAATATACAGCGATCAAGATTTGAGCTTTTTACAGACCGATAAGTTGCTACATGTAAGACTGGCTAGGTTACAGCAGTATAACTTTCGAACCATGCACAGGGATGGGAAAGATAACGTTGTTGCTGACCCAAAATGTCAACGAGTTTGCCGAGAATATTAAATTTCAGGCATTACTTCTCATCGGAGACAATTAGACAATACAGTGGCCGACTGCCTTCACATAACGAACAAGAGGAGCGGAATTTACACATAGTTCTCAGTGCTAACAGATGAGTAGCACTGCGTGAAATAATCACAGGAATCTGGTGGGAGGTATGATGAACGTATGGGATAAGACAGTTCAGCGGAATGCAGTGTTAATGGGCTGTGGCAGCAGACGACCGTTGAGAGTGCTTTTGCTAACAGCACGACATCTGCATCTCCATCTATATACATACTCCACTAGTCACCAAGCATCAAAGCCATATAACCCCCCCCCCCCCCCCCATCAACGTGGGATCCGGTATCTAGACCCTATTGTACGTATATCATGCACAAAGAGGGCTAGCTGTGTTTCGCATGACCGCTGTTTCCTAAAACCGTGCTGGTTTCTGCAGGTGCGCTTCTCAGAGTCTAGAAAGGTCATTAGGCCTGAGCACAAAATATGTTCCATGATTCTACAACAAATCGATATCAGTGAACTTGGCCGGTAATTATGTGCATCCGATTCTCTGCCCTTTTTATAGATTGCTATGACCTGGGCCCTCTTCCATTCCCGTGGAACGTTTCGCTGTTCCAATGATCTCTGATATATGATGGATAAGAATGGTGCTTCATTTTTAGTTCAGTCAACATATAATGTTACGGGAATACCGTCTGGGCCAGACGCCTTCCTGGCGTCTAAGGATCTTAACTGCTTTACAATCCCAAAAACACTGAACAGTATGTCAGCCATCTTTGCGTTTGTTCGATAATTAAAAGGGGGAAAGGTGCTGCAGTCCTCTACCGTAAACGAGTTTTTGAAAGCTCGGTTTAGAATTTCGGCCTTCTGTTTATCATCATCAGTTACATTACCTGTACTGTCAGAAAGAGAGCCGGCCGGTGTGGCCGTGCGGTTATAGGCGCTTCAGTCTGGAACCGCGTGACCGCTACGGTCGCAGGTTCGAATCCTGCCTCGGGCATGGCTGTGTGTGATGTCCTTAGGTTAGTTAGGTTTAAGTAGTTCTAAGTTCTAGGGGACTGATGACCACAGATGTTAAGTCCCATAGTGCTCAGAGCCATTTGAACCATTTGTCAGAAAGAGAAGGTGCTGAATAATTTGTAGAGTTCATAGATTTTACGTATGACCAAAAGTTCTTGGGGTTATTTTTAGAATCTGGAGATACAATATTGCTTTCAAATTCGTTAAAAGAAAATCTTATTGTCCTTCTGACAGCTGCTTTCATTTCGCATAATTTCTGTTTCTCAGCGGGGCAGCGACTACGTTTAAAACGACTGTGCGGAATTCCCTATTTTCTCAGCAACTTCCTAATATGTTTGTTGTACCATGGTGGATCCTTTCCCTCCCCTATACTTTTGCTAGGCACATACTTCTCTAGCACATGGTGGACAATACCTTTAAATACCGACCAAAAATGCTCAATACCTTTGTGTCCCGTAGTGAATGCTTGGTGCTGACTATGATGGTATTCATTAATGACATTTTGTTTCCTTTCCCAAACAGGAAAACTCGACGCTTTTTCTTTGGTTTTTTTGCAGCTTCCACTGACATAGAAGCCACAACATTATGTCGCTAATACCCACTTGTTGATTAACTTCCTCAAGAAGATCAGGTCTGTTTGTCACCAAGATATCTAATATGTTCCCATCTCGAGCTGTTTTTCTAACCAATTACTCATGGTTGTATGTTGAGATCGCTCCTAGAATAACTTCAAACGAATCTTTGCTTCTGCCCCCTGTGATAAACGTGTAATTTTCCCAGTCTGTGGATGCCAGATTAAACTATCCACGTATAACTAATTGATAATTTGGATATTTACTTCCTATGTACTCAAGACATTCCCTGAAACGTTCTGCGACATTTGTTGAGAATGCTGGTGGTCTATAAAAACATCCTAAGACAATGGTCAATCCTTGTCTGATTGACAGCTTTATCCAGACTATTTCAGAGTCCGACCCAATATCGATCTCAACTGCGTCTAAACAGGTTTTATCTGCAATGAACACACCACCTCCCATAGCATCCAATCCGAGTTCAAAATTTCACTGCTTTTTATGTCTGGTTTCAACCAGCTTTCGGTACCTAATACAACATTGGCATTGGTACTGTTTATTTCAGACTGTAACTCGGGGATCTTGCTACAGACACTTCTACAATTTACTAACATGAGATTAAGCATATTTAAATCCTTTGGAATGACCTGTTTAGGCGACGTAACAATTTTTACAGTTGGCACATCCATTTCAGTGACATGAACTGGTAATTTTTCGGGCCAACGGTTTGTTTCCCGTGGGGAGGAGCCCATGTGCACGCCACAATTACTGTGCTTCCAGTGTGTAGAGCACCCCTGATCTATTGAGGGGCGTCCTACAACCTTCAACCCCATAGTGTAGGTCGAGGAATCTAAAACCATTTTCGTCACAGATTCGACGTAACCTCTGTTTTAGATTCTCTACACGACTCCAAACTAGAGGATCCAGGTCCATCCTGGGTACGATGCTGCAGATCGTCAGCTTGGCTTCCACTCCTCGAGAGGTGGAGGCCCCCTTAGTCAATTTAAAAAAATGGTTCAAATGGCGCTGAGCACTATGGGACTTAACATCTATGGTCATCATAGAACTTAGAACTCAGAACTTAGAACTACTTAAACCTAACTAACCTAAGGACATCACACAACACCCAGTCATGACAAGACAGAGAAAATCGCTGACCCCGCTGGGAATCGAACCCGGGAACCCGGGCGCGGGAAGCGAGAACGCTATCGCACGACCCCACGAGCTGCGGACTTAGCCAATTTAGCCAGCCGTCGAAAGAACCCACGGATTTCCTCTGAACCCCGACGACAGGCATCGATGGTCGCGACATGTGCAACAGTCTGCAGCTGGCTGCAGTCCGCACGTTCGGTAGCCGCCAGAAGAGCCTCTTCCACATCCCGGAGAAGGCCCCCCTGCAATCACACCGAGTGAACGTTCGACTTCTTCCCCGCCCTAGCCTCTATGTTCCTGAGGGGCTTCATGACCCGCCTGACATTGGAGCTCCCAATAACTAACAAACCCCAACCCCCAAGTGCCTGTCCGGACCTTGCTGAAGGAGCGGCCACTATCCCGGCTGAATGTGCATTCTGATCCGGCTCAGCCTCCCCCCCCCCCCCCCCACTGAATCTATTGACAAAGTGCATGGGATTTGGCAGGACCCTGCGTCCCCCATGCAGCCTACGCCTTGAGGATCGAGACCTTGACACAGGCGCCGGCCGAAGTGGTCGTGCGGTTAAAGGCGCTGCAGTCTGGAACCGCAAGACCGCTACGGTCGCAGGTTCGAATCCTGCCTCGGGCATGGATGTTTGTGATGTCCTTAGGTTAGTTAGGTTTAACTAGTTCTAAGTTCTAGGGGACTAATGACCTCAGCAGTTGAGTCCCATAGTGTTCAGAGCCATTTGAACCACGTTGACACAGTCCGCACCCACACTGAGGTGAGAGTGGGCCGGATGGCTCAGTCGCTCCTGAGGTCGGCTCAGTGACAGAGCTGTGACTTTCCCCCTCCCCCCCCCGCCCGTACATCTAGTACAACAGAGGCTACCCTAGGCATCCAATTCCCACCACACCTCAAGGTGGCACATTGGAGCCTTTTGCCTATGGCCAACAAAGCTCCCAGCTGCGTTTTGACTGTGGGCAACTCCTCCTGCATCGGCACACAACAGGCAGTCTCTACCTATCTAGCTAATAACTGATTTACTGTAAAAAACTTAAGGAAACCTACTGTCACACAAGGTTAACAGCTACACTCTAGTTGTCAGAAAGGACACTCAATAATAAAAATAAAAATTTATGGTAGAAGCTAGAACTGGTGGTTATTTTCTTCCTAGGAGCTATATAGTGAATACTAAAGTATAAGACAGTGACCTACAGTAAACTGATAGGGGCTATCTAGTAAATATTATTAACGAATTAAACAGTGACCTACTGTAAATTGCACCTACTGATTACCCCTCGTATTTGGAATTAAACAAGCGTTTACGTACATGCGAAAGTGACCTAATAAAACAATAATAACTGCAACCTTAAATGTTCCGAGTATAAATGACACTAATAAACGTAAATACTGAGTATTGTACACTGACAGATGCAGTTACAAAACAAAACCCTTAGCTAACAATAGAAATGTAAAGCACGAATACAAACTCTACTTTACAGGAACCGGTGGGCTTACAGTGCACGATCACTGAAGCCGACAACAAGCTCAAGAATTTAAGCAGACGACGAGGTGAGTTTTAGCTTTCTGCTAACTAAACCGTAAGAAGAGCTCAGAAGCTGTATTGTAACACTGATTTACTCAGGTATTGTAGTGTAATACCAATTTACCACGTATTTTACGTTTGCTTAACTGTTAACGGTCGCAGGTGCGCTAGTCAAGCGTATACAAGTGAGGTTAGAATTCACTGTCAGAATCACTATTCATAATAAAACGTAGAGAAACAGCTATCTTCAATGTATTGAGTCTAAGTGACACTAATAAACGTGAATACTGAGTATTGCACACTAACTTAAACTGTTTAACCCTCGTATTTATAATGTATACAAACGTTTACGTACACGCGAAAAATAACCTAATAAAACGTATAAAAACTGCTACCTTCAATGTATCGAGCCTAAATGACGCAAATAATTGCAAATACTGAGTATTGTGCACTGAATTAATTGATAATCCCACGTATTTTACGTCAGTTAAGAATGTAAACAAACGTTTGTGTGCACGCGGAACTGTGCTAAATAGAAACATCACTTATCTTTTTCAGACGCAAATAAAAACTAAAATCTTCAATTTATGACGTCTATCTGACACTAATGCACGTAAATACCATAGAATATACAGCAAAAACGATTAATTAGTAGCTAAATTACTTATCTTGTAACACAGCAAGCGAAAAGCGCTCGAAGCCGGCGTCAGGTTTGCCAACGTCTGCTTTGCCTTCCTTGGGTTTGTGACCATATCTGGTGGATCCTAGACGATGGGGGAAGTGTGGCCTGTTCAGATGAGTCCCATTTTCAATTGGTAAGAGCTGATGGTTGCATTCGAGTGAGATGCAGACCCTCCAAAGGCACGGGCACAGGTTATCAACACGGCACTATGCAAACTATTAATGGCTCCGTAACCGTGGACTATGTTTACATGGTATGGACTGGGTCCTCTGGTCCAACTGAAACCATAATTGACTGGAAATGGTTATCTTAGGCAGTTTGTTCCCAAACAGAGAGATAATTTTTATGGATGACATTGCGCCATCTCACCCTGCCACAATTGTTCTCCACTGACTTGAAGAACAGTCTGGACAGTTCAAGCGAATGATTTGGCCACCCATATCGCCCAAAATGAATCTCATGGAACATTTATGAGACATGATGGAGAGTTCAGTTCATGCACAAAATCCCGTACTGACAACGCTTTCGCAATTATGGACAGCCATATAGGCAATATCGCTCAGTAATTCTGCAGAAGACTACAGAACGACTTGTTGAGTTCGTGCTGAGTCGAAATGCTTCGCTACAAAAGGAGGTCGGATACGATATTAGGAGGTATCTCATCACTTCTTGTCACCTCAGTGTATATCTCATGAAAACTACGACCAGTTCACTAATATTAAAGAGACTACCAAAGACTCTATCCGCAAGTAGGTAAACCATGCACCTTGTTATCTGACCAGTGGAGAAATTCTCTGGAACAGCAAGAGATTACAGAAGTACTGACTTGACGATACCACACAAAAACCAGCCCCGTAGGGAGGATGTTTCGAGATCTTAACTGGCTCGTCAAGATGTTATGTTACCCTCAACAAACCCTAAAGATTTCTTATATAAAATCATTTGAAGAGATAGTACATCACTTGCCTTATTCGTCAACACAGTACACTTCGGCAAAGGTATTGGTTTGCTCGAGGGAAGGGATTATTGGGTAGACAAGATTCCACAGGTTCTCAATGGCATAAATCAGTGGGAACAAATGATCCGAAAAGTTTTGATCAAATTGACAAAAGAAAACATAGTCAAGACGTGCAAGTGGTAATAAACCAAAGGTAAGAGTTGGGGGAGAAAGCCATCCACACTCATCGCTCTTGAATGAAAGGAGAAAAATTGGTAACTTATGTATATGGGATCTTTTGACTTTGTAAGGCTTCCAGGTCCTGGAATTCTGTTACGTATTTATTAGGGTACCTGGGTAATCATCGAATTAAAGGGTATTATCCTCTTCAAGATCTAAGGCAATGTTATTCTTTATGGGAGCTATATATATCATTTTTGGAACGTGATTTAGTTTGAATCTTTGAGCTGAATACTATTGTTGAGTTTTCAATGTAATGTTTTATATTTATATATGGTTTTAGATTATGTAACATATTTATGTATTGATGTCTGTTGTAATTATCTTTTATCGTGTGAAGAATCCAGGAGCTCAGGAGTGATTCTTGATTTTTAATTAGTGATGTTATGAGAACATGGTTCTCATGGTCCTTTTCCACAGTGATAAGATCTGCTCGTGAAATAGGCATATTGTCACGATACAGAGTTGAGGACAGTTGTATATTTTGGTATACTGCACTATTCTCAAGTGACAATCTCAAGATTACTAGCCTCTTTCCTTGTTCATAAGATTAATGAAATTAGCAATGGGGATATTTGGATTATGCTCATTATTGGTTTGAGAGTAAGTCTAACGTGTATTTTGAGCTGTACCAAGGTTGGTGCAGGTGGGGCTTATTATGGAAGTCGGTGCGATGTGTTCTACATTCTTAAGCAAAGTCCTTCCTCATAGCCTCATACTTCCTTTCCGAATGTTAGTCTTGTGTGTGGTGCTTAACATATCTTCCATTGACTCAACTTGACTTACTTCTTTTAAATATATGGTCACTGAACTAAAAAAATGGTTTAAGTGTGGTAGTAGAACTTACGCAACTGTTAGATTAGGATATCCATGAGAGGTAGAGTGCTGCAAATAAGCAGAACACTGGACCTCTGGCGATCGTTTTGATTTTTTGTGTGATAATATGTGGATAGAGTCATGAACATTTGCGAGTGCAATATCACGGAAAAGGGTAAACAGTGTGATGCACACGAAACGATTAGAGTGGCACCTAATTACTCAGGAATGCAACTCGACAATCGTCCACAGTATTGTCACCGACGAAGAGGAGCTAGTGCACTCACCGACCTGGTTTTGTTTGAAGTGTGGGTGAAATGTACGGCGGCCATTACTGCGACCACTCTTTGACAGTGGTGCTCGGGCATGAAACACTTCACCAGCGAAATTACAGTTACAAATATTGGGTAAATACAACGCAACGGAAATTTACTATAGCATAACAGTCAATTGTGTTGTACACTTCTCTCGAATCCAACGAATTCAGCATGAGTGATAACTTAAAATTAAACAAAGATTATTTTGCCGAAATTATCATTGATGAACTAATACACGTCCTTACAAGAATTCATTTCAATATAGTTTTGCTTATTTATATTCTATTATTTTGCATGTTCACATGCCACCATTTCTGGTATGGTGTACTGAGGATCCAGTCCCCAACATTCTACTACTGCTTTGACCAAGCCTGTTTCCTGCCCATCCCACACCATGTCTGATTTCAAGAAGGGCTTCAGTGTCCATCGACCCAATTTCATCACCACCATCCGTCTGGTTTCCTTGTGGCCATCGTGACGACGCCATTGCGTCTGAGTAATATCGTTTCCGCTTTCTTTGAAATACTGGTGTGCTACTAAAATCTCCATCCAAGAAACTTCTGTAACGTGTGTAGACTGAAAGTTTTATGTAATATAGATAACATATGAAAGCTGCTGTGATAACTGAAATATCATACAAAATTTCCACAATATGAAAAAATAATTAATTTTCCGGTTATTACGAACAGCTTTATGATTATGTAAATTCTTTATTGTGAACCTAGATTGACATAGTTTCACAGGAGTTTCCCGTGGTTTCCCCATGAGCCTTAGTCCATGATTGATGAAGTCTATAATAAATCTAACCCACGATAGCACTAGATGCTAATGTGTGAAAAAAAGGGCGCTATTAGCCTAGACTTGGGGCTTGTTAGGTTCCAAGGCTATACTAGCTAATAATAAAGTACTAGCTAATCAAGAAAGCAAGAGTGATATGTTCTGACTTTGTTTGTTGCTACGTTTTGAAGTTCATCTGTGACGGACCTGGACTTGGTAACAACTGTACATTACCTTCACCCAGAGAATTTCCGTAAGATGCACAAAAATGCAATAAGCGGTTGACAATAAAATACAATAATACAATGCAAAGTCTTTTCTCCTTAGGAGTCCGTCTTATATTAAAATTTAATTTATCCATTTTCATAAAGCTGCATCCAGAACTCTCTTATGCAGAGCACAGAAATTCCCGCTAAGTTCTGCGACTAGCAGGCAGAAATGAACATAATAAAATGCAGTGCATATAACATGACTACCAACAATAGGAAGTAGGTGCGCCTCAACACGTAAGAGAAAATAAAAGTAAACAAACTGACAATCAGCACCCGCAACAATATACATAAACTTAACTGAATCTCAATACTATATTTGGGGTCATTTCAGAAAAAATAGCGGAACTGTTTAAAAACACGAAAATTAGAATCGCTTTTCCCACCTAAGTCAGAAATTCGTGCATGACATCTTACAACCAGCTGAGAAACTAACCAAGCCAGGAATTTATAAAGTGGTCTGTGCCCATTGCAACAAGTTCTACATTGGCCAGACTGGGAGAATGTTTAAAATCTTTTTAAACAATATACTCACTGTTTCACAATTGATGAAGCTAACAAAAAGAAGCTATAGAAAAGCACGTAGTCGAAAAAATGTTGCCGTACATAGTGATCATAAAGTAAGGAGAGGAGAGGTGGAGAACGGACGTTTTGCAGGAAATTATGTATTTCAAGCACTCACATTTCTTTAGCAGCTTCAATTTAATACTGTTAAAATAGGGAATATGTAGCGATTCAGAATGTACATGGTCTATTAGCATATCTCTGTTTTCTTTAAATTAATAATTTTATACTGTTGTTATTAATATTAAATTGTCATAGTCTTCCTATTATAACGCATTTCGTCGATCAACGTTAGATGTTTAGAAGACACGGCAAGAGACGGATAACCCGGTTATCGATACATCGATATTACATCAGAACAAGTTTTTTTGTCTCTCCTGCACAGCAGAGTTGATTATGATTTGTATAAAGTGTCCTTTGCAAGTTTATAGTGAAGATACGAGAATCTACCAATAGATACAAATGAACACACCACAAGAAGACAACCATTTCATACGAATACAGTGAGTAATTATTTAAAATAAAGACCATGTAAACAGCAGGCCGACGAACGAAGTAAATATTCTGTCATGTTAGGTTATCTTTCCCTTTCTCCGCAGGACGGCCACTGCACATGGCAAGACCGTAAAGAACAAGTTCAATACCTGTGTGTAGTTTGTTAAATGTTTTCTGTATTTTAATGTGTTTCTTCCATGACTGTAGTATATTTGTATAACGGAAAAAACGCCTTCTGTGGTAAATGGTGTTTTTATTTCGATAAACAATGGATTAAGAGCCCTGGAGACGCATCTTCAGTTTTCGAATTGGGGTCACTAGTGGTCCTGTTAAGAGTACACAGGTATATTGCAAGGTAATACATTTTTGTATTGCCGGTCTATCCTCAAGATGTGGCTACTTCCTTCAAATATGTTCCTACAGTAAATAATTCAATTAAGTCAACAAAAATCTGTGAATGGTAGCGGACTCTAAGAAAGCTTTTCATATTTCAAGGTAGTTGTGATAGGTGTGCCCCATAGGTTAATGAACCATCTACAAGAGGTTCTAGGTCTAAAGGTATGTTACATATTATCCTTATAACGGGCGATCAACAAGCATCTATTCGAAGGCCGCACAGTCCGGAATCGGATGCCTATCAGATATAATCGCAGTCAGCACTGAGGAAATCAATCTACCGATACACCATATCGATGGTGCCGTTTGGCAAAACACAAGGTCCTGCTGCGAACTAATCTACAGCTACCTACTGTACATCCTCACCCTACAGGAACCGTCGACCCTTCAAGGCCTTTTTTAAGGACCTGAGGAGTGATAATCGCGTGGGAAGAGGTCGGGACTATAGGCCGGGTGCTCGAGTATATCCCACTTGATTCGGTGTAATTTCCTCGTTACGAAATTTCCGAAATAAGGACGGGCGCAATCATGAACTTGGCGCACCATTCCGCAACAGTGGTTTTTGACCGACATACTAATCCATAAGAATTCCTTTTCAATGGATGTCTATCGGTGTTTGTACTTCGGCAGCCAAGAAAAGTGTAACAGCACACACGTCCTGTTTGCTTGCATTTGGTAATAACGTCGACGTAGTTGACGTATCCACATTTATCGCACGCACGTCGGAATGACTCGAATACCACACTAAACCTTGAACGCATGCCGGTGCTTATATACATGCATCGGAGTCTTGCTACTTTGCATATACGCTGCAGCAACGCCATCAAACTGAACCTTTTTGATCATCCCTTGTGTTATTCGTTTCCATGCAATTCACATTGTCTGTCTTAGTGAAGAGTTTCCGCAGGATATGACTCAAAAAGACGTTAGTGAGTAAACATCACAAATAAGTCAACATTTGTATCTCTAGGTTGTACTGTTTCGAAGTTTAAATAGATAATAAAAAATGGGGCCGAAGTAAACGGGTTTTTAATGACATGAGGGTCCATTTCTAGAAAACACTTCACACTGAAGCTTATCTACATCTAAATTATATTACTGGTAACGCGTTTATATAACAAAAGCGATTAGCTAAACATATTTAAACCGTAGCGGAAAGTTTGTCAGTCCTGTAAATCTGCTGTTACAAATTTAGGTCTACGATCGAATCAGTTTCAGTTCAGCTTCCGAAATGAAGTAATTTATTTTTAATTTCTGTTTAATCAAGTGAAAGTCTCTCCACCCTCCCAAAATAATCCCGTTTTACAGCTGCGTAATCGGCTCAGAATGCAAACGAGCCATCACAAACTTGAAGCACCAAAGTCACGATCTGTAATCATGATCACTGAACTGAAGGCCTGAGTGGTGTTGTTAACTGGAGCACAGTACACTGTTCGCCCAGGTGAGGTATGGTTCTCGCCAATTAATGTAGGCACCCAGTGGTAATACAGAAGAGTGGCGATTGTATTCGCTTACCTACCGAGCTCGCTCCGGCAAAACGAATCGATATTTGCGATGATATACGGGACGTGCAGCGCGCCTCCCGTACGTGGTGAATAAAGTGGAAAAATAATGTTCCATAGACGTTAAATACTTGATACGATTTAGTGCGTCCCCTGCAGTAGTGAAGAGAGATGTAGATGATTGTCCGAATAATCGATACGGCTATGATCTGGTACACAGCAGTTTTTATGGAGGGTGAAACGTATCACTCTTGGGATGTGACTGTCACATAACGTTGCTGTGGAAAAATGCGTTCTGCTGCACGCTGTTTTGTATTTCATGTCACTGGCTAGCTTTGAGTGAAATACGGAAGGATATCCCTATACCTCCCACTGAAGAAAATGTTTTAGTTAATTTGGAGGATGAAGACTGTCAGTATTTGGGATACAAGTCGTACTTCTATTATTCCTTAATCGGTCAAGAGATCATGTGGCCCGCAGTTATGTTTTGTAAGGGGAAAACACTAATGTCGGTATTTATTCAGTGAATCGCTTTTCGGCTCACAACACCATCTTCGGATAGTGACTGACTTTTGTCATCAAATCGTAGGCAGTAACTGTGATCGCATTCGGAAAGATATTGCATATATAGTGAGGTGACAAAAGTCAGGGCATACCTCCTAATATTGTATAGGATCTCCTTTTGCTCGACATACGAGATGCATTCAAGTTCTAAGGCCTCCGATTTTTTTTCTAATTAACTACTCACCCGAAATCGATGAAATTGGCGTTACTTCTCGACGTAATCGCCCTGCAGACGTACACATTTTTCACAACGCTGACGCCCTGATTCCATAGCAGCGGCGAAGGCTTCTTTAGGAGTCTGTTTTGACCACTGGAAAATCGCTGAGGCAATAGCAGCACGGCTGGTGAATGTGCGGCCACGGAGAGTGTCTTTCATTGTTGGAAAAAGCCAAAAGTCACTAGGAGCCAGGTCAGGTGAGTAGGGAGCATGAGGAATCACTTCAAAGTTGTTATCACGAAGAAACTGTTGCGTAACGTTAGCTCGATGTGCGGGTGCGTTGTCTTGGTGAAGCAGCACACGCGCAGCCCTTCCCGGACGTTTTTGTTGCAGTGCAGGAAGGAATTTGTTCTTCAAAACATTTTCGTAGGATGCACCTGTTACCGTAGTGACCTTTGGAACGCAATGGGTAAGGATTACGCCCTCGCTGTCCCAGAACATGGACACCATCATTTTTTCAGCACTGGCGGTTACCCGAATTTTTTTGGGGGCAGTGAATCTGTGTGCTTCCATTGAGCTGACTGGCGCTTGGTTTCTGGATTGAAAAATGGCATCCACGTCTCATCCATGTCACAACCGACGAAAAGAAAGTCCCATTCATGCTGTTGTTGCGCTTCAACGTTGCTTGGCAACATGCGACATGGGCAGCCATGTGGTCGTCCGTCAGCATTCGTGGCACCCAGCTGGATGACACTTTTCGCATTTTCAGGTCGTCATGCAGGATTGTGTGCACAGAACCTACAGAAATGCCAACTCTGGAGGCGATCTGTTCAACAGTCATTCGGCGATCCCCCAAAACAATTCTCTCCACTTTCTCGATCATGTCGTCAGACCGGCTTGTGCGAGCCCGAGGTTGTTTCCGTTTGTTGTCACACGATGTTCTGCCTTCATTAAACTGTTGTACCCACGAACGCACTTTTGACACATCCATAACTCCATCACCACATGTCTCCTTCAACTGTCGATGAATTTCAATCGGTTTCACACCACGCAAATTCAGAAAACGAATGATTGCACGCTGTTCAAGTAAGGAAAACGTCCCCAATTTAAGTATTTAAAACAGTTCTCATTCTCGCCGCTGGCGGTAAAATTCCATCTGCCGTATGGTGCTGCCATCTCTGGGACGTATTGACAATGAACGCGGCCTCATTTTAAAACAATGCGCATGTTTCTATCCCTTTCCAGTCCGGAGAAAAAAAAATCGGAGGCCTTAGAACTTGAATGCATCTCGTAGTGCAGCATCTCGACGTGGCAAAAATACAGAGCCATGCTGCCTTTACAGCCGTCCCTATCTGCGAAAGTGTTGCCGGTGGAGAATGCTGTGCACAAACTAACCTCTCGATTATGTCCCATAAATGTTCGGACGATTTGGATTGTCAAAATATTCGCTAGAACTGTCTATAATGTTCTTCAAATCAATCGCGAATAGGTGTGGCCCGGTGACATGACATCGTTGTTTGGGAACATTAAGTCAATGAACGGCTGGAAATGGTGTCCTAGTAGCCGAATATAACCACTTCCAGCCAACGGTTGTTTCAATTGGAACAGAAGACACGGTTCATTGCGCGTAAACCCAGCCCACGCCATTACGGAGCCGCCACCAGATTCCAAGATCCCTTGTTAATAACATGCGTCCGACGCTTCATTGGTACCGAGCGGGATGGCGCAGTGGTTAGACACTGGACTCGCATTCGGGAGGACGACGGTTCAATCCCGCGTCCGGCCATCCTGATTTAGGTTTTCCGTGATTTCCCTAAATCACTCCAGGCAAATGCCGGGATGGTTCCTCTGAAAGGGCACGGCCGACTTCCTTCCCAATTCTTCCCTAATCCGATGAGACTGATGATCACGCTGTCTAGTCTCCTTCCCCAAACCAACCAACCAACCAACCAACCAACGCTTCATTGGTCTGGGCCACACTCGAACCCTACCATCAGCTCTTACCGGCTAGCATTGGAACTCATATGCCGAGGACGCTTTCCAGTTGTCTAGCGTCCAATCGATATGGTCATAAGTCCAAGAGTGGCGGTGCTGGCGATGTTGTGCTGTTAGCAAAGGCACTCGGGTCGGTCGTCTACTGCGATAGTTCATTGACGCCAAAGTTCGCCGCACTGTCCTGGTGAATCGCTCATGTTACGTCGCGGGTTGATTTTATCCGTCATGTCACACAGTGTTCCTTGTCTGTTGGCACTAACAAGTCTACACTAACGCCACTGCTCTCGGTTGTCTAGTGACCATCAGCCACTGCGTTATTCGTGGTGAGAGGTAATGGTTGAAATTTGGTAATTTCGGCACATGCTTGACGCTGTGTGTGGTGTCACCGCCAGACACCACACTTGCTAGGTGGTAGCCTTTAAATCGGCCGCGGTCCGGTGGTATACGTCGGACCCGCGTGTCGCCACTGTCGGTGATTGCAGACCGAGCGCCGCCACACGGCAGGTCTAGAGAGACGTCCTAGCACTCGCCCCAGTTGTACAGCCGACTTTGCTAGCGAAGCTACACTGACAAATTACGCTCTCATTTGCCGAGACGATAGTTAGCATAGCCTTCAGCTACGTCACTGGCTACGACCTAGCAAGGCGCCACTTATCCTTTGCTATGTATATTGTGATGCCTGTACCGTCAGAGAGATGTTCACCAATTACGGATTAAAGTTAAGTATTACTTCAACTACGTACTTTATTTGCTACTATAAATTCCCTTGCTGTTCCAGACCTCACGCCAGTCTGCGTGAGCTTAACGCGTGCCTTTCGCATATTGACTTGGCTGTCTTGCCAAGTCACAACACTGTGAAATTCGGAATATTGAATTCCCTAACGATTTCGGAAATTGAATGTCCCATGCTTCTAAAGCCTACTACTATTCTTCATTCAGAACCTGGTAATTCCCGTTGTGCGTCCGTAATCACGTCTGAAACATTTTCACGTGAATCACCGAGTACAAACGACAGCTCGGCCAATGCACTGGGTCTTTATACCTTTTGTATGCAACAGTACCACCATTTGTGTATGTGCATATCGCTATCTCAAGACTTCTGTCACCACAGTATATACTGCCATTCAAAAACATAGGAAACGTCACCTTTGACAGCGCATTTGCAGCGTTGTTGAAATATATGCGGTAAACAGTAAATATATGCGATGGGATCATACCAAATACAAACAAGAAGTCTGCTCAAGATGGAGAAAAATACGGAATAGATATTATAAGTTGTTGGTGATGAAGAAAAAAAACAAAATTTATGTTTTGGCAATCGTAACATGGTTGAAAATGTATGAACTGGACCATATGCAAGTAAATATCAAAAATTACTGCAGGAAATACATACATGGGAGAATATGACAGAACACGTAACAACTTGGAGTACACAGGTAATCACAATGAAATACATAGAAGGTAAAATTAATTAATATAATGAAAAAATGTAGGATGAATACAGAAATACATACATGGGAGAATATGACAGAACACGTAACAACTTGGAGTACACAGGTAATCACAATGAAATACATAGAAGGTAAAATTAATTAATATAATGAAAAAATGTAGGATTAATACAGAAATGTGCGTTTTAAGCGATGTTTAGATGGGACGAAGTATTAAGGTGAGTTTCATTCATTAATGTTAAACCAGGATTGCGTGCCAGATGTTTTTGACCTCCTAGGTTTCCTACAGATTCAAGTTTCTCTCCATGTTTGTCAACTGAATGACTTGGGACTGTGGTTAGTAGCTGTGACCTTCAGCCAGTGAAGTGGAGTCAGAGATCTGTTACGTTCACGTTTAACCAGTCTAATCCACTATGTCATAAACTAACTGAGCAGTTTAAGATTTGTTACAGTCAATACCAGTCTTGAAGCAGCTGGGTCTTATCTTTTCTTTTCAAAATATACTGTGATATGGTGCTCCTCACAATTTTTATGCCTGCAGTGTGTCAGTGTTTTGGGTACGTTCTGTCGTAATTATGGGGCATTACATCATATTCTGCATGCGCTGGCAGTTAAAGCAAGCAGAATGTAGAGCAGGTTTATAATTTTCAGTTTCTGATGTGGTCTGTAGCGCCTGGGATACAGCCATTGTTATGGGCAATAAATTTTGTGGCATCTAACTCCGCATGGCAGTTTTTAGAGGCTGTAACATGTATGTCGACACTTAACTATGGAATGTGAAGCTGCATGTTTGGCTGCTATCAAGTGTTTGGACGAAAATGATATTACTGCGACTGTTGTAACTTTCATGTACATTTTGAATCAATGTGTTTGTGCATTGACGTTAATCTTAAGATCTAGAAACTTTACGGATTTGTCACTATTATCCATTGTGAACTCAGTATTTTGATGTTGACCGTTCAGCTATTCAAAGACTATATTGAGTTTTCTTGCAATGACTACATCGCCATATGTATCTCTACTCCGCAAACCACCGTATGGTATGCGGGGGAGGGTACTTTGTGTACCACTGACACTTCATATTCCTTCTGTCCTAGTCGCAAACGGTAGGCGAGAAGAACGATTGCTGGTAAGCCCCTCTTTAGGGTCCAATCTCACTCATTTTATCTTCAAGGTCTTTTCGTGAGCTATGCTCAGGATGATTCTTGTAGGAACGTGGGCTCTCGGACTTCAAATCAGTAAACCACACCGTCATGCAGAATGCCTCTCTTGCAGTGTCTGCCGCTGGAGGTAGCTGAGCATGTCCTTAACGCTGTTGCTCTTACTGAATGAACCTGTAATGAAACTTGGTGCTCCTCTTTGCATCTTCTCTGTTTCCTGTAACAGTCCTATCTGGTATGCATTCCACACTGACAAGCAGTACTGAAATACTGGTCGAACGAGCGCTTTGTACTGTACCGTCACGTGGAATGTCTGCTAAGGACTGTAGCAAAGTGGTACGGTAACCACAAGTGAACTGTGTCACTAACGAACAAAACTATGCGTGTTTATATGTTAATGTGCAATCGGTGATGGAATATTATTTTTGAACAAGAAAAACTCTCGATCTTTACGTGTTTTGAACATAAAACTATTAATAATAAATATCATTCTGTGTAACACATACTAAGAATAACAAAGACTACGGGTATAACACGTCATAGAATT
Organism: Schistocerca cancellata; assembly: GCF_023864275.1. Lineage (NCBI taxonomy): Eukaryota > Metazoa > Arthropoda > Insecta > Orthoptera > Acrididae > Schistocerca > Schistocerca cancellata. The sequence continues at coordinate 97,106,503 of NC_064631.1, read as the reverse complement.
TCTGTACAATTGTATGATAAAGACATAAATAAAATTATCACTCTGGTGTCAGCTCTCAAACCTACTACATGCTTTTGTACAAGGTTGCGTCTCAACGCACGATTTTGTTAATTGTGCGAACGTTTTTTCAGACTACATGTATAAAAAGTATTTTTTCTTGTAACGTCATTTCATACCTCTCCCCCCAAGTGAATATGATTAAGTAATAAATAAAATGTCGTGTGACTAGGACCTCCCGTCGGGTACACCGTTCGCCTGGTGCAAGTCTTTCGAATTGACGCCACTACGGCGACTTGAGCGTCGATGGGGATGAAATGATGATTAGGATAACACAACAGCCAATCCCCGAGCGCAGAAAATCTCCGATCCAGCAGGGAATCGAACCCAGGCCCGTAGGATTGACATTCTGTCGCGCTGACCACTCAGCTACCAGGGCCAGACATATAATTAAGAGGACATAATTAATTATCACTCGAATTGAAATTTTATCATTGGCCATCTGCCATTATTTTGTCATACTGGCTCATTGGCAGCTATTACGTGAAATATAATTAATAACATGATTATCGTGCTTCACCTACAGGAGTACAGAAAAAATATTTTTCCTACCAGGAACAGAAAATTTTTTGGAGATAAGTTTCCATTAGATATCCACGACGAACACAAAGATAATGAATAACAATGCGAGGCTCAGACTTGCTTATGATTAAATCGCTGACTGGTAAAAATCCTGTTTTCACTGCCGTACATATTATTCAGATCATAATTAATAGTATAAAATGTCTGTGTTTAACAAAGGATTTACCTAACGTCGAGAACAATAGGGCAGCTATTATATCGTGTCTCTTTCTGCAACAATATTTATTTATCGGGCATTAACTACTACAGTTTTAAACAAACCATGCGTATTTTTGGCCCAGCGGTGTGTGTTAGCAACATAAATAAATTGTTACACACACACACACACGCACACGCACACACACACACACACACACACACACACTTCCTTTGTTGATGAGCTACGCTTCGAAAGGATTCTTTCAATGAATCTCAGTCTAGCATTTGCTTTAGCCGCGATTAATTTTATGCGGTAGTTCCACTTCAAATCGCTCCATACTACTATATATTTTGTATAAATAACTGCGTCAAGTGGCTGTTCTTCAGTCATATTGTACAATAAATCTTCCAGTGTATGTAATCACGATACGTTACATTTGTTTATGCTGAGGTCAGTTGTCGCTCTCTGCACCTAGCTTCTGTCCTCCGCAGATATTACTCCATTTCGTTAGTTATCTAGCCTTGCGATTTCTCTGTACACAGCAGCATAATCCGCGAAAAGCCTCATTGAACTTCTGGCGTTGTCTGCTCAGTCAGTTATATGTACTGTGAAAAGTAATGGTCCTATAACTCTCCCTTGGGGCACGTGCGAAGATACTTTTACATCAGAAGATTTCTCTCTGTTGAGTTAGATACGCTGCGCTGTGTTTTCAAGAATCAGTTTTGCTAATAACTGACTAAGTACACACTACATAATTTACACATCTGCAGAGTACTCAGCATTTGCACCCAGAGAGTCTTTATTTCCGCTTTTCTGGGATTGATAAATTTTTCACAAGAAATGTATGAAAGGAAAGACAACCATTAAAAGAGAGCTGCGACAATAACTGAAAGACAATTCTAAAAGAAGAGCATTTAACTATATAGTGTTTAACGCCATCACTTTTCACTTCAAAAATGGTTCAAATGGCTCTGAGCACTATGCGACCTAACTTCTGAGGTCATCAGTCGCATACAACCTGGAACTAATTAAACCTAACTAACCTAAGGACATCACACACATCATCCATGCCCGAGGCAGGATTCGAACCTGCGACCGTAGCGGTCGCTCGGCTCCAGACTGTAGCGCCTACAACCGCACGGCCACTCCGGCCGGCATTTTTCACTTCTGAAGTGAAAGTGGTATCTTCAGAATGGTGCAAATATTCTTTCTTGTTGCTTATAGAAACGGTATCCAAATTTAGCTCGTAATTCTTTTAAGCTCTCACTGAGTGATTGCTACAGAGTTAATGAGTCGGTATAATGAATACAAATCTATTCACTGAATAGTCGCACAGGAAGTTAGAATTACAGGAAATATGAACAACTGACGACCAGAATTTAAAAAAAAACTAACAGTCTAGTTAATACCGAAAGAAGTTTTTCGCGACAAAAATGTTATTTGTGCATACATTGAGTTGTAGCAAAATACGCAAAAGTTAAAATAAGAAAAGTAGACAAGATTCCTTCATTGCATTGTTAGTGACAACGAAGAGGATGCATATGATGAGGACGGAAAAACTCAAATTTGATTCCAGGTGCTGAATGCGGGTTTTGAATGAATACTTTTAATAAGTCATTTTTCGTAACACTTTTACAAGTTCGACTGATTTGTCACCGATATGATACAGTATTAAATCTTACGTGAATCGTTTGTCAGAAACTGGAAGTAACATGCTTTTTTCTGCATTTAAGTATAAGCGTACAAGTATTCTCTATAAGCCGTCTACTGGTACACTGTGTGATAGGAAGTAACCGAACACCTCGCTCAAAATGACTTAGAAGTTCGTGGCGCCCTCCATCGGTAATGCTGGAATTCATTATGGCGTTTGCCAACACTTAGCCTTGATGACAGCTTCCACTATCGCAGGCATACGTTCAGTCAGGTACTGGAAGGTTACTTGTGGAATGACAGACCATTATTGATAGAGTGCTGCACTGAGGAGAGGAATCGATGTCGGTCGGTGAAGCCTGGCACGAAGTCGGCGTTCCAAACTATCCCAAAGGTGTTCTGTAGGATTCAGGTCAGGACTCTGTGCAGACCAATCAATTACAGGGATATTACTGTCATGTAACCACTCAGCTACAGGCCAAGCTTTCTGAACAGATGCTCGATCGTGTTGAAAGATGCAGTCTCCATCCCCGACTTGCTCTTCAACAGTGGGAAGCAAAAATATGCTTAAAACATCAATGTAGGCCTATGGTGTGATAGTGAAACGCAAAACAACAAGGGGTGTAACGAAAAACACGACCACACCATAACACCAACGCCTACGAATTTTATTGTTGGCACTACACACGCTGGCAGATTGCATTCACCGGGCATTCGCCATACCCACAGCCTGCCATCCGATCGCCATATTGTGAACCGTGGTTCGTCACTCCACACAACGTTTTCCACTGTTCAATCGTCCAATGTTTACGCTCGATACACCAAGCGAGTCGCCGTTTGGCATTTACCGGCGCGTTGTGTGGCTTATGAGCAGTCGCTCTAAGTTTTCTCACCTCTCATCTAACTGTCATAGTACTTGCAGTGGATCCTGATGCAGTTTGGAATTCCTGTGTGATGGTCTCGGTAGATGTCTGCCTATTACACATTACGACCCTTCTTCAAGGAGTGTTTAGAAGTGTGGAAGTCTCGCGTACAGGCGTATGACACAAGTGACACCCCATCACCTGAACACGTTCGAAGCCCGTGAGTTCCGCGGAGCGCCCCATTCTGCTCTCTCTCGATGTCTAATGACTACTGAAATCGCTGATATGGAGTACCTGGCAGTAGGTAGCAGCGCAGTGCACCTAATACGAAAACCGTATGTTTTTGGCCGCGTCCGCATAGTTTTGATCACATAGTGTAGCACCCACTTGCGTATTAGCTAAGTGATTTATGTCACATTACGTATTTGACAATATCTTCGTATTTTATGATACCTGTCATGTTTAATCACTCCTAAGTGACACATGAAAAAAATCAGTGGGCCAAGAGAGAGAATTTACAGTTTTCCTATCCAAACCACTGCCCTTCCCGCATTTGCCCGCTTTAAAGAGATCCTATCAGGTAATAAAGACTTCCATTTTTTACTGATTCTGGAAGATTATATTATTTTCTGCATTCAACATACAATCAGAGGCACAGAAGGGATTTCCGCCTAATTCCATAAACAAGAATGAAGACGACATTTGTCAACTAAGACTGAAATATTTATTAAACCTCTTTGTAGTCACTTCTTGACCCAACTATCTGCCGGCAGCTGTAACCGAGCGGTTCTAGGCGCTTCAGTCTGTAACCGCGCTGTTGCTACGGTCTCAGGTTGAAATCCTGCCTCGGGAATGGATGTGTGTGATGTCCTTAGGTTAGTTAGGTTTAAGTACTTCTAAGTCCACGGGACTGATGACCTCAGATGTTAAGTCCCATAGTGTTTGGAGCCATTTTTGAAGCCAACTATCTCTGGTTGATAGCCATTTTCCGATCTTTTTCTACAGCATCAGTAAACAGATCATTAATAACAAATTCAAAATTAAATAAGTTTGTCTTGCTGAAAAGCAGAAATTTGGAATTCAGAGTTTCCTAACGATCGTACGTACGTGTTCTGGCGTCAGTATGGGAGTCAAAAATCACATGCTACCCTTATGTTCAGTTGTTACGGTATGTGTCACAGAACGACACCTAACAGTGTAACTGTATAAAAAGCACGCGACATTGTCCACATCAAAGGAAAAAACAACAGTGTAAACGAATATTATTATCAGAAAAATAATTACACAAAGAAAAATCCTGCAGACAAAAAAGCCGTAGAGAAATCACACGATGTTTTGCCATCCTTGACAGCTTACCAATGATCACTGCCCTTAAGGCTGGACGTAGCCATCCAGAGATCTAATACTGACAAAAGACTTAAGCTGACGACCGAGTACAAACATCAGATATTTACTTACATGTAGTTTAAATTAAACTTAATAAAAAGTAAACAAGCTATTAAAAAGAGCGGCAGAAGGCTGGCTGTAGAAGAGTCTCTACGTGTCGTAGTAAATCTTGATCAACTTCAACTGATGAGGATGAGCATTATCTTGCTGGAGAAGCGTCACTGGTAGACTGAAGAATGTCATCAACATAACGCTGCCCACTAAGTTCCACGTACCACAATTACAGGGACACGCTATCGTAGGCTATGCCTCCCCCGAATATTACACGGGCTGCGCGGCAGTGAGTCGCGCGACAGCGCGATGGAACAGTACCGTTCAGTTTCGCCAGTATGTGGCAGTCCACGTCGTTCAGGCTTGGCATCACAGTAGACGGAGTAGATGTCTCACTTTTAACGGCAGCACACGACAAGAGTGCCTGTATTGCAAATTCACGTCTCCTAGGCCTCTGGAAATGGTTTGTGGAAAACTGGCACCCGTACATCTGCTTGTATCGTGGTACCGTGGAACGAGTTACTGCAGGATCCCTGACCGCTTGCTGCACGATCCTTCGATCCTCACGCCTCATCGTCTTCCTGGTCGCTCCAGACCCCGTACTTCGCACGTGGCTGCCTTTTCGTTTCCACTGCTCTCAAGATCGTCTGACGGGACACTCCGAACGATCGGTCTGCCGATCCACGTGGCGTGTCGACCAACCTGGGGTTCCATGCCGATTATTACGCTCCTCTCAAACTGACTTAAGTTAGAGATATTTTTTCTAACACGTCCGCCTGGCATTCTGCTCCTGCTAACGTCCTCCTTGAGTCGGGATATGATCGTCAGGTGTACGACTCCCACTGTGTGCCATATAATAGGGCATCCAGCCCGACTGCAGGATCAATGCAGCGTCTTGGCACATGCGCATTGGCACCAAATGTGAAACATTTGCAAATCGAATCTCAACGTTCGCGTTTGTACGTTTCTACCCTGTCGATGCGCTATTCTCAAAAGTTCCCGGGTGTAAAAATACCTAACATTCCCCGCTGTTTCGCTGACGACAATGACCCAGCGTAACTGTTACTTACATAAAATTACAAACTGATTAAAATTGTTTTAGGAGACATATTTTAACTAAGGACCACGTACACTACTGACCATTAAAATTGCTGCACCAAGAAGAAATGCAGCTGATAAACGGGTATTCATTGGACAAGTATATTATACTATAACTGACATGTCATTACATTTTGACGCAATTTCGGTGCATAGAACCTGAGAAATCAGTACCCAGAACAACCAACTCTGGCCGTAATGGCGGCGTTGATACGCCTGGGCATTAAGTCAAACAGAGCTTGGATGCCGCGTACAGGTACAGATGCCGATGCAGCTTCAACACGATACCACTGTTCATGAAGAGTAGTGACTGGTTTATTTTGACGAACCAGTTGCTCGGCCACCATTGACCAGATGTTTTCAATTGATGAGAGATCTGGAGAATGTACTGGCCAGGGCAGCAGTCTAACAGTTTCTGTATCCAGAAAAGCCCGTACAGAACCTGCAACATACGGTCGTCCATTATCCTGCTGAAATGTAGGGTTTCACAGGGATCAAATGAAGGGTAGAGCCACGGGTCGTAACACATCTGAAATGTAACGTCCACTGTTCAAAGTGTCGTCAGTGCGAACAAGAGTTGACCGAGACGTGTAATCAATGGCACCCCATACCATCACGCCGGATGATACGCCAGTATGGCGATGACGAGTACACGCTTCCAATGTGCGTTCACCGCGATGTCACCAAACACAGATGCGACCATCATGATGCCGTAAACAGAACCTGGATTCATCCGGAAAAATGACGTTTTGCCATTCGTGCACTCAGGTTCGTCGTTGAGTACACCATCAGCGGCGTTCCTGTCTGTGATGTAGCGTCAAGGGTAGCCGCAGCCATGGTCTCCGATCTGATAGTCCATGCTGCCGCAAACGTCGTCGAACTGTAGGTGCAGATGGTTATTTTCTTGCAAACGTCCCCATCTGTTGACTCACGGATCGAGACGTGGCTGCACGATCCGTTACAGCAATGCGGATAAGATGCCTGTCATCTCGACTGCTAGTAATACTAGGCCGCTGGGATCCAGCACGGTGTTCCGTATTACCCTCCTGAACCCACCGATTCCATATTCTGCTAACAGTCATAGGATCTCGACCAACGCGAGCACCAATGTCCCGATGCGATAAACCGCAATCCTGATAGGCTACAATCCGACCTTTATCAAAGTCGGAAACGTGATGGTACGCATTTCTCCTCCTTACACGAGGCATCACAACAACGTTTCACCAAGCAACGCCGGTAAACTGCTGTTTGCGTATGAGAAATCGGTTGGAAACTTTTCTCATGTCAGCACGTTGTAGGTGTCGCCACCGGCGCCAGCCTTGTGTGAATGCTCTGAAGAGCTAGTCATTTGCATATCACAGCATCTTCTTCCAGTCGGTTAAATTTCGCGTGTGTAGCACGTCATCCTCGTGGTGTAGCAATTTTAATGGCCAGTAGTGTATTTTTGTTTTGCAGAGCTAGACAATATTTGAGACATTGTAAAATGTTAAGTTTCATTTCAGGATAATGTCACAATTAATAAAATGTTCTGGATTGTTATGCCGTCGTCGATTGGTATTTCACATTAAACCCGAGCATTTGTGCCCGATCTGCGGAGGACATTTACAAGGGGGATCGTAGCATCTTTGAGTGGTCAATTCACACCCTGGTTCGCTACTGACTGCAGCACTGACCAAGTTCTTAGAACTGTTAGGTGGCTGATAAAGAAGTCCTCTATCGAATACTGCGTACAGTGAAGACTGTTCATTTCAGTTGCACTACCATCAATACTTTAAGGACTGCTGAAGATGCACAAGTCCAATTATGAGTGTTATTGTTTCGTATACATTTGCGACTGCCAAGTTCTTGACAACGGTATCACGACTGTATGAGGACCAGCCGGATTCGTATAGCAAGAATTCGAAGCATTTTATCAGTAAATTAAATGACATAGCGGTCAAGGCAGAGGACATATTAGATGGCAGTTGATGGTTGGAGTGCTGACACATTATCTGCGAATCCAGTAATGCTGGAAACTGATGGGTTGTGCATGGGGATCGTATCAACCTGTACCGCATCAAAACAGCCTGAAGATGACGCAATGAAGCGTCGAAACTGGTAGCGATAAAATAAACTAAAATAATAAGGAGATCTGTAGGTGTTTCTGTTTTTTGTCACGATATTAGTTTTGACGTGATATCGCAATTCACTGTGCATCCACTCAGTGATACATTGCAACAGCTGAATCGGATTTTTCCTCTCGATAATGCAGAACTGTTTAAATATTACTCTAACAGCCACATATTTCAAATGGAACGATGAATTCTTTGAACAGAAGGAACCCCTTAAGTTCAGTTATAGCGATCATCTTTATGGCAAAATCCGAGGTGCAGGCAATGGAAACTGCGAACAAGGATCCAAATATTTGGGTAAGGTACGTGGATGATAAATCTGTTTTGTGAAGGAATGGCAGGAACAAACTGAGTCGTATTCGCGAACATCTCATGGGGATTCACTTTACCATAGAGGAAGAGGCGGAAGGAAATTTAAATTACGTTGAAGTGCAAGTTCCAAGAAAGAAGATCTTAGCTTGGGCCACACGGTTTACCGAATACCCACGCACACTGACCGTTACCTACACCGCGATTCGAGCACCCACCCACAACAAAAGGAAGCAGGGAAAGTCTGCGAACCAGAGCTACTTGAGGCAGAGTTAAAACACCTCACCAGCGCATTGCTCAAGAATGGTTATTCGTTCCCTTAGATAAGAAGAACGTTAAGATCACCATGTAAAACTCATTACGTTGCTGAAACACAGGTGAAATTGAAAGTTTTCCTGCCTTGCATTACGGACGTTACTGGCTGCATATGAAAAAATCTTGAAAAAGCGGAAAATCGCGCTAGTCTAGAAACCCACACGGAAGATGCAAGATCATCTAAAATCGGCCAAGGGTGCTCGCCAACCGCAGAAAAAGGCAGGTACTTACAGGATTACGTGTATTTGTGTGGGGGTTTACATCGGTTCCGTAAAAAAGAACCGTCAAAATATGAGTAGAAGAGCACAAGGGCAATTGCAAAAGAGGGGATACTGACAGATCAGCTGTTCCGGAACACGCTTTGCAGCTACGAGACCAACACATTCATTTTGATAGGTCTCAATCTCTGGCAGCCACAAGCGGAGGCTATCAAAGGCTATACAGAGAGGCCATAGAGATTGTGAAATACCCCAGGAATTCCAGTAGGAAAGAAGAGGGCATGGAATGATATCTTTATTCCGCTGCTGAAGAAGATGTGTACCAGTCTTCCACCACGGGATGGTAGCAACAGCGGACGATGAAATCGACAATGGCCAAATACGCTCGGGTATTCAAAACATGTGACGTCACGCCACTGTGCGAAGCACGCGGAAGCGGAATTTTGCTGCAGTCAGTAGCGGTCATTCAAGAAAGCTACGATCCCCATTGAAAATATCCTCGACACATGAGGACGAAACGCTGGGTTTTAGTGTAAAATCTATCCGATTACGGCATTATAACCCGGAACATTTGTTAATTGACTTGAGAAATTTTATTGAAAAAAATGTATCACATCTGTCTTGCGTTGTTACAAGGATGGACTGTTTACAGCATTTGCCTGAATCTAGGCTAAGCAAAACAGTTTGATAATACATACCAATGGATTGGTTAGCGTACGGATTTCACTTGAGAAGATTGCAGGAACAGCTGCGAATTGAAACAGGTCTAAATCTTAGTGCTGGTCATCGCGATAGGTGTAAAAAATGTTCAAATGTGTGTGAAATCTTGTGGGACTTAACTGCTAAGGTCATCAGTCCCTAAGCTTACCTAAATTATCCGAAGGACAAACACACAGCCATGCCCGAGGGAAGACTCGAACCTCCGCCGGGACCAGCCGCACATCCACGACTGCAGCGCCATAGACCGCTCGGCTAATCCCGCGCGGCATGATACGTGCTCATCATCTCCATACGCAGCCGGTATATTTTACGGAACTCCGGTCTTATTTTTCGCTCGCTTCTGTAATAGCACTACCAACATAAACACTTAAATAAACAGAATGTTTCATGCATGGATGTAGTGTGTTACACTGAAAAATGATTAACAAAGTTCATTAGCCTCAAACGCGTTACGTCGAAAGAAAGGGAATTTTTGTGAAATTCAGCCATTTATTTTATTACCTCTGCTTGCTCATTATTACCACCTGTAATCTATGTAATTATGCTGTCTTTCTAGTACTATTTTGTTTAATTTCAAATTTCATTAGTCGCCGATTACTTACTAGGTGCATTCAAGTTCTAAGGCCTCCGATTTTTTTTCTAATTAACTACTCACCCGAAATCGATGAAACTGGCGTTACTTCTCGACGTAATCGCCCTGCAGACGTACACATTTTTCACAACGCTGACGCCATGATTCCATGGCAACGGCGAAGGCTTCTTTAGGAGTCTGTTTTGACCACTGGAAAATCGCTGAGGCAATAGCAGCATGGCTGGTGAATGTGCGGTCACGGAGAGTGTCTCTCATTGTTGGAAAAAGCCAAAAGTCACTAGGAGCCAGGTCAGGTGAGTAGGGAGCATGAGGAATCACTTCAAAGTTGTTATCACGAAGAAACTGTTGCGTAACGTTAGCTCGATGTGCGGGTGCGTTCTCTTGGTGAAACAGCACACGCGCAGCCCTTCCCGGACGGAATTTGTTCTTCAAAACATTTTCGTAGGATGCCCCTGTTACCGTAGTGCCCTTTGGAACGCAATGGGTAAGGATTACGCCCTCGCTGTCCCAGAACATGGACACCATCATTTTTTCAGCACTGGCGGTTACCCGAATTTTTTTTGATGGCGGTGAATCTGTGTGCTTCCATTGAGCTGACTGCCGCTTTGTTTCTGGATTGAAAAATGGCATCCACGTCTCATCCATTGTCACAACCGACGAAAAGAAAGTCCCATTCGTGCTGTCATTGCGCGTCAACATTGCTTGGCAACATGCCACACGGGCAGCCATGTGGTCGTCCGTCAGCTTTCGTGGCACCCACCTGGATGACACTTTTCGCATTTTCAGGTCGTCATGCAGGATTGTGTGCACAGAACCCACAGTAATGCCAACTCTGGAGGCGATCTGTTCAACAGTCATTCGGCGATCCCCAAAAACAATTCTCGCCACTTTATCGATCATGTCGTCAGACCGGCTTGTGCGAGCCCGAGGTTGTTTCGATTTGCTGTCACACGATGTTTTGCCTTCATTAAACTGTCGCACCCACGAACGCACTTTCGACACATCCATAACTCCATCACCACATATCTCCTTCAACTGTCGATGAATTTCAATTGGTTTCACACCACTCAAATTCAGAAAACGAATGATTGCACGCTGTTCAAGTAAGGAAAACGTCGCCATTTTAAGTATTTAATACAGTTCTCATTCTCGCCGCTGGCGGTAAAATTCCATCTGCCGTATGGTGCTGCCATCTCTGGGATGTATTGACAATGAACGCGGCCTCATTTTAAAACAATGCGCATGTTTCTATCTCTTTCCAGTCAGGGGAAAAAAAATCGGAGGCCTTAGAACTTGAATGCACCTCGTACACGGAAGAGCCCAAAAATTATGAGCACTGTACACTGTTAGACTGATTGTCGGCTGATTGTGAACACATGACGCGGTTAGGGAAGCATATAAGAGGAGCTGACGGAATGGGAGATCATTCTAGCGATGATACGGTTCGGAAGGGGGATATCCACTGACATAATCGACTTTGCAAAAGGGTATATTGCTATGGCTAGGCGCCTGGGAACGTGCAGCACGGAAACGGGGAAGCTGTTCGGCTGTTCCGTGCAGTTCGTCGCGAAAATCTATGATTGAGTGACGGTGAAACCACGAGAAGTCGACAATGCGTTGGAGTCGACGCCTCATCATTGGACTTGGAACCCGGTCATTTGTCTGCTGTGTTAGCCAGAAAAGTGGGATCTGCGACAAATGGGACGTCAGAGTGCAGTGCTGGTCCAGGCAGAAGTCTTTGCTCAACGCACATTGTTGAACATTGGTGCTCCGCTGCTGTCTGCCTGTGCGTATTGAGACAACGGCACTCTTCATTAAGACTGGAGTGCACACGGAATCTTCGAGACTTCGTCGTGGATGAATGGGAACGCGTAGCAGCGTAGAATTGGCGTATGAATCACGTTTCTCGTTTCACCAGGCGACGGTCGTGAAAGGATACGGGCGAAGAGCAGCTTAAAGGTTGTCTGCGTCATGGACGCAGGCTCGTGGAGGCAGTATTGTAGTGTAGGGAACATTCAGTTGAGCTTACATGGGACATGTGATAGTAACCGAAGGCACCATGGTAGTTGTGGACTATGTGAACTTTACTGTGGACTACCTGTATCCTTCCGTGCTTGTGTTTACCACGACGACGATGGCATCTTCCGTCAAAGTAACTGCCCGTGTCACAAGGCCACATACCGAGCGAGCTGGCGCAGTGGTTAGCACACTTGTCTCGCATTTGGGAGGACGACGGTTCAGTCCGGCCATCCTGATTTAGGTTTTCCGTGACTTCCCTAAATCGCTCCAGGCAAATGCCGGGATGGTTCCTTTGAAAGGGCACGGCCGACTTCCTTCCCCATCCTTCCCTAATCCGATGAGAACGATGGCCTCGCTGTTTCGTCTCTTCCCCCAAACAACCCATCCCCAACCAAACCCACAAAGCCACAATGGTGCTGCAGTGGTCTGAGGAGCATGATAGTGAACTCATATTTATGTACTGGCCATAAAAGTCACCTGATCCCAACTCAATGGATCGCACGTCCGACGTCGTAGGGCGCAAGTTCTGCGCACACAGACTACAGCCCCGTATTTTAAATGAACCTATCACCAATCTGGTGCCACCTTCAGAATCCTACGGAGGACTTAGCGAATTTGTGCCACCCGCTACCACTGCTCCACTGTGTTCCAATGGCGGACGAACTCACTGTTAAGTAGCTGGTCATTATGTTTCTGCTCATCGGTGTATTTTGTTCATTTTTGTTTTAAAGATCTTTATATATTTTACGATGCGTCCTAATGTCTTTAGGGATATGTCGTTCTTGTAGAGACTCAAATGAATAACAATAAAATAAAGATACTAAACACACGTCCACATATCCTTCGTTAGGCCGTACATGGTTTCACTAAATGCTTTCCCTATACCGCTCCATCTTACTGGCAACGCGTGGATGGTAATTCTCTTCTTTATAAGTTGCAACAATAGCGAATATGTATGATTGTAAAGGTTGTTCAAATGGTTCAAATGGCTCTAAGAACTATGGGACATAACATCTGAGGCCATCCGTCCCCTAGACTTATAACTACGTAAACCCAACTAACCTAAGGACATCAGACACACCCCGAGGCACGATTCGAATCTGCGACCATAGCTGCTGCGTGGTTCCGGACAGATGTGCCTAGAACTGCTCGTCCACAGCGGCCCGCTGAAGGTTGTAAAACTACCGAACATTGGTACAGGGAGAGAGTGATGTAGACTGGTGACTCATAATTTTACCTTTAGACCTCATGGCCTAAAATAGTTTTCCTTTGTGAAAGACTTTATATGTCATTCCAAATATCTGTATCTTCTGGGTTACCACAGATTGTATGAATGCTCCTGTTTGTCCTGAGAATGCAGTACACTCGAGGTGCTACGTTACTTTCGCTGCTGTGTGTGAAATGCGTGGGGTTTTTGATAAAGTTCACGAACTTGCAGTGTTCTATAGATGTCCCCTGCACAGAAAACAGCCCATAGGTCGTAGATCCGTTATCTTTAATCTGTAACGAATTGTAAGCAAAGAGCTGGTACTACTTAAATGACTGATTTGTTGTTTTGTTTCGGATGCCTCTCGTATTTATTATAGCATAGCACGAGAAAATGCAAATAGCAATCTTTCTCCACCGTGTATTTAACATTTTGCAAGTCAATAATAATTTCACAAGATTTTTCTCTAAATACCGGTAGTGATCATACCTTGACATTCTTTTTGACTGTTTTAGACTTAACCTTTCTTTATAGAACACCGATAGCGCCAGACAACGCGTCTCTGCTTCAGACTGCTCGTTCTGGAGGGTTCAGGCAACGCAAGCCACTTCGCTTGGGCGTGCAGTGCATTTAAAGGCGGGGCCCGACGACACCCGAATTGCTTTGTCTACTTTTTCCTTCAATATTTGTTCTTAGTTTTGTTTGTTATTATGACTTTTGAAATAAGTCGGCGATTGCGTGCTATTCTGAGACGCCCATACTTGAATGCCAAGGAAATTAAATGCACAGATTTTAAATTATTAATGTCAGAAAACTAGCGTTTTGGCGCGCCTTTCCCACGAAAGGGGTTTCGGTCCTACCATCTGCTACTGGTACCTCACACTTCTTATTACGTCATGCTGTACTCTCACCTGCTCTGAGGAGAGAATCTTGGAGCTGGATATGATAGTTGCTAAAGCCAGAAATATTACAATCTCTTTGTGAAACTTGTTTCCCTTCTGTAGAGCGGAAGTTTTTCCTCTGACGGAACACTTTGAGAATACTGACACTTTGATGGACCATTTATTTATTTTGAGGATAAACAAAATTTTAAAAATATAAGAAAATTGTGTTTTGTTCAGTGATTACTTCAATTTTAAATCATACCGAGTAAAACAGAGATAATAGTAAAACTAAGGAAAGCAATTAGTACTGTCAAAATACCGAAAAAGTTGTTGATAGTTCCTTGCGGAGCACTTATTCACTTCCCATGGAATGCAAGTGTTCCGCAAGGCACAGTTCGGGAAACCCTGTTCTAGTGGCTGTGCCTAGTATCTGAAACTATGGTAAGATCATCGGTCAACATCAATAAATTGATTACTAGAAAGATGAATTTCCTGCAATTCAAAGCCTTCGTAAATTAGAAAATTCCGTCAGCTCTCTATCTCAATTTAGCAAAGTCAACACACCTCAGTGCGCATTACTGTGAGAATTCATCTGCGCTTTATAATAACTGGTGAGCTTCAACCGTCAAACGGAATACCACGTCGAATCACTTAGTAACTGAAACTCATGTTACTCAGTCGTTGCACGTTTTTGATACTGACAAGAATATTTACTAGGCTCCTGAACGTTTTCTTTTTCTAATGGGTGTGTATGAAATTTGCACGTTTTTGATACTGACAAGCATATTTATTAGGCTCCTGAATATTTTCTTTTTCTAATGAATGTGTATGAAATTTCCTCTCCTGAAATTAGAAGTTCCATTTCGATTGCCTCCACGCCTGCGCAGCTGTAACGCATCCTTCACATAAACCACAACACGGAGAGAAGGGAACTGAACGATGCTGTATACCGCTCATCATCAGTCGAGTCCACGCGAAGGTTTGGCAAACAGCATTCTGGTCATGTGCCCTCTGCCACTCGTAATAGCCATTGCGCATTAGCTTAAACATGACGTTATTGAAATCGGCATTTCCTGCGCGGGACAATACGTTATCGCTTATTGATTGTGCGCTGAAACACGCTATATAATAACTTATACATTCATTCATCAATACACAAGCGCGCAAATGGTATCGGACGGACCAGATATAGCCCCGAAAGTGATTTATTGTCATGTGGCCGGGACGTCACGCCAGCTGCTGCGTCGCGCTACACCGAGCCGCAGAGCTGGAAACATGGCGGATGATGCACTCGCCACACCAGAGGTGTCGCAGGTACGGACTCTCTATTTTGAGCCTGACCTTTAGAAAACAGAAGTCTAAATAAGCGCCCTACTGTCAGCTTCCCTTAATGAACAACTGGAGGTACTAGTCAACAACTATCATGGTCGTTGAAGGGGTACTTAGAAATCTCTTATAACTGAAACGTGAAGATAAAAGAAATAATGACGCCACCGCGACTGTTTAATACATCTTTAACATTCCTTCAGACGCGACATATTTCGCATGTCACTCTCGTTTTCATTCATTTTTTCCTCCAACATTTACGAGTCGTATCTATGAAAACCTTTAGCAGTGGTATTTTGCGTAACAAAATCTCGGTATACTATACAGGCTGGTTCAGCTGCCCCCCTTTCGGCTCTGTTGACTCGGCTATTACGCCACAACCATGGTCAGTTATTTTATTACGATTGGCAATTTAAACATGTCCATAAATGTAATTAAAACAAACTACTTATGTAAGTTGTGCGGTATAACGAATTGCTTTGACAGTTAGATCCAAACTTAACCGTTACAAAAACGGTGCTTTCGTTGTCAGAAGCCAGGCGAATACAACGAAGTAATTGTTTATCAAATTCTGTTAAAAACCATAAAACCGGTAGGTAAAATTTACACAAATTTTCCTACAGGAAAATTAAAGAGACCTTTGGAGAAAAGAGAGCCACTTGTACGAATATCAAGTGCTGAAGGAAAGGCAGAAAGATGGAAGGAGTATATAGAGGGTCCATACAAGGGCGATGTACATCAGGGCAATATTATGTAAATGGGAGAGGACGTACATGGTGATGAAATGGGAGGTATGGTATTGTGTGAAGAATTTAACAGAGCACTGGAAGACCTATGTCCAAACAAAGCCCCGTGAGGAGACAACATTCCATGAGAAATACAGACAGCCTTGGGAGAGCCGGCCATGAGAAAACTCTGCAATCTGGTGAGCAAGATCTATGAGACACGCGAAATACCCTAAGACTCGAAGAAGAATATAGTAATTCCAATCCCAAAGAAAACAGATGTTGACAGGTGTGACAATAAACAGTCAGTTTAATAAGTTATGGCTGCAAATTAGTAACACGAATCCTTTACAGACGAGTGGAAAAACCGGTAGAAGCCAACATCAGGAAGATCGGTTTGGGTTCCTTTCAAATGTTGGAAAACGCGAGGCAATAGTGACCCTATGACTTATCTTAGAATATAAATTAAGGCAAGAAAAACCTATATTTCTAGCATTTGTAGACTTAGAGAAAGCTTTTGACAATGTTGACTGGAATACCCTGAAAACCTGAAGATGGCGGCGGTAAAATACAGGGACTGAAAGGCTATTTAAAATTTGTACAGAAACAAGATGACAGTTATAAGAGACATTGGGCACGAAAGGGAAGCAATGGTTAAGAAGGGAGTCAGACAAGGCTGTAGCCTATCCCAGATGTTATCCAATCTGTATATTGAGGAAGCAGTAATGAAAACAAAGAAAAATTTCGAGTAGGAATTAAAATCCATGGAGAAGAAATAAAAAATTTTGAGGTCTACCACGACACTGTAATTTTGTCGGAGACAGCAAAGGACCTGGAACAGCAGATGACAGTGTCTTGAAAAGAAGATATTAGATGAACATAAAAAAATGGTTCAAATGGCTCTGAGCACTATGGGACTCAACTGCTGTGGTCAGAAGTCCCCTAGAACTTAGAACTACTTAAACCTAACCAACCTAAGGACATCACACACATCCATGCCCGAGGCAGGATTCGAACCTGCGATCGTAGCGGTCGTGCGGTTCCAGACTGTAGCGCCTTTAACAGCTCGGCCTCTTCGGCCGGCATGAACATCATCAAAAGCGAAATGAGGATAATGGAATGTAGTTGAATTAAATCAGGTGATGCTGAGGGAATAAAATTAAGAAATGAGACACTTAAAGCAGTAGATAAGTTTTGCTATCTGGGCAACTGATGATGGCCGAAGCAGAGAGGATACAAAATGTAGACGAGCAATGGCAATAGAAGCGTTCCTGAAAACGGAATTGTTAACATAGAGTATAGATTTAAGTGTCAAGAAGTATTCTGAAGTATTCCGAAAGTATTTGTATGATTTATAGCCACGTATGGAAGAAACATGGGCGATAAATAGTTTAGACAAGAAGATAATAAAAGCTTTCGAAATGTGATGCTACAGAAGAATACTGAACATCAAATGGGTGGATAACGTAACTAATAAGGATTTACTGAATAGAATTGGGAGAAGAGTAATTTGAGGCACAACTTGACTAGAAGAAGGGATTGGTTGGTAGGACACATTCTGAGGCATTAAAGGATAACTGATTTAGTACTGGAGGGAAGTGCGGAGCGTGAAAATCATAGAGCAAGCCAAAGAGATGAATACTGTAAGTTGATTCAGAAAGATGCAGGTTGCAGTAGTTACTCAGAGATGAAGAAGCTTGCATAGGGTAGACTCGCTTGGAGAGCTGCATTAAATCAGTCTCTACAAACTACAACAACTTGATGTAGGCTACAAATATTTTTAAACAAGTCCCACTTTCTGGTTTAATGTTTCGCATTTCAGCCTGAATAATGGTATTACATTTGTTGTTGTACCAACAGCATTGACACAGTGGTAAAACTGGTTCCCATCGGATAACCAAAGTTCACTGCTGCTGGGGCTGTCTAGCACTTGGATCGGTAATCGTCTGGGACTGCTGGGTGCTGTTGGAATGCTCTGTGCACTCAGTCCTTGAGAGGCCAATTGAAACGCTATTTGACTGAGAAATAGTCGCTCCAGTCACAACGACCAGGAGAGTGGTGTGCTGACCACATGCTGCACCATATCGACATCTATTGATGCCTATCTGTAGTCAGTGTCGAAAGTGTTGCGTAACAGTTTCATATATATTTCGTTTATGCGAGATATGTTACGATTTACTGGAATGGATACAGTCTGTATCTTATCTGCACTAGTGCAGATTTTATCCTGTGTCAAGGGATCGAAATGTTAAAACAAAAAGTATTGTATACTAGAGGGTAGTAGGACAACTTGCGCATTACCCTCACGCTGCATTGTTATCAAATTTATTCAAGATGACGAATACAAGATGGTGGTGTTAGGTATGGCAACGTCGAAAAGACGTGGGAAGTTCAGATTTAGGTGGGAAAATAGGACAATTGGGCTGCCTCCACTAACCTAAGAAAATGGCGGGAAAGAAGGTCACTGGGGGTACCTCCACTAACCTATGTCATCCGACCATCACCTATTCCTTGGAATTGGGGGTAAATGACTCAGCCTGTGCTGGGCTGTTGCATAGGATGGAAGTAAGTCTTAATTTTGCAAGCAGTCTTTATTTAAACAATATGAGGCAGTCGCTCCATCTAATGTGTTAACCATGAGATCTGAAGTGACCTAGTGCACACTATCGGCACCAGAGGGCGCTGTCCCTTCTGTGACGTAATCCAAGACGGCGAACTGTGGGAAAAAATGGTGGGAAAAGGTCTCAGCCTGCTCTGGGCTACAGGAGAGAGGAAAGAGTGTACTTTATTTATTTTGGAACAATTTACTTGGGGATGGATTTCATATAGTACATTTATTACACCGATACAAAACATTCTCTTTGAAGTGCTTGGGGTCTAAATACGCAGCTTACAGACCTACAAACTACTTGTAAATTATCTAAATCATGCAGTGCACTGATGTTCAAACATGCAAAAATTCGTAAATTTTCAAAATAATGCATGTGTAACGATCTTCAAACAATCACTAATTCTAAACTCTCCAAATAATGCAGTTCACTGATGTACAGCCACGCAAACAACCTGTAAATTGCCAAAATAACACATGTAAAACGCTCTGTAGACAAATGCACTAATTCTAAAGTGTCCCAGTAATGCAATACACGGCATACAGACCTTCAAGCTACTCTTAAATTACAGAAATAATGTAGTACACTGATATGCAGACACGAAATTAACTCGTAAATTATGAAAATAACGCACGTGAAACGATATGCAGACATACACACTAATTCTAAACTGTCCAAATAATGCACTACACAGCATATAGACCTCCAAACTACTCGTAAATTAACGAAATAATTCTGAATAATGCTCTACAAACACGCTCACAATGCTTAAACAAGCGAAAATAATGCAGTGCACTGCACTTAAAATCCACTTTCAAACTACTGCCAATTGTGACATATCAGTGAAGTGTTCCAACATCCACACATGCCGACACCACTGGAGATACGAATGCAGGGACTTGAGCCATTGCTCTCAGGCAGCTGGAGGTGAAAGGCACATCTATTTTTGGGTAAATCATTAGAAAGTTTTGGGTGTTATACTGACGTCACGCCTATGTAAATAAGAGACAAGTCACACTCTGGACGCGCACGTGTTCACCTAACCACCACAGATTTGGCTTACCTGCCAGTGCATTGCCGAGAGAGATGGTTACATAGTGGCTCACCCTTGCAGATACAGCTAAATAATTCTCAATGTCATAGTGGCGCCACAGGTCGTGCTATGGAAATCTGCTCCAATGCTTCCCAGAGTAGCACAGGGTGGATTGATCCTAGCAGTCCTAAAGGGATATGTGAATTGCGTCTAGCTGTACACGTGCTTATCTGCCCAGTATGGTCGATGCATCACAACGAAATGTTTGCATAGCAGCTCACCATCTCACGCATATCTCAAAGGTTCTCAGTCTGTAAATACACTCCTGGAAATTGAAAAAAGAACACCGTGAATTCATTGTCCCAGGAAGGGGAAACTTTATTGACACATTCCTGGGGTCAGATACATCACATGATCACACTGACAGAACCACAGGCACATAGACACAGGCAACAGAGCATGCACATTGTCGGCACTAGTACAGTGTATATCCACCTTTCGTAGCAATGCAGGCTGCTATTCTCCCATGGAGACGATCGTAGAGATGCTGGATGTAGTCCTGTGGAACGGATTGCCATGCCATTTCCACCTGGCGCCTCAGTTGGACCAGCGTTCGTGCTGGACGTGGAGACCGCGTGAGACGACGCTTCATCCAGTCCCAAACATGCTCAATGGGGGACAGATCCGGAGATCTTGCTGGCCAGGGTAGTTGACTTACACCTTCTAGAGCACGTTGGGTGGCACGGGATACATGCGGACGTGCATTGTCCTGTTGGAACAGCAAGTTCCCTTGCCGGTCTAGGAATGGTAGAACGATGGGTTCGATGACGGTTTGGATGTACCGTGCACTATTCAGTGTCCCCTCGACGATCACCAGTGGTGTACGGCCAGTGTAGGAGATCGCTCCCCACACCATGATGCCGGGTGTTGGCCCTGTGTGCCTCGGTCGTATGCAGTCCTGATTGTGGCGCTCACCTGCACGGCGCCAAACACGCACACGACCATCATTGGCACCAAGGCAGAAGCGACTCTCATCGCTGAAGACGACACGTCTCCATTCGTCCCTCCATTCACGCCTGTCGCGACACCACTGGAGGCGGGCTGCACGATGTTGGGGCGTGAGCGGAAGACGGCCTAACGGTGTGCGGGATCGTTGCCCAGCTTCATGGAGACGGTTGCGAATGGTCCTCGCCGATACCCCAGGAGCAACAGTGTCCCTAATTTGCTGGGAGGTGGCGGTGCGGTCCCCTACGGCACTGCGTAGGATCCTACGGTCTTGGCGTGCATCCGTGCGTCGCTGCGGTCCGGTCCCAGGTCGACGGGCACGTGCACCTTCCGCCGACCACTGGCGACAACATCGATGTACTGTGGAGACCTCACGCCCCACGTGTTGAGCAATTCGGCGGTACGTCCACCCGGCCTCCCGCATGCCCACTATACGCCCTCGCTCAAAGTCCGTCAACTGCACATACGGTTCACGTCCACGCTGTCGCGGCATGCTACCAGTGTTAAAGACTGCGATGGAGCTCCGTATGCCACGGCAAACTGGCTGACACTGACGGCGGCGGTGCACAAATGCTGCGCAGCTAGCGCCATTCGACGGACAACACCGCGGTTCCTGGTGTGTCCGCTGTGCCGTGCGTGTGATCATTGCTTGTACAGCCCTCTCGCAGTGTCCGGAGCAAGTATGGTGGGTCTGACACACCGGTGTCAATGTGTTCTTTTTTCCATTTCCAGGAGTGTAAGAGCCAAGTATACGTCTTGGAAATTGTAAGGTATTACAGAAATAGTGAATGGTCGCTTTTGTAGGATCTTTCATGGTGTCTCAGTCTGTCTGAAGTTCTTGCCCTATCAGAACCTGTTTACGAAAATAGCTCAGAATAACACAGAATGCATTACTTCTGGTGGTCCTAGCGTGGCTCCCCATCCAACACGTGTTATTCTTCCTGGAAATAGTTAACTCGCGCTTTCAACCAACATCTCGGAAACGCAAACATACTCACTGGCATGTAGACGCTTCTACATCCCGGCACAAAGGATGTCTTGTGAATGAATGTAACATTATGATCGGCTCTTAATGAATTTTCCCGCCAAATTACTGATGCTGCTGGCGTTAAAGGACTGTCTGCCCTTTTATTATTTCTGCAGATAAGAATTTCAATCGAAAAACTATTTTGTACAGATCACGATATTGCCCTACATTTAAACATTGCAGAACCGGACTACAGATCGTCAGATATAGAAAGACCGTTACACAGCTGCACAGCTCAACCACTGACGATGGAACCTTCAATATTAGAGTTTCAAACTGATCTCCAAACTGACCATATATCACCGCGTACCATGTCGATGTAGTAAGCATACAATACGTATCCTGCGCCAAAATAATCTCCCCTTATTCATCATTCATATGGCTATCGACTGCCAGACACTCATACCATGAAAACAGACAGCATAAGCAATGATCTCCAACCTGACCATATATCACCGCGTACCATGTCGATGTAGTAAGCATACAATACGTATCCTGCGCCAAAATAATCTCCCCTTATTCATCATTCATATGGCTATCGACTGCCAGACACTCATACCATGAAAACAGACAGCATAAGCACATTCACGGTAGGTATACTCCTTGCAGCACTAGATACGTCCCGCGAGGTTGGATGGTCGTCCACACAGCCGACGGTCACAAGTCATCCACTGTCAATGCATGACCAGAACGCCCTCAGTGGATCCAAGTCACTCTCCGAACTGCTGTACAAGTCGCGCTCATTTCCCCTCGGCACAAAGGCATTTCTGTTTCTGGCCCCGACCTGCTTGTTTGCTTTCTTTCCATACCCATCTCCAGAATCTGTGATTACAAAATCACACAAATCTTCACATGGATTACCAGAATATCATGTCATTCACGCGATACTTCTCGATGTCAAGCACACAGCAATATCACTTGCATAGCAGTATCACTCACACTGTATAATTCCAAAGATACAGACTCGGAATTATTTCTCTGGAAACTCGAAACTGTAGCGAGGTGCAGCTTGCTGTAAACCACTGAGTAACTAGAAACTTACTCCATCTGCGAAGCCCTTTATGTGGAAACTCAAAAAAAGTAGCGGAAACTGATATTCCACTTGCGAATACCAGTGTCGGTGATGTAACAGATTCCAAAGCATTCTTGTAATTTACAAAGTCTACTAACGTGTTTGTCATGTCTAGAGAACCAGCAAATATGTCTTTCACCTGTCTTTTACCTGCTAGATGCACACACCACAATCGATGATCCCTCAACAAAATAAAGGCACGAAATGTGTATAAGCAGACAACCAGCCAATTTACATGGAAGGGAATAATGGCCCAGCGTGATCACGAAAGCTATCCAACACATACCAAGTATAAATTCGCGATTTGGCCGTGTAGAGGACGGCAGTGTTAAATCAGCTACATTCATGCATCCCACTAGGCCTTTCAATTTGGACAGCTCCTACCGTTAGCTGGAAACGTGACTCGTTCCCGCCATAGGCAAGCGGCACAGGAAGAATCATCCTATCAAACCGGCCACATGTATATTTTATCACTGTACTTACAATTAAATATTAAGATCGAGCTATAATATTGGACAACATTAGACAATGAGCGACGAAGTGGAAATAGCCCTGCTTATGGCTGTGGCTCTGGAAACAGAACTATCTGTACCATCCTTATGACTTGATATACTCTTCCCTTTGCTATCACAGTTGTTGTTGTTGTGGTCTTCAGTCCTGAGACTGGTTTCATGCAGCTCTCCATGCTACTCTATCCTGTGCAAGCTTCTTCATCTCCCAATACCTACTGCAGCCTACATCATTCTGAATCTGCGTAGTGTATTCATCTGTTGGTGTCCCTCTACGATTTTTACCCTCCACGCTGCCCTCCAATACTAAATTGGTGATGCCTCGATTTCTCAGAACATGTCCTACCAACCGATCCCTTCTTCTAGTCAAGTTGTGCCACAAGCTCCTCTTCTCCCCAATTCTATTCAATACCTCCTCATTAGTTATGTGATCTACTCATCTAATCTTCAGCATTCTTCTGTAGCACCACATTTCGAAAGCTTCTATTCTCTTCTTGTCTAAACTATTTATCATCCACGTTTCACTTCCATACATGGCTACACTCCATACAAATACTTTCAGAAACGACTTCCTGACATTTATATCTATACTCGATGTTAACAAATTTTTCTTCTTCAGAAACGCTTTCCTTCTCATTGCCAGTCTACATTTTATATCCTCTCTACATCGACTATCATCAGTTATTTTGCTCCCCAAATAGCAAAACTTCTTTACTACTTTAAGTGCCTCATTTCCTAATCTAATTCCCTCAGCATCACCCGACTTCATTCGACTACATTCCATTATCCTTGTTTTCCTTTTGTTGATGTTCATCTTATATCCTCCTTTCAAGACACTGTCCATTCCGTTCAACTGCTCTTCCAAGTCCTTTGCTGTCTCTGACAGAATTACAATGTCATCGGCGAACCTCAAAGTTTTTATTTCTTCTCCATGGATTTTAATACCCACTCAGAACTTTTCTTTTGTTTCCTTTATTGATTGCTCAATATACAGATTGAATAACATCGGGGATAGGCTACAACCCTGTCTCACTCCCTTCCCAGCCACTGCTTCCCTTTCATATAACTGCCATCTGCTTTCTGTACAAATTGTAAATAGCCTTTCGCTCCCTGTATTTTACCCCTGCCACCTTCAGAATTTGAAAGAGAGTATTCCAATCAACATTGTCAAAAGCTATCTCTACGTCTACAAATGCTAGAAACGTAAGTTTGTCTTTCCTTAATCTTTCTTCTAAAATAAGTTCCCTCACGTGTTCCAACATTTCTACGGAATCCAAATTGATCTTCCCCGAGGTTGGCTTGTATCAGTTTTTCCATTCGTCTGTAAAGAATTCGCGTTAGTATTTTGCAGCTGTGACTTATTAAACTGGTAGTTCGGTAATTTTCACATCTGTCAACACCTGCTTTCTTTGGGATAGGAATTACTATATTCCTGGTGAAGTCTGAAGGTATTCCGCCCGTCTCATACATCTTGCTCACCAAATGGTAGAGTTTTGTCATTCCATGTCAAATACATACCTTCCTTACGACTGTACATAGTCACTCCCTTTGCACATGTCGGAACACACACACAGACACACACAAGCATGATGCTGAAGGCAAATCAATCACGCGCCTCCTGCTATTATGCATAATACTCCGCCATTAGCTGATTGTTACCAATACAAAATGATACTGGCCGAAAATCAGTGATGAGTGGACTTGACTCGTGATTTTGGCTTGCGAGTGTCTTAGAATGAGAGATGTTATCTTCTTACAAACCGCCAGATGTTAAAAAACCCTATCGCAGTAACTACTGTACGTTAGTGTCACAAGGGGTCTTGGTTCTACAGGTGCACTCAAGATCCATGTTAACAGCTATACTGGCTTTCTAAATCGAGGTATGGCATTACCTCCAAAAGAAGTGGTCTTTTCCATATAAATATCTTGACACTGAATATAAACGGTGTTCCCCGGAGTGTACTCAAATTTTATCAGACCAATAGTGCTGCTACACATCGCCAACGGTGCAACCTCGTAATAAAATTACTGAATTTAGGATGTGGTTTGGCTAAGAAATATGGCAAGAAGTATTTGCACCTCCCCTATGTTGCCGCTAGATATTTCTCCAGGATTTGTAACACATTCGGTCTCGATGCTACGTCACATTTTCGGTGGTATATCTACCGGGTTACAGGCAATGCTTGATTGAGAAGGATCACAAATGGTAGATGGTGTGCTGATTGAGGTCATAAGAAACTTAAACTAGCTTATCAAGTCTCTAGTGCTACACTTTAGGGTAGGAATGATGTGTATGATTTGGAATGAAGTCTTTCCATTCAATCATATACTTAAGTTGTGCCCCAAGGAGAAGACCTTTAAAGATTACAGCCACTAGTGAATCACATTTCAGGCACTCTCATATCTCAAAATGTAGTTGTTGCGATTGGGTATTTTAACATCTGGCGGTTTGTAAGAAGACCACATCTCTCCTTCTAAGACACAGTGGTTACACTCGCAAGCAAAAATCACAAGTCCATCCATTGCTGATTTTCGGTCAGTATCATTTTGTATCGGTAGCAATCAGTTATTGGCGGAGTATTATACTTAGTAGTAGGGGGTGCTTGATTGGTTTGCCTTCGGCATCAGGCTTGTGTGTGTGTGTGTGTCGACATGTGGAAAGGGAATCACTATGTACAGTCGTAAGGATGGTATGGACTTCACATGGAATACTGTGACAGCAAAGGGAAAAGTATGTCAAGTCATAAGGATGGTATAGATAGTTCTGTTTCCGGAGCCACAGCAATCAGCAGGGCTACTTTCAATACTGTGCTCATTGTCTAATGTCATCCAATTGAGACGGCGATCGTATTATTTAATTGTAAGTACAGCTATAAAATATACAGGTTAGTCCATTGATAGTGAACAGGCGAACCAAATATCTCATGAAATAAGCATCAAACGAAAAACTACAAAGAATGGAACTGGTCTAGCTTGAAGGGGGAAACCAGATGGTGCTATGGTTGGCCGCTAGATGGGGCTGCCATAGGTCCAACGGATATCAACTGTGTTTTTTTTAATACGAACCCCCATTTTTATTACATATTCGTGTAGTACGTATAGAAATATGAATGTTTTAGTTGGACCACTTTTTTCGCTTTGTGATAGATGTCGCTGTAATAGTCACAAACGTATAAGTACGTGGTATCACGTAACATTCCGCCAGTGGGGACGGTATTTGCTTCGTGATACATTGCCCGTGTTAAAAATGAACGTTTATCAATTGCGGAAAAGGTCGATATCGTGTTGATGTATGGCTATTGTGATCAAAATGCCCAACGGGCGAGTGCTATGTGTGCTGCTCGGTATCCTGGACGACATCATCCAAGTGTCCGGAACGTTCGCGGGATAGTTACGTTATTTAGAGCAGGAAATGTTCAGCCACATGTGAAACGCCAACTACGACCTGCAACAAATGATGATGCCCAAGCAGGAGTTTTAGCTGCTGTCGCGACTAATCCACATATCAGTAGCAACAAACAGCGCGAGAATCGGTGTTGAGAATGCTACATCAACGTCGGTTGCACCCGTACCATATTTCTATGCATCAGGAATTGCTTAGCGACGACTTTGAACGTCGTGCACAGTTCTGCCACTGGGCACAAGAGAAATTACGGGACGATGCCAAATTTTTTGCACGCGTTCTATTTAGCGACGAAGCGTTATTCACCAACAGCGGTAACGTAAACCGGCATAAGATGCAGTATTGGGCAACAGAAAATCCACTAGGGCAGTGACAAGTGGAACATCAACGACCTTCGCGGTTAATGTATGGTGCGGCATTATGGGAAGAAGGATAATTGGCCCCCATTTTATCGATGGCAGTCTGAATGGTGTAATGTATGCTGATTCCCTACGTAATGTTCTACCGATGTTACTACAAGATGTTTCACTGCATGACAGAATGGCGATGTAGTTTTAAAATGAAGGATGTCCAACACATAGATCGCTTGCGGTTGAAGCGGATTTAATAGCATATTTCAAGACAGGTGGATTGGCCGTCGAAGCACCATACCATGGCCCGCACGTTCACCGGATCTGACGTCCCAGGATTTCTTTCTGTGGGGAAAGTTGAAGGATATTTTCTATCGTGATCCACCGACAACGCCTAACAACAAGCGTCAGCGCATTGTCAACGCATGTGCGAACATTACATAAGGCGAAATACACGCTGTTGAGAGGAATTTCGTTACACGTATTGCCAAATGCATTGAGGTTGACGGACATCATTTTGAGCATTTATTGCATTAATGTGGTATTTACAGGTTATCACGCTGTAACAGCATGCGTTCTCAGAAATGATAAGTTCACTAAGGAACATGTATCACATTGGAACAACCGAAATAAAATGTTCACAGGTACCTATGTTCTGTATTTTAATTTAAAAAACCTATCTGTTGCCAACTGTTCGTCTAAAATTGTCAGCCATATGTTTGTGACTATGACAGCGCCATCTGTCACAAAGCGCAAAAAGTGGTCCAACTAAAACATTCATATTTCTTTACGTACTACACGAATATGTAATAAAGAAATGGGGGTTCCGATTTAGAAAAAACGCTGTTGATATCCGTTTGACCTATGGCAACGCCATCTAGCTGGCCAACCATAGCGCCATCTGGTTTCCCCCTTCAAGCTAGACTAGTTCCGTTCTTACAAGTGAACCTCCCCATCGCACCCCCCCTCAGATTTAGTTATAAGTTGGCACAGTGGATAGGCCTTGAAAAACGGAACACAGATCAATCGAGAAAACAGGAAGAAGTTGTGTGGAACTATGAAAAAAAAATAATCAAAATATACACACTGAGTAGTCCATACGCAAGATAGGGAACATCAAGGCTACTGTGAGCTCAGGAGTGCCGTGGTCAAGTGGTTAGCGTGAGCAGTTGCGGAAAGAGAGATCCTTGGTTCAAGTCTGGCCTTGAGTGAGAAGTTTAATTTTTTATTTTTAAACAACTATCAAAGTTCAGGCACTCCCACATAATCAACTTCGCTCTCCAAAATTCCAGAACATGTTCAGATTTGCTTGGACATACGCAGGATTTGACGGTAAACACACGGAAAAATTTGAAAACGTTAAAAACATATGTTTTGACAGAGCACAGGGAAAACTGTGCGACTGTGAAACTGTTGCATGGAATTGTTGCAGTTTATGTGACAAACTTATGTTTTCATCACTTTTTTGGGAGTGATTATCACATCCACAAGAAAACCTAAATCGGGCAAGGTAGAAGAATCTTTTTACCCATTCGCCAAGTGTACAAGTTAGGTGGGTCGACAACATATTCCTGTCATGTGACGCAGATGCCGTCACTAGTGTCGTATAGAATATATCAGACGTGTTTTCCTGTGGAGGAATCGATTGACCTATGACCTTGCGATCAAATGTTTTCGGTTCCCATTGGAGCGGCACGTCCTGTAATCTACTAATCGCACGGTTTTGCGGTGCGGTCGCAGAACACAAACACTAAACTTATTACAGTGAACAGGGACGTCATTGAACGAACGGATCGATCATAACTTAGCGAAAATGAAGAAAGTATATTTTCACTCGAGGGAAGATTTGAACCGAGGATCTCTCATTCCGCAGCTGCTCATGCTCACCACGTGACCACCACGCTCCTCAGCTTACGTTTTCCTTGTTATTGCATATCTTGCACGTAGACTACTCAGTTTGTATATTTTGTTTATTTTTTTCATAGTTCCACACAACTTCTTCCTGTTTTCTCGACTGATCTGTGTTCAGTTTTTCAAGGCCTATCCACTGTGCCAACTTATAACTAAATCTGAGGGGGGGTGCGATGGGGAGGTTCCCTTGTTAGTAGTTTTTTCCGTTTGACGCTTATTTCGTGAGATATTTGGCCCGGTCACGGTCAATGGAGTACACTGTATATGTGGCCGGTTTGATTGGATGATTCTGTCTGTGTCGCTTGCCTGTGGCGGGAATGAGTCACGTTTCCAGCTAATGGTAGTATCTGTCCAAACTGAAAGGCCTGGTGGGATGCATGAATGTAACTGACTTAACAGTATCGTCCTCTAGACGGCCAAATAGCGAATTTATACTTAGTATGTGTTGGATAGCTTTCATGATCGCGTGGAAATTTGAGAAGATTCAATATTGATGTGTGTTTGCGCTGGACCATTATTCCCTTCCATGTAAATTGGTTGATTGTCTGCTTCTACACATTTCGTGCCTTTATTTGGTTGACGGAACAACGATTGTGGTGTGTGCATCTAGCAAATAAAAGACAGGCGGAAGACATATTTGCTGGTTCTCTAGACATGAGAAACACCTTAGTAGACTTTGTAAATTACAAGAATGCTTTGGAATCTGTTACATAACCGACACTCTCATTCGCAAGTAGAATATCAGTTTCCACTATTTTTTTCGATTTTTCACGTGAAGGACTTCGCAGTTGGAATAAGTTTCTAGTTACTCAGTGGTTTACAGCACGCTCCAACTCGCTACAATTTCGAGTTTCCAGAGAAATAATTTCGAGTCTGTATCTTTGGAATTATATTGTGTGAGTGAGGCAGACGGAGCGGCCGAGAGGTTCTAGGCGCTACAGTCTGGAACCACGGGACCCGCGACGGTCGAAGGTTCGAATCCTGTCTTGGGCATGGATGTGTGTGATGTCCTTAGGTTAGTTATGTTTAAGTAGTTCTAAGTTCTAGGGGACTGGTGACCTTAGAAGGTAAGTCCCATAGTGCTCAGAGCCGTTTTGTGTGAGTAATACTGCTATGCAAGCGATAATGCTGTGTGCTTGATATCGAAAAGTATCGCGTGAATGACATGATGTTCTGGCAAACCATGTGAAAATTTGTGAGAAAGCAAGCAAGCAGGTCCACGCCAGAAACAGTAATACCTTTGTGCCGAGGGGAAATGAGCGCGACTTTTACAGCAGTTCGGAGAGTGACTTGGATCCACTGAGGGCGTTCTGGTCATGCATTGAGAGTGGATGACTTGTGATCGTCTGGCAGAGTAGTGTAATTGAGTAGCAGCCCCTCTGTATTTGACGATCTGTAGGCCACTTATGCAGGCTTTAACTGTCAGTCTCATCTGCAGAAAGAAAAAAAAAGTGCAGACAGTGCTTCAACACCGGCAGCATCAGTAATTTGGCAGGTAAATTCAGTTAGAGCCAATCATAATGCTCCATTCATTCACAAGACATCCTTTGTGCTGGGGCGTAGGAGCCTCTACATAGCGATGAGAATGCTGTGGGATATCATGAAAGCTCCTACAAAAGCTTCCATTAACTATTTTTGCGACACTTTACAATTTCCGAGAAGTAGACGTGGCTCTTATTTACATTGCCACGTGACTTCAATGTAACATTGAGAATCTTTTAGATACGCCTGCGACGGTCACTCGCTATGTGAAGATTTCCTGGTTATGCATCAACCACGCTGAGCAGGTAAGCACAGCTAGACACAGCTCAGATGTCCCCTTAGGATTGCTACAAACAATGCACCCTGTGTAATTCTGGAAAGCATTGGAGGAGATTTCTATAGCGCTACCTGTGACGTCAGTATAACATTGAGAACGTTCTAGCTGTGTCTGCGAGGGCAAGCTGCTATGGGAACCTCTCTCTTGACACTGGACTGGCAGGTAAGTCAAAGATAGACATGTGATGTCAGTATAACACTCAAAGAATTCTAACTGTTTACCCGAAAATAGACGCGACTTTCGCCTGCTGGCTGTAGGCGGTAGTAGTCTGAGAACAATGGCTCATGCCCCTGCGTTCGTCTCTGCGGTGGTGTCGGAATGTACGCACGTTACATCAGTTTGCTGATACCTTGTGGTTGACGACATTTCGAAAGCGGTTTTTGTGTGTAATGAGTGTACGTGCGCTGCATGATTTTTGGCTGTTTAAGCGTTGTGAGCATGTTGGCAGAGCGTTATACAGCATTATTTCGGTAATTTACAAGTAGTATGCAGGTCTGTATGCTGTGTACTTCATTATTTGGACTGTTGTATCCACGGACCCAACCAACCAACCAACTCGAGCACGCGCGCCCTGACCGTGACATCGCTGGCCACAGTTCCTGTCACGGCCGTCTTCGTCTCAGGGCGTTACCGCCGACGGAAGTGGTCGCGCCATGGCTGAGCTCGGGTCCGCAGCGCCCTCTGCCTTTTGCATATAAGGAGGAGCGCTGGCCCCGAGACGGACAGTCTATTGTCGATTGTCTATTGCTAGCCTTTCGTGGAGTTTATAGCGGAGCCAGTGCAGTGTGATATTTGCTATTGTATTCGACTAGGCTCAGTACACGGATAACTCTTGGATATTACTTGGACTTGTATTGCTGGTGCACGTTCCATCAGAAATAAAGATAAGTTATCTCTTCATTCTAGCTGGCGCAATTCTTGTCATTAATTATTTCTCAGCCAACAGACATAGTTACATCCTGGTCACTACCCACGCTTTATACAATTTGTGGTGACTGCCCCAAAAGTGCCGCCGAGGACCTTTGGTTTGGGAGCCGTCACAAAATGGACAGTTTAGAATTAGTGCGCATGTCTGCTGAGCGTTGTACCTGTGTTATTTCGAGAATTTACGGGTTGTTTGCGCGTCTGCACATCAGTGAACTGCAATATCTGCAAACTTTAGAATTAGTGAGTTTGTTAGCAGAGCATTATACATGCATTGTTTTGACAATTTATGGGTTGTTTGCGTGTCTTCTCATCAGTCTTCTGAATTATTTAGATAATTTACGAGTATTCCGTAGACCTGTAGCCTGTGTATTGTGACTCCAAGCACATCAAAGCGAGTGTTCTGTACCAGTGTAATAAATGAACCAGGTGAAATCCATCCCTAAGTAAATAGTTCCAAAATAAAGTACACTTCTTCCGCTCTCCAGCAGCGCAGAACAGGCTGAGTCCTTTTCCTGCCATTTTTCCTACAGACTGCCATCTTGGATTACGTCACAGAAGGGACGATAGTGCCCTCTGGTGGTGGTATTGTGCACTAGGTCAGTTGGTCTCCTGACCTCATGGTTAACAGACTGGATGAAGCTACTGCCTCAAATTGTTTAAATAAAGACTGCCTGCAAAATATAGAGTTACATCCACCCTATCCAACAGTCCATCACAGGCTCAGTCCTTTTCCTGCCAATTCCCAGGAACAGGTGGTGGCCAGATGACTTAGGTTAGTGGAGGTAGCCCACGCGACCTTTTCTCCTACATAAATATGAACTTTCTGCCATTTTCTCAGGAAGAGGAGGAGGAGAGGATGGGAGGGGTTAGGTTAGTGGATGTAGCCCAATTGACCTATTTTCCCATCAAAATTTCAGCTATGACGTCATTGCGATATTGCCACATCTACCACCCCCATATTGGATCCACCATATTGAATACATTTGGCAACAATGCAGAGTGGGGTGAAACGGAGGTTGTCCTACTACTCTAGGGGATTTCAAAAAGTATGTTCAATATTATTATGTCATGTCGAATACCTTTTGTTCAATGCTACATTGCACATATAAGTGAGACAGTTAATGAAACTGTTTTTGCAGGTACTCGACTAGCCTCTGTAAACAGCGGGTGGAACGTTATACCCATTGTTCACTTCCTCGACGACAGAAATCAGCTCAGTCACGGAGCCATTCCAGAACTGCTGTATGAACCCCCTCGTCTTTGGAAAAGCTCTTTCCCACAGATGAATTATCAGTTAGCCGAAAATCTCATGCCGGAAGATCTAGATTGCCCAATCAGTGTCACACAGGTCTGTGTGGCCATTTCACTATGACTGGATTCAGCGTTGCATTTAGTTCCTATAATGCCAAAATTTCACTGTGAATCTGTGTGCGATGTTGAAGAACGTTTCCAGTTGCTGCGTCATTGCACTCCCACACCATTATGTATGTGTTATCAGTACTGCTGTAGATGTGTGTCTGTAGGAAACCAGAAACATGTACTTCCTTTTGATAATGCTCCTGTCTTGTTGCACAATGGTCTTCGCGTGAGTCGACATGTGTCACTCTCTGCAGTCGCTATGCATATGATGTCTACTCAACATACTGGGCATACAAGGAGCATATAATATTGGTCTCCAACAGCTATTACGACGAGAGATGAGGGGTACAGGTAGTAAGGTGATGATACGCTTGATAGTGCTTCTTGGGTACTGTAGCATGCCTTTCGGAGGTGTGCTATCCCAGTACTGGACAGAACAACACGTAATAATACAACATAATAACAGTAACGGCTACAATAACGCATCGCTAGCAAATCAACTATGCATGCAGGAGCACAGTTTAGCTCACCCACATGATGTCACCTATAATGCCACGTGGGTATGTCACTGTCGCCCTCCAAATCTGACAGTCAATAACAGGGAAAAAATCAAATAATCGATAACATCCTAGTTATTAAGGTAATGGGTCAGACATTTTCATGAGAATAATTGCAACTATTACGGGAATTTACGTAATGCTAATCAGAACCAAGGAACACCGAATAATACTCACCTTCCGAACAATCTGATGTGCAATGGGCCTCCTGGTACTAGCAGAGGGAAATTACGTACTTATTCGGAATCATCCGACATCACCATTGGAGACGGAATCAATTACAGCAAGATGGTATACTCAGTGAGGAAACAAAGCAGTAGGCTTCACCAGAAATGTAGATCCCTAGACAATGTGTCTAACAGTCTATTTTAAATACGAGAGTACGCCATCTTAGGCACTTTATAACACTTAAAACACTTGATAATAGCACTTTGAAGCCGAAATCATGATCGTGTAAGTGTAAATGCAACACTGCAAATAAACAACAGTCTAATGGTGGCACTGACTTTAAAGAGATACAGAAAGGGTGTTGTTGTATATCGGACCGTTTATAATTTGCTACAGTTCTGCAACGGGCAGCGTACTGACTAAGTTCCCTTTAGTTGGGAAGAAATGAAGGACTCAAGTATCAGTTACCTCCAGAAATGGTGGGGCATAGCGACCTGATGGCACTAGCAAAGTGGTCGTCTGTGGACATGGGCCTCGCTAAGCACAGAATGGTAGCTCAACAGCTCGCTAGCGCAAACACAGCATTCATGTACTGTACAGCAAATAAAAGTGCCGTACCCACGAGTATGGACGACCTTCCACATCGCCTTTCAGCAAGTAGTCTCTACGCTGAAGAACTGGGCGTCAATGATCTAATGGAAACGCTTCCTTCTTTCAATAGACGGGCAATACACCGTGCTGTGTGTTTGCCGGTAGATGAATATGAAAACTGCCAGAGCAACAAAGAGTACCGTGTGGCATCGATCAGTTGGTGCAGTAGCTTCTGTGATCTTTCTGATGTCGATGGAACGAAATGTTTGTGACAAGGAAATGAAAAGTGTAAACACCGGAGTGCACTCGGGAGAAAAACTATGTTTACCTTGAAATAAACATCGCTGTACAATTGAGACGACTGTTTGTGAGTTACGGGACGGACTGAAATCCTTCTCAGTATATCAACGAGATGTGTTTATGTAATTTAACAAGCGCACTGCGTCCGTAGAAGCTCATGCTGTGATTTTTATTTGGTAAAGGTGTGTGTTTACCGTCTGGTATTTCGTTTATTAGTTTGCGAATTGAAGGTACCTGTGTCCTTAGATATATATGCAAGTAATTTAGTAGAGATAGGAACTAAGCTTCATGTGCGTATTATTAAAGAATTTTTTCCATTCCAGAAAGTAATTTCTCTGCGTGTTTGACTGTATAGTTACGCATATCATGAAACTTGTTTCTACGATAGAACGAGTAGCTCGTCGAAGATTGAGATGAAGCAGAGGATACTTGGACACTGATCTAGGAAAGAAGCTACATATATCTCCAAGATGGACGGTCTGTTTGATGGTGCTGCATCGCTGGCATTTTGATCGTTTTTGTATCTAGACTAGTCGAATGCCATGGCGAAAATAATAAAACGCTGAGCCCCATCCCACCACAAAAGGAAAACTTAAAGAGAAAGAAAAATTCTTTATTGGATTTTTAAACGAAACAAAAAAGGGAAGAAAAAGTGTAATAAGAATTGTATTTGGACCTTCCTATGCGAATCTCTTGCGGAACAATTATGTTGGTTTTATACACACACACACACACACACGCACACACACACACACACACACACACACACACACACACACATATATATATATATATATATATATATATATATATATATATATATATATATATATATACATACACAGACACACAGAGGCAAATAGAGTGAGAGAGTGATGTATGTATGTGTGTGTGTGTGTGCTGAAAGCAGCGAAAGGTTTTGAGTAGTTTGTATTTTGGGCATTGTCGAAAGCAGCCTACTCCTTCTTATGTCACTGATACCTGTGTTATTTGCTAGTGATGACTTCCGATGAACATCGTACTCACTGACAAGCGCAGTGAGTGCAGTGGCTTAGAACTGGTAGCCAGCGACTTGGTGTACATGAATACTTCCGGGTTAAACACACAGTGTGATTAAATTTGACGTCATCTCTACATGTGGACTATTCTCCCTTACCGGAGGACAACATTCTGTTTCAGTGTAAACCAGTACCATGGCACAACACGGAAACGGGGAAGTAGAGCATCCCCACTACGTGCTGCACAGTTTTTGAATAATTTTTACTCTTGATAAGAGTTTTGCGCCACTTATAGTTTGGTGCGATATAAATCAAGGGTTTTCAACCTTTCCCAACACTGCGCCGTTTTCCTGCCTTAGAATTATTGTGGCCAGCACTGCTACGCCCATTATCTATCATTCCCACCACACGTCTTCCTTCTTACGTGCAAACAAAATTCACCTTGTATACAGCCCTCACATCTTGGACACAGACAAAAAAATTACACACTTCTTTATATTAAAATAAGTTAAATACGCTTATGGCAAAAAAGTACCTTTTATTGTTCTAATGAAATCTTTAGAAGTTTTCATAACCATAGTTTTCACAACATTGTAGTGAAATGAATCATGGACTATGGTAAAACTGGAAAAGAAGAGAATTAAAACATTTGAGACGTGGTACTATTTAAGGATATTGAAAATTAGGTGGAATGATAAGAAAATTAATGAAGAGAATGTCCGCAGCATCAATGAGAAGAGGAGCACGTGAGAAAAATTGACAAGATGAAGGATCGGAGTGGTAGGACATGTGTTAAGTCATCAAGAAATAACTTCCGTGGTAGTTGAAGCTGAAAATGGTAAAATCATAGGGAAATACATCCGACGGATAACTGAGAATGTAGATTGCAAGTTATACTCTGACATGATGAAGAGGGTGGCACAGGAGAAAAATTCGTGGATGTGCACGTCAAGCCAGTCAGAAGATGTGGGGCACCACAGTCCGCTCACAATTTTTTTTTTTTTTTTCCTCGTGATAACAAGCTTTGGTTCCCATGCACAGGATAGGTTCTGATACGTGGGTATTCTCATTTGTTTCATGAACACTGCGTGATTCGTGCTGGCCTAGCGATGTGATGAGGGGAATGTCTTCTGGCACCAGTGTAAGGAAAGATGGCCACTGCTAGTCTAGACTGGGAGGACTATGCGAAGTCAATGGCCGACATATGGGAATAGATGATTTCCAATCCAACTCAGCAAAATAAACACAATGAGTTCTAAAACAATGTGCTGTGAGACAAAGAATAATATATTTTGTGAGGGGTCTATTTGTGAAGTGAAAGGAAAGGAACTGTTTTGAAAAGCATACATAGAGCATTAGCTGATTTACACTGTAGAAGGAATGTTACCAATTAAAAATATTTTTTGTATTTCCCTCTCTCTCATATAATGTTATGAAATACGTTATATAATGATAGTTATTAATTGTTTATTTAATACATTGTTTTTAAATCGAATGTACTCCTGCTTTGTAATGTTTTTAATGTTACTAGAGTTACAGCAGAGGAAGTTGGGTAGGAATACGGTTCTGTAATTTACCTTCTGTAATGAACATTTCAAGCATCCGATAAAACAGATAGGCACCAGTCAGAAAAAAGACATTAACCAGGTGAGATGTTATTACGTCGTGATAGTGCTCAGCTTTGCCATCTTTTAGAAGTGGCTTACATCACCTTTGTTAACAAATGGATAAAGCAAGCAACACTTTTCCCCACTACGCATTTACAGTAGGAGAACTTTTTACCTTCGGTAAACCATTTCGCTGACAGTGTATATTTTCCTGTTACTGAGCAAAGCCACACACGAAAAAGTAAATCAAGCAAAGATTCACTTTTTATCTCACCTTTTACTTACTTGACACTCTGGCCTATAGCGAGCAGCAAATGTGAAATGTCAAACTAGCGTCTAGGAATATTATTATGTGCAAACGCGAATGGGCCCTGGCTACATACACGAGGACACGGGCATCTGAAGGGAATTTTTTTTACATTAAGGGTTCATTCTGAATGTGAAACCATTGGACTGCCCAGACATCAGACTGTCATGAGAAGCTGTAGCTTCGGTGTCGGAAACAAGTTTGAAAAAGAGGAGAGAGAGATGATTCACTTTACTTCTAGCTGAAAGCTGGAGCGAAAGCACATGATCTTGGACCAGCGCTACAGCAATGGCCAGCAGCTAACACGTAACTTCTCTTCCACGCTCCCTATTGGCTATTCAACAACAATGCGTAGTATCTCGTATGTCAGCTCATTTTGCACGAAGAAACAACTTCTGCTGAAGCAGAGTTCCTACCTGGTATCTAGGCAAAACGAGCTGTACTTAAACGTGACAGATGGAAATTTTGATGAGAAAAAAATTAAAAATAACAACAACAATTGTCAAAATCCCCAGACTGGCTAGGCAACCAACACAACTAAATGTTATTCATCCAGTCAAAACCTGGGATCGCCATATTAGAATACTATGATATTTGTAGGTACTCTAACGACACTCATAAACGCTGACTCCTAACTCCTAAAAAAAAAAAAAAATAAATAAAAAAAACTGATGTTTTATGTGATTATTGTTAATTATTAAAATGACCAAAAGGATATTTTAATTAAATGAATAGTTAAACTCTGTTAAATTGTGGATGCAATAATGAATGCTAAACTGGTGGTGCTCCTCCCCTTGGTGTGCACAGCAGACTCCAAAAAAGAACAGCTGCTGAGTTTGCAGCGGCTTGCTAAAGTTAAGATTTAAAATATTAAAAATGCATTTAAATCTATTTTCACATTTTATGTCTTCTTAAAGTCATTCTAGTCTCTTTTTGAAGGTACCTGTATTATTTTCTCAGTGATACTGGATTCACCTTCTAATACAACTGCTGTATAGTTATTTGGCACAGTGAGATTTGTATACCTGCTAGTACTCTGTGAATCTTATTCATGGTTTATTAACTAATTGCATCACTTTTTAATGTTTGTTCTGTCTTATAAGAACTGTCTTTTAATGTTTATGACCAGGTAACTGCCAAGTTTTACTTTTATTTGCGCAACGGCTTCCGTTGTCTTGATGTTAAAAGTGTGTCATGATCCGTTTTGTATGACTGAAAAAGATAATATGCTTTGTTTTACCTTAAGAATGCCTCCGAGACCTGATTGAGTCCGTCTCCCCTTGTGTGGTGACGTCTTGTGATAAAATGGTTAAATGAGGGAAGGCACCAAGAAATATTAGTTTTTAGGTGTAAATTAATACTTTTTCACTTGTCGGCACCAATAGTAATACATAAAACTAAAACCGATTACTTCACTCTGGTTAATCGTCTCTGACACATTGTCAAATATAATTTTTTAATTATTTTACTTGCAGTACTTATATCTTCCTTCCCCTTCAATATTCTTTTCCAAAAGTAAATTCTGTCATTGTTTTTGCGGACAGTTCCAAGTCATCCGTTGGCGACCCCTCCAATGATACCGTCGGATTTATGTTTTTGTGATTATTATTAAAACACCACACAAATTAACTGGTCCATACCCATAGACATTACTGAACGTATGAAGTTTGTGAAGCGATGACGAAGATTGTTGGCAAGCGACATGGTGCCTAACTGTACTCACGGCTCTTGATGTTCGAATGCTCTATAAAAATCTTCTTGGTATCGAATTTTCAACATATTAGAGCCATACCTTTACACCGAGAATACCAAATGATAGCAAGATCCAGATCTGACTCAAATCCTTGATAAAGCAGCTTCCAATTGCCACTTTTAGCACCGTCTAAGTGTACCATACTACGGCTAGCCATATACTGCGTGCCGTTTACACAAAGGAGTCGCTCAGTTCGATCGCCAAAACTACCAATTACATCGCACCATGCCACTTCCGTTCCGGAGGGAGTTCCCTACAGATTTTACATGCTACAAATACAAGGGCCCTAAGCATGAAGGAGCTTTCAATAAACATTTACTTTTTATGAACATGCACGCATTTTAATAATTGATCATATTAACATATCCCTTTTGTGTTTTTCATATATACATTACAAAACGCTAATTTTACTGTCACAGATCAAGGACTTTAAATAACAGAGAATACACACTTCATAATAACAGATAAATAGTTATGGTTCAAATGGCTCTAAGCACTATGGGACTTAACATCTGAGGTCAACAGTCCCCTAAACTTAGAACTACTTAAACCTAACTAACCTAAGGACATCACACACATCCATGCCCGAGGCAGGATTCGAAACTGTGACGTAGCAATCGCGCGGTTCCAGACTGAAGCGCCTAGAACCGCTCGGCCACATAGGCCGGGAACACAGTTACATAATATAAACCGACTTCCGATCGTTATAAGTGTTACAATGTCACTGGGGTATTTACATCACACGCCTTAACCAAGTGGTAACAGCTTTCGTCCTGACAACACAAAACGTAGCCGCAACAGTTTCGGAACAGTAGACGACAGTTGGCGGGTGACAATGAGCGGTATAGTACTCTGGGCCAGTTTCCCGTGCGCCACCATGTAATATCGTACCAACAATAAGGAAGTCAAATTTGCGAAAATTTTTATCCGGTTATAAATGCTCCCTACAACTTGCAGAGACCCCTATTCGTTATACTAACCTCTGTCACTCCCTTTCGTTCCACCACCTCTTCCAGAAGTGAAATTTCCCCATAGTCTGCGGTACCACACAAGCTGGGAATCATTGTTTAGATATTGTTCTGGATCTTTACTCCGCTATATAACCGCATTTTCATGTCCACGACAGACGGAGAAACGCCTGACACGGCCGGTAACACAGTTACATAATATAAACCGACTTCTGATTGATATAAGTGTTACAATGTCACTGCGGTATTTACATCACACGCCTTAACCAAGCGGTAACAGCTTTCGTCCTGACAACACAAAACGTAGTCGCAACAGTTTCGGAACAGTAGACGACAGTTGGCGGGTGACAATGAGCGGTACAGTACTCTGGGCCAGTTTTCCGTGCGCCACCATGTAATATCGTACCAACAATAAGGAAGTCAAATTTGCGAAAATTTTTATCCGGTTATAAATGCTCCCTACAACTTGCAGAGACCCCTATTCGTTATACTAACCTCTGTCACTCCCTTTCGTTCCACCACCTCTTCCAGAAGTGAAATTTCCCCATAGTCTGCGGTACCACACAAGCTGGGAATCATTGTTTAGAAATTGTTCTGGATTTTTACTCCGCTATATAACCGCATTTTCATGTCCACGACAGACGGAGAAACGCCTGACACGGTGGTGTTCAAACTATCCCAGATTTTCCGGGAATATCGGCGCCAGATTCTCGCAATTACGAGCTGGAAGAGACGGGGAAGCGCTTTTCTGTAGGAGCGCCGGCGTCGGCCCGGGAGAGGCGACCCGCTCCGGTGACAACGGGCGCGGGAGGCGGAACTGCGCGCCGAGTCGGCCGCTTGTTATCTTTCACGCGCCGGCGGCTGCATAAAGAGTGCCGCAGCGCTGAAAGCCCGCGTCCCCCCAGACAGCTCCCTTTCAGCGGCGGATCCACTGGCCCCGGAAGTAAGTGGGCGGCCCAGCCGTAAAGCCGTGTACACCGAATTCCAGACACCCAAAAATAATACAGCCCTCTCTCCTCCGCCCGGCGGCCGCAGCTGAATAGGCCCGTAGCGCTTTGCCAAGTGGCACCTTTTATTGCGTGTTTATGTCGCTACACAATTCAACACGAAGACAGAAGCAGAGTGTTTGTAAGTGCCTCTCCTCCTTCTCCCGTATTTAAAAAAAAAAGGTGCAGGAACTCGTTTTGAACATTTTTGGATTATGATCCCATCTGTGTGGGGCCATTCGAGACACAGAACTGCAAATTTGTGAGAAAGAATTCTACTGGTCTTCTACTGTAGCAATATGGATCTAACATGGAATGATTCTGCAGAGAAATGTTCTGCAAGTGGGGAGGACACTACTCGCGTTGGCCGGCCGAGGTGGCCGAGCGGTTCTAGGCGCTACAGTCTGGAACCGCGCGACCGCTACGATTCAAAATGGCTCTGAGCACTATGGGACTCAACTGCTGTGGTCATAAGTCCCCTAGAACTTAGAACTACTTAAACCTAACTAACCTAAGGACAGCACACAACACCCAGCCATCACGAGGCAGAGAAAATCCCTGACCCCGCCGGGAATCGAACCCGGGAACCCGGGCGTGGGAAGCGAGAACGCTACCGCACGACCACGAGATGCGGGCGCGACCGCTACGGCTGCAGGTTCGAATCCTGCCTCGGGCATGGATGTGTGTGATGTCCTTAGGTTAATTAGGTTTAAGTGGTTCTAAGTTCTGGAGGACTGATGACCTCAGAAGTTAAGTCCCATAGTGCTCAGATCCATTTTGAACTACTCGCGTTGCAGACTTTGCTGGAGATTTTCCCAAAACACTTACAGTCTTAAACTCATTCACAAACAGACCTGTGCACACTTCACGCGAATTGTGCCTCGCAAAGCACTCGGCGATGAAGATACGCTGTTTTATTTTTGATTTTATCCATACTGGATGAGAGGTCGTGGTTGTGAATGTTAATGTTAAAAAACATATCGGCTCAACCACTTGTTTATAGTGTAAAACACTAAGATTGACGCGTTTCGGAAGTCAAGCTCCCATCATCAGAATAATAAAAAGTAAAAGAACCTGTTAAAACTCGCTAAAATGGAACATGCACCAGGCAAAATAAAATTGATAATAAAATTAATACATCGTGGCTACTTCCCTTGTTGCAGCCGTGTCTTCCAAGGTGCATCTCCATATAGTCGTCAAAATATAAAAAACTCTAAAATGGTGTCGCCTATGGTGTTCAACATCTAACCACATCTTAGTGTTTTACACTATAAACAAGTGGTTGAGCCGATATATTTTTTAACATTGACGCTGTTTTATCGTAAGCACCCTTTCGTGTTCCATGCAGCTGGTCAGCAAACATACGTGATCCACTCACTCACTAAAATACGTGATGCACTCGGGACAGAGTGTGATAGAGATAGTCACGTGCGTATTTGTGACAGCAGTACATCACTACATCGAAATCACGGTTTCCAGCATTGTCTGTGATAAAACCTGTTCTGGCGCAACTACCGTATTTTGCGGACTGTAAAACGCTACGAACTACAAGAAGCATCTTAATTTCTAAGTAATTTTAAAAAAATACCATTTTTATTGTTAAAATGCAAAGACAGACTAGAAAAAGAATTCTTAGTTTATAAAACTGAACTGACCTTTAAAGTCCCTGAAAATCGTCATCTAAACTTTCTTCTTCTTCCTCTTCGTCTTCATCATTCTCCTCTTCATGCACAAGATAATCTTCACTGCCATCGAAAGCGTTACTTATGCCGCACTTCTTGAAATATTTTAACAATAATGTCTTCTCTCACTCAAGAGCACGACTGTTTTATCTACGGACGCACCTGTTTGATTGTAGCTCGTTTTGAAGCCCCCTTCGACGCGAACTCATGTTGCGTGTCATACATCATCCATTTGTTCCATTTCTCTCTCGTATAAACGTAAATGGTTTAAGAAGTTCCAATTGTGAAGTCAGATCTCCGGGAATAACAGCAAGCTCTGTATTTCCCTGTCTCAGTTTCACTTTCACAGAATTTTTCGAATGACTGACTTCGCACAAGAAGAGAACTGTTCTTCAATGAAGCGCCTTTCCTTCTCTCCCACACTTTATTACTCCACAATTTCATACCAGCGTCGTCCATACGACCCTTCCCATGTACGTGAACAGCTGCGCCGTGTAGCCGTGAGGTCAGGGGCACCTTACCACGGTTCGCCCGGCTCCCCCCTTCGTAGGTTCGAGTCCTCCCTCGGGCATGGGTGTGTGTGTTGTCTTTATCGTAAGTTAGTTTAAGTTAGATTAAGTAGTGAGAAAGCTTAGGGACCGATGACCTCAGCAGTTTGGTCCCATATTCCTCACCATAAATTTCCAAATGTATTTGAATAGCAACACCTGGCATATTTCAGAAGGTATTAGCGTTGTTTTGCACTTGAAAATGATCATTGATTTAAGTTTAATACCTTCAGCACAACATGGAACGATAACAGTGTAGCGCGTTTTTCGTGTCCACTTGTTTTCATAGTTATAGTTTTAGCATCTTTCGTGTCAACTGTACTATAACTCAGCACATCAAATGTCAGAGAAATTTCTTCTATATGCGCTATTTAGCTAGTTCCATTCTGGTTTTCTTCCGATGTTGAACAAAAAAAGTGATGAACAGATAATATTTTCTTTTCATACTCTTGAGCCATTTTCTAAGATAAGAGGATTGAAACTTTAATAGTGGCAACTATTTATTTACAGCCCGTACATAAGAGATACGTGTTCCAAAGTTGAACTGATCTTCAGAATAGTCACCAGCTTTGTATATAACCCGTTGTTAGCGATGTGT
This sequence comes from Schistocerca cancellata, assembly GCF_023864275.1. Lineage (NCBI taxonomy): Eukaryota > Metazoa > Arthropoda > Insecta > Orthoptera > Acrididae > Schistocerca > Schistocerca cancellata. The sequence goes on along the minus strand of NC_064631.1, from coordinate 97,062,164 downwards.
AAGTCGTAGGATACTCTTAGCACAGCGAGTAGTGTTGACAGATCAAGCAGCGCGATATATTGCCCGATGAATTTGTAGCAATTCTGGAGCGATTGCCGTGAAGTGTTTCCTTCAGTTTAGAAATCTAGTCGAACTCACGAGTGCTTAAGTCAGGGGAGTACAGTAGGTGGTATAGGACTTAGCAGCCCCATTAGTCAAACAAATCAGTAACAGCTTGCACTGCACGTGCTTGAGCATTGTCCTGCAAAATGATGGTCAGGTCTCCAGAAAGTTATATGCTGTTCATTTTTGGTACACAACCTACGACCAGCTTAGATACATAAGACCATCATTTTGCGGGACAATGCTCAAGGACGTATAATGCAATCTGTTTTTGAATTGTTAGACTGATGGGGTTGCTAAGTGGTATACCACCTACAGACCTCGTAAGTTCAACTTGATTTCTAAACTGAAGGAAACACTTCACGGCGTTGGCGTCAAAACTGCTACCAGTTCGTCGGGCAATAGACCGCGCCTCACGAACTGCTAAGGGAATCCTACGGCTTCCACATCGCTGGCAACGGGTTATACGCAATGCTGGTGATTACTTTGAAGGTCAGTAAAACTTTGAAATACGTATCTATTTTGTACGAGTTGTAAGTAAGTAGTTGCCACTATTAAAGTTCCAACCGTCGTATTTTGGTTTTGGTTCGCATGCTGAGTCAATGACCCTTCATGAACCTGTAGCACCAATTAACTCCACTGCTAAAGTCTTTTAATTTCCATTGTAGCACTAGCTTACGAGCGTGTATTTGAATCATTTTTGTATTAAATACTATGCCATTTTCGCGGTTTCCTTCAATCTATTTCAGTAAGTCAACTTTTAGTTTTGACAGTTTTGCATTCAGTCTGCTATTTGCACATTTAGTTCTCCTCATTTCTTTCAGTTGTTTGTTACTAGGCCGCCAGTAGCCAATTGGTTTTTTTCTGTTGGTGGAGAGCTGAAATGCCGCTTAGCTGCTCTGTTTCCTTGTTCTTCTACACGTGCTATTACTTACGATTTATGGCCTATATCATATGAATACCTTTTATTTTCTACCATTAAGAAACTAGCTGCCGCGCGGGATCAGCCGAGCGGTTTAAGGCGCTGCAGTCATGGACTGTGAGGCTGGTCCCGACGGAGGTTCGAGTCCTCCCTCGGGCATGGGTGTGTGTGTTTGTCCTTAGGATAATTTAGGTTAAGTAGTGTCTAAGCTTAGGGACTGATGACCTTAGCAATTAAGTCCCTTATAATTTCACACACATTTCACAAACTAGCTACGAACAAAAATATTGTACAGTAACCGACAACAGAAATCAGATTCAATTCAATTTCATTGGCATCGTAGACTTCAGTGACGTATCGTAGGCTCAACAGTGTTCTGGGTATGTGATGGCGAGACGGGATGGAGACAGTGTTAGCAAGCTTGTGAATCCCTGCATCGTGCACTGCTGCTGCCAGTTGAGTCCACTGTTGCCAGATAGAGATAGGTTTTCCGCGGCATCGAAAATATAGCCATATTTAAGACTGGCGGGAATTTTAAATCAACAACGGACATTTCAGTATTAATTTCGAATATAACACGAACCTGAATTTCGGAGGCAATTTTTTGAAGAAAAGTTGCATCTTATCATCCGTAAAATACGGTATTTTAACTGGCATGGCTGAATAAAATAAAAGCACCGTCAGGTTGAATGTTAGAGCCTTATGGAAGCAGGTCACACCGGAGCTGGCCAGACGCAAATACATCACGGACCAACTTCTGAAACGGCAAGTGCTGTCATCAAGGAGTCGGTCGTTCATCGCATAGCGCGGACCAACAGAGGGACACTCGACGCATGGGACAGGGAGAGCCGTTGTGGCGCTAATGACGTGATTGCTTTACGTCCACTCCGTGATATTGGAACAGATGCCCTGGCAAAACAGAGGCTACTCCTTTCTAGACGGGAATATACTGACTGAAAGCCACCTGCTCCAAGGGGCAACCATTGCCAGTTTACGAGTCTGCGTGGATCAATTAGCCACCACCTCTGGACTCCGCTGCTGCTAGCTGTGGCCCTGCTGTTAACACTGAGTCTGATGCTGATGACATAGCGCCCCCCGTCGGTGGGGCGGAAAGGAGACGGATATGAAAGAACTTTCGTAAGATAAAAAATGATAACTGTAAGGCATTTCATACGGACCTGAAACTAATCAACAAACAAAATAGGGAAGTTCCATCAAATAAAATTAATGTGCGAATCAGCAGGCCAAATCTTACGATGAATTAAGAAAGCAAATTAAAACTGAAATGGTCGAAATGAACTCTAAATTGATGGATTGGAGAAAATATGATAAAGTCTTGGATACTGAAAATGGCGAATTACATACTGAGTAGGAAGCGTTAGGAGAGGATATTCGTGATGCATATAAAGTACATGAGTATGCAATGAAATAGGAATGGATGAGCGTAAGGGTTATTAAGTAATACAGACTTAGGTGTCGTAAATGAAAACATAAGAACAAAGTTGTTTAAAAGGCAAACAGGAGTTAAATAGGTGGTAAAAGTGTTGAAAAAAGATAAACAGATTGACATTAATGCAGAAGTAATGAAAAACGAATTCAACTGTTGTACAGAGGGAGGTAGTACGGAATAATGACAAATTCAGGAAACGTGGATAAGGATTGTATAAACAAATCGACTTGTAAGAAAGATAATACTGTTTGTAACGTCGTAAACCAGAACAATGATTTTAAAACCCGCAACATAAAGCGTAGCTTTATTTCGTGGAATAATAATATTAGTGATGTAGTTTATAGTGAGATAGGTCAAGTAACAGGTTATGATGAAAATAGAGCACTACTAAAATAATTGGGAAAGTATCAGAGAATACTTTCTGAAATTTGTGTTATTTGGAAAGACAATGCTTTCTGGTTTGAGGTTCAAGAGCATAATCCTTTCAAACGACGGTTTCTGATTTTGTCATAGTAACATGAAAAGCTGTTGATAATAGCAATAGGTAGTTGTTCAGATGGCTTAAAGTGTACCTATTAATTTAGTGTTTACTGTTAAGTTTCTCAACGTATTGCTATTATTAAGTGGCACTGATTACCGATTGTGTATGTATTTCACGTTTGAAGTAGGAGGAATAATTCGTAGAATGAGTGCACAGAGAATGGACTGTTAAAATGAGTTGGGTGCGTAACAACGTATGCCGGACATTTGCCACGCCGGACATTTGTCACACTTGCCCCTACGCCAGGTAGCTTGACTAGCGATCCCTCAGGTAAGGAACGCCCTTTCCCGTACTACCTCTGTCCGCTTTCAAACCGCCGTCTCCACAACTTACTCGACACAACCAGTACGTAAGGGACCTTCTTCTTCGGCATCTTGGCCAAATACAGAGCTTCTTTTCCGAAACTGAAATATTTATGACTTTTGGGAAACGAAAGCAATACCGACGATTATGTCAGTATGTAATTAGTTCCGCCAAGTATAAATATAGATTGTCTATACGGTAGCTTCCTTTCACGCTTACTGATTGCGATAGAAACAGTTCATCGGCATGGGAGCAACAAGAAAGGAACGATGAAACGAGAATGCAAATGTACGCTAATCATTTCTTTTTGATCACTGCATTTGTGCCTACTTTAATTACAACTGAATATCCAAAAGACAATAGGGAAAGAATAAATGGGTTTGTGAATGTTTGAAAAGAAGAACGACATACTCCATATTAATTTACTCTCTAAAAACATTAGTTAATAAAGTGTAGCGGGAAAATGTTCAAAACATAACTGAAAACACGTTCACTAAATAGAGATAAGAACATTTACGATTGACGTGTCATCTAAAGTCGACTTACAATTTTAAAATGTTAGAAATAAGTAAATGAAGTAATACAGAATGCTACGCTTGTAACGTACGTTGTTGTTCTACATTGTTTAGCTCTGGTATTTACAGGGTCACAGAGAAAGCATCTTAGGTTCTGGAGGGAAAAGCCGTAATTGTAATTATCTGCACTACAATAGAAACAAGAAGGACAACTTAAGGAAAAACAATGTAAGCTCACAATCGACTTTGAAGCAGATAGTTCCTGTGACTTAGAATGGGCAGAGGTTATATTCGACAACCGGAATAAATTAATAACTGGCTCCTTTTACCGACCCCCTGTCTCAGATGAAACAGTTGCTGAACAGTTCAAAGAAAAGAAAACTTGAGTCTCATCACAATTAGGTACCCTACTCATATAATTATAGTTGGCTGTTACTTCAATCTACCTTCCGCATGTTGACAAAAATACATTTTCATACCCTATTGTAAATAGAAAACAACTTCTGTAATTGTTCTAAATCCTTTTTTAATTACTTTTTACAATTAGTTGACGAGGCCATTCAGATTGTAAGTGGTTACGAAAACACACTTGTCCTCTTAGCCACAAATAATCCTGAGCATCACGACGGATACAGGGATTAGTGAACACACAGTCGTAGCGAGGCTCAATTCCGTAACAAGGAAATTCAACTAAACGCGAAATATATGTATATATAAAAGCAGCTAAAAATTTGGGTGACGTCTTTCTAAGAGATAGTCTCCAATCCTTCCAAACTATGTAAATGAAGACCATACGTGGCTTAAGTTCAAAGAAATAGTATCAACAACACTCGAGATATTCATACCAAATAAAGTAATAAGAGACGGAACTTATCCCCCATGGTGCGCAAAACACGACAGAAAGCTCTTGCAGGAGCACCGGAAAAGACATGTATAATTTAGAAAAACACAAAATCTCCAAGATTGGTGAAGTTTTACTGAGGCTCGAAATTTGGTGCGGATTTCAATGCGAGATGGATTTAATAGTTTCCACAAGGAAACTCGCTCTAAAAATGTGGCGGAAAATCCAAAGAGATACTGGTCCCATGTTAAGTAAATCAGCGGAAAGGCTCAGTAAGTACCTTTACTGCGCGACAGCGACGGTAATGTTACTGATGACAGTGCCACTAAAGTGGAGATAGTAAATGCATGTTCCGAAATATCCCCAACAAAGAAGACGAAGTAAGTATTCCAGAATTCGAAATGAGAAGAGCTGTAGACATAATTTAGAAACAGGTATCCCTGGTGTTGCAAAGCAACTGAAATTACACTGTCAGTGACAGAGGAAAGGATCAAATATCTTTTCAAAAAGTCTCTAATGTATAAGAAAAGTAGGTCTAATACATTTGTTTCTGATGTTCTTTAGTAACAATTAATTTTCAGTAGTAAGCTCCTTGCTTTTACTGACCTGTTAAAAGATAATCAACAATTTAGTAAGAAATTTTAATTTTTAAAGATCTAAATGTACTTAAGTAGATTTACATCTACTATAAATGTTTGCAGCTAAACTTAAATAAAAAATATTTGAGGTGCCAAAATTGTCAACCTTAGCATCAGATCAGTTTTGGGATGTCAATTTTAGGTGCAATTCAAAGGTTCAGTTCCCATTTACTTTTACGAAAGCGTTTACTATAAGTTTAACAAACCATGATATTTTAGGTGATTGTTGCGATTCTGAAGCTTCAGAAAATTATTTTAGAACTCTCAATTATTTAATAGTATGGCCATAATATTGGAAAGTAGAAAACATTAGCTTAACGTGACAACAATAGGAGTACTTTTGTGAGGCTTGAAACACTTTTTAATTTTTACATTAAAGGCTGATTCACATCACACTTTGCACAGGCTGTGTACAGTGAAAATGATAAATGACCATCTACCCTTCTGGCGTGTGTAAAATCAGGCTAAACACGCTGAAATAATGAACACTCTATTTACAATTACAACTTAATATTAACTCCGATAATGCTGCTTCAATGTTTTAATAGTTTTATCTCAATAACCTGCAAGGAGTCAGTGGTCTTCATAGTTTTTAATACATTATTTTTAACGTAGTTTAGTCCAGTTTCTGAATATGGGCAATGGCATTCAAGCAAGGCCTAATGTTGCCAGTCTCTTCATAATTCTTTACGATTCCCTCTATCCTGTCGTCCAGCTTCAAGTACTTCTTCTTCCTCTTCTTACCTTCAAGATTCATTTCCAATTTCATGTACATGCAGTTTGTGAGCTCTGCTTCCTTTTTCAAGCACTTCACCAAATAGTTGACTTTATGGTGAGGGTTTCCAATAATACTACTTATTTTGTTGTTTCACCCTTCAACAGCATTCGTCGTTCGATGACTTTTTTCCGTAACAGTCCCACAATTCCATTGCGATATCCTCATTCTCTAGCCAGTTATCCACAAAGTATTCGAAAAATTGAGAGAACCTTCCCTTATCAGGAGCTTCTGCACGAATCTCAATCCATCCACCGCTTACGTCCTCCGGTTTTACAACTGCCAGCGTTGCACACATGCTGACGTGAAGTCTTAAATCCTCGTTCTAGCGGTACTCCTCAGTTAGACACAGAGCTGGAATTCTTCTCCATAAACTCTTCTTCATATGGAAATAGAATCCATATATTTCAGTGGTGGGAAAAACTTGACGAATGGCCGATATCTCAGCTGCCTCAAAGTCCACCTTTACTTGTTTAGGACACCACTCAGGCAGTCTGCCTGTTTTATCAGACTAAACAGACCAACATTTGTGTCTTCCTTCTTATTAGGGAGCAGTGCAAATACAGTAGGAAGAATGTTTGTTTCTCTAATCGGGCCTCTTAAGTCTACGTGTATGGTGTAGATCTGTGCAAACTGTTTGCTGCATTTCTTAAATGTTCCATACATAAAAAAATGGGAACATGTTTTTAAACTTTCTTTTCCTTTGCTTCCACTAAAAATCATTATTCTCACCTCTAATCTATCGTCTTACAGAAGAAAACTACTGCCAACTCCCATTTTGAATAGACCTTCATGAAGATCAATTTCATTAGAGTTCTTAGGTTCTTGTTGGTTCCCCCACTCTTGACTCCATCGACGATGCATGTTTCTCTTCATAGATTCTGAACTAGGCATCACTGTAACAGAGTCATAAACTTTATTATGTAGATTTCCCATTTCATCCGCGTATATCTCCGATAACTGTGTAGTTTCTTCTCGAGACCTTCTCTTCGCTCTTTCCACTTGCTTTCTCACTTTCAGAGCTGCATCGTCAGGTGGTCCACAGAGATGTTCTAATACGTTCAACACTCCTCCGTTCCTCTAAAGCAGCTTTCCCTTGCAATGATCCGCTTTTCGGCGTAAGCACATCTATGTAACAACACCTTCTTTAGATTCCCTCTGTTTAAGCTACGGGTAACTTTTCTAATGAGCAGGCGGCCTGCCATTGTTCGTTGTAATAACTTCCATACTGATGGTCACGTTAGGAATTAGGCGGACGGGTGAGGAGGAGGAGGAGGAGGGGGGGGGGGGGAGACGAGGGACCGAACCCTTCGGAGCAGGTAAAACCGTGGCAAATGGCCGGCGTGGCAAATGTCCGGACACCCGTAACAACTGTTCTGAAGACATGGCTAATGTTGTTCAGGGTGACGAATCGCCTGCCATCCGACTGTTGAGGCAAGGTCGTTGCCACAGTGCTTGATAGAGCAGTGGCTGAATGACGCATCACTGTCTCTGGTGCGGCGTAGCGGGTCTTAAGAGGTCGCATAATATTTCCAAACTACCTTTACCCTGGTTGCTTGTAAGATGAAGGTGAATATTTTGTAATTAATAATTAAGTTATCGTGCTTAGACTATTACCCATTCACGTTATTTATAATTTTGTAAATTTATTTTCGCAGGAAGATTGTAATATTGTATGTGTCTAATGTTTCTATTATTTAATGTATGTGGCATGTATCAAAATTTGCGAGGGATATAAAGACAATAGCAGGACGAGACAAGCAACTGACAGTTCAGTATGCAGTCCTGCAGTAGGCCATAGAAAACAAGTACATGGGCACAATTTTGTTTTGATAACAAGATAAACAAATTTATTATTCAAAGGTGTGATTAAAATAATGTGTGTAGTGAGACAATTTTTCTATCTATTAGAAATTTGAAGGACCCAGATGTTTTATGCGAATAATTATACAGACGGTATTGTATACCGACAGTAGGGATGAGCACCTTAAGAATCAAAGGAACTCTGAACTATTGAAAAGACAAAACAGTAGGAAATCCGACGAAACAGTGCAGTTAAGGTCGCAATATGGCTGGAGCTCCTTCTTAGTCTTTTAAAAATTTTCTGTCTTTTTTTTTCAACCCAAATATTCTTAAAAACATTTATATTTGGGGATATGTGTTGTCTGTGCCACATCACTGCCCAAGTTTATAACATTTTTGCTGCATGTTTTAATGGACAGTATGGCAGTATTTTGCTACAGGAGGCTAGCGAGTAAGTAGGATCACAAGGCGGACTCATCGTACGACGCGCTGGATGGTCACATAGCGTGAGAACCACTGGGCGGGCAAGAGCGGTGTCGTACTGGAAAACAAGGAGACAGTGAACGTTCACCTGCAACGCTGGGCGCCAAGTAGCGAAACTTCTGTTATCTATATTTACTGTTTAAATATTAATACACTGCTCCTACAGCGTTGATGACATTGCTTATACTGAGAACTTGTTAATTATAATTTCAATATCATACAATTCCTCAGAAAATTACAATAACAAATTTTAATTATCGTCACATCGTCGTTATTTGTTGACGGAAAGATTGACCAATGACAAGTGGCCGTTGATAGGTCAGGTGTCAAACAGCTAAGGGAGCTCACTACTAGTCAACGATTGATTTTCGAGGAGGTAATACATTAATACATGTATGAAATCTGGTCTCATGTAAAGACGGAACAGTTTGTTGAAAAACTGCCTCAGGTGACATGTTATGTTGATCCAAGATGGCCTACGATCGGTTTTTGGGGTGGTAACACGCGAACTAGTGTGTGACGTGCAGTTCCGCCTAAAAACGTAATTAATTGGACGTCTCAGAAAACATGGTTATGCGTTCTCACGTTGTTTCTAAGATCGTGTGTAGCATTTTTGTGATTTTTACGGTTCTCGGGAACTAATGATTAACGCCGGGAATCCTGTTATGAGTTTTAACGATAAGCCGGCTCTAGAAATCGTTTCACAAATTCTTTGGCTGTTGAAATAAAACTAAATTAGTTGTCACCTTAACATAATACGATTATTATTATGCTTATCATTTAAACCTACCCACTTGTCATGTTCGTACCGATGACGAAAACTGTAGCTTCGGTTTATGTCAATCAAATTTTTGGCAAACGTGAGGCAGACTATCCGTACAACATTCACCCTGTAAGGCAACTGTACAGAAACTGATTGCAGATCATAATAGGCGACCAAAACGTAGCATTTATGTAAATAACTGTATCCACTGACGCCTAAGAAGTGCTACGTAAGTCCTCGCCGATTTAGGTTAGGTTATCTGGCACAATAAAGTACAAGCCTTCACGTCCGAGTAAATGGCCGAGAGGCTGAATAAATGTTACTGTTTACTGTTAAAATGCCGAAAGGATGCGTTCCTAGATTTTCAACCAATATATTGCTTCCTCCTAGCTATAACTTTAGAAAATACCACCAAGTTAAAGTCAGAGATATTCGAGGTTGCACTGAGGCTTCTTCAGCAAATCGTTCGTGACTGAACAGGAAAGGGGAGAAGTGACGGAGATACAGTATGTACCCTGTGTCTCACGCCGTCAGTTGACTTGCACAGTATGGATGTTCCTGTACATGTAAACGTAAATGTAGAGTAAGAGAAACCATCGTGCTGAAACAACGACTTCAAGCACTCACCAAAATTTGAGCCTGGAGCAACGGAAGAACATGGTAAAACACCACGTTCTGGAACAGACACAGCAGGTCTAGATTAAGGTCAGCCTAGGTTTGGCCTTTTCTCAGTCGTTCTCGAAAGTTCGCATACAGCGGGATATTTTGTTTAGCATTGCGTTGCGGCATTTTTCAGCCGGCAGACTCGTCGTGTCAGCGATGTCTGCCCTTTACTGTTTGGAAGTTAACTGGTCCAGTGACTGTTTCCACAAAAAGAGTCAGTCAAATCGATCTGCCATCACAGGTCTTAAGATGAATGGAAATAAGGGCCACCGTGGTACAACATTCGAGTTAGAAAACTGCTGCGGAAGCAAAGGGAACTTCACAGCAAACATAAACACAGCCAAAGCCTTGCAGACAAACAAAAATTAGGCGAAGTGAAATGTAGTGTGAGGAGGGCTATGCGAGAGGAGTTCAATGAATTCGAAAGTAAAGTTCTATGTACTGATGACTTGGCAGAAAATCCTAAGAAATTTTGGTCTTATGTCAAAGTGGTAAGTGGATCAAAACAAAATGTCTAGACACTCTGTGACCAAAATAGTACTGAAACAGAGGATGACAGACTAAAGGCCGAAACACTAAATGTCTTTTTCCAAAGCTGATTCACAGAGGAAGACTGCACTGTAGTTCCTTCTCTAGATTGTCGCACAGAGGACAAAATGGTAGATATCGAAATAGATGATAGAGGGATAGAAAAACAATTAAAACCGCTCAAAAGAGAAAAGGCCGCAAGACCTGATGGGGTACGAGTTCGATTTTACACAGAGTATGCGAAGGAACTTGTCCCCCTTCTTGCAGCGGTGTACCGTAGGTCTCTAGAAAAGCGTAGCGTTCCAAAGATTGGAAAGGGGCACAGGTCATCCCCGTTTTCAAGAAGGGACGTCGAACAGATGTGCAGAACTATAGACCTATATCTCTAACGTCGATCAGTTGTATAATTTTGGAACACGTATTATGTTCGAGTATAATGACTTTTCTGGAGACTAGAAATCTACTCTGTAGGAATCAGTATGGATTCCGAAAAAGACAATCTTGTGAAATCCAGCTCGCGCTATTCGTCCACGTTACTCAGAGGGCCATAGACACGGATTCCCAGGTAAATGCCGTGTTGCTTCACTTCCGCAAGGCGTTCGATACAGTTCCCCACAGTCGTTTACTGCACAAAGTAAGAGCATGTGGACTATCAGACCAACTGTGTGATTGGATTGAAGAGTTCCTAGATAACAGAACTCAGCATGTCATTCTCAATGGAGAGAAGTCTTCCGCAGTAAGAGTGATTTCAGGTGTGCCACAGGTGAGTGTCGTAGGACCGTTGCTATTCACGATATACATAAAAGACCTTGTGGATAACATCGGAAGGTCACTGAGGCTTTTTGTGGATGATACAGTAGTATATTGAGAGGTTGTAACAATGCAAAATTGTACTGAAATGCAGGAGGATCTGCAACGAATTGACGCATAGGTGCAGGGAATGGCAATTGAATCTCAATGTAGACAAGTGTAATGTGCTGCGAATACATAGAAAGAAAGATCCTTTGTCATTTAGCTACATATAGCAGGTCAGCATTGGAAGCAGTTAATTCCATAAATTAACTAGGAGTAGGCATTAGGAGTGATTTAAAATGGAATGATCATATAAAGTTGATCGTCGGTAAAGCAGTTGCCATACTGAGATTCATTGGAAGAATCCTAAGGAAATGCAATTCGAAAACAAAGGAAGTAGGTTACAGTACACTTGTTCGCCCACTGCTTGAATATTGCTCACCAGTGTGTGATCCGTACCAGACGGGGTTGATAGAAGAGATAGAGAAGATCCAACGGAGAGCAGCGCGCTTCGTTATAGTACCATTTAGTAATCGCGAAAGCGTTACGGAGATGATAGATAAACTCCAGTGGAAGACTCTGCAGGAGAGACGCTCAGTAACTCGGTACAGGCTTTTGTTGAGGTTTCGAGAAAGTACCTTCACCGAGGGGTCAAGCAGTATATTGCTTCCTCCTACGTATATCTCGCGAAGAGACCATGAGAATAAAATCAGAGAGATTAGGGCCCACTCAGAGGCATACCGATAATCTTTCTTTCCACGAACAATACAAGACTGGAATAGAAGGGAGAACCGATAGAGGTACTCAAAGTACCCTCCGCCACCCACAGTCATGTGGCTTTCGGAGTATGGGTGTAGATGTAGATGAAGAACAGAAGAGACGGATGAAAATTCTAAATATCTATTATGCAGCCGCATAATCGACGCGTGTTACAGATCTGCTATGAAACGACATTGCAGTATGTTGCAGAAGGAAATTAAAGATTTAGTTGAGAACGGAAGAGCAAAAAGATAAAACGATCGACAGACGGAGTTCATTGTTCTATTCATCACGAGAACGTGAAGAAATTTGTGGTGTGGGTAGTCAATTTTCCGAAGTCGTATGCGTTATTTCACTGTCAGATGCAACGGTTTTTCATGGAACTGAACGAGAAGTGTTGGGACTTAATGTATTACTGCAGAAAGTTGATTAAGTCACGTGGCATGCCTAGATTTTTCTATTTAAAACCTGATATTATTGAATTTATGAAGAAGAAAGGGGGACAGGAAGGAAAATTAGAACATCCGCAATGGATTGCTGATATCTCATTTTAATTGGAATTGGCTGCATACTTCCCAATAAGAAATTGGAAGGTGGGAAACAATTTGTTTCTGATTTTAAGGGGGTGCATTTAAAAAGGAAACCACATTGTAGAAGACAGAAATTCTGACAAAAAAGACAGTCCAGTGCCCTAAAATCACTGTCGGTAAAGACAATATGAGGTTCAAATAATTCATTGCGCTCGAGCAGAGTCTCTGTGTGTGGGCAGATGGATTTGATTGATCTACAGCGTGATTCATTTTTAATGGTAAATCCTTTCACTTCAAAACTCTGCAGGTGGTCTTCATTGTTTACCGCAGGTAGAGATTCAGCGTGTCCATAATGCTAAAGTGATAAAATATTTCGATTAATATATGTATGTGAAAGACCTTTCTTCGATTATGAAACTAAGTAAGTTACGATTACGTGTCAACTTGAGTGCTAAAATTTGCGGAATTGTTTATGTCTGTTCGTAAACCGACAGCTTGTATCAGATAAAAGTTGTACTACATTATTAGCACTCCAAAATAGTTGAGTCATGCTGAAAATTTGTTTCGTTTGCGATGTATGTTATTTAGAAATACGAAATATGAAACAAAGTCGTATACAGTTTGAGTGCATTGCCATCTAAATGTGACGTGCCAGAAGTTCCCCTGTTTCCTCCGCTATCACCCCCTTCCCTGCCACCACCTGCCCCCTTCCCCCCCCCCCCCCCCCATGTCTTCGCACTCAGACTGCGTGGAGTGGCGGTAGAGTCATGTCACTCGAGCCAGAGAATGTCACACGAACCGAATTCGTGGCGCTCGTGGTCTAGATCGGTATCAACACACATACTCTGCAGATTCTGTGCAATTATAGCGGAAGGTACTACTTACCAATATTATCGATTCTCTGTCCCGTCCCATTCACATGTCAAGAGAGAGACATATGTCTCATTCTATTATCTAAATTATCTCGTCTTGTTCTCAAGGTGCCGAGATGAGATATAAAATGGATGCAATATAGTTATTTCGGACTTCTTAGAACACTGGAATCTTCATCCACTACCGGTCGTCTAAAAACAGGATTGACATAAAACAACGCTGCCTTTCTTACATGGATTCCCATTCAAGTTTCCTCACCACAAACTCTACTGAAATGGCGCAGTATTATATCGCGTCTAGTAATTCGTTCGCTCTCTGCAGCCTTGCCACCTTTACTATGGCTTTGAACGTCTAAGAGGTGGCAAAATTGTTTTGGATTCCTGCTGGCGGTTTCATTTACAGATTGCCGCATTTTTCCAGAATCCTCGCAACAAATAAAACTTTTTTAATCTGGAATCTAATTACCCTAAAAGCAGAGAAACTCTGTGTGACAGCGCGGATTTGCTAACACCAGCGGTAGTGGTACGGAAAATCCTAAAATGATATCACGCAAGCCACTTAAAAGTTTGTATTGGAATCTTCTTTTTGTATCGTTTCTATATATCGCAAACTGTAATTCATTTAGCAAACTAGATCTCAGGTGATATTTGTAGTAGAGATATGACACAATCAGTATTGCGAAAGGTATAGAATGTATAATGTATTTTTTTTAGCGTACGACGTCTGATGCTTAAGATTATGGAACGCATCCTAACAAATGCTAAAAGAACCCTATAAAAAAGAAAACAAATACGAATATTTTCACTTTTACTTTTACAAAATATAGAATCTGCTGTGCCTGGGCATAGACGTTGCTTCTCAAAGAATAATTATTATGAGACAATACAGTACATTATAGACTGTTTCACATTAAAAACATGTTATTATATGAAACCTTATGAACTATGTTTTTCATTATTTGTGGTTATCCCGTGAGCACTAGTGAGGTTGCTGCAGCTCATAAATATGTCAACTCTAATGTACGGCAGCTGTACTTATACACACATCAAAAATGTTTGCATCACCCAGGTAACCAAAACTCCTGCACACAGACGATGATTGTGCATGGTATCAGGGACACAGTCCCTTTGAATGTTCAGAGATGTCACTAAACCCTTCCAAAGATGTAAACAACCATGCATGAGCAGCGCCTACTACATGGATGGGGTCCGACAGCCGATCAGTTCCAGTTATTCCACCAGGAAGGAGGTACACTGCTCGTGTTGTCTGTAGTTCAACCATGCCTAGACGGTCAATACCGCGGTTCGAACGCGTCCGCATTGTTACTTTGTGCCAGAAAGGGCTCTCAGCAAGGGAAGGGTCCAGGCGTCTCGGAGTGAACCAAACCGATGATGTTCAGACATGGAGGAGATACAGAGAGACAGAAACTGTCGACGACATACCTCGCTCAGGCCGCCCATGGGCTATACTGCAGTGGATGACCGCTACCTACGGATTATGGCTCGGAGGAACACTGAAAAACAACGCAACCATGTTGAATAATGCTTTTCGTGTAGCCACAGGACGTCGTGTTACAACTCAGACTGTGCACAACAGGGTGCATGATGAGCAAATTCCCTCCCGACGTCCATGGCGAGGTCTATCGTTGCAACCACGACACCATGCAGTGCGGAGCAGATAGTCCCAACAATATGCCGAATGGACCGCTCAGGACTAACATCACGTTCTGTTCACCGATGAGTGTCGCAGATGCTTTCAACTAGACAATCGTTGGTGGGGTGTTTAAAGGCAATCCGGTCAGGCAGAACGCATTAGACACACATTCCAGCGAGTGCAGCAAGGTGGAGGTTCCCTGGTGTTTTGGGGTGGCATTGTGTGGAGCCGACGTACGCCGCTGCTGGTCATGGAAGGCGCTGTAACGGCTGTATGATACGTGGATGCCATCCTCCGACCGTTAGTGCAACCATATCGGGAACATACTGGTGAGTCATTCGTCTTTATGGACGACAATTCGCGCCCCCATTGTGCACGTCTTGTGAATGACTTCCTTCAAGATAACGACATCGCTCGACACGAGTGACCAGCATGTTCTCCAGACATGAAATCTATCGACATGCCTGGGATGGATTGAAAAGGGCTGTTTATAGACAACGTGACCCAACAACCACTCTGAGGCTTCTAAGCCGAGTCGCCGTTAGGGAGTGGGACAATCTCGACCAACACTGCCCTGATGAACTTGTGGATAGTATTCCACGACGAATACATGCATCTATCAATGTAAGAGGACGTGCTACTGGGTATTAGAGGTACCGGTGTATAGAGCAATCTGGATCATCACTTCTGAAAGTCTCGATGTATGGTGGCACAATATGCAATGTGTGGTTTTCATGGTTTCATGGTTTATGTTGATATCTGTTCGAATTTTCTGTACAGGCTCCGGAACTCTCGGAACCGGGGTGATGCAAAACTTTTTTTAGGTTTTTAGTAAGAATGTTGAAAATGAAATAAAATAAAGTTCGAACCTTCTTATTAACCAATTAATTTGAAATGAAGGCGGCACCGTCATGAAAGAAGAGATAAAACGTTGCAGCTGTGAAAAGACGACGGAACGATTGTCCTCATAAGTGAAAGTGAAACTACTACGTAAGAGTTTTTTAAGAACATATAAGTAAGTTAACTAACATTTAATGAAATACGCGGATTTCAAAATTGACTCATGGATCAATTGTAATGATTCTTGTAGCATACGTATAATTTTCCGAGGTCAGTCTCACAGTTTTATCGTTACCTATACTGATAATACATTACAAATGCCGTGTGTTTGGGACATGGATGATAATTTAAGCTGAGAGCTGTGTTCTTAGGTATTTTAAATTAAATTTTGATTACACATGGGTCGTGTCACGGAAGAGAGGAGCTTCGACACTTTAAGTACTTATTCCCGTATCTTTCGTTAGTGATTATATGTGGCACTCAAGCATTAGTAAGTTCGTATAAACATGTATAAATACATTTCAGTATATGTGAACAATAAAGCAAGTGTAGAGGCTTGCATTGTATGGGGAAATTCGCATAGCATAAGTCAAATACTACTAGTAGTTTTTGTACCTCTCATGTTGAGTGTTTTAGTATGTCCATTGTACCATTCACTGTTGTTTAACTTTTAAACTGCATTTGATTATGACATAGCGTCGTCTGAAGCTGGAGATTGAGGAGAGATAAACTGATGGCTTGGAACAGAATCGAAATAGTTCTTTTCGAATGGGTTTCGTACCTCAGAAAGTTGGACCAGTGCTCTCTTATAAACTACCAAGGGAAAATAATGTATTTTCTTCAGAATGCGATGGTATGCACAAAGAATGCATTCCATAGTTTGATTTGGAGTAGGAGTTGTCCAATTGGAATACGAGACCTCAGCGTAAAGCATTATTGCGGGTACATTCACGGTTCCAAAATGCAGCTGCTTAACAGCTTGTGGATTGCCGACTTTGCGATTGGCAACATTGCCTGATTTGTAGCCTGACAGGGAGGCAGCATTTAGATCCCATGGACAGTGCTCCGTTGTTCTATGTACTGTTACTCCATATCGACGAAATCAAACACACCATTCTGCTGTTAACACGTTAAAGTTGACTGACAGACCAAGTAGCTACTCATGTTATCAACGTTGGCGTTTCCTCGGAAGCTTTGTCTAGCGTCAATAAGTAACTCAGTCGCCACCAAATCACAAATCTGGAGCACTGAAATTCCTTTTATGACATTTCTAGGAATTTGCTGCTCAGTACCGGTACAGTTCAGCGAAGCAATCAATGACACTCACCCTCAATCGTCTCTACACAGTACAGTGTTCCTTTTCGAGAAATATTTTCAGTGGAAAATACGCTTGGCGTACAGTGCCGCTTTCGATTACTGACACCGAATGAAACAGTCGTACTACCGTAAGCAGCAACTTATAATATCAGCAGCGATCCCGACATGTATCAGGGAAATACGTGTATAATGTAAATGTCTAGATCAGTTCACACACCAAAATACATAATAACTGAGAATCTCTCATGGGCCATGGTCAACTTGATTTCCGAAACGGTGCTGGCAAAAGCGATGCTCTTTCCTTCTCAAATAAACTGGTACAACGCTCCAAAGATGTGAACGTGTATATCTATCAATATTTCATGTATTACAAAAAGGCCATTATCTGTATCAAACATGAAAAACTATCAGACACTCTACGAGAAACTGGTACTGAGCGTATGTATCTACTCACAAACGCTAACCTATACCTGAATCGGATAGCAGATGTCAAAAGTGATCAGAGAGCTTCGGGAACGACCTCAATCACGAAACATATTTGTCAAGGCTTGGTATTACCTCCCCTTTTGTTCAATATATACTATAAGATAATTTTTAAGAAAACGTTGACAGAAAGTTTTGGAAGGACCACCATAAAATGGGGACTTTTAAAAAATGTCAGAGAAATGGGCACCTTATCGTACACATACAATCTGTCCTTCAGTAAGTAATAAAATAGACTATTTCAGCGCAGTGAATCATTCGGCTAGTCTGCTAACTCTTACATGGCCAAAATCATGGTAGTCTCTAAAAGGGAAATGCCAATAAATCTCACGATAAGAGGCAATATCACTGAACGAGTATCCTTCGTGTTATCCTGGCACCGTTAATTCCAATTTCTTTAATGTTGTGTATCCTCCATACCAAGATTCTTTGGTTTGGCTTTTGGTTCAGACACTTTCAAATTATCGAGTGTCCTTGTAGGAGGTGGTAAATTATTTGAAATGATTATGTTAATTAAATCAGCTTTTCTACATCTGCTATATAAATCTCAATTAATCCTTCTGCAATAATCACAAAGTTTGGCGACTGTAAACTCTCTCAATGAGGTTTACATTTATTTAGGACAGAAAACATTAGTTTTTCAAAAAAGTTTCAAATGTAGTTGTTTCATTTAGTTTTATGTGTCTTTTTGTCACGAAATGTTTTTTGAGATCACTTTTAACTATTTCTTTTCCATGTGTACACACTACTTTTCTTTGCTGTCTTCTTCTAGTTGACAAGGCTTACATTACTTGAGCGCTTGTCCCTGCTTTTGTAGAAACAACTAAAATCTTTAACTTCTTAATGACCAATACATTTTTACTGCTTATGTGTTCTTTATTTATAGAATGTTCTTCATCAGTTGAAACTGTATTAATTTTATTTAACATCCTTCGTTGTTTATAGTAATCTTGATGACAACTCTTGCATCTACTTGAGTGTTTTGCTTTAATGTTAAATTTAAGTAAAAACAACTAAAATTCTTAACTTCTTGACAACCAATAGATTTTTTAGAATCAGAATCAGTCTCTTTATCTTGTTTTTCCATTGATAATAATGTTTTAGAATGCTCTTCAATCGAAATTTGCTTTAAATATTTCTTATAATGTCTAGTCGTAATATTTTCCCACATGCACAAAGTATTAGTTTATTGTTGTATGTATTTTGTGATAGCTTTTTTGACATTGTTTACATATGTTTGAATACTTATCCTCTGTATAAATGTGTGGATTTAAATTATCAATTGACTCCAGATTTTCACATTTTCTACACTTCTTGAGGACTTCCGTTTATTGAGATATTTATGCATAAGTTTACTTACATCAATATTATGGACGTCTGAAGAGAAGAATGTCTTAATTACTAATGATATTTTATGTTTTTATGGAATTCCAGGAGATAAAAATTTGACAGCTGAATATTTTAAACAAATGGAAAAGGATTGTATTGTATTGGTTTAGTTAAAGGTTTGTAGTTTTTGCAGCTGGTAATTTTAACACATAACAATATCACATAGACCATATTCAGTAACAAAAACTGTATTTTTTGTGGATTTAAGGAGACTATTATAGATAAATATATCGGTCCCAAAAATATCTACATATTTAATCTTATCTTCAACATCTACATTATTTATAATTGCTTTATCACTGTCTCTCTATTCTAAAATTTCAGCAACATCTTTTGCTTTAAGCCATGGATTATTCAATTAAAAGTGACATTCTGTACGTTATTTAAGATTTTTCATTACATTTTAACCTTATCTTGGGACATGGTTTAACCCTCTCTGGTGGACAGGTCAAAAATTTTCTCATATATTAGTATCGTCTGTATCTATATTCTTTCTATTTGCTTGGTTTGTATCTTTACATTCTAATATTTCAGCAACATCTCTTACTTTAAACCATGGATTATTCAAATTACAAACGATGTTTAGTTCTTCATTCATTATGGAATTTCATAGGTGTGAACCCCACCTCTGAAAGTGCAGATATGGTAATATTAAGAGATATTTTAAAATTATATTCTTGAGAAATAGTTGTACCCAATATCAGAACCTTCCCCACACCAAAATAACCTTGTTCACTAATATTTCATTATCTCTTGAGGGGAGCGTTTTCCTCCTCTTTAAATTTTTTAATGTTTTACGAATTACAAGAATAAATTGAAGATATACGAACTAATAAAGAAAAGGCGATGTTTAATGATCTTGTATACACTGAAATAAAACATGATAATCCATTGGCTGTAGAATAACAATTACAACTGCTTAACACTGTTTTATACCCCCATCCATATCACCCACAACTAAGCCCATTCCTACTTTTTCTTTCCATACATTATTCCTATAACTGCAGTTGCAGCAATTTTTTCACCTAAAGAAGCATCGCTTGCATGCATTCTTTCTTTTGGAGCTAAATGTAATTCTTTATCTGCTTTGTATCTTTTTTTCTGTATCTTTAGTATCTCTATATGCGATAGTGTGTAGTTTACAAACTAATTTACTTATTCCAGGATCACCACATGCTAATCTTTCTTCAAGTTTAGCGAAAGGTATGCGGTAAAAAAACACTGCTAAATGCATATCTTGCATTGGTAAATTATTTAAAACCCAACTGACTAATCCTTTTCCACGTTTAACAGTTTTCCAAAAATGGGTGAGGATGTGGAAAGGGTCCATCCGGATGCCATGAAGGGTACAGTCTGCACGCATCTGCAGGTGGTTGCTCATGTCGGCACCAATGATGTGTGTCACTATGGATCGGAGGAAATCCTCTCTGGCTTCCGGCGGCTATCTGATGGTGAAGACTGCCAGTCTCGCTAGCGGGATGAAAGCAGAGCTCACCGTCTGCAGCATCGTCGACAGGACTGACTGCGGACCTTTGGTACAGAGCCGAGTGGAGGGTCTGAATCAGAGGCTGAGACGGTTCTGCGACCGTGTGGGCTGCAGATTCCTCGACTTGCGCCATAGGGTGGTGGGATTCCACTACACGCAGCAAGCGGCTACACGGGTAGCAGGAGTTGTGTGGCGTTGACTGGGCGGTTTTTTAGGTTAGATGGCCTCGGGCAAGTACAGAAAGGGCAACAGCCTCAAAGG
The DNA here is from genome assembly GCF_023864275.1 of Schistocerca cancellata. Classification (NCBI taxonomy): domain Eukaryota; kingdom Metazoa; phylum Arthropoda; class Insecta; order Orthoptera; family Acrididae; genus Schistocerca; species Schistocerca cancellata. The sequence goes on along the minus strand of NC_064631.1, from coordinate 97,041,454 downwards.
GTGCGGGGCAAAGTCAGGACATGCGGGGACCAAGCAGCAATCGGTATTGTAATTGTAAACTGTCGATGCTGCATTGGTAAAGTACCGGAACTTCAAGCGCTGATAGAAAGCACCGAAGCTGAAATCGTTATAGGTACAGAAAGCTGGCTGAAGCCAGAGATAAATTCTGCCGAAATTTTTACAAAGGTACAGACGGTGTTTAGAAAGGATAGATTGCATGCAACCGGTGGTGGCGTGTTTATCGCTGATAGTAGTAGTTTATCCTGTAGTGAGGTAGAAGTGGATAGTTCCTGTGAATTATTATGGGTGGAGGTTACACTCAACAGCCGAGCTAGGTTAATAGTTGGCTCCTTTTACCGACCTCCCGACTCAGCAGCATTAGTGGCAGAACAACTGAGAGAAAATTTGGAATACATTTCACATAAATTTTCTCAGCATGTTATGGTCTTAGGTGGAGATTTCAATTTACCAGATATAGACTGGGACACTCAGATGTTTAAGACGTGTGGTAGGGACAGAGCATCGAGTGACATTATACTGAGTGCACTATCCGAAAATTACCTCGAGCAATTAAACAGAAAACCTACTCATGGAGATAACATCTTGGACCTACTGATAACAAACAGACCCGAACTTTTCGACTCCGTAAGTGTAGAACAGGGAATCAGTGATCATAAGGCCATTGCAGCATCCCTGAATATGGAAGTTAATAGGAATATAAAACAAGGGAGGAAGGTTTATCTGTTTAGCAAGAGTAATAGAAGGCAGATTTCGGACTACATAACAGATCAAAACGAAAATTTCGGTTCCGACACCGACAATGTTGAGCGTTTATGGAAAAAGTTCAAGGCAATCGCAAAATGCGTTTTAGACAGGCACGTGCCAAGTAAAACTGTGAGGGACGGCAAAAACCCACCGTGGCTCAACAACAGAGTTAGGAAACTACTGCGAAAGCAAAGAGAGCTTCACTCAAAGTTTAAACGCAGCCAAAACCTCTCAGACAAACAGAAGCTAAACGATGTCAAAGTTAGCGTAAGGAAGGCTATGCGTGAAGCGTTCAGTGAATTCGAAAGTAAAATTCTATGTACCGACTTGACAGGAAATGTGTTATGGGACCATTGCTTTTCACAATATATATAAATGACCTAGTAGATAGTGTCGGAAGTTCCATGCGGCTTTTCGTGGATGATGCTGTAGTATACAGAGAAGTTGCAGCATTAGAAAGTTGTAGCGAAATGCAGGAAGATCTGCAGTGGATAGGCACTTGGTACAGGGAGTGCCAACTGACCCTTAACATAGATAAATATAATGTATTGCGAATACATACAAAGAAGGATCCTTTATTGTATGATTATATGACAGCGCAACAAACACTGGCAGCAGTTACTTCTGTAAAATATCTGGGAGTATGCGTGCGGAACGATTTGAAGTGGAATGATCACATAAACTTAATTGTTGGTAAGGCGGGTATCAGGTTGAGATTCATTGCGAGAGTCCTTAGAAAATGTAGTCCATCAACAAAGGAGGTGGCTTACAAAATACTCGTTCGACCTATACTTCAGTATTGCTCATTAGTGTGGGATCCGTACCAGATCGGGTTGACGGAGGAGATAGAGAAGATCCAAAGAAGAGCGGCGCGTTCCGTCACAGGGTTATTTGGTAACCGTGATAGCGTTACGGAAATGTTTAACAAACTCAAGTGGCAGACTCTGCAAGAGAGGCGCTCTGCATCGCGGTGTAGCTTGCTCGCCAGGTTTCGAGAGGGTGCGTTTCTGGATGTATCGAATATATTGCTTACCCCTACTTATACCTCCCGAGGAGATCACGAATGTAAAATTAGAGACATTCGAGCGCGCACGGAGGCTTTCAGACAGTCGTTCTTCCCGCGAACCATACGCGACTGCAACAGAAAATGGAGGTAATGACAGTGGCACGTAAAGTGCACTCCGCCACACACCGTTGGGTGACTTGCGGAGTATAAATATAGATTTAGATGTAGATTATTCAAAAATCTACTTAAATATGGAATTCCTATTGGATTATCGACTATGAAATCTGTAAATTTATTTGTTAACATCTGTGCTATGCCAACTTGTACATTATGATATTTTTTTATTTCCAGTCAATTCTTCTCCATGGATTACAGCTAATTTATCAATTAATTGGCGGATATCAGATATCATTCATCCAGACATATTCAACTGGTTTTTCTGAGTATTTTTTACTCAAACCATCACCAAAGACTGTTGAAGCCGTCTTCATACTGCGTTCTGTTTCCTCGGGTGAAGTTTATGCCGAATAATCTGAAGAATCTAATTTGGTATTCTTAACTATGGAAAACAATCATTAACAATTTCTTTTATCAAACCTTCATATTTGATTCCCCATCTCACTTTGACTCTGTTTTGTTTATTTTCAGAATACAATGCTTCTGTACTATACAGTATATTAATATAATTTGATAAATCAACTGAATCGAATTTCTCATCCATATCATCCATAGTAACATGCTTTTTGGTTAAAAGCTTCATTAACTCTTCGGTTCCTTCATATGTCTTTTCACCACTTGTTAATTTATCTCTTTCAGATGTTACTGGTAATCTCCCTATATATTTAAAGATACCAACAGGTCTTAAACCAAAAGCTTTGTCTTCACTGTGGTTTACATATGCTAGCGTTCTTTCACTTATATTTATTTTTTTAACATCACTGTCCTTTATTTTCTCGACTGCTTCCTTTTATTTGTCATATTTTTTCAATAACTCCTGTATTTCTGATTCACGTAATGTGTAATCTTGTTTAATTGATGATATGTAATTGTTTTTTAACCTCTCTATTTTCTTCAATAGCTTTCAGTACATTATCACCTAAGCCATGGTTCTTTCTTTCACTTTCTCGATTGCAGCAATAACTGGTTGATCTTTTTTATATTTTTCATGTTCAGTTCTGTGTTGATTTTTTTCCCTTTACTAAACTCTTTTTTAATTGCTCTTTTATCTTTCAATTTCGTCTAGTCATTTTCACAACCTTCAGATGGTATTTTGCAAACACTGATTAGAGAAGAAAGAAACATTAATCAATTGTTTTTAATTGCTCAGTCGTTCAGTTAGTAAGTCTGTTAGTCAGATAGTCAGTCAGTCAGTCAGTCAGTTGGTCAGTCAGTTAGTTACTCAGTAAGTTAGTTAGTCACTTAGATGGACAGTCAGTTAATTTTGAAATTATTGAAATTTTATCTTTATTACATCATGAACAAAGTCGAAAGCTATTAATTCTACTCATTCCCTGTGGATGAGATGACTAAAAATAATTTAAATCTCCACAACAAGACCAATGAGATTAATATAAATATTGGAGATGGTTGGGTTCATCCTCTTCAAACTCACCGTACATGATTTTTAGTATTATTGGTGCTGATGGTACAGATTATCCAACTTATGATGGAAGATCCAATAAAAAGTTAATTTATAATTACGTAGCAAAACTTTCCGAAGTCGTCACAGTTATAAAAGAAACAATATTTTATCAAGAAGCTATCATCCTTTTATTTTATCATATGCCCTTATTTGACTGACTTTCTCTCTAACTCATGAGTTAGCTATGGAAGGACATATAGTTAACATTGGCAAATTAAGAAAGAAGAGAAGTGAGGTCCTCTATCCACAACAATTATTGAGCGGATTTTTCAAAGATTATAAATAAGTCATGTGGGAAGGAGATTTAACAGTAATTTTCACTTGGAGTCCAACTGCGGGAGATGCAATTCTTCGATGGTCTGATAAAAATGACGCTGGAATTGAAATAAAAGACACTCTTCCAGAGGAATGTTTGTTGTAGAATCGATGTAAATTCGTGTTCCTGTAGTTAGATATGAGCCAAGAATATTCACTCGAGCTAGAGCATGAAAAACTAAAAACCCCAAAAATTCTCATATCTTTCTTTGAGCCACAAAACATCGAAATTAGTTGATTAAATGAAAAGAGAAATTTTGAGTTAGATATCACTAATTACTATAACTCGATGGAGTTTCACATACCTTATTAAAACTTTGTTTTTTTTTCAGACAAAAAGGAAAAATAATCAGTTAGTTGACTCTCCCTTATTTGACCATCCTAAATTACAAAGTATCTGTATTAAAAAATGGAAGAAATGAAGTTTTTCCTCAACAAGTATGGAATTTAATCCTCCAAATAATTATCTCGAGGCTTATGATGCCTCTCGTGATTTTAAGAAAGTCACACAATTGAATGGCGCTGTTAATGTAAATCCGTTCAATTTTATTGAAAATTATCCTATATATGTCATAAATATGACTCGATGATCAAATGTTTTAACTACACAAAAAACAGCAATGAAATTGTGTTACACTTTTAATGATAAAATTCCGAAATATAGTAATGCTCGGGAAAAATTTTGATGTGTGATGCTCAACACAGAATATCAACTGAGAATTTCTAATAGCTAAAGCAGTCATGTAGATTAGCGACAGCTAAAGCAGTCTTTGACTCCGTCATATTATCACTTTAATTAAAAAAAAATGGATCTATACTGTCACTGTAGCCAGCTCAGTTTTACGTAAGGTCCTGCTCCAAGCAAAGACTAATTCTGACTGACCGCGACAGGAAACTGTGATGGCTGGCGGTGTGTGACCCGCTCTGTGACTCTATCAGTGTGAAGGTCACGTTCGCACATCGTGGCTCTGCTGCGGCGACAGGCTATCAGCGTACAGACGGAAGTGTTTGCAGAAAGGCGCAACCTCGTCAGACATTCTAATAGCCTAGTACGGCAACTCACTTCTAAGTTTCTAATATGAATTGGCGTTTCAAAAGTTTCGAGTGTATATGATAGATGGCGTTGATGCAAGTTCCATTACAATTAACATGGGAACATGTCTGGTTTCAAACGTAAATAATTCTTTTCTTAACTTAATTTTTTTCGATTTCATTCACTTTTATGTATTTTTTACATTGGTTTTCTATTTACAAAATGTAGTAATGTGAAAAATATTACATATTTTCATCAAAATTCGTTCATAAAAGTAGAGGATTTAGAAAGTACTCTGAAACTTGAATACCAACTATATATACAGATTGTCACCGCTATTGCTTTGCCCAGCAGGGCAAAAGCTGAGCTCATCAAGAAGAGAACGCCGGCTTCCGACCTCAGCAGCTCTTCTACTTCATGTCCATGTGAAGTGCCGAGACGCTACCAAAAGAATATTATGAGTGGGCGACGAGAAGCAATCAAAGTCGCATAACAACAGCGACGTTCAGCAAAAAAGAACCCGGAGGATGAAAAAATGAAATAAAGACCATACCAGTTAGAAGTAAAGTAAACCCACCGGGATTCCTTCAAATAGCTCCAAATCTTACGGCTGCAAGTTATAACAATACCTCCACTAACAGTTAATCAGTTCAAAAATTATCACGTTGCGGACTGAAAGTATGATCTTTTTATTGCGCAACTAAGAGGTCTTTAATGTGGGAGGTATTGCTACATCAATTGATTACAGTCACTGAAGAAAATTAACAATAATATCACTTATCTAGTATTTGCAATCCAATGACGATCACTCTCTGGCTTTGGCTCTTAATTAAAAGTGTTGTCTAAGTAGTGAAAGGCACTAAGGCACTCAGAATTTAATTACGCCGACTTGAAGAACTTATGACGACAATCTTTCAGGATTAAATTTGATGATTTATGTGTTTCATTGCAATGTGGTTAATACTTTTTTTAAAAATTGTCACTTGAAAATAACTCTTGACACTCACTTTTCACAAAAATTCACATTTATTAAACTTTTTATACTTTCGCATGTTCAAAACATTACTTCATCATATTTATTAAACTTTTTATACTTTCGCATGTTCAAAACATTACTTCATCATACAATTTCGCAGCCGTTACTGCTCTTAATAAAACTCACAACATTTTTCATTGTCCACAACTCAGACTTATCTTTTCCTTTCCAACACAAAGATTGTTCATATTCAACACAAAAACTTGACTACTCTGTAAGCTTCCGCGCCAAAAGTTACAAGCCAGCATTAAAGATAACAATAAGTACAAAGGTATTCACATTGGATATTGTATCGATTTCAAAACCTCAAAATATCGACGTACATACATACAAAAATTAAACTAAATTTGAATAGAGTGAAAAATAAGAGACATTACGTAGAAAAATATTCATTAATCTAAGGTATCGAAAAATAGGGTTGTTGGGTTGTAATGGTTTCGCAAATAAAGAACTATTACAAAGTCAATAATTTCCATAAACCAATTCATTTTCTTTATTTTCTTACCAGCATCTATTACTAGAACATGGAAAATGTTCCTAAATTCTCTGCGAGTGGGCTCAACCTACACACTTACTACCAATGCCGAAGATAACCATCTGGGGTAGTGCAAATCGTAATTTATAGCTCTGCCCACTGAGACGCCATTCACCCCCGCTCCATGCTTCCCTTTCACATCACGACACGAAATGAAGCCATTTGAAATGGGATGCTGATGTTTATGTCACTAACTGCCTAGCCCGGTTGCTGCTATTCTCTCACCAATGATGTGGGATGGCACAGAATGTTGAATGGAGTCAGCCACTTATTCTCAGGTGTGAAGAGGCCACGATGGGCTTGGTGCGCAACACGGCGAGCCTCCCTAGTTCTGACCAGACTTTGTCAACCGTAAACTTGACGAGTAGGCCTGTTCGCACTTTTCTAAGTAGTACAACATCAGGTTACTGTCACATCTGAATGCTCCACAAATCAGGATATTGTATGATTCGAATAGTTAACCAAATAGAACACACAATAAGGCTCCTTTTAAACTCCTTCAGGTGCTGACAGCACTGTCTCAACCCTGTACGCGGCATCTCCATGTTCTGCACAATGATCACACCGCATCTGACGCTGACCTTGTAAACGCTATTAGGCCTGGTAGCAACACCAAACACGAACAATATTAAAGCACTTAGCTGGATGTTCTACCTACACAGGGAATTGTAACTATTGCCATTTGCATAACCGCCGATAGTATGCACCTTCTCTAGGTTTCAGTGAAATCCGTCAACATAGTTTGGGTGCTTCAACTTTTCTGTTAGACAGTGTATCTACCGCGTCCACCTCTATAGCCGAGTGGTCAGTGCAGATAAATACCACGTGGAGGATCAGGTTCGATTCCCGGTACTGCCAGACTTTTCCCTGGCAGGGAGAATGGAACCAAGTGCACCCAGCCTTGTAATGCCAACTGAGGAGCTACTTCACCGAGTAGTAGCTGTCCCAGGTCACGAAAACTGAGAACGGCCGGGAGAGCCGTCTGCTGATCACATGCCCATCCATACCGAATCCAGTGACGCCTTCAGCTGTAGATGACACGGCGATCGGTGGTTACCGATGGGCCCTCCAGAGACAGACAGATTGTATTTACATCACTGTTTCGAATATTACTTACAGCAAGGCAACTAGAAGCCCACAAGACGTCCATTACAAAATGTGATACACATGAAAGATTACGTGCATTGTATCATACAATGATAGGCGTATGATGAAAGTGATAAATACATTGTACACATAATAAACATCTGTAAAAGTAAGCATATGAAACCTCCTTTCACATCAATTCATGTATTAGGTAAATTGCTTGTTACGGTAGTCATTCTCTTATGTAGCCTTTGTTCATTTCTTCTTTCCAGAGCATTTAAAACTGAAAGCCTTCACCTGAAGTCTTTCTACCCCTATAGGGTCCACATGTTACTTCCATTTTCTCTAATTTACTTTTAATTTTTTGGTTTAGGTTATATATTCCTGAATCACACCTTATATCCTCATTTCTTTACAATCTTCTCTTGTATGGTACATCTGCCTACATTTCTCAGAAACCACATTTCTTAAGCCTGTTTTCTGCTTCCTTATTGTCATGCACACTTTACCTCCACAAGTAAGGGTTGGTGCTGCTATGGTTTCCAAAAATCTTCTGCTGGGTTTCCTTCCGATATTCCTTTTGAATTTTTTTTACGATCGTTCAACATATGGAAGTACATTTACTAAAATTTTTATCCATGTCGTTGTCTTATTCATATGTGTTGTAGGATCCTAGCTATTTTAAATCTTAACTTGTTCCAAGATTTTGCTGTTCAGGAATATTTTAGGTTTTCCTGGCTGTATGTACTGAAATGTCATCAGTTTCGCCTCATTTACAGTCATTTACAGACAGTTCTATGTTTTATTCGAAGGTTGTCTGCTGCAACTCCATTCTGAATTTCAGCTTCATTCTCTGCTGTCAGAGCTAAGTCACCTGCATGTAATAGAAACGTGAGATCAGCCATTGAAAATGTGAAATACTGATTACTAATAATCGGTATAACAGCCAGAATGTTCAATGAAAACATGTAAACGAGCGTGTATTATGTTGTACGGGTGCCTGATGTCAGTTTGTAGGATGGAATTCCGTGCCTGTTGCACTTCGTCGTTTAGTATAGGGTCGGTTAATGCGGTTTGTGGACGACGCTGGAGTTGTCGTCAAACGATGTCCCATATGTGATCGACTGGACACACATCTTGCGATCGAGCACGCCAAGGCCACATGTCGGAAATGTTTAGACCATGTCAGGTTGCAACAGTGGTATGTGGGTGAGCGTCATGCTGTTGGAAAACACCCCGTGACCCCATGGAAAGCTGTTCATGACTGTCAACACATGTGGTCGAATCACCACACTGACATACAAACTTGCAGTCAGGTTACGATAAGAGTGCTCCTGCTGTCGCATCCTACACCATAATTCCTGGAGTAGGTCCAGTATATCTATCACACAGACAGGTTGGTTGCTGGTCCTCAACTGGCCTCTATCTAACCAACACATGGCCATCACTGGCACTGAGGCAGAACCCGCTTTCAGGAGCAGTCTCAACAGACCTCCACCATGCCGTCCAATGAGCTCTCGCCTGACACCACTGAAGTAGGAAATGGTGGTGGTTTGGGGTGAGTGGAATGCATCGTACAGCGCGTCTGGCTCGGAGCTCTCTTGAAGTAACAGGTTTGTAGCAGTTTGTTGTGTCGCTGTAGCTCCACTTGCTGCTCAAATTCATGCTGAAGAGAAGTATGATGCTCCAGAGCCATACGCCGAATACGATTGTCTTCCCTCTCAGTTGTTCCACGTGGCCGTCCAGATCCCGGTCTTCTTGCTAGAGTACATTTTCGTGAGCACCGCTGTCTACATTCCTGCTAAATATTTTCGCAGTATCTCAGAAGGAACATCCAGCTCCTCGTACACCCATTACACGCCCTCGTTCATACGCAGTGATGTGCTGATAACGGCGTATTTGTCATCTTAAGGGCATTCTTGACTAACATCAACTGACCTCGTCAAAGTTCGAAAGTAACTAATGTTAAAGATTCTTACTGGGTGTATTTAAAGCAAACCTGATTTGAATCCTTATAGTGGCACTACTAACACTACCCTTAAGCGACAGGCTTGAAATTTGATTAGACATCATCTCCAGATGTAGAAATGCGCCTTGTGTCACACAATTCCCTGTTGGTTTTGCGACTTCTTTCTGCCGGTGTGTATGAACTATCAAAACGCGTATTTTAAAGCATAATTTCTTGGCGTCGAATTTCAGGAAAGGGGTACAATCCATATCGGTGCATTACCCTATAAACATTAACGTCACGGACGCTGTAGTTCTGACCTTATGCAATAGAAGCACTGTTGTCACGACATGTAACTAGGTGACCCAAGAGTTTAAGTAAGTATGAGAATCAAGGCCGTGTGTCACCAATAATTGCCTATACCTGCATTAAGGTATGTACAGGGTTATTACAAATGATTGAAGCGACTTCACAGCTCTACAATAACTTTATTATTTGAGGTATTTTCAAAATGCTTTGCACACACATACAAAAACTCAAAAAGTTTTTTTAGGCATTCACAAATGTTCGATATGTGCCCCTTTAGTGATTCGGCAGACATCAAGCCGATAATCAAGTTCCTCCCACACTCGGCGCAACATGTCCCCATCAACGAGTTCGAAAGCATCATTGATGCGAGCTCGCAGTTCTGGCACGTTTCTTGGTAGGGGAGGTTTAAACACTGAATCTTTCACATAACCCCACAGAAAGAAATCGCATGGGGTTAAGTCGGGAGAGCGTAGAGGCCATGACATGAATTGCTGATCATGATCTCCACCACGACCGATCCATCGGTTTTCCAATCTCCTGTTTAAGAAATGCCGAACATCATGATGGAAGTGCGGTGGAGCACCATCCTGTTGAAAGATGAAGTCGGCGCTGTCGGTCTCCAGTTGTGGCATGAGCCAATTTTCCGCTGGCTACGCGTGAAACTTGCCCGCACGCGTTCAACCGTTTCTTCGCTCACTGCAGGCCGACCCGTTGATTTCCCCTTACAGAGGCATCAAGAAGCTTTAAACTGCGCATATCATCGCCGAATGGAGTTAGCAGTTGGTGGATCTTTGTTGAATTTCGTCCTGAAGTGTCGTTGCACTGTTATGACTGACTGATGTGAGTGCATTTCAAGCACGACATACGCTTTCTCGGCTCCTGTCGCGATTTTGTCCCACTGCACTCTCGAGCGCTCTGACGGCAGAAACCTGAAGTGCGGCTTCAGCCGAACAAAACTTTATGAGTTTTTCTACGTATCTGTAGCGTGTCGTGACCATACGTCAATGAATGGAGCTACAGTGAATTTATGAAATCGCTTCCATCATTTGTAATAGCCCTGTAGGTCCGTCTCTCTTCTAGTGCCAGAAAAGAGTTGCTTTTAGGTGCTAGCTCCAGATTCAAACTTGTATCTAGACTAGCAGTCAGTTGAGTTTTAGTGAAGAGTGACATTAGCATACCTGTCAATTACTGGTTCAAACATATCATCCGATTTGACAGATGGACGGATATCAAATTAATAACCATTTGAAAATTCATATTTCGCCCTCTCGCCGCTTTGAAAAAGAATTCAGTCAGCGAGTCAACACTTTAGTAATCTCCCATATATCACTGACTCGGCAGAAATGCATGTGTGATTTCCTCAGTACAGGCAGATGCTTGCAAAAGCGATTAGTCTCTGAATTCAGGCTTGATGCTATCAAATCGACATGTGTTTCATAATCCACAAAACAAATACTCTACAAATTAATGTTATGCCCCTGTGACATATGGACTCTAGTGTATCAATCTGCTTGCCTATCGCAGAGTATGGATCACACATGTTCACAGTAGCTGGATATTAAATGTGAATGTGCGCAAGAGGTTGAGCGTCGGAAGTGCAAGGAGAACATGTTTTCATGTAATAATGCTCCTTCTTTTCTCCACCCACAGTCGGACTTCAGATGGGTATTTTTGTAAAAAATCAGCTACATTAACAGCAAATTACAGAAAATGCCCAATACTCTACTGCTAATAGTGTTGATTAATATTAGAATCTTGAGGGCATCCATTAATAATGGTAACCTCGGCGTCCATTTTTTGAGGGATGGCACGCTCTCATCGGTATGAACTCAAACCTTGTGAGGCTAATTGAGGAGCTACTTGATCGAGGAGTAGCGGCACTGCTCACGAAAACTGACAACGGCCGGAAGAGCAGTGCCCTGGCCACATGTGCTTCCACATCAGCATCGAATGACACCTATCGGCTAAGATTGACACTGCAGTTGGTCAGTACCATTGGACCCTCCGAGGCCGGTTCAGACAGACTTTATTTTAGTTTAGTACCCTTGCATATACACATTTCGCTGAGAGCGGTGGATGAACTAACATTTATTTCGTCATTTTCTAGAATTTACGATGGCATTATTAAAATATACACACAATGTAATGTCAAAGTGTCTTACGTTATTATTTGGCGCCATATTGCAGAATATGTTGTGCCACATTAATTGATACACATAGTGTTGAGGCTGAGGTTGAGGAAGAAGGAGGAGCACAGGAGTAACACCTCTTCAAAAATTCTTGTTTCACCTGGCCATAATGACGGTACCTTGTGAGGGCCCCTTGCTAGGGTATGGTGAAGACCTCAATGATGGTGTAGGCAGAAAATGTGGAACTTAGAATGGCAAAGCTGGGGGAAGAAGCAACCCATTTTTCTGAGCCTAATACGAACGGAACCCACTGTCCTCGATATACTCTTGGTATAAAGTGTGAAACGTCCCCTTAGAACAATTTATACAAGACTGTGCTTAAACTGACACACAATATTTTTAGCGCAACGCAATCTGACTTTCAATAATCCCTACAAAACAATGGCCCTGACTAACTTTAACCTATACCTTTCACAAATCACTTACCTCACAAAAATCATCGTTACTCGAACTACTGCAATACAGCGAGCGCCACTACTGCCAGCTAAATAAAAGATTCAAACTACAGAAGGCACTAACTACTGATAGAGATAGTTAGCAAATGAAAGATATTAATAGAGAACAAACAATGTATTTACCTTAATAGTCATAATATCTATATAGCAGTTCATGGCAAATTACAAAACTCCGCCATCTCCCTCCCCACATCCACCACTGCTGGCGGCTCACCTCCAACTGCGCAACGCTACGCGCTGTTCACATCCAGCTGCCGCTGCCCAACACTACAATGGCAGACAACAATGCAAACTAGCCACAGACTTTACACAGCACAGCCAGTGATTTTCATATAGAGCGCTATGTAACGTTGCCAATAAGAAAACATAAACAGCCTACTTACATAAAGAAAACATAAACAGCCTACTTACATAGCCCCCACGCTCCCCACAAAAAATTTTACAAATTTTTTTGGGCAGTGGCCAATACAGATTTGAAAAATTTTTTCATAATTAGAGTAAGAAAGATATCAAATGCACACACTTATTAATACAATGTTGGTCAAAAGCTAAAATTTTCTCTCAGTCCATAAAGATAGTCCTGATCATTCATCATAATAATAATTACAGTTTTTGTTTTTCACAAAGTCTCATTAGTAAAAGAAATTGCACACAGAAGTAGTGGATTTCCATGCAGTCTTGAAGAAGTAGTGTTGTCCTTCCAACGGAAAGACAGTGCTGACTCTTGACATGCAGACGGGTAATGGGCCACAACAGAGCAAACGCACAGCAGAGTCAGTCGAAGTTTTGAAGAATATTGGTAGGTAGGTCATCACAGAGCAGACCCACTGCAGTCCTGGTAGAGAGTATTGGTGGGCCACCAGAGGTGCAGACCCACTGCAATCCTTGTAAAAATTGTGGACAGGCCCACTGTAGTCCTGGTAGAGATTGTGGTATTGGTGGGCCACCAGAGGTGCAGACCCACTGTAGTCCTTGTAGAGATGGCCAGCAGCCATCTGTTGTGACTGTGCGGGTGCACAATCACCATTGAAGAGTCTTGCAGTTAATATAGCAAGTCCATAACCACCACTTGTGCACTCACAAAGTTTGTGGAATTGTCCTTAGAACCAGCAATGCTGTTATCCAGTCCCTTGCTGAATTATTAACACACGTGCAAACACTATCAGTCCCTACTTCTCACATATTGTGCATTACTATGACTAACAGAAAAGTGTGCAGTGAAATGTAACTTACAAGTTACTTAATTAGATGAACTGGTGTCATTTACAATTTTATAACATAAAAATACAATAACAAAGGTACAAAATACATCATTAAAAACATAACAATACAGATAACATTTGTAGTAATACAGGCTTTACAACAGAATAGAAATAAACATATACATCAGTGTTATAGGAATTATGACATAAGTAAATACATAAAAGATCAGAATAATTATTGAAACATCAACTTGAGCATTAAAACAAAACAGAATAAATAATGTCTAAGCATATTTACAAGGTAAATAACATATTATTAATGCCAATTATATTTGAGGATAACAGTATTCCTCATCACAGTGAATATAGCTTAGTATTAGAGAAATTCTACAACATAAATCTTATTAGCTAAACATATAAAGACAGGAAGAACATAAATACACAAGGGTACACAAACATATAGAGGGATGACACAAAAGGAAAGGACAGGGTTTGTTTTACTGCAGTATTTTGTATGGAGATCTCCCTTCGTTCATCATTATTCCCAAAAGTCCTATCTAAGCCTGCTTTCTGGATTCTGTTTACATCCTCTGTCAAAAATAGTTTTTCTCCACTGTGCACTACTTTTTTGGCCAAACTATTTCCTTATAGCTTCTTAATGCATTTCGTCCAATTCATCATAGTTAGTTTCTTATATAGTCTACCCCCTCTTAAGCTAACTTAAATCTACTGAGCTCAGATGCTAAAATAAGGGACGAGGCAATGCAGCAGCATAAAACAATTAACACAAACATCAAGGACAAAAATTTTAAATAGGCAAAGCAATTGCAGTACTACAACTAATATAAGGCACTGTGCAGGAAACAAGAAAAATAAATTAGTAGTAAAACTGGCTTAACAGCGTAATACAACGTCAAATTCAGTAACACTATGCCTGGCAAACAGCAGCAGCAATTTATATCTAAACATGACGTAGCTCAAGCGAAAAAAAACATTACACTAAAGACAACAATGCAGACTAGCCACAGACTGCACACAGCACAGCCAGTGATTTTCATACAGAGCGCTACGTAACGTTGCCAATAAGAAAACATAAACAGCAAACTTACATAAAGAAAACATAAACAGCCTACTTACAAGTGCCCCCTGGTATACCAATGGCTTCCTAGGAAGGTGGATGAACTGCTAGGGGCTTAAAGTCCTAAACGGCAAACCAGGCGCAGAGCCGACCGCAGTGGTCGAGCGGTTCTAGGCGCTTCAGTCCGGAACCACGCGACTGCTACGGTCGCAGGTTCGAATCCTGCCTCGGGCATGGATGTGTGTGATGTCCTTAGGTTAGTTAGGTTTAAGTAGTTCTAAGTTCTAGGGGACTGATGACCTCAGATGTTAAGTCCCATAGTGCTCAGAGCCATTTGAACCAGGCGCAGAGACAACCAAAGTTTCCCCAGCAGGTTCAGAATCACCATTCGTCGTAACTACTGTGCCACTGGGCACAGGTCCTGAGCCTGTCAAGAAATGTTTGATTGTTGCTGCGCAACAGCAGTCCTACATAGAAGAACATAGTCTACAAGCAATACTAAATCTATCTGATGAAGCATATCTGGACATCCAGAAGAGACAGGTCCTATATCAACCAGCACCCCACTCTATCGGCATACCCCCAAGAACAATTCCTGCAGAACACAGAACCATTCCCATACCTTGGTAGCCATCTTTCAGCAAATGCAAATACTGATGCTGAAATATAATACCACCTCAAGTGTGACAGTACAGGTTTTTGTCGTCTCCCTGCAAGGGTCTTTGATAGCCATAACACCAGCTCTATGTATACTAAGCTGGTGTTATACCATCTCTCACAAGGTAAGAAGTATGGACTACTCACAGAAGGCATATATGATGTCTAGAAAAGTATTATCAGCGCTGCCTTAGAAGAAACCTAAGGGTGAAATGGCAAGATGGCCGCACTACCATCAGTGTTCTGAAAGACGGAACTCTACTAGCACTGAAGACACGATCATCAAGCATGAGCTCTTATGGATGGGCCACATTGTTCATATGCCATAATCCGGTCTGCCGAAATAAATAATCTATTCCCAGCTAAAGTATGGTCAAATAAAACTAGGAATACCACAAAAACAATACAAAGGTCATCAATGGACGATATGAAACGATATCAAATTGATTCTGGCTACTGAAAATTACTGCATTTAACCGTGCAGTATGCTGTCGCAATTTTTGGGAGGGATTTCAGCACTTCGAGCAATGGAGTTGGAAAACAGAAACTGACAATCGCAATGCTAGGACACAACGGTAACTCCTGAACAGATGCTACACGATGCATCCAGTCCCCTCTAGAAGAAACGTGTGGAAACAATGTGGCAATATCAGCAACTCCAGGACTGTCCTCTAAAGTTACTAACATCCGTGAGTGATAACCCATGATCACTGTAATGTCAATGTATCATCATTATTATTTAGCGCCATTTTGCAGAATGTAAAGTGTCTTACCTTTTAAAACATGGTAATATTTCGAGCCTTTTTTTTGGATACTTTGCTGCTGATGGTCTTCTCGCTACAGCGCATAGGCGAGCAAATGACGAAACTCGTAGAGTTGGAATAATAATAAAATTAATTTGTTATTTAGTTATAACAAATATCCTCTCACTACAGAGTGTGGATCTCGAATGGAGAGCAAAATGCCCAAAAGAAGCGAGGCCCCCAGTGACTGCGTGAGAGCAACAGCACTTGATGGCTTTGACTTAATAAACTGGCTGAAAGCAAGCCGAAGTAGGGAAGCATAGGGCAGGGTAGGGGAGGGCGTGACGTTGGATATACCAGGCACAGCTGCCTCAGTCCAGACGTGTAGTTTCTGGAACACTGACATCAGAGGGGCAATTCCTCGAATGCTCACACGAAAAGTGGTGACCTTGAGCCGGCCAGTGTCGCCACGCGGTTAAAGGCGCTTCAGTCTGGAACCGCGCGACCGCTACGGTCGCAGGTTCGAATCCTGCCTCGGGCATGGATGTGTGTGATGTCCTTAGGTTAGTTAGGTTTAAGTAGTTCTAAGTTCTAGGGGACTGATGACCTCAGATGTTAAGTCCCATAGTGCTCAGAGCCAGCCAGCGTGGTGACCTTGCATTTTTTTTTATTTCAAAAAGATCAAGGTCATTTAGAACCTGCAGTGTCCTCCTAGCCATCATTTCACAGGTACCCTTCCCAGCTCCAGCTTACTAAACTATAAATACTTAAAATGGGCCAGGGCAGTTATGGCAACCTATTCTTCCAGTAGATGTCATCAGGTAAAACTCACATAAGAGTCGTCATGGATAGGAAGGCATGGGTAAAAGGAATAGCTAAAATTTCTAAAGCAAAACGTATAATGTGTATCTCATGTAAAGAGCCCAGTGCGTACTGCCGATATCAGCAGTATGCTACGTGAGGAAGGTAAACTGCATGCTTAAAATTGTGGAGTTAAAAAGAGAAAGCTAAAATCACATCTGTGCGCGTTTTCATTTACTGTTAGTAACCGCCCCTCATCCACAGTACTGGTATTTTGTATCCAGCGGGATGCCAAATTATTATACTCACTGAACCCAACTTTAATCTGCCATTTTTTATGAAGTTAAATTTTATGTATCATTGATAATACGTTTCTGTAAACTTACTAAACTACTGTAAAGTAAATATCAATTCAGTATTTGGTACGTCCTCCTTTAGAAGCGATTAAACCCTTAAATCTCCTTGTCATATTCGTAATGCATTTCTTCGATGTATTTTCTAATTTAGGTGTGCTGTGCCATGCCCTGACAAATTCTTCTTGCCACCTGATCATGTTTTGGATATATCTCCGTTTCCAATTTTCTTCTTTGGTTTTTGCTGTTCTTTGGTTTTTGCTGGACATTTTCAGAAGGATTCATGTATAGGGGGCTCCCTGGCCAGTCCAAAACATGGATTCCAGTCTTATTTCAATATTTAATCACAGTTTTTGCTTTTTGGCATGGTACAAAATCATTCATGATGTAATTGCTGTCGGGAAACGATTCCTTCACCTGTGGAAGAAATGGAGTTTCCAGTACTGGCCTATACCGATCTTGACTCATCGCCCCTTTAACGATATACATGCGTCCATTGCCTTTGCTACTTATTAGAGACCGAAGCATTACTGATAGAAGATGCTTAACTCTGTGAACTTCGCATTATTGTGGAATTTTTCGTCGCTCGTGGGTCTAACAAATTCCGCTTAGTCTTGTTTTGTCAGGAAAGCAAACCTGAAATTAAATTGCGTGTCACATCTGAAAGCTTCTATTATCATAAAATGACGTGTAGGATGATATGTTTATTTATGTCATTCCAGCCATTCACGGTCCAGTTCCTGTACTTGTTGCCCCATTATAGTCGCTGTTGTTTCCGTTATTTGGCAAGAAGATGGCATCGCAACTTCGTTTCATTGAATCTTTGCTACAGAATACGGGCACTCAGGTTTTTCATACTTTACCAGATCACTTAAGAAAACTACCAGTTTTCTCTCTTTGAAGAGCACATGTTTCATTTCCGTACCGTCTCTTGACTCATCCTCCTCTACAGATACCGTCGTCAGTGGGACATGGAAACGCAGTCTTCCCTCGAAAGAAATATCATTGCTCTACATTCCAGCAACAGCGTTGACGAACCTTAGACTCCGTTCAAGGGATAGATCGTTAGAATGTTTGTCTGGGTGACCGTGGAAATTTGAGTAAACCCACTGACACTCACTGTGGCGTTTGAAAACTTCGCTGCCAAAAATGGAATGTGTTACTGTATGAAGCGCCAGTTCCATATTTGCCAAACTTTGTAAAGATGTTTGTCGTGTGCTATCAGCTCAACGAAGTACGAACTCCAGTATGTGATCAAAAGTATCAGGACACCTATTAGTGACACTCTTCACCTTTGTGGTGGCTTGAAATCTGTTGATGAGACTTCCAATGAAATGTCTGAATGCCTATGGAGGAATCGCAGGTCATTCTTCCTCAAGAATCGGATGCAAAGTAGGTAGTGTTATAGAACGCTGTGTCTAACGCCGTGCCAACATCCTAACTGAGCCCAAAGACGTTCCGTCGGGATGAGGTCGGAACTCTGCCCAGGCCAGATCATTTAAGGACTGTTATTGCCCACAAACCATATGTCACTGATTCTGCTTGATGAACAGAGTGCATTGTAATGCTGATAGAAAACATAATCGTCTTAGAACTCTTCCTTTACTGTTCGCAGCACACAATGCTATAAAACGTGTGCACATCCTTCCGAATTTAGCATTTCCTTAAGGGCAAGAAGGGAACCAAACAATAACCACGAAAAACATCCCCACAACATATTACCTCCTCTGTGCCTGACTGTTAAATAAACACAGGATGGTAGGTAACATTCGCCAGACATTCGCCAAATCCAGACTCTTCTGTCACATTTCCATATGATGTAGCTTGATTTATCACTCCAAACCATTCGCTTTTAGTCATCCACCATCCAGTGAGGTCACTGTTTACACCTCAATTGTCGCTTGAAACTGGCTGCAGAAATGTGGGTTATGTGGAGCTGCTTGATTATTGCACCCCAATCTTTTTAATTCCTTACACATAGTCATTGTGCTAGCTGGAATTCTGGTGCCACCTTAAACTTCAGGAGTGATTCTTCCCACTGATTTCATGCGATATTTTATAACTACCTTCTACAATGCTCGACGGCCCTTGTCCATCAGCTTATGACATCCACCTGGCCTTTATTTAACTGTGGTTATTCGTTTGTGTTTCCATTTGGTAGTCGAATCACGGACAGTCGCCATGAGCAGCTTTAGAAGGGATAAAATGTATCTGATGGACTTGTTACTCAGTTGAAATCTAACGATTAGTCCACGTTCCAAGTCATTGGATTCTGTTACTATTTTTCTACTGATGCAAGTTCGAAGTCACTGAGCTGTCCTGATCTATTGTGCTGTTACTGCTACTCTAGTGACAACACAATTATCCCCGCTTCCTTTTGTGCTGGTGGAGTCTGCCTCTCGTGACATCTAGCCGTCAGTTCTATACTGCAAGGGGTTGTCCAGATACTTTTTATTAGATAATGCACATAGATTATGAACCTGAACCGAGTCTGTAAATTTTGTATAATGTATACATTTGTGTGTAGATATGTGCAAGTGTAGTAGGGTAATAGAAAAATTCTCTTTTAGGCACACACTGATCTACGTGTGGATCGATCGCAGGTAGTAACGCCAAACCGTGTAAATAAAAGGAAGTACAAAATCACGATTCTTGAGGGAAATTGGTCTGCAAACCTCGTACTTATTTTCTGAAACATTTTTACGGCACAATGCATCCTGAAGTAAACCTCGTGTGATTGGGAACTATATCACAAGTATAGTCGCATCAGCCAGCCCGGTTAGCCGTGCGGTCTAACGCACGGCTTTCCGGAATGGGAAGGAGCGCCTGGTCTCCGGCGGGAATCCGCCCAGCGGACTTGTGTCGAGGTCCGATGAGCCGGCCAGCCTGTGGATGGGTTTTAGGCGGTTTTCCATCTGCCTCGGCGAATGCGGGCTCGTTCCACTTATTCCGCCTCAGCTACACTAAGTCGGTGATTGCTGAGCAAACAAGTTCTCCATGTACCTTTACACCACCATTACTCTACCATGCAAACATTGTGGTTACACTCGTCTGGGTTGAGACGTTCCCTGGGGCGTGGATCCACCGGGGGCCGTACCACACAATAACCCTGAAAGAGTGATTCTGTGTGGGTCGGTGGAGGGGTGAAGTAGACTGCGGTAGTCGTCGTGGGTTTGTGGACCACTGCGGCTGGAGAGGGGACGGAGCGTCTCCTTTGTTTTGAGGCCCCCAGTTTACAATGCAATGGTCACATTCATGCACGAATAAACTGTTATCTTTTGGTCGATGTACATACGTGATCAAGAATCTGAATACATCTGAAAAGATAACGTGCTATCAGGAATCAGTAACTCGACAAATTTCACTTATATTCCACTGGAGACTTGACAACTCCGGATTCGTTCACCTGAAGCTGTATCGTCATCCAAGAAACACAGTAGAATGTGAACAGCCAGCGTGGGCTACGTTTAACTGGAGAGGGCCGCCACACAGAACATCTCGTTACATAAAGGGTTCTGGTCATCAAAGGTTTTAGCGTGATCAAAGTCCTTAGTGACATAGCACAATCTAACTCAGAGAGATACAGAGAAATAACTTCATGCAATTTAAATGCAGATGATAAATGATGTTCGTTAATTGAAGACAGAAATGAAAATAACTGCTTACAAATCCCCTTTAACTGATTAGCTTAAGTAAATTGTGGAACAACCTGTTGTCATTTTGTAATTCTTTCATTTATCTAATTTACAACAGAGCACGATGACTCCCATCTTGACTCATATAGTAATGCGTGAGGTTAATGTAGTCTTTTAAGGAGTTTACTTGATTTTCCCTCAATTTCGGGAGTGTTTATATGTTGAAAGACGTGCATCTATCTTGAACTTCTCTCACTTATTTTCGATTTACGATACTGTATTCACATTACTATCATTACTAACACGGCAATAGCATGCGTGCTATTCTGCTGATTTTTCTATTATCGACAGCATAATGGAACTGGAGAGAGGATTGGAGCAAGGTACTTTTATTTTATTTTTCTTATTCAGTAGTCTGCATCAGCTAGCCGTGTTGGCTTTCCTTTTCCCGCACTTACCTTTGTGCTTGGAAGCATGGGCCGGTAGTTTGAATGACTTGGAGAAGCCAAAGTAGACCTTCTTCTTATTCCTCCAAGCTGTAGTACCAACACAAAACTAAGTTTCTCCTGCACGTTTGGCTCTGTAGAGTGGCCTCCCTAACGACTGCCTGACTACAATCTATCCAATCACGAGTCACTAAGCCAAGTCAGGAATGTCTGCTTGAACGGCAGCTAGTTCGGCGACAAATCCGTGTCCCCTGATTGGCCGGTGAAAAGTGCGTCAATTTCCACCCCCACAAGGCCCGGCTCCGCTGGAGCAACGACCAGTAGGCGATTAGCAGTCGTGTGGAAAGTCTGTGCCGAGATCCAGAAGAAGATGGTTGCAAGGTGATAAGCATGCGTGCTCTTGCTAGGTTGAAAAATGGATTGAGTCGCGAATACATATTAATTTCGGGAGGATTTGCGCCTCATTGCTTTTATTTCTTCTTCATTTTTCAATTTTGTTTTTGGAATTGGCTTCAGAGCCTGGTCGGTTGCAGTACGTGGGACTCTCAGTCACCACGTTTTTTATAATTCAACCATCTTTGTAAGCACTTCACCTTCAGCGAATGTCCTCCCTTTTCCGATACTCCGTGATATTAATAAACATCCCATAACGGCCCTTTATGTGTTAGGGTCCCCCTTCTTTGTCGCCCACGTGTGAACACGTGTCGAGTAGTACTGCACACGATATCTAAATTGAACCAGAAGTAGCATGGCCCGCAGTTCTTGTTATTCGTATTCATAAATCAAGGTATTGCAGAATGAGTTTTATGAGTTTACGGACGGGAGGTCTCTTTAATAAAGTAACAAGTAGTTCATAGTTTGTCTTTTCAATGTATTTACGTATTAGCTATTGGATCCCGTCCTTACCTTGCACTAATTATTAGAGTAAATTCTTTGCTGGATGATCAGCTCTCACCTTTTGTTATCCATTTCGAACGCTAGTATTGTGGGTGACTGCTGAATTTAGGCCATATCGACCCATGCCCCCGCCCCCCCCCCCCCCCCCCCCCGATCTTGTATTAACATCCATATGTAACAAAATATGTATACAGGTACTCAATAATCACACTTCGCTTGTACAAGTTTAACGTGGATTTATAATAAATTTTTGTGCTTTAAATCCGGCCTTCAATGAGAATTGTTAACCCATTTATAGAGACATCAATGAAATACTAGCATTACAAAGTCCCTGTTGAAAATGCTCCTCTTAAGAAGGTAAAATTAATTGTAAACTCAATGAATAGTTATCATTTGATCGTTTTGGATATTTTTTATGCAGTCAGGCAGACAATCCTTGCGATAGGCCCTGATCCTTTCTGATGCGCTGACGGCGTATGTGGTTATCTGTATGAACTTCAACCTCAGTCCTCCCTTCTAGATAAGAGAAAGTCACACTGATAGGACAGTTGTGAGACAAAATTGACGTTATGTGGTGAAAGGGGAGATCCTGCCATTCCCGAGCCCTTTTAATGGGTAAGGCACCTATTTTAATATTTTCTTGAGAACACGGTCACCCCTTAGTCATAAACGTTTCGAAAGTGTTCATGTTTGGTAGAAGAGTACTAAGGATCATAAAATAAAGAATGAAAGATAAAGAGAGGGGACCGAGGAGGACAAATCAGAGACGTCGAAAATAAAGAAAACTATATGAAAAGCATTCATACAAGTCAACGGAGGTAGATGGAGAAGAGATAACACTGTAGCAGTTTTAGTGCTTTCATCTTAGACATCACGAAAATAATGTAACAACGCGACTAGAAGCGTGGTAACAATATGTAAAGTGATTTAGAAAAACTGGGAAAGTTGACTCAGCAGTACCTGGTTACAGAACGGCAATGAATTTAGAATTCGCCTCATTGAGAATACGAGTTAATTTTTTGATAGACGAAATGTATCTATCAGTCCAGCAGTTACACTTTACAGAAGTTTTAAAACTGTACACAGGGAATGGCAACTGCATAATATGAGCAAGCCACTAAAACACAGAGCAACGTTATGGAATCCACCAGGCACTGTTTCAGTTCTCCTGCGCGAAATTAATCCGAACGCGATGTGGTATTTAATTGCACGGCTATTCCCCCTATTAATAAAGATGCAGAGTAATGCTAGAGAGCAACGATACTCAGGAGATAGCACACGAATTAGTTTTCGGATCTGAGCCCTCTACTGTACGTCATTATAATGCAATTATTTCTGCTGGCGGTGGCGCAATACTATACGAAAGATTATGAAGGTACTAAATTATACATTGTTTCACTCACACTGGTGAGAATAAAAAAATTCTTCAGGCTGAATTCACCGTAAAGCAGCTTACAGCTATATACGTTCAATAACATTACGTCAGTATCATTTCTTTCAATACTTCCTTGGTTTTCGTTATTCTTCGTGGATTCATTCTCATTCATTTATTATTATTCTTCTCGTCGAGTATCACAGAGCTGAATTGTTAGGCGAGTATGAAGCATAATATTCTGTAATAGCCGCAAGGAGTGGCTGCGCCGTTTAAGGTGTCATGTCACGAACTGCGCGTCCCCTCTCGCCGGAGGTTCGAGTCTACCCTCTGGCATGGGTGTGTGTGTTGTTCTCAGCGTAAGTTAGCTTAAGCAGTGCGTAAGTCTAGGAATCGATGACCTTAGCCGTTTGATGCATACACATTTGAACATTTATTCTGAAATAGAAGTGCACGTGAACAAGAAACGTTGTTTATACCGTGTACAGAGCTTCAGCTTTATAGATTGTATTCTTGTTTTCTGTTGATTCTCTGTAGCGACGTTCCACACAGTTCGTAAAATGAAAGATTAGTTTCATTGCGATCTCTTTCCGTGACCCAGTCCTGTTTCTTTAAAAACATTGACATTTTGCGTCAAAAAAATGATGAATTTAAAGACATGTTGAAGGTCCACTATTACTTGAGAACACATGTAGAAACGTAAAGTCTTAGTCTTGACTCTCTCCTCCCCAAAATGAAAACTGTCGTGTCCTGACATAGGTGGGAGAGGGAGAAAAGGGGTTACTGGTCAGTCTGCGCTCCCGACCGGTACAGAGCAGAAGGCAGGATAATTCAGAGTGAAGGCAATTGATTGTTTTCTTCTATCTGAGACAACACTGGTGAAGGCACTTTCTAGAAATGCAGGTGGTGAGATTTGGTAGGGAACTCGTTGTAGAGACTCTTGGACAAACAGGGTTTTGAAATAGTTGTTTATTCCAGACAGGACTAACTAATACACTGGGGGCTAGTTCTAGGGTTAGAAAAAGCATGAATAACACTGTTACAGCAGAAGACAGTGCAGAAATCTCAGGAGTGGATGCTAACCACAGTAGCAAACACTAGCAGCATCTTAAGGCAACAACTTAGTTGCAAAAGAAAACATACTGAATGTGATACTGTTCACAGAGGCACTCCAAGTGAGAGAGCAGACTTACGCGGAGCTTGTGCGAGGCTGGAGTCGACGGACGCGGATTCGGCGCCCAGGTCAACAGGTTTTTGGCGTTTTTGCTCTAACCCTTGTGAGCCTACTGAAGTTGCTGTTCTCAGGGCTGCTATCAAGCTGGCTGTATACTACGCTAGTACGTGCCTGTTGGTTACAAAGTTCTACGGTGGCAACTTACCACAGTGTCTAGACGACTTATGAAGTTACATGTTAATTCCTTGAAGAGTAACTAACTCCCTGGGACCACATCTGGTGGCGTCTGCATTTACTTCTTGTAACAACTACACTCCTGGAAATGGAAAAAAGAACACATTGACACCGGTGTGTCAGACCCACCATACTTGCTCCGGACACTGCGAGAGGGCTGTACAAGCAATGATCACACGCACGGCACAGCGGACACACCAGGAACCGCGGTGTTGGCCGTCGAATGGCGCTAGCTGCGCAGCATTTGTGCACCGCCGCCGTCAGTGTCAGCCAGTTTGCCGTGGCATACGGAGCTCCACCGCAGTCTTTAACACTGGTAGCATGCCGCGACAGCGTGGACGTGAACCGTATGTGCAGTTGACGGACTTTGAGCGAGGGCGTATAATGGGCATGCGGGAGGCCGGGTGGACGTACCGCCGAATTGCTCAACACGTGGGGCGTGAGGTCTCCACAGTACATCGATGTTGTCGCCAGTGGTCGGCGGAAGGTGCACGTGCCCGTCGACCTGGGACCGGACCGCAGCGACGCACGGATGCACGCCAAGACCGTAGGATCCTACGCAGTGCCGTAGTAGGGGACCGCACCGCCACTTCCCAGCAAATTAGGGACACTGTTGCTCCTGGGGTATCGGCGAGGACCATTCGCAACCGTCTCCATCAAGCTGGGCTACGGTCCCGCACACCATTAGGCCGTCTTCCGCTCACGCCCCAACATCGTGCAGCCCGCCTCCAGTGGTGTCGCGACAGGCGTGAATGGAGGGACGAATGGAGACGTGTCGTCTTCAGCGATGAGAGTCGCTTCTGCCTTGGTGCCAATGATGGTCGTATGCGTGTTTGGCGCCGTGCAGGTGAGCGCCACAATCAGGACTGCATACGACCGAGGCACACAGGGCCAACACCCGGCATCATGGTGTGGGGAGCGATCTCCTACACTGGCCGTACACCACTGGTGATAGTCGAGGGGACACTGAATAGTGCACGGTACATCCAAACCGTCATCGAACCCATCGTTCTACCATTCCTACACCGGCAAGGGAACTTGCTGTTCCAACAGGACAATGCACGTCCGCATGTATCCCGTGCCACCCAACGTGCTCTAGAAGGTGTAAGTCAACTACCCTGGCCAGCAAGATCTCCGGATCTGTCCCCCATTGAGCGTGTTTGGGACTGGATGAAGCGTCGTCTCACGCGGTCTGCGTGTCCAGCACGAATGCTGGTCCAACTGAGGCGCCAGGTGGAAATGGCATGGCAAGCCGTTCCACAGGACTACATCCAGCATCTCTACGATCGTCTCCATGGGAGAATAGCAGCCTGCATTGCTGCGAAAGGTGGATATACACTGTACTAGTGCCGACATTGTGCATGCTCTGTTGCCTGTGTCTATGTGCCTGTGGTTCTGTCAGTGTGATCATGTGATGTATCTGACCCCAGGAATGTGTCAATAAAGTTTCCCCTTCCTGGGACAATGAATTCACGGTGTTCTTATTTCAATTTCCAGGAGTGTAGTTTCGTCTGCCCTCAGCATCGTCTCTGCTTCCGCGCCTTGTAGCGCCTGTCCTCCTTTCTCAGAGCTTCAAGATAACACTACAGTAGCAAGGAATAATCAATATATTACAATATGTTGCCGTACCGAAGTTTCAGCGTATTTAACAAACAACTGCAGTTGCATAAATTAAAGACCCTTATGTGGCATAATCGTGTCACATGTCCTAATGCCAACACAGTCTGTGAGGACTCTTGGAATTTAATCTAAAAAGTCGGTACTGAGGCATCAAATAGCGATACCACCCCACAGGCGTCACAATAACTCAATTCCAGGTCTCTGTCAGACGTCGATGCCGATCGCATAGGACCTGGCAAGCCCAGTGGTGCGTCTCTTTTGCGCCACATCTCCAGTAGCTCTGTACATCTGGCGCCTCTGCCACCGGCGGCAGCCGTTAAGGCCCCTCGTCCTCGGAGCCACTTCACAAACCAGTTCTGAACGACAGATTCCAAATAGCAGATCAGTTTATCCCATGGTCGCCGGGAGTGAAGTACCTCGGTGTCTGCCTTGACAAAAAAGTACTCTTTACGCAGCATATTGACGGCAAGAAGACGGCAGCCCAGAAGATGGCCAGGTCATTGATTCCGTTCCTAAAGAGTAAGGATCTCAAACCTAAGACTAAACTCCAATTGTACAAGGCAACGATGGAGCCTACAATGTTTTATGGCTCCACCTCGTGGGGAACTACGTGCGTCTCCAACTACAACAAACACCAAACGCTGCGAAACATTTGCTATCGATGGATCACAGGAGCTCCATGGTGGACAAGAAACGTCGACATCCGCACCGCACTCCACGAGACCACTATACAAGAGAAGGTCCATGACAGGGCTCTACAAGTTTTTGACAAAATCGATGCCCTTAGGGACGAAGTTCAACAATTAGAATCTGTAGAACGGTAAACCCTGCAAGATGGCACAAGTGTCGAGTACCGAAGTCAATAACGTTTCACCCCCATAGGCAATCTGTCATAACACGAGGAAGCAGTCACACATAACAGCCTAGACACATCTCACCTTCCACAGCAGATAGACCACCAAAGACAGCAGGCTAAAGGACCCATTGAGTGCCCAAGCCTAACTGAATGTGCAGTAAATAAAGTGTTTTATCCTTACATCCCATCCTAGAAGAATGAGTCATCAAGGATCATCTCTTCAGCCCACACTACACACACACACACACACACACACACACACACACACACACACATAAAAGCCACTTCAAAAACTTGTTGTAATGCAGATTCCGTTTAGTCACGTCTCCATCACAAAAGCTCACGTTTAGTACACGGAGACTCTACCTTGTTTATTGTATATTGAAACAGCTGGATCCTGCTTCATGTTGTATAATTTGTACTGAGACGTTGTACATATGGAGAAATAAAAGTTAAGGAAATATTCTGTCTGCTGTGTTCTACTCCTTTCCAGCTCTTCTACGACAGTCGCCGCACCTCTGTGTGGCCCACATCTCCCTACTATTGTAAATGAAATCGTACACAACAGGCGCTCTGATAAGTTACGGCGTCGTCTCTCGCTCCATTGTAAGTAGGCTGTTTATGTTTTCTTATTGGCAACGTTACATAGCGTTCTGTATGAAAATCACTGGCTGTGCTGTGTGCAGTCTGTGGCTAGTTTGCATTGTTGTCTGCCATTGTAGTGTTGGGCAGTTGGGTGTAAACAGTGTGTAGCGCTGTGCAGTTGGAGCTGAGCCGCCAGCAGTGGTGGATGTCGGGAAAGAGATGGCGCAGTTTTGAAATTTGTAAGACTGGATGTCATGAACTGCTATATACGTTATGACTTTTGTACACTATTGAGGTAAATACATTTTTTGTTCTCTATCAAAATCTTTCATTTGCTAACTATGCCTATTAGTAGTTAGTGCCTTGAGTAGTTTGAATCTTTCATTTAGCTGGCAGTAGTGGCGCTCGCTGTATTGCAGTGGTTCGAGTAACGAAGTTTTTGGTGAGTTAAGTGATTTGTGAAAGGTATAGGTTAATGTTAGTCAGGGCCATTCTTTTGTAGGGATTTTCGAAAGTCAGATTGCGTTGCGCTAAAAATATTGTGTGTCAGTATAAGCACAGTCATGTATAATTGTTCTAAGGGGACGTTTCATATGGCGATCCTGCCAGGATTCGAGCCTGAAATCTTCTGATATTTTCTTGTAGTTTGTGTAATTAGTGTAGATTTTGTTTATTGCTAGCACGTAATTGTAGAGAGAATTTCCTTTGTAGTTGCAGTCTTTCATTGTTGTACAGTAAAACAGGTGTGGCACGCATGTAAATTTGCACCAAGTATTTCGCAGCTGCGCTTGCAATTAACTAGATATTATTTTCAGTGCTATGTTGTGTTCTCTTACTTTTGCTCTTCAAATTGTGTTTTTGTGTGTTGTCGTGTGAAATATTGTGACAATAATGGCGTGTGAAAAACGTAATACTAGGCCACAAAGTAAACTGAGAAATGACAGTGAAGATGAAAGAAGTGTGTTAGCGCCACTGTGTGATGAATTAACTAATGTTCAAAGTAATAATTTGGTAATTGTGCATAGGGAAATGGAGTGGGCCGCAAATAATGGTGTAGGCAGTGAAACAATTAGTGAACAGGTAAGCATTATCGATCGATCGGTCGGCAACATCTCGCCTCAGGATTTCCAAATGACAGGACATAATCTTGCAAATATTGTAGATTCAGGTTTTGCGTCCTCACCGTTTTCTTAAATAAATCAAGACACCTTTTCTGCTTTTCAAAATGCGAATATTGCCAGTTCAAATGCACTGCCGAATAGCACTGAGGAACATGTTTCAGACAGCAGTGCACTGTTATTACAGCTAATGCAACAAATGGGACAAAGGCTACAAGAGTTAGACACAACGCTTGAACAAAATCAGAAACAAATGGGACAAAATCTTCAAAAGTTAGACACAATGGAACAAAATCTTCGGAAGTTAGACACCACACTTGAACAAACACGTGAAGATTTAACTACTGAGTTATATAACATTAAATCGAAATGTCAAAAAGTCTGTAATGACGTAAAAACACAAATTTGTGAGCATTTCCAACCTATTTTTTCGCGTCATGAAAATGCATTATAGAATCACGAAGCAGCCATAAAAGAACTGCAAACTATTGTTCATGAAAATCACGACACCTTGCAAGTTAAAATTGACTCAGTTGCATCTACCGATTCGGTTACGCAACTTGCAAAAACTCAGGAAAACTTAAAGGACACAGTAGATACGATTTCAACACAAATGGACACTCTGAAACTTGGTTCAGGAAAACACACAGAGGAAATAACTTCACTATCAGATAAAGTAGCAGAACTTTCAGATCAGTTCACTAACTTATCGACAAAGGTAGATGATGATCTGAATGACACAAGACCTGTAGCCTTCACAGACACTGAAGAGTATGAACAAATTAGAAAATTCAAACAAAATCAAAATCAAATCAATACACAGTACAAAAGAGAAATCCGGGAAGCACAAGATCAGTTGGCACAAGTAATACAAGAATTACATATTTCAGACGACACTCGTGCTCCAGTACGGGAAGAGGGACATAGAAATACGGAACAACCACAAAATAATAACACAGGACACTTCGGAAATTATGAAAGAAATTGGCAAGGCGCATTGGATTTTGAGATGGAACCGCCGAAACGAAGTAACAATGAGCGATGTGCGACTCGCCGACACGATGATTTTGACTATAAGCTGTTCATTACTACACGAAAATTCAAAACAGTTAATAATTCTGACAACGACATTCATCCACAAGCACGGCTTCATCAATTCTCTCATTGTTTTCCTCCCAACTGGTCATTGGAGCACAGGTTAGAATTTATGTGTGGCTACTTGGAGAATGAACCAGCTGTAAGAATGCGATCGGTCATTCACGATTGTCACAGTGAAGGAGAATTTTATCATGCCTTCCTCTCAGCGTATTGGTCTCAAGCTACACAAGACCGAGTAAAACATAGCATCATAATGATGAAACGTTTCGAACAATCTGAATTTTCCAGCCTTATGAAATATTTTGAAGACATGTTGCATAAGAATCAGTAACTTTCAAACCCATACAGCCCCTCAGAACTCATCCGCATTTGCTTAATCAAACTGCCTGAACATTTACGACATATTATTTTAGCAGGACGTTGCAAAGACGACATTGAAGCTTTTCAGGGACTGTTACAAGAAATTGAAATTGACACTGACAATCGTGGAACGCGAAAATAGGAGCACAACAATTACAGGTCACATCTGTCACAATTCTGCGATGACAGAAATAATACACGACAAGGCTATTCATACAATGCAAATCGTGAACAAAACAGACACCACCCATATGACAACCACCGGCAGAGTAATAGTTACAGAAAAAGATCGCATTTCCGTAGTAATTAATATGACAGAGACAATCATAGAAACAGACAATATGGCAACGAGAACTATTATTATCACGGGAGACAGAATAACTTCAAACGCAACGGTCAACCGTGCAGTGACAATTCAGGGAGAAATTCTCCACCACTTAACCGACAAGAAAGAAATTACAGGAACTACCGACATGATGACAGATGATATAATCGTAATGACAGACTTGAATTGCATCAGAACTGGCGAGATTCAAACAGAGCAGGGCACTCTCGACATGGTGAATTTGCAGAAGTTAGGTCTCCTAATCCTAATAACGACGTGCGCCAACAAAGAGACAGACAATGACTCACACCGCAGGCAGCCGCGTGCGCCGGCTGGCTCAGATTAAAATAACATAGACGCTAACCTTGAGAAAAATTCCAGTATTCTTTACCGACGTATACCATATGATAATTGCGTTCAGGTTGAAATTCTGCGCACTAGGAAGAGTAAAGGTTTACACCACATTTCACATGTAAAACCGTTTATTGAACGATAATCTGCTTTTTAACTTTGTCTTTGCCATATAAATTTTCACTTTACATTACTAGTATGCTTTGTCAGGCTTAGAATCTGTTAACATGCAACAATGTTTGAAGTTAAATATCCAGTCAAGAACCAAGAGAACTTATTTCAACAGAAATTACGAATGCATTGTTATAGTGAACAGATGACACAGTGTTGTTATTTGTGCATTCTTGTTTGTTAGTTGCACGATTATGTAACGACTATAAGGCTCACATACTTAGAACATTTACCAGTACTGCTAATGAGATTTTAATGCAACATTTTGGTTTACTTGAAAATAAATTCTGGATTTAAAGTACTTTCTGTGAGATACTAGATGACACAGTGGTTAGTTTATGTGACAGCTACACGATTTTGTCATGACACTACTAATGAGTGACAATTTACAATGTTGCTTTTGTGGTGTTTCTGTTTTATATCTGCACAGTTTTTCTGAATTCTTTTGTAAAGTAAAACATGTATTAATAGTAACTTTTGTGGTATAGCTACAAGGAAACAGCCTTTTCCGTAGGGCAACAATACGTTACAGCACAGTACTTTCTTCATCACGACAAGAAGCGTAATAACTAAGATATCTATACGCAAAGCATTTCACTTTTGTGTATCATGAGGTAAGTACATTGACTTCTGCAGAACTTAGCTTTCGGAGGACGATAACTACGACACTTCCATAGAGATTATCTTACAACAAGATGCACAGTTGAGCGCTACAGTACACATATTTGAGCGATTAATTTTGTACTTAAAACATTTTTAAAGATATTTGAAGTACAATGATACAAAGGTTTCTCGTGATACATTTCATTCCATTGCTGTAATCGGTAACACCTGAGGGTATTATTCATTAATCCTCAGGGGGTAAACGACCACTTTGTGTACCATGTGTTTGGCAAGCACAAGGAGCCCTAGCTAATATGGTATTTGCTTATGCAACTTTACACATCGGTACCATATTTCTCTAACACAGAATTAGACAGCTATCTGATTATTTCACAGAGAAACAAAATTTTTTTACTACGTCAGTGACTGATGTTTACGCAATTACACATCTGGATAACTTCACACTTATGAAATTGTGTTTTGTCTGTACTGTGTGAATCCTTCATATTTTTCAGAACCATTGTGATACTATGAGAGCTTTGAATGATGTATTTGGTAAGGGAGCATGATTTTAAAGTACGTTTGCGGTAGATGACACTATTGAAATGAGCAGAGAATTTTTTTAGATTTTGACATTATTGCAGAAACCTACGACGTTTTTGAGATTTGACTGAGGTGTTATGATGTTATTTTTACAACGACGATGTGTATTATGCTGTTGAGGTATGTTTATGATCAATAAGCTGATGTTATGTGAGGAATTTGATAATGCTCCATATTTATTAAGATGAAATATTGAAGAAGTGTCGACGGATATGTATATGTTTAATAATGTAAGGAGTAATGAATAGTGGTTAGGGACTCTGACTTGTGAAAAAGGATGTTGGAAACCAAGAATCGTACTTTAAGAGTTATGAAATGTGTGTATATGCGTGAATGTATCACAATGCCGGCAAAAATTTATGGACACTGTTATATTCATAAGATTTTGTTTCTACACATTTGCAACGCAAATTCTCGACCCGTGAAATTTTGTATATGAGACTGCCACTGTAGTGCAAACTGGTGTTGAAAATATTTCGGTAAGAAAGTTAAGTGACCTTCACGTAATGCGTCGTGGGCACGACGCATTACGTGGGCAGCTGCGCGACAGTCGCCTGGAAAAATGCCATTAGTGTGTGCCTTTCAGAGGCACAGGCATTATCCTCGCTATTGACATTTCTTTGTAGAAAGCATCACAAATACGACACGCTCAAATTTGAAAGTATATGATTACACTGTGGAGCTCTTAATTTATGATATTTACTAAAATGCCTAATGAAATGATGAGAAACATTTTACATCTATTGTCTTTCTAGTTGAGAGATTGCTCATTTTGTTTGATATGTAGTTTCTAGCTGCACTGCAGCATTGGTTAAAATAAAATTTAATTGATGTACTAATATAGATATTTTATGCCTACAGATCCAGTAAATAACCATTTTATAATCTACTTCAAAAATACGAGGGAGCACAAAAAGACATTTCCCTTCACAGGAATTGCATACATAATTTTTGTCAATGACTGGGTAACTTATTTAGTAGTGTAAGTTAAAGTGATTAATCACCCTAGTGTTAAGATGTGAAATAGGTATTAAAAATGGGCATTTTTACTGTAATATTTTTTTTTTGCTTGAGCTACTAAATTTCACTTTGTATTACTCTGTTAAGCTACTTTTACTACTGATTTATTTTTCTTGTTGCTGCACATTGGTTCATGTTAGTTGTAATGTTGCATTGCTTGATAAATTAGATTTACTGCAGCTTGCTTTGACAATTTCCATTTTTTCATTGCTGTTTGTATTAATTGTTTTATCCTGCTGCATTGCCTCGTCCCTTAGTTTACCATCTGAGCTCAGTAGATTTAAGTTAGCTTAAGAGGGGGTACGCCATATAAGAGAATGAGTTGCGATGAATTGTAAGAAATGCATTGAGAAGCTATAAGAAAATGGTTTGCCGAAAAAAGAATTTTTGAAGGAGGATATGAACAAAAAAGTAGGGTTTAGGGACAACAGGTTTAGGTAGGATTTTCTTGGAAATAAATGATGAGGTAAGATAATGGAAAATAAATATTGAGGTAAGAAAGATGTGAACAAAATACAGAAAGCATGCTTGGATAGGATGTTTTTGGTGGAAACAAATGTTGAAATAAGACAAAACATCTATGGAATGAAGTTTTGGGTTGGACTGCAGTACGAAATGTTACACTGAAAACGAACCCTGTCTTTCATTTTGTATTATTCCGCTATGTGTTTATGTACCCTTGAGTATTTGTCTTTTTCCTGTCTTTATGTGTTTAGCTGATGAGAGTTATATTGTAGAATTTTTCTAATACTATGTTATTTACTTTGTAAAGATGTTTAGACATTATTTATTCTGTTTTGTTTTAATGCTCATGTGTGAAGTTGATGTTTCAAAAGTTATTCTGATCTTTTATGTATGTACTCATGTCATAATTCCTGTATATGTTATATCGATTCTTTTGTAAAGCCTGTACTACAAATGTTATCTGTATTGTTATATTCTTTAATGATGTATTTTTTACCTTTGTAATTGTATTCTTATGTTATAAAATTGTAATTGACACCAGTTCATCATATTATTAACTTGTAAGTTCCATTTCACTGCACACGTTTCTTTTGGTCATAGCATATGGACAATATGTGAGATGTAGGGACTGTTAGTGTTTGCACGTGTGTTAATAATTCAGCAAAGGACTTGATAACAGCATTGCTGGTTCTAAGGACAATTCCAAAAACTTTGTGAGTGCACAAGTGGTGGTTATGGACTTGCTATATTATCCGCAAGACTCTTCAATGGTGATTGTGCACCTGCACAGTCACAACAGATGGCTGCTGGCCATCTCTACAAGGACTACCATGGGTCTGCATCTTTGATGACCCAACAATACCATTATTTCTACAAGGACTACAGTGGGTCTACACCTTTGCTGAATCACCAGTACCATTATTTCTACAAGGACTGCAGTATGTCTGCACCTCTGGTGGCCCACCAATACCATATTCTCTACCAGGACTACAGTGGGTCTGCACATCTGGTGGCCCACCAATACCGTAATCTCTACCAGGACTACGGTGGGTCTACCCTGTCATGACCTACCTACCAATATTCTTCAAAACTTCGAATGACACTGTTGTGGGTTTGCTCTGTTGTGGCCCATTACCTGTCTGTGTGTCGAGAGTCAGTACTGTCTTTCCGTTGGAAGGACAACACTACTTCTTCAAGACTGCATGGAAATCCACGACTTACGTGTGCATTTTCTTTTACTGCTCAGACTTTGAGAAAAACACTGCAATTTTACTGTGATGAATGATCAGGACTGTCTTTATGGACTGTAAGAAAATTTTAGCTTTTGACCAAGATTGTATGAATAAGTGTGTGCATTTGATATCTTTGTTATTGTAATTATGAAAAATTTCATCAAATCATTATTGGCCACTGCCCAAAACAATTTCTAAAATTTTTGTGGGGAGCATGGGGGCTATGTAAGTAGGCTGTTTCTGTTTTCTTTTTGGCAACGTTACGTAGCGCTCTGCATGAAAATCACTGGCTGTGCTGTGTGCAGTCTGTGGCTAGTTTGCATTGTTGTCTGCCATTGTAGTGTTGGGCAGTTGGATGTTAACAGCGCGGAGCGCTGTGCAGTTGGAGCTGAGCCGCCAGCAGTGGTGGATGTGGGGAGAGAGATGGCGCAGTTTTGAAATTTGTAAGACTGGATGTCATGAACTGCTATATACATTATGACTTTTGTACACTATTGAGGTAAATACATTGTTTGTTCTCTATCAAAATCTTTCGTTTGCTAACTATGCCTATTAGTAGTTAGTGCCTTCAGTAGTTTGAATCTTTCATTTAGCTGGCAGTAGTGGCGCTCGCTGTATTGCAGTAGTTCGAGTAACGAAGATTTTTGGTGAGTTAAGTGATTTGTGAAAGGTATAGGTTAATGTTAGTCAGGGCCATTCTTTTGTAGGGATTTTCGAAAGTCAGATTGCGTTGCGCTAAAAATATTGTGTGTCAGTATAAGCACAGTCATGTATAATTGTTCTAAGGGGACGTTTCACCATCACTGGCCAAATGTGGTAAAGGAGTTGTTTTCTGTCTACAGTAATTGAATCGATTACTTTTGTAACGAATGCCGCACTAGTGCGTTAGTAATCTTTATCGGTAATCAACTTATATTTCCAGATAAGAGTTAGTTTCTTCGATTTCAGTATTACAGCAAATAAAAAGGTGGAGTAGACATTACAGTAAACATCAGTGTTGCTATTCAGAGTAAAATCTGATAATGGTAAAGCAAACCTTGAAACAGTACATTGATATGAAGATATGGTTGATAAACTTTTCTGTAATAGCACGTGTTCAGTAACTGAGATGCTACCAGTGGCTCTAAACTATAAGGTAAGATTCTAGCATCTTAGCACAGAAGTTCCACACGAATATAGATTCTTATTGTACGTGTGGTCTGCACTGCTGCAGTCACACAAAAGCTTTCAATCGGTCTGCACACGATTAAAGATTATTTACTTATGTCTAGTTATAAGCCTTATGTCATTGTTTGTAACTGTGGAATAGAGAACTCGATCCACACATCATCAAAATAATTTCTTTCCGCACACAAACTAAGCAGTTTATCGTCATATGTGCTTTTGTTTCTTCTTGTGGTAACAGAAATTAGTACATTATTAAATTACGATTACGATTACGGTTGAACATTAAAAAAAGGACAGCTCGATCTGACTAAGAGACCATAGGAATGAGCAAAGAAATTCATTTAAAACTTCGAGACATTGATGGAAAAAAGTGGGAAGAGACGAAGAGCAGGGTGATCTTGATGGCTGAGGAAATAGCTTCCACAGGGAGAACTAAGAAGAATAGGTTATGAAACCAAAACTGCGAGGAAGCCCTGAAAAAACGAAAGCAGTCATGGAAAGACTGGTGCTCGAACAAGAAATAAAATTCGTTTCAAAAATTTATGGAAGTTGGACGACAAATGGCAATAGTGATAAGAAACCTTAATTGTGTGCATGTGAAAGAGCAATTCCGTCAAACAGAAAATGAGTTTCAGAAGTACAAGTCTCGAAGCGTCCACTAAGTGTTTGTATGCAGCCTCTGTAGGTGAACCCACAAGTCTCTGTTTTCGAAAGAAAGTGGAAAGCTGTCATTATACAACAAAGACATCCGTCAATTATTAGTTAAATATCTCGAGAAACCATTAAAGTGCGACGAGCGAAAGGAGAGATTTCCTATTTCAACTGCTGAGATGAAGTTTCAGAAACAAAACCACCAAATAGGAAGGGACTTTTAGAAACATTCAAGACGTGAAAAATAGGAGTTCAGCAGATGAAGAAGGAATTGTTGCAGGATTGTGGAAACTGGGTGATGAAAATATGTTGCAGACGTTAAAACAAATAATGCAGAATATATGGTTAACGGAAACGATCTCAGAAGATTGGAAAAAGCTATATTTTATCCTTTACATAATAAAAGAGATATTACTGATGATAACAATTTCAGAGGAATATCACTGTTTAACACATAGATGAAAGACCATTTCTAAATCTTTACGTAATAGAGTACAGAATCACGTGAACAATAAGATCGTGGAGTATCAGGATAGACTGCAGTAGGGAAAGTATTGTGTGGAGTGGATCCTGTTCCTTAAGTTCATAATCCAAGAGAGAATAGTAAGGCGTATGTCTTACGTTGCTGTGTCTGTGAACTTCAAAAAGGGAATTTGACTTTGTTGACACAACATATCCTTTTCAAACATTGGAAGAGATTGGTTTGGTTGATAAAGAAACAAAGATAACTAGCCAAACAGTAATAAACATAAAATGTAAAGCAAATTTTGTTGCTGTATCTGAAGCTATGTATATGCGAACAGGTGTTAGATGAGATGTCTAGTCCTGTTTGGTCAGTCGTGAAAAGGTGATTTGAGGATGGGAAGGAGAACTCAGAGACAATGAAGCCTATGACCAGATTCCACTGGACTATACAAACAACAGTCTTACAATTAAATGTTTAGCTATTGCCAATGACCCTGTAATACTTTCCGAAGATAGAGTTATGGCAGCAAGAAAAATCAACACTTTGACAAGATTTATAACAGAAATGACTGGATGTTACGCAAAAAGCCAAAGATGCTTCAAATTTGACGGACACAGATTGCGGATAAATTAGAAGAGTCAATGAAGTAAAATAGTATCTCAGTGAGACAATACAGAACAAAAGCCTTGACAGGAAGCTAATAAACTCAGAGCAAGTAAGGTGGCCTTCCAGTTAACTAAAAATACTTGCAATAAGAGATCTATACCCTCTCAAGCCAAGTCACAGAACAATGTTACAGTACTATATTCATAATATTTATACGCAGCCTAAAGCCTAGATTTCACTATGACAGGAGACATATGGATCTTGGAAAAGAAATGGAGGAAAATCCGAAGGAAAGTATTGGGGCCACTAAAACACAGCGATGACTACAGGAATGTGAATGAGTGAAGAAAATCGGTACAAGAAAAATGAACAACTCAGTGTAATGAGGAGAAAACGTTAAATGTCGTATTAGGTGCAGCTAGTTCGGATGAGTGAGAACAGAATTTTAGAGCATGTAAAGCGTAGAGGTCTCCCTGGTGCACATGCCCCCAAAAAATAAGAAGTAATTGAGAAAGATGAAATTTGAAGAACTTGAAATTCTAAACAGAAATACGTTTCGATAGAATATTTTGGATTAACAGCTCCAGAGGAAACCAAAAAAGAAAACTGGAGCAAAATGGTGAGAACCTTAGAAACAACAGCATTCTGATCGGTCGAAAAGTTGTTGGAAAAAACGGGAGTGAAATCAGGAGCAGTTATTTCCGTTAGCCATGGGAGGCCGAGACCGAATGGACAAATTACAGTTATGAAGATGCTTTTAATACGTACTCGCATATCCAGCACGAAGTTGAAAAGAATTTTCGATATTGTTTCCGAAATCCACTATCGTTCACTTTCTTAACGTCTTTGTTGTCAAAACAATACACGCAGAATGGAGGATTATCTTCCCCAAAATGCGGCATTTAATAACCTGTTGAGATACACGCAATGTCACATTTGCAGGAGTGGCCACAGCCGATGAGATCCAAGCCCCCAACCCCAGTCCGGAGTTACAGCGAGGGTGTACTTAAGTTCGATCACTCATTTACTGACTCCTTTTTGTGTGTTTGCCAGTTGCATAACATCTACAGACTTTCATAGTGGTCAGAGCTCGACGTGTTCTGAAGAGATGATGTATCTAGGAGAGACAGATTTATGAATGATATGTGTTTGTATATATTTCTACATTCGAATTTACTGTTAGCAGTTGACGCTGAAAATACAGCAAAGAAGTTGTGCATTGTTTTTACTGTTTGATATTCGATGCAGGATAAATTAATATCTGAATTGTCGGCTCATGAACGGCATCTGTTCCTTGTTGTTGTAGCCACTAAAATGTCACACAGCGTGCACAGGAAGTCATAGCAGACTGGCGACGTGCAAAAGGATGGTGGAACAAGGAGCTTTGGACACCAGTGCAGGAAAATTTCTCTTCTTTCTATTGAATTCTTTTTTGTATGTGTGCATATATTAAGTTGACATACGTAACTTGAAATATTTAATTTGAGGTATTTAAGGAATCATGGCAACCAGGGAGCGCAAATCTAAGTGCCGGGCAGCATCTAACATCTCTTTTTCAGTTTCAGGGTCAACAAATAACAGCCCAGCAGCAACAGGTGCCTCAGGCTAAAGAAGGCACTCAGCTGCCGCCTCCGTCGTTCTGACAGTTAGATGAGACAAGGGAAACATGAAAAGAATACGTAAAACAGCTGCGTACACTTTTCGACGAGTACAAAATCACAGGTGAATCACACCATGCATTTTTCTTTTCATGTGTGGGAGTGTACACCTACCGGCTTCTAGTGAAATAGTTCCCCCTCAGAGAGCCCCAACCCACCCGTCCGAG
Organism: Schistocerca cancellata; assembly: GCF_023864275.1. Taxonomy (NCBI): domain Eukaryota; kingdom Metazoa; phylum Arthropoda; class Insecta; order Orthoptera; family Acrididae; genus Schistocerca; species Schistocerca cancellata. Next base: position 97,001,421 of record NC_064631.1, on the reverse strand, counting down.
GTCATAATTGCAAGAGTAGATGAATTTTTTGAGCGTCAAATACACGTTGCTGCTGCACGGCGTGAATTCTTCTGTACGTATAACCGTAGTGATCAGCCCTATAAATACTGGATTGAAGTATTGCAGGGCGTGGCTAGAGACCGTGAATTCACTTGTGTCGGCGGCGCAACTTACCGGTATGAATTGCTATTATTCAGAATCTATCAGATCAGAGACTGAGCGCCGAAATTCTAGAGCATCTAGCCCCAGTGAAGTGCTTAAAGTTACCGACTCACGCGTAGTTCATGATTTAACTGAGCAAGATTCCTGTCTAAGAGTTGTCGCTCCACTTGAGACAAACAACCTTTGCCCCAGCCACATCCCCGCCCCCAGCTCTCGCATGTCAGCATTGCGCAAACAAGGCCGGGCACACTATACACAGCGTTTGCCGCGCCAGCGCCACGCTGATTTTACACTTTCCTAGCTCCTCACAAAGCGAAGTGATAGAGTGAGCCCAAAAAGTATTCGTCTAGCTTCATATCTTTTAGAAAACGAAGTATGTGTAACATGAGAAGAAATGTATACAAAATGTGAAGAGCTAGTCATGTAAGAAGTACCTCGATAAGTTATTTTTGTTGAAAAGCAAGGAAAGAAATATATCCAAATCGACAGCAAGGTGAACAAAATGGAAAATTTAATACAAGAGCTAGATCATAAAGTATTTGTTGTGTACATAGTTCCTCGAAGTCAGCGCGTACACAACTTTCCCACTAGAGCGCAGGCGCAGCGCTCGTCCGTCTCCGTACTACGAGATGGCGGTGCCATAGAGATGGACCAAATTCTACTTCCGCCGATCCACGTATTAATATGTAACGCAGCCCATGAGATTGCTGCTAGCGTAGAACCTTTTCTCCCCGCGGATCACACTTTCGCAGTGATACATGAACGCGTGAGGTATCATAACGAGTGTACGGACCTCCAATAAGTTAGTCTGCATTTGTCTGCATCAGCCTGTACGAGTTCTACATTTGTCTATACCAGTCTATAGTCAAGTTTCAGTCTGCGCCTAATAAGATTACCATGTGCCTGTAAATAGTCATGAAGATAACTGTATAGACACTTTTGTCAGGTAACAGAGATGTGGTGTCACCGCCACACACCACACTTGCTAGGTGGTAGCTTTTAAATCGGCCGCGGTCCGCTAGTATACGACGGACCCGCGTGTCGCCACTGTCAGTAATTGCAGACCGAGCGCCACCACACGGCAGGTCTAGAGAGAAGTACTAGCACTCGCCCCAGTTGTACAGCCGACGTTGCTAGCCATGGTTCACTGAGAATTACGCTCTCATTTGCCCAGACGATAGTTAGCATAGCCTTCAGCTACATTTGCTACGACCTAGCAAGGCGCCATTACCAGTATAGATATTGAGATTCTATTAATGTATCATCAAGAGCGATGTTCTACAAATGTGGATTAAAGTTAAGTATTCCAGAAGCTACGTACTTTTCTTTATAGCATTCATTACATATCCTGTTTCAGACCTCACGCTAGCCTGCGTGAGTTTAAGCGCGTGCCTTTCGGCTTCCTCTCATTGTGTCTATGCTGTCTTGTCTAGACACAACAAGAGATATATCTGAGAATAAGATTAACGTATCAATACCAAAGGAACTTCAGATTGTCAATTGTAAATAGCATCCAGAATCAAGTTAAGTAAGGTTTATGCTGGTTATTATGTTAATAAATGTGTGTGAAAATTAATCAAGTTCTGTTTAAAGTTGGTCACCGTCAGTCTGCTACTCTATGCGTGCAAGTGGCATTTCTATCGTCTGACCTAACGGCAGAAGATAAACACGCCCCGATAAGACCACGAGACATATTGCTGGCACTCGCCTACTTCGTTAGAGCGACAGGTCAAATAATCTGATGGTTTGTGTACTGAAGGTCTTACAGTACCACACCACAGTATTCTTCCACCGTCTGAACATGCCGAAATTCTGCGCGCAGTCATTAAACTCTAACGCTCACCCACAGCAGATGCTAGAGTCAACCGTTCGCGGCCGCTCACTATCACCTGTTCTGGTTCGGAACGGCGCCGATAAAGAGCAGTTAGCGCCATGGGCCGTAAGGGTAGTGAGACCACGCTGATAGAAAGGAAACTTATTCAGCTCTAAGATAATGAGTACAAATCCTCCTACGAGATTGCAAAAGTAGTTGGTAGACCTAGACCGACGTTCAGTCGATAATAGATCGATTTTGCGCAACAAAATCATTAAGAAACCAACCACGTACCTGGCGCCCTCACATTTTGACTGATGCAGACGTGAGATTTATCACGAGGGAAATGAAGAAGAAATTTAAGATCAGGCCTCCTAAGTTGGCAGGGGAGTTCAAGTCCAGGGGAAAGAAGGTATGTGCCAACGCAATAAGAAATACCTTCAAAACGTATGGGTATCACAGCCACGTACCGCGAAAGAAATTTTGGGTGAACAGAATCGAAAGAAACGTCTTCATTTTGGGATGCAACATAGACTGGAAAAGGAAGAAAATGGCTCTGAGCACTATGGGATTTAACTTCGGAGGTCATCAGTCCCCTACAACTTAGAACTACTTAAATCTAACTAACCGAAGGACATCACACACATGCATGCTCGAGGCAGGATTCGAACCTGCGACCGTAGCGGTCGCTCGGTTCCAGACAGTAGCGCCTAGAACCCCCGGCCACCCCGGCCGGTTGAAAAAGCAAGACTTCTCGATTAGAGTAATATTTTCAGATGAGAATGATTGTAACGTATTCGGGTCGGATAGTAGGCGAATGGTGTGGCGTAAGAAGAATGCGGAGAAGTTGCCGCGCAGTCTTGTGCCAATGGTTAAACACAGTAGTGATGGTGTGCGGCTGTATGAGTGCTGCATGTGTTGGAAAATTGCATTTCATAGAAGGTACAATGGATCACCATATGTATATCAACAATTTAAACGACAATCTGAATCCTAGCGCCGAAAAATTAGCTGTGTAAAGGAATTAAATTTTTGAACAAGATAACGACCCAAAGCATACGGCTGTAAATACATGGCTGTGGCTCATGTGGAATACCCCAAAACAACTTAACACCCCTCCTCAGAGCCTATTGAACACCTTTCTAAAGTACTGGAAGATAGCATCAGGAGATGACACATTTCTAACAAGAGAGACCTAAAAGAAGCACTTCAAGACGAATGGGACAAAATTCCAGCCTTTCTGAAGGCAAACTAGGTCAAGTCGATGTGAAATCATATTTACAGACTGTAAATTAAAAAAAAATAGGAGTGGACGAATACTTTTTGAAGTAGCCCTTAAATAAATTCTCCATTTTGCCAAATTCGCTATCGCTATGGATGTATTTATTTCCTTGTCCACAAATAAAAGTGACATACCAAGGTTCGTGACATATGACTGGATGTTCACATTTTGTGTTCCCTTTCTTTTACATGACATATACTCAGTTTCTAAAAAAAATTACAACTAGGTGAATACTTTTTGGGCTCACTGTATGTGAAATGCTATATAACCCATTATCAGAAGAATTTGACAGCACCGTTTCATCCGTCGAAACGAGTTCCCTATCGCACAGCACGGAAGCTTCAATGTTGGTCTCTATTAATGTCAAATTACCAGTATGGATTCTGTATCACATGATGGCGCCACATGCAAACACCTACACTGTGTCTTGTTTACTCGTCGGCACAAATGCAGTGTTCGACTTATCGGAAGCTTCTTCTTTACATATCATATTGACTCTTCTGGTTCTCAAGTACTGGACTCTTTTCCTATTAATTCACGACGGGTCGCACAACCCACGAAATGTGACCAGTCACTACGATGCTAAAACGTTACATTCGCAAAGGTTGGGCGCGTTCTCAGAAATGTATTTATTATTCGTTAGTGGTAGATACTTTGTGCGTCGTAACAATTTACCTCTTCTCAATGTACTGATTCTGCTTCACACGCCTAACAAACAGACAAGAGTGTAAAATTCCCACCTAGCCGTAACAGCAGGCGCTAATTCTTCTCCACAGAGCTTCCTGGGAAGGAGTTCGCACGAAGCAGCTGGCGCGCCAACATTGTACGTGGGTTGATTTAGATAAGCAAACAAAATGCGTGACAACACAATGTCGCGCTTGTGCGGACCATCAGGCTGCTCTGCGCCAGAAATTTTTCTCCTGGACACATTCTGATACCCCACGGCAACGCTCCCACATGGACTATGCTGGTCCCTTTTGGCAAACACGTTGGGTGATAGTCGTAGATGGCTACAGCAAATAACCTTTCGTTGTCCCAATGAATTCGACGAATGCCGTCGCACTATCAAGGGGTCGCTCCTATATTTTCTCTCCAAAGCTTGCCACAAACAATTGTTTCTGACAACGGACCACCTCTTTCTTCCAAGGAAATTGTACGATCTTGCAAACACCTCATGTCAGAACAGCACCATTCTCGCCACAGTCTAACGTCGAGGTCAAACGTTTCATTCGAACGTTCGAGACGCATATGTCAAAACTTGGTGCTTCAGATTCACGTGAAGATGCGTAACTGATGTTTCTGAATTCTTTTCGTACTCTGCCAGGTCCTGATATTTCGCCCGCGGAACGTTTGCATGGGAGCAGCCGTCGGATCTCGCTGCATTTTCTTCGTTCGTATCGCTCTACTCCAGCTTCGGACTTCACCACGACGTTTCACCCGAACATCAGAGTTTAATATCGAGTATACAACAATCCACACTTACGGGAGTCCTTCATTGTTCTCCGATCAGCTGGCAGAGCGCAGTGTAATGTTCGCACCAGCGCAGGCGCGCATCATCAGCTACGGCTCCGTGAATTCTGTGATTTTGCCGTTCATCAAACTGTTCCAGATTTCTTCACTGCGTGACGTCCAGCCGCTGTGACGCAGCAACGTCCGTCCGCCGCAACGCAGCCTCCTACGCTGCTTACCGAGCGGTTGGCTCCACCAGCGACCGCCTCACAGATGCCTACCCCAATGCGTCGCCATTGCTACCAACGCCGCAGGTCGCCTCTTCCACGGACACAGACGCCGCCACTGTCGGCTTGTCGCCGGCTCCCTGTGCTGCACACTCCATGTTTCTACTTGTGCCGCCGGATGCGTCCTGGTTTTTCTGGGCGTCTTGCCTGGCACTCGCAAGACGTAACATCGGACGCAGATTGGTCTGCTCTGCCCCCAGACAAGGAACCAGCTGCTTGGCCGACCACCTTTCGGCCCTCTCACAGTGAGGAGTTCATTTTAGTTAGGTTGCATACTGGTAACTCTCATTTCAGCCATTGATATTTGTTAAGTGGTGATCCCCCACCACTTTGTGCTCATTGTTATCAACCTTCCACGTTTAGCAAATAAAAAATTAAAATAATAATAATAGTAATAATATAATAATAATAGTAATAATTTGTAATAATAATAATAATAATAATACTTGTTTGTTTGCTTGAGTAAGTAATTGAGAGATTAAAATTTACGCCGTGAATTCATCGAGCTTCGCACGTCCGAAGATGTACGGAACGTAGCCAGGGCTCATTATATATTTTTTGTAGACAAAGTCTAATATCAGACCTGAGCTTCAATCATGAAAATGGAGTGACTAAAATTACTAAAACAAAGAAAAGCATACGATTAAATAAAACATATATTCATTTTAACATATACATTACGATACAAATTACACTTACGTAAAATTATAGGGAAATAATTGCAGATCATTTACAAATGAGAGCGACTTATTAATTCTGCGCCTCTTTTCTGCAAATAAGTATGAAATGGCTAACTGTGGAGCCACACAAAATATTACGTCCTTCTAGGACAACGAATGACATAAGAGTATGTTGATGCCTACTCGCTGTGACAAGAGAGCGGTGTTAATTGCTTTATTTTGCATTCTCTTGTCTTAAAAAATCGATACATATAATCTAAGTTAACTAAATTAAATATTGTCTGTGCTCGAGTGCAAATGGTTCCTTAAACACGGTTCGCCATTTCCTTGACGAATGCCACTTTTCTTAACCACTTACGCTCTAATTTATGTTTGCTGTCATGAGATATCGGGCGTTTTAGCGAACGACGCGCAGGCAATCGACCACCTTTTATTTTTTATCCATCGTAGCAATATGGCGAAGGACATTAAATCTTTAGCTGAGGACCTCCGTTTTCTCCATGGCGTATTTTACGGACCTTTCTCCAAGAGGAAGTTTGTGTTTCTAGCTGTCTTTTCTTCCGTCGCCGGCCGCGGTGGTCTAGCGGTTCTAGGCGCGCAGTCCGGAACCGCGCGACTGCTACGGTCGCAGGTTCGAATCCTGCCTCGGGCATGGATGTGTGTGATGTCCTTAGGTTCGTTAGGTTTAAGTAGTTCTAAGTTCTAGGGGACTGATGACCTCAGATGTTAAGTCCCATAGTGCTCAGAGCCATTTGAACCTTTTTTTCTTTTCTTCCGTCGATTGGGCTTAACGTGTAGTCGCTTTTAACTCTTATTTCTTCTTCGTGTTCTATGGTTCTAACATGGGCGCGCACGGCCTCAGTTGATTTTGCGCCCTAAAACGAAACAAAACAAAACTAATCATTTTGTGGTGTTGCAGTTGTTCTTCTTACGTTCTTACTTGGTATTAAATTAGGACAGGAATTTCGCCTTATTCAAGACACCTTTTCAGTTTTGTTTTACCCAGACATGTTTCAGCACTTTTGGTGCTTTCTTCAGTACATTACTTTTTATTTTCTTACTTAAAATTGTTGTCACATATTAACCTTTTTAGCGAAACTTTTGGTACATAATATTCACAATCGTGAGTGAATAATTGTTGCAAAATATTACACATCACTTGTCAATAGTTCACAGATGAGATATGTTTTAACGACCTGATGCACTATGTGTTGTTTGTAACGTTATGTCTAAAGTTATAGTTATAGCTTAATTGGCAAAAGAGTAGATGTATCCATTAGTTTACCTACCTTACATGATGCTATTGGACATTTATGTTGGTAGCCAGTTTGCTGCACAATCTACAACTTCTCATCTGCAACTGTAACTTGCAAATGCTGTTAGTCTGTATATGTGGGTCAAACATGCAGTAATTTCAGAGCCAGATATACAGAATATCTCAGACCACATAAAAGCAATAGCTCACACTCAAAATTCGGAGACCACCTGATAGCACACAATCACCACCAAATAAACAGTGAAACTGACTTACGCAATTTTACAACTGGTAGCAGCTTATACCAAAAATTAAGTACAGAAGAAAACTATCACATCCAAAAATCAATAGCCCAAGGAAAGAAAGTACTAAATGAATACAAATGACAGTGCAATAAAACCCTCTTTGCCTCAACTCAAGAACTATACATATAACACCCACACCTAAACTACTCATGAGAAAGAAAAACAACACCCATTCTCACTCACTCACTCTCTCTCTCTCTCTCTCTCTCTCTCTCACTCTCTCTCTCTCTCAACCTGTCGCAGTCCTGAACACACACGCACACACACGCAACACACACACACACACACACACACACACACACACACACACACAAACCAAACACCACAAACGCCAAATACACTTCAAATTCGCGTGCCTAACACAGCAAAACACAGTACGAAACAAATGAATACTACACGGCCACAGAGCCACGACAACACGTAATGGCGGCGAAAATCTGCCTATGTTTTGAAAAATCAGAGAAAGTGCAGTGTCAAGCAACCATAGGTCACGAAATAAGCCTATTCACCTCACCAACAACGTACTAGAAAGGACTACAATATCAAAGCCGTACGTTACACACAAAAAACGTTATATATACACATTTTGTAATTGCATAATAAATAGACAAATAAGAACTACGCTTTGCTGTTTGCATATGAGAAACTGTAGATTGTGCAGCGGACTAGTTACCAACATAAATCTCCAATAGCATACATCCACTCTTTTCACAAATAAGCTATTACTAGAACTTCAGACATAATGTTGTAGACAGCACACAATGCATCAGGCCGTTAATAGACATCTCAATTGTGAACTATGAACAAACGATGTATGATATTTCACAAAACTTATTCATTCACAATTTTAAATATCACGTACCAAAACATTTCTCTAAATGTTAATATGCAACAACGATTTTACAGTAAGAAAATAAAAAAATATCCCACTGAAGATAGCACAAAAAGTGCTGAAACATGCCTGGGTAAAATAAAGTTGAAAAGGTGTCTTGCATAAGCCGCAATTCCTCGTCCTATTCCCAAAACAAAACTATTAACGGCGCAGGCCCCCCACCCCTCCGCCACTACCCTGGCGGGGGGGGGGGGGGAAGGGGGAGGGAGGTGTACGATACTGGCTGTTATGTGGTCGGCCGTACTTCCAAATACGCCCGCCGTCAGTTACGCTGCGGTGTTACCTACAGCCGCCAAGAGGAAGCACTCGAGAGTTTGAGGATCCAATGCGCCAATTCCACAGAATTTGGTACGATATCCCTCAGGAGGCCATCCAACAACTTTATCAGAGTGTACAATCCTTAGCACAGCAAGTGCCCACAACGCCGCTAGGTGTCTTTCAACCTCACAGTGGGCAGTGCTTGATTGGAGTAGCTAAACGTATCATCAGCAAAAAGTCTAAGACTATGTCATTAGCATACGACATGAACCACAATGGGCCTGAAACACATCCCTGGGGCACACTTGAGGTCAGTTTGGCATCTGTCGACGAGATGGTGCGACTTCAAATTAATGTTCTTACAACCTCGCATACAATCATAATTAATCGGTATATTATTCGATTCCCATTTATTTCAATTGATATTCCTTACGAACAGTGAAGACGTGGACGGAGACACCCCAGACAACAGAGGGATAACAATTTGTTTTTCGCCCGCCACACGGCGTGGCAAACAGGAGTGATGGCCTGGGGTGGAGTTTCTTTTCATAGCAGGACACTTGTGGTTACCGAGCGAGGTGGCGCAATGGTTAGCACACTGGACTCGCATTCGGGAGGACGACGGTTCAATCCCGCGTCCGACCATCCTGATTTAGGTTTTCCGTGATTTCCCTAAATCGTTCCAGGCAAATGCCGGGATGGTTCCTTTGAAAGGGCACGGCCGACTTCCTTCCCTAATCCGATGAGACCGATGACCTCGCTGTTTGGTCTCTTTCCCCCAAACAACCCAACCCAAACCCTTGTTGTCATTAGAGATGGGCAAAACTGTTCTTTTCAGAGATTGGATCAGAACTCCCTGAAATGAATTAGCTCTTTTTCATGACTCACCACTCATTTACAATAGAAAATAAATGGAAGGCACATTGCCCTTTAAACTTGGTTTATTCCAGTACTATACCTGTATTTTGATCTTATTTGATCCTATTTTGAAGTAACACAGATAATGAGTAAGAATTTTGTATTGTTTATTGAAATTTCCACGATATGACAAAGTTTTGGATTATTGATTTATTTTGCACTAACGTGGTTTTTTGGGTGATCGGAAAATGTTGTAACTTGAGATTTACATTAACAATATATTTGGCTATAATGTATTAAAATTTCATTAACCTCATACAAATACATCGCAAGCCATATATTTTTAAAGTGAACGTTTCCTTCCGAAGACGCCTAAAATCGCAAAATCCGTACCAGAATAAGAAAAAAAAATATAAATTTGACTGTAAAACGAAAGTGCTGCATATAGCCTTACGCAGAATAAAACAAGGAAAATATTGGTGTATCACATTTTGCGATACGTTTATCGGTTCGCTCGTAATTAAAGCGTAAATTCGAGTGTCCATAATAAAAATCCTATAGTAAGAGGAGTCGTCAGGAACCTAATCTAATCAGTTTAAACAAAGAAAAATAAAATAAAAACAATTGATGTATACATAACATAATAATGTAATATACATAGCGGTATTACTACAAAGAACAATATCCAGTAGAGACGAACTCCGATGCAGAGGCGCTGAGTCGAGCAGGTCGAGCCGCGAGCTGTATTACTGCGTGAGCTGAGACCGCAGAGACCACAGTGACACCTGAGTCGCTTTTCTCAACGCTCTGGCTAGAGTCAAGACGGTGGGGCGAGCGTTGAGCGGGCGAGTTCCGAGGGTGGGGGGGAGCGGTGAACTCACCCGCTCCGAGACAAATCGTCCGTTCCCTTGCGAGCAGGTTGTTGCAAGTAGTTCCTATGTTATCCGCTAGGTGGCTCTCTGTCCTGTTGCTCGCATCAACTGCCCAGAGGGCAGGACGTGCGACTGAAACGATCGCCGACAGAGTGCGATGCGAAGTTACGCTGCGCCAGACACTGCAGGCGGCAGACGACGCACAGAGACGGCACGGCATATGTGAAACACAAAATCCAATGGGGCGCTGCACAATGCAGGCAGCCAAGGTAGAAGCAGGGCAGAGGCCGGCGCTGGCTGTGTTGTGTGGCGTGCTCTGTGCTCTGACCAGCAGAGGCACTGCTGATATGCTCCGTCTCTCTCTCTCTCTCTCTCTCTCTCTCTGCCGTGGAAACGTTTGGAGCTATCGTTCTTTTTTTCTGAATCACTGATTGTTCACTCCTTTGAAAGATGCAACTCTGTGCATTAGTTCAAGAGTGGATCCCCCATCTCTAGTTGTCATCCGCGGTACCCTGACAAGACAGGTGTACGTTGACAGTATTGTACGCCCCGTGTTGTTGCCCTTCATGGCAAGCCATCCTGGGCTTTCAGCAAGACAATGCCCGCCGGCACACTGCAAGAGTTTATACTGCTTGTCTTCGTGCTCGTCAAACCTTACCTTGGCCAGCAAAGTCAACAGATCTCTACTTAATTGAGAAAGTTTAGAACGTTATGGGCAAGGCCATCGAACCATTTCGAGATTTTGGGGGACCAGCTGACCAATTGGACAGAATTTGACACGATATCCGTTGGAAGATCATCCAACAACTTTATCAATCGACGCCAAGCCGAATAACTGTTTGTACAACGAATAGAGTTGGCCGATCGCGTAAGTTACTTGCTCAGTATATGAAGCTCTTCCCCTTGAATAAATCATAATTGTAATGAAACTGATCATCAGTTTGTCTGTACATGTACATGACATCTACCAATTTCCCTGCCAATAATTCCTTCGTACTGCGTCGTTTTATTGTATTAGAGGGAATATATGCAGAGCAGTGACGAACAGAGAATTTTTCTTGCGACGATACGGATGTAAATGGGGATATCCACTGACGAAAACGACTATGACAGACATCAGATTCCGAAGGTTCGACGCCTACGCACCCATCCTGGAAAGGGCAAAGCTGGTCGGCTTCTGACATGCTGGTGTCGTGAGCATCCATGAAAAGAGGCCGACAGATGATGAAACTACGTGACACTGTATTGGTCGTCAAAGTCTCATCGCAGACCGGAGACTGGCCCGATCTGCAATGCGGGATAGACGGCGATCTGCGGTAGATATGTTTCAGAGCGCGCCATTTAGCGCACTTTATTGAACGCAGGGCTCATCAGCTCTGTTCCCACGTTGATCCAACGACGTCGTGATTTTCGGTTACAGCGGACATGATATCATGGAGAGTGGACGGTGGAGCAAAGTAAACGTGTCGTCTGGTAGCCCGGAGCACATACAGGGTGTTTCAAAAATGACCGGTATATTTGAAACGGCAATAAAAACTAAACGAGCAGCGATAGAAATACACCGTTTGTTGCAATATGCTTGGCACAACAGTACATTTTCAGGCAGACAAACTTTCGAAATTACAGTAGTTACAATTTTCAACAACAGATGGCGCTGCGGTCTGGGAAACTCTATAGTACGAAATTTTCCACATATCCACCATGCGTAGCAATAATATGGCGTAGTCTCTGAATGAAATTACCCGAAACCTTTGACAACGTGTCCGGCGGAATGGCTTCACGTGCAGATGAGATGTACTGCTTCAGCTGTTCAACTGTTTCTGGATTCTGGCGGTACACCTGGTCTTTCAAGTGCCCCCACAGAAAGAAGTCACAGGGGTTCATGTCTGGCGAATAGGGAGGCCAATCCACGCCGCCTCCTGTATGTTTCGGATAGCCCAAAGCAATCACACGATCATCGAAATATTCATTCAGGAAATTAAAGACGTCGGCCGTGCGATGTGGCCGGGCACCATCTTGCATAAACCACGAGGTGTTCGCAGTGTCGTCTAAGGCAGTTTGTACCGCCACAAATTCACGAAGAATGTCCAGATAGCGTGATGCAGTAATCGTTTCGGATCTGAAAAGTGGGCCAATGATTCCTTTGGAAGAAATGGCGGCCCAGACCAGTACTTTTTGAGGATGCAGGGACGATGGGACTGCAACATGGGGCTTTTCGGTTCCCCATATGCGCCAGTTCTGTTTATTGACGAAGCCGTCCAGGTAAAAATAAGCTTCGTCAGTAAACCAAATGCTGCCCACATGCATATCGCCGTCATCAATCCTGTGCACTATATCGTTAGCGAATGTCTCTCGTGCAGCAATGGTAGCGGCGCTGAGGGGTTGCCGCGTTTGAATTTTGTATGGATAGAGGTGTAAACTCTGGCGCATGAGACGATACGTGGACGTTGGCGTCATTTGGACCGCAGCTGCAACACGGCGAACGGAAACCCGAGGCCGCTGTTGGATCACCTGCTGCACTAGCTGCGCCTTGACCTTTGTGGTTGCCGTACGCGGCCGTCCTACCTTTCCAGCACGTTCATCCGTCACGTTCCCAGTCCGTTGAAATTTTTCAAACAGATCCTTTATTGTATCGCTTTTCGGTCCTTTGGTTACATTAAACCTCCGTTGAAAACTTCGTCTTGTTGCAACAACACTGTGTTCTAGGCGGTGGAATTCCAACACCAGAAAAATCCTCTGTTCTAAGGAATAAACCATGTTGTCTACAGCACACTTGCACGTTGTGAACAGCACACGCTTACAGCAGAAAGACGACGTACAGAATGGCGCACCCACAGTCTGCGTTGTCTTCTATATCTTTCACATCACTTGCAGCGCCATCTGTTGTTGAAAATTGTAACTACTGTAATTTCGAAAGTTTGTCCGCCTGAAAATGTACTGTTGTCCAAAGCATATTGCAACAAACGGTGTATTTCTATCGCTGCTCGTTTAGTTTTTATTGCCGTTTCAAATATACCGGTCATTTTTGAAACACCCTGTATCTACTTACACCAGGTCCTTGGTAGAGTCCACCATCAACGGCTGCTTAAAACATCCGCGGCATCATGGACGCAGGCCGATTGGGGGCAGTATTACGCTATGTGCTTCCATAGTATCTGTAGTCGTAATCGATGGCACCATTAAAGCCGGCCGCGATGGTCTCGCGGTTCTAGGCGCGCAGTCCGGAACCGCGCGACTGCTACGGTCGCAGGTTCGAATCCTGCCTCTGGCATGGATGTGTGTGATGTCCTTAGGTTAGTTAGGTTTAAGTAGTTCTAGGGGACTGATGACCACAGCTGTTAAGTCCCATAGTGCTCAGAGCCAGCACCATTAAAGCCGTGGATTACGGGAATATTGTTATGGATTACCTATATCCCTAAATGCTTCATGTCTTCCCCGACGTTGCTGGTATCTTCCACCAGTATAGCTGTTTGTGTCACAAGGGGAGAATCGTGATATAATCGTTTGAGGGGCATGATATGCTCACCTTGTTATCTTTGCCGCAAGATTCACCAATTGTGAATCCGATGGAACACATCCAGACTGCTATCGGGTGGCAGCTCCACGTCCACAAATTACGGGCGAGTAATTTACGACAACTTTGTGACCTGTGGGTAGACATTTGGTGTACATGCCCCTGAAACTTACTAAAGAGATTTCGAACCCATGCCAAGGCCTAAAACAGGACGTTATTAACGAATTGGTCATAATATTTTGTTTCATCAGTGTATGATGTATTACAGTCTGTAAAAAGCTCCAAAAATGTTCAGTCAGAACTTGCAAAGAGATGACTACAGTACTGATGAGTCACAGTTGGAGTCAATCCACCTATTCAAATACTTTGTGTAAAAATTTGTAGGGATATAAAACGGAACGATCAAGTAGAGTTAGCAGGTAAAGATTCATTGTCAGGGTATTAGGCGTATGTAATTAGTCTACAAGTGAGATTACTTACAAGAAAATCGTGTAATACATTCTAGAATATTGCCCAAGTGTGTGAGACCCCCGTCAAATAGGACTCACAAGGGATACTGAACAAGCGGTCTTATGCGGTAGTATATAGGGAGGGGGACCAGGGGTATGGTGTATTTTTAATATTTTGAATGACGAATGGTGACTTGCAAGAAACAATAAAACAACTTCAGTTACGACCAGGTTAAATATATCGTAGTACTGGTTTTTAAATCGTTTCGTTGAAAGAAAGAACCTGTAAACCATAATTTCATTTTTTTCCTTGAGAGCAAGGGAAGGGGGCTCGCCAGCTCCTCTTTCCCATAAGTATGGGCGCTCTAAGTGCTGAGTGTATCCAAATAAGATCACCACGAATGGTTTTTTGATCCATGGAAGAGAATTACAGAAATATAAATACTGATATGGCTGATATTTCAGTACAGACACAACTATTCCGTCAAAGCATACTTACGAAGTTTGAAGATTCATCTTTAAGTGAGGAGTCTTGCAATAACCCCTTAGTTATCCCTCGAAAATATGCCCAAATGGTACAATTCGATCTAACTTCTGCCACGCATTTTACAGTGGTTTTCAGGTACAGATGTAAATGTGCCTGTTTTGGAGGAGAACGAAGAGCCGTTGTCCTGGAACTGTGTCCTTTACACTTGCACACCGGTCAGTTCTAATAGAACGAGCAACGCAAAGTACTTAGTCCGGTAGCTTAATCACCGCTGGTGTGACATCACATTGCATCGTAACTGTTATAGGCTGACATCAGAACATCATTTTAAATCTTGTGGAATGTAATCGAGAACATTTCGAATGTTGAATGGACATACATACAGGATAGGGTGCCAAATAAATACTATGATGCAAATACATTGTACATTTGAATAGTTTCCCTATGCAGATTGGTGCGGGTTCTTACTGGAGCAGTACTTATATAGCTCATTCGTAGTTTTTATTAAGAGTAGTAGTAGCGTGGTTGAGCGAGTCATGTCATCAGCTTCATTCAAGAGCCGTCTGCATTGTTTGGGACACTTAATGTTACGAATTACACGTACTCAAATGGCTGATATAGTACCTAATTTAACGTTTAGGCTCCATCTAACAGAGGTGTTTTATACGACAATGGATAGAACGTAAAGCGTAAGTGAAACCGAGAAAGAATCAGTTTTCTCTTCAGCCTGGCAGTTTCTGGATTACAATCTAATTCTGAAAGGATACCGCAGAACTGTCACCGTTTCTTGCGGTCGTTTTGAAAGAGTTCATTATGATTTTCGCTAGGAATCTGGATCATGTGACGTAATCTGGAAGTACTAGAGCATGCTGAAAAGAAGTACCATCAAATATTTTGTGTGAAAACTCTTATAGCTTTTTAAATGAAACGAACTTTATTAATAATCTACATCTTTGTCCTTCACGTCTAAATATTTATTCCTCAACATAGTCATGCTGGCGAAGAACACATTTCTCCAAACGATAGACCAGTTAATTATACTGTCACTGCAGAATTTTGGTTCTGTTGACGGTGTTGCAACCTAACCTTCGCTTCCAGCGTTACATCACTTTCCAAGTGTTGTCCTCGAAGGTGTTATTTAGGTTCCGGAAAGAGATGAAAATCGGGTTGCGCCAAGTTGAGGTCAGCACCACCGTTTCCATTACGAGCACGAACAACCGAATGTCGCACATAACTGATGTCTATGCAATCTTCGTCGTATACAGCAATCATTTTCCTATTGATTTCTTGGTTGCACGATTTGCGAGGTTTGAAACTCGCTTACAGCACATTGTTTCTCACACACCGACATACACTCCTGGAAATGGAAAAAAGAACACATTGACACCGGTGTGTCAGACCCACCATACTTGCTCCGGACACTGCGAGAGGGCTGTACAAGCAATGATCACACGCACGGCACAGCGGACACACCAGGAACCGCGGTGTTGGCCGTCGAATGGCGCTAGCTGCGCAGCATTTGTGCACCGCCGCCGTCAGTGTCAGCCAGTTTGCCGTGGCATACGGAGCTCCATCGCAGTCTTTAACACTGGTAGCATGCCGCGACAGCGTGGACGTGAACCGTATGTGCAGTTGACGGACTTTGAGCGAGGACGTATAGTGGGCATGCGGGAGGCCGGGTGGACGTACCGCCGAATTGCTCAACACGTGGGGCGTGAGGTCTACACAGTACATCGATGTTGTCGCCAGTGGTCGGCGGAAGGTGCACGTGCCCGTCGACCTGGAACCGGACCGCAGCGACGCACGGATGCACGCCAAGACCGTAGGATCCTACGCAGTGCCGTAGGGGACCGCACCGCCACTTCCCAGCAAATTAGGGACACTGTTGCTCCTGGGGTATCGGCGAGGACCATTCGCAACCGTCTCCATGAAGCTGGGCTACGGTCCCGCACACCGTTAGGCCGTCTTCCGCTCACGCCCCAACATCGTGCAGACCGCCTCCAGTGGTGTCGCGACAGGCGTGAATGGAGGGACGAATGGAGACGTGTCGTTTTCAGCGATGAGAGTCGCTTCTGCCTTGGTGCCAATGATGGTCGTATGCGTGTTTGGCGCCGTGCAGGTGAGCGCCACAATCAGGACTGCATACGACCGAGGCACACAGGGCCAACACCCGGCATCATGGTGTGGGGAGCGATCTCCTACACTGTCCGTACACCACTGGTGATCGTCGAGGGGACACTGAATAGTGCACGGTACATCCAAACCGTCATCGAACCCATCGTTCTACCATTCCCAGACCGGCAAGGGAACTTGCTGTTCCAACAGGACAGTGCACGTCCGCATGTATCCCGTGCCACCCAACGTGCTCTAGAAGGTGTAAGTCAACTACCCTGGCCAGCAAGATCTCCGGATCTGTCCCCCATTGAGCATGTTTGGGACTGGATGAAGCGTCGTCTCACGCGGTCTGCACGTCCAGCACGAACGCTGGTCCAACTGAGGCGCCAGGTGGAAATGGCATGGCAAGCCGTTCCACAGGACTACATCCAGCATCTCTACGATCGTCTCCATGGGAGAATAGCAGCCTGCATTGCTGCGAAAGGTGGATATACACTGTACTAGTGCCGACATTGTGCATGCTCTGTTGCCTGTGTCTATGTGCCTGTGGTTCTGTCAGTGTGATCATGTGATGTATCTGACCCCAGGAATGTGTCAATAAAGTTTCCCATTCCTGGGACAATGAATTCACGGTGTTCTTATTTCAATTTCCAGGAGTGTATTTACGTTACAAGCCACAATTTTACACGCTACAATTCAGAATCCTCTAGCGGCAGAATGTTGCAACTGGAGTCAGCGAAAATGAATAATATGAGTACTTCAGCAGATGTTGAGAACAGATTAAAAAATTCGGAAGCGTTAATTTTTCACACACTCTCGTATTTGCTCTGTGCGTTACACACAGAGGTGACAAAAGTCATGGGATACCTCCTAACATCGTGTCCGACCTTGTCTTGACCAGCGTATTGCAGCAGCTTGAAGTAACGTGTACTAAACAAGTCGTTGGAAGTCCGCTGCAGAAATATTGAGCCAATCTGGCTCTACAGCCGTCCATAACTGTGGAAGTATTGCCGTTGCATGGTTGGGTGCAATAACTGACCTCTCGATTATGCCCCATAAATGTTCGATGGGATTCATGTTGAGTGACATATGTGGTGTTCGCACCTGGTAAGTGAGTGGTCAGCGTGACGGAGTGTCATACCTAACGGATCGGGTTCGATTCCCGCCTGGGTCGGAGATTTTGTCCGCTCAGGGACTGGAAGTTGTGTTGTCTTTACCATCATTTCATTCCCATCGACACGCAAGTCGCCGAAGTGGCATCAACTCGAAAGATTAGCACCAGGCGAACGGTCTACCCGACGAAATTCTCCCGGCTCGATCACTGGGTGTTTGTGTTGTCTCATCATTTCATCATCATCATCATCATTCGTGACAGTGGGTAGAATGAATGGTGTAAAAAGTAGATTGTGCAACAATTACTATTTGTACGGGCGCTGATAACCACGCAGTTGAGCGTCCCAGAAATCAAACATCATCATCATCATCATCGAACTGTCCAGAAGATTCTTCAAACCAGTCGTGAACGACTGTGGCGTGGTGACATGGCGCAATGTCATTCATAAAAATTTCATCATTATTTGGGAACATGAACTCAATGAATGGCTGTAATAGTCTCCAAGTAGCTGAACATAATCATTTTCAGTAAATGTTCGGCTCATTCCATGTAAACACAGTCCATACCATTATGGAGCCACCACCAGCTTGCACAGTGCCTTGTTGGTAACTTAGGTCCATGACTTAGTGTGCCATGCTCGAACCCTACTATCAGCTGTTACTAACGGAAATCGGAACTCATATGACCAGGCCACGGTTTTCCAGTCGTCTAGGTTCCGTTGTGAACGACTGTGGCGTGGTGACATGGCGCATTGTCATTCATAAAAATTTCATCATTATTTGGGAACATGAACTCAATGAATGGCTGTAAATAGTCTCCAAGTAGCTGAACATAATCATTTTCAGTAAATGTTTGGCTCATTCCATGTAAACACAGTCCATACCATTATGGAGCCACCACCAGCTTGCACAGTGCCTTGTTGGTAACTTAGGTCCATGACTTAGTGTGCCACGCTCGAACCCTACTATCAGCTGTTACCAACGGAAATCGGAACTCATATGACCAGGCCACGGTTTTCCAGTCGTCTAGGTTCCGTTGTGAACGACTGTGGCGTGGTGACATGGCGCATTGTCATTCATAAAAATTTCATCATTATTTGGGAACATGAACTCAATGAATGGCTGTAAATAGTCTCCAAGTAGCTGAACATAATCATTTTCAGTAAATGTTTGGCTCATTCCATGTAAACACAGTCCATACCATTATGGAGCCACCACCAGCTTGCACAGTGCCTTGTTGGTAACTTAGGTCCATGACTTAGTGTGCCACGCTCGAACCCTACTATCAGCTGTTACCAACGGAAATCGGAACTCATATGACCAGGCCACGGTTTTCCAGTCGTCTAGGTTCCGTCGTGAACGACTGTGGCGTGGTGACATGGCGCAATGTCATTCATAAAAATTTCATCATTATTTGGGAACATGAACTCAATGAATGGCTGTAAATAGTCTCCAAGTAGCTGAACATAATCATTTTCAGTAAATGTTTGGCTCATTCCATGTAAACACAGTCCATACCATTATGGAGCCACCACCAGCTTGCACAGTGCCTTGTTGGTAACTTAGGTCCATGACTTAGTGTGCCACGCTCGAACCCTACTATCAGCTGTTACCAACGGAAATCGGAACTCATATGACCAGGCCACGGTTTTCCAGTCGTCTAGGTTCCGTTGTGAACGACTGTGGCGTGGTGACATGGCGCATTGTCATTCATAAAAATTTCATCATTATTTGGGAACATGAACTCAATGAATGGCTGTAAATAGTCTCCAAGTAGCTGAACATAATCATTTTCAGTAAATGTTTGGCTCATTCCATGTAAACACAGTCCATACCATTATGGAGCCACCACCAGCTTGCACAGTGCCTTGTTGGTAACTTAGGTCCATGACTTAGTGTGCCACGCTCGAACCCTACTATCAGCTGTTACCAACGGAAATCGGAACTCATATGACCAGGCCACGGTTTTCCAGTCGTCTAGGTTCCGTTGTGAACGACTGTGGCGTGGTGACATGGCGCATTGTCATTCATAAAAATTTCATCATTATTTGGGAACATGAACTCAATGAATGGCTGTAAATAGTCTCCAAGTAGCTGAACATAATCATTTTCAGTAAATGTTTGGCTTATTCCATATAAACACAGTCCATACCATTATGGAGCCACCACCAGCTTGCACAGTGCCTTGTTGGTAACTTAGGTCCATGACTTAGTGTGCCACGCTCGAACCCTACTATCAGCTGTTACCAACGGAAATCGGAACTCATATGACCAGGCCACGGTTTTCCAGTCGTCTAGGTTCCGTCGTGAACGACTGTGGCGTGGTGACATGGCGCATTGTCATTCATAAAAATTTCATCATTATTTGGGAACATGAACTCAATGAATGGCTGTAAATAGTCTCCAAGTAGCTGAACATAATCATTTTCAGTAAATGTTTGGCTCATTCCATGTAAACACAGTCCATACCATTATGGAGCCACCACCAGCTTGCACAGTGCCTTGTTGGTAACTTAGGTCCATGACTTAGTGTGCCACGCTCGAACCCTACTATCAGCTGTTCCCAACGGAAATCGGAACTCATATGACCAGGCCACGGTTTTCCAGTCGTCTAGGTTCCAACCGATATAGTCACCAGCCCAGGAGAGGCGCCGCATGCGATTTCGTGTTGTTAGCAAAAGCACACGGATAACATATCTCATTAACGCCAAATTTCGCCGCACTGTTCTAACGGACACGTTCGTCGTAGTTGCCGCATCGATTCCTGCTGCTATTTCACGCATTGTTGCTTGTCTGTCAGGACTGACAACTTAACGCAAACACCGCTGCTCTCTGTCGTTAAGTGAAGGCCGTGGACCACTGCGTTGTCCGTGGTGAGAGGTGATCCCTAACATTTGATATTGTCAGCACGCTCTTGACACTGTGGATGCCAGGAGACTGAATTCCCAGACGATTTTCGAAATGGAATGTCCCATGCGTCTAGCTCCAACTATCATTCCGATTTCAAAGTCGGTTGATTACAGTCGTGTGGTCGTAATCACGTCGGAAATATTTTCACACGAATCATCTGACAAGGGAACCTCCCCATCGCACCCCCCTCAGATTTAGTTATAATTTGGCACAGTGGATAGGCCTTGAAAAACTGAGCACAGATCAGTCGAGAAAACAGGAAGAAGTTGTGTGGAACTATGAAAAAATAAGCAAAATATACAAACTGAGTAGTCCATGGGCAACAAAGGCAGCATTAAGGATGCTCCGGGTACAGGGGCGCCATGGTCCCGTGGTTAGCGTGAGCAGCTGCGGAGCGAGAGGTCCTTGGTTCAAGTCTACCCTCGAGCGAACAGTTTACTTACTTTATTTTTGCAAGTTATGATCTGTCCGTTCGTTCATTGACGTCTCTGTTCACTGTAATAAGTTTAGTATCTGTATTTTGCGACCGCACCGCAAAACCGTGCGATTAGTAGATGAAAGGACATGCCTCTCCAATGGGAACCGAAAACATTTGATCCAGAAAAACACGTCTGATATATTCTAAACGACACTGGTGACGGCATGTGCGTCACATGACAGGAATATGTCGTAGACCCACCTAACATGCACACTTGGCGAATGGGTAAAAAGATTCTTCTACCTTGCCATCTTGTGGATGTGATAATCACTCCCAAAAAAGTGATGAAAACATACAAGTGTGTCACATAAACTGCAACAAATGAATGCAACAGTTTCACAGTCGCACAGTTTTCTCTGTGCTCTGTCAAAACATATGTTTTTAACGTTTTAAAATTTTTCCGTGTGTAGACCGTCAAATCCTGCATATGTCCAAGCAAATCTGAACATGTCCTTGAATTTTGGAGAGCGAAATTGATTGTGTGTGAGTGCCTGAACTCTGATAATTGCCTGATAATAAAAATTTAAACTTTTTACTGGAGGGTAGACTTGAACCAAGGACCTCTTGTTCCGCAGCTGCTCACGCTAACCACGGGACCAGGGCGCTCCTGTGCCCGCAGCATCCTTGATGTTGCCTATGTTGCCCATGGACTACTCAGTTTGTATATTTTGCTTATTTTTTCATAGTTCCACACAACTTCTTCCTGTTTTCTCGATTGATCTGTGTTCAGTTTTCCAAGGCCTATCCGCTGTGCCAAATTATAACTAAATCTGAGGGTGGTGCGATGGGGAGGTTCCCTTGTGAGTATAAACACGTCCGCCATTGCACTGCCTCCTTCAGCCCATCTGTATATGTGCACATCGTGCACGTGCATATCGCTACACTGTGAATTTTGTCATCTCTGTGCATTCGCCTTGCGCTACTAGCGTCCAGGAAGTGCTAGAGTCTTTGATCAGAAATCCACGATAGCTGCGGTTCGACGTCCAGATTAGATAGGTAACGAGCACTGGCTGACACAGATGCACCCCACGTGACTGGATTCCCGTTCGGCTGCTCCGCATCAGAAACTGCCTCATATTTACGCTCATGGCTGTGTGTTTCAGTACTAGCCACGCTCTACCCGCAGCCGCCCAACGCGTCAAAACCGCCCGCTCGGTCGCCGGATCCTCGCATCGCTTATTCACGGGTTCCACGCACCAATTTCCGACTGACGCTGCACGTCGGTCCCAACCAATCGCGTGTTCGTGGCACGGAAACACGGTGTGCCACTGTGGTCGCAGAACTGAGGGCGGTGAAACGTGTACAGGGAGAACAAACTGATTGCTGATATCAGGTGCTGCAGTCAGCTGCCGAAAAAGGGGCGGTGAATGGTACTGTGTGTTCACGTACCTCGCTTACTGTGGAACTTGTGCAGAAATTTTTGATTCTGACTGGTATTATCTGCTCTTCTCTTCTCTTTTCACACCGCTGTGATGCGAGGACATTTTTAAGTATCCTTGCCATTCACCACTTTTTTTCCTATGGTAACAATCGTAACGGTGTGTCACTTTTATAGCTTTATTTTACATATTTATTATTACAGTGGACAGCACCACAATAGACGGGTGAAGCTCATTTCATTTTTGTAGCGTTGCAAGTCTGTAAAAATTTCAAATTCATTTTCAATTATTAAAAACATTAGAACATACTACTTGTCAAAATGTGCAAATTGATGTACTTACACGAGGGCTGTTTGGAGAGTAAGGTCTGAGCGGCCGCGAAATGAGAACCACAGCGAAAGCCAAAAATTTTTATTCGCAACAGTTAGCCTCACATTCAGCTTCCTCTCTAAATAGTGGCCGCTCCTACTTATACATTTGTCGTGGCGTTGTACATATTTTCCAGTGCCCTGGTCACAGGAAATAGACTTCTGTGCTTTCCGCCAATTCTCTACACCGGTTTGCCTTTCGTTGTTTGCGCCAAAGTGTTGTCTTCGTAGCCAGCGGTTCATGTGAGCAGAGTTGAACAACGGAAGGAGCCAATTAAGGGCTACATTGTGGGTGAACAAAGACCTCCCATCGAAAACACGGCAGGAGCGTCTTCATTGCCCCTGCAGAATGCGGCTGAAAATTGTCTTGAAGATAGAAAGGCATGACATTTATGTTATGAGGCCTGCATAGGTTTAGGCGAAATCTCGCCATACTTGGCGGTTGAGACTGTTGTTTTAGGCATTTCTACGTAGTAACTTTGCTCTCTGAACTGAAAAGAGCGACGTGAAGATATGGATAGGCACGCTCAAGACCCTGCCCAACACATCCGTGCAAATTTCAATCAGATTTTCACAGTGGTTCCCATTTCGCGCCTAATAGGACCTTACTTTCCGAATAGTCCTCGTAAAATAACGAATTTTTCTCGTTATTGCAATAAAACATAATAAACAGTTTCCGTTACAAGTCTGGTGAAAACGTTACTCTTTATTTCAACCAGTAGAAAATTTCGTAATGCTTCGTGTAATGGAGATAAAAAAAAATGAAGGGGATTTAGAAGATTTTTATTTATATACAGTAGCCACCATGTGTACAAAATATAAAAGAAAATGTCGTACAAAAACATTTTGATTAGTTTTGCCGACAGTTTTCGAAAACGTTTGTTAAATTGTCGTCGCTGACTTACATTACTGTTAACCAGAAGAATAATTCCAGCGAGAAGGTTTTTCCAGAAACATTGAAATATATTTTTGGACACTCAAACATCATCTTTAGTCTACTGTATTATCCGTAACTGGAGTTTTATTTCCAGGGCTTCTGCCTGCGAAAAGTCTTTCGTAAGGTAGTATGTCTGCTGTGTTCGGCTTCATGAACCACGTAAAACGGTTCCAGTCAAAAGGAGATCTAGCATTGAAGACATAATTAAAACACATGGAAAAAGTTTCAGATGTATAAGGAAAAGGGTAATGCGGTAAGATGAAACACGAATTCTGAACAGTTAGTATAAAGGTTTTTAGGAAAAAATGCATTTGTTAATAAATGCAGAGGTGATAACCATATTTTAAGTGACAGTTACTGGAGAGTTAGCTTATTTCCAGCGTTTGTGACAGATATAGCATGCATCTAACAAACCGACCATGCTTACTCGTCCTCACAAATCTTGTCCAAATTTATGCGGGTCTTGGCCAGAAACGGAAGTGACAGAAATGAGGCTTCATATGGACAAGCCCTTAGAAAAAGTAGCATTCTTGGCTCGGATCCTGTGTGGCACGAGCCATTTATGTTAGCGTACTTCCCACGCAGCGATTGGAGAGGCCGAAAGATTACAGAACGGTAATACAAGGGTAGTGGCGTCGATTCCCTATGCAGACAGTTCCTTTTATTTTCAGTTTTTACCTTACTTAAACTTCAAATATACCGAAGTGGTCAATATATTGCATTTCTTAATTTTCATAAAATACTCGGAAAGGAAAGGTAATGGGAAATTTTGATAGCAAATAAATTTCCAACAAGTGACTACACTCACCACACCCACTATGAATCCGCCGATAATATCCCACGAATGCATTGTAATTAAATCGTACAGGACTTCGCATTGCTTTGAGCAGAATTACGCGTAGCTTTCTGCGAACAGTGCAATGAGACAGAACTTTTCATCGTTTATATCGTGTGCAAGGTGCCTAGAGAGTTGCTGCCTCCCCTGTTCCCAATGAATATAACACCAGCATGTGTAATTCATCAACTGCAGAATAATAAAAAGCTCTGATTTTATGTGAAGTTGTGTAGGCCTTACAGTCATTCCCTGGAAATGTATTTGCTATCGAAAACTAGCCTTTGCCTTTCCTTTCCATGTCTTTAATGAAAACATTAATAAATTTACTATATTGAGCATTATTTTGGTTTATTTACAATGTAAGTAACATAAAAATTGTAAATAAATAAAGTTTCCGCATAGGGGCACGATCTTACGAGCCTCTGATTACCGTTATCTTGCTCCCGCGTCGCCTAACGCTGAGATGAAACCACGCTATCAACAATTCCTCATGTCTCACCCGACTCGTGTCATAAACCCTATTTTTTTTTCTAAATATTTGGCCGTCTGGAACTCTCACTTGCATCACTTTCATTTCTGGCCTAGTTTTTTTTTCCCTTTATTGTATTTCGATTTCCCCCGAAGGGCGCGGGTTCTGGCCAAGATTTCCACGTACCATAAATTTGGAGAAATCGTTGATGAAGAATAGGTGCTGTCCACTTGTAAGTGAAAAATTGAGAGAGAGAGAGTGAGAGAGACAGAGAGAGAGGTCTAATATATATACAGGGTGGTCCATTGATAGTGACCGGGCCAAATATCTCACGAAAAATGCATCAAACGAAAAGAACTACAAAGAACGAAACCCGTCTAGCTTGAAGGGGGGAACCAGATGGTGCTATGATTGGCCCGCTAGATGGCGCTGCCATAGGTCAAACGGATATCAACTGCGTTTTTTTTAAATAGGAACCCCCATTTTTTATTACATATTGATGCAGTACGTAAAGAAATATGAATGTTTTAGTTGTACCACTTGTTTCGTTTTGCGATAAATGGCGCTGTAATAGTCACAAACTTATAACTACGTGGTATCACGTAACATTCCGCCAGTGCGGACGGTATTTGCTTCATGATGCCTTACTCGTGTTGAAATCGACCGTTTACCAATTGCGGAAAAGTTTGATATCATGTTGACGTATGGCTATTCTGATCAAAACGCCCAACGGGCGTGTGCTATGTATGCTGCTCGGTATCCTGGGCGACATCATCCAAGTATCCGGACCGTTCGCCAGATAGTTACGTTATTTAAGGAAACAGGAAGTGTTCAGCCACATGTTAAACGTCAACCACGACCTGCAACAAATGATGATGCCCAAGTAGGTATTTTAGCTGCTGTCGTGGTTAATCCGCATATCAGTAGCAGACAAATTGCTCGATAATCGGGAATCTCAAAAACGTCGGTGTTGAGAATGCTACATCAACATCGATCGCAGCCGTACCATATTACTATGCACAAGGAATTGAATGGCGACGACTTTGAACGTCGTCTATAGTTCTGCCACTGGGCGCAAGAGAAATTACGTGTCGATGACAGATATTTTGTACGCGTTCTATTTAGCGACGAAGCGTCATTCACCAGCAGCGGTAACGTAAACCGGCATAATAAGCACTATTGGGCAACGGAAAATCCACGATGATTGCCACAAGTGGAACATCAGTGACCTTGGCGTGTTGATGCAGGGCCGCACAAGGTGCATGCACCGGTGCATCGACAGTGCAGAGTGCAGAAGACGGCTCCGCTATGTTGACGACGGTGCAGACCCCCCAACTCCTCGGCTTTGCGCAACAGCGCTGCCTCTCACTTCCTTAGCTTGTGTCGCTAGCGCCGCCTGTCTCGACCTGTTCCAAAGCTTAGTTTGGTGTACCGGAACAAAAGAGATTTATATAATAACTCTAATGGTAACAATTTTAAATTTGGTTTCAACACATATGTATCTTCCTATGTGCTCTTTATTTTATTTGCAATTATTCTACTAAGATCTGGAACAAGAGATTGGCTGACAGCAATTCTGAGAGAATTTTTTAAATTACAATTAGAAATACTCGCACGCAATCTAGTTTTTGTGCAAGACAAAACAGAAAAACACTTTTCACATGCGCAAGTGGAACCAAACATAGAAATAATCTTCGCTGCTTCTCTGTGTAACTTGGGAAATTCTTCCTTCGTCAAATTCTGGTACAATTGGAGCAAACCTTTTGTATTGTAAAACACATCCTTTCGGTGAACATCGCTTTGGAAATCAATTAGTTCGAAATGTAAATCTGAAGGCGCACTTTCAACATCCATCGAAAAAGGTTTCATAAAAACATCGAGAATTGGCTGCAGGTAGGTAATTTACTGAAACAATAACGATGCCAATGTTAATAAATGAAAGTAATGTAAGTCGTTGTTTCGAAGTACTAAAATGCGATAGATTTTAATAAACATGTAATGTGTACTATTGGTTTTAATGTAATGTTACACTTGCATACGTAACGCAATATCCTTTATTTAGCTGTATGTCATATACCGGCACATTACCTGGAATCGGTCGTTAATCGCATTTTCAAGGGATTGTAGCACCTCGACGTATTTTTCAAAGCGCGCTCCTTCCTGCACAGATGCTGTGAAACAAAAACATAGTACCGCTTTGATTAGAGAGGTTATAAAAATCAGGCTGTTTTACTAAAGGTACAATTTATATCTCGCTTACCTAGTTCAGGAAAGTGTTGCGTATTTTTCTCTGAAAGGTTGTTTTTGAGGAGCTTCAGTTTATACTGGAAAGCGTTTATTTTGCTGATCATATCGTTGATGAGATTGTTTTCTTTTTGGAGTTTCAGACATAAATCATTTAGGAGAGCCATAATGTCTGCCAAAAATCCTAAATCAGTTACCCATTCAGGGTCATGAAAAAATGGCTCCGGACGTCCTTTGCTCTCCAAAAACTGAGCCACAGTGTGGCGTAGTCGAAAAATTCGGGAAATCACTTTCCCTTTCCTTAGCCAGCGCACCTCAGCGTGGTAGGGAATATCTGGATGCTCCTCTTCAAAGGAAATCAAACATTCCTTGAATTGACGATGAGTGAGTCCATGAGAACGCACCACTACCTTCATCACATCATGAAGACCGATAACTTTCGCACAAAGAGCCTCTTGGTGTGCAAAACAATGAACGGAAGGTAAATTCGGCATGTTACGTTTTTTCCGCAGTAGGCCAATAAACCCTTTTGCTTTACTGCACATTGCTGGTGCCCCGTCTGTGGTTACGGAAAACAGCTTTTCCCAAGGGAGTCCTATTCCTTCAGCTGCCATTTCAACAGCTGCTAAAATATCCGCCACTGTAACAGTTTCCTTCAACGAAATCATATCCAGGAGCTCTTCCGTTACATGTAGGTCGTCGTCCATGTCACGCAATAATATTGCTAACTGAGCCGTGTCGATAATATCCGTGGACTCATCAATTGCGATGGAGTACGCTAGGAAGTTTTCAATTTTGGCTGCCAGTTGTTCATGCAAAGTCTCAGCAATGTCGCTGATTCTCCGATGTATTGTCATTCTGGAAAGTGGTATTCTGCTATACGCGGGAGCCAATGTGGGATTCATTGTCTCTACTACGTCAAACATAATGTTTTTTTTTTAATGGCCCGTCCATAAATGGCCATCCAGCTCTTGCTAAACGTAGAGCAACTTTGTAACTAGATCTGAGAGTCCTTTCGCAACACCCCTCATTTTCTTCACCCTAAAGTAGAGAAAAAAAGATATGTTATAAATAATTTATGCGAAAACGAAAACTACGGAATCTAAACAAATGTTATTTCGTTTCGCATTACCTTTAACCAAAATATACATGCTAAAGTACTTGCAACAAACCTCCTTTGTAGATACAGAATTCTCTTCTTCAAGAGTTTCCAACTTCCTTCATTCTTCCTCTCTGGCATCCCCTGTTATATCACTATACTTTTCTGAATGCAATTTGCTGTAGTGCCTTTCAATAGACGATTTTCTGACACACGTAATTAGTGTACCGCAGATTAGACATTTGGCTTTATCGTCACAACGCACAAAAAAGTAGGAGAGTTCCCAGCCCGGTTTAAATTGACTTTCGGCAATTTTCCTTTTTTTTGGAGCAGATGATTCCATTATTCCGGTAATTGTCTTGCGCTTACGTATTCCAATGTTGACTAAGCCGTCTGGCAGCGCATTCGGCAGCACACGGCGTCGGCCTCACCTAGCAAGCCGAGTTGAGGCGAAGTATGCAGAGTTGAACCGATGCACTGTGCAGGCACTCGCTGCACCTCGCTTTGCACGCGTGCGGTTTTCCGTGTTTGTGCGGCCCTGTGTTAATGTATGGTGCGGCATTATGGGAAGAAGGATAGTTGGCACCCCATTTTATCGATGGCAATCTAAATGGTACAATGTATGCTGATTTCCTACGTAATGTTCTACCGATGTTACTGCAAGATGTTTCACCGCATGACAGAATGGCGATCTACTTCCTACATGGTAGATGTCCGGCACATAGATCGCGTGCGGTTGAAGCGGTATTGAATAGCATATTTCATGACAGGTGAATTAGTCGTCGAAGCACCATACATGGCTCGCATGTTCACCGGATGTGACGTCCCCGGATTTCTTTCTGTGGGGAAAGTTGAAGGATATTTGTTATCGTGATCCATCGAGAACGCCTGACAACACGCGTCAGCGCATTGTCAATGCATGTGCGAACGTTTCGGAAGGCGAACTACTCACTCTTGAAAGGAATGTCGTTACACGTATTACCAAATGCATTGAGGTTGGCGGACATCATTTTGAGCATTTATTGCATTAATGTGGTATTTACAGGTAATCACGCATGCGTTCTTAGAAATGATAAGTTCACAAAGATTATTGTATCACATTGGAACAACTGAAATAAAATGTTCAAACATACCTACATTCTGTATTTTAATTTGAAAACCTACCTGTTACCAACTGTTCGTTTAAAATTGGTAGCCTTATGTTTGTGACTATTACTGCGCCATCTATCACAAAGCGAAAAAAGTGCTCCAACTAAAACATTCATATTTCTTTAGGTACTACACGAATATGTAATAAAAAAAGGGGTTTCCTATTTTAAAAAACGCAGTTGAGATCCGTTTGACCTATGTCAGCACCATTTAGCGGGCCAACCATAGCACCATCTGGTTTCCCCCTTCAAGCTAGACGAGTTTCGTTCTTTGTAGTTTTTTCGTTTGACGTTTATTTCGTGAGATATTTGGCCCGGTCACTATCAGTCGAGCTCCATATAGAGAGAGAGCCGGCCGCTGTGGCCGAGTGGTTCTACGCGCTTCAGTCTGCACCCCGCGACCGCTACGGTCGCAGATTCGAATCCTACCTCGGGAATGGATGTGTGTGATGTCCTTGGGTTAGTTAGGTTTAAGTAGTTCTAAGTTATAGGGGACTGATGACCACAGATGTTAAGTCCCATAGCGCTCAGAGCCATTTTTTTGAGAGAGAGAGAGAGAGAGAGAGAGAGAGAGAGAGAGAGAGAGAGACAGACAGACAGACATAAATTTAAATCAAGCTAGCTCTTTACATAATATTCATTTACCTAAACTGGAGCGATATCTGGTTCCGTGCCGCTCGGAGTAGCCTCGTGGTCTGGGGCACCTTGCCACGGTTCGCGCGGCTCCCCACGTCGGAGGTTCGAGTCCTCCGCCGGGCATTGGTGTGTGTGTTGTCCTTAGCGTAAGTTAGTTTCAATTAAATTAAGTCGTGTGTAAGCCTATTGACCGATCACCTCAGGAGTTTGGTCTCGTATGAACTTGCCACAAATTTCCAATTTCTGGTTCCGTGCCTTTAAGTTAGTTGTCGCATTTTTCGGCTAGGTGTGCCATTATAGGCTCCATTATGCTGCGTCTTGTGCCTGGCTCAAAAAATCGACGTCCTGCTGCGCTTCCGCGTGTCTTACGCACCTCGCACAATGATGCTAAGACACTTCTTTCTGGAGCTTCTCGACATCAGAAAGTTTGAAAGTGTTGTTCTTTTCCGTCACTTTCGTTTGGCCTGATCCCAGATCGTTCCGTGGGGTTATAGAGGCAGCAGTACCGTGGCAGGAATACAACTTGGTGTCCCATTTTGTTCATTAGTTGGTCTAATTCGTACGTCTTTTTCGCATCTAGGATTCTTCGGTAGACAGAAGTTCAGTATTCGATTCCTCGACTGAAAATAAAACATTATTGTTATTCAGCCCCTCCATTATGTCTGCCTTGGGTCAATTACAACGTGGTAGACATTCTGCTTGAATGAAATGAAAGATGGCGTCATCCGTTACGGTAACTCGACTGTCTTTCACGCAGAAAATAGTCGTATAAACCAATTCTTAAAAACTACTCCATTCGTTTCTGAATAATAATCGGAATTGCACGAAGTTTTACCACCACGAAAAAACAAGTTTATTTTCTGGTATAAATCCCGTGATCAGTGAATCAGCGTGGGCGATGATAAGTCGGCCACCGTTACCAGTAAGCACCTTCACACCACCGTTTTCTTTCAGACATTTCATATAGATTATTGGTATGGTCTCGAGAAACCCCAATTCAATGTAAGTATGCTTCAGGCCTACTGTCCTCATCGCATAATAAGTGGATTGTAGGCAAAAACTCCGCTCTGGCTGCTGCAGTGTCTCTGCGTTCCAGTCAGAATTTTTTCTATCATTATACCTTCTGCATTGAGAAACAAGTGAGCAGAGAGGGCTAGGAACGCAGGCAGACAGCCAGAAGAATTAATTTTTCGACGCAGATCACCCTGTATTTTACTCACTGTCGGATTCTCTCCTCTGTTATAGTAAACAAGTACAGTTCTCCGAGTGAGCTCTATTTTAAAATCATCAAATTCTGTACACTTCCGTTGTCATGTGTGTCCACTTTCTTGGAGAATCGAAGTACATGTTCACATCTAGAGATTCTGCTGAAGTTACTGCTCCGTTAATGCTGCCTACGTTCGACACGGAATTGCCACTAGCTTTTGCTGTCGGTTTATGAATCTCCGCAAAACGTATGTTATTCCTTACTTCTTCGCTGTAAGCCAGATCAGTAAAATACTTCAGTACATTCGATACGACAATTTAGTTTTATTTTCGAATGTCTTGCTGCCCTTTTCGCACACCGAGCTGTGTAGCAATACGCTCGGCTCTTGCTCTTACATTTCTCTCACTACTAAACACAAATCAGTGCATCTTTACACGGAAGACTAAAAACAAACGTAGACACACGATATCGCGCGAGAACATTGAATATTCGGTCAGCGCTTACCTATTTCAGTGGCACAATGTGAAGCGAGTGAAACACAGTGCATCGTGCCTGGTGACTGCAGGCAGTGGATGTGACCTTCAGCTGAGGCCACTATAACATGTTTATTTTTGTGTTTCAGTATTTTAATTCCGTGTTAACATTTGGGAAACTACACTAAATGGAACTGCTATACGACAAATAGTAAGGGGTCGGTGTTGTGTGGTTTGCCAAGTATGCCACGTACTGCCGTAAACTTTGGTTTTAGATACTGCATGGTCTTAATATTGTGTGAAGAAACTATCAGACTTACTAAATATGTATGAGCCTCGTGAAATTCTGCAGGGTACAATAATAGTGTACCTGTGGTTATAGCCGTGATTGTTTCTTAACTGGACTAAATTATTTGGCGTAATGTGAGAGTCAAAAACTGATTCGTTTATAATTTTGACTAGCAGAATACCCAGCGTTGCTTGGGTAAATATTTATTTTAGTTCTATTAGCCACTCTGCTCCTTTCCTCTCTCTCTGTCCATTTCCTCTGCTCTTCTTTCTGTTCAGCTCGTTTTCCCCCTTTCTCTGTTCACCTCCTCCACACCCTCCCCCACGACACTCTGCCCCTCTGCTCTTCATGTTCCTCTCTGTCCATATCCACCACTTCCTCTCTCTCTTTCTATCTCCGCTGCCCTTTCTCTGTCCATTCCCAACTCCCCCCTCTCGCAGTTCATGCCTTCATACCCCATCTCTTTGTCCATTCCCTCCCATTCCCCTTCGATGACAGGTACCACTGCCCCCCTTTCTGTCCATCTCCTCCTTACCTATCTATGTCCTATTTTGCTCTCTGTGCCTGCCGATCTCTTTCTCGCCTTTTCTCTCTCCATGTTAGCATCTCATGCCCAAAAGTAGGTTGCTAGCTCTTATCCATTATTTTTTTTCCACAAAATAAATAATAGTGTACTAAGCTTGACTGAAATCGATCCAAGGTTTAGGAGGATGTTCTTACAGCTGCTTTGCCCGCATAGGCACATATCACGTGAACAATGAAGCGCCAAGTAAACTGATATAGGCGTGCGTATTCAAATACAGATATATGTAAATAGGTAGAATAAGGCACTACGGACGGCAAAATGTGTCTGGCGCAGTTGTTACATCGGTTACTGCTGCTACAATGGCAGGTTATCGAGATTGAAGTGAGTTTTAACGTCGTATCATAGTCGGCGCACGAGCGATGGGACACAGTATCTCCGAGGCAGCAACGAAGTGGGGATTTTTCCGTACGGCCATTTCACGAGTGTACCGTGAATATCAGGAATCCGGTAAAATATCAAATCTCCCACATCACTGCGACTGGAAAAAGATCTTGCAAGAACTGGACCAACGATGACTGAAGAGAATCGTTTAACTCTTCCGCAAATTGGTACAAATTTCAATGCTGGGCCATCAACGAGTGTTAGCGTGCGACCCATCCAACGAAATATCATCTATATGGGTTTTCGGAGCCGAAGGCCCATTCGTGTACCCTAGATGACTGCACAACACAAAGCTTCACGTCTCCCTTCGGCCCGTCAACACCGACGTTAGACTGTTAATGACTGGAAACGTGTTGCCCAGTTGGACGAGTCTCGTTTCAAATTGTATCGGGTGGATGGGGGTGACGGGTATGGAGACAACCTCATGAATCCATGGACCCCGCATATCAGCAGGGGACTGCTCAAGCTGATGGAGGCTCCGTAATTGTGTGGGGCGTGCACAGTTGGAGTGGTATGGGACCACTGATGCGTCTAGATACGTCTTTGACTGTTGGCACGTATGTAAGCACCCTGCCTGATTACGTGTCAATTGTGCATTCAGATGGACTTGGGCAATTCCAGCAGGACAATGCGACTCGCCACAAGTCCAGAATTGCTACAGAGTTGATCCAGGAACGCTCTTCTGAATTTAAACACTTTCGCTGGCCACCAAACTCCCCAGGCACGAATATTATTGAGCGTGTTTGAGATGCCTTGCAACGTGCTGTATACAAAAGATCTCCAGGGATTTATGGACAGCCCTACAGAATTCACGGTGTCAATTCCCTCCAGCACTACTTCATACATTGGTCGAGTCCATACCATGTCGTGTTGTGGCACTTCTGCATGCTCGCGAGGGCCCTACACGATAATAGGCAGGTGTACCAGTTTCTTTGCCTCTTTAGTGTATTTAACATAGCTCACACATATTGTGCACATATTTCTCCTCCGTTTCTAGGGAATTTCTCCCTGCAGTTTCATTTTCACGCAGCTGAAAGTCTATGACGTCATGTTTCCTGTACTAGGGATTGTGCAATATTGTGAACTATAGGTACATTCCGTGTCATATGTGGATACTGTCTGTAAAACGTCTTGAGAATAGAGTTAATAACAAAGAAGTAATAAATTTAAACGTGATGCATGATTCACCAGTGCCGGGCGGGGTGGCCAAGCGGTTCTAGGCGCTACAGTCTGGAACCGCGCGACCGCTACGAATCGCAGGTTCGAATCCTGCCGCGGGCATGGATGTGTTGTGTGTGATGTCCTTAGTTTAGTTAGGTTTAAGTAGTTATAAGTTCTAGGGGACTGACGACCTCAGATGTTTAGTCCCTTAGTGCTCAGAGCCATTTGAACCATTTGATTCACCAGTTTTCACGCATCCCAGTGTTTATGACTTCATATCGCTTGGATTATGTGTCGTGCAATGATGTAATATTGAAGGTATAGTCAGTGGTAAATGTAAGTATTGTCTGAGAATGTTGATAATAGTAAGTGATAAATTAAAACTTCATGCCTGACGCAAAAATTTTACCTCACGAAAAGTGTGAATGGTGGTGCTAAGTTCCTATGGGACCAAACTGCTGAGGTCATTGGTCTCTAGGCTTCCACTGTACTTAATCCAAATTAAACTAACTTACGCTAGGGAAGAACTGGAACCTCCGGTGGGAGCATCTGAGCGAACCGTGGCGAAGCCTCCTAGACCGCATGGCTGCCCCGCCCGGCAACAGCGTAAATGCAGAACCTCTTCTCGTTTTGTTTGGGTTGTCAGCGAGATAAATTTTCATGAAGATTTGATACTGCGTGTGAAGTTTTGTTTCAAGACACTAAGTACTCTCATTCCCAAATACTGGATGAAAAATTGCTGGGTATTCGCACGTCGCAGTCTGCACTTCTTTTTCACACCCGCCGCAACCCCCACCCCTTTGATGGGTAGGTGGTTCTTACCCCTCACAGCGATTCTTTCCGGACGGTAAGTGACATCTATACCAAGTCTGGTTGATATCGGTCCAATAGTTTACGAGGAGATGAGGACCGTACATATATACTTATATACTTAAACATATACACATATAGACACATACATTATTATAATATGTATGGCTTTGTAAGAAAATACGGTACCGGGCACGTGATACTATAAAATGGTTTATTTAACAGCTAAACAATTTTACATACAAACAGAAGCTTGACCTCCAGACTTTTCATGGGTGTGCCAAGTGTGCCAAAAACAGGCGAAGCTCGTTTTCAATTCTCAGCGAGCTGACGTGATTTCACATACTTTAAAAACTGTGAACCTGATTGTAGGAACTATCATGAGGTTGAAATATTAATGTAGTCCAGATACGAACGTATTCTTGTTCTTTCGCTTGTGCCTTTTTCCCGCAGTGTTCTCTGGGTCGGCATGGTTACAATCGGATTTGACATGGCTAGTCTGAAGGGAGGACCGAATGCCCTTCCTGCCGCCTCCCTGTACCCCCCACGACGGAATCAGTGTACCCCAGTTGTCTACATCTAGCGCAAATCATGAAATAATGCGAACGTGTTTCAGATGTCTGCGCCTCGTGTAACTGACTGGGGACGTGGGGACCAGCCCGATATTCGCCTAATGGGATGTGGAAAACCGACTAAAAGTCATATCCAGGCTGACCGGCACACCCACCGTCGTCGTTAATCTACTGTGTGAACTCGGTCTGGGTCGGCGCGCGGACCCGAGTCCAGGCAGCAGCGCATTAGCGCTCTCGGCGAAACTGACGGGTGTCCAAATACGAACGTCAGTCAACTTAAATTAGAAGTTGCCTAAGATCAGCCCACGGGAGGAATCTTAGCGTCAGCAAATGGATTACGCACACTTCAGATGAATGCAAAAGCTTGTAACCAAACGTTAACAGACCTGCTAAGACTTCGGTGTCACCAGCTATCCACTAACACCGTCATACGGCATCGTCCATCATGGACAGATAAGCAAAATTAGACGCTATAGAGTTGGCATAAATTTCTACCTTCGCAGTGACTATGAAAGCGTTTCAGATAAAAAGAAAGTGGTTCAAATGGCTCTAAGCACTATGGGACTTAACATCTGAAGTCATCAGTCCCCTAGACTTAGTACTACTTATACCTAACTAACCTAAGGACAGAACACACATCCATGCCCGAGGCAGGATTTGAACCTGCGGCCGTAGCAGCAGCGCCGTTCCTGACTGAAGTGCCTAGAACCGCACGGCCACAACGGCCGACGCGGTTAAGATAATCAATTTTCACAGACTTCATCAGATACGTGCTCTTCAAAAAATGTACTTTCCCAATAACTAAATTCACGTGTCTATGTTTTCATAGTCAGATTTATCAAAAACTGACCTTTGCCGGTTTTTCCTGTTTTTTCTTTTCTTTATTACAATTTGAGTATTTATGTGTCTTTGATGGACGTACTCTGGTGTATGTATTTTTAGTGATATTGTTAGGGAATTTCCATGTTTATATCTCGTAGTTTCTGAAGTGTACCCGGCCGTAGTGTCCGAGCGGTTCTAGGCGCGTCAGTCTGGAACCGCGAGGCCGCTACGGTCGCAGGTTCGAATCCTGTCTCGGGCATGGATGTGTGTGGTGTCCTTAGGTTAGTTAGGTTTAAGTAGTTATAGGTTCTAGGGGACTGATGACCTCAGATCTTACGTCCCATAGTGCTCAGAGCCATTTGAACCATTTTTTGAAGTGTGATTGAGGTATGGAGTCCGTCATTAGAGTTCTGACTGCGACTAATCGCAATAAAGTAGGTTATGTCTTTGATGCAAGTTCTACACAAAGTGGGAATGTTAGACCTGATACAGACTTACGTTCATGTTCAGTAACATGTTACAACATTCCCTAGGTCGTGACTGAACTTGCTTAACTTTTAACTAATTATAGACAATTTCAAGGTCTGAAGAGTTACTGGAATTTGAACGTGTTACGGGTAATACGTTGTCATCCTAGGCATAAATGTCTGTCTAACGTTTCGCCTTCCGATGCTAGAGACATCATCAGAAGAGCGTATAAGACTCAGAAAGCAGTTGCAGGCTCAAACGGAACAGTCTGCGTGTGTTCACGTAACAATCTTCTCGTCACGTCATCAGACTGCTGTGTACGATCGTGGAGTCGCGCCGTTGTATGTTATGGAGTTTGTTGTTGGGAGGAGTTGATGCTGTGTGTTTCATTTCGCATGAAGGTCCACAACTTGTTTAATTTCAGTCCTTCTTTTCCGTTGAAATTGTTGTTATTTTGTATGTCTATGGCCCTCTGTAGATCCTAACTAGGTAATTAGATCTTGCTGATAGCATGTTGTCAGAGAATCTAATTTGTTTTCACGGTAGTAGCGCATGATCTGCTACCGCCGATTTATCCGTTTTGCCCAGGCGACAACTGGTCTTTGTTTCCTTAAAGTGAGTGTTAATGCTTCATTTAGTAGTTGCTATGTAAACTTAGTCGGAAGTGCAGCTCCTGCTGTGGAAAGCGGCGGGCATATGAGCTTTACCGTTTTCCAACACTTACATACCTTCTTGTTGGTTTCAATACTACATCAACACGGTGTCTTCTGAGTACACTGCTGATGCGATATGCGACATAGTTTGCAAATGGAAGGAAAACTTCTCCTTCAATTAGTTCTTTCTCTTTAGAAGCTCTCTCTAGACCTTTTAGAATGTAGAGCCCCCTTTATCTCTGCATTATGAATATGAAGTTTTGTTTTAATATTTTACAAATGTATTGATGGAATTTTCGTAACTTATATTTGTCTGGAGTTTTGTTTACTTGTTACAAACATGACATTTACAGTGATTGGTATCGCAACGGGCTTTTTTCAGGCCCAACCTGACTAGATATTACGTCATTTCGTTTCTGAGTTAAATATCTAGACACTCTTTCGGTGAATTTTTAATAGGAAACGGATTTCTAGTTACAGGAATGCTAGTAGGAGTATTGCTTTTCATTGCAACTAAAAAAGACCCAATTTCGATACATGATACTCTCAGTAAACAAGGCTTCAGGTTTAATTTTATCAGAGCCAGGAGCAGCAGAGGTATAGATGCGTTTAGTTGATTAGTGTAATACATGGGAAAGTCTAAACGAGTGCTTTATCCAGCTGCAGATGTCAAATGATTGATGAAGATGTATGTACATCAACGTAATTGACGTGCTGACTGTCACCATGACATAATTAACAGAAGTGAGTGAGTTCGAGTGGGGAGACATGTTTAAACCTCACAAGCATTAGCTTAATGGAAAGTGATTTCGGATTAGTTAGACTTGTCCACGTCAATTCTTCACTGTATTTATGAGAAGTAATTAGAGAGATTACAGAAATGTTAAAACCAGTTGCTGTCGAAAAATGTGTATGTCCCACAAGCTAGCAAACGGAATTTATCTGGGTACCTCACAGTGACAGTAAAGCGCTGTCGATATAGTGTTGTAGTATGGCGCTATTTTTTCTTAGCCATTTTTCGGATCGCTTGTTAAAATATTTATTTTTTACAAATTTTTACTAGCACCCAGTTTTGTGACAAACCACATCTTTTTTAAGTAGTCGCGAATTATTTCATGACAGTTAGAATCGTTCTTCAACGAAGGTTCGAAGTATTTCATTTACACATTTATCTGTGATGAAACGTACTATTACATTTAATTAAACACAAACAGTGTTATTTACTTATAACAGACTCTTTTAGTTTGTTAGGATGTACTCCTGCACGGGGAATTGTAATCAGACGTAAATACATCATAGAGAGGGTCTCAGACATGCTGATAAATGTTGTTACTGTTCGAACGGATCGTGCATTACTTAACTTGTTGCTACACACAATGGGACGAGCAGATAAATGCGAATTATCAATTTCGGTTAGGTACAGAGTATTTTATACATTACTATCACCAGCTCTGAGACATGACCTCAGCTGCCCGTTGATATTAGTCACTCCGGTAGCTCCGCAAGAGTTCTTCCCTATGGTTGATTAGTGAATTTTGGTATCAATGCTTTTCTGCTCACAAACAGTCTTGAATTTCGTTCACATGCATATATCACCAATTCGTCTGGGATGTTGCTCTTTCTGATGCAGTCCAGTGCCACTAAAGGCCTACACTTATTTCAGAAATTAAATTTCAGTCCCCTCACTTTCACTTCTGTCTTTGGCTACGAAAGAGAAATATGGCCGGCAGTCATCATTCCTTAAAACATTTTTTTTTTCGTGTATCCTTTGTACAGAGGCGAGTCAACGGTCTTCTATTTGATCCGCATACTCATTAAATGTTAGTAGTTTGGCTTCAACATCCCTTTAGGATTCTGTCTCTAACCTCTCATCTGGGATAACTGAAATGTATTATTTTACGTAAAGTAAAATTATGGAATAAACATTTCATCATATAATATACATTCAATAGAATGTAATCACTACTCGGTCCGATGGTAGAGAGGTCTGTGTTACTCCATTACTTATCCCTACATTAACATTACGTTGTTGAAGCACACTTGAGCCGTCCACACAGTTTGTGGCAGACAGGTTCTAAGTACTCTCATTCCATAACATGGGGAGGAACATAATGGGACATACCATTAAGTAAGGCTTCCCGTACAGATTAGATCAATCCCGAATCTTGGTCTTTGATGCCTGGTTTCACGGTAACAAACACTAACTCACCGAGAGAGGTGCCGTAGTGGTTAGCACACCGGACTCGCATTCAGGAGGACGACGATTCAAACTCACGTCCTGCCAACCTGATTTACGTTTTCCGTGATTTCCCTAAATCGCTTATGGAAAATGTCGGGATAATTTCTTTGAAAGGGCACGGCCAACTCCCATCCCCAGTCCGTCCCTAACCCGATGGCACCGATGACCTCACTGTCTGGTCCCTTCCTCAAAATCAACCATCGAATCAAACTACCAACCAACACTTACGGAGTAACGAGGTGAAAGCATTATAGTATAATTTCATTTCTAATGCCTTCTGCATTAGATTGTCTGCAGTGTAGATTAAAAACGTTGATTATTTTATAAGCACTGCATTTATTACATGCAATTGTATTACGCAGAACATATCGGGAAAACGTAACACACAGAGTTACTTTCGCTTTTAAACGAAGTATGGGTTAACACATTGTGGATTGTATTCTTATAAGCATTGTATTCATTACACCTAATCGTATTACATAGATCATGCCAGCCAATAAAAGTAATCTTTTCACAAGTATCATAAAGTGCAAACATTTCAGCCATCACCCCAACACCCAGCTTCAGACTATGAAGACAACAATTTTCTGTTACATATACGCTATGTGATCAAAAGTATTCGGACACCTGGCTGAAAATGACTGACACGTTCGTGGCGTCCTACATCGGTAATGCTGGAATTCAATATGGTGTTAGCCCACCCTTAGACCTGATGACAGCTTCCACCTCCACACGTATACGTTCAGTCAAGCGCTGCGAGGTTTCGAAGGGAGTGGCAGCCCATTCTTCACGGAGTGCTGCACTGAGGACAGGTATCGATGTCGGTCGGTGAGGCCTGGCACGAAGTCAGCGTTCCAAAACATCCAAAGGTGTTCTATAGGATTCAGGTCAGGACTCTGTCCAGGCCAGTCCATTATAGGGATGTTATTGTCGTGTAACCACTCGGCCACAGGCCATGCATTATGAACAGGTGTTCGATCACGTTGAAAGTTTCAATCGCCATCCCGAAATGCTCTTCAACAGCGGGAAGCAAGAAGGTGCTTAAAACATCAGTGTAGGCCTGTGCTGTGATAGTGCCACGCAAAACAACAAGTGGTGCAAGCCCCTTCCATGAAAAGCACCACCACACCATAACACCACCACCTCCGAATTTTACTGTTAGCACTACACACGCTGGCAGATGTCGTTCACCGGGCATTCGCCACACCCACACCCTGCCAGCGGATCGCCACGTTGTGTACCGTGATGTATCACTCATCACAACGTTTTTCCACTGTTCAATCGTCGAATGTTTATGCTCCTTACACCAAGCGAAGTGTCGTTTTCCAGTTACCGGCGTGATGTGTTGCTTATAAGCAGCCGCTCGACCATGCAATCCAAGTTTCCTTAGCTCTCGCCTAACTGACATAGTACTTGCAGTGGATCCTGATGCAGTTTGGAATTCCTGTGCGATGGCCTGGAT
This sequence comes from Schistocerca cancellata, assembly GCF_023864275.1. Taxonomy (NCBI): domain Eukaryota; kingdom Metazoa; phylum Arthropoda; class Insecta; order Orthoptera; family Acrididae; genus Schistocerca; species Schistocerca cancellata. Next base: position 96,960,004 of record NC_064631.1, on the reverse strand, counting down.
AGATGTCTGCCTATTACACATTACGACACTCTTCAACTGTCAGCGGTCTCTGTCAGTCAACAGACGAGGTCGGCCTGTACGCTTTTGTACTGTACGTGTCCCTTCACGTTTCCACTTCACTATCACATCGGAAACAGTGGACCTATTGATGTTTAGGTGTGTGGAAATCTTGCGTACAGACGTATGACACAAGTGACAACCGATCACCTGACCACGTTCGAAGTCCGTGAATTCCGCGGAGCACCCCATTCTGCTCTTCCACGGTGTCCATTAACTACTGAGGTCGCTGATACGGAGTACCAGGCACTAGGTGGCAGCACAATGCACCTAACACGAAAAACGTATGTGTTTGGGAGTGTCCGGATACTTTTGATCACATAGTGTATTTATACTGAAATTCATTCAATGATTTAAGCAAGTTAACATATTTACTATATTGAAAAATAATAAATTCTCTTTTCCTGTATTCTTATTTGACGTTCTGTTATAAAATCATACAGGAGCTTATACGTTTTTATATCATCCATTGTTAGAAGAGTTTTAGTGTTTGTAATTTTAGGTTTTCCAGGCATAAGGAAATCTTCCACACTTCTCGGTTGTTCAGCTGGGTGGCTTCGTCCAAAAGCCGCGATATTTCGGCAAGCTTACTTGTTTCTGTCTTCAGGCAGTCAACCGCGTGATCCGCGACCGGTGGTGGGCGAACCGCAACGCCCCGGGACAGATACTTAACCGCAGTCGCTCTGCGATCACGGTCGCGTGCAGATCTCAGCCGCCGTGGTGACAATGGGTCTTCTTCTTCAGATCTCCTGACGGGAGCTGATTTCCGTGTAGACTGCCGATATGATTTGATCACACTCAAGGCCGGAACCTAGGCCTTGCTTAACTGAAAGCCAAATGGTTCAAACGGCTCTGAGCACTATGGGACTTAACATCTGTGGTCATCAGTCCCCTAGAAGTTAGAACTACTTAGACCTAACCAACCTAAGGACATCACATAACACCCAGTCATCACGAGGCAGAAAAAATCCCTGACCCCGCCGGAAATCGAACCCGGGAACCCGGGCGTGGGAAGCGAGAACGCTACCGCAACTGAAAGCCGCTGTCCTTATTCATCAGCTCGTCATGCACTCGGATCTGTACTGCAATTTTCAGAACGCAATCCCAGGAAGTATTCCACTGCTGCAACACGTATGGGCCATCGCAGTTCACGTCTTGTCCATGGGACATGCAGTGCTCTGTCACGCGATCTTTGTTGGCTGTGCGTTGTTAGCGTGGCGTTTATGCTCGGTGCATCACTCCTGTGCAGTCCCGATGGTATAGTCTACATACGTTTTTCGCATTGGCATGGAATACGGATAAGGTAGCATCGTCAGCTGCTTTCTCTGTACAGCTGATCACAATTCTCTGAAGTTCGACTTGCAGTGGTTTGACTGCTAATAGTTCGTATTTACCAGTTTGCTTGCAGGTGGCCGTTTGCCATTCCCTGTTGGCTTGAGACCAGCTGACTGCATCCGTCCACTCCTACAAGACAGGGGAGAGTGTTGAGGCCAGATGTAAATGGAGTGAGAAGAGTTCTCTCGATGTCTAGTTGAGTCGAGTGTGCCGGACCCTCTCCCTAACCAGGCCCGGGCTAGCTCTTCTGGTGCTCCGGTTGGTGGCGCCGGTGCTGATATGATGAACGACCTTGGAAAAATATGGCATGATTCTGTTCTCTCGCCTTCTCAGAAGAAAGACAAGGGAGGCCAAAGGCGCCCCTTCCTGTTCCGAAGCCTGTCGAGCATCTTGATATTGCTGCGTACCTACTCCCTGTAGAGGTTCTGGACGGATGATTTTAGGTTTTCCCGGCGTATGAAAACCACCGCAGAAAGAACCTCAGACTGTCAGCTGTACAGCGAAATTAATTGACCATACTACATTATCCGTACTTGAAAAGGTACTAAATTTTGTACCGACACAGACAACAATATCAAAAGTGCAACTCATCATCGCGGTGGAACAGACCGCTAGTGCAGTTCGACATGATGTTGCAGAGGAAATATGACGGGAAACAAGCCGTGTAGCTACCAGGGCGGCTCTTCCGAAGCCAAACATCTCCGAGAAGGGAGGAAAGCACTGAAGTGACTCCGACAAGATGCCGATACTGCCGTCCTACCAGTAGATAAAGCGAACTGCACGGTCTTACTACCAACTAATGTATACAAGCAAAAACTGTGCAACCTTTTGAAAGACGACACCAACATGTGAACTGGTGACGAGCCTATCATCAAAATGTAAAGTAAGACCGCTGAGCTCCAGCACACCTTCCTAGACAAGAAGACTCTCCTCGAGTAGCTGCGATTCTTGACTCCCTAAAGTCCACAAGGAACGAATGCCTCTCCGCCGATTGGGAGCAACATTGCAGCACCAACATATGAAGCAGCAAAACACCTGACACTGGTGCTCAGACACTTTGTGGGCTAATGTCAGCATCATATAAGAAATTCGGTGCATTTCTTCCTGCAGCTACAGAACTTCCGACTGGGGGAAAGAAGACTTTATGGTGTGCATCGACGTGGTATCCCTCTTCAATAAGTTACATCATCGAGACTCCCTAAACCTCATAGCAGAAAAGTTCAGACCAAACCAAACGAAACTGTTCGAATTCGGGCTTACGTCAACGTACTTTCTGTTCGACGGGAACTACTAGGAACAAACAGATGGTGTAACAATGGGTTGCCCACCATCACCAACACTGACCAATATGTTTATGGAGGCCTGTAAAGAAGAAGCCCTGGAGTCAGCATTCTACAGGTCGTCTTGCTTTTTTTCGATATATAGACGATTGACTTGTTATCTGGCCACATGACAGACATCGTCTACAATACCTTCAGCGGCCACTGAACTCGCTGCTCCAGAATAATAAGCTCACGATGGAGGTAGAAGAAAACAACCAACTTCCATTTGTAGATATGCTCGTCATGCGAAGACTGGATGACCTGCGTACCGCCAGCAGTCATGCTCCTTCAGAGCGAGAATGTGTACTAAGCACACTGGTGCACAGAGCAGAGCAGGTGAAGTCTCTGACCGTGATAGCTCAGCAGCTGAATTTCAGCACTTACAGATCGTACTCCGCACGAACGGTTACAACAAGCTCCAGATGAAACGTCTGCTAAGGCCGAAGAAGCCGAGACCACAGCCTACCGAAGACGAACACAAACCAGCTGCAACGGCAATTATACCATACGTCGGGAACACATCGGCAAATATCGGCAGAATACGGCGAAAACACAAGGTCAAGTGCGTGTTTCGCCCTCCATCCAAGACCAGATTATTATTAGGATCCGTCAAGGACGACTTAGGACTCCGAAAATTGGAAGTTTACCGTATTCCTTGCCAGTACGGGAAAATGAGTGTATGCCAGACCATCCGAACGGTGCAGGAAGATGCACTGAGGATGAACGCACACATAGAATGCACAGCCAACGAAGTCCCCCGTGACAGAGCACTCCATCTCCCGTGAACATGACAAGAACTACAACGGCGCATGTGCGTTGCAGCTTCAGATACTATCTAGAATTGCGACCTAATTGGCCATTTTTTTTCTCAGTTATTAACTATTTCTCAAAAAAATGGTTCAAATGGCTCTGAGCACTATGGGACAACATCTATGGTCGTCAGTCCCCTAGAACTTAGAACTACTTAAACCTAACTAACCTAAGGACGTCACACAACACCCAGTCATCACGAGGCACAGAAAATCCCTGACCCCGTTGGGAATCGAACCCGGGAACCCGGGCGCGGGAAGCAACTATTTGTCATTTGAAGAAACATCATCAGTTATGTGGACTGGCTATATTTCTCTTCTCGACACACATGGTACGTGTTTTAATGAGAATTGTCCTCCTTACAAGCTCTTGTTTATCGAAATATCGTCATCAGAATCCTGTTTATGATATATTTGCGAGTACATGATTTCCTGACTTACCCGTAAACCCGCCGATAATACGTAAATCTAAGCGGCATAATTGCTGTAGCATGTCAGCAAAACTATCGTAGGCTAATGAGTTTGCAATTCCACAAAAAGTATAATTAGTGACTAATTATGTTTTGTTTATGAATATTAACCACAGCTGGTGCCTAAAACGAAATAACTGCATTAAATTACATAGTGTCATTAAACTGTGCTCGCCCGGACGCAACAGTGTCGCTCACGTTGTTGCACATTAATTATTTCAGGCGTTATTAATTTTCGTAATTGTAATGAATTTATTGGTCTTCTATTATCTGTAGCTAATTATCCATGCCGTAGTAGTGGTGGGGCCTATTTCATGTTTTCAGCTAAAATTCTGCGTCTGATACTGATTTTGAATGTTACATGACTCTACCGAAGCGCCACATTAATAATAATAGTGTTTTCAAGTTTATGAGTTCTCGACACTTCTGCGATTTTTCCGGTGGCAGACATTGATGCTTCCTGTCAAGTGCCGACTAAATTTTACTTACAGACCCCTTTCAACCTTCCATGTTTATCTCTCATCGTACATCTACCAATGGCACCGGACCACATCCCGTCTACATCTACATCTACATACACTCTTGGAAATGGAAAAAAGAACACACTGACACCGGTGTGTCAGACCCACCATACTTGCTCCGGACACTGCGAGAGGGCTGTACAAGCAATGATCACACGCACGGCACAGCGGACACACCAGGAACCGCGGTGTTGGCCGTCGAATGGCGCTAGCTGCGCAGCATTTGTGCACCGCCGCCGTCAGTGTCAGCCAGTTTGTCGTGGCATACGGAGCTCCATCGCAGTCTTTAACACTGGTAGCATGCCGCGACAGCGTGGACGTGAACCGTATGTGCAGTTGACGGACTTTGAGCGAGGGCGTATAGTGGGCATGCGGGAGGCCGGGTGGACGTACCGCCGAATTGCTCAACACGTGGGGCGTGAGGTCTCCACAGTACATTGATGTTGTCGCCAGTGGTCGACGGAAGGTGCACGTGCCCGTCTACCTGGGACCGGACCGCAGCGACGCACGGATGCACGCCAAGACCGTAGGATCCTACGCAGTGCCGTAGGGGACCGCACCGCCACTTCCCAGCAAATTAGGGACACTGTTACTCCTGGGGTATCGGCGAGGACCATTCGCAACCGTCTCCATGAAGCTGGGCTACGGTCCCGCACACCGTTATGCCGTCTTCCGCTCACGCCCCAACATCGTGCAGCCCGCCTCCAGTGGTGTCGCGACAGGCGTGAATGGAGGGACGAATGGAGACGTGTCGTCTTCAGCGATGAGAGTCGCTTCTGCCTTGGTGCCAATGATGGTCGTATGCGTGTTTGGCGCCGTGCAGGTGAGCGCCACAATCAGGACTGCATACGACCGAGGCACACAGGGCCAACACCCGGCATCATGGTGTGGGGAGCGATCTCCTACACTGGCCGTACACCACTGGTGATCGTCGAGGGGACACTGAATAGTGCACGGTACATCCAAACCGTCATCGAACCCATCGTTCTACCATTCCTAGACCGGCAAGGGAACTTGCTGTTCCAACAGGACAATGCACGTCCGCATGTATCCCGTGCCACCCAACGTGCTCTAGAAGGTGTAAGTCAACTACCCTGGCCAGCAAGATCTCCGGATCTGTCCCCCATTGAGCATGTTTGGGACTGGATGAAGCGTCGTCTCACGCGGTCTGCACGTCCAGCACGAACGCTGGTCCAACTGAGGCGCCAGGTGGAAATGGCATGGCAAGCCGTTCCACAGGACTACATCCAGCATCTCTACGATCGTCTCCATGGGAGAATAGCAGCCTGCATTGCTGCGAACGGTGGATATACACTGTACTAGTGCCGACATTGTGCATGCTCTGTTGCCTGTGTCTATGTGCCTGTGGTTCTGTCAGTGTGATCATGTGATGTATCTGACCCCAGGAATGTGTCAATAAAGTTTCCCCTTCCTGGGACAATGAATTCACGGTGTTCTTATTTCAATTTCCAGGAGTGTATATTTGCACGATGACTAGTCATTTCAGCAGACGCTAAGAATACGCAGAAGTAGTATCGCGTTACTACTATACCGTGACTGTTCAATGCCGAGCGACGTGCGTCAATCATGTACTGTCCAGTACTGCCAGAAGCCTTCGGTCCCGACTGTATGTGAACAAATTTCAATTCCGCGTTCTGCTGTTGGCAGTTGTGAAATTAACAGGTTGTAGTTAACTTGAAAAGTAAGAAATCTAATGCAAACCTTATAGAAAGGAGAGATGAGTTAGTGAGTAAACAACTACACAAAGACAAAACAACCGAGACTGGTAGTGCACTAGACGCCATAGAAATAAGCACTCCGTCATCAGGCCACGAGTGGCCTACCGGGACCATCCGGCCGCCGTGTCATCCTGAGTGGAGGATGCGGATAGGAGGGGCGTGGGGTCAGCACACCGCTCTCCCGGTCGTTATGATGGTATTCTTGACCGAAGCCGCTACTATTCGGTCGAGTAGCTCCTCAGTCGGCATCAGGATGCTGATTGCACCCCGAAAAATGAATGGAAACAGCGCATTGCGGCTTGGATGGTCACCCATCCAAATGCCAACCACACCCGACAGTGCATAACTTCGGTGATCTCACGACTAGGTGCCATAGGTACACTAGATATTGGGGGGAGAGGGAGAGGAGGGGAGGGCCGTGCACACAGGCTCCGGTCCTTCGCCACAGGGAAGGCCCTTCAGATTACTTCTATGCTCTGTGTGTCTGCCACGCCTCACCCAGCAAACAGAGTCCGATAATCAGGCTTTTCTGTGCAAGCATCTTGATGTCCACCTCACCGGCGCCATTAGAGCGTTGGAACGGCATTTCGGTTTACCGCTTCAGATGTTTTATTCAGCCCATGAATTTCTGTCGCTTCGCCTAGTACAGGGGCGTGGACGAACCGACCAATCGAAGGTAACTTGGTTTCACTACTGCATCAACTTGGTGAAGGTTAAATGTGCTTCGAGCACGCAGACCGGGGGAGTTTGCTGCCTTCTCCCCTGTTTTTCGAAAACTGTTCGGCATTTCTCGGCCTTCATGTTGGTAATAGTAAAGAGTTATCCCCCTACACATGTGATTTTTGAGGGTTTAGAAGCTGGACGGGAGGAAGGAATTATTCGGGGAGTCGGAAACGGAGATTAGAGAGGAGTGAATGTTGACCACCAGAGTGAGGAGCCGCAGGCCATCTGCGGCTGGGGGCAGACCTCGTCTGACGAGTAGCAGAGGTAAGCTTTTGGTTGGTTGATTCGTGAGATGGGGCCAGGCAGCGAGCCCATCGGTCCTATAGCATTAGGGAAAGGGAAGGAAGGCGATCGTGTCCTTTCAAAGAAACTATCCCGGCATTTGCGTCGAGCGATTTAGGGAAGTCACGGAAAACCTAACTAGGGTGACCGTATGCGGGTTTGAACCGTCGTCCTCCCGAATGCGAGTCCAGTGTGCTAGCCACTGCGGCACCTCGGTCGGTAGGTAAGCTTTTGCATTCTACGGTAGCACGAGCGCAACCTAAGCAGTACGCTTCTCATATATTTCCGATTTCTCAACCCAAGCTGCTGACATAACGCCGATCTGTATTTTGGTTCTTGAATATCGTATCAGCGAGGTGCACATATAAGGATAACTTGGTCCTACAGCTTACATGGATCTTCCATCCATAGAGTTCCCCCTACAATGTCAATCTCAACAAAGCTGTTAACTTAATTCGAATACAAACCGGCTGTATTTCACTGATTACGTTTGCTACGTTCAATTTTTAAGAGTAGAAGTTTCTGCAAAAAGAAGATTAATTGCGATTTACCCCAGCTTTTATTTTAAGCAACAAATTAAGTAGTCTGTTAAGTGCCAGTAACTTTTCATTCGCCTTGTTAAACAAGTAAAAAATTAGTTAAGAGAAAATCTGATTTCCATTACAGGATCCTTTACTTGGTCTATATCTTCCCTGGTTGGGTGGGGTAAAGAAAACGAGGTAAGCTTGCAAGTTGAGCTTTGCTGTGTCCGTGTCGTTTTTTCTGTACTGTGGCTAGATTATTTGCTAGGATATTGCTGCCTCACTTGCCTCAGTAGAAGTTGCGTCATCTCACAGGCTCTGGCACAAAGTCAGGGCATTTAATTTAAGACGAACCGTCTCCCCAACGCAAGCTCATCATCCGAAGTTGGTAAAAAGTATCTGTGGGATAGCAAGACTACACGCATGATTTGAGATATAACGTTACATGCGATCAACAATTTCTAATGACCGCAATGACTGAAACATTCTCATCAACACGGCAGACACGCTGTCGCCACACCCAACTCCAGCCAAGCTGTCCAGCCATACCAAATACCCTGGAACAAGTATGTATCTCATACCTATTTGAAGGCATTGTCTCCTAGCCACCTCTACGCTGATTACATCATTCCCCGAAAGCTCGTGACCGAAAGCTACTGCCCAGTATCTCTCAGAGACAACTCATATGTTGTTGTTGTTGTTGTTGTTGTCTTCAGTCCTGAGACTGGTTTGATGCAGCTCTCCATGCTACTCTATCCTGTGCAAGCTTCTTCATCTCCCAGTACCTACTGCAACCTACATCCTTCTGAATCTGCTTAGTGTATTCATCTCTTGGTCTCCCCCTACGATTTTTACCCTCCACGCTGCCTTCCAATACTAAATTGATGATCCCTTGAAGCCTCAGAACATGTCCTACCAACCGATTCCTTCTTCTGGTCAAGTTGTGCCACAAACATCTCTTCTCCCCAATCCTATTCAATACTTCCTCATTAGTTATGTGATCTACCCATCTAATCTTCAGCATTCTTCTGTAGCACCACATTTCGAAAGCTTCTATTCTCTTCTTGTCCAAACTATTTACCGTCCATGTTTCACTTCCATACATGGCTACACTCCATACAAATACTTTCAGAAATGACTTCCTAACACTTAAATCTATACTCGATGTTAACAAATTTCTCTTCTACAGAAACGCTTATCTTGCCATTGCCAGTCTACATTTTATATCCTCTCTGCTTCGACCATCATCAGTTATTTTGCTCCCCAAATAGCAAAACTCCTTTACTACTTTAAGTGTCTCATTTCCTAATCTAATACCCTCAACATCACCCGACTTAATTCGACTACATTCCATTATCCTCGTTTTGCTTTTGTTGATGTTCATCTTATATCCTCCCTTCAAGACACCATCCATTCCGTTCAACTGCTCTTCCAAGTCCTTTGCTGTCTCTGACAGAACTACAATGTCATCGGCGAACCTCAAAGTTTTTATTTCTTCTCCATGGATTTTAATACCTACTCCGAATTTTCCTTTTGTTTCCTTTACTGCTTGCTGAATATACAGATTGAATAACATTGGGGAGAGGTTGCAACCCTGTCTCACTCCCTTCCCAACCGCTGCTTCCCTCTCATGCCCCTCGACTCTTATAACTGCCATCTGGTTTCTGTACAAATTGTAAATAGCCTTTCGCTCCCTGTATTTTACCCCTGCCACCTTTAGAATTTGAAAGAGAGTATTCCAGTCAACATTGTCAAAAGCTTTCTCTAAGTCTACAAATGCTAGAAACGTAGGTTTGCCTTTCCTTAATCTTTCTTCTAAGATAAGTCGTAAGGTCAGTATTGCCTCACGTGTTCCAGTATTTCTACGGAATCCAAACGTCTTGTATACTTCGATACTTATTACACAAACAGCTATTCGAACTATCAGCGAAGACAAGTTCGAAAGTTAAGGAGAGTATATCATTAAAAAATTGTAAGTGGCCTTTTAACAGGAAAAATTCAAACTACCTTTCGCTGGTTGGAACTGAGGTAGAACGTAAAGCCTCTGTCTGTAATCGATATGGTTATTTCACTATGTTACGAAAGGTAGTTCTGAGTCTACGTTCCGTCTCGTGGTTGTTAACGACCCTATGTTTTAGGATTGCAAACTCACTGAAGTGCAGCAACACTGAGGCCTTAATAGGAGCACAGCCATCACAATCCTCACTTGCTCGTTCTTCATTCTGTTAACAAATGGTTCAAATGGCTCTGAGCGCTATGGGACTTAACATCGGAGGTCATCAGTCCCCTACAACTTAGAGCTACTTAACGGGCTCCGGAACGCCCTATACTTGCAATGTTAAAATAACGCTTATAAATTACATCTTTCCTCACAAAGTATTTGAGGTAGGAAGTTGAACTTTTTACAGATTATTTATTGGAATATGGGCTACAACTTAACACAGGGATTTTACAAAAGCTTAGTTCAGTTATTAAAGATGATTTTTTTCAATTGTAATGAAAACTCACAACATTTTTTTGCAATTTTTTATTTATATATTCAAAAATATACAGTTTTTTGGAAAAAGGCTGTGTTAAATTATGCAGAAGGTACTGTGTAACATTTACTGAAAGTTTGAAACAAATATGTTTCGATGATCCTTAGAAAACATGTAATTAGTATGAGAAAATAAAAGTTTTGGGAATCGAGCGACAAAGATTGGATTAACTTTTTAGTGCATTCCAGGTCCATAGGATGGATTATCTTCATCCTCTGCAAACTCCTCCTCCAGCTTCCTCTTTGTTCCTCCTCCTGTTTACTCTTGCTTGTATTTCTAGACTCTTTACAGCCCTGTCTGCAGCCCGAAGGCGTTCCTTGTCTAAAGCAAGCATCGCTCGTACCATGTTAGAACCTATCTTCATTCCCATATTTCTAAATACCTTGCACCTTACAATGTTGCCATCATTGAAAGTCGCAACAGCATCATACACACCAAAGTGAAGTGTTTCTATTCCAACAAATACAGTCTTGGGGATTCTCGACCATATAACACTATTTACACTTTCATTGGGGTTTAGAGTTTTTCCGTGAATACACTTTGTCAACAGTTCAGCTGCTGCTAAGTCTCTGAAAATAGGTTAGCCACAACACATACTTTATCTCACATCACTAAAATGTACCTGATGAACACGGACGTTAATAATGACCCCATTTGACAGCAGTTTAACAGCGCCACAGTAGGTCACGCCCATGTAGAACACATTCCAAAAAAAAAAAAAATTTAAAAATGGTTGTAGTCTTCGGAATTGAATAAATTATATATCTATTAAAAGGTAATAGTCTGCAGATTCAGAAAACGCAAAAAAGTAAAAATTGAACTTTTCATGATTTTGAGCCTTTCCGGGGCCCCTTAAACCTAACTAACCTAAGGACATCACACACATCCATGCCCGAGGCAGGATTCAAACCTGCGACCGTAGAGCAGCGTAGTTCCGGACTGAAGCACCTAGAATCGCTCGGCCACCGCGGCCGGCTATTCTGTTAACATGCATCAGAAATAACGACTGCCACAAGCCACCGCTTCCATGAAGGAGCTTCGCTCTTAGCACTTACTGTCTTGCAGCTCGTCACAGTTGGCGTGTTCCTTACTTTGAGCAGAACGTCATGATGTCATTCGAATACAGACGTCAGCGTTTTTACTCGACACGCAGTTCTACGTCACGCTCCGATCGGACGCCACCTGTGCCAGGTATGTCGTAAAAACCCGCCGATACCAAACCCCTTGTCACCTTGGTGGCGATCTCGTGTGATTAAAACAGGGGAGAATGTTCTACTTTGTAAGACTTTGCTGATTTTAGCCTGTAGCCGGCACACACAATGAAGAGCCAAACAAACTGGTACACCTGTCTAATATCGTGTAGGACCCCGACGAGCACGCAGAAATGCCGCAACACGACGTGGCATGGACTCGGCTAATGTCTGTAGTAGTGCTGGAGAGAATTGACACCATGAACACCGCAGGCTGACCATAAACCCGTAAGAGTACGAGGGGCTGGATATCTCTTTTGAACAGCACGTTGCAAGGCATCCCAGATACTCTCAATAACGTTCATGTCTGGGGAGTTCGGTGGCCGGCTGGAGCAACTCTATAGCAATTCTGGACGTGTGGCGTGTCGCATTGTCCTGCTGGAATTTCCCAAGTTCGGCGGAATACACAACGGACATGACTGGATGCGGGTGATGAGACATGATGCTTACGTACGTGTCACATGTCAGAGACGTATCTAGATGTATCAGGCATCCCATATCACACCAACTGCACACGTCTCACACCATTACAGAGCCTCCACCATTTTGAACAGACCCCTGCTGACATTCAGGGTCCGTGGATTCATGAGGTTGTCTCCGTGCCCGCACACGTCCATCCTCTCGATACAATTTAAAACGAGACTCGTCTCACGAGGCAATAGGTTTCAACTCATCAACAGTCCAATATCGGTGTTGACGGGCCCAGGCTAAGCCTAAGTCTTTGTGTCGTGCAGTCATCAAGGGTACACGAGTGAGCCTTCACCTCCGAAAGCCCGTGTTGACGATGTTTCGTTGAATGGTTCGCACGTTGACACTTTTTGATGGCCCAACATTGAAATTTGCAGCAATTTGCAGAAGGGTTGCTTATCTGTCAAGTTGAACAATTCTCTTCAGTCGCCATTGGTCCCGTTATTGCAGATTCTTGTTCCGCCCGCAGCGATGTCAGAGACTCCATGTTTTATGGGATTCCTGATATTTACGAACGGGAAAATCCCCACTTAGTCGCTACCTCGGAGATGCTGTGTCCCATTGCTCGTGCGCCGACTATGACACCACGTTCAAACAACCTGCCATTGTTGCAGCAGTAACCGATCTAACAACTGCGCCAAACCCTTGTTGTTTTACATAGGGGTTGCTGTCTGCAGTGCCATATTCTGCCTGTTTACATATCACTGTATTTGAATACGCATGCCTATACCAGATTTTGGCGCTTCACTGTATGTTTAATATATTTTACTACTCCATTTTTAAATGACGGAACTCATACACTGCACTCTTTTTCTGAAAATACAAAAATTACTCCGGAAAAAAGACTTTTCTCATATGTGAAAAGCAGTGCCAAGGTACGTCGGAACAAATATTCTATTCAAATTTAAATGTGTTGCAGCTGAGAATTTCTTGTCAATAGTGAAATTAATAGTCTCTGTGTAACTTTATTACTGTGCCACATATCAGTAATCAATATGTGAAATCAGATTAAGTAGAAGTATTATCAAAAACCAGTTATGAGTTAAAGAGTCTTTGAAATAAAAACTATTGGCAACTAATACAAATTGTCGTTTGCAACACAGAGTAAATTTTTAAGAGAGTAAACAAACTCAGTCCATTTGCAAACGTCACGTTTTCCATGGTGGAATTCCTCCCGTTTCGAGATGCAAGACGTTGCACAACTGACAAGGTACAGCTGAACCGTACACACGATATCTAACTAGTTTTAAAAATATGCTGAATTTCACTCACCATAAAACTTTGCAAAGGAACAATTAACAATACCCTCCAAATGGTTTCGATACATCATTCAGCACTTACATGTATAGCACTCGTAATATTCATAAACGTTGCACAAAATACAGCCTCATGTCACGCCACATTAAAAACAGAAGAAAATTGCGGAAACTGTTTACGGGACTCTCTAGAGTGCATTTCCTCATGTGATTCTACGACCGGTCACTAGGATGAAACAATAAGCAGGGAACATCATGTACTCCTCGGTACATTACGCTCCAGGTACAACATTCTCTCCGTCTCTCTCTCTCTAACATAACAGAATCTGTTTTATCCATTCCTTCCCAAGCGTAGAACCAGTGTAGTTTTGGTTTATACAATATAGAATTTTTATGTAGATACTATTAATACCCGTTTCAACTGTCTACTGATGTACCCTTTATGCTTTGTTTGTTCTTGGCCCTGTAACCCTCTGTTATAAGAACGTATTTCATTATGAATTTTCAATTCTTTTTTTACTAAATTCGAGTTGTAACCCTAATCCACCTCCCTGAGTTTCCTGATTAAACATATCCCCTGAAAGTAGGTATGAAGCAGGTGCTTTCCACAGTCGAGACAGCAATTGAAATACAAGATGGTTTGTGTTGTGTTGGCAGAAGAGCCAACACCGTGTTACTAGTGGAGGCCGAAATGCACGCGTTTTAGCTCACGCAGGCTGGCGTGAGGAGGGAAGGACTATACTGACGTGAGGTCTGGAACATGACAAGTAATTAGAATTCAGAAAGCGGACGTAATTATTTTAATACTTAACTTTAATCCATTAATGATGAACGTCGCTCTTGACGGTACATGAGTCACAATATTATCTGCTCAGAACACATTCTTGAAGAATATGGCGCCTTGCCAGGTCGTAGCAAATGAGGTAGCTGAAGGCTCTGCTAAACTGTCATCTCTGCAAATGAGAGCGTATGTAGTCAGTGAACCATCGCTAGCAAAGTCGGCTGTACAACTGGGGCGAGTGCTAGGGAGTCTCTCTAGACTAGACCTGCCGTGTGGCGGCGCTCGTCTGCAATCACTGATAGTGGCGACACGCGGGTCCAACGTATACTAACGGACCGCGGCCGATTTAAAGGCTACCACCTAGCAAGTGTGGTGTCTGGCGGTGACACCACAGCTTGCTGACCCCGTAGACCGGTGAAAGCTTTCTATAAATTACTGTCTGGGGTGTCCGCTAACATTGGCTAGATGGTGTAACCACCCACCACCACATGTAAAATGAATATAACAACCAAAATAACCATCGAGGGATTGAAAAAGAATCTGGAACATTATTCACACTGGAATACTTCTGTCTAGTGGACGGAGCAACAGGATATTCCAGATACCGAATCCGTAATCATAAAAGAAAACGCTTTCCACATATGCTTGTCCATCCACCTCATTGCGACTTGTGTCAACTAATAGTGTTCACTAGGCACATCTCATCTGCAGGGGTTAGAAACTAATATGAGGATCGACGCGGTGGAAATTGGTATGTATACCCATATCACATGCCGACTTTGTTACGAGAAACGACGCATTGATCCCGGATTGATTGCTCTATCCATCACCAAAAAATTGCCCAGGTGCAAGCAGGACTCGCTCTCCGTCGATTTCGTACAAATTTAATTATGTGTACATGGTAGAAAGTTCATACATCCCGAGAATAGAGAATCTCGAATATTTTATCGTGTTGTCAGCATTGATACTAGCAAGTTATCGGTCACGGGATATTGTGTGTTGTATAACTAAAAATTAACACTTTCCTGATTTTTTCCTTTAACTCTACTGTTAAATACTAAGCACTCTAGAAATTATAATGAGTGAGTTTGCATCAAATTATGTGACACAAATGGCAATATCTATTTATTGTTTTGACGTAGAAGCTTACACTTGTTACACTGCCAATGAATTACAGACCTTGAAAAGTAACATAAATTTTCAACTTTATACGTACACCCGTTCTGCGGAAAAAGGGATCGTACCAGACGGACATACAGACAGTCGCACAGTAAACGATAACAAATGAATTTTTTCCTGTTGCATAATTACAAATTAATACTTGTAGGATTTTTTCCTTTACATGTACTGTTAAACCTTGCTTCTTGACAAAATTCATGATTGTAGGCCAACGATAAATACCCTACAGGTTTTCATCAGTGAGTTTTCAAGCATAAAAAAATGTGCCATAAATGGCCGTATCTTTTGACTGCTTTAAATTAGAAACTTCAATTTTTTACTCCGTCAGCACACCGTAGGCACTAGAGTGTGACATAAATTTCAAAATTATGTTTCTCTCTGTTCCTGGGGAAAACGGGTCTGAATAGATGGGCGGGCAGACAGACAGCCAGATAAGAAAGGACCATAATTTTTTTTCGAGTGTTTTAACTTCAAAATGCCACTTTTCGGATTTCTTCCTTTAGTTCTTGCCAAATTTCGTAATTCTGGGTCAATAGGAAATACCATATAGGTTTTGATGAGTGAGTTTGAGAGTCTCAAATGATGACGTAAATTGCCGTATCTTTTGACTGCACTGACTTTACTCTACCAAGGGGCTGTATACCCCAGTATGTGACATAAATTTCACCTTGATACGTCTGCCTGTTTCTGAGAAAAAGCGTTTTTATAGGTCGGACGGACATACAGACAGACGGACAACTAAGGGATCCTATATAAGAGTTCTATTTTTACCGATTAAGGTACGGAATCCTAAAAACATGGTTTTTCCTGGTGCATAGGATATCTAGACACTTTTACATTACTTTCAAAGTGAAAGTTGATAAGTGACTGGCGAGGCTATTTATGCCGACAATAGTGGATCACACAAAAGCTAGAACTTCCTCTTGATAGTACTTGCGGCTTGCAACTGTGGTACTGTTTCATTGTTTTCAAGAGGAAATTTAATATTCTCTCCACTGTTCTATTGCTACGCGAAGAAACCTTCACTGTCTTCTGAGAATTGACCTATTCGCTTTTTCACGAAGTACTACTCCATGGACAACCACCGTTGAGTTCTGAGAACAGGTTCATTATTTGCAGGAAGTTTTATATTTTTACTATCGTTCAAGGAAGAAACTTTAAGTACTTCCAAGAAAATATTTTTTTATATTTCAGAGAAGAGTTTTATGTTTTCCATAAAAGTGTTCTTGTTAACTGAAGTAGATAGTCAACATCAATAGAACAGGGTGTTTATAAATGATTATCGGGGTTTTAACGCTTTATAATATTTATTATATCAAACTTACAGTTATAAATGAAATGTCAAATGAAAGAACAACTCAAACAATTTTACCAAGAACATTATAAATGTTCAGTGTGAGCACCATTTGTCACACGGCAACCATCAAGTCTACAGCCGAGCTCTTCGCAAAAGATGATAAGTGTGTCTTCAGTGATTGTAGCAACAACTGCCTCAATCCGGTTTCTTAACTCAGGGAGGCCTGCTGGTAGCGGACGCACGTACACGCGATCCTTGATGAAGGCCCAAAGGAAACAATCGCATGGCGTTACGTCTGGTGAACGTGCAGGCCATGCAAAGCAAGTCCTCTCATTGGGCCACTTGCGCCCTATGCAGCACTTGGGTACAGTGAAGTTCAACCATTGCGGCGGAAAAATTGCGCGCTGGGCATGAGCACAGGTGCCAAACACAACTGTTTGCGTTGCTCTTTCATTTCACATATCATTTGTAACTGTAAGTTTAATGTAACAAATATTATAAAGCGTTAAAACCCCGATATTCTTTTATAAACAGCCTGTATTAATACTTATTGGAAAACTGGTGGCTTGTTTTCAGAATTTTTACCTTAAGTAACGCGGACGACGCTGCTGACCAGTTTCCGCGAGGAAAAATGTAGCATAGGCCGCGTGTTAAAAAATATGGAGGGCAAAAATAGGGGCTACTGTGGTGGAAAGAGGCACTTTAAAAAAATTGTCAGTGGGGAGAGTCTTTAGCTACTAATCGAGAACGTCCTGAGTATTAGGTTAGATCCCACACAGTGCACAAACTTTGAATAAAAACCATCAGCAGTGGTTGCCGCAGACTGACGGTACAAAGAGTCTCTCTCGTTCTGGCAATAGTGTTAGAAAATTAGACAAAGGAGCCAATAGTGAATTAGAGTACCCTTGTGCCCTTGAGATGGAGAACATCCCCTTAAGAATAAACAGTAAATAATAAATGGTATAACGATACAGAAGGTAGTGGAAACAACTGCATTAAGGAAAGAAACTGTATGCACATTATATGTAGGCAGTAAAGGTAAATACTGTATCATGACGGTCTCTCCTTTGACAAAAGATTCGGTCTGCCAATTATGACGGACCCCGGAAAGTAGGTAGTAAGCAGTTGTACCTCATTTGAATCTCCGTAATAGGACTCACAAGTGCGAGATTACCATGAGAAGAATATGGAATAACCAACGAAAGGGTAACATTTTACGAGGCGGGCCGTGGAATGTCAGATGTCAAAATGTGGTGCGGAAGCTAGAAAATCCGTAAATAAAAACGTAAAAGGATCAGTCTTGAAATAGTCTGAGTCATTGATCTGAAACTGAAAGAAAATAAGGATTTCTGGTCAAATAAATGTACGACAATATCCAAAGCAGCAGACAATATAGGGTGTATCAAAAAGAACTTTACATCTTTCGAAATTCATACAAACGTATTCACACGACCTACAGACTTACTGTTGATGCCATCTTCAAGTGAAACAGATTAATTTTTCACTGACTGGTAAGACGTCTGGGATTTCCTAAATGCTCGTTTACCACGCACATGAATGGGTCGGGGTGCGCCAGTTGCATGACCCCCACCTTCACTCGACCTAACATCTCTTGACGTTTTTATTTTGGGAATCACCAAGGGTACCTTGTTTGATCCAACCTTACCAGATTTTCTACAAGAGTTCACAGCCAGAATCTACCTCAAAACTGAGCAAGTCACAACTGACGTTCTGCACTGAATTTGTCAAGAAATGAACTTCAGATGGGATGTGTGCTGCATAAACAATAGAAATCACATTGAAGCTATTTAGGTGTATTGTGCAAAACGTGGTGTATTTTGCTATAAAAGACATCAAAATCATGTCTCTAGGTTAAATGAATAAATCAATCCAAGTTTTCAAACTTGTAAAGTCCGTTTGCATACACCCTATATTACAGCAGGAGCAGGATTTCAACTGAACAGGAATGTAGAGCAGAGAGTAAGTTACTACGAATGCATTAATGATAGCATCATTCCATCAGAATCGAAAGCAAGCCAACGCGAACCACACTAGTTTAGGTATACATGCCGCCATCATAAGCAGAAGGGGAAGAGATATACAAAATACTTGAGCGTACTGAATGTGTAAATCAATCCGGAAAGGTTGATGAAACTCTATCAATCATGGGAGACTAGAATGCTGTAGAAGGGGGGGGAGGGGGGAAAGGATAGAAGACAGAATTACGGGACAATATAGTCCCGGCAGTAGTAATGAGAGGGCAGAGAAATTCCTCGATTTCTGCAATAAATTTCGGTAGGTAACAGCAAATACACTCCTGAAGAATCACAAGAGCAGGAGGTAAATTTGGAAATGAGCGGGAGACAGGGGTAGATATCAAATGGATTACATCTGGGGGAGATAGAGATTCTGTAATCATCCGCCGAATTGTAAGTCCCACACTGAAGCAGATTTATACTCATATCACAATAAATGATTGGTGAAGACATGTCTGAAGTTTATGAGAAACATCAGTAGGAATCAGGCTATAGAGAAAACTGAATAGCGATACCAAGGTGAAAATAGTGAGACAGATGAAAACCCTAATTAAGTTCCAGTGCCGGAACTACTAAAGGTCCATAAGGAAAGCTATCGTCTTAGACCGAACGTCAACTTGATGAAGGCACGCACTTACTATCTGGTGAAACATCTGGCCCACAGGTTGGTTGGCTATACGGAACCAAGCTAAGAATTCCACACAGTTCACCCACTTCATACGGGAACAACACTTACTACCAACATATCTAATGCCCAGCTTTGACATAAAACCTCTGTTTACGAACATACAGCTACATCAATACGCCGTCCTCATGAAACTTGCAGGTGGGAAGGAAAACGTTGGAGTACATTTCAAAGAACTGACTCAAGAGATGGAGGTGCTCTAGCGAGAACGTGGCCTACAATAGGCTCGTATGACTGATTATGCAATAATGATCATCTCTCTACACTGATAATCGGAGAAAATCCAAGAAGAACCCTGCGTTTTTAAGAAAAGTGTGTTACGTCAGTTTGAAACTCACGCGGAAATATCCTGTAAACATCAGACGAATAGCCTTAAACGTGTATGTTTGATCTGAAGAACTAAGATATTTGATGCAACAGAGCCAAGATGTGGCCAGGTTGCCTTTGTTCCATGTTCTCGGAGTGGATATTTGTGAGCCATATTCAGTAATTTGTATCTGATGGTTTCTGTCATTTCTTAAAAATTATTTCTTCGAACTATTTGGCAATGTTGGTGATTGAACTTGGTAACAACCTCGTCAGTGAATTCAACAAATTTTAAAAAATAAGATGAACAGATTTCGGTAAATGAAAAAAAAAAAACATGGAAAAGAAGGAACTGACCAGGCTTGTGTGTAAATGAAAGAACATTACATAATAGAGGGTTACCAAATGAGGCAGTGCAGCTGTTAAGAAGGACAATTGAGGAGGATGGAACTGCAGTGACCAGCCATCCTGTATTGTGTTTTCCATGGTTTTCCTGCATCGTTAAGGCAAATGCCGTAAAGATTCCTTAAAGAAGGCCACAGCCGATCACTGTTCCTATCTGTGTGGTGTGAAAACTGGAAATTTGCCCTGAATAATTAAAGGAGTGAGATCATCCACATGAGTGCTAAAAGGAATAAGCTAATCGTCGGTTACACGATAAATGAGTCAAATATAAAGGCTGCATACTCAACTAAATACCTAGGAATTAGAAATATGAACAACGTAAATTGGAAGGAACACACACGCAAACGAAAGACTGCGGTTTATCGGCAGAAAACTTAGAGAAGTAACAGGAACTATTAAAGAGACTGTCTACACTACCCTAGTCCGACCTCTTTTGAAGTACTGCTGCGCAGCCTGGGGCGCTTACCGGATACGATTAACCGAGTACATCGAGGAAGTTCAAAGAACAGTACCACGTTTTGTATTATCACGAAATAGGGGAGAGAGTGTCACTGACATGACAGAGGATTTGGGGTGACACATTAAAACGGAGGCGTTTCTCGTTGTGCGGAATCTTCTCAAGAAATTTCAATCGCCAACTTTCTCCTCCGAATGCGAAATATTTTGCTGTCCTACATAGGGAGAAACGACCATCGTAATAAAATAACGGAAATCAGAGATCGCACGGAAAGTTATAGGTGTTCGTTTTTCCAGCGCGCTGTTCGAGATTTGAATTATTGTGAAGGTGGTTAGACGAATCCTTTGCCAGCCACTTAAGTGTGATGTAGATGCAGATGTAGATGTAGATGTATGCGCGTAGACTACCTGTGCTACTCTCTTATAGCGTGTTACATGCTGAATGTTATATTTTGGTCAATTGGTTGACGATATATTACATTGATAAATCCAGTATCATTCTGACATGAGCCTTGAACGGATAAAGGTAAATAAAAATAAATAACCATTAGCAATTCGAATGATACTTACCAACTCGGTGGATAGTGTGTCTAAACGAGGCTCGCTATGTTCACAACGTTGTGACACAAATCTTTATGCTCCATTAAAGAAAAAAATTAAACCCTGCAGAATGTGAGAAAGCTCACACACACCATAATTATGTTTGATTTAGCATCCACTAAATCAATTGTGACGGGACAACACAACGCTGTTCGTGAAACAGAAGTAATCGTTTTAGAGAAAAAGAAAATTTGCTCATATTAAACTTGCAGTGACGTAAAGACAACATTATACTGCATCAAGTAATAATACGTGTTTAGTGGCCTGTCACGAACTGAAACGAGACACATGATACCGAATCAAATAAAGTCCAAATATTACCCTACGGAATGCCGCTACAGGCTTCTGATATCCTAGTCCAAAATTCAGGTATGCGACTATAGCAAATATTTCGGCTATGGAAGTCCTACGTCTGGTTAGCGATTGTTTCATGGCGCAAGCTGTAATTACTTCCTGGAGAAAAAAATATTAAGCGTATCTTGAAGATGTAAAGAAAACTGAGGATGTGTTAGGTGACTATCACTTTGGATTTAGTAAATGCAAGAGCAACAGAGAAGCTGTTCTGACGTTGCTTTTGATAATAACTTGTCTACTTAGAAAAACCGTTCGGCAATGTAAGCTAGTGCAAGATGTCCAATATTTTTAGAAAAGTGTGAACAAACTATAGTGTAGGACGGATAATACACAATATGTACAAGAAACAGAAGCGTAAAATAAGTATGGAAGACGAAGAACGAAGCGCTCGGATGAAAGAGGGTGTAGGCCAGGAATATGGTCTTTCACTCATAATTTTCAGTCTACAGATCGAAGAAGCAATGACGGAAATTAAAGAAAAGTCCAAGAGTGGAATTAAAATTGAGGATGGAAAGATATCTACATCTACACCTACATTTATACTCCGCAAACCACCCAACGGTGTGTGGCGGAGGGCACTTTACGTGCCACTGTCATTACCTCCCTTTTCTGTTCCAGTCGCGTATGGTTCGCGGGAAGAACGACAGTTGGAAAGCCTCCGTGCGCGCTCGAATCTCTCTAATTTTACATTCGTGATCTCCTCGGGAGGTATAAGTAGGGGGAAGCAATATATTCGATACCTCATCCAGAAACGCACCCCCTCGAAACCTGGCGAGCAGGCTACACCGCGATGCAGAGCGCCTCTCTTGCAGAGTCTGCCACTTGAGTTTGCTAAACATCTCCGTAACGCTATCACGGTTACCAAATAACGCTGTGACGAAACGCGCCGCTCTTCTTTGGATCTTCTCTATCTCCTCCGTCAACCCGATCTGGTACGGATCCCACACTGATGAGCAATACTCAAGTATAGGTCGAAAGAGTGTTTTGTAAGCCACGTCCTTTGTTGATGGACTACATTTTCTAAGGACTCTCCCAATGAACCTCAACCTGGTACACGCCTTACCAACAATTAATTTTATATGATCATTCCACTTCAAATCGTTCCGTACACATACTCCCAGATATTTTACAGAAGTAACTGCTATCAGTGTTTGTTCATAGGATAACATTCGTTGATGACATTGTTATTCTCAGCAAAATTTGAAGAAGAATTACAAGACATGCTGAATGGAATGAACACTCTGAATATTGAATGTGGATTGACTGTAAACATAACAAAGACGAAAGCAGCACAAACGAGATTAGCGATAAACTTAACTTGAAAACTGTTGCCCGTGAAGGATCCATGGAAGCGAAATAAAACATAACGGACGAATTAAGGAGGATATAAAAACAGGTCGGAACAAGCAAGGATGGCGTTCATGGCCAAGAGAAATTTGGTAAAGACACATCGGCCTTAATCCGAGGAAGACATTTGTGAGACTGTACTTTTGGAGCACGGCATTGTATCGCTGCGAATCACGGACATTTCCAGAACCGGAAAAGGAGAGAATCGATTCGTTGTCAGTGTGATGCTATAGAATAGTGTTGAAGATTACGTGGGCTAATAAGATACGGAATGAGAAGTTTCTCCTCAAAATCGCATTTGGAGAACATCGACGAGATGAAGGGACTGGTTGATGGGGATTGTGTTAAAACGTCAAGGAATAACTCCCATGTTAAACTTTCGTTCCTTTAAGAACTGGTGTCTATCAGCAGCATAGATATATTCCACTCCTTTGGATACTAATACACTTTTGTATTCATCATGGTAGTGCAGGGCCCATATTTGGTCAGAAATAACCAGTGTAGGAAGGCAAGCACAAATGTTCTGCCTTACAAAATACAATAAAGCAGTCGCAAGGTTGCAAGGTGAGCCACCCTGTCGAATGTGGTACCATCTGACACAGCAGTACGTAAGCGGAGGTAGGCGGAGGCCTTAGCACACCCGCTGCTGCACAAGTATTTAGCAAACGTACTCCAATTAAGAGCAAAAACCAAGCAAGTGCAGCTCTAAAGCGCATAAGTATCTGGCCATTTTGTACTAAATTCATTTGTGTTAGTATCACAGCTCTACAACCACGGGAGTGCCATTCACAATGCTATTTGTGAATCAAAGTTCGACTCTGCGGAGTCAACTGGAGAATGAGATCAAAGACGTCAAAGTTTACTCATAGATATTAATGTCTTCATTTTCGAGCTGTAGGCAGTAAATCGTTTATTTTCTGTGGTGTTGCGTCATCATTGTAAATTGAAGTAAATGAATCCGTCTTTAAAAGACAGGGCTAGACATTGTGTATGATTTTTGTCGCTTGTACTAAATCATTTGTTCGTTCCAATTCATTCGGTACTTATCTTCATTCTTAGTGAGTTTTAGATATTCTGGAAGAAGTGTTCATCATTCTGAACAATTTACTTTTTGATTTTTGTTTGTAGGTTTGGATTTATCTATTCCTATGAATATGGAAGACTTGAAGCACGTTTCGTCAACTGCAGTACGGAATGCAAATTTTATAGTTGTAACTATTTTTCACCTTCGCTAGCACTAGTATCCTGTTGTACGAGATACAAATTTGACCTGTGTCGAGTTTTTCGCCTTCACTAGCACTGGTACCGTATTCTTCAGTTGACCTGTGTAGGTCAACTGAAGTACGGGATACGAATTTTACTGTTGTAGGTTTTTCGCCGTCGCTAGTACGACTATGATAGTTTTCGGTCCATACTAATAGTACCGTAGGTGGAAAAATAATTATGTAGGTCAACTGAAGTATGGGATACAAATTTTACAATGTCGGTATTTTCACCTTCCCTAGTACTAGTATCAAGTGAAGAATAGGATTCGAGTAGCAGTAGGGCGAAAAAAGCAACACCCTTAAAATTTGTATCCCGTATTTCAGCTGCCTACATATGTCAACTGAAAAATAGGTTACTAGTATTAGCGAAGGCGAAAAAGTCGACATACGTTAAATTTGTATCCCGTACTGCAGTTAACCGTTACAGATAAATTGAAGTTTTGGATACAACTCATATGTTAACTGAGGTACACCATGGTAACGTTATTTATGTCCCGTCTCTGTTTCTTTCTTTTTGCACTAGTATCCCATTTTTCAGTTGAGCTATATAAGTCAGCTGAAGAAAAGGATGCTAGGACTCAAAGAAGGGATATACTTAACATTATGTTGAAAATATGAATGTACGCAATATATGTCTACCATCTGTTTTCTCTGTCCTGCATGCTTTTGTTTCTCAACATTCGTCTTTACTGTTAAATGTCTGCAATACATCATCTCTGGTAACTTCTCACATCATTGGTCAAATCCAACGCGTTGTGTTACATTCTTCAGTACTCTCACTCTGCGAGAGGGTTCTCCACCCAGAAACAACGGGAACTAGAGCCGCCGTCTCACCAGGCCGAACACTAGACTTGAGAAGCAGCCTGTCGATGGTCTTCGCGGAGCAGTGTGTCATGGTCATTACGTCACCTGCCCGCCCACTGCTCGATAGTGCTGAGGGCGCGACCCGTAGCCATAGCTGTCTGAATCAACAGCTTATCCAGGCTATACAGAGGTTCTCAAGTTTTGTATCCCGCCTGGAAGGCGGCTCGTGGGTCTGCTCCTGTAAACTAAATGGGTAGGCCGAATGGAGAAAGTGAGTAGGAGCAGGTGAGGTAAGATTCTCGGTACAGCTTTTTACGTGAAAGTACATTTAATCGAGAATATTAGTCAATGACATACATAACTTTGCACTGAAGAGTCCGTAGGTGCGAAACTGGATAGGCATCAACGTTAATAGCCACCAGTAGTAGGACAAACTATCATTGAAGTAACAAAGTCAGTAATGGCCCCCTATGAAGTAGAAACAAT
This sequence comes from Schistocerca cancellata, assembly GCF_023864275.1. Lineage (NCBI taxonomy): Eukaryota > Metazoa > Arthropoda > Insecta > Orthoptera > Acrididae > Schistocerca > Schistocerca cancellata. The sequence continues at coordinate 96,934,713 of NC_064631.1, read as the reverse complement.
GTTGCTAGGTCGTCTCCTCGGAATCAAATGGGTAGAATCTTCAGGGCATATAAAGAAAAACAGTGGCTGACATTTTAAGGAACAGATGAGAACGGGCAAAAGGAAACATGTGGAATCAATAGACGAAATTGGGATGGAATAAGAAAGATTAATGGTTTTACATACGGTTTGGGGCTGAAAACAATGGTGAATGAAGTAATTTTACAGGAGGCTCAGCAGAGGGCGCTGGACGTATTTTTAAGAGGGCTGCGTTCGTAAATGTCAAGGTTAGAATAGACCGGGGTTTCGAATGATTTACTCCAGCTGTCAGATTGGCACTAGAATGCGAGGAAATTCACTCGTCAACCACACTGCATGCTATATGGACAGTGTCTCCAGCTAATATAAAGTGTTACTGATGCGAGCAGATGGGGCACGTACGTAAGGAATGCCTTTAGCCACTGGATAGTGAAAGTAGAGGCAGATGATGTGATGGTAACAGCAGTTTCTGAGGTAGGACACCGGGAATGTAGCAGACGTTAGACATCTACAGGAATCCAAAATCCACCTATGAGCACTCCCAGTAAAATTACATGCTACAAAATCGCATGCAGAGTAGCAACGAGCAATCAGTGGATTAGTTTATAAGAAGAACTACTGGATATTGTCCTATAAAGGGGAGCACCTGTCGGCTGCTAGTGGAGATCTGGTGAAACAAGCAATGGAATGCGTGGAATAGGAAACAGAGGTGTCACACCTTTGGCCTCAACGGACATACAGTTTTGCCTGGGTACAGTACAGTTCGGACAATGTGTGAAGATTGTGCCACGTGTCAGTGACGGCTATTCTGGAGTTGGATTTGTTGCATCGAGCTAAAATCGATTTTCGTCAATGCATGGTGGAGCATGACGTAAAAATGTTTCAATAGAGTGAAACCTATGTCTGTGTAGCAATGTCAAAGGAAAGTCTGTAGAATATGACAAAAGGCTTAAATCGCAAGCAATCACAGTAAGTTTCGTCTCACACAATTGTGTCTCTAAGGATACCAGGAAGGCACTTTGGTTTGCTGTGGAGTTTAACTTACCAGAAGGGATGCTGCGTGTGGTACAGTCGCAAGAATTAAGTGAAGAGTTGTATGAGGAGGATTGTTAGTGGAAAGACGTGTACATGTACAAGAAGAAAATAATGAGAAGTGGTAACTTTGTGATTAATTTTAGCACCGAGTTAACAGAGTGGTTGTTGATTGCTAATCTGCATGTAATGCAGGAGGAAGAGTTTGACACAAGGGGTGACAACCATGGACATTCTCCGATCGTCATTGTAAACGCATTGTGAGGAAAAGTGAAGCACCTAAAGGGAAGTGATAAGTAACAAATCGAAGAGTTACTATTGCAACTCTGGGATTTTTTTTTTCAGGAGGACCGTTGCCAGTGGTGGATATTCAGCAGCAGCCAATACCAACAGAAAATGAATCACCTGTTTACCACAAAACATACCGAGTCCTGAAGTACTTGCAGCTGATTTTGGACGAATCCATCAATCAGCAGCTGAAGGATGGAGCTATTAAGGATTGTAGTAGCCCATTAGGGGGGGTGAGGGTGGGAGGGGGACAGAACTGTTGTGCCCCTGAAATCAGTAGACAGTCACAAAGATGTAGGTTTTATTGGGGTTATTGACACCTGAATGCCAACTCTATAACGGATGCTTACCATCTTCCGAACACTACGGAAGCCACAGACTATTTAGGCCAATGCAAGTATTGTTCAGTGATGGCCTTAGGGCAATGACTACCCTCAGCTTAAAGTCGCTCTGGAAGGCTGATGAAAAACAGAATTTTATTCACTAAGGTGACATAATTAGTTCAGGATTGAAAAAGGCGCCTTCGACGTTGAGAGGCTGGTGGACAGAGGTCTCAGAGGTCGGAAACGGCATCAATACACGGTGTATTTTAATAATATAATCACCCTTGTGAATGATACAGAGCAACAGTTATAGTGCCTAAGGGAAGCAGCCCTGGGACTGAGAGCGATGAATTTAACATTCAGAACAGGCAAGTTAATTTTGTGTTGGGACCACATATGTTCACAAGAACGCAGTCTAGTAAGTATCACCAGCCGCAGACAAGTTCGGATGTTATGGCTCACGAAATACATCGCAGTTGTCGCAACGATGAGAGGCGAACCAGTCTGGTGAGGTGTGATAACAGATGACGCAGAGTAACCAAGCGAAAGGAAACAGAATCCTTCCCATACTGGCAGTCGCGGAAGTATTTAGCATACGTGACACAGATCACAGTTAAGTTCAAGCAAGCACAGCCTGAAAGTGTATAAATACCTAGCCATTTTGTACTATAGCCACCTGAGTTAGTAAACAGCTCTACATCCACGGGGCTGTGATACTCAGGGAGCCAACTGGAATGGTGTTCAGCGACGACAATTCGACTCTACGACAGGGAAGTCAACCTTGAAATCAAAAGGAGCTGGAGCCGACGTTTCCCCAGGCCAGCACTGGCCCTGGGAAGCAGCTTGCTGTGCATCATCGTGGCGCAGTGGGTCATGGACGTCACAGAACCCGCCTGCCGTCTGTCGAACAGCGCTGAAGGTATGAGTCACGCCAACACACTCGCGGTAATGGCTGGCCACAGGGACTGGAGCCATTGCTGGTAGAGGCAGTTGTGCCATGCAGCACCACTCGGTCGACACAGCGCTTTGTTAGCATTGCTGGTTGACAGATATGGCAGATGCTGGATACCCCAGACACGCTGAAGTTGTCTGAATTGAACCACAGCGCGGAGCGATAGTAAATGTATTTTGGAACTTATGACTGTTTATCTGGTGCCACCTAGTGTTCCCGGAACTCCTCTGGCTCCAGACCTACTCATATGGTACACACTGTACGTCCACTGTGGCAGGGTAAGCTATGATCCCAACAAACCCTTTTTTCACTCTGATGCTACTCGTATTTCCACAAACCTTACAGGGTGATGTTTAGACAGCACACCATCAGAAACATTACAGTTCGAGTCGAAGCAGGAATAATGCTCACATAGTCCAATGGAGGAAGTGACTGGCACAAGTTTTTGTCACGGCAAATTTTTTGGAACCAATTTTAATGTCTGTAGACAGGCTTAGAGGCTTCCTGCGAGACAACGTCATCTACACAGCCAGGATGTGATAGCTGTCTGCAACGCAGTGCATTAGTTTACCATACAGTATCTGAGCAGAACTATGGGGACATCTTTAAGTAGTGTGGAATTCACCACCACATGTCACGAGAGGTGGACCTGCCGCCTTGAAAGCACGTGTGGAATATTACAGTGTCATTAGAGAAGCGCCAACAGCATAATGTGGGAAGATAAAACTCCTACAGTCGTCCTTATGATTATATTTATTTTGTTGCAACAAATTTCAGCGCTTCAAGGCGCCATCTTAAGGTCGTAGTTGATGCGGAACAGGTTTATACGAGTCCTACATATGGCTGGTTGGCTCTGAGCACTATGGGTCTTAACTTCTAAGGTCATCAGTCCCCTAGAACTTAGAACTACTTAAACCTAACTAACCTAAGGACATCACACACATCCATGCCCTATTCGAACCTGCGACCGTAGCGGTCGCGCGGTACCAGACTGTAGCACCTAGAACCGCTCGGCCACCGCGGCCGAGCCCTATATATATCGCATCAGTGTTCAGCATAACTAGATACACAGATAATTTATGTTGGCGGTGTGACTGCTAAGTTTAAAGGCCAAGGAACAATCACTGCTAAATCAAGACCAGGCAGATGTGTACTGACTGACATGGACCATCGAGCCTTATGGTAGATGAAAATATCGCATGAAATCAGCGTAGGGAATCACCAGTGAGTTCCAGTGCGTTACCAGGTGTCCAACTACCACAATGACTGTGCATAAAGATTGAAAAAGTATGGGGTACAACGTTTGAACAGCTCCTAATAGGCCACACATTTCTTTAATCAGTTCTGTAAACAGCCACGGGATTCCACTGCCCGCCGCCAGATTCAAAAGAGGGTTCCCTGCTGGGAGTGAGTGAGACGATGGTGGTCGTATGTCCACGGATGCCTCCCGGTGACAGAATGACAAATTTATTAATCAACTGCAATACATTGGTTGTTGGCATTTCTGGCGAGGTTTTGTTTCCACTCGTAATATTCTCAGCGGCCACGAAGTTGGCCAGTGGACGCTCAAATGTGCGTCCGCTGCTGCGACCGTAGCTGCGCTGGCGTAACTGAAATCCGCTGCCTCGGCAGTGGCGTTACAGCCTGGCTGGATCGTACCGCGGCGGCAAACATTCCCGGCGGCGGCTGTCTGGCGTCAGCGCGCCGGGGCCCCAGCTCTGACCCCGGTCACTGTGTTTGCCGAGGCACGTCCCAGTGCGACGGCGACAGTGCATTACCATAACACACCCCAGATGACGACTCCCATTACAGGCGTCTACCTCCTGACGACGTCTAACTATAGTGATGACTGCAGCGGCAGCGTCACTCCGGCGCCACCTGGAAGACGACTTGCATTACGACAGTGACTATTACGGTGACTGCAATATTACACTCCAGGAAATGGAAAAAAGAACACATTGACACCGGTGTGTCAGACCCACCATACTTGCTCCGGACACTGCGAGAGGGCTGTACAACCAATGATCACACGCACGGCACAGCGGACACACCAGGAACCGCGGTGTTGGCCGTCGAATGGCGCTAGCTGCGCAGCATTTGTGCACCGCCGCCGTCAGTGTCAGCCAGTTTGCCGTGGCATATGGACCTCCATCGCAGTCTTTAACACTGGTAGCATGCCGCGACAGTGTGGACGTGAACCATATGTGCAGTTGACGGACTTTGAGCGAGGGCGTATAGTGGGCATGCGGGAGGCCGGGTGGACGTACCGCCGAATTGCTCAACACGTGGGGCGTGAGGTCTCCACAGTACATCGATGTTGTCGCCAGTGGTCGGCGGAAGGTGCACGTGCCCGTCGACCTGGGACCGGACCGCAGCCACGCACGGATGCACGCCAAGACCGTAGGATCCTACGCAGTGCCGTAGGGGACCGCACCGCCACTTCCCAGCAAATTAGGGACACTGTTGCTCCTGGGGTATCGGCGAGGACCATTCGCAACCGTCTCCATGAAGCTGGGCTACGGTCCCGCACACCGTTAGGCCGTCTTCCGCTCACGCCCCAACATCGTGCAGCCCGCCTCCAGTAGTGTCGCGACAGGCGTGAATGGAGGGACGAATGGAGACGTGTCGTCTTCAGCGATGAGAGTCGCTTCTGCCTTGGTGCCAATGATGGTCGTATGCGTGTTTGGCGCCGTGCAGGTGAGCGCCACAATCAGGACTGCATACGACCGAGGCACACAGGGCCAACACCCGGCATCATGGTGTGGGGAGCGATCTCCTACACAGGCCGTACACCACTGGTGATCGTCGAGGGGACACTGAATAGTGCACGGTACATCCAAACCGTCATCGAACCCATCGTTCTACCATTCCTAGACCGGCAAGGGAACTTGCTGTTCCAACAGGACAATGCACGTCCGCATGTATCCCGTGCCACCCAACGTGCTCTAGAAGGTGTAAGTCAACTGCCCTGGCCAGCAAGATCTCCGGATCTGTCCCCCATTGAGCATGTTTGGGACTGGATGAAGCGTCGTCTCACGCGGTCTGCACGTCCAGCACGAACGCTGGTCCAACTGAGGCGCCAGGTGGAAATGGCATGGCAAGCCGTTCCACAGGACTACATCCAGCATCTCTACGATCGTCTCCATGGGAGAATAGCAGCCTGCATTGCTGCGAAAGGTGAATATACACTGTACTAGTGCCGACATTGTGCATGCTCTGTTGCCTGTGTCTATGTGCCTGTGGTTCTGTCAGTGTGATCATGTGATGTATCTGACCCCAGGAATGTGTCAATAAAGTTTCCCCTTCCTGGGACAATGAATTCACGGTGTTCTAATTTCAATTTCCAGGAGTGTATTAACAACTCCGACCTAGTGGCGGTGCTGAGTGACACAGGTTCTACATCACCCCAACGCCTCACGACCGTCGATCCTTAAATACGGCTTTCGTGTCACTGATGTTTGTGGTTCTTCCTCCCCAGTACGTCGGTGAAATAGTCTGGTGTTGCTCGGCTGGTATAACTGACCCGATTATCGTCCTCGATGTTGACACTCTGGCATGTGGCGAGCTGCTTCTGGTCATGTCCTCCACTGGTCGGTGACACAGTGTTCTTCTTCGTGTTGCTTAACACGGCATTCTGCCGAACCACTTGCTTCACAAGTATCATACATGCGCAACAGACCGTAACACACATACGACTTGTTTCCCAATATTCCTTCACATTTTAACTAACTTTATTACTGTAAAACTCCTACCTTTAGTAACTTAATTGCTCTAATCATATGACCATTTACATTCTGCCTTCTATCGAAAGAATGCGTCCCTGTTTTTGCCTCAACATCTATTTTCACTTGACTCTGTTTACATCGTTTTGAACCCTCTGCCAATACTTAACTTGTTTCTTCCGGTCTCCTTTTCACTTTCCTGAGTGACAAATTGCTGTCATTTAACCTTATTGTTCATTGGTGATCTGATATAATCGCTTTCTTTGAAACTATATAATTGTGCCACACACCACTGTTCTTGATGGTCCTTGTGCACGCTTGGTTTTCGCCTTCATGATCGTTCACTCATAACACTGCCTTGTCAGGTTAATGTCGTTCTGATTGGTTCGAACCTGTACCCTGAAGGTTGTGAGGGGAGGAATGTGGGCATTCTCTTGAAGAAGAAGTATGTAACTCCTATCACCACAAGAAATACACAAGCGGCTGATATTCATGAACCAATGACTACCGGTTGCTGCTGCTGCTTATTTCTGTAGCTTTTAAAGTGCCCTAAGACTTGTTACATGGTAACACGACCATGCTGGGTGGCGATTGTCTGATCCAGAGAGGTGAGCAAGTCCTCGTCAATGGTATCAGTAAGAAACGAAAGGTGTTCGAGTGACAAAACTGAGGAAGCCTTATCAGTTCATAAATTAAGGAATGGACCATACTGACGGCAACGGTTCACATTATCGGAGCCGGTAAGCGAAAAGTGGGTCCAAATATCTCACAAGTTCCACTGAGTATTAGTTCTTGACCTCGCGGAGTCAACCTTTGTGTGCCATCTAACTCACCCTGCTTGTAACATGTACAAATAATGGCTGTCGCTCTGCCACCGAATATAACCAGTGCTGTCCTTACGGCTGAGAGTATTTCGCCTCCTCCAACAATGCTTCCATAATGCCTTATTCACAGGCGATATTCTCCTACTCGGAGCGTGGAATGTCAGATCCCTTAATCCAGCAGGTTCGTTAGAAAATTCAGAAAGGGAAATGGGTAGGTTACAGTTAGATATAGTGGGAATTAGTGGAAGTTCGGTGGCAGGAGGAACAAGACTTCTGGTCAGGTGAATACAGGGTTATAAATACAAAATCAAATAGGGGTAATGCAGGAGTAGGTTTGAAAATGAATAAAAAAAATAGGAGTACGGGTAAGCTACTACAAACAGCATAGTGAACGCATTATTGTGGCCAAGATAGACACGAAGCCCACGCCTACTACAGTAGTACAAGTTTATATGCCAACTAGCTCAGCAGATGACGAAGAAATTGATGAAATGTATGATGAGATAAAAGAAATTATTCAGGTAGTGAAGAGAGACGAAAATTTAGTAGTCATGGGTGACTGGAATTCAAGCGTATGAAAAGGGAGAGAAGGAAACATAGTAGGTGAATATGGATTGGGGGTAAGATATGAAAGAGGAAGCCGTCTGGTAGAATTTTGCGCAGAGCATAACTTAATCATAGCTAACACTTGGTTTAAGAATCATGAAATAAGGTTGTATACATGGAAGAACCCTGGAGATACTAAAAGGTATCAGATAGATTATATAATGGTAAGACAGAGATTTAGGAACCAGGTTTTAAATTGTATGACATTTCCAGGGGCAGATGCGGACTCTGACCACAATCTATTGGTTATGAACTGTAGATTAAAACTGAAGAAACTGCAAAATGGTGGGAATTTAAGGAGATGGGACCTGGATAAACTGAAAGAACGAGACGCTGTACAGAGTTTCAGGGAGAGCATAAGGGAACAATTGACAGGAATGGGGGAAAGAAATACAGTAGAAGAAGAATAGGCAGCTTTGAGGAATGAAATAGTGAAGGCAGCAGAGGATCAAGTAGGTAAAAACACGAGGGCCAGTAGAAATCCTTGGGTAACAGAAGAGATACTGAATTTAATTGATGAAAGGAGAAAATACAAAAATGCTGCAAGTGAAGCAGGCAAAAACGTCTCAAAAATGAGATCGACAGGAAGTGCAAAATGGCTCAGCAGGGATGGCTAGAGGACAAACATAACGGTGTAGAGGCTTATCTCACTAGGGGTAAGATGGATACTGCCTACAGGAAAATTAAAGAGACCTTTGGAGGAAAGGGAACCACTTGCATGAATATCAAGAGCTCAGATGGAAACCCAGTTCTAAGCAAAAAAGGGAAAGCAGAAAGGTGGAAGGATTATATAGAGGGTCTATACAAGGGCGATGTACTTGACGACAATATTATGGAAATGGAAGAGGATGTAGATGAAGATGAAATGGGAGATATGATATTGCGTGAAGAGTTTGACAGAGCACTGAAAGACCTGAGTCGAAACAAGGCCCCGGGAGTAGACAACATTCCATTAGAACTACTGACAGCCTTGGGAGAGCCAGTCCTGACAAAACTCTACCATCCGGTGAGCAAGATGTATGAGACAGGCGAAATACCCTCAGACTTCAAGAAGAATATAATAATTCCAATCCCAAAGAAAACAGGTGTTGACAGATGTGAAAATTACCGAACTATCAGTTTAATAAGTCACAGCTGCAAAATACTAACGCGAATTCTTTACAGACGAATGGAAAAACTGATAGAAGTCGACCTTGAAGAAGATCAGTTTGGATTCCGTAGAAATGTTGGAACACGTGGGGCAATACTAACCATACGACTTATCTTAGAAGAAAGATTAAGGAAAGGCAAACCTACGTTTCTAGCATTTGTAGACTTAGAGAAAGCTTTTGACAATGTTGACTGGAATACTCTCTGTCAAATTCTGAAGGTGGCAGGGGTAAAATACAGGGAGCGAAAGGCTATTTACAATTTGTACAGAAAGCAGATGACAGTTATAAGAGTCGTGGGGTATGAAAGGAAAGCAGTGGTTGGGAAGGGAGTGAGACAGGGTTGTAGCCTATCCCCGATGTTATTCAATCTGTATATTTAGCAAGCAATAAAGGAAACAAAAGAAAAGTTCGGAGTTGGTATTAAAATCCATGGAGAAGAAATAAAAACTTTGAGGTTCGCCGATGACATTGTAATTCTGTCAGAGACAGCAAGGGACTTGGAAGAGCAGTTGAACGGAATGGACAGTGTCTTGAAAGGAGAGTATAAGATGAACATCGACAAAAGCAAAACGAGGATAATGGGATGTAATCGAATTAATTCGGGTGATGCTGAGGGAATTAGATTAGGAAATGAGGCACTTAAAGAAGTGAAGGAGTTTTGCTATTTGGGGAGCAAAATAACTGATGATGGTCGAAGTAGAGAGGATATAGAATGTAGACTGGCAATGGCTAGGAAAGCGTTTCTGAAGAAGAAAAATTTGTTAACATCGAGTATTGATTTAAGTGTCAGGAAGTCATTTCTGAAAGTATTTGTATGGAGTGTAGCTATGTATGGAAGTGATACGTGGACGATAAATAGTTTAGAAAAGAAGAGTATAGAAGCTTTCTAAATGTGGTGCTGCAGAAGAATGCTGAAGATTAGATGGGTAGATCACATATCTAATGAGGAGGTATTGAATAGAATTGGGGAGAAGAAGAGTTTGTGGCACGATTTGACTAGAAGAAGGGATCGTTTGGTAGGACATGTTCTGAGACATCGAGGGATCACCAATTTAGTATTGTAGGGCAGCTTGGAGCGTAAAATTCGTAGAGGAAGATCAAGAGGTGATTACACTAAGCAGATTCAGAAGGATTTAGGCTGTAGTAGGTTCTGGGAGATGAAGGAGCTTGCACAGGATAGAGTAGCATGGAGAGCTGCATCAAACCAGTCTCAGGACTGAAGACCGCAACAACAACAACACTCTCCTTGCTACCGTTATACCCTAACTGGATACTCATCGTGCTGTGAAATTGCCCAAACTTTGTTCCGGTCTAGAATCTCGTTCCTGAGTGCCCAAATGCTGCAATTTACACTTAATGTCCACTGCACTGGCGATCCGACATAATCAGGTCTCTCTGCTTGGAGAACACACATCCCGACACGGAATGTACCATAACTGCTTCGCTCACACACCCGGATTACAACAGGCTCCACACGGTAAGATCCTGTCCTCCATCTCTCGTCCATTGACTGAATCAGCTCCCGGATGTTGCTTTCGTCTTCACCTGATCCCGGTAGAAACGTTCGCTCTTCAGAGACAGAAAATCCTAATGTGAGTCCCGCATCGCTGCACTAAGTTTTGTCATATGCCACTGATTCACCATATTACCCTGTTTCCACCACTTTGCTTTTTCCTTTTTCTCCTCGTCATCTGCCATTCCTCCCCTCCTCGCCCTACCACCACCGTCCTCCCACTGGGGTCTCACGAGGCAGTTTAACGGTACTCGGTGATGTCATCCCTATTACCTGGCAAGGGCCATTATACCGCGACACAATCTGCTTTGTTTTCGCCTTTGGCACATAAGGATTCGCTAATATAACCCACTGACCCACATGGTACTTGGATAACACTGCTTTCACATCATGTGCCCTTTCCTGTTTCTCTGAAGCCTCCCTATTCATTTTTTGTACTTTCCGCCAGATAGTTTTCACTCTCCTAGGAAAACCCTTCACTGACGAGTTGCCTCCTTAGGGCGGGACTTTGAAGAACTCTAAGGCTGACAGCACATTGCGCCCAAAAAGTGCTTCATTCGGAGATAAACCTGTGCTTTGGTGAACTTTCGAGTTGTATGAAGGCGACGACGTATTCCAATAGGACGTCCCAATCTTTATGCTGGGACTTTATGTATTTCGCAATTCTCCTGTGGACTCATTCCGCGCATCCGTTAGTTTGATGATGCAGAGCATTCGTATGTAATTTCTTAATGTGCAGCAGCCTGCATGGCTGCTGCATTAATTCCGACACAAAATTTGTGCCCTGATCCGTGATTATGATTTAAGGTGTCAGAAATCAAATTGCTGACAAGTGTCTCAGCTACTGTCGTGGCTTGCTGGTCTTCTATACAGCAGCGTCTCTGCACGAGGGACGAAGTATTGTATCGAACGATGCGAAATGGGCGACTGATAGCGGTACCGAAGAACTTGCGTGACGAAGTGTTGAGGCAAGCGCATGATTTGATTTCAGCGAGACATCTGGGTCAAAGAGCAACGGAGAGAAGGATAGCTCATAATTATTGGTGGATGATGCGTAGGCAGGACGTGGATCATTGTGTGAAGAATTGTGTTCCATGTGCACTACCATCGTGCAGTCTACCTCCCGAACGTAGTACATGCTACGTCCTGTGAAACAACTCACTGCATCTAGTGCTTCGTTATCCGTCAAAGTTCGATGATACAAAAGGAGTCCACCGGCAGATCAGTACCAACATCAATCCAGACTGTGTTTCCTGTACCTTTCGTTGTGCAAACTCGCGAATTGACCTTAAGGGACGTTGTATGCCAGTTGATTGGATTCCCCTGGTCATTGAGCATACCTCACGACAGTGGATGTTTTCCGGCTGCAGAGACTAGCTGTAACAATTTTCTATTCAGGTCTACCGTATGCCGTTGCAGGTCAATTATGGTGCGACGTGCAACCAGGAAATCGGGTCCGAGAATAATGTCGTACCTACCGCTAATCACGGGAAGAACTTGTGCATTCAGTTGGAAATTAGCCTCCCCCACTCGGAACTTTAACACTCCAGAACCGAGCAAATTTACAAATCCTCCATCAACGCCACTTAACGTCGAGCGTGGTGCACTTAAGGGGCTCCGGAACGCCCTATACTTACAATGTTAAAATAACGCTTATAAATTACATCTTTCCTCACAAAGTATTTGAGGTAGGAAGTTGAACTTTTTACAGATTATTTATTGGAATATGGGCTACAACTTAACACAGGGATTTTACAAAATTTTAGTTCAGTTATTAAAGATGATTTTTTTTCAATTGTAATGAAAATTCACAACATTTTTTTGCAATTTTTTATTTATATATTCAAAAATATACAGTTTTTTGGAAAAAGGCTGTGTTAAATTATGCAGAAGGTACTGTGTAACATTTACTGAAAGTTTGAAACAAATATGTTTGGAAGATCCTTAGAAAACATGTAATTAGTATGAGAAAATAAAAGTTTTGGGATTAACTTTTTAGTGCATTCCAGGTCCATAGGATGGATTATCTTCATCCTCTGCAAACTCCTCCTCCAGCTTCCTCTTGTTGCTCCTCCTGTTTACTCTTGCTTGTATTTCTAGACTCTTTACAGCCCTGTCTGCAGCCCGAAGGCGTTCCTTGTCTACAGCAAGCATCGCTCGTACCATGTTAGAACCTATCTTCATTCCCATATTTCTAAATACCTTGCACCTTACAATGTTGCCATCATTGAAAGTCGCAACAGCATCATACACACCAAAGTGAAGTGTTTCTGTTCCAACAAATACAGTCTTGGCGATTCTCGACCATATAACACTATTTACACTTTCATTGGGGTTTTGAGTTTTTCCGTGAATACACTTTTTCAACAGTTCAGGTGCTGCTAAGTCTCTGAAAATAGGTTAGCCACAACACATACTTTATCTCACATCACTAAAATGTACCTGATGAACACGGACGTTAATAATAACACCATTTGACAGCAGTTTAACAGCGCCACAGTGGGTCACGCCCATGTGGAACACATTTCAAAAAAAATTTAAAAATAGTTGTAGTCTTCGGAATTGAATAAATTATATATCTATTAAAAGGTAATAGTCTGCAGATTCAGAAAAGGCAAAAAAGTAAAAATTGAACTATTCATGATTTTGAGCCTTTCCGGAGCCCCTTAACCTATTTTCCCCAAATACTCGCTTACATGCAACGGATACCTGGGAATCGGTATCCAACAAAATTTTATGTCATTCATCCACGACATAGCCGCTCACAAAAATGTCGTCCACTCTCTTCTTACATGTCCTGACTCTTACTGGGAGGGTGGCACAGTGTACACCCCGCCCCTTGCGCCGTTTAACTTCTGCCCGTAAGATCCACCCTGTGATTGAAACTTTCACTGTTGTTGATTTCTCTTACGGCATTGCCGATCCCAATAACTAGATTTCTTAATATAAATTCAACGTTGCTGCCTGCATTCTCTTTGTATATGAACGTGTTACGTTCCGCCAGTCACCCTGATGCGATCCAATGCGTGGGGAACAGTAGGATGTGCCTCGGCAGCTGAACCCGTGAGCAAAATAAGTGAAACCTACTAGATATGAAGCTTCTTACCCTGCTGACGTGTCACCAATGGACGCTGGTACCTTAATGAACTGCGTAACTGTCTCTTCACAAGAAATGACAACTGACCTACAGAATGCCTGAATTTATAGTTAGAAAGAGAGAGATTAATCCTCTGACATACAAGAACAAGCACGTAATTTAAACTATATATGCAGTTAAGTACCATACAGGAAAAGCTAAATACGAGTACTTAAGCTGCAGCCCTGGCAATGTGATACAGGCAACAGCTGGATTCGGACTAAGTGGTTAACTAGGCGGAATCGAACGATTACTTGCCTTTAAAACAAACAAATGGGCAACTACCGTACTACTGACTCCATAAATATACACTTAAAAATCGAGAGAAAAAGGTGTTAAGTACAGAAACATGCTCGAATTTTAAGCAATATATACTACTACGAAAATACTGGAAAAGCTAAATACGTAACTTGTTTCCCTGGAGACGTATCAGAGGCTACAGCTGGACAAGGACTAGGTGCACGTGTTATTGCAAGTTGAAGTCGACCATAGCAGGTGACCACAATAATGGCAATGGATCATTATGTTGCTTCTTGCTCTTTGTTGTACCTTTCCATAATGAGGTATGATGACGAAACTCCCGTATTCGAAATTGACAACATTCGTGTTGAGGTGCTGCACGCGCACTATCCTTGTTAGATAAGCATTCCGACACCCTACCGCACCTCCACTGGCCCACTAAATTACGTAATTTTAACTCACGGAAGTGCAACCACGAGTTAAATATAGCTATCAATACTTCAGAGATTTGGTAGCCCAGCAGGATCTTATCATCAATGAGAGACTTCTGCTGGATGTGCCATACACGCAGAAATGTCTCAATTCTTTTCCTGGCCGAACTGAGGACAGACCCTGCGTGTTACACCACTTTAGCGTGATTTCCCCTGTGGGGTGACCGATAGTTTGTCGGGCGATGTTACAGCTCGCTGTAAGTGATGATAAAAGTTTTGAAAAACAAGACAGGCCGACCATGATTAAACAGCCGTGTAAGAAACTTGCTGTGGAAATAGAGTGCTTCATCATAGAGTTAAGAGAACTCAACACATCGTTGACAAACAGTAGCTGAAAAAAAACCGCAAAAGATCGTAATGAGAGCTGTACAGGAATTTTTCGGTGAACTCGAAAATAAGACTTTCACACCCACTTTGACGAAATAAACTCTACTATTTGAGAGAGGACGTACAGTTGGGCTCAAAGAAGCCGTTTGGAGTAATCGGCGAATGGTTCGACATTCGAATAGCAGCGATACTACTGTTCGACGATGTTGGCAAGGATGGGTGAACCATGGCCAAACACAGCGTTAAGAAGGAAGCGGTTGGCCGAGAGGGACGACACAACGTGAGGACAGAGGAGTCGTCACAGAGAGCCCCGGGTTCGTAATTATCATCGATGTCACGTATATCTGATGCTTCACTGACCACATTAACCTTTAATAAGCGGCTCACAGAAACGGAGCTGAGCTCTTGACGTCCCTCGCGCCGTCTACAGTTGACGTCTCTGCCCAGTTTGCAGTGGTATCGGGTACATTCGGCCTGGAATCTCATTGACTGGAATAAAACTGTCTACAGTCATGAGCCCTGCTTCAGACTGAGCCCCGGTCACCAGCGTAGATGTGTTTGGAGAAACCCTATACAGCTCTGGGGTACCAACCTTACTGTCGCCCACCATATTGCCTGACAGCCAGGAGTGACGGATTGTTGTGCTATTCCATTTCGTAGCAGGACCCATTCAGTTGTCAAAGGGCGGCACCCTTACAGATGGTTCAAATGGCTCTGAGCACTATGGGACTTAACATCTCAGGTCATCAGTACCCTAGAACTTAGAACTACGTAAACCTAACTAACCTAAGGACATCACACACGCCCATGCCCGAGGCAGGATTCGAACCTGCGACAGTTGCGGTCGCGCGGTTCCAGACTGAAGCGCCTAGAACCGCTCGGCCACACCGTCCGGCGGTACCCTTACAATACAGTAGTACGTCGACGATAGTCTACTCCCAGTTTTGTTGCCCTTCATTGCAAGCCATCCCGGCTTATATTTCATCACGACAATGCCCTCCCAACAAGCGGTGAGAGTTTCTACTGTTCGTCTTCGTGCGTGTCAAACCCTATCTTGGCCAGCAAGGTCACCGGATCTCTCACGAAATGAGAACGTTTGGAGCATTATGGGCAAGGTCCTCCAACCAGATGGACATTTTAAGATCTAAGCCTCCTATTGGACAGAATTCGACACGGTATCCCTCACGAGGACTTCCACCCACTCTGCCAATCAGTGGAAAGCCCAATAACTGCTTCAATAAGAGCCAGATGTGGATAAAAACGTCATTGACATGCTTAATTTGTGAAGCTATTTCTTTTCTATAAGTGGTCTAACTGTTCTGAAACTGTAATCATTTGTTTGTTTGCACATGCACGTCGTATCTACCGATTTAAGTCCCATTCGGATAATTCTACGTAGTGCGTTGTTTCTTTTTCTTTTTTTTTGTCTTTGTGTTTTGTTTTTAGATAAAGAATGTAAATGGATCAAAACTGTCTGCTGAGCTGCTGAGTCATGAAACATCCACCGAAACGCAAGACGACTGTACAGGACGTAAACATTAAATTCAGTCTTCCTAAATAATTTATTTGCAGAATTCGTTAACACGGTCCCTCCTTTCAGTTATCGCGCCTGCACATAAGTATCAGGTATGCAGACTGACTGCGTAGCAGAAATGCTACTTAGAAATTTCAGTAGAGGAGAAGGACTGGAACCCGTTGAAAGAACAGTTCGATTCTATAGAGATTATGCGAAAGTTCCTACTCCCACTCGAACATTGATGATCGTAGATCAATGGAGCAGTGAACGCATCAAAGCCCTAGGAAACAGGTCAGTGACCTTCTGAATAAGGATCGGCGCACATATGCACGTAATTATACACCTAATTATTGCGTCAATCTGTTGTAGAATTATGGAAAATACACTCCTGGAAATTGAAATAAGAACACCGTGAATTCATTGTCCCAGGAAGGGAAAACTTTATTGACACATTCCTGGGGTCAGATACATCACATGATCACACCGACAGAACCACAGGCACATAGACACAGGCAACAGAGCATGCACAATGTCGGCACTAGTACAGTGTATATCCACCATTCGCAGCAATGCAGGCTGCTATTCTCCCATGGAGACGATCGTAGAGATGCTGGATGTAGTCCTGTGGAACGGCTTGCCATGCCATTTCCACCTGGCGCCTCAGTTGGACCAGCGTTCGTGCTGGACGTGCAGACCGCGTGAGACGACGCTTCATCCAGTCCAAAACATGCTCAATGGGGGACAGATCCGGAGATCTTGCTGGCCAGGGTAGTTGACTTACACCTTCTAGAGCACGTTGGGTGGCACGGGATACATGCGGACGTGCATTGTCCTGTTGGAACAGCAAGTTCCCTTGCCGGTCTAGGAATGGTAGAACGATGGGTTCGATGACGGTTTGGATGTACCGTGCACTATTCAGTGTCCCCTCGACGATCACTAGTGGTGTACGGCCAGTGTAGGAGATCGCTCCCCACACCATGATGCCGGGTGTTGGCCCTGTGTGCCTCGGTCGTATGCAGTCCTGATTGTGGCGCTCACCTGCACGGCACCAAACACGCGTACGACCATCATTGGCACCAAGGCAGAAGCGACTCTCATCGCTGAAGACGACACGTCTCCATTCGTCCCTCCATTCACGCCTGTCGCTACACCACTGGAGGCGGGCTGCACGATGTTGGGGCGTGAGCGGAAGACGGCCTAACGGTGTGAGGGACCGTAGCCCAGCTTCATGGAGGCGGTTGCGAATGGTCCTCGCCGATACTCCAGGAGCAACAGTGTCCCTAATTTGCTGGGAAGTGGCGGTGCGGTCCCCTACGGCACTGCGTAGGATCCTACGGTCTTGGCGTGCATCCGTGCGTCGCTGCGGTCCGGTCCCAGGTCGACGGGCACGTGCACCTTCCGCCGACCACTGGCGACAACATCGATGTACTGTGGAGACCTCACGCCCCACGTGTTGAGCAATTCGGCGGTACGTCCACCCGGCCTCCCGCATGCCCACTATACGCCCTTGCTCAAAGTCCGTCAACTGCACATACGGTTCACGTCCACGCTGTCGCGGCATGCTACCAGTGTTAAAGACTGCGATGGAGCTCCGTATGCCACGGCAAACTGGCTGACACTGACGGCGGCGGTGCACAAATGCTGCGCAGCTAGCGCCATTCGACGGCCAACACCGCGGTTCCTGGTGTGTCCGCTGTGCCGTGCGTGTGATCATTGCTTGCACAGCCCTCTCGCAGTGTCCGGAGCAAGTATGGTGGGTCTGACACACTGGTGTCAATGTGTTCTTTTTTCCATTTCCAGGAGTGTAGTTTTGTGCTGACGTACTACGATTCTTTTGGAGTCTGAGAAGCTCCCTTAGAGGAGTTAAACATGGATTGCGTAAAAAAATTTCTTGCGAAACTGTAATCACACTGTACGCCCATGGGATATAGAAGACCGAAGGCAACGGTTCGCAAGGTGTTTCCGTGGTCCTTGACCTGACAGCACTGGATACTGTCGCACTGCGTCTTAGAGAACAAAAAACACCGGTGTGCAAAACTTAAGGACAAAAGTAATTCTCGCAACTTGTGCCTCTGCCATATAAAGTAACTCAGTGAAACTCAGACCATGCATCGAAAGAGCTCTTATAGTACAGTATAGAAGGGTGACTGAAAGAATTACGCAACGAGACGAGCAGAAATGACACTTTTACAGAAAAACAGTAATTACAATGAAGTTATCGCAGTTTTTGGTAGTCCACATGCAGTGCAACGTCCTTCCATCCTGGCCACTCGGTTTGTAAGGAATTAGTTTGGTAGAGTGTTCCATTTCTGCACCAGCGATGCTGGGTCGACAATAGCTCGATGGCCTTAGGTGCATGTGGACGTGCTAAAATACGTCTCCCCATGATGTCCCACAAGTGCCCACTGGGGTTTCAGTTGGGGGAGCGGGCAGGCCAGTATATTCGTTCGATGCGAGAGCTGCTCCTCATACGCTGTTTGATGCGATCGTATATCCACAAAAATGAAGTCACGGCCAAATACACACCTGAAAAGATGTACACGAGTAATGAGTACAGTGTCATAATAACGGTGATCTGTGACTATATGATGTTTAAAGAATTATAATGGTACGCTATACCTCCACACACTGTAACAATTGGGTCACCAGAACGATCACGTTCAATAATCTGGGCATATCCTCGTATGGTGATAGATCAGAATGCGTAATGCTATTGGGGGCAAAATCGACCATGTTCGTTTGATGGTCCACGACTAAAGGCTTGGGGATACAATACTGCAGTGTCTGTGTTATTCTGAACTACCGTGCATACTTCCTTTGGACATACATGTCTAACACAGCACTGCAATACCATACGTATCCCCCGACACACAGCCCGCGACTTTCAAGTAAAATGGATCACCTGTCCTAAATATACATGATGGATGTATGAGTACAGGTTGTAAATACATGGTTGACGACATACTGAAGTTGGGTTCTGGAATCAGTTAGTGAACGGATAGCCAAATAAGGCGACCGCTCGCGATAAGCGGGAAATCCGGGTTCGAGTACTGGTCCATCACAAATTTTCATTGTCGTCATTCCATTCTACAGCTGATGGTAGTCCATATTCGCAATTGCGAATACATTCAATGAAAGGATATTTGGCGAATAGACTGACTTGTACGTCTCCCACCGGCTTAAATACGAACTATAATACTGGTAACTATTTATTTACAGCTCGTACAAAATAGATACGTGTTTCAAAGTCTAAGTGACCTTCAAAGTAGTCATCAGCATGGTGTATAACCCGTTGCCAGCGATGTGGAAGTCGTAGGATACTCTTAGCAGTTGTGTTGACAGTTCAAGCGGAGCGGTCTATTGCCCGATGAATTTGTAGCAGTTCTGAAGCGAATGCCGTGAAGTGTTTCCTTCAGTTTAGAAACCGAGTTGAACTCACGAGGGCTTAAGTCAGTGGAGTGCAGTAGATGGTATAGCACTTAGCAGCCCCATCAGTCAAACATATCAGTAACAGCTTGCACTATACGTGTTTGAGCATTGTCCAGCAAAATGATGGTCAGATCCTGCAGGAAGTGTCATCACTTCTATCTCTAAGCTGCTCGTAGGTTGTGTTCCAAAAATGAACAGCATAGAGACAGAAGTGATTACACTTTCATGGGAGGATGTTGCCATATATGGTGATCACACACCCTGTTACGAGACATGACCCGCATTTTGTAATGTCGATGGGACCATCAAAATCGAGGTGACTTCAGTGTAGTTATTGTCTTCGAATAAAAGTGTTATTTCTGTTCGTTTCACTGTGTCTTTCTTTCAGTTACCTCCTTTGCTATACTGTATCAGTTCTTTCTACACACATCAAAAAAAGTTTTCCATGAACTCGGCTCCGAGAGTTCCAGAACCTGTCCAAAAAATTGGAATAGAGATCAATATAAACATCATTTCCGCCCTTTTTATTGATCATGAAATCCACACATTGCATGTTGTACCACCATACAACGAGATCTTCTGAGGTGGTGGTCCAGATTGCTGTACACACCGGTACCTCTAATACCCAGTAGCACGTCCTCTTGCATTGATGCAAGCCTGTATTCGTCGTGGCGTACTATCCACAAGTTCATCAAGGCTCTGTTGGTCCATATTGGTCCACTCCTCAAAGGCGACTCGGTGTAGATCCCTTAGTGGCTGTTAGGTTACGTCGTCCATAAACAGCCCTTTTCGATGTATTCCAGGCATGTTAGATAGGTTTATGTCTGGAGAACATACTGGACACTCTTCTCCAGCGATGTCGTTATCCTGAAGGAAGTCATTCACAAGATGTGCACGATGGGATCGCGAATTCTCGTACGTGAAGACGAATGCAAGCCAATATGCTGCCGATATGGTTGCACTATCGGTAGGAGGATGGTATTCACGTATCGTACAGTCGTTACGGCGCCTTCCATGACCAGCAGCGGCGTACTTTGGCCCTACATATTGCCACCCCAAAACAGCAGGCAACACTCGCTGGACAGTGTGTCTAAGGAGTTCAGCCTGACCGGGTTGCCTCCAAACACGTCTCTGACGATTGTCTGGTTGAAGGCATATGCGACTCTCATCGGTGAAGAGAACGTGATGCGGTAGTATCCCTTGGGCGGTCTGAGCGAGGCATGTCATCGACAGTTCCTGTCTCTCTGTAACTCCTTCATGTCCGAACAACATCGCTTTGGTTCACTCCGAGATACCTGGACACTTATCTTTTTGAGAGCCCTTTCTGACACAAAGTAAGAATGCGGACGCGATCGAACCGCGGTATTGACCGTATAGGCGTGGTTGAACTATAGACAACACGAGCCGTATACCTCCTTTCTGGTGGAATGAATGGAATTGATCGGCTGTCGGACCCCCTCCGTCTAATAGGCTCTGCTCACGCATAGTTGTTTACATCTTTGGGCGGGGTTAGTGACTTCTCTGAATAGCCAAGGTGTGTGTGTGTGTGATACAACATCCACAGTCAACGTCTATCTTAAGGAGTTCTTGGAACCGGGGTGATGCAAAACCTTTTTTGATGCATGTATGTAGGTCGCGTATCATCGAGCTATGTTACGTTGCAGCGTCACATCAAGCGAAAGTTACTTTCACCCTTTAGTTTTGCACACCACTGTATGAGTGTGCCGAATATCGGTGCAGGTTTGTGACTGGACTCATAAATTCTTAGCAACACGTCGATCTTAATGGGGTGATATTACAAACGTTGCAGTAGCCAAGGTTTGCTGAAATCGAGTGTCACGCTGGTGGGACCTTTCGCCGCACAAATGATGCGGTGAGTAACGTAGGAAGTTCCGTGAAGCTGTTAGCGATGATAGTGTTTACTGCATAAAATTTGCAACGCCACACAACTGAAGTGAAAGACAGACGATAAACTGTCATTGAAGTGAATTGCAGTTGATTCTAACGTAAACAAAAGTTACGTTTTTGCCATAAATATGTGAAACACCTATCAGCGATAGATTTCATTATAGTCTATACATCACTTGAAAGTATAATATGCCTAAAATATGGATGAATATCCTTCCTGAAATGACCTAAAGTGTTAAACAGAACATAGACTGAGATTCATTAAGCGATTCCGAACGATACCTAACTATTTCACAAATGAAGTTGCCCTCAACACACTCGTTACATATATCCATGAGCATTCATCATCAGTTTTGGATCCTTACGGCGTATAACTACTGCAGGAGATTAATAAGATTGAGAGAAGGCCTGAACGTTTTGTTGTGTCTAGACAAGACAGCCCAGACACAATGAGAGGAAGCCGAAAGGCACGCGCTTAAACTCACGCAGGCTGGCGTGAGGTCTGAAACAGGATACGTAATGAATGCTATAAAGAAAAGTACGTAGCTTCTGGAATACTTAACTTTAATCCACATTTGTAGAACATCGCTCTTGATGATACATTAATAGAATCTCAATATCTGTACTGGTAATGGCGCCTTGCTAGGTCGTAGCAAATGTAGCTGAAGGCTATGCTACTAACGTCTCGGCAAATGAGAGCGTAATTCTCAGTGAACCATGGCTAGCAACGTCGGCTGTACAACTGGGGCGAGTGCTAGTACGTCTCTCTAGACCTGCCGTGTGGCGGCGCTCGGTCTGCAATTACTGACAGTGGCGACACGCGGGTCCGTCGTATACTAGCGGACCGCGGCCGATTTAAATGCTACCACCTAGCAAGTGTGATGTCTGGCGGTGACACCACACGTTTCGTCGCGGTTTTATTACTGTAAGTGAGGGAATAATCACATTAGTGAGCCAGAATATTACGGCCACCTGTCTAATAGCCGGAATGTCCATCTTTGGCGGTGAGTCGTGTCGCGGAAGCAATGATGTCGTGGTAGGTCGATGGAGGGAGTTGACACCACATTTGCGCACACTGGTCACCTAATGCCCGTAAATTTTGGGGAGGGGATTGATGAGCTCAGACGCCACGTTCCATCACATCCCAGATGTGTTCAGTCGGGTTCAGATCTGGCGAGTTGGTGGCCTAGCAAATCACCTGGAACTCTCCACTGTGTTCCTCGAACCATTTACTCACACTCCTGGCCTTGTGACACGGCGCATTAACTTGCTGAAAAATGCCACTGCCGTTAGGAAACATAATCTTCATGAAGGCGTGTACGTGGTCTTCAGCGAGTGTACGATACTCCTTGGCCGTCATTGACCCACGGAGGCCCACGTGAATGCTCCCCAGAGCATAACGGAGCCGCCGCCAACTTGCCTCCGTACCACAAAACACGTTGTAAGGTGACAGGCAAATCCAACACCTTCCATGGAAACCCTGACATGATAAGTAAATCCAGTAGTACGTCACATAGTACCGAATAAATCGTGACATTAAATTAACCAAAGTAATACGAGTAACGAGTGAGCAAATGGAATACCACAGACTAACACAAGAATGCCTAAATGCATGTCATACCTTCCCACCGTGAGACAGACGCAGTTCCGAGGGGAGAAACGAGAAGCCGAGAGCAGAACCGTGTTAAGCTGGAAGGCCATACGTTAAGGGACAGACGGACACCCACGTCGCCAGCTAACCGCTAGGACCGCACCACCCGCAAGTTTCAGCGTGAGATTTTTTCGCGTCTCTGTTACGTCAAGACCACCCTCCAGCCAATGTTAAAAGCTAGAGCCCTCCAGAAGAACGGTATAGATCTTACGATAACACAAAAAGGGCTACACCACCCGCAAGTTTTAGTGTGAGACTTTTTCGCGTCTCTGTTACGTTAGGACCACCCCCCAGCCCATGTTAAAAGCTGCAGCCCTCCAGAAGAACAGTATAGATCTTACGATAACGCTAAAAGGACCACACCAGCTGCAAGTTTTAGCGTGAGACTTTTTCGCGTCTCTGTTACGTTGCAAACTTTAAAAACATTGCCCCACCACGAAAAGTGTAACGTTTCTCATTGGATAGACAGAGTTTTTGCAGGCGGAGCTTAAGGTTAACACTGAGACCCTGATTGGTCAGATGAAAACACAGCCAGATAGTTTTTTTTAAACCAACTTCGGTAAATTGTAGTAAGGAGACCATTTTGATAGTTTTCTCTTATGTGAAACTTAATTTAAACCTAGATTATAGATGTGATAAGGTATAGGTCATCCTTCGATCCATTGTAGAACTTGGAAACCCATTCAGGGAATATTCGTTCACATTTTTGTTGAACGCAGTTGGTTTTTACCATCCTGTATTAAAACATTTCCTTTTATCAATAGTGCAATTTATAAACGATGTTATGTGAGTAGAATAAAATTTGCAATGGTAAACTTAACTGCTTTTTCGACGTTATTTTACCAGCTAACTAAAAATAGGAAAGCCTTGAACCCCTTCCACTAAATTTAGTTAGTATTAAGATTCCTTTACAGGGAGTGCAGTGGAGCTGACGCTGAAATCATTAGGTATTTGGTTATATCATCGCTAGTCTCACTGAACTCTTCTGAATTGTACATGTCATGTGTGGTCTGGCGTCTCCTTACCAGCAACAGGTCCCAAGTTCAAACTAGTCAATTCCCTAAAAAACACGCTCAGAGCGTTGTTACGCGAAAGTGGTAGGGAGACACGATATAGAACAGACACCACGCAGAATGTTTAGAACGTGTCAAGGAACTCTTTCCCTGGAAGACGACGGATTCCCGCCCTCCCATCGGCAGGATAAAGTAGGTACCATCACCATGCAATGCTCTACCACTGCGCCAGCTTCCAGCGCCGGTGGGTACGTGCCCTTTTCAGTCGCAGTGGCCGATGTTGTGGTGTTAACATTGGAACGTGCTTGGGTCGTCAGCTGTGGAGGCTCAGTTTTAGTATTGTTCGGTGCACTGTGTGTTCAGACACACTTGTACTCTGCCCAGCTTTAAAGTCTGATGTTAGAACCGCCTCAATTTGCTGGCTGTCTTATTTTTCCAATCAGCCCAGCTTACGACATCTGACATTTTTAATTAGGGGTTGCCGCAGAACCCCACGACGTCTGGAGGTTGTTTCACTTTGGTTTCGCAACGTGTTGAAGACACTAACCACTCAGCACAGCACTTCTCGAACAACCAACAAGTCGTGCACTTTCCGAAATGCTCGTGCCGAGCATCGGGTTATCAAAATTTGCAGTCGATCAAACTCAAATACACTCCTGGAAATTGAAATAAGAACACCGTGAATTCATTGTCCCAGGAAGGGGAAATTTTATTGACACATTCCTGGGGTCAGATATATCACATGATCACACTGACAGAACCACAGGCACATAGACACAGGCAACAGAGCATGAGAGCATGCACAATGTCGGCACTAGTACAGTGTATATCCACCTTTCGCAGCAATGCAGGCTGCTATTCTCCCATGGAGACGATCGTAGAGATGCTGGATGTAGTCCTGTGGAACGGCTTGCCATGCCATTTCCACCTGGCGCCTCAGTTGGACCAGCGTTCGTGCTGGACTTGCAGCCAGCGTGAGACGACGCTTCATCCAGTCCCAAACATGCTCAATGGGGGACAGATCCGGAGATCTTGCTGGCCAGGGTAGTTGACTTACACCTTCTAGAGCACGTTGGGTGGCACGGGATATGCGGACGTGCATTGTCCTGTTGGAACAGCAAGTTCCCTTGCCGGTCTAGGAATGGTAGAACGATGAGTTCGATGACGGTTTGGATGTACCGTGCACCATTCAGTGTCCCCTCGACGATCACCAGTGGTGTACGGCCAGTGTAGGAGATCGCTCCCCACACCATGATGCCGGGTGTTGGCCCCGTGTGCCTCGGTCGTATGCAGTCCTGATTGTGGCGCTCACCTGCACGGCGCCAAACACGCATACGACCATCATTGGCACCAAGGCAGGAGCGACTCTCATCGCTGAAGACGACACGTCTCCATTCGTCCCTCCATTCACGCCTGTCGCGACACCACTGGAGGCGGGCTGCACGATGTTGGGGCGTGAGCGGAAGACGCCCTGACGGTGTGCGGGACCGTAGCCCAGCTTCATGGAGACGGTTGCGAATGGTCCTCGCCGATACCCCAGGAGCAACAGTGTCCCTAATTTGCTGGGAAGTGGCGGTGCGGTCCCCTACGGCACTGCGTAGGATCCTACGGTCTCTGGCGTGCATCCGTGCGTCGCTGCGGTCAGGTCCCAGGTCGACGGGCACGTGCACCTTCCGCCGACCACTGGCGACAACATCGATGTACTGTGGAGACCTCACGCCCCACGTGTTGAGCAATTCGGCGGTACGTCCACCCGGCCTCCCGCATGCCCACTATACGCCCTCGCTCAAAGTCCGTCAACTGCACATACGGTTCACGTCCACGCTGTCGCGGCATGCTACCAGTGTTAAAGACTGCGATGGAGCTCCGTATGCCACGGCAAACTGGCTGACACTGACGGCGGCGGTGCACAAATGCTGCGCAGCTAGCGCCATTCGACGGCCAACACCGCGGTTCCTGGTGTGTCCGCTGTGCCGTGCGTGTGATCATTGCTTGTACAGCCCTCTCGCAGTGTCCGGAGCAAGTATGGTGGGTCTGACACACCGGTGTCAATGTGTTCGTTTTTCCATTTCCAGAAGTGTATATCGAGTGCCATCCCCATTCTGCACATAGACAGCACGCTCACTGATACTACATGCACCGTGTGTGTGTCTGACTAGCAGTCATTCCTCGCCAGGTGACGCTGCTATCGCCTTGGAAGGCTTTATATCGATAGTAGGCTGGTGGTCACAACGTTCTGGCTGACCACCGTGTATGCCCCTCAAACTCTAGTGGTGCGCTGTGCAAGACTGGCAATGTGGATGACGCGATATCTTTATTTTGAAATTCTGAAAGCAGACATTGCACATCGTCAGAGAAAAATTCATACACATCTTTCACGAGCGGAACGGGAAAGCGAAGATCTGAACGTGATACCGGAAATTTCTCCGCTTGCGGATTATTCACATTGATGTTGTTGTTGTTGTGGTCTTCAGTCCTGAGACTGGTTTGATGCAGCTCTCCATGCTACTCTATCCAGTGCAAGCTTCTTCATCTCCCAGTACCTACTGCAGCCCACATCCTTCTGAATCTGCTTAGTGTATTCATGTCTTGGTCTCCCTCTACGATTTTTACCCTCCACGCTGCCCTCCAATACTAAATTGATGATCCCTTGATGCCTCAGAACATGTCCTACCAACCGATCCCTTCTTCTGGTCAAGTTGTGCCACAAACTTCTCTTCTCCCCAATCCTATTCAATACATCCTCATTAGTTATGTGATCCACCCATCTAATCTTCAGCATTCTTCTGTAGCACCACATTTCGGAAGCTTCTATTCTCTTCTTGTCCAAGCTAAGCTTTAAATAGCGATTTCCGTATCTGTTTTATTACTCCTCATACTTACGTTTATAGAATATCTCTATTATAAAATCAGCAAACTGTTTCGGTCGCGTCTGCAGTTACCTGGTGATGTTTGTTTAATTTCGATGACAGGGAACGCGCACAACAATGGGATGGAGCCTGAAGCGATGTTCGTTGCCTAGCATTATTTAGCTTTTCTACCTATATCGTTTGGCGTCGATACAAATAGGTGTGCTCTGGTAGAGAGAAAGAAACGCTACAATAAGGATTTGCGGAGTGAACTAGTAAACATCAGACTTTTGTTACTGAAAAGGAAATATTGTAATATTCTGTTGGAGCCTTAGGTGCTTTGTGCGAATCGAAAGCCCCGAATCTGAGAGTAAGGGAGGAAGCACGATTGGAATTTAGCGTCCTGACGATAGACGGGGAAATGTGGAGAGGATATACTTCATCGTAAGCAGAAGGTATGTCGCAGTGTTCTGTCACCTATTCCTATCATGTAGGAAGACCTGCTTAATTATTATTATCATAACATAGCTGCTTCTGCTTTTTTGTGTATGTAAGATAGCGTTAATCGCAAATTGAAGCTGTTTGACTGACTGTGGTGTGAGATCGGGCCACATAGTTGGTGAAAGTTAGACATCAAGGGGGTAGATTCATATTGTGACTCATATTTTCAACCTGCCACGCATTTTCAAAAGCCAGTTGCGTAAATATATAGAGGCAGACCTGTTTATTGACTATGTTATTGTGATGTATTATTTCATAATTTTATTTATTGCTAGTGGGGGCACTAATCAATGTCGCTTATCGATTAGACATGTACAGGTCTGTGATCATCATACAACCAAGATGTTGTAGGTTTCTACCACCTGGGGACGAGGAGCTTGGTTGGAACATCTTGCCAGCTGCAGAGTCAGTGTAGAGTCATACCGAGCTGAGCTGGTGCCATAGTAAGTGAAGTCTTGCTGTATTGTTGCCTGGAAAATACCTTCCTTGTTAACCAGAATAATAACTAAGTTTCCTTCATTTTTCTCACTGCTGGGACTCTCTTCATTCCAAGATGTAGTTATTTTGTGTACGATTATTTATTTCTTGTATGAGAGCATGTGCAGTTTGTTTATCTTGTTGATGCCTTTGAGAGAAATAAATGATGAGGCAGAAACGGGAAACCGGTAAACTGATAGGTAGCCAAACGGTATAGAATATCTTCAACTCGTGAGACACTGCGGAGAAATTAGTGTTTTAACCAAGTCTTTGGTAAACAGTTGGTAATCGGTACGATTTAAGGCCATCACCATCACGTTGCTATGGCTACCACACGACATCGCATTGCTCCCATTCCACCCGGCTTAAGTATCCTAGGTGTGGAAATTCGTTAACACGACGTACACATGGGTCTAGACAGAAGAGATCTAGAAAGAAGTGACAATGAAAGTGTGTTTTAACGAAGCGCATCCTATTTTCCTTTGACTACCAGTGGGAGCAAGCACCTGTCAACAGTACATATCACCACAGAGCAACAGTCGTGAAATAACCGTTTCTCTTGACTCCAGATCCATCCTGGAGACATCAGCTTCCACTAATTTAGATCAGCTGTAGCTCTGGGCTTGTTCATACTAGCTGTGTAGTTGCAGCTGTTACAACGTTCATTGTGGGTGAATTAAGACTTTCGTGCAAGTTTCAGAGTATTTCCATCTTGTAATCACTCATCATTCATAGATCCATGACAATAAGCAAGAAGTGGATGATATGGCAGGAATGTAACACGAGAGATCTAACTATAGAAGATAAAATTTCGTTTCATGGCTGCTGGCTTGCACAAGATAACACAAAATTATTTCTGCACGCTTAATTTTGTTCGTAGTTGTGGGATATACAATTGTAAAATCGCCTAACAGTGTATGTTTTGGTCATAAGAAACATGTTTTTTGAAGCTTGGTAAGATTCGTTAATTTTCAAATTGAAACGTACTCGTTACGAAATTCTATCTCAGCTTCAGAGGATATCTGAAGTATAGCGCACATTAGAGTAAATCTTAATTTGGCGTCGGCTTTCAGTGCAGCTAATTTTACGTAGTCGTTCAACTTCAGGTCGACTGGGTGTTTTAAGATCGTTACTGTTCCCAGTGATTTGTCGCCAGCATTTCGATCTAAAAGTAAGAATTTTCTGGCATTTCACTATAGTTTTCCAGTGTTTCGACCTACGAGGAAATTTATTATAACAAGGGAAAGGTACAACTGCGAAGTATTTCTGTACGTTCTCATGCCGTTGGTGTGTCGTTATATTGCTGTACCTTTGAGAACCTGGAATGTATAGTACGGCTTTCACAGATTTTCTGTAGTTCCACCACAAGGAAACAAAAACTTCCAGACTGAACGTATGATCCTCTTCACATTTTATTTTCTTGGCAATGGTGAAGACTTTAATATTAGAGGTATGTATATCCAAAAGTAGTATATATCATGTAGTCCTGTCTTGATTATTAATCTTTAGTCGAGTGGCTAAGGTTTCGAATAATTGCTGTCAAAAAATGTAATCTTTCTGTAACAAATTACTCCTATTTTGAAAAGGCAGAACAGGGAATCAGTAATCATAAAGCGGTTACGGCATCGATGATTTCAGCCGTAAATAGGAATATTAAAAAGGGTAGGAAGATTTTTCTGTTTAGAAAAAGTGACAAAAAGCAGATTTCAGAGTACCTGTTGGCTCAACACAAAAGTTTTGTCTCAAGTACTGATAGTGTTGAGGATCAGTGGACAAAGTTCAAAACCATCGTACAATATGCGTTAGATGAGTATGTGCCAAGCAAGATCGTAAGAGATGGAAAAGAGCCACCGTGGTTCAACAACCGAGTTAGAAAACTGCTGCGGAAGCAAAGGGAACTTCACAGCAAACATAAACATAGCCAAAGCCTTGCAGACAAACAAAAATTACGCGAAGCGAAATGTAGTGTGAAGAGAGCTATGCGAGAGGCGTTCAATGAATTCGAAAGTAAAGTTCTATGTACTGACTTGGCAGAAAATCCTAAGAAATTTTGGTCTTATGTCAAAGCGGTAGGTGGATCAAAACAAAATGTCCAGACACTCTGTGACCAAAATGGTACTGAAACAGAGGATGACAGACTAAAGGCCGAAATACTAAATGTCTTTTTCCAAAGTTGTTTCACAGAGGAAGGCTGCACTGTAATTCCTTCTCTAGATTGTCGCACAGATGACAAAATGGTAGATATCGAAATAGACGACAGAGGGATAGAGAAACAATTAAAATCGCTCAAAAGAGGAAAGGCCTCTGGACCTGATGGGATACCAGTTCAATTTTACACAGAGTACGCGAAGGAACTTGCCCCCCTTCTTGCAGCGGTGTACCGTAGGTCTCTAGAAGAGCGTAGCGTTCCAAAGGAATGGAAAAGGGCACAGGTCATCCCCGTTTTCAAGAAGGGACGTCGAACAGATGTGCAGAACTATAGACCTATATCTCTAACGTCGATCAGTTGTAGAATTTTGGAACACGTATTGTGTTCGAGTATAATGACTTTTCTGGAGACTAGAAATCTACTCTGTAGGAATCAGCATGGGTTTCGAAAAAGACGGTCATGTGAAACCCAGCTCGCGCTATTCGTCCACGAGACTCAGAGGGCCATAGACACGGGTTCACAGGTAGATGCCGTGTTTCTTGACTTCCGCAAGGCGTTCGATACAGTTCTCCACAGTCGTTTATTGAACAAAGTAAGAGCATACGGACTATCAGACCAATTGTGTGATTGGATTGAGGAGTTCCTAGATAACAGGACGCAGCATGTTATTCTCAATGGAGAGAAGTCTTCCGAAGTAAGAGTAATTTCAGGTGTGCCGCAGGGGAGTGTCATAGGACCGTTGCTATTCACAATATACATAAATGACCTGGTGGATGACATCGGAAGTTCACTGAGGCTTTTTGCAGATGATGCTGTGGTGTATCGAGAGGTTGTAACAATGGAAAATTGTACTGAAATGCAGGAGGATCTGCAGCGAATTGACGCATGGTGCAGGGAATGGCGACTGAATCTCAATGTAGACAAGTGTAATGTGCTGCGAATACACAGAAAGATAGATCCTTTATCATTTAGCTACAAAATAGCAGGTCAGCAACTGGAAGCAGTTAATACCATAAATTATCTGGGAGTACGCATTAGGAGTGATTTAAAATGGAATGATCATATAATGTTGATTGTCGGTAAAGCAGATGCCAGACTGAGATTCATTGGACGAATCCTAAGGAAATGCAATCCGAAAACAAAGGAAGTAGGTTACAGTACGCTTGTTCGCCCACTGCTTGAATACTGCTTAGCAGTGTGGGATCCGTACCAGATAGGGTTGATACAAGACATAGAGAAGATCCAACGGAGAGCAGCGCGCTTCGTTACAGGATCATTTAGTAATCGCGAAAGCGTTACGGAGATGATAGATAAACTCCAGTGGAAGACTCTGCAGGAGAGACGCTCAGTAGCTCGGTACGGGCTTTTGTCAAAGTTTCGAGAACATACCTTCACCGAAGAGTCAAGCAGTATATTGCTCCCTCCTACGTATATCTCGCGAAGAGACCATGAGGATAAAATCAGAGAGATTAGAGCCCACACAGAGGCATACCGACAATCCTTCTTTCCACGAACAATACGAGACTGGAATAGAAGGGAGAACCGATGGAGGCACTGAAGGTACCCTCCGCCACACACCGTCAGGTGGCTTGCGGAGTATGGATGTAGATGTAGATGTAGAAGGTTAGGCTTTAACGCACGGTCGACCAGTCGACGACAACGTCATTTGGCACGGAGGACAGGTTCTGAATGTCTGAAGATATACCAGCCCGTTCGGTCTCAAAAATCTAAACCTGAGAATATCGTGATGTTGGACGCTGAGATCTAAAACAAAGACGATGCTCTAACTCATTTCAGATGTGTTCCAATAGATTCGGGTCGGGACTATGGGCAGGCCAGTACGTTTTAGGAAGGTTACTGTCCATAAACCATTTCCTCGCAGATGCTGTTTTATGGCAGGGTGCAGCCTCATGTTGGTGGAAACATCGTCTCTGAACAGTAACTATACGCTGTACGGACTGCTATAAAATGTATTCATGTCCTTTTGTGGACAGTGAATTGTCTGCTACATATTTCATTAATGCAGTCTAAACTCTGATTCTTCACGCTGCCTCTGACCTAAAAACGAAGGACAGATACAGACGCTCTCAGCTATCTTACGATTTCGCGTTGTATTTATCTGTTATGTCGTGTGTTTGAATATATTGTATTTATGCACAAAATTTGGCGACCCTGATTATCCGAAACACGTGCCGGAAAGATTTCATCACACACTGAAAAAATTGAATGGCGAGCCGGAATGTAAAACACACCTTACGAAAGTTTTCGCATCGGTGGTGCCAAGTAGAATGTTCAAATGTGGAAATGTGTGTGAATTCCTAAGGGACCAAACTGCTGAGGTCATCGGTACCTAGACTTACACGCTACCTAAACTAATTTACACTAAGAACAACACACACACGTCCATGCCCGAGGGAGGACTCAGACCTCCGGCGGGAGAGGCCGCGCAGTCCGTGACATGGCCCAAGTACAATTATTCGTGAACAACCGCGTCGCGTATTCTACGTATAACATAACAAGCATACAGAATCTTGCAACTGCTGACTTACCATCTGCAAATATTTCCGTTACTCGGATTGCGGTGAAAGCCCCGTCGTTCTGGTCGGATAATCGAGTACTGTGATTCATTCAACTTGATAGTGAATTTGTCTTGGCCCAAATCACCTCGACCGAAACTAAATACAGATACGTGGAGCCTGCACTTAAATATACTCATAATCTGTTCTGGTGACTGACGCGCTCTGTCAAACTGTTGATCCAATAGTACAGGTAGCCGGCCAGAGTGGCCGAGCGGTTATAAGCGCTTCAGTCTGGAACCGCGCGACCAATAAGGTCGCAGGTACGAATCCTGCCTCCGGCATGGATGTGTGTGATGTCCTTAGGTTAGTTAGGTTAAGTTCTAGGGGACTGATGACCTCAGATGTTAAGTCCCATAGTGCTCAGAACCCACAAGTACAGGTATAAACATCGACAGTCATCGCAGCCCTCTCTACCAGAAGAGAGACTTCTCTGGAAGCACTGCAAGCACAAGCAACTGAGATACCTAACAGTCATCATTTTGACTTGCTGCTCTTGCATTTGTCGTGTTAGCAGTTACAATTAATCGATAAAAGGTCGGCCTGTTATGCAGAACACTGTTTTTCCACGTGACCAAAACATATTTCAGCACCTCTGTGTCATCATCAGTGGGCTTTCGTTTTTGAAATCTGTGAAATGTGAACATATTTTAAGTGATACCTAATTTACAATAATTAGGCCTAAAGGAAAGTTTTTGTTTGTTTCTTGAATTACCTTAATCTTATATTATGCGCTTATGTAGGACCATTTGTACATTATCATGTAGTGATAGCTGGTCATCTGCAAACCAAATGATGTAAATGTGAACCTGGTTTGCAAGTTAACACATCACTTCATGTTCAACGTGATTTTGTTGAGTCAGGCTACTTCGCGCACATATTTGCTTTGGAAAATACTTTTTATTTCGTATCTTCGTGTCCTCGTGATTTTTTGAGAAGCACGCACAGATACTACACGTATACATACTATACATTATACAAGTAAATAGCAGCAAATATAACCACGAAATATCCTGGCAGAACAAAATTACTTTAAAGCTGGAGTGATGTGTTAATTCAGAATCCAAATTTACATTAATGTCGCTAAGTTGCAGGTGACAGCTACCAGTACATGATAATGTACAAGTAGTCCTACATGCGCGTCTAGTGTAAAATTGAGGCAATGAAAAATCCCAAAACTTTTCTTGAGATCTCATCTTCGTATTACTTGTCATAGTTGTTGTGGTCTTCAGTCCGAAGACTGGTTTGATGCAGCTCTCCATGCTACTCTATCCTGTGCAAGCTGTTTCATCTCCGAGTAACTACTGCTAGACACAGCCTTCTTAATAATCTTTTATATGTGACATGTAGGTCCTGCCTCTGCCTTTTATTGTTAGTCAGTATTTACACTTTTCATATAAATAATGTCTTTTCCTACAAATTTGTAACTATGTTATAGGCCATTTTAATTGTTTTGATTCTGATGAAGGCACTCTTAGAAGTGTTGAAACCTGGTCAATAAGGCTCAAAATAATAGTGACCGAGGGTTCATTTGTTTCAGTTTTCATCTTAATGTATTCATCTCCTGCATCTCCTGATCCCTCTCTACAAATCTTA
Organism: Schistocerca cancellata; assembly: GCF_023864275.1. NCBI lineage: Eukaryota > Metazoa > Arthropoda > Insecta > Orthoptera > Acrididae > Schistocerca > Schistocerca cancellata. The sequence continues at coordinate 96,900,425 of NC_064631.1, read as the reverse complement.
CTTCTCCCTCCCCCCTTCCCTCCACCTGCGCTTCCCATCAGTATCAAATTGCAGACGATGACGTTTCGCTCTGCCGCTAAACAATAGCAACGTTTCCATTACGACTAGGTTATTAACCATTGGAAACATTGACTTTTCCGTCGCATCGAAAGTTGAGATCACACCGCTAACCTTTCGTACCTCACAGCCCGATTCTGCAGACTATACCACAAATTTACTAAAAGTGTTTACTATAATTATTTCTCTTGGTGTTAATCATATGCTACTTTCCTTCGTATTTATTTGAAGGCATATTATAAATCCATTATCAACGTTCACGAGGGACCATACAGACACGAGAGACGTAGTTTTGAATTTCAGGCATAGAGGTGAAATTAGGCAGCAGCTTTCACATGAACTTCAAGGGCTTTCTGTCAATTGCAGGCTTCGTTAAGCAAACCGAAGACTACGCTATAACCGCGAACAGCACTCTATTGTTGGCAACATCGCCTCGTAAACAGAGATAGAACTCGACGTGAATAATGTCGATAAGTTAATTGAGCGCGTGTAAAAAACTGGAGAAAAGCACAATAAAGTTGACTCTATCAATTCACTTATATCGCTCAGGGGTGCGCTGCCCCGAAGCCATTATCTTCTTACATGAAAATTGCGAACTTCACGTAATTTGTTCCAGTCAGATACGATCAGTCAACACAAGTGTATGGCTTTCCGGAAACTCAATAAGAGGCATTGGCGTCGTAATAAATCGCCAATCTTTCTAAGGCGAGGCCCTATTCGTCGGGGAACAATACAATACAACTTTCTCCCGTTGGCATTACTTATAAATATCTGCGACAACGTACATATTCATTTTCGTGACATCATTTCATGGTTCCCCTCGTTCTCGTCACAAATCAATCACAATACACGCAGCGTTTCACAAAATGGGAATAACTTTCATTATAATCAATTTCTGATTCTCAAGTGGAGCGGTGTATAAGTATACAGCGTGGTCCATTGATCGTGACCGGGCCAAATATCTCACGAAATAAGCGTCAAACAAAAACTACAAAGAACGAAACGTGTCTAGCTTGAAGGAGGAAACCAGATCGCGCTAAGGTTGGCCCGCTAGATGGCGCTGCCATAGGTCAAACGTATATCAATTGCGTTTTTTAGATGGCGCTGTAATAGTCACTAATATATGGCTCACAATTTTAGACCAACTGTTGGTAACAGGTAAGTTTTTTAACTTAAAATATAGAACGTAGGTACGTTTGAACATTTTAATTCGGTTGTTCCAATGTGATACACGTACTTTTGTAAACTTATCATTTCTGAGAACGCATGCTGTTACAGCGTGATTACCTGTAAATACGACATTAACACAATAAATGCTCAAAATGATGTCCGTCAACCTCAATGCATTTGGCAATACGTGTAACGACATTCCTCTCAACAGCGAATAGTTCGCCTTCCGTAATGTTCTTACAACCACTGACAATGCGCTGACGCATGTTGTCAGACGTTTTCGGTGGATCACAATAGCAAATATCCTTCTACTTTCCCCACAGAAAGAAATCCGGGGACGCCAGATCCGGTGAATGTGCGGGCAATGGTATGTCATGAAATACGCTATTCAGTACCGCTTCAAACGGACGCGAGCTATGTGCCGGACATCCATCATGTTGGAAGTACATCGCCATTCTGTCAGGCAGTGAAAAATCTTGTAGAACATTACGTAGGAAATCAGCTTACATTGCACCATTTAGATTGCCATCGATAAAATGGGGGCCAGTTATCCTTCCTCCCATAATTCCGCACCATACATTAACCCGCCATGGTCGCTGATGTTCCACTTGTCGCAGACGTCGTGGATTTTCCGTTGCCCAATAGTGCATATTATGCCGGTTTACGTTACCGCTGTGGGTGAATGACGCTTCGTCGCTAAATAGAACGCGTGCCAAAAATCTGTAATCGTCCCGTAATTTCTCTTGTCCCCAGTGGCAGAACTGTACACGACGTTCAAAGTCGTCGCCATGCAATTCCTGGTGCATAGAAATATGGTAGGGGTGCAATCGATGTTGATGTAGCATTCTCAACACCGACGTATTTGAGATTCCCTATTCTCGCCCGATTTGTCTACTACTGATGTGCGGATTAGCCTCGACAGCAGCTAAAACACCTACTTGGGCATCATCATTTGTTGCATGTCGTGGTTGACGTTTCACATGTGGCTGAACACTTCCTGTTTCTTTACATAACGTAACTATCAGGTGAACGGTCCGGACACTTGGATGATGTGGTCCAGGATACCGAGCAGCATACATAGCACACGCCCGTTGGGCATTTTGATCACAACAGCCATACATCAACACAATATCGACCTTTTCCTCAGTTGGTAAACGGTCTATTTTAACACGGGTAATGCATCACGAAGCAAATACCGTCCACACTGGCGGAATGTTACGTGATACCACGTACTTATACGTTTGTGACTATTACAGCTCCATCTATCAGAAAAGAAAAAAGTAGTCCAACTAAAACATTCATATTTCTTTACGTACTACACGAATATGTAATTAAAAATGGGGGTTCCTATTTTTAAAAAAACGCAGTTGATATCCGTTTGACCTAAGGCAGCGCCATCTAGCGGGCCAACCATAGCGCCATTTGGTTTCCCCCTTCAAGCTAGAGGAGTTTCGTTCTTTGTAGTTTCTTCGTCTGATGCTTATTTCGTGAGATATTTGGCCCGGTCAGTATCAATGGACCACCCTGTATATAGGTACAGATAATCTGCAGGTAAATCCATCATCCTTTCGCGCTCCGTGATTCCCTTTACGAAGGAGAGCCTGTAAGTACGTACGCGGAACGAGTCAAATTATAAGTTAACACACAGAAGGGAGGAAGGGAGGTAAGGGTTTAACTTCTGGTCGACGTCGCGGTCATTAAAGATGAAGCACACATTCGGAATGTTTCAAAGATGGGGATGGAAATCGGCCGTGTCCTTTCAGGGAGCTATTCCGGCATCTGCAGAAGTGATGTAGGGAAATCACGGAAAAACTAAATATGAATTGCCGGGCGGGAATTTGAACAGTTGCACAGTGGGCCGAGTGGCTTCGGAACCTGAGCAGAATAGAGGAAAGAGGCGCACGTTCCCACTTTAGTCGTGTGCAGTCTTGTGTAGATTGCACTGGTGCATATTTGCCAATGGTGCGATGTCTTTTCAGTCTCAAGTCGGTATAATGCGAGCCGTGACATTTGACTGTGAACCAGCGACACATTTTTCATATATTGCTTGTGGGCTCATTAAGAATACGACAGCGACCCTGCTTAATTTTCAGGACAAAATAAGATGAACAACACCTGATAAGGTTTGTTTGTGACCTTTTTATTCGGTGCAATGACGTCTGTCGCCTTAGAACTAATCTACGACCGATATTATCCGAAATCATTGGCTACAAAATTTCCTCTGTGTGGCTCCACTTTTTAAATAGCTGTCCTACTAGCTTAACAGTATAGTTAACGACTTGTAATGTATATGGGTGCCACGCGGTGAAAATGGGTTACTCATAATTGCAATTATCTCATAGAGCACATTCTGCAAAAAGTGTTATTAGGGTTTCTGCAAAATTATTGGGGAGTTAATCGCAGTTGCAATCAAAATTATTTCGCAACCTGGCAAAAAAAAATTTACAAGATTAAAATTTGTCGGAGTAATACTGGTTTTTCCGCGAAATTGTGCAGAACTGCTCAAATTTTGTTGGGGCATTCTAGAACTAAAGTATGTGCGTGAAGAACTCTGAAAAAATGTGTATTTCTCCACATTCGAGTTCCAACGTCACCGGATTTACAATGTTCTGGAATGATGCCCGGTGCCACGTTAGTCCTCATAGTTTCGATGCACGGATACACCATAGTCAAAGCTTCTCCGTTGCCGATTGGTTTGCTATCTGAAGATTCGTAGGAAGCTCGTAACAAGGATACTTGGCGGCAGCGGCAAGATTTTATACGCAGATGTTCCTGTTAGATAAGATGCAAGCCGTTCTCCACCGGCTTCTGGAATATCCGGGTCCACCCATCTTGAGAGTTCAGACAATGACAGCTGAAGAAGATACCCATATCCCACATGAAGTAAGAGATCTACTTTTCGAACCATCTTTCAGTGGACAACCCGCAGCGACCCTTCTGAAAGCATTGACACAAGTGACGAATGTGTCCACGATTACGATTGAAAACTGTAAACGATCGAATAAAACATTTCATAAATGCAATTTCGACTTCTAATTTGTTATCAGGGAGCTTACAATAGTTTATACACCAAGCTTTACTCGAATCACCTAAATTTACAATTTTTTATCCGCCAATATGAATTTTGTAATTCCGACATCGGACTCCTAATAAGCCATTCAAAGAATCTAAAAAGAACACAGTTTTGAAAAATTTTATATCTATTATGTCCAAGTTTTGAAGCGAGTTGCCACACTGTGTGTCGTCCTCCCGAATACGAGACGCGTGCGCCACCAGCTGTCACCTCGTCCTTTTAAACACACCCAATCAGCCACTCTAAGCTACTTCTGTAGAGTACGCTAACAACTAATTACAACTAGTAGAAATCGCATCATATTGATAGCCAAAGGAATTGTATCTAAATTAGTTTATGTACGTCTACGTGAGTGATGAGAAAACAGCTACTTTATAATAAACCCAGTGCTCCCGCGGTTGTACATTTCTCATTCATTACATCATGAACGTACTTAACTCCAGAGCTGTGTGATAAAGAAATCAATAATTATACATACATCATTCATCAGTTGTCAAGTGCAACGAGTAGCAATGTCGTTCTTTAAATAATCCCCACACACGGCGAGCTGTTATGGCCTGCGGCAGACATAATGGAAATTACTGTTAGTCTTGGAATGGTCACCTCTTGGGCCTTTGATATCACTTCCCATTTTTTAAATAAAAACGGTGAAACAGTCAGACATCCATCTACCATACAGATATGGAAATACCAAAAACACAACACATTAGTATATCTTATACTGTGTAGGAGAACCGTTGGCAAGTAAAACAGCTTCCATTTCTTGGATTAGATAAATGCAGGAAATGGTTTTCAGAGGTATCTTATACCATCACTCCTGAAAAGGAGGAAATTCAGGTAACTATAATGAAGACGTACACCGTTTTCGTATCCTTCTCTCAAAATAAGACTACAAACGTTTAATTAGTTTGAGATCTGGTGAATGTGACGGCCAAGGAAGATGTGACAATGCATCTTCGTGCTCACCAAACTAGTAATGACCCATGACAGCTGTGTGAACAGGGACCATGATGTTCTGGAACACTGTATCACCACTGGGGAACAAATTTTGTACCACTGGATGGACTTGATGAGCCAAAATGGTCACATAATCCCTGGCCTCAGTGCGCTCCGGCAGAGTAGGCCTAACAATGAGGTCAATTGAATACCAAGATATGGCCCCCAACCTCTTAATTCATGAGCGAAACCCGGCTATGTTTCACTCATGTGTGTCATCAATTACTACGTTGCCCGGGGTTTAGGCTCTCGGCACCACGATTTACTGTTACGGGCATTTGCATCACTGATCCGTGGTATTGGAATTCCGGCATTTGGGGATCCTACATATTGTTCTGATGCTGACAGCTTTCTCGAGCGCGACATTGAGTTCTGCAGTGATTTTTCTCATGAGAGATCTCTTCAACACCGCTCAATACACACTTTCGTATGCGTTTGATTTAGCGGATGATGTTTTTCCGCTTTCCCTGTATGTAGTACAAACCATCGATACGGTGTCTTTTGGAACATCAAATATTTCAGCTACGTGGTTGCGGTAGCATCCACCATAGGAGTACCAACAATTTTCCCACGTTCTAATTCAATTAGCTTCGCCATAATACACTCACAACGACACAGAACACCACTCTGGCCCCGGCTAACTCCTGCAACGACTGAGGACGTTGCGCATATACTGTCCGTACTCGAATACAACAGCGACCTGCAAGTTAGACAAGCATCTGCATTTATGGTTCAAATGGCTCTGAGTAGTATGGGACTTAACTTCTGAGGTCATCAGTCCCCTAGAGCTTAGAACTACTTAAACCTAATTAACCTAAGGACACCACACACATCCATGCCCGAGGCAGGATACGAACCTGCGACCGTAGCGGTAGCGCGGTTCCAGACTGTAGCGCCTAGAACCGCTCGGCCATTTATGTTCACCCATGCATATCTCGAGATGTTTCCAAATTTTCATCCAACCCGCGTATAAAAATGTGTAAATCGGTGACTCAGACTTAAATCAGTTGACATCACAAATAAGAAAGTATTGTGGCCTGCCTAACTGTCAGCTATTAAAATTCCACTTACAAAATATTTCTGCTGTAACGATCCAAACTACTAAAAATAAGAGCTTATTTATTATTTTTTACTTGTGTAATGCTAACATCTGTCAAGTTGGTTGAAGTCCATGTTTCCAGGCCATGTTTAAACTACAACGGGCGGACCAAGCCTCTCTTGAACAGTTGAGTTCGCAATCCTTTCACCACGCCGTTCGATAGTTCGATTTAGTTGCAGAGGTACTCTCCTATTCGACAGCCGCACTTGAAAGTGTTGTGAATGCCATTATGACTGCAAACAACAGCTCTTTCTTCTTTGAGCTTTCGTCATATCGTGGAGGTTCCGCCGACACAACATACACCCCAGTTAGCTGCCTAACCAAAATACTCCAACAACAAAGGGGAGCCTTAAATATGCTGTAGCACTTTGAGATTAGAGATTGGCTTCACCTTTCATTCTGATGCAAACTGCCTTCCTGTCGCCCCAGGTGAAGCGTTTACAATGCCAGACGCCGCAGAGGCCTTTGAAATCATATGTTACCGACCTGCGGCAGCCCTCTCTTAACAAGTGATTATTTAAATGAATTCTGAAGCCAGTTTTGGAACGATTGTTCTCTTTTTACGGCACGTCAAAATATTTGTATAAATTACACGCATTATACTGGTACATGAAAAAAAATTTTAGTACAGCAGGACTTTTGATTGTAATTAAATGTCACCAGACGTCAATCAGTTTATTTACCTCTTGACATGCAGTACTGTTGAATACAAACTCGTTTATATTCCGTCCAGCGGTCCATCAGGATGGCTGAAAAAGAAGCCTATAAAATGTTGATGAAATTCTGCTCGTGCAACAAATATTATATTACGAAACAGTTTTTCACTTATTACCTGTTGCTTTCGGACACATTTATGGAATTAACGTAACCTTCAATCTGTAAGACAACAAAATTCATGCCTTGCTATGACGTTACACTGTGTGACTTTACAAATCCAATAAGCACATATACCCAAAAGACGATCCGAGGGAAAAAAAGAAGAAAAGTTAAACTAGCCATGTGGCGCAGTGGTACGCACACTGTATTCACACCCGGCTCAGGTCTGCGTCCGATCAACCACATTTATGTTTTCAATGATTTCGCTGAATCATTGCAGGCAAACTGCGGAATGGTTTCTTTGAAATGGCTCGACCGATTTCCTTCTCCATTCTTTAAATATTCCCTGCTTGTGCTGCATCTATAATGACCTCGATATCGACCGGGATTTAAATTCGTAAGTCACTGGTTACAAGGTTTACAGATCTCCTTCGTATCATCGCAGTTAAGACTGCTTCCAATTCAGATAGTTGCAAAAGGCATTTGTAAATTTGCAGGGTGGTTTCAACGTCAGGTTCCAAGGTTAATGCTACCTTCTCCTGCTCGCAGGAGAGCTTCTGTAAAGTTTGGAAGGTAAGAGACGAGGTACTGGCGGAATTAAAGCTGTGGGGGGTGGGCGTGAGTCGTGCTTGGGTGCTCAGATGGTAGAGCGCTTGCCCGTGAAAGGCAAAGGTCCCGAGTTCGAGTCTCGGTCAGGCACGCAGTTTAAATCTGCCAGGAAGTTTCATATCAGCGCACACTCCGCTGCAGAGTGAAAATCTCATACTGTTCCACGGTTTATTTACACAACACTGACACGAATGATTCTATTACCAAGAGTCAAGCTGTAGATCAACGTTCTATGGAAAATTATACAGGGTGTTTCAAAAATGACCGGTATATTTGAAACGGCAATAAAAACTAAACGAGCAGCGATAGAAATACACCGTTTGTTGCAATATGCTTGGGATAACAGTACATTTTCAGGCGGACAAACTTTCGAAATTACAGTAGTTACTATTTTCAACAACAGATGGCGCTGCAAGTGATGTGAAAGATATAGAAGACAACGCAGTCTTGGGTGCGCCATTCTGTACGTCGTCTTTCTGCTGTAAGCGTGTGCTGTTCACAACGTGCAAGTGTGCTGTAGACAACATGGTTTATTCCTTAGAACAGAGGATTTTTCTGGTGTTGGAATTCCACCGCCTAGAACACAGTGTTGTTGCAACAAGACGAAGTTTTCAACGGAGGTTTCATGTAACCAAAGGACCGAAAAGCGATACAATTAAGGATCTGTTTGAAAAATTTCAACGGACTGGGAACGTGACGGATGAACGTGCTGGAAAGGTAGGGCGACCGCGTACGGCAACCACAGAGGGCAACGCGCAGCTAGTGCAGCAGGTGATCCAACAGCGGCCTCGGGTTTCCGTTCGCCGTGTTGCAGCTGCGGTCCAAATGACGCCAACGTCCACGTATCGTCTCATGCGCCAGAGTTTACACCTCTATCCATACAAAATTCAAACGCGGCAACCCCTCCGCGCCGCTACCATTGCTGCACGAGAGACATTCACTAACGATATAGTGCACAGGATTGATGACGGCGATATGCATGTGGGCAGCATTTGGTTTACTGACGAAGCTTATTTTTACCTGGACGGCTTCGTCAATAAACAGAACTGGCGCATATGGGGGACCGAAAAGCCCCATGTTGCAGTCCCATCGTCCCTGCATCCTCAGAAAGTACTGGTCTGGGCCGCCATTTCTTCCAAAGGAATCATTGGCCCATTTTTCAGATCCGAAACGATTACTGCATCACGCTATCTGGACATTCTTCGTAAATTTGTGGCGGTACAAACTGCCTTAGACGACACTGCGAACACCTCGTGGTTTATGCAAGATGGTGCCCGGCCACATCGCACGGCCGACGTCTTTAATTTCCTGAATGAATATTTCGATGATCGTGTGATTGCTTTGGGCTATCCGAAACATACAGGAGGCGGCGTGGATTGGCCTCCCTATTCGCCAGACATGAACCCCTGTGACTTCTTTCTGTGGGGACACTTGAAAGACCAGGTGTACCGCCAGAATCCAGAAACAATTGAACAGCTGAAGCAGTACGTCTCATCTGCATGTGAAGCCATTCCGCCAGACACGTTGTCAAAGGTTTCGGGTAATTTCATTCAGAGACTACGCCATATTATTGCTACGCATGGTGGATATGTGGAAAATATCGTACTATAGAGTTTCCCAGACCGCAGCGCCATCTGTTGTTGAAAATTGTAACAACTGTAATTTCGAAAGTTTGTCTGCCTTAAAATGTACTGTTATCCCAAGCATATTGCAACAAACGGTGTATTTCTATCGCTGCTCGTTTAGTTTTTATTGCCGTTTCAAATATACCGGTCATTTTTGAAACACCCTGTATGAACTGATGTTGGTCATACCAATGTCCAGGAAGTGTAAATGAAATGCAGAATTACAGCGGAAATCACAAGTCCATTGACGTAATAAGCCTAGAGAAAGTAAAAGGCTACGTTCCAGTACAGCATTCAGAATCTAAGTCGAAAACGCACCCGAATCTACATCGAATAGCAAGTTGTGGAGTAGAATCATAGCACGATGAGAATTGGCATGTAGACGTCTGAAGTGGCGTTAGGTAATGCTTCATAGTTAATGGAGCCGGCGACTAGTGTCGCTGTATACTCTGAGCGGCCGTTTTCTGAGTATCGTGCGTGGCCAATCGCTGTGTTTCGAAGCGCGCGCGCGGGCGCACGCTAAATCGGACTGACATCTTAGCAACGTTCCGTGCGCGGATAAGTGCGGTCAACGATGCATGTCTCGGCCGCCCGTAATGGAGCGCGCCGCTGCTCGTTCCGGAGATTTAATTGCGGTGGATACCGCAACGCTGAGATCACAAAAGTTTTGGAACAGCGATATGCACACACATACAGATGGCGGTGATATCGTGTAGACAGGGTATAATAAAAGGGCGGTGCATTGGAGGAGCTGTCATTTTTACTCTGGCGATTCATTGACAAGATTTGCGACGTGATTATAGTTGCACGATAGAAATTAGTAGACTTCGAACGCCGAATGGTAGCTAGGGCTGGACGCATGGGACATTCCATTTGGGAAATCGTTACGGAATTTAATATTCCGACATCCACTGAGTGAATAGTTTGCCGAGAATACCACACTTCACGCATTACCTCTTACCACGGACAACGCAGTGGCCGACGGCCTTCACTTAACGACCGAAATCAGCGGCGTTTTCATAGAGTTGTCAGTGTTAACAGGCAAACACCACTGTGTGAAATAACAACAGAAATCAATGTATGGCGTAGGACGAACGTATCTCTTAGGACAGTGCGGCGAAATTTGATGTTAACGGGCTGTGACAGCAGACGACCGCCGGCCGGGGTGGCCGAGATGTTCTAGGAGCTACAGACCGGAACCGCGCGGTCACTACGGTCGCAGGTTCGAATCTTGCCTCGGGCATGGATGTGTGTGATGTCCTTAGGTTAGTTAGGTTTAAGTAGTCGTAAGTTCTAGGGGACTGATGACATCAGAAGTTAAGTCCCATAGTGCTCTGAGCCATTTGAACCATTTGAACAGCAGACGACCGACGAGAGTGCCTTTGCTAACAGCACGACATCGCCCGCATATTCCCTCCTGAGCTCGTGGCCGTGTCGGATCGAACACTGACTACTGGAGAACCGTGATCCGTTCAAATGAGTCTCTATTTCATCAGGTTACCTTCCACTGGAAAAGCGGTTGCACTCAGCGACTGTTATATTGACTTGTAAATTATAGATTTCCGCGAAATCATGAACTTTTGATGAAGCCAGACCAACAGCCATTACATGCATTGAGCATAAATAATAGTACATTGAGAATGGCTAGCTTCTAGCTGAAATCTAGATAAAAGGACGACTGATCGCTGAAATCTATAATTTACAAGTCCCTATTTCAGTTAGTAAGAGCTGTTGGTATGGTGCGTGTGTGGTGCAGCCCCACGAAGTCATGGACCCAAGTAGTGCTAGCTGGTAATGCCTTCATAATGGTGTGGGCTATTTTACATGTAATGGACCGGGTGCTCTAGTCCAGCTGAAACGACCATTGACCGGAAATGTTTAGGTTACCTTAGTTAGAGATCATTTGCAGCAAACATCGATGGAATTTTTATGGATGACAATGCCACTGTAACTGGGTAACAATTTTTCGCTATTAGTTTGAAGAACCTTCTGGACAATTCGAACCAATACTTTGACCACCCAGACAGCCTGACGTGAATCCCATACAACATTTATGTGACAAAATCGAGAGGCCAGTTGACGCACAATATCCGGTACCAGTAACACTTTCGCAATTATGGACGGCTAAAGAGCCAGCATAACTCACTATTTCGGCAGGGGACTTCTGCCTACTTGTTGAGCCCATGTCAAGTCGAATTGCTTCACTACAGCGGACAAAAAGAGGTTCGACACGAATTTTGGAAGTGTCCCTTAACTTTTGTCGTCTCAGTCTGTGCTCTCTCATAGAAAGGTGTAGATTCATGAATTAAACTTGTAACACCATCTGACATCAAAGAGTTTTAGAATATTACCTAGGCAGGGAACACTTACTTCATGCATTATTTGGCAATGGGCATAGCAAAGGAAAACTTAATTTACATGAACTTGAGGGTTATCGTAATGAGCAGCTTACCATGTATGAAAACGTGTATAGAAACGCGGTGCGATGGGCATGTGGACACAGTCTCTTATGATAAGATATTGTGCAAAACTTAAGGACGAGCCGGCTGCAGTGGCCGTGCGGTTCTAGGCGCTACAGTCCGGAACCGCGCGACTCCTACGGTCGCAGGTTCGAATCCTGCCTCTGGCTTGGATGTGTGTGATGTCCTTAGGTTAGTTAGGTTCAACTAGTCCTAAGTTCTAGGGGACTGATGACCTCAGATGTTAAGTCCCATAGTGCTCAGAGCCATTTGAACCATTTTTGAGCTTAAGGACGAATGTAGCTACCGCATGAAGCGTCACTGCCAACCCTATGAAACATGGACCACATATGCAAAGAACTGCTATAGTATAAAACAGAAGGTAACTGAAAGAAAGTGGCGATGAGACGAACAAAAAGGACGCATTAATTCAGAGAAAAGAATTACGATTTATGATAGCCCCTTGGACTTTAGAAAACCGGGTCATGGTTCTTAATACGGCGTCTGGTCACCATAGACATGCTGCAACATGCTTCCATGCAGCCCACAAGAGTCCTAGGGGGTTGTTGTGGTAGGGCGTCTCATTCCTCCACAAACGCTATTCACAACTGCTGGATAGACATTGGTCCACGTGGACATGATGCAATACGAATCTCTGCTGAACCTCGCACGTGCATGATAGCATTTGAGTCGGTGGAACGAGCGGGCAACGACTTTCGCCGAATATCCTGTAGTCCCAAGAGCTCGTACACCTGTGCTGCTCGATGCTATCACGCACTATCTTCCATAAAAACAAAGTCGAGACCGAATAAACCCTTGAAATGATTCATATAGGGAAGAAATACACTGTACAATAGCATTTACTCGCATCATAAGACATAGACCACTACAACCCTCACGTTAGATAATGTTCCTGACTGCATTACGCGTTCCAACGTCTCGCGACATGAAGATAGGTAAGGAATGATTATTGAATTTGGCTGCTCTGTACAACCATAGCACCGTCACAGCTTATTACCAGCTGTTGCCAGCCACATGTTACTATAGCTCAGTCCAGTTTTATTGAAAAGAAAGAAAAGAGGTCGCACACGTTTCTATTAAGTTTAGGAGTATGTTATGCCTCCAAATCTCCTTCTTCCCCGTCTTTCCGTCAATATCCTTCTCCTCCCCATCCCTTTATCAATGTCCTCCTTCTTCGTACTCTCAGTCCATCACCTCCTCCTACTCTCCTAAGCCATTTTCTTCTGCCCCTCTCTCTCTCTCTTGAGCTCTTTCTAACCAACCCCTCTCTCTGTCCATCACCACCTTTCCATTTCTATGCCCATCTTCTCCTCCTTTCCTCCCCCCCCCCACCTCCTCCTGGCCCTTCACCCAGTTCATCTCCTTCTTTCCGCTTTAGATGTACATTTCCTCCAACCCCTGTGCCCATCTTCTCTTCCTCCTCGTCTCTGCCCTTTAATCGGTTTCTTCTTATTGCAAATTCAGATTCTGTAGTTATAGTCCAATCATAACATAATAAGCTATAAATACAACCACACAGTTTACTACGAACATTTCATTTATTGTTGTTGTTGTGCTCTTCAGTCTGAAGACCGATTCGATGGAGCTCTCGATTCTACTCGAGCCTCTTCATTTCCGAATAATTACTTCAACCTACATCCTTCTGAATCTGCTGATTGTAATCATTTCTTCCTCTCCCCCAACGATTTTTAATCTCCACGCCTCCCTCCAGTTTTAAATGGATTTACCCACGATATCTTAAATGTGTCGTATCAACTGATCCTTCCTTTGATCAAATAGTGCCACAAATTTCTTGTCTCCTCAATTCTATTCAGTACCTCCTCATTAGTTCCGTGCCGCGCGGAGTGGCCGCTCGGTTAGAGGCGCCACTACCGTCCGAGGTTCGAGTCCTCCCTCGGGCATGAATGTGTGTGCTGTTCTTAGCGTTAGTTAGTTTAAGTTAGTTTAAGTAGTATGTAAGCCTAGGGACCGATGACCTCAGTAGTTTGGTCACTTAGAAATTCACACACACTTTCATTAAATACGTCATCTGCATCTACATCTACATTATACTCCGCTAGTCACGTAATGGTGTGTTGCGGAGGGTACTTTCGGTACCACTAACTTATCCCTTAACCCTGTTCCACTCGCGAATAGTGCGTGGGAAGAATGATTGTCGGTAAACAAATGGTTCAAATGGCTCTGAGCGCTATGGCACTATGGGACTTAACATCTGAGGTCATCAGTCCCCTGGAACTTAGAACTACTTTAACCTATCTAACCTCAGGACATCACACACATCAATGCCTGATGCAGGATTCGAACCTGCGACCGTAGAGGTCGCTCGGTTCCAGAATGAAGCGCCTGGAACCGCTCGGCTACACTGGCCGGCCCGATAAACCTCTGTATTGGCTCTTATTTCTCGAATTTTCTTCTCGTGGTCAATACGCGAGATGCATGTGGGGGTAATTGTCTGACCCCTCCTGAAAAGTGCTGCCCCGAAATTTCAACAGTAAATCTCTCAGTGATGCACGTCTCTTTATTAACGTCTGCCAGTGGAGTTTGTTTAGCATCTCCGTAACGCTGTCTCGCCAGCTAAACGATACCGTGACGAAACGCGCTGCTCTTCGTTGGATCTTCTCTATCTCCTCTATCAGTCCTACCTTATAGGGATCCCAGATACATGTACAATACTCAAGGAACAGGCGAACAAGCGCCTTATAAGCCATTTGTTTCATGCATGAGTTACATTTCCCGAAGTTGAGTCTGGTGTCTGCTTCTCCCACTATCTGTTTTATGTGGTCATTTCATTTAAGGTCGTCCTGGATAGTTACGCCTAGATATTTTACGGCAGGCGCTGTTTCCAGCTGTTCGTCATAAATAGTGTAGCTGTAAGGTAGTGGATTTCTTTTCCTATGCATACGCAATATGTTACATTATTCACGTTCAGGGTCAACTGCTAGAGTCCGCACCATTCATCAATTCTCTGCATGTCGTTCTGCAAATTCTTAATATCTTCTGGCGTTGCTGGTTTGGTATAAACAACTGAATCATCTGCGAATACGCTTAAAGAGCATCCGACGCTTTCTGCTAGATCGTTTATAGGCCTATACATTTTAAACAGCAATACTCCTAGCTCACTTCCCTGTGTTAATCCAGATATCACCCTTACATCTGTCGATTTAGTTCCGTTATGAACGACGTGTTGATTTCTATCCGTAAGAAAGTCTTGAGTTCAATCTTAGATCTGCTTCGATACTCCGTAAGCTCGTATTTTTTATTAAACGGCAATGCGGGACGGTGTCAAATACCTTACTGAAATAAAGGAGCACGGCATCAACCTGAGCGTCGTTTTCCACTGCGCTTGGGGTCTCATGGAGGAACAGAGCGAGTTGTGTTTCGCAGTATCTTTGTTAGCGCAACCCATGTTGATGGTTATAGAGGAGATGTTCATTTTTCAAGAACGTCACAATTCTTGAGCATAAAAAATGTTCTATAATTCTACAACAGATTGACGTCAACTATGTAAGTCTATAATTGTATGGATCTGTCTTATGACCTTTCTTAATTCTGGAATTACTTACGCTTTTTTCCAGTCGTTAGGCACTTTTCGTTGCTCAGGCGATCTACGATAAATTGTTGCTAGAAGGGGAGCAAGTTCTTTCGCATAATCTTTACAGAATCTTGTAGGTATCTCATCTGGTCCTGAAGTCTGTCCACTACCAAGCGATTGTAGCTGCTTTTCAATTCCGCGATCGGTTATCTCAATATCTGCCATTTCCATGTTCGCACGACGAGTGAAAGGAGGGACAGTGTTACGATCTTACGCGTGAAACAACTTCGCAAGTACGAATTCAGTATTTCAGCAGTCTTTCTGTTATCTTCCGTTTCGGTGCCGGTGTGGTCTCTGAGAGAATGAATAGATAATTTTTACCCACTTACTGATTTTACATACGACCAATCTTTCTGTTATCTTCCGTTTCGGTGCCGGTGTGGTCTCTGAGAGAATGAATAGATAATTTTTACCCACTTACTGATTTTACATACGACCAAAATCTCTTAGGGTTTTTATTCAGGTCAGTTGACAACGTCTTACTTTCACAATCATTGAACGCTTGTCTCATTGCGCTCCTTATGCTCATTTTCGCTTCCTTCACCTTTTGTTTGTCAGCTATGTATTTACTCCTCTTGAATCTGAGATGAAGTGTTCTTTGCTTACGCAGCGCTTTTCTAACAAGGCTATTAAACCATGGTATATCTTTCCCATTCCTTATAACCTTACTCGCAGCATACTTGTCCAGGGCATATTGAACAATGCCTTTGAAATTTTTCCATTTGTTCTCCACATCTTCGTCCTCCATCAACGAATATTTGATGGTGGCTGCTGAGATATTCTGAAATTTGTATCCTGTCACCCTTGCTGAGCAAATACATCTTCCTACCTTTCTTAACATTCCTTGTAGGACCCGTCGTCACAGATGCTGACACAGCCTTGTGATCACTGATACCTTCCTCTACAAGTTCAAAAATGGTTCAAATGGCTCTGAGCACTATGGGACTTAACAACATCTATGGTCATCAGTCCCCTAGAAGTTAGACGTACTTAAACCTAACTAACCTAAGGACATCACACAACACCCAGTCATCACGAGGCAGAGAAAACGACAAGTTCAGGTCTGTTTGTTGCCAGGAGATCTAAGATGTTACTCTCACGAGTTGGTTCTCTATCTGCTCGAGGTAATTTTCGAACAACACATACAGAGCAATGCCACACGGTTCCGTCTCTGGCACCAGTTTTGATGGCATATTTCTCCCAATCATACCTGGCAAGTTGAAGTCACCCCCTATTACAACGGCATCATCAGGAAAACTATTAATGATGCAAGTTATGTATGAAACGTTCTTCAACTACAGATCCTGCCCCAGGTGGTCTATAAAAGCACCCGATCACCATTTTTGACCGTTCTTTGATACTCAGTTTCACCCAGATTAATTCACATTCGGAATCCGCGACAACCTCTCCAGATTTTGTCGAACTGCAATAAACACGCCGCCACCACTGGCGACTAACCTATGCTTACGATAAACATTCCACTCTGAACTTAGGATTTCGTTGTCATTGATGTCTGGCTTCAACCAGCTTTCTGTTCCCAATACTGTCTATGCATTCTTCAGTAAGCGATACTATTTCTGGGACCTTTCCTTAAGTGCTCCTGCACTTTACTAAAACCATATTAATCGTTTCTATGTCTGATCTCCGAGGACCAAGATTCTCTAAGGTCAATGAGGGTGATTTAACAGGAAAATCGGCTTCTCTACCGAAGGAAAGGTCCTCTAACCTAGGAAAGCCCCATGTGCACGCCACACGTACTCCGCTACTCTAGTAGCCGCTTCCTGCGCGTAGTGCACGCCTGACCTATTAAGGGGAATCATACAATTCTGCACCCCATAACGGAGGTTGAGAAATTCGCATCAGATACCGTCTCAGAGACGTCTGAGCCTCTGGTTTATACCTTCCGCTTTGTTCCAAACCAGAGGACCGCGATTAACCCTGGGTACGATGCCAGAAATAGACAGCTTAGTCTTCACCCCGCGTGCGTTGCTAATTGCCTTCACCAAATCAGCCAGCTGCGCGAATATTTGATCGATTTATCGAATCTGCAGCATTCCCCTGTAGCAGTGCATTTCGAAAGCTTTTATTCTATTCTCGTGTAAACTGTTTATACTCCATGTTTCACTTCTATACAAGCATACACTCACTGTAAATACATTCCGAAAAGACTTCCTAACACTTAAATCTCTATTCCGACTGCATTCCTTTATCCTTGTTTTGCTTTTATTTCAGGGCACTATCCATTCAATTCAACTACTCTTACAAATCCTTTGCTGTCTTTGACAGAACTAAAAAATTTTTAATTCTTTCCCCTGAACTTTAATTTTTCTTTGGATGCCATCATCACTTTAACATACAGTAGAGCTGTATGTCCGCGATAAAAGTTACAGCTGTAGTTTCCCCTTGCTTTCAGCAATTCGCAATATCAGCACAGCAAGGTCTTTTGGGTTGAGGTTATAAGTCCACGTGAGTCAATGATGGAGAATGTTCCCCTGTATCTGCTGGAATGACTGCTGGCCCTCTTCAGGAACCAAACGTTTGTCTGGCCACTCAACAACTCCGATGTGGTTGCACCTACCGTATGACTATCTGCATCGTTGAGGCACGCAAGCTACCCCGACAACGGCAAGCTCCATTGCTCGTAAGGGAGGATTATTAAACTACTAAAGTAACGTGTAAAATTTTGAAGTAAAACGGTGGAGTATTTCTTGAGATTTTCAGCAATAATGTTTCCCCTTTACATAGTACACACACACACACACACACACACACACACATACACACACACACACATATATATATATATATATATATATATATATATATATATATATATACAGGGCTACTACAAATGATTGAAGCGATTTCATAAATTCACTGTAGCTCCATTCATTGACATATGGTCACGACACACTACAGATACGTAGAAAAACTCATAAAGTTTTGTTCGGCTGAAGCCGCACTTCAGGTTTCTGCCGTCAGAGTGCTCGAGAGCGCAGTGAGACAAAATGGCGACAAGAGCCGAGAAAGCGTATTGTCGTGCTTGAAATGCACTCACATCACTCAGTCATAACAGTGCAACGACACTTCAGGACGAAGTTCAACAAAGATCCACCAACTGCTAACTCCATTCGGCGATGGTATGCGCAGTTTAAAGCTTCTGGATGCCTCTGTAAGGGGAAATCAACGGGTCGGCCTGCAGTGAGCGACGAAACGGTTGAACGCGTGCTGGCAAGATTCACGCGTAGCCCGCGGAAAATTGGCTCATGCCACAACTGGAGACCGACAGCGCCGACTTCATCTTTCAACAGGATGATGCCCCACCGCACTTCCATCATGATGTTCGGCATTTCTTAAACAGGAGATTGGAAAACCGATGGATCGGTCGTGGTGGAGATCATGATCAGCAATTCATGTCATGGTCTCCACGCTCTCCCGACTTAACCTCATGCGATTTCTTTCTGTGGAGTTATGTGAAAGATTCAGTGTTTAAACCTCCTCTACCAAGAAACGTGCCAGAACTGCGAGCTCGCATCAACGATGCTTTCGAACTCATTGATGGGGACATGCTGCGCCGAGTGTGGGAGGAACTTGATTATCGGCTTGATGTCTGCCGAATCACTAAAGGGGCACATATCGAAAATTTGTGAATGCCTAAAAAAACTTTTTGAGTTTTTGTATGTGTGTGCAAACCATTGTGAAAATATCTCAAATAATAAAGTTATTGTAGAGCTGTGAAATCGCTTCAATCATTTGTAATAACCATGTGTGTGTGTGTGTGTGTGTGTGTGTGTGTGTGTTGTTGTGGTCTTCAGTCCTGAGACTGGTTTGATGCAGCTTTCCACGCTACTCTATCCTGTGCAAGCTTCTTCATCTCCCAGTACCCACTGCAACCTACATCCTTCTGAATCTGCTTAGTGTATTGCTCTCTTGGTCTCCCTATACGAATTTTACCCTCCACGCTTCCCTCCAATACTAAATTTGTGATATCTTGATGCCTCAGAACATTTCCTACCAACCCATCCCTTCTTCTAGTCAAGTTGTGCCACAAACTCCTCTTCTCCCTAATCCTATTCAGTACCTCCTCATTAGTTATGTGATCTACCCATCTAATCTTCAGCATGCTTCTGTAGCACCACATTTCGAAAGCTTCTATTCTCTTCTTGTCCAAACTAGTTATCGTCCATGTTTCACTTCCATACATGGCTACCCTCCATACAAATACTTTCAGAAACGACTTCCTGACACTTAAATCTGTATCCGATGTTAACGAATTTATCTTCTTCAGAATATATATATATATATATATATATATATATATATATATATATATATATATATATATATATATATACTAAAATGTATAGCGTATGTCTGTTTGAATGTTCATTATAACATTTTGCAAAAATCAAAAATTTGAAGTAAATCAGTTACGGATTTTTCGAGATTTTTGGTAACAGCGTTTCCCCTTTATACAACAATGAAAAAAAGTCGCGATATCAAAAAATAATTAATGTAGAGTAATGAGACTTCGAGAATAATTTTGTCTCGGTTACTATTTAAATGATTAACATTGCAAGGCGAGAGGACAATGTAAGAGGGGGATAAGCAATTGCAGATGGAAATACTGGTACATTAACTGCCAGAATGTTGAATTCAAGCATGCAAACATGCAATAATTATGTTGCACAGGATCTGGATGTCACCTTGTGCGGAGGAGTTCCATGCCAGTTACACTTGTCCGGTTAGTGCTGTTTGTGGGGGAAGCAGGAATTGTCTTCCCATGCTGTCGCATATGTGCTCGACTGGAGACAGATTTGATGATCGATCAGGGCGAAGCAGCATGTCGATACTCTGTAGTGCATAGTGGGTTACAACAGCACTATGTGGGTTTGGAAAAAAAAATCAAATGGCTCCAAGCACTATGGGACTTAACTTCTGAGGTCATCAGTCCCCAAGACTTAGAACTACTTAAATGTAACTAACCGAAGGACATTACACACATCCACGCCCGAGGCAGGATTCGAAACTGCAACCGTAGCATCAGCGCGGTTCCGGACTAAAGCGCCTAGAACCGCTCGGCCACAGCTGCTGGCGTGGGTTTGGAAAGCGCCCCACAGAATGCTGTTCACGAATGGCAGCACAGCAGATCCGGTCACAAGAGTGACGTAAAACTTAGCGGTCGGGGTGCGTGGGCTAGCCACGAGAGAGCTCCTGTTGTCATACGAAGTCGCACCCCAGTAGTGAGTCCAGCGCGCCTAGCACGCAGACAGGTTGGTTGCAGATCCTCAACTGGCCTCCTTCTAACCAACACTCGGCCGGACACCCAGACAGAGCCAGCTTTCATCATAAAACACAACAGGCCTCTACCCTACCCTCAAATAAGCTCTTGGTGGCACGAATGAAGTCGCAAATGATGATGGTTCTGGGTTGGAGCTGGCTCGGAGCTGTCCCTGAAGTAACCGATTTGTAGCAGTTTGTTTGTATCAAAGTGGGGCCAGCTACCGCTAAAATTATTGCTGCAGATGCAATAAGATGCTACAGAACCAAATGGCAAACACGATGATCTTCGCTGTCGGTAATACCACGTGGCCGTGCGGAGCCCGGTCTTCTTGAGACCGTAGATTCCCGTGACCACCGATGCCAGCAGTCATGTACAGTGGCTACATTCCTGCCAAGTCTTTCTGCAGTATCGCAGAAGGAACATCTAGCTACTCGTAGCCCTATTACACAATCTCGTCCAAACTCAGTAAGGCGTTATAGCAGCGTCTTTGTCAACGTAAAAGCATTCTTGACTTAAATCAACTCACCACGTCTAATCTCAAAAGGAAGAAACGATCACGACCGCTACAGTGTGTATTTTAAGCAAATCTAGTTTGCATCCTCTTAATAGCACAACCAGCATCACTCTTATGCGACTGGAGCGAAATTTGAATAGACATCATCTGCCAGATGTAGAAACACGCCTACCAACTTTCGTTTATGTCCCTAAGCTCTTTCTTGTTGTTGCGATTTTATCCCGTCAGTATACATTACATATTTATTTGAATATTAGTAACTTTTTTAAAAAACCAAGTATATTAAACTACGCACGTATCGAATGCAACGTTGCACTAAAGTTTCGAAGCAATCGGCGTAGATCTTTCGGAGATTTAACATTTTAAGCCAACAATATTTACATTTTTGTATAGATTTCCCTTATAATTAATACATATACGAGCAGTGGTTAGCACACTGGGCTCGCATTCGGGAGGACGACGGTTCAATCCCGCGTTCAGTCATCCTGGTTTAGGTTGCCGTGATTTCCCTAAATCGCTCCAGGCAAATGCCGAGATGGTTTCTTTGTTCCTTTGAAAAGGCACGGCTGACTTCCTTTCTCGTCCTTCTCTAATCCGATGAGACCGATGACCTCGCTGTCTGGTCTCCTAATATATATATATATATATATATATATATATATATATATATATATATATATATATATATATGTGTGTGTGTGTGTGTGTGTGTGGCGCTCCTGCAGGTAGGCCTATATAAAAACAGAGCATCATTCGGATGCAACAATGCGTCAAAAATTTCAAAGCAATCAATGAAGAACTTTAGGAGATTTACGATTTTGAATAAGCAAATATTTACATTTTTATTTCTATATTGGACGCTTAAACATGGAAAAGTTGTAGGACAGTTTAAATGATCTTGTAATTTAACTCAAGTTCTAGCGTAACAGATTTTTATTCTGTGTAATTGTTGGACACAATACACAAGTAATTAACAGAGAGCAAAGTTTTCTAAAATAGTTGATTGAAATCACGCAAATGGTGCAAAAAATGTGGAGGTACCAAATTATTTGGAAGACTACAGTGAAAATGTGCAAGAAGTTATCCTTATCTGCACAGCTAGCAAAATCAGTGTTAATGAGACAAAATCACAAATCGTCATCAAATGTGCAACTCAAGTGGAATGCCAGAGGAAGTACGTAACGAGCTGCTTAGAGTGCGGACTGTGTTTCTACAGAGCGTGAATCTTACATTTCACAAAAATCATCAAAGTGTGCATCCATCAGCAACAGATGGCGGCCAGGAGCCCAATTGCACAGTGGCCGGAACATGAATTCCGCAAATCTTACTTGCTCCTCCTCAGCTTTCCACTTTCAAAAAATTCTGTATGGAGCAGACAATTCAATGCTGTTGCCAATTGACAGATGAGGATATGATTCATTTCATGAAAGAATACGGGAATACAGCAAATCTTGCCACTCCATGCAAACGAAACACACATTAGCAAACACACTTTAAAAAACGAGGTCTGGTACCGGCGTAGTCCAGTGTCCCCTCCGTTATGCAGTTTCTTCTAGCCAGGCAGGCTGGACAGGTGACTCAATTCGAATGAATGACCAAAATTTTTTAGCAAAGCCCACCGTTTCTCTCGCACTATCTAGGCAGCCCTGTGATGTCCACTGTGATGCCTTTGATGTTCATGCAGACAAGTCAAAACGTCAAGCTCAGTTATTCTCTGCCGATTGCAGTGGTTACTCTGCTTTCCCTGCCATCAGCCGGCCAGGTAATGGCTCTGCCAAGAAAAGCAAGAAGCAGACCACAGCCTCACTTCTGTGAAAACCGTCCATCTCCATCTCCTAATGAGATTCTCTGATTCTCTTCTGCTAACAACGGTACCCTGAGACCACAACGGGAGCGCACCTTTCCAGTGTAAAAACCCAAAGCCTGCCTTCCAAGTCCGTATGTCCTGTACCTCAATAAGATAACTACTATACAGTGGTAGAAAATGAAACTAATTACTTAACAGTATGTGAGTATCACAACTGCACATAATTTATCCAAACGCAACTGACGCTACTTTCACTCTTACTTATTTCCTTTCCTATCTGTTCACTTACCACCTTCATACACCCTAAATATAACAATTCATCAGCAGGTGCATTTTTTTTCCTAAATGACAGTAAGTACAGCTTTTGTTGAAACTTAGTCAAAAGCTTTGTCAAAATCGCTAAAACCGAGATTCATTGCTCGGTTCACTCATTACGATAAAGAAAATGATCCAGTGTGCTGTTTCCCATTCTAATGTCAGATCTTTCCTTTCTCGCTCTTAAAAATGATTCTTTCCCCTACACAGCTGCTGAAAACGTCGGTTCGTGCCTTTCTTATTGCCCTGCCATGCACTTCACAATGGTTTCTAGAGTAAGGATGTACATATAGACATCAATGTAGGTGTAAACGTAACTACGCCGCAGGTCAGATAGATGGATTACTAAGGACCGTAAGAAAAATTAATATAAAAAAGGGACTATTGATACGAGAGACGCAGCGTATTGAAATACCAGTGGCGGGAAGACAGTGAAATTTCAAACTGTAGCGACGTGCCTAATGACTTCGTAGTTTGAAAATGCTGATGCTGACTGGTTACAGTATGAGAACACTTGTGTAACGAGGAAGCAACACTGGTGATGTGAAACACGTGATACTGTCGCTTTCTATGGCAGTCGGATAGCGGGGATTAGGAAGCAAATTCTTCGCTAGACTGCCTGCGGAAGGAAACAACCTGACAAATGGAGAGGGACATACGGAAGTACGTTAGCCCAAGTTGGGCGCGCAAAGTATAACTACACTCCTCGAAATTGAAATAAGAACACCGTGAATTCATTGTCCCAGAAAGGGGAAACTTTATTGACACATTCCTGGGGTCAGATACATCACATGATCACACTGACAGAACCACAGGCACATAGACACAGGCAACAGAGCATGCACAATGTCGGCACTAGTACAGTGTATATCCACCTTTCGCAGCAATGCAGGCTGCCATTCTCCCATGGAGACGATCGTAGAGATGCTGGATGTAGTCCTGTGGAACGGCTTGCCATGCCATTTCCACCTGGCGCCTCAGTTGGACCAGCGTTCGTGCTGGACGTGCAGACCGCCTGAGACGACGCTTCATCCAGTCCCAAACATGCTCAATGGGGGACAGATCCGGAGATCTTTCTGGCCAGGGTAGTTGACTTACACCTTCTAGAGCACGTTGGGTGGCACGGGATACATGCGGACGTGCATTGTCCTGTTGGAACAGCAAGTTCCCTTGCCGGTCTAGGAATGGTAGAACGATGGGTTCGATGATGGTTTGGATGTACCGTGCACTATTCAGTGTCCCCTCGACGATCACCAGTGGTGTACGGCCAGTGTAGGAGATCGCTCCCCACACCATGATGCCGGGTGTTGGCCCTGTGTGCCTCGGTCGTATGCAGTCCTGATTGTGGCGCTCACCTGCACGGCGCCAAACACGCATACGACCATCATTGGCACCAAGGCATAAGCGACTCTCATCACTGAAGACGACACGTCTCCATTCGTCCCTCCATTCACGCCTGTCGCGACACCACTGGAGGCGGGCTGCACGATGTTGGGGCGTGAGCGGAAGACGGCCTAACGGTGTGCGGGACCGTGGCCCAGCTTCATGGAGACGGTTGCGAATGGTCCTCGCCGATACCCCAGGAGCAACAGTGTCCCTAATTTGCTGGGAAGTGGCGGTGCGGTCCCCTACGGCACTGCGTAGGATCCTACGGTCTTGGCGTGCATCCGTGCGTCGCTGCGGTCCGGTCCCAGGTCGACGGGCACATGCACCTTCCGCCGACCACTGGCGACAACATCGATGTACTGTGGAGACCTCACGCCCCACGTGTTGAGCAATTCGGCGGTACGTCCACCCGGCCTCCCGCATGCCCACTATACGCCCTCGCTCAAAGTCCGTCAACTGCACATACGGTTCACGTCCACGCTGTCGCGGCATGCTACCAGTGTTAAAGACTGCGATGGAGCTCCGTATGCCACGGCAAACTGGCTGACACTGACGGCGGCGGTGCACAAATGCTGCGCAGCTAGCGCCATTCGACGGCCAACACCGCGGTTCCTGGTGTGTCCGCTGTGCCGTGCGTGTGATCATTGCTTGTACAGCCCTCTCGCAGTGTCCGGAGCAAGTATGGTGGGTCTGACACACCGGTGTCAATGTGTTCTTTTTTCCATTTCCAGGAGTGTATTTTGTCTCCGTTTAATATTCAACATGCTCTTAACCTTCAATTTACGAGGTCTGTTCGGAAAATAAAGTCCGATCGGTCGCGTAATGGAAACCACAGAGAAAATAAAAAATGTTTTATTTACAACAGTTTGCTACACCTTCCGGCTACCACTCAGTATAGTCGTCCCGACTGAGACATTTGTCGTAGCGTTGTACCAACTTCGCAATACCCTCGTCATAGAAAGCAGCCGCCCGTGCCTTCTGCTACTTCTCACGCCGGTCTACGGTTAGTTGTCTGTAGCAAGATGATGTCTTCACGGCCAGCGGTTAATGTGAGCAGAGATAGACATGAGAGGGACCTAAGCCCTGGCTGTACGATGGGTGAGCAAACACCTCCTATCGAAAACGCTGCAGAAGCGTCCTCATTCACCCTGCATTGTGCAGCCGAGTACCGTCATGAAGAAGAGGACGTATAACAGGCACGTTATATAGGGTTGAATGAAATCAGGGAAAACCTCGCAACGGGCACCCATATCTGCCGATGGACACTATTGGCCTAGGGCATTTTTATATGCTCACTGTGTTCTCAGTACTGAAAACAGCGACATGGAGCGATCTAGAGGCATACTAGAGGCACTGCCCAACACATGTGTACGTAACTTCATCGGATTTCTCTGTCGTTCCATATCGCGACCTATTCCAATTTCGATTGGCAGCCGCTGCAACAAAAATCTCGGTAGGTAACATTTGTCTGTTCGTATAGACCTAATACGTATGGGGACAACTCTTTGTCGTTACGTTGTCTACATGAATTATGTAATTATTGTAACCTATAAATTTTGATGAACATAAAAAGTAAAGCAGTGACATGTAAGAGTAAATTTCCAGTGCAATCCAATAGAAAAAATATCATGCTTTTGGTTTTTGAGCTACGATGTTAGCTGTGCATGTAAAAACGACGTCACTAATAATTCATACGTGACACAATACGTAGAAATCTGTGTGAGTTGACAAGGAAAAATGCAAATCTAAAATAAAATAATTTTATCCTTATAGTAACTTATCGAAGTCAGTCCTGGACGTTGACTTAGATGTAACAATACAGCTGGCTGAAGCGAGATTGTAAAGGAAAGTAAGGGGATGATGTAACTTCAGAGATGTAATATGTAACAGCACTATAGATGAGAATTTTAATACCCATTATCTGAAAACATAAATCAAATTAGTACAAAATGGAAACAACATGTAGTGGTAAAACTGAATTGTTAAAAAAATAATATAAATCAACAGGAAAGAGAGATGCAGGACGACCGAAATCAGATACCTCCAGTCAAGACGGAACAGGCTGTAAGCCTATTTCATGAAGCGAAGGAGAAGGAAAATATTGCTTTTATAGTGCAAAAGAACATTGTGGTAACCAGTTTACCTTTTATTCAATGTTCCGTCTCTGTTACCGCATCACAGAAGATCCCTAAAGGGAATAGGTAACGTTATCAGTTACAAGATAACGAAACAGATATTCAAGTCACTTGATGTTATCCATTGCAGACTACGGGCGTGCACAAAAACAAGACAATAAATACTGTGTTGTTTTTATTACTTTCTTCTGAGAATGGACTGCACCCTTCCGAGGAGCGATCCTGTGGCTATTAGAAGGTGGAATAAAAAGTTCCAGGAAGTTTTTCCCTGGTAACACTGCTTGCCATTTAACTGTGACGAATCGGTGGCGGACCACCGTCATAAAACTTCCTCCCCCACCGAAAAACTAGACCGCCTCCGCAGACAGAAATAATGGCAGTTTCAGCAGCGACACAGAACAGAGACGTGAAAAACAGGAACAAACTTCTCCTAACAGACCTGTCCGTAGTTTCGAACACCAAGACATTTCCCTGACGTGGTTGGTACTATCGTCTTCGAGAACGTGAATGCATTGTTCCTTTCCTATTGCGGAAACAAGACTGATCTACATTACATATTTGAATTTGCTTTCAGTTTCTCGTCTTATAGATCTGTTAGTAAATTTCTGATGACCCAGCTCCACATCTACTGACAGACTTCAATGTCATACGTAGGGAATCCTAGAAATGAAGAAACAGAATTATGAAGCTTCTTGGTAGATTAAAACTCTGTGACGGAGCGGGAGTCGAAATTGAGACCCTAAGATTTCGCTAAGCTAATACTTCTCAATATTTCTTCCAAGGGTGCTATTCTTGGATGGTATGAAAGAGAACTTAGTTTGGGAAGGCCGGAGAAGATGTGCTGCCAGTCGGTAAGGGGGGTTCGTGTAACTTACTTGGGTAGCCCACTCACCAGAGCATTTGCCAGTAGAAGTAGAATGTCCCAGATTCGAGTACCAGTCCTACACACTCTTTCGACATGCCACGAAATTTGAAATCTGTACACAGCGCTGCAAAGTGAAAATCAATTCTGAAATCGACATATTTCAACACTCCAATGTCTTTCCCACGAAACGTGCCGTTCAAAAGAGATCTCCACCACCTCGTACTCTTACGGATTTATGGACAGCCCAGCAGAGTTCACGGTGTCAATTCCCTCCAGCACTACTTCAGACGTTATTCGAGTTCATGCCACGTAGTGTTGCGGCATTTCTGCGTGCTCACAGCAGCCCTACTCGATATTAGGCAGATGTACCAGTTACTTTGGCTCTTCAGTGTATTTTGCACATCCTGTAACACGTCTGGATTTGCGATAGTGAGAAGAAACAAATCAGATTTCGAAAAAATTTAAGGGAAACACCTCTTCACATTCAGTTACAGAATTTATACAATAAATATAGATGCAGTTAAACACCGCTAAGTTTTGTTCACTCTAAAATTTCAACTAACTGTGGAAAAACCAATGCATTCTCACTTGTTAATGTCGTGTCGAAGTCGAATCAACGTTCACACTCTCGTCGGACATGTTTAACGATGAACAGGAAGAGGCATGGATTGATAACAGCACCCCGTACTTCGAAATTCTTATGTTACGTTATTCACCATGGGTACCTTAATTGTAACTTTAGTCAAAAATTTCACATTTGATCTTCAAGTCTTTCATGTGAGCAGAGTATTAATTAGTAATCCAATCTCATGCATTAGTAATCTTCCATTCATTTAATCATTTGTTGTTGTTCTTCTTCTTAGCCATGTTTATTCGTCCGCCGTATTTTCCTTTTCATTTTCCCTTCAACGTTTTTATGCCCATCACAAAACTGCACCCATATGGCAGTGAGTTACAGGGCATGCACCGCAGCTGCCATACCGTGGTTATGCCACTGACTACACCAGAGATTAGAATCATAGCACATGTAACTAGAATCGCTCGCATATTAGATCACATCTCTCTTACACGTACCACCACTTAACACATTTCTGTAACACGATCACAGAATTGCTAGACCAAATTTTAATTTCTGATTAATGTTATCGGCATCACTGGTGCAGGACATGTAGATTCCTATAGCCTGTAATAACCTATTTTGTTTTTAGCTGCTACTCTGGTGCTCCTGACATGAATAAAATAGTGGTCAATAGGTCCACTTAAATCTAGCTGGGACATCTCGAAAAATGACGTTGCAATTAATGAGATCTCGTGTCACTATGTATACTCCGTTTTATTTCATTCGCGGTGTTCTATCATCCACGAAATTCAGAATTTTGTAAGTTTCTGTGATGAGTAGAGTAGCTAGCAGCAGGAGCGCAACTGGCGTAGAGCTAAGTTTTCGCGATCTACTTGGCGTAAGTTTCCAAAGTTAATTAAAAGCAAGCCGCTGTGTACTTAAAAGTTTACCTGCTGCAGCGTGCCGTGGGCCCCGTATCGTTGCCAGAATCTGATTGGCTCATGCGCCCGTACTGCCACGCTGTATCGAGTGCTTCCATTATTTGTGAACATCTGGAAAAAAAAAACTGAACGTGTGCCACCGAGTTTTACTCCTACATGAGAAGGAACCTTTCGAAGTTGATTAACGCCATCTGCTGTTCATCTGCAGGAAAAACCACTGTCTGGTGGATCTATAGCGGAAATGAAACATATTTCGACGAATAAGATGTCGACAAACATTTCAGATAAGGCAGAGACCATATCCCTGCATCTGTAACTTGTGCCTACCACGTAAACGCACAAATATTTCATCGCAACCGGAAGAAACAGTGTCGCTAACATATACGCAGGGTGCTAGGAGTAAAGTACAGATATTTTCATTGGTGACTGAACATAGTGTATTGAACAACATTATGCCAGTATTTACTTCATTCACAGACTAATAACATTTGCTATTAGTTACAGTGTGATTTTAGATTGATTGGTACCTCCAAGTACAAGTGGCAAGAACAAGTCGTCAAAGCTATTTTCCCCTGGGCAGTTGGTCAGGTGTTGAAGTATAGACGGAAAATTATTTGCCTGTACTGACAGGCATGGTCCACTAACAGGTTGAACGACAGTGCAGAAGACATCAGATAATAAATTGTGTGACTTTTTGCAGGAAGACAGCTATACGCAAGTAAAAATAACCAGCACACTGATGTGGGTACATATTAAGGTACCAGCGGTCACAGTATCAGTACTTATAACCTTAACACTCAGTACATACAGAATGTCGCAGAAATGTTGCGAGAAACACCGAGAGGTTGCAGGAAGTGCCTTGAGGATCGAACTGAAGATAGAAACCCGAATCTGGAAACGTCATCCAATGACGCTATAGAGCGTCGAAGCTGCAAGCGCCGACTCCTCCCTTTAGGCCACCCATTTGGAAGCAAACGTGACCTCGTAGACGGAAGGTCTCGCAATGCTGTTTGTTGTTCGGTGATTCCGACTGATTGGCACTATCGCCAGTGGAGAAGGTGGAGCTAGCTGCTGCCTTGCCTCCTGTGAATGTGCTGCTTTGTGGACTTGGTGGATGACTAATTAGGTCACAGATTTCCAGCTGCAGTTTCTCTTGGAACCCTCAAAAACGTCCGAAGTTTTACGGTATACAGGAGAAAAATAAACTATGCCAGTGTACAGGGTCATTTTTGCTGCTGAAAAGTTGATCTAGTGGCAGGTTCTGGTGGCTATAGCTTCGACGCTCTGTAGCGTCGTTGGATGACGGTTGTGGACACAGCTCCCTATCCGTAATTTGTTTTTCAATATGACCTCTACAGCCCTTCGAAGTTTGTCGGAACAGTTCTGGGACACCCTGTACATACAGTATGTAACGTGTGTAAGTGCAGCTATTTTTTGGATGTAGTACCTTAATACACTACTGGCCACAAAAATTGCTATACCATGAAGATGACGTGCTACAGACGCGAAATTTAACCGACGGGAATAAGATGCTGTGATATGCAAATGATTAGCTTTTCAGAGCATTCACACAAGGTTGGCGCCGGTGGCGACACCTACAACGTGCTGACATGAGCAAAGTTTCCAACCGATTTCTCATACACAAACAGCAGTTGACCACCGTTGCATAGTGAAACGTTGTTGTGATGCCTCGTGTAAGGAGGAGTAATGCGTACCATCACGTTTCCGACTTTGATAAAGGTCGGATTGTAGCCTATCGCGATTGCGGTTTACCGTATCGCGACGTTGCTGCTCGCGTTGGTCGAGATCCAATACCTGTTACCAGAATATGGAATTGGTGGGTTCGGGAGGGTAATATGGAACGCCGTGCTGGATGCCAACGCCCTTGTATCACTATCAGTGGAGATGACAGGCATCTTATCCACATGGCTGTAACGGATCGTGCAGCCACGTCTCGATCCCTGAGTCAACAGATGGGGACGTTTGCAAGACAACAACCATCTGCACGAACAGTTCGATGACGTTTGCAGCAGCATGGACTATCAGGTCGGAGACCATGGCTGCGCTTACCCTGACGCTGCATCACAGACAGGAGCGCCTGCGATGTTGTACTCAACGACGAACCTGGGTACACGAATGGCAAAACGTCATTTTCTCGGATGAATCCAGGTTCTGTTTACAGCATCATGATGGTCGCATCCGTGTTTGGCGACATCGCGGTAAACGCACATTTGAAGCGTGTATTCGTCATCGCCGTACTGGCGTATTACCCGGTTTGTGGTGCCATTGGTTACACGTCTCGGTCACCTCTTGTTCGCATTGACGGCACTTTGAACAGTGGACGTTACATTTCAGACGTGTTACGACCTGCGAAACCCTACATTTCAGCAGATTAATGCACCACTGCATGTTCATAATTAGGTCCTGCACGGGCCTTTCTGGATACAGAAAATGTTCGACTGCTGCCCTGGCCAGCACATTCTCCAGATCTCTCACCAACTGAAAACGCCTGGTCAACGGTGGCCGAGCAAGTGGCTCGTGACAATACGCCAGTCACTACTGTTGGTGAACGGTGGTATCGTGTTGAAGCTGCATGGGCAGCCGTACCTGTACACGCTATCCAAGCTCTGTTTGACTCAATGCCCAGGCGTATCAAGGCCGTTATTACGGCGAGAGGTGGTTGTTCTGGGTACTGATTTCTCAGGATCTATGCACCCAAATTGCGTGAAAATGTAATCACATGTCAGTTCTAGTATAATATATTTGTCCAATGAATACCCGATTATCATCTGCATTTCTTCTTGGTGTAGCAATTTTAATGGCCAGTAGTGTACGTACACGGAACACTGTGTTGCTACTTTTTTTTATATGAATCAACAGTCTTCTATGAAAGACGTCACAAACATTACTATGAGCTGATGTTTTCTATATGGCTGTGACTGCACCAGTAATTGGACTACACCTGTCGGTATAAACTATTTGTTTTGCGTCCATGCGTCAACACTTCAACGCCTGACCTTCGGACCACGAGAAAATAAACATTAATGGCTTACTCTTGCCCCATGTAGGACTCCATGGAGGTACTAACCAACCGAAAAACATTCTACTCCTAATGACTATAATTATTAGTACTAAATGAAGTAAATACCGGTGTCATGTTGTTCAGTAAACTGTCCTCAGTCACCAGGAGAAATATTTGCTCTTAAACCCATTACACATTGTATATGTTCCCATTTTGAATACGTGTCTGCAATTCTGGTAAACGATGAATTCCCAGCGCCACAATACCGTAGCATGCTGCTAGAGGAGCGACAACAAAACGGTCCAGCGCATTGCTAAATTGAAGACGGTCTCCTTGGATGTTAATGTGTTCCAGAATTGCACACATATCCGTGCAAATAAACAAAAAAAATCACCCGTATGAATTCATTTCTGAGGTAATAACTACTGTCAAGCACCGCACATACTGGGTATAAATGGATGTATGTGATTTCGACAACTACTGACGAGCAAGAGTTGAAATACAGATGTACTTCAGTTCCACGATACGTACGTCCATTGTGAAGACGACAACGGTGGGAAAGGTGCTTCACTTGCACACACGAGTTAACCAGAATATTTGGTACAATCGTGGACGCTCTTATTTGTGACATCTCCTCCGGTAGATAGCAATATTAACCGACTCAATTGTTAATGGAAGCTTAAACTTCGGAGTGCTAGAGACGAAAATACGATCTATAGCGACTCATTTGCCTTTCAGGAGCACTGCAGCGAAACATGTTATGTGAATTCATTTGCGTACAATACGATATTAAAGCACTTTTCAGCAGTCCTGGAACTTTGTTAAATGTATTTCTTGCAAATAAGAGATGAATTCATATATTTCGCCTTTGATTTTCTTAACTTAAAGACATGGAGAGTTACAAAAGTTCCATTTCTTTTCATTTTGTATCGGAAGAAATTCGACCCTGCATAAGGTAGTAATGGCTGCGGTTTACAAGGTAACTGCCATCTCTGACTGTTTTCCGAGGGACAAAGCTCGTCAGGAGCATTAATGGGAAGGGGGGTTCATCTCCGTGCGGAAAAAGCCGGAGATATGGATCTTTAGCTAAGACTGGGTGTATGTTATCGTTCCACATCGTATACCAACGAATTGCTATCCTCTGGTATCTGGCAGATTCTAATTGTTACTCTCTGATGTTGTAAACATAGCATACTGCTTTTCTCAGCTTTGTGAAGTGTAAAATGTATCTTCGATGAGTATTTAAAGCAAGTCATCAGTCCTGGTACACCTCATAACGTTTATCAAGATCTGACTAGCTATCTTTCGATCTTTAAGGCAGCTCTTAATAATGAAGAAAAATCAGCATTTTCAAACGTCTGAGCCTAATATTAGTATTATCTACCAGGTCAGTAATACACAACATGAACAGTCACGGCCCCAACCCACTTCCGTGTCCGTATTTCTGGGTTACAACGGTATGGTTTGGATCATCAACGAAGATACGAACCTTCGTATGCCCAGCCAGCATAATGACTCCCTTCGCCAGGGCCCATCTACCATAAAACTGATTTCATTCCATTTTGTTTCTGCAAGTACATCAGCTAGCAGTTTTTCGCTTAACGAAAAAACTGAAAACTGAAGCGGGGTTCGAAAATGCAGTATTACTATAGATTGTCGTTCTGGTTTATTTCAATTTTTTCTTATAGAGCTAAAGTTTTAACTAAATAACTCAAAAAAGCTTAATCGTCAAAATATGAACTAGTGTCTATGACGGGTAATATATATCCAGTGCGATTCTATCATGTGACTGTGGTGTTCTCCTGGATACTGCGTCTGTTTGTATTATGTACGGGTGGCCCCGCTTTAATCCGATGTAAACGTAACCCACGAGAGGGAAACTGCACTTGATGCAAAAAGCGATACATCGCATCATGCTGTCTTACAAAGACGATTGACTTGTCATACTGTCATCGGTATGTAAGAGACCTTTTCCCATTTATCGGGCGTACGGTAGCAGTATTCCTATGCCGTATCACGTGTGGTGACCTGAGGTGCACGTGTTGGACGGTGTGCTCTGTTACCTTTACCGAGGTGTTGATATAGGATGGCATGCCTGTTCGCTGGTTACTGCATATTTCACTGAATTGCTGAGGAATTTACTGCATTGTGCCACCGGTGTTTTCGCACAGACATCCTTTTATGCAACCCGCTCGATGTTCAGAGAGCGCTACGTACGAGTTAAAACTTGAGCTTTTGATGAGTGGAGAAGTAGCAGTAGTTTTGTAATCTTTTCCACAGGGAGTACATGCGTTTAGTGTGTTTAGAGGATGATAAAAGGGAGAAGGTGAGACCAACCGTTCGCACGTAGCCTACTTGTCGCGGATAGGAACAAGCTTCACGTCCGCAGCTGACGGGTGGATTATCCTCGACAGTGTCATATGCCTTCATCTTCTGAGACCCTATGAACAGGTTTGGAATTCAATCCAGGACGTTGACACGAAGACTCTCCTC
The DNA here is from genome assembly GCF_023864275.1 of Schistocerca cancellata. Classification (NCBI taxonomy): domain Eukaryota; kingdom Metazoa; phylum Arthropoda; class Insecta; order Orthoptera; family Acrididae; genus Schistocerca; species Schistocerca cancellata. The sequence goes on along the minus strand of NC_064631.1, from coordinate 96,865,587 downwards.
CCCTAGCTGGCCAAGTGGCAGTGAAAACGTGATCCACCGTCGTGACTCGTACTATTCGAGTGCCATTCTACAACCGTGCGTTAGCGACTTCGGTTACTGCATCTTTGCCTTCCCCCCCTCACTCTCCCCTACCCAGTGTATACCCCTACAGCCCCTGCAGCTACTAAGGCTGGCGAAACTCTCTGATGGCCAGTATATTGGTTGACAACTTGACAATCTAAAGTACTCCACTCTCTATGGTAATATTTTCTGCACCATAGCAGTTCTTTAATTCAATTACTCATAACTATAGACTTAAACTAAAGTAACACGCTTGGAGGCTCAGCAGACGCCACAACTTTACTCTTGATGTTGCTCAAGATATGACGCCGCTGACATCAAACATCGCCACATGTGATATCATTTCATAGTTGATTCGTTGAATATGCCAATGTCACTTCACAGTTCTCCATAAACAACAAACCTCTGAAACCAATGAGTTGAGGAGTTATTTAACTATTTTATTAAAAAATTGCCTTACAGATACTCAAACGCACTAACAACTTAAAAAATGCAGTTTTTCTGTTTTTCAGTGACATCATGTGTAAATAAGAGATTTCGTGCCCTGTAAACTCTGATCTTCGAGGAATATTCGGAAAGTAAGTTCCGATCGGTCAAGAAATGGAAACCACTGTGAAAATCTAATAAAGCTTTGCACATATGTGGTCGACAGTGTCTCTAGTATGCCTGTCGGGTGCATCACTTCCTCTTTTCAGTTCTGAGCGCATAAACATGCGTAGAAAGTAGTGTCTTCCACCAAGTATGAGGTCCTGGTGAGAGATTCCGCCTGATGTTATGCAGCCCACATTACAGAACTGTCATGCGGTTCTTACTTCGTAACAATTCTCGACCGCAATCTGCAAGAGCAATGAAAATGCTCCTGCAGCGTTTTCGAGCTATAGATGAGCGTAGAGAATTGGCAGGAATCACAGGTGGCTGCCTTCCATGACGAGGGTATTAGAAGGTAGATACAACGCTACGGCAAATGTCTAAGTCGGAATCGTGACTTTGTAGACCAGTGGCTGGAAGCTGTAGCTAACTGTTGCAGATAAAATATTTCTGATTATCACAGTGGTTTCCATTAGTCGGATCTTACTCTCCGAATAGCCGTAGTGTCATGGCGATGGGAGTACAAAGTTGCTTACTTTTAGTGAAAAAAATAACATCATATGTCACCATGAGGAAATAGAAATATATGAAATTAATTCTGGATGTGAAGCTGACGTATGCTCTGCTTCATAAAACCCAAGATCTGTTATCAAGCAGTAGCACGTCTCAGTCACGACATAATACAGTACTATTACACAATAACTTCTAATTCTGTTCAAGTCCCATTACATATTATTATATATTATTAAGTTCTCTGTTGGCCTCTCTAAATGGGCTGCTAATTTTAGACTGAATCACATTGATGAAAAATAGAAAAATATTAAAGGAATGTCCATGTTTTACTTTTACAGTTGTGAAGTTTCACGGATTTTCTTGGTGCTTGCGTCGGGTATTACGTGCACCTTTATTACCACCGCACAGCAATTTCATTTTACACATCGCCCCACACTTTGGGCATGTCATTGTTTAGGTAAGCTACTGTTACAAAGCAAATGGTATCTTTCGAATATGAGAAAATTACTTACTTACTGAGAAACGACAGACATCTTACGAAACATTTCTGCATCTCACCATCCTCCCCCCCCTCCCCCCTCCCCCCCGCCCCCGTGACCACGAGCGCCCCCTCAGTCACTAAGTTTCGTTCCACTGCCACGTCAAGAACTGAATACGTCGCCATACCCACAGGTAGTGACAGCGCTATGGTTGAGAATCACTGGACAATTTACAGTAGGCGACCTGCGGTTTCACCAGGTAAAACTTCAGGCTGGTTTCAGTAACCGTCCACAGACATCAAGGCGCATGTGTGGCGTTCCAACCTTCATGATCTTAACTGTGTTGAATACTTCAGTGCCGCCATCAAGTGACACGTGTGAACTTTGGATTTTCTCTTTCCAGTGAGTTGATGGCTTTCGTGGATCTGGACAGCACTCTTACGCTGTTGGTGTCTCTTCGAATCCTTGCCCGATCGCGGCAGTGCGATATTGAGATTGAGAGGGACAGTGTGTGAAATGCTATTTCAAAAGGGATTGTATTTCCAATGACATATCAACGTTACACATATTCATCATTTAAAAACTGAACGTAGTCACGCCCACTTTGATAAAACACACACCTTGCTTTTAGCTGGTTGTACTGTGGCTTCGTTGTCTTGTTCGTGGTATGATTGTTGTCTCGTGTCATTCCTGTACTGAGAAACCTAGAACATTCAAAAATCATAGTAGCGCAAAGGTTGCCATTCACTATTAAGTAACAGAAGTTAACTCTTTTTAGCTTCTGCATTTTTGGAACACTCAGAAAACTGGTTCACAATAATTATTCATTTCCCAAAATAATGTTGTTGTTGTTGTGGTCTTCAGTCCTGAGACTGGTTTGATGCAGCTCTCCATGCTACTCTATCCTGTGCAAGTCTCTTTATCTCCCAGTACCTACTGTAGCCTACATCCTTCGGAATCTGCTTAGTGTATTCATCTCTTGGTCTCCCTCTACGATTTTTACCCTCCATGCTTCCCTCCAGTACTAAATTGGTGATCCCTTGATGCCTCAGAACATGTCCTACCAACCTACCCTTCTTCTAGTCAAGTTGTACCACAAAATCCTCTTCTCCCCAATTCTATTCAACACCTCCTCATTAGTTATGTGATCTACTCATCTAATCTTCAGCATTCTTCTGTAGCAACACATTTCGAAAGCTTCTATTCTCTTCTCGCCCAAACTATTTATCGTCCACGTTTCACTTCCATACATGGCTACACTCCATACAAATACTTTCAGAAACGACTTCCTGACACTTAAATCAATACTCGATGTTAACAAATTTCTCTTCTTCAGAAACGCTTTCCTTGCCATTGCCAGTCTACATTTGATATCCTCTCTACTTCGACCATCATCAGTTATTTTGCTCCCCCAATAGCAAAACTCCTTTACTACTTTAAGTGTCCCATTTCCTAATCTAATTCCCGCAGCATCACCCGACTTAATTCGACATCATTCCATTATCCTTGTTTTGCTTTTGTTGATGTTCGTCATACACCCACCTTTCAAGACACTGTCCATTCCGTTCAACTGCACTTCCAAGTCCTTTGCTGCCTCTGACAGAATTACAATATCATCGGCGAACCTCAAAGTTTTTATTTTTTCTCCATGGATTTTGATAGCTACTCCGAATTTTTCTTTTGTTTCCTTTACTGCTTGCTCAATATACAGATTGAATAGCATCGGGGAGAGGCTACAAACCTATCTCACTCCCTTCCCAACCACTGCTTCCCTTTCATGTCCCTCGACTCTTATAACTGCCATCTGATTTCTGTACAAATTGTAAATAGCTTTTCGCTCCCTGTACTTTACCCCTGCCACCTTCAGAATTTAAAAGAGAGTATTCCAGTCAACATTGTCAAAAGCTTTCTCTAAGTCCACAAATGCTAGAAACGTAAGTTTGCCTTTCCTTAATCTTTCTTCTAAGATAAGTCGTATGGTCAGTATTGCCTCACGTGTTACAACATTTCTACCGAATCCAAACTGATCTTCCCCGTGGTCGGCTTTTACCAGTTTTTCCATTCGTCTGTAAAGAATTCACGTTAGTATTTTGCAGCTGTGACTTATTAAACTGATAGTTCGGTAATTTTCACATCTGTCAACACCTGCATTCTTTGGGATTGGAATTATTATACAGGGTGACTCACTTAACATTAGCGCTGGATATAGTTCGTAGACCACATCAAATACTGACGAACCGATTCCACAGACCGAACGTGAGGAGAGGAGCTAGTGTAATTGTTTAATACAAACCATACTAAAATGCACGGAAGTATGTTTTTTAACACAAACCTAGGTTTTTTTAAATGGAACCCCGTTAGTTTTGTTAGCACATCTGAACGTATAAACAAATGCGTAATCAGTGCCGTTTGTTGCATTGTAAAATGTTAATTACATCCGGAGATATTGTAACCTAAAGTTGACGCTTGAAACCTCCGACGTTCAGTTGCGTGTTTAACAGCTGCAACATACATCGCGTTTCTACAGAATGATGTGCCAACGTTGCTCGAAAATGTCCCACTGGAAACGCGTCGACATATGTGGTATCAGTATGATGGTGCACCTGCACATTCCGCAATTAACACTAGACTGACCCTTGACAGGATGTTTGACGGGCGTTTCATAGGACGTGGAGGACGCATAAATTGGCCAGCCCGTTCTCCTGATCTTACACCTCTGGACTTCTTTCTGTAGGATACGTTAAAGGAGAATGTGTACCGTGATGTCCCTACAACCCCAGAGGATATCAAACAACGTATTGTGGCAGCCTGCGGCGACATTACACCAGATGTTCTGCGGCGTGTACGACATTTATCACGCCAGAGATTGCAGTTGTGTGCAGCAAATGATGGCCACCACATTGAACATCTATTGGCCTGACATGTCGGGACACACTCTATTCCACTCCGTAATTGAAAACGGAAACCACGTGTGTACGTGTACCTCACCCCTCATGGTAATGTACATGTGCGTCAGTGACAAAGACCAATAAAAAGGTGTTAGGATGTGGACGTAATGTGCTGTTCCAGTCTCTTCTGTACCTAAGGTCCATCACCGTTCCCTTTGGATCCCTACGTAATTCGGTGCTCTCCGATACACACGATCGAACAGCGGAGGAGTGGTACTCAAGCGTCAACTTTAGGTTACAATATCTCCGGATATAATTAGAATTTTACAATGCAACAAACGGCAGTGATTACGCATTTGTTTATATGTTCAGATGCGCTAACAAAACTAACGGGGTTCCATTTAAAAAAACGTAGGTTTGTGTCAAAAAACATAGTTCCGTGCATTTTTTTATGGTTTGTATTAACCAATTACACTAGCCCCTCTCCTCACGTTCGGTCTGTGGAATCGATTCGTCGGCATTTGATGTGGTTTACGAAATATATCCAACGGTAATGTTAGGTGACTCACCCTGCATTCATCTTGAAGTCTGAGGGTATTTCGCCTATCTCATTCATCTTGCTCACCAGATGGTAGAGTTTTGTCAGGACTGGCTCTCTCAAGCCTGTCAGTAGTTCTACTGGAATGTTGTCCACTCCCGGGGCATTGCTTTGACTTAGGTCTTTCAGTGCTCTGTGAAACTCTTCATGCAGTATCATATCTCTCATTTCATCTTCATCTACATCCTCTTCCATTTCTATTATATTGTCCTCGAGAACATCGCCCCTGTATAGACCCTCTATATACTTCTTCCACCTTTCTGCTTTCCCTTCTTTGCTTAGAACTGGGTTTCCGTCTGAGCTCTTGATATTCATGCAAGTGGTTCCCTTTTATCCAAGGGTCTCTTTAATTTTCCTGTAGGCAGTATCCATCTTACCCCTAGTGAGATAAGCCCCTACATCCTTACATTTGTCCTTTAGCCATCCCTGCTTAGCCATTTTGCACTTCTTGTCGATCTCATTTTTGAGACGTTTTTGCCTGCTTCACTTGCTGCATTTTTGTATTTTCTCCTTTCATCAATTAAATTCAGTATCTCTTCCGTTACCCAAGGATTTCTACTAGCCCTCGTCTTTTTACCTACTGGATCCTCTGCTGCCTTCACTATTTCATTCCTCAAAGGTACCTATTCTTCTTCTGCTGTATTTCTTTCCCCCATTCCTGTCAATTGTTCCCTTATGCTCTCCCTGAAACTCTGTACAACCTCTGGTTCTTTCAGTTTACTATAAAATAATTTCCAATTGCTAACATGAGCTACAAAACTGCAGCTTGTCGTCGCAATTGTACATACTCGTAAATATCTGTCTTTTTCATCGTCTCTTCCCGCCAAACGAGAGAGATCAGATAGGTTACAATAACAGCCCACGAATCAAATCATTGACAGTGCTGGAAACAAAAGTATTAAAACTGAATGTACATATTCTTTACTTAACAAAATTAAGTCAAAACATTTCGGTAAATAGCTTTATATCTTAACATAGTTATGTGTCTTATTAGTTAACTTAGAAATTATTATATTCATGTCAAATGAAAGCAGTAGTACACAATATACGCCGCCTACAGAGAAATCGGTTTAGCCCGAGCTACAGGTTTTCATAAATGAAGTGATCGATACCCACTGGTATCGAATGTTTCCTGATAGGCGTCAGGCTTGATTAAATTATAAATATTGCATGTAATTAGCGTGTAAATACACTATTTGATAAAAAATATGCGGACACGTGGCTGAAAATGACTTACAAGTTCGTCACACCCTCCATCGGTAAGTTGCTGGAAGGTTTCTTGGGGAATGGCAGCTCATTCTTCACGGAGAGCTGCACTGAGGAGAGGTATCGATGTCGGTCAGTGAAGCCTTGCACGAAGTCAGCGTTCCAAAACATCCCAAAGGTGTTGTGTTGTATAGGATTCCGGGCAGGACTCTGCGGAGGAGAGTCCATTACAGGGGTGTTATTGTCGTGTAACCACTCCGCCACAGGTCGTGCATTATGGAAAGGTGCTCGATCGTGTTGAAAGATGCAATCGGCATCCCCGAATTACTCTTCAACAGCGGGAAGCATGAGGGTTCTTAAAACATCAATGTAGATCTGTGCTGTGATAGTGCCACACAAAGCAAGAGGTGGAAGTCCCTCCATGAAAAACACGACCACACCGTAACACCACCGCCTCCGAATTTTACTGTTGGCACTAAACGTGCTGGCAGATGACGTTCACCGGGAATTCACCATACCCACACCCTGCCAGCGGATCGCCATATTGTGTACCGTGATTCGTCACTCCACACAACGATCTTCCAGTGTTCAATAGTCCAATGTTGACGCTCCTTACACCAAGCGAGGCATCGTTTAGCATTTACCGGCGTGATGTGTGGCTTATGAGCTTCCACTCGACCATGAACTCCTAGTTTTCTCAGCTCTCGCCTGTCACAGTATTTGCAGTGGATCCTGTTGCAGTTTGGAATTTCTATTACACATTACTACCCTCTTCAACTGCGGCAGTCTCTGTCCGCGTACAGACGTATGACACAACTGACACCCAATCACGTGACCATATTCGAAGTCCGTGAGTTCCGCAGAGCTCTCCATTCTTCTCTCTCAAGATGTCTTATGACTACAGAGGTCGCTGATGTGGAGTACCTGGCAGTAGGTGGCAGCAAAATGCACCTTATATGAAAAACGTATGTATTTGGGGGTGCCAGGATACTTTTGATCACATAGTGCATATTGTCCACAAGTCTGTATCGTCCAGTCTAGTGGCGCTCGGAAAGGTCAAACAATGGGAACTTTTGTAAAAGATTTCGTGACAGACTTTAAGGTACTTTTTAGGTTTTTTCGCTTGTATCTCGGGTGCGACGCAAACGGCGGTAATGATGACTATTTACGAAAATAATGTGGATAAAATGTCCCACTAAATAGGTTTCAGTGACTTTTTTCATCACACCAAGGTAAGCCGTGCAGCGCGTGTTGAAGTTAGCGCGGTTTCAAAGCCAAGGAGATGCGCCATCTCAGGATCTACGTCATTGCGCTCTTACCGTACTTCGTTGCACATCCATTGCAGTGTGTCATGATGTCATTGGAGTGATTGGTAATTGATACACGCCGTGGTGAAGATATAAATTGTTTCTGAAATGTCATTTACATGTTGCATCGAGTTGTTTAACACAGTGGGTGGTCATTTTGAAATGTCTGTGACAGCTGTTTCCTTCATTCAGACGAAATATAGTTCGAGATCTGCTGTAGAGTTGGATGGTCACCCTGACGAGCTGAGAATCAGCATCAAGAAGAACAAGCTAGCGACAAGGTCCCACAAATACAGCTCATTAGAAACAATCTTCCACGAAGTGATGGTAACAAGTGTCCCTCAGGAAAATTGCTCTCTAATTCGAAGCACGAGAGCCGCTTAATATCAGTGTTAGCTGAAAAATTGACGAAATCAGGTGTAGACTGCAAGCAAGCTGTGTAAGATACTGATACCTTCATTATCGACACTGCAATGTGTTTGATTCCCACACACTCAACCATCGTTGTTGTGGGGAATGTGTGGACCTTCTCGCCATTCTAAAAGGCCTTAATCAAAAAATTAATGTATTATTGGTAAACCAGGGAGAGCGAAAATTCCACATAATTTTAGTCTCCTCAGGGAATTGACCACTGCGAGAATATCCTTTTTCTGCCTGCAGTCAGTGGCTGTGACACTACTTCTGCTCTTTACATTCGGGGCAAACTGAACTGCATCCTTAGATCGAAGAAAAACACTGATATGTCACAGGACATATAAGTATTTAAAGCTTCAAATGCGGACAAGGAGGCCGTAGTGGGATGTGGTAAACGATTTTTCATCAAGCTGGATTATTGTGTGAGAGGAGAGTTTTTGAAAAACCTCAGATACAGAAGCTACATGAAATCTTCGGTTAGAACAACAGCCATCATCGCTTCTCTGCCACCAACTGAGGGTACTGCTTGCCAGCACGTTCTTCGGGTGTACCACCAGGTAGAACAATGACTGAGCAAACATAAGAATTCGGAAGAAAGAGGTTGAACGAGCTCAGAGGATTTCCTGGTTCCAACCACTATGCTTCAATTCCTGGTATCCGATGTTATTCTGACCTATTTCGCATGCAACTGCAAAACCGGGTGTTGTGCCTACAAGTGCAGCTGCCGAAAAGCAGGCCTCCTCTGCTCGAAGCTCTGCGTCGAGCTGCGATGTGGTTGGCGAGAATGTCAGCAACTTCGATTTGTAAGACTTAGAAGAAGCTGCATTACATTTAGATGAGGAACAGGAGAATGAAACGAGGACTGCTACAGAAGAAGGTAAGACATATTTAACATTGTTGTTATTATTTCCCCTTGTGGAATCTCATCGCCTCATTATTATAACAAACGCAGTACTCTGGTTTAAACCCTAATTAGTTACCCAGTATCTGGTATGAACTGCAATTAATCATTCTTATCTTACTTACGTGAAACATAGCCAAAGATATTCTCAGTTTGCAGACGAATGAAATAAAGAGGAGGGCAGTGGTGAATGATATGTGAAGCGGATAAAACTTCTTTGAACTTTTTAAAGACTATTACAAATTTATGGAAACAAACATACGCTAGAGACCATACGGTTTATCTGACAAGAAAAGTCGCCCTGATCTATTCAGCGGGAAATTTTATCTTCTTTATTTTCGTAAATAGTAAAATTTTCTGAAAACAACGCGCCTTTTCAGAGTTATTATCGAAAAACCCAAAACGTTACTATTTCCATAGTTTTTCCATTTTTGAGCCATTTCCGGGTAGAAGCTTTGGTGGCACTTTAAATATTCGTATTCAGCACCCTCGAAAACATAAAAAAGCTTATCAAAAATTTTCCTGCAAAACTTTCTACTAGTAATTACCATTTTACTGGACTCCTTTAGGCCATTTTATACAGCTCCGACCAATTTTAATATTAAGATTTACCTGGACTTTCGTAGAATTCCACAACATGTCGAGTTAATCTGGTTGGTGCCCTTTTTTTAATATGCCCATATATTTTTGGGCCGCTTTCTTTTATATCTGAAAAATGTTTGCAGTGTTCTTAATTTATTTATTTTGCTGGCAGTCTGTGTGTCCTTTATTAAGTACAATTTGGACCTAAAATTTTCCTGCTCTTTCTTATTCTCGCACTTGAATTGATTCAGTGTCTCCGATTGGCCGGCCGGGGTGGCCAAGCGCTTAAAGGCGCTACAGTCTGGAACCGCGTGACCGCTACGGTCGCAGGTTCGAATCCTGCTTCGGGCATGGATGTGTGTGATGTCCTTAGGTTAGTGAGGTTTAAGTAGTTCTAAGTTCTACGGGACTGATGACCTTAGAAGTTAAGTCCCATAGTGCTCAGAGCCATTTGAACCACTTTTTGTCTCCGATTCTGCCTAAAACGAGTGTTTCGGCTTCATGAAGACACCTAGGTTTGATGACTGTGTTCCGGTACATCAGTTTTGTGCATTTCGAGATGCGTTTTTTATTCTACAACTTTTTGTGAACATGGAAAAAAACAGGTTTAATTAGGAGCTTTTTAGTTAGTTATTCGTTGCTCCAGTTTCAATTTAACAAAAATAAAAGCGGTAAAGCGCATACCTGGAAATCGAGAGAGCGCGGGTTCGAATCTCGATCGGAACACGGCTTTCACAGTCCTCGTTTTAACCTAACCTTCACCTCTGAAGATGTGACGAGTAGCCAGAAACAACACGTGTTTCGGACTTCACGTTAAACTGTAGATCCCCTTACCCCACTTGGACAACTGGAGTGGGTTAGGGACGCGTAAGTTGCCGAAGTGGCGTCCAATAGAAGGATTTGCATCAAGACATAGAACGCCATAAAATAATCATTATAATTATTATTATTTTATCGTTATTGTTGTTTATATACATAATTAAGTTCGTGTAGCATACTGAGAGCACGAGTTCTACTCTAAACTGTTGTTTTTTTTTATGATTTGGGAGATTTACATTTCCTGTTGTACTTTTACGAATTTTTATTTGTTCTTTGCTGTTTGAGTGTCTTGACATAGAATCGCCATGTCGTCTGCAAAAGCTAATCATTCTATCCTAATATGAGTACTTCCAAACTTAATAATAATTTTTGCTTTCAAAAATTGACAATTTCTAAATATTTGCATGACAAAGTTTCGCCCAAGACAAAAAATTCAATTCAACTCCAAAAATAATTAAGCACTTTCAATTTCAAGGATAACATATTTTAAGATAATAGTGCAGATATTTTCTGTGCCTCTGAATCCTAGACAGTGAAATTTTCACACCGTTTAGTGCTTTATTAGACCGTTTCCACCCCTTAATGATGGATATGTCTAATCGTTGGCGTTCCGGTGTAACATCAAACGCCGGCACGAAGATGAAGAACGCAACAGTAGAGAAGGCTGTGAGACGACGTCAGCCAATAGTACGCTGACTAGGACCGCACCACGACAGGAGCGGGCTCTAGCCGAAGAGAATATAAGCGCCGCTCCTGCCAGGCTCGGCCGGACAATAGAAGACGGGCACTAGTAGACCCGGACTACAAGAGGACACTAGTAGAGCTGTTACTTGTGGTCAGTATCCCTTACTTGCATGGACATTCTATATAGCGGAAGACATTGTTTATTTGCATGTCGCCAGTAGCTTGCGACACATTCTTGTAAACCAAAGTTAAGTTGTGGTTTTTGTGGTCTTCAGTCCTGAGACTGGTTTGATGCAGCTCTCCATGCTACTCTATCCTGTGCAAGCTTCTTCATCTCCCAGTACCTACTGCAATCTACATCCTTCTGTATCTGTTTAGTGTATTCATCTCTTGGTCTCCCTCTACGATTTTTACCCTCCACACTGCCCTCCAATACTAAATTGGTGATCCCTTGATGCCTCAGAACATGTCCTACCAACCGATCCCTTCTTCTAGTTAAGTTGTGCCACAAACTTCTCTTCTCCCCAGTCCTATTCAATGCCTCCTCATTAGATATATGATCTACCCATCTAATCGTCAGCATTCTTCTGTAGCACCACATTTCGAAAGCTTCTATTCTCGTCTTGTCCAAACCAGTTATCGTCCATGTTTCACATCCATACATGGCTACGCTCCATACAAATACTTTCGGAAACGACTTCCTGACACTTAAATCAATAGTCGATGTTAAAAATACTCTTCTTCAGAAACGCTTTCCTTGCCATTGCCAGTCTACATTTGATATCCTCTCTACTTCGACCATCATCAGTTATTTTGCTCCACAAATAGCAAAACTCCTTTACTGCTTTAAGTGTCTCATTTCCTAATCTAATTCTCTCAGCATCACCCGACTTAATTCGACTACATTCCATTATTCTCGTTTTGCTTTTGTTGATGTTCATCTTATACCTTCCTTTCAAGACACTGTCCATTCCGTTCAACTGCTCTTCCAAGTCCTTTGCTGTCTCTGACAGAATTACAATGTCATCGGCGAACCTCAAAGTTTTTATTTCTTCTCCATGGATTTTAAATACCCACTCCGAATTTTTCTTTTGTTTCCTTCACTGCTTGCTCAATATACAGATTGAATAACATCGAGAAGAGGCTACAATCCTGTCTCACTCCCTTCCCAACCACTGCTTCCCTTTCATGTCCCTCGACTCTTATAACTGCAATCTGGTTTCTGTACAATAGCCATTCGCTCGTCCCTTCCCACGCCCGGGTTCCCGGGTTCGATTCCCAGCGGGGTCAGGGATTTTCTCTGCCTCGTGATGGCTGGGTGTTGTGTGCTGTCCTTAGGTTAAGTTAGGTTTAAGTAGTTCTAAGTTCTAGGGGCTTATGACCACAGTAGTTGAGTCCCATAGTGCTCAGAGCCATTAGAACCATTTTTGAGCCTTTCGCTCCCTGTATTTTACGCCTGCCACCTTCAGAATTTGAAAGAGAGTATTCCAGTCAACATTGTAAAATGCTTTCTCTAAGTCTACAAATGCTAGAAACGTAGGTTTGCATTTCCTTAATCTAGCTTCTAAGATAAGTCGTATGGTCAGTATTGCCTCACGTGTTCCAATATTTCTACGGAATCCAAACTGATCTTCCCCAAGGTCAGCTTCTACCAGTATACCTACTTTATTGTAATAAACACCATGAATGTGATTTGCTTGAATTGTCGTATAGCTATTCTAGAAGCAGCATCCTTTAGGCACCCAATAAGAGACGAGGGGGAAGGACTTCACCATTGCAAAACGTTCTGCAAACTATTTAGTTCTACTGAGCCAAGCTATTGAGTGACGTTAGTTTAGTAGCGTAACCTTCCCACGTTTTACTTCTCGCTAGTAAGTCGCAGACTGCTGGCAGTACCAGCTGATTAAGGGCACCTCACGTTCTTGCTTACTCTATGCCAACGCTTTGCGCTCTTGGTCTGATCTCAGTGTAAGGTGCCACTCCTTTTGAAACTACACAGCAGTATTCATATAAGATTATGAAAATAGTTTATTCACTGAAATAGAACCCCAGCCAGTAAATATGAAACCATTGACAACGTGATATCACGTTTTCAATAGCAACGGGGGGATGGAAAAGTTTACGTAGAACCCAACGTGAAAGGTGGAAGTTACTCGGAAGTAGATTAATTAAATACTGAGCATGTGCATGAACTGCAATTCACAGACTACAGAACTTGAAAGGAAATCACATTCACTAGGGAGAGAATATATTTGTAACCCACTTGAATTTCCAGATCCCTAGCGTAGCTACGGATTCGTATCACTATGTGTAATTAACGGATAGAAAATGAGAACAAAGTCCCAGTACGCTGCATGTGAAATCCTCACGCGAAACACAATGCGAAAGAGACATTATTCTACCTAACATGAATGTTCTCGTAGATTCCATTCATATGAATGCAGCGGAAATACTCGTAGCTTGCCGTAACCTCACCAGTACACTGAATGCTGCTGGTTGAATGCATCCATATCAGACAAATGACAAATGTACGAAATACCACTTGCTGCTGACGCCGAGGGCGGAAGACGAGGCGCCCTTGTGTGTGAAAGCATGATGGAACTGAAACTAACTCTATCGCCCAGCGCTCTCATTGCCAAGTCACAGTTAAAGCTTTTGCGTCGTGGTAAGATAAATCAGCACATCCTCGTTTTTAGCTACGGTCAGTCCCTTTCGCTGTCAGAGGCGACTCTAGACTGACTGCGAAGGAAGAGTGACTAACACCGAGCGGGGAGTCGTTCTGCCATCTGTGGAAGGCGCTCACTATGATACAGTCAGCCTTCATCAAGTAAGTTTTTCATACTGACAAATATTCCTGTTCCTATAACCTCTCTTCTGGGCCTCCTGTGGACTTCCGTATTCCTCCAGCACTTTTTATATCGTGTCTGATTCATAATTTCTTGCCTACTGACCCGAGTGCTCAAGAACGTCGCTTACAGCTGCCAAATAATAGCTTGTAGAAACCAGCTATAAAAGCCTATACCAATACACATTTACACCGGAAACATGCAGATGCTTTTAATATCATAATGTTATCTGCTGTATTAACACTGTGTTGCAAGGCAGAGGCAAGTTAACACGCGCTCCACTTCTTATTTTTGCCATTAGAATCAAAAACATTGTGCAGTGAATCACTGATATGAGAAGTAGCCTGCGTATCGCTAAAAATAAAATCAGAAGGATGGTTAAAGGGATGTGATGGGACGAGAAGTGATTCATGTGACTCGCCAACGAACAGTTCTTGCAGAACTACGTGAACCGGTCGAGCAAGCGTGCCATAACGTATGCCACGACAGTACTCGCCAGCAGTGCCAGGGTCTGCGACTGCACTGCCGCCCGCTGAGGCTAGCCCACGTACCAGTATGATATGTTTATATTCCTGTCACCTGCCCTTTCTCCCCTCTGTCCGTCTGATCCTTACCCTGAGCCCACCTCCTTACCCATATCTGTTCATCTCCTCCCCCTCCCTCTGTCCACCTCCTCCTCCTCCTCCACCTCTCTCTCTCTGTCCATCCCCTCCCCCACCGCAACAGCAGGTTGCTGTTCTTATTCCCAGCATCCAGCAACGAGTGTACCATGTTTGGTTGAAATTGATCCAGAGGTTCAGGAGTAGTTTTCTACCTGTGGTTTTGCCTACATTTGCACATATCAAATATGGGTGTATTTAACATACCTTTAACGTCTTTCACACATTTTTCTGTACATGCTTCTCCTGTATCTGTAACAAATTTCTCCCTGCAGTTTAATTTCCACGCAGCTCAATGCTTATGACGTCATATGTCCTGAACTATGTGTCGTACAGTGGTATGATTTTGCAGGTATATCTAGCGGAATATTTGGATGCCGTCTGTGAAATATGTCGCAAGTGCAGTTAGTAGCAGAGAAGTAATTCATTACAACGCCACACACGTTGAGGTAGTCTCTCACGGGACTCAGACTTTATGACATCATATCTCTTGAGCTACGTGTCTTAGAATCGTATATTGTTACAAGTACATTCAGTGGTGTGTGAAAACCGTCTGACGAAATAGTATTAAACGAGCAATAAATTAAAAGAGCGATGCTGATGTGGTAGGTTTACTGCATGAATAGCGAAAATGTAGTTCACGTTTCTCATTTCGTGGGGGAAAAAATCTTCTAAAGGTTTAAAACTACGTAAAACTGGTTGTAAGTCACTAAGTACTCTCTCTCTCAAATAATGGATGAATATATTCGGGATATTTCAGTGTCGTGACTGCGCTTCTTCTTCACCCTCAAAACTTTGAAACGTAGATGGTTCTTATTCCCACAGGGATTTTTTCCAGGCAGTAAGTGAAATGTTTCCCAAGTCTGGTTGAAATCGATCCGTAGTTTAGGAGATGTGGACCAAAGAAGCATACATATACATACATGCATAATACAGTTTTATAATATGTGTGGATATACGTGTATTCATATAGAAACATAGAATCATGGTTATCGTTAACAATAAAAATTACTGTGAAACAGAGAAAACTTGGAATAGCGCAGCATTTAGACATGACTTTTTGATCGATGGATAAATGAGCCAGCCACATTGTCACACACGACAACATCCAGTCGAAAGCTTGGGCTACAGTCTAGACATTTCAGTAAATATTAAAAACCTTACCAACACTCGTCTCGTCGTCAGCTAAAATACATGCACCGAAAAAAAATTTGCATCATCCTGGTTCCCAGAGCTCCTCAAGATAGACGTTGGCTGTGGAAATTTTATCACAGGCATAATCCCTTTGACTTTTCAGAGATGTCACTAAACCCATCCAAAGATGTAAACAACCATGCATGAGCAGAGCCTATTAGACGGAGGGGATCCGACAGCCGATCAGTTCCAGTTATTCCACCAGGAAGGAGATAGACGGCTCGAGTTGTCTGTAGTCCAGCCATGCCTAGACGGTCAATACCGCGGTTCTGTCTTGTTACTTTGTGCCAGGAAGGGTTCTCAACAAGGGAAGTGTCCAGGCGCGAAGTGAACCAAAGCGATGTTGTTCGGACATGGAAGAGATAAAGAGAGACAAGAACTGTCGATGACATGCCTCACTCAGGCCGCCCAGGGGCTACTACTGCAGTGGATGACCGCTACCTACGGATTATGGCTCGGAGCAGCCGTGACAGAAACGCCACCATGTTGAATAATGCTTTTCGTGCAGCCACAGGACTCTGTGTTAAGGCTCAAACTGTGCGCAATAGACTATATGATGCGCAACTTCACTCCCGACGTCCATCGCGAGGTCCATGTTTGCAAACCACGACACCACGCAGCGCGGTAGATATGGGCACAACAACATGCCGAATGGACCGCTCAGATTGGCATCAGGTTTTATTCACTGATGACTGTCGCATATGCCTTCAACCAGACAATAGTCGGAGACGTGTTTCGAGACAACCCAGTCAGGCTGGACGCCTTATACACACTGTACAGCGAATGCAGCTAGGTGGAGGTTCCCTGGTGTTTTGGGGTAGCATTATGTGGGGCCGACGTACGCCGCAGGTGGTCATGTGAGGCGCCGTAACGGCTGTACGATACGTGAATGCCATCCTCCGACTGATAGTGCAACGATATCGGCAGCATATTGGCGAGGCATTCGTCTTCATGGACGACAATTCGCGCCCCCATCGTGTACATCTTGTGAACCACTTCCTTCAGGATAACGGCATCGCCTTACCAGAGTGGCCAGCATGTTCTCCGGACATGAACCCTATCGAACATGCCTGGGATGGATTGAAAAGGGCTGTTTATGGACGACGTGACCCACCAACCACTCTGATGGATCTATTCCGAATCGCCGTTGAGGGGTGGGACAATTAGGACCAACAGTGCCTTGATGAACTTGTAGATACTATGCCACGACGAATACAGGCATGCATGAATGCAGAAGGAAGTGCTGCTGGGTATTAGAGGTACCGGTTTGTATATCAATCAGGACCAGCACATCTGAAGGTCTGCTGTATGGTGGTACAACATGCAATGTTTGTTTTCCATGAGCAGTAAAAAGGGCGGAAAGCGAAAACCATGTTTATGTTGATATCTATTCCAATTTTCTGTACAGGTTCCTAAACTATTGGAACCGAGATGATGCAAAACTTTTTTTGATGTATGTAGAAGGGAGGTCCCTGATTAAATATTTTTCCATTCACGTGTCGTAATATAAAATGCGCTTGTTCAAATGGGATTTAGAGTGTTTGTACATGCAAGCATCACAGACTGATAGGTGTAGCTGGTGTGAGGTTCGCTTCATCAACTGCAGAGTACCGTCTTCACACTGGCAGCCACTGCTCCTCCCACTGTTCTGAGTGAACAGAACTACAAGAGCGTGTCTACGAAATGGCGAATTGGATAAGATTGTGTTCCCTAGAGGCTGCCTTGACTGCCTGGTGGAACTGTTCGTTTACCCATATTCGTGTGTGCTCTGCTACCCAGCAGCGTCATAAAGGCTTTCTCAGTTATTCAGTAAGTAGCAGTTTTCGCGGTCTTTATCACATTACCCGTTGCTTACACTTGCTACAATACTTGTAAGGCAGTAATGGAATAGTAAAAGACGGGAAAATCTTTAACTACGAACATGTCTAATTTGCTCTAGTAATCACATGCGGTTCTGTGCTAAATACACTTCACTGGTTGCAAAATCACCCTTGAAGATATGGCCGGAGAAACAACTGAAAATCTAAAAAAAATATCCTATCCTTACCCTAAGGGTGTGTACTGTCCTAAAATCTCGAGCGTCATTTAAAATGTTATGAAATATGGACTTCCAAGCTAAACTGGGGAAGTATTTTTTCTTAATATTTGTTAAATTTAACCTTCTTTGTTGCTTGGCCACTTCTTAGTTGAGTTTAGTTTAGGTTCAAGATACTTCATGCCAACATTGACATGACTTTTCTTTTGTGGAACTCCGTTTTTTTCCGTCAGAGGAAATAAGTTCCCCATTAATATGAATTCGTTTGCCTGTTGTTCTTTCCAACCAAATGCTAGCTTTCTGTTCCATTTGTAACTCAGTTCGTTAGCTTCGTTTTATCTTATTACTTTCCTGTAGCATTTCTTACCCAGTAGATCATTGATTTCCTTTAGTGAAGATTCCAAGCTTTCCCTTTCTTTCTGCATTGTTCTTTTCACCCTTCCTTCCTTCCTTCGGAATCCAACTAAGTATGTTGATGTATTGTTCTCGTAAGTATATAAAAAGCATGATATATCAGTTTAGTATTCCGTAGTCCTCGACCTCTTTACATTTAGGAACCATTATCAACTTATTTCGTTCGAAGTCTTTTAATCTGTATAGTGATATTTTCATCACCTCCCCTTATGTTTACAATATTTCATCTGAGATCGAACCTACACTTGGCACTTCAGCTATTTTCAGATCTTTAGTGGACTTACGATGTTCTTCTCTTAGTATAGGTGGTTACACCTTGTTGTCTGCATCTATGTTTTTATTTTTGGAAATTCTATGTTTATTTATCATTCTCCTAATTCTTTCCAACTGAGGGCTATAGCTTTTTTATTTTTTCAAGAAGTACGTTCCCATATTTTCCTGCTATTTTTTATGACTGTTGAATGGTTTTCATAATGTTTGTAATCTTTTTTGGGACTCATTTTCGATTTATTCCTGGTCTACTTTCTTCGTTTCCCTATTTATCTTATTTCTTAATTTTCTGTATCCTTCTAGCTTACCATTATTTGCCTTTTCTTTTCGTCATTAATTTTACAATGTTCATATAACATAATTCTTCCTTTCGGAATAATGTATCAACTGCGTTAGTATTTACTTTTCAAATATGCACCAAATCCCGTATTTGTTTTGATTTGATACCTTCTCTGAATCGATTGTAACATTGTTCTTAAATTACTCCACAGCTTTAGTATTAATGCATTGGGGTGAGCAAATCCTGTGTTAACAGTTTTAGAGTCGTCGTAGCTAATTTCTGCACCTGATTTCCTCACTATGTTTTTGAGAACAATCCAGATTTGATGCAAAAGCTGTAATTTAATTTCTTAAAACCAATAGTTTTGCTCAAACAACAGACTGTCGGCAGGCATCTACATGCAGTGAAAAGGACCATAGTTAGGCGCAATGATTTCAAACCAAAAACAATCGTCATGTACCCATTAAACCTTCATCCCATAATCCATACATACAAGAAACATCAGCAGTTACAGGACATTCTTCCAATCTGTCATGTTCTCTTGTATCACAAAATCATTGTCAAGCACTGTATAATTAATTATAACGGTTCTCTCTATCGCTAAGGTGCTAGCAGTACGTGGTATCTCTGGTGTCAGATAAAAATTTATTGACTGGGATTGTAGAAGTAATTCTAAACATTCTTTCTAAGCCTAAATCAATAGTCATACAAGATGTCCCTGGTTTCAACGAAAATTTCTAGAAATAGAATATAGAAACCCATGCAGAGCTACACATGAAAATGTGATATAAGAAATCTTTAGTGAGAGGGACACAGGCACAATATATAACTATACATTATTTTTAAATAAAACTAAATAAAGAATTATAGTTGATGAGAACAATTTCAGATGTCTGTAGTAATATTTCTGGAGCAATATGTAACACAGCATAACATATTTACAGAAAAAAGATAAAATAATTTAGATTTGAAGCACAATACAATTAAGATTACTATTGTTAAATACTTCAAGAAGGATTCCATAGGCTTCTGAATGTTTCAGACTTAAGGTTTTCGGTAAATATCTTGGAAATTACCCCAATTATTTTGCAGTGTCCTTTGTTAAATGCTTCTGTGACACTTGTGGATTAGCTAACGAAAATGTTGAGATCTTATGTTCTCGAGATCCAGTAGTTCACAAAACTGCTCCTCATCCGATATCCGTTAGCGTGCACACTCGTTACTTGCATTTTGATTTAGTTTTATCGGGACTTATGCTGTTCGTCTTGGTAGCAGGCGCAGGGTTCTGGGTTGCGACCTGCTTGTGCTGTTATGTATTTTCCGCTCCCTTTGCCCGCGCGTGCCGGCCGGCCGTGTACCTAGTTCGCCCGCACCTTAATGTATAATTGACCTTACGCACATAAGATAATAGACTGGTACTGCTTAGCCGATGTTCATTAATAGGTTGATTAATTCTACAGATGATGTGCTGTAATGAATTATCGTGTTTCTAGTTACTTAGGCAGATGTCAGTATGTTGTTGATACCGACTAGTTCACGGATTTTCCATGTATATTCGTGACCGTTGCTGCTCCCGTTTGGGGGTCCATGCCTAACCTGTATTGGAAACATCTGATTAAGCGGCGTAATTTGTTGAATCCCACGATGTTGCTTGTTCATATGAAGTTTTATATTTTATATCCTGCATTGTAGGGTGCCTGCCATTTAAGTAACGTTGTTGTGTGGCATGGTATCTGATTTGTTGTTGCCTGTACTCTGAATACCAATCACTGCAGTAACGAAAGACTACAGTTCCTCGTTAAATATTAGTAAATTGTTCTTCAGGTTGATCATAGTTTTTGAGTAAATAATTTTTAACTCATTTCACTAAATGTGTAACATGCCGTAAGTGCCGTATTTTATGAATGTTTAAATTTTGAAGTAACTTGCTCTCACGTAAATTGTAATTTTAAAAATGTGTTGATTGTTTCCTTTGTTATTTCTCTTGTTTAAATGTGCCCAATAGATGTTCAGTGCAACTGTGGATGGTGATTGCCTGATGTCACTTGGTCCAGTCCTACCACCCGACAGCCTGTTGTGCTGAGTTTGTGTCGTTGTGTAAAAATTTAATTCCATGTTGTGCTGACACACACCCTCAAAGCTTTCCAAATATACTAACGTTATTAACACTATGTCTCTATTCTTCATATCTAGATATTTAATTCTCAACATCGTCACCCAAACGACGGACACATTTCTCCCAAAGAGGGACCAGTTTCTTGATATCGTCAGTGTTTGACCTTCTTAAAGGATCCACTGCCTCACCTCTACTTGCAACACTTCATCACTATCAAACTGACCTCACGGAAGTTTGTCTTTAAGGTTAGAAAAGTTTTAAATTCGATAGGGCCAAGTCGGAACTGCATGGAGGCTGATCGACGACAGTGAATCGAAGGCGTCGAATTGTTGCAGATGCCACAGCGCTCTATGTGTGGACGAACGTTCCGAATCCGTGCCTTTAGTTTTCCGAGGGTCTGTCAGTACCTTGCACAGATTTTGGTGGTTCCTTTAGGCAAGAATTCGAAATGCACCATACCTTCATATTCCAGAAAACCGTCAACATGGCTTTGTCAGGTTATGATATTGTCTTTAACATTTTTGGCGTACGCCATCCTTCGTGGCGGAATTGCATGCATGCTAGCTTGTTCCAGGGTCAAAATGGATAAACACCTTTCAATACATATTACACTGAGGTTAAGGAACTCATCACCTTCACTCTTCAAACGCAGAAGAAACTGTTGGTAGATGCACAATCTCCACTGTTTCATGTGAGGAATGAGCAACCGGGGCACCCATTATGCACATGGTTTTCCGTACCGTAGTTGTGCAATGACAACCTGCACACGATCTCGTGAGAAGCCACATTTACCTGAGAACTGTCTGTGTTAGCCGAAGATTTGCTGTGATAAGGTCATCAACCCGATTCCGACGATTCTCGTTGATTGCCGTATGTGGTCGTTCACTTCGGCCGGCCGTGGTGGTCTAGCGGTTCTAGGCGCTCAGTCCGGAACCGCGCGGCTGCTACGGTCGCAGGTTCGAATCCTGCCTCGGGCATGGATGTGTGTGATGTCATTAGGTTAGTTAGGTTTAAGTAGTTCTAAGTCCTAGGGGACTGATGACCACAGATGTTAAGTCCCATAGTGCTCAGAGCCATTTTTTCGTTCACTTCGAACTCTGTCACACATTGAGCTTACCACCACTGTGTCCTTCATTACGGTCTCGAACAACCCAACGTCGCGCATTACTGATATCGATACAGTCATCACCGTACACAGCGTTCATTCTTCTATGGACCTAAATTCAGGACATGTTTTCGGCGGTTAGGAACTCCATTACATCACACTGTTTCTCCCGCAACGACGGTGTTACGTTACATACAGCCATGTAACACACTACAATTTGGAGCCTTATAGCGGTATAGAGTTGCAACTTCCGTCAGAATTGAGCGGAAGTCGACCAGGTAATATGCATGACATGTAATACCTCAACCAAGATCTTAACCTAAGAAAAGCAAGCAAAGCACTCAGTCATCAGCCGGCCGGAGTGGCCGTGCGGTTCTAGGCGCTACAGTCTGGATCCGAAGGACCGCTACGGTCGCAGGTTCGAATCCTGCCTCGCGCATGGATGTGTGTGATGTCCTTAGGTTAGTTAGGTTTAATTAGTTCTAAGTTCTAGGCAACTGATGACCTCGGAAGTTAAGTCGCATAGTGCTCAGAGCCATTTTAACCACTCAGTCATCAGGCCACAAGTGGCCCATCGAGACCATCCCACCGCCGTGTCATCCCCAACTAAAGATACCTATGGGGGAGGTGGGGGGGGGGAGGTGGTCAGCACACCGCTCTCACGGTCGTTACGATATACTATAGTTTTCTTTGACTGGAGCCGCTACTATTCGGTCGAGTAGCCCCTCAATTGGCATCAGGGGACGGAGTGCATCCCGAAAGAAAAATGGCAACAGCGTATGGCGGCCTGGATGGTCACCCATCCAAGTACTGGCCACGCTCGACAGCTCTTAACTTCGGTGATCTGACGGGAACCGTTGTATCCACTGCGGCAAGACCGTTGCCCATTATCGTTCAGTACCCCTTTGTAAATATCTGAGCAGCGGGCTTAATTCCCACTCCATTCCCCAGGTGTAGGGTCCAGTGCATTGTGGTGGGGGTCGCAGACCACCATTCGACTCTCGATGCATTCAGTCTTGCCCACACTTGCAAAGCGTCAACTGCTGGTTGCGTTTTTGGCGTTTATTTGCCACTAATGTACAGGCCGCCCAGCATGCAGGTCGACAAATCATGCAGACACTACTGCAATAGAACCGACCCATCATGCAGGGAAGCCTACATGCTGGGGCCTGGAAAACTTTCTCCCCTGACATGCTCACTGTCTTGAAAAGCAGGTTCTTGTGGCATGGAAATGGTGTTCACATACAACACCCCAGCTGTGCAGAGCAGCCTATACACCAGGGGCTGGAAGATGGTTCAAATGGCTCTGAGCACTATGGGACTCAACATCTTAGGTCATAAGTCCCCTAGAACTTAGAACTACTTAAACCTGTGATGTCCTTAGGTTAGTTAGGTTTAAGTAGTTCTAAGTTCAAGGGGACTTATGAGCTAAGATGTTGAATCCCATAGTGTTCAGAGCCATTTGAACCATTTGAACCACAATAAAAGGTGTCACTGAAGTGTGGGATTCTGTTATCTTGTACTTTTTGCCCTTTACAATTGCGTCTATGTTCGGAGTAATTGTTCTTGTGCATCGTAGGCGCAGCGTGCAATTTAAATTTCGATCAGACAATGCGTTTCTCAGGCGCGTCTTGTTACATTTCATTGCAGAGAACAGTTATTCACAAACATACATGGAACCGAACATTGATATTATTGTAGCCGCCAGTTTGTGCAAATGAGGAAATCTATCCTGAGGGAAGTGTCTGTAAAATTCCAAAATGTTTTTCTTGTTCTGAAATTTGTCTCTGTATTCTGTCACACTGCAGGTCAATAATTTTTAGTTGCAGCTCAGGACGAATCTCTTCAATATTCGCTGAATATGGAGAGGAGAACAGATCAGAATCACTGTCTATTGCTGTCAGATCTTGAAAGCGTTGATCAAATTCTTCCTCAAGGGCAACTAAACTATGTGAATAACGTTCACAGTCTTTGTGAACATCTTGCATGGATGATAATTTAGGAGAATGAGCTAGATTTCCTGTTTCCAGGTGACTCACCCAAAGTGTCAATTTCATTTTAAAAGCTCGTATTCGATCTATGAAATGAGTAAATAGCACATCTTTACCTTGTCGTGAAATGTTCAAAGCATTCAGATGGCTAGTTAAATCTGCTAAGAACGCGAGATCACATTTCCATGAAGGCTCTTTCAATTCAGGAACACACATGTTATTTATTTTCATTAACATATTTATCTCATCTAATAGGCAGAAATTCGATTTAATAATTCGCCACGACTAAGCCAGCGGACCTCGCAGTAATAAGGCAGGCTATCGTACTGGCTTTCTACATCCTCAAGAAAGCTTTTAAATTGTCTGTGTTGTAGCCCATGCTTCCTTATATAATTGGTTGTACGAACAACAACACTCATCACATTTTTTAGAGTGATACTCTTTGCACAAAAGTTTTCCTGGGGGATAACACAGTGAACGCCCCTTATTTCATTCGGCACGGTCAGTTTTTGCATTTTCTCCTTCAACAGCGCAACGAAACCTAATTTTTTCCCTGTCATCGCTGGTGCACCGTCTGTAGACACTGAAACTAAAGAATTCCACGACAATCCTATATTTTCAACACTTTCTTCAACACTACTTAAAATATCACCTCTGGTTGTAGTGTTCTTCATGGCTACTACATCGAGGAGCTCCTTCCTCCCGAAGATCTCTATTAACACCTCTAATAAATATGGAAAGCTGCGCTGTTCCAGTGATATCAACACTTTCGTCCAGAGCTAGAGAATACGCCATAAAATCTTTATAGATATTTGCAAGCTGGCTCTGGATGTCGTCTGCCATGTCCTGTATGCGACGCATAATGGTCATGTCAGATAATGGCACAATCCGAAACTGTTGAACTTGAGATGGACACAAATGTTCCGCTGCAACTACCAAACATCTTTTATTAAATCGCCATCAGTGAAGGGGCGCAGGGATTTTGCTAAAAACAAAGCAATTTTGTAGCTCACTCTGAGAGCTGCCTCAGTTGATTTTTCTTCGTCATCCAGATCTTCTTCGGATAGCTTCCTTTTAAGTTTAATAACTTCCTGTGCACGATCTGGTCCATCACATTTTCCACTTCCGTAGTCTTTCGCATGGTACGACATATAATGTCGCTGCAAATTAAATTTCCTAAAAGAATTCAGCGTTTTGTGACATACTAAACATTTTGCAACACCATCTTTTTCTGTAAAGAGATACAATTCCTCCCAATGGGGGTTGAACTGCGAAAGCATGGTTGGGGTTACACAGCGGCGACTTGACATGATTCTTAACCAGCGAAGTGACTGTTAGAGCTGATCGTAGTACTTTTAACGTTACACAGTCGGCGCGAATTCAATAGGCACGTTGCGGTTCTATTCATACGTGCGCGCGCATTTCCCCTCCCTCCGTCCCTCCCTCCCACCCCTGCCTCCCTACTCCGCGACCTTGCACCTGCTCGCGAGCACGTGCCTGAGCAGACGCGAGTACTCGCGCTCAAACCCGGCCAATTGTTAAGCACTGGCATAATGTGTCACAAGAAGTTCTCACTCCAGAAATGGATGGAGGACTTTTTCAGATTCAAGTATCGGAGGATTATGTGGCACAGAGGCTCACAGTCGTGTATCGTAGCTGCATCTAATTACGTTCCGGGTTCCTTAAAAAAGATATTCTCATAGTTAAAATTCTGGAACGGATACTATTATAGATTATGAACTTTTGAAAAAAAATGGAAATTTGTGGTACGTTCTTATGGGACAAGGTCATCGGTCCCTAGGCTTACACACTATTTAATCTATCTTGAACTAACTTACTCTAAGGATGACACACACCAATGCTCGAGGGAGGACTCGAACCTCCGACAGGGGGAGCCACGCGGATCGTCACAAGACGCCCAAGACCACGCGGCTACCCCGCGCGGGCATTACTTTTGAATTTAAGATTGTCTGTGCACTTTATTTCACTAATTTGACCGTTTTCTTCAATACAAGAGGGTAATACTTCTAACAGGCTCAGACAACGAACGCAATTGCAATTGTCTGGTTCATGAGAATTAGTATAATACTAGAGATATAAATTTAGCTCTTCGTTTGCATTAATTAATATAAAGTGCGATCCTCTAAACAATTTAGTCGTGGTGGCTACGTTCTACGTGTTCAAACTAGACTCAGCAAGCAAATTTATTGTTTTCGCGTATAAAACAAAGTACCAAAATCTCAGGTAATTTCAATAAATCTACGTATTCACGATAAATCAATACTTTGCACTTGTCAGTACAATTGATGTCAACAAGTCACCAATGCTTCACTAGCACAAACTCCTATGTAGTACTTGGTACTCTTTTCAATTGAAAGTACCTTATGACGATTGTATAGTATGAACAAAAATCGATGACGTAGTCATTGACTCACGTAGGTGTCAAACTATCCAAATCGGCAATGTAATTGCGTGAACCCGATCGAGAAAGTAGTCTTCCAAAAATACGATGCGTTAAAAGAGAAAATCAGTACGTTATGAGCGGTATGTAGATGATATCCTTTGTTGTATCTCCCGTAATCAGATACCCAGGAAACAGCACGTTCCAAGTCATTAACAGAAACGTTTATTACATCACAGTAGGATACCGATCAAGCAAAAATTTCTCTTACAAAACTTAATAGCAAACTCTCTGAGTCTTCTAACAGACATTCTCCTGGAAGTTAATTAAATGACAGAACTAAACCAACGTTGTTTCCCACTAGAAGGCAGGAGAGTATAGTCGGCAGTATCTCCTCGAAGATACACGATGTGATCAAAAGTATCCGGACACCGGGATGAAAATGACCTAAAAGTTCGTGGCGTCCTCCACCGGTAAAGCTGGATTTCAATATGGTGTTGGCCCACCCTTAACCTTGATGACTGCTTCCACCCAGCCGGTGTGGCCGAGCGGTTCTAGGCGCTTCAGTGTGGAACCGCGCGAACGCTACGGTCGCAGGTTCGAATCCTGCTTCGGGCATGGCTGTGTGTGATGTCCTTAGGTTAGTTAGGTTTAAGTAGGTCTAAGTTCTAGGGGACTGATGACCTGAGCTGTTAAGTCCCATAGTGCTCAGAGCCATTTGAACAATTTTTGACTGCTTCCACTCTCGCTGGCATACGTTCAATCAGGTGCCGGAATGTTCCTTGGGGAATGGTAACCCATTCTCCACGGAGTGCTGCACTGAGAAGAGTTGTCGAAGTTGGTCGGTGAGGCCTGGCACGAAGTCGGCGTTCCAAAACATCCCAAAGGTGTTCCATAGGATTCAGCTCAGGGCCCCGTGCAGGTCAGTCCATTACAGAGATATGCCGTGTAACTACTCCGCCACAAGTCGTGCATTAAGAACAGGTGCTCGATCATGTTGAAAAATGCAATCGCCATCCCCGAATTGCTCTTCAACGGTCGGAAGCAAGAAGGTGCTTAAAACATCAATGTCAACCTGTGCTGTGGTAGTGCCATTTAAAACAACAAGGGGTGGAAGCCCCCTTCATAAAAAACACGACCAGACCGAACACCACTTCCTCCGAATTTTACTGTTGGCACTACACAAGCTGGTAATAACGTTCACCGGGCATTCGCCATACCCACATCCTGCCATCGGATCGCCACATTGTGATTCGTCACTCCACACAACGGTTCCCATTGTTCAAACGTCCGACGTTTATGCTCCTTGCACCAAGCGAAGCATCGTTTGGTATTTACCGGCGTGATGTGTGGCTTATGAGCAATATACTGTAAACAAACCCATTCCCGACACCATCTGTCAGATTTGAACGCATCACCTGCTGCGGTTCTACGCCAACCAGAACAAGGCATTCTTGGGTTCGCACGTACGACGTATAGTGATGGCTTGCCAAACTGTCCACGTCAAAATTTAAACCATTTCCGTGTGAGAAATCAGGAGCCACGGTTCACAGAAAATGCACTGACTGAATGGGAGCATGTGTGACTAATTTTTCAAGACTTAACTGTAAAATAGTGGGGAAGGATGTGTAGGAAACATTTTAATTATATAAGGACGACAAAACTACTTTCCTTTGAGGACGTTGCTGCAGCGTATATGCAGCGCGACTCCATTGCAGGTATACAATCGCCGACATGTAGGCAAGGGGTAGTGTGACCCCTGAATGGAAACTTTTTGATCGGCCTTCGTTTATTAGTGCTGTTGCAGCTGACGACAATACCCTCTATCAATATAATATTACGAGTGGAAAAACTTTCTCTTATATTGAGAACCAAAAAACAACTTTTGCAACAGAGAGTCTGATCATATTTATCAGTTCCTTTCTAAAGTCTAGCCATTGGCAGCACCTCACCAAGTTGCAGAGGTTTGAGGTAGTGTAGCGACGATGACACTCGATTATCGTATTAGAAGTTTCTGCACTGAAAATAAACTATCGTACCCGTTATACAGAGTAAAGAAACATTCGCTCACCCGGATTTGGTAGCACGATTCCTCACACACAGGCAGTACAAAAATGACTCACAAAATTTTGTTCTGCGCATATTTCGAGCAGTAAATGGACGTTTAAGGTTGTCAGTTTGCCAACATTCTAATCACGTGTACGATAGCTACCTCAGTCAGCATATACAACGGTGCAACGGTGCCATGAGATGATGTAGTGGATAGCGTTTTAGATTAGCATGCAGGAGGTCGAGGATTCGATTCTGGCTCGAGACTTATTTGTCTTTATCTGCTGAAAGTAGTCTGCGTGGTATGGTATCTGGCGTCTTAATCTTCATACAGAGTGTACAGTGAGTCTTCTACAAATATTTGCATTTACGTACTACGAACACAGAAATGGAAGTAAAATCGTTTTCATTGGTCAGCTTTTAAAGTACTCTTTTGCACGTCGTGGACGCGAATTGATTCGCATCACTGAGTCTACTAGACTACAAAACTGTTTTCTGTGTACCATCCCCCAATGCTCCCATCGAAATTATTTTCAAAGCACGGTGTTGACCCTACTGATGACGTAAAGCCCTAACCAAACGTAATGGAGCTGAACGTGTCAAGAATAATACACTGAAGAGCCAAACAAACTGGTACACCTGCCTAATATCGTGTACGAGAGCATGCCAAAGTGCCGCAACGTGACGTGACATGGACTCGACTAATGTCTGAGGTAGTGCTGGAGGGAACTTGCAGCATGAGTCTGCAGGACTGTCTATTAATCCGTACGAGCACGAAGGGGTTGATCTCTCTTCTGATCAGCACATTGCAAGGCATCCCAGAATGCTTAATAATGTTTGTCTGGAGAGTTTGGTGGCCAGCGGAAGTGTTTAAACTCAGAAGAGTGTTCCTGAAACCACTCTGTAGCAATTCCGGACGTGTGGGGTGTCGCATTGTCATGCAGGAATTGCCCAAGTCCGTTGGAATAAACAATTGACATGAACTGATGCTGGTGATGAGACAGGATGCTTACAAACATGTCAGCTGACAGATTCGTATCTAGACGTATCAGGGATCCTATATCACTCCAACTGCTGACATGCAGGGTCCACGGATTCATGTGGTTTTCTCCATACCCGTACACGTCCATCAGCTTGATACAATTTTAAACGCTCTTCCGATAAGGCAACATGTTTCCAGTCATCAATAGTCTAATATCGGTGTTGACGGGCCCAGGCGAGACGTAAATCTTTGTATCGTGCAGTCATTAAGCGTACACGAGTGGGCCATCGGCTTCGAAAGACCATATCGATGTTTCGTTGAATGGTTCGCACGCTGACACTTGTTGATGCCCTGGTATTGAAATCTGCAGCAATTTGCGGAAGGGTTGCTCTTCTGTCACGTTGAACGATTCTCTTCAGTCATCGTTGGTCCCGTTCTTGGAGGATCTTTTTTTGGCCGCAGCGATAGCCGGGATTTGACGTTTTCCCGTGTAATGGTTGTACGGGAAAATCCCCACTTCATCTCTATCTCGGAGATGCTGTCTCACTCGTGCGCCTACTATAACGCAACGTTCAAATTCACTTAGATCTTGATAACGTGCCTTTGTAGCAGAAGTAATCGATCTGACAACTGCGCCAGACACTTAGTGTCCTATATAGGCGTTGCCGACCACAGTACCCTATCTGTCTGTATACGTATCTCTGTGTTTGTATATGCATGCCTATACCAGTTTTTTGGCGCTTCTATGTAGTTGGTATTATTCTATGGGACCATTGGGAGAGGGGAGGTTACACATTAAAAAAAGTTTGGGATCTAATACATGCAGTGATGCGAAACAATTCGCTACCACGACGAGCAAATTTTCTTTAAAATCGTAGGATGAGAGGTCTTTCAGTTAGGCAATACATTTTTTCAAGTACCCAAATATGTTTTAGCATCACATCGCTGTACCATCCATCATCAGTGGGTTTCCGTGTTATTTAATGTGTAATGTGGACTTTTTACTAAATGATTACAAAATTATGCGGATTTTTACTTCAAAAAATAGTTCGGTTCTTTTTGTTTATACCTTTACAATTTGGTGTGGAAGATTTTTCAGGACCACTTGTGTGTTATTTATTATAGGTAACTTTATTAAAAGCTGACCAATGAAGACGATTGTATGTCCATTTCTGTGTTCATAATATGTAACTGCAAATGTTCTGCAGAAGACCTTCTGCATTCGCTGTATGACGATTAAGATGCCAGATGACGTACCACGAAGACTACTTTTAGCATACAGAAACAAATTAGCCTCGAACCCTCGACCTCGAGCATGCTAACCGAAAACGATATCGACTGCACCAACTTCACCGTACTGCTTTTTACTTTTACAGATGTAGCAACTTTACACGTAATTACGGTATTGCCAGATTGCCAGTCATTAACAATTATTTATTGTCGGAAATTCGCGCAAGACAAAATTCTTAGACAGATATTTTTGTGTTGCTACTATGTGAGGAATCGCGCTGCGAACTCAGAGTGCATGAATTTTTCTTCACCTTGTATATCACAATATGAAACGCCTGTGAATGGAGTCATTAGCGAGCATATCTGTTTCTTTCATGTCCTACGCTGTGACAAATGACGAATAGTCTCAGTTCATAGAGTGATATAACACATTTCAATGCTTATACATGCCGCAGAACAGACTCGTAATGTTCAAATTTGGTATCATACACAGGCATTGTTTTGCCAACGATCCACCGATATGCATCCTGTCTTCACGTTTGTGCATATCAATGTAAATGTTTTATCGTATTTTGACACAGGCAAACTAACTCAGAAGTCATGCCGTCACGTCAACTATCAGTGTCCCCTCGCCCCGGCCTCTCGATTGTTTAGTTTCTATAGTCTACGCGCTACAGCCTGGAACCGCGCGACCGCTACGGTCGCAGGTTCGAATCCTGCCTCGGGCATGGATGTGTGTGATGTCCTTAGGTTAATTAGGTTTAAGTAGTTCTAGGTTCTAGGGGACTGATTACCTCAGAAGTTAAGTCCCATAGAACACAAAGCCTTTTGAACCATTTTCTATAGTCTAAAACGCCGCGCTGATGGAAAGGATACCTTTAAACATTTATCTTTAGATAGATGTGTTTCTGTATCTGACTGTAATGCTATTTACACTCCTGGAAATTGAAATAAGAACACCGTGAATTCATTGTCCCAGGAAGGGGAAACTTTATTGACACATTCCTGGGGTCAGATACATCACATGATCACACTGACAGAACCACAGGCACATAGACACAGGCAACAGAGCATGCACAATGTCGGCACTAGTACAGTGTATATCCACCTTTCGCAGCAATGCAGGCTGCTATTCCCCCATGGAGACGATCGTAGAGATGCTGGATGTAGTCCTGTGGAACGGCTTGCCATGCCATTTCCACCTGGCGCCTCAGTTGGACCAGCGTTCGTGCTGGACGTGCAGACCGCGTGAGACGACGCTTCATCCAGTCCCAAACATGCTCAATGGGGGACAGATCCGGAGATCTTGCTGGCCAGGGTAGTTGACTTACACCTTCTAGAGCACGTTGGGTGGCACGGGATACATGCGGACGTGCATTGTCCTGTTGGAACAGCAAGTTCCCTTGCCGGTCTAGGAATGGTAGAACGATGGGTTCGATGACGGTTTGGATGTACCGTGCACTATTCAGTGTCCCCTCGACGATCACCAGTGGTGTACGGCCAGTGTAGGAGATCGCTCCCCACACCATGATGCCGGGTGTTGGCCCTGTGTGCCTCGGTCGTATACAGTCCTGATTGTGGCGCTCACCTGCACGGCGCCAAACACACATACGACCATCATTGGCACCAAGGCAGAAGCGACTCTCATCGCTGAAGACGACACGTCTCCATTCGTCCCTCCATTCACGCCTGTCGCGACACCACTGGAGGCGGGCTGCACGATGTTGGGGCGTGAGCGGAAGACGGCCTAACGGTGTGCGGGACCGTAGCCCAGCTTCATGGAGACGGTTGCGAATGGTCCTCGCCGATACCCCAGTGTCCCTAATTTGCTGGGAAGTGGCGGTGCGGTCCCCTACGGCACTGCGTAGGATCCTACGGTCTTGGCGTGCATCCGTGCGTCGCTGCGGTCCGGTCCCAGGTCGACGGGCACGTGCACCTTCCGCCGACCACTGGTGACAACATCGATGTACTGTGGAGACCTCACGCCCCACGTGTTGAGCAATTCGGCGGTACGTCCACCCGGCCTCCCGCATGCCCACTATACGCCCTCGCTCAAAGTCCGTCAACTGCACATACGGTTCACGTCCACGCTGTCGCGGCATGCTACCAGTGTTAAAGACTGCGATGGAGCTCCGTATGCCACGGCAAACTGGCTGACACTGACGGCGGCGGTGCACAAATGCTGCGCAGCTAGCGCCATTCGACGGCCAACACCGCG
The DNA here is from genome assembly GCF_023864275.1 of Schistocerca cancellata. Lineage (NCBI taxonomy): Eukaryota > Metazoa > Arthropoda > Insecta > Orthoptera > Acrididae > Schistocerca > Schistocerca cancellata. The sequence continues at coordinate 96,832,758 of NC_064631.1, read as the reverse complement.
GTTCCTGGTGTGTCCGCTGTGCCGTGCGTGTGATCATTGCTTGTACAACCCTCTCGCAGTGTCCGGAGCAAGTATGGTGGATCTGACACACCGGTGTCAATGTGTTCTTTTTTCCATTTCCAGGAGTGTATTTCCAAATATACTGACGTCGCAAAAGTCATGACATACCTCCTAATATCGTGTCGCACATTCCTTTGCTCGGCGTAGTGCAGCAGCCTGACGTGGCATGGAATCAACAAATCGTTGGAAGTACCCCGCAGGAATACAGTCATGCTGGCTCTAGCCTTCGGTAATTGCGGAAGTGTTACCGGTGTATGATTTTGTGCAAGTACTAAACCTGTCGATTATTCCCCACATATCTTCGATGGGATTTATAACAGGCGATTTGGATCGCCAAATCATTCGCTGGAATTGTCCAGAACGTTTTTCAAACGAGTCACGAACAATTGTGGCCCAGTCGCATGGTGCATTGTCATCCATAAAAATCCTATTGTTCTTCGGGTACATGAAGTACATGAATGGCTGCAAACGGTCTCCAAGTGGCGGAACATAACCATTTCCAGTCAATGATCGCTTCAATTGGACCAGGGGACCCTCTTCATTGCATGTAAACACAGACCACACCATCATGGAGCCGCCACCAACTTACCAGTGCCTTGTTGACAACTTGGGTCCAGGGATTCATGTGGTCTGCTTCACACTCGAATCCTACCATCAGCTGTTACCAAGTGAAATCGGGACCCATCTGATCAATCGTCTAGGGTTCAACCGAAATAACACGAGTCCAGGAGAGGCGCAGCAGGCAACGTCGTGCTCTTATCAAAGGCACTCGCATAGGTTGTCCTCTGCCACAGCCCATTAACGCCAAATTTCGCCGCGCTGTCATAACAGATACGTTCGATGAGTCCTCCATTGATTTCTGCGGCTGTTTCAAGCATCGTAGCGTTTCTGTTTTGACTGACAACTTTTAATATTTTTTGTGGGATCTGAAATTTAAAAACCTCTCACACCGGCCTGATTTAGCTTCACTGATCAGGATAGTAAAGAACATGCGCATATTAAGGGAATTTTCATTCATAAAGCAGGCTTATCACATTCACACAGTTCAGTACTGTTCTATCCTGATTAAATTGAGCTTAAGGGGCTCCGGAAAGACTCAAAATCATGAAAAGTTCAATTTTTACTTTTTTGCGTTTTCTGAATCTGCAGACTATTACCTTTTAATAGATATATAGTTTATTCAATTCCGAAGACTACAACTATTTTTAATTTTTTTTAAATGTGTTCTACATGGGCGTGACCCACTGTGGCGCTGTTAAACTGCTGTCAAATGGTTTTATTATTAACGTTCGTGTTCATCAGATACATTTTAGTGATGTGAGATAAAGTATGTGTTGTGGCTAACCTGTGATGGTTCAGTATATATCGCTGGTGTGATTGTCGATTGTTTCATGTTTATTTACTCTGTCGTTATCTCGAAAATATTCGCAATTAATTCTGTTTCTTGAGTCTCTGTTTTGTTGAAATATAATAATGAGTAAAAGTAAAGTTATTAGAAATTCTCTGAAGGCTTTTAAGAAAAGGAGAAATGTTGGAAAACCAAAGGTATTTAGAAATATGGGAATGAAGATAGGTTCTAACATGGTACGAGTGATGCCTGCTTTAGACAAGGAACGCCTTCGGGCTGCAGACAGGGCTGTAAAGAGTCTAGAAATACAAGCAAGAGTAAATAGGAGGAGGAACAAGAGGAAGCTAGAGGAGGAGTTTGCAGAGGATGAAGATAATCCATCCTATGGACCTGGAATGCACTAAAAAGTTAATCCAATCTTTGTCGCTCGATTCCCAAAACTTTTATTTTCTCATACTAATTACATGTTTTCTAAGGATCTTCCAAACATATTTGTTTCAGACTTTCAGTAAATGTTACACAGTACCTTCTGCATAATTTAACACAGCCTTTTTCCAGAAAACTGTATATTTTTGAATATATAAATAAAACATTGCAAAAAAATGTTGTGAATTTTCATTACAATTGAAAAAAAATCATCTTTAATAACTGAACTAAAATTTTGTGAAATCCCTGTGTTAAGTTGTAGCCCATATTCCAATAAATAATCTGTAAAAAGTTCAACTTCCTACCTCAAATACTTTGTGAGGAAAGATGTAATTTATAAGCGTTATTTAAACATTGCAAGTATAGGGCGTTCCGGATCCCCTTAACTTAAATTCCATAAGGCAGTGAAGCAATTTCGAAGTCTCGGTGCAACGAAAATTGTCAGTCGATCTCCTGAAAACATTTGTAATAATTATTAACTTTCGGTGATCACATGGGGAAGACCGAAGATCTGCTGGTAAGACCGTCTTAGCCCATTTATTGAAAGTAATAAACTGGATATCTTGAGCGTACAAAACGGCAGGTTCGTGCAGTGTAAATCAGACGTTCCCCATTGATCCCGTGCAACACAGCGTAGTAAGCAGACACCGTCAATAATAATCAGTTAAATAATACGCGAACACACTTACTTTAGTATAGTTCATGTATTAAATCTCATCAAGATGGCGACTAGCTCAACAATACATACATATACATCTTCGTTCTTTCACGGCTAATCTGCAAGATCTGAATCATTCTTTTCATAAGAGAAAACATAGGTAGCAGAGAAGCTAGTCCATGGAGTAAATGCACGCTCCAAGGAATAATAGGGCTTGAAACTACTTTGCATTGATAATCATCGTATATTAAAGTTTAGGAATCGGTAAGATAAGAAGAGATATTTCGAGATATGTACTGAATTATATAATTTATAAAATTTCTGAAAATATCGCGGAGAGACCACTGCAAGAGACATTACAAACTCTACGCAAACGCTGTTTCTCTCAGTCGTTAAGTGAAAACCATCGGGCACTGCGTTGTCCATGGTGAAGGTTAATACCTGCAATGTGGTATTCTTCGCGCACTCTTGACCCTGTGCGTCTCGTAATATCGAATTCCGTAACGAATTACGAAATGGAATGTCCCAAGCGTCTAGCTTCAACTACCATTCCGTGTTCAAAGTCCGTTAGTTCCAGTCGTGTAGCCATAATCACATCGGAAACTTTTCCACATGAATCATCTGAGTAAAAATGACAGTTTCAACAGTGCACTACTGTACCTTGTGTATGCGGTACTGCCATTTGTACATATCTATATCCCATGAAGTTTGTCACCTCAGTGTAAAATAAGTAATACAAAATCATGCTCTCTATCTGCTTCAGGATTTGTTTTCTGCTGCCAGCCGCGGTGGTCTAGCGGTTCTGGCGCTGCAGTCCGGAACCGTGGGACTGCTACGGTCGCAGGTTCGAATCCTGCCTCGGGCATGGGTGTGTGTGATGTCCTTAGGTTAGTTAGGTTTAAGTAGTTCTAAGTTCTAGGGGACTTACGACCTAAGATGTTGAGTCCCATAGTGCTCAGAGCCATTTGAACCTTTTTTTTTTTTGTTTTCTGCTGTAGAAATATTTCAGTTCGTGCTGTGTACACACGTTCTTATAGAGCAGTAGCGGATATGTATTAAAATGGGTGAGTAAAGTGAAGGTTGTGCTCTGAAATACGGAACTCACTTCACGCAGTATGGTCAGTACCCACAGAAACACTACCGTATTTAAAACACAGATGTCCAATTGGACGCCCTTGTCGTGCAGTATCGGTTCGCCTGGAAGCATGCGCCAGCCATGTATACTACCCGCGCTGCACACAACCCACTGCTACGCAGTGCAGCGTCACATATTGTGCGTAAGGGGCGACTCTGCCGCTAGCCAACCGCTCGCCATTGGCTAATAAATTTGACGTCGCCGTAAACCAGACCCGGCCGATAATAACTTGGCGTCTGGGCCAGGTGCTACACGGCAGCACACAACGCTGCCCGTGTTTGCGATGCGCAGCGTACGTTGATTAGGCGCTTCACATTAGCCACGTGGCCGTGCTGTGCGTGATTTGATACAGCGGAGACTGTCCTGTGCTCACAGGGTATCTACTCAATGCAGTTAATTACAGATGGCGGTGTTGGTGCCGGTACGATATCACCACTATTGATTTACAGAAGATAAACATCCACATTCCTTGTTTACGAGGTTATTTTGAATGATGTTGCTCACTCCCATTGCCCCGAAATTTAACTTTTTTTGTTACAGCCAATGGCATCCAGATGCTCCAGAACAGTGAATCTTTGTATGCAGGTCACAGATTGTCAATTGAAGTACGATAGTCCTGTTTGTGCTAGTGCTTTTACTAGTCCACCAAGATTTCATTTCCGTTTTTAAAACTGGCCTTCAGTTCACAGCGAAAGTTTGTCTTTTACATCTAGAGAATGACCAGAGAAATTCAGTTAAGTTATAGCTAATCAGAGGAAACAAAAAAAAGCCCGAGTTTCACAGTCATAACAGTTATTTATTGATTATCGAGGAAATCCAAAGTATTCTGTGTTTATATACCGGCATAGGTTACATATTACTTTCAAATTACAAACAACTGTTCACGAGATGATTGAAAGGTAAACTGTGGAACTATGTAATTTATCGAAAGTATCAGAACTAATATTCATTTACAACAGATATTTTAATGTGGGATGTAGCGGCGGTAAACTGTGTACACTACATCTGATCTGCAATTTGCAGATGCACATTTTAGCTGAAAACTTCAGTTACTATGATTCCTCTGCCACATGTACTCTACTCTGGCCCATCTAAGGCTGCATTTGTGAGAATTTAATAAGCACTGTGAATTACATGGATGATACGTTCATAAATTCTTTTTTGACATCATTTCCACGCCTAACGTATTTTATTAAGACAGAACTAAGAATATGTGTGCATATAATAGTTGTAACAAGACCCATTCAACATGAAAACACGTAAACTGCGGGTTACAGATGACGTATTTTATACTCTATATTTACTTGGCCACGTATTTGTCCTTATCACCAAAATTAACAATAGCTCCCGCGCTTGCTTTTTCAGCGTCAAGACTAATAAAAAAAATGTGCTTCAAAATTGTTCATAAAATTCATACCGGACCTCAAAACTTCTCGATAGCTGACTACCGTTATTGTGAAACTTCATGCATGCTAAAGTCGTGTTTTTACTTAGAATTACTCAATTAACGGCAGTTTTGTTCGCTACTGCTTCACTTTAGTTGTTTACGAATTTGTTTCTTGCAATCTGATTTTGCGCATGCCTTTCACACTATACGATTTCAGATGGTATGTGATAGGCCACTGTATATTGCACTGTTTGCAATGTTACCAGAGGGACAGTGACCGTTCATGTCATGATTTATTTTAGGGCGATTTTGTAGAGGAAAACGTCCTATTAAGTTATGTGGAAAACGAGGTATAAAGACTATATCGCTCTATTGCATCGGTGTTTCTTGTGGTCCACAGTAATGACCTTTTCGTTTCATTTTTCATAGATCAAATCCTTTTGATAGGTTCGTGTCGAAATTGTTCCTTACACTATACGCGACTACGCTTTCCGTAACAGGAACATCATGCGTTAATCGCAAGCATTATGGGAGTCATGTCGGAATTGGCGACTGTAAGAAGTCTTATTTGGACGAACTGATTTATTTAATAAAGTGGTTCATAACCTGAGAGTGGTTGCTGCCTTAAAAGTACTATGAAATTTTCAGGGGGCGGGGGGGGGGGGGTGAAAACAGGAGGGATTCGATTATGATTCAGTCACGAAATTAAATAATATATGTTATTTCTCAAATTAAAATTCCTTTTTCCCAATTCATACTAATCGTACATGAATGAATGAGGTTCACTAAAACTGTTTTAGGCGATTTTCCACTAAAATTATTCGCGGAGATTTTTAACGTAAAAGAGACTTATAATTGTCATAGGAAAAAGGACATCATGAATGCCCAGATTCATATCTAAATTTTAGGAAGTTAATTTATTAATCACGCGTAATTAAGTCTCTTATCATATTATACTATTAAAAATACCATTTAATTTGCTTTAAAGTACTTATTAGATACGTCATGACTTCTGCCACATAAACATACACTAAAGAGAAACGCTATTGTCTTTTGATAAGAAACATGAATGTTAAACAGAGATTAGTCATTAGCGTACGCGTAATTGTAACAAAAGTCAATGAATGTACAATTAATGCTCAGCTGATTGACATCGGGAAAGTTGTAGTAATACCACGGATAAACTTAACAACATGTCATAAAAAGCATGCCTTTTCAACTGACAGGGAAATAGTTCACTATTAAAACTGTATTTGCGGTCACCATAAACAGGTCTCAGTGACAAATACTCCAGAGAGCAGAACCGAATCCCGCCATTACTCACGAACTGCGGTAGGTGACGCTTTCAAGGGTAACTAAATCAGTTAACATTTTTGTATTCCTTAAATAAAATGAAAAACAGATTGTACACGAAGACTACATTCTTACGTCAAACATCCTTTACAATGAGATACTGTAATGCTCTGTAAAGAATTTTTTCACAATTATGTGCGTGGAGACACATAGACAAGATGTATCACAAATTCATGATTATTATTTCACGTCGTTCGATTAATTTTTTAAGATGTTTTGTTTCTCTTCGTCCCAACAACTAACCTTATGTCAGGTACTACGCTTAATCCAAATACTGTTATTATTTAAAACTATAAAAATGTCCGCCACTGGTAGCTGAGTGGTCAGCGCGATGGAATGTCATGCCTAACGGCCCGGATTCAATTCCCGGCTGTGTCGGAGATTTTCTTCTTTCAGTGACTGGGTGTTGTATTGCCCTTATCATTTCATCCCCATCGACACGCAAGTCACCGTAGTGGCGTCTACTCGAAAGAGTTGCACCAGGCGAACAATCTACCGGACGGGAGGCCCTGGCCACACGGCATTTTTATTTACTATTTATATGGGTCTTGTAATTTTTTTAAAAAAATTCAGTATCACAACCTCGTCAGACTAGTAGTAATTAGATAGAATAATGAATTCATGATTGTTGTTTCACTGATTATAAAAGTTTCAAGACGAATCGTGAAATTCGCGCTTAGTCGGCGACGGCAACAAGCCGCAGGCACTTACCCGCTTGCATGGCAGGGCAGTTCATTATTGGCTGCACCGAGTGCCCGGTTTGCTCTTTGTTCTCCTTTAGGCTGTCAGTCGTCCACTCGCTAACCAGGTCGACAGACACGTGAAGTGAATGCAAAGTTGGTATTTCCCGATTCACTACCTTCTCACCGTCTTTCGGACTTTTCTACGAGAAGCAAACGTTGGTGAGTGAAATATTTTCTATTTCTGTGTCTATTACTGGGTAAGAAATTGCTAATTTACAGAACTGCCTTTCGTTTACTATTGGACATAAACAGCAGAGTTGATAAGGTGTAACTATGGGTGTAAGTTCTTTCTTTTATTGTTACTGTGATGCCACTGACAAGTAATCACAAATAGGTCACCACAAACGATGTGCACAGTTAAAATCTAAACATTACTTCACATCAAGGACAGAACTGAATTTCGTAAGTGCTTCTGCAAAATAAAACTTGCGCACACAAGTCCGTGATATTAAACATGGACATAAGCGTGGTTGCAAACTTATAGAATTCTACAACACGTATTTTGCTACAGAATTGTTAGTAACATGAATTGAGGAAAAATTACTACCATCGAGGCGCGGTGAGTGGCTTTGCATTCTATCAAAGCTGTAAAAAATGTAACATGTGATCGTGCCTCAAAAGACAGCGCACAGTCTACTCTATACACCACTGCATGTTCGTCACATTTTATCACGATGCTCAGGCTCGCCATTCCTGACGCAATCAACATAAGTCGATGAAAATGAACGTCCTTGATAGCCTGTGACAGCAGTACTCTAATAAGTTTAAGATAGACTGTTCATACCATTGGCGGCTACAGCGTAAGAGCACAAGGTCACTTCAGCACCTTAATTTTTGACTCCTTGCGGATTTATTGACTGTTGTTATTTGAATGCTGTTAAACGTAATGTAGATGTGGTAATCTGAAATACGTGGAACTGCATCCACCGCGCTGTGCTACATACTGCTCTTCTATAATCGTGAAGCTTTGCATCAGAGTCGCCAGCACACCTTGACTTGTGCACTTTTTAAGGAGCTTCTGCACATGCGCAACTGCCGTCATGTAATTGCCTTACGGGCCAAATATATAAAGATTTGTTAAACAATCTGCACGGTATGAATGAAATTTTCACACTGTAGTGGAGTGTGCGCTGATATGAAACTTCCTGGCAGATAGAAACTGTGTGCCAGGCTGAGACTCGAACTCGGGACCTTTGCCTTTCGCGAGGAAGTGGTCTACCAACTGAGCTACCCAAGCACGACTCACGCCCCGTCCTCACAACCTTAATTCCGCCAGTACCTCGTCTCCTACCTTCCAAACTTCACAGAAACTCTCCTGCGGAACTTACAGAACTACGAGGTACTGGCGGAATTAAAGCTGTGAGGACGGCGCATGAATTAGGGATCTTGTACATTTGACAGAAAAATAAAAACGCACGAAAACTCCCACTTACAGAAAAATGCGAAACACAAAGTAGCGAAAGCATTATTTCGTTCTTGCCATAAACTGTACTTAACTGTGTACAAAACAATAAAAGCCCGCATCTCGTGGTCGTGCGGTAGCGTTCTCGCTTCCCACGCCCGGGTTCCCGGGTTCGATTCCCGGCGGGGTCAGGGATTTTCTCTGCCTCTTGATGGCTGGGTGTTGTGTGCTGTCCTTAGGTTAGTTAGGTTTAAGTAGTTCTAAGTTCTAGGGGACTTATGACCACAGCAGTTGAGTCCCATAGTGCTCAGAGCCATTTGAACCATTTGAACCAATAAAATTCCACAAAGTACTTCTTTCTTTCTTCAGAGAAATTATGCATATTTATTATTATTATTATTATTGTTGTTGTTGTTGTTGTGGTTGTTATTGACAGAGGCTGGATTCGTATAAATTTGTTGATAAGCCTAACTGATATACAGCAGATGCTGTTAATTTCGCACTCTTACATTTACCTGAATTTAAAAATCTGTGAACAACCAGAACATATACCCAACGAGCCACCATTGGTTCAGACTCATAGCCACAAATCATGGTCACGGACACTTCGTTTTGGATGCTGTGCAGTTCAAAAAATGGCTCTGAGCACTATGGGACTTAACATCTGTGGTCATCAGTCCCCTAGAACTTAGAACTACTTAAACCTAACTAACCTAAGGACATCACACACATCCATGCCCGAGGCAGGATTCGAACCTGCGACCGTAGCAGCCGCGCGGTTCCGGACTGAGCGCCTAGAACCGCTAGACCACCGCGGCCGGCAGAATTAGGGAGAAGAGGAGTTTGTGGCACAACTTGACTAGAACAAGTGATCGGTTGGTAGGACGTGTTCTGAGGCATCAAGGGATCCCCAGTTTAGTATTGGGGGGCAGCGTGAAGGGTAAAAACCGTAGAGGGAGACAAAGAGATGAATACACTAAGCAGATTCAGAAGGATGTAGGCTGCAGTAGGTACTGGGAGATGAAGCAGCTTGCACAGGATAGAGTAGCATGGAGAGCTGCATCAAACCAGTCTCAGGACTGAAGACCACAACAACAACAACAACAACAACAACAACATGGCCGTGAGAGTTAATTACTTTTGACAATGGGTGTGGTGAATTGACGTTAGTCAAGAATGCCTTGAAAGCAACAAACATAAAGTTATCAACACCTCACTGAGTCGTAGCAATGTGTAATAGGGCTAAGAGAAGCTGGATGTTCCTTTCGCGATATTGCTCAAACACTTGGAAGGAATGTAGCCTCTGTACATGATTGCTGGTAGTGGTGATCACGAGAATGTACAGCCGCAAGGAGACCAGGGCCCTGAACGGCCACATGCCACTATGGAGGGGGAAGATCATCTCGTTTGGCGTATGGCTCTGGCGCATCGCATCGCACTACATCTACAACACCAATGTGAGCAGCAGTTGGCATCATAGTGACACAACGAAGTGCTACAAATCGCTTACTTCAAGCACAGATCCGAGACGGACGCCCCAAATCAGATTTCGGCTTGTGGGACATGCCCGGGCCCGAGTGCCAGCCTCGCTTCACATTTTCTCCACCACCACACCACACTCTCTGAGCGCGAGGAAGGGGAAAATGGGCAAACAGCGAATGCGCCGCATTTAAACGGCAGTACAGTCGTACTGCATATGGCGTAGTTATACGAGGGCAGTTCAATAAGTAATGCAACACATTCTTTTTCTCGGCCAATTTTGGTTAAAAAAACCGGTAATTTCTTGTGGAACATTTTCAAACATTCCCGCCTCGTCTCGTATAGTTTCATTGACTTCCGACAGGTGGCAGCGCTGTACGGAGCTGTTAAAATGGCGTCTGTAACAGATGTGCGTTGCAAACAACGGGCAGTGATCGAGTTTCTTTTGGCGGAAAACCGGGGCATCTCAGATATTCATAGGCGCTTGCAGAATGTCTACGGTGATCTGGCAGTGGACAAAAGCACGGTGAGTCATTGGGCAAAGCGTGTGTCATCATCGCCGCAAGGTCAAGCAAGACTGTCTGATCTCCCGCGTGCGGGCCGGCCGTGCACAGCTGTGACTCCTGCAGTGGCGGAGCGTGCGAACACACTCGTTCGAGATAATCGACGGATCACCATCAAACAACTCAGTGCTCAACTTGACATCTCTGTTGGTAGTGCTGTCACAATTGTTCACCAGTTGGGATATTCAAAGGTTTGTTCCCGCTGGGTCCCTCGTTGTCTAACCGAACACCATAAAGAGCAAAGGAGAACCATCTGTGCGGAATTGCTTGCTCGTCATGTGGCTGAGGGTGACAATTTCTTGTCAAAGATTGTTACAGGCGATGAAACATGGGTTCATCACTTCGAACCTGAAACAAAACGGCAATCAATTTAGTGGCGCCACACCCACTCCCCTACCAAGAAAAAGTTTAAAGCCATACCCTCAGCCGGTAAAGTCATGGTTACAGTCTTCTGGAACGCTGAAGGGGTTATTCTGTTCGATGTCCTTCCCCATGGTCAAACGATCAACTCTGAAGTGTATTGTGCTACTCTTCAGAAATTGAAGAAACGACTTCAGCGTGTTCATAGGCACAAAAATCTGAACGAACTTCTCCTTCTTCATGACAACGCAAGCCCTCACACAAGTCTTCGCACCCGAGAGGAGCTCACAAAACTTCAGTGAACTGTTCTTCCTCATGCACCCTACAGCCCCGATCTCGCACCGTCGGATTTCCATATGTTTGGCCCAATGAAGGACGCAATCCGTGGGAGGCACTACGCGGATGATGAAGAAGTTATTGATGCAGTACGACGTTGGCTCCGACATCGACCAGTGGAATGGTACCGTGCAGGCATACAGGCCCTCATTTCAAGGTGGCGTAAGGCCGTAGCATTGAATGGAGATTACGTTGAAAAATAGTGTTGTGTAGCTAAAAGATTGGGGAATAACCTGGTGTATTTCAATGCTGAATAAAACAACCCCTGTTTCAGAAAAAAAATGTGTTGCATTACTTATTGAACTGCCCTCATATATTTCACATTTCTCAACAACATATATCACAAACAAAATAAATATTCGTTATTAATTAATTATTTTTGGAGCGCTGAAGACATAGTATGCTTTATCCAGTAGAAACTGCCATCACGCGGGAATATGCAGACAATTTCATAGAGTTTCGCACTCAAGTTGTCACGTAATTGTGACTTATGTAGTTTCATAACCTAAAAAAGGTCTTTCACACAAATATGTCGATCGAAATATTGTACCACTTTTTCAACCTCATATGGAGACTTACAAAATGTAGCTGATTAAAGCGGTGTAGACGTCCTGGACAATTTTAATATAAAAACATTTGTGATTAAAATTGGAAAATGGTTCAAATGACTCTGAGCACTATGGGACTTAACATCTGAGGTCATCAGTCCCCTAGAACTTAGAACTACTTAAACCTAACTAACCTAAGGACATCACACACATCCATGACCGAGGGAGGATTCGAACCTGCGACCGTAGCAGTCGCGGGGTTCCGGACTGAAGCGCCTAGAACCGCACGGCCACCGCGGCCGGCGATTAAAATTGGAATCACCTTGCAAGTCGCCCGCATCTCGTGGTCGTGCGGTAGCGTTCTCGCTTCACACGCCCGGTTTCCCGGGTTCAATTCCCGGCGGGGTCAGGGATTTTCTCTGCCACGTGATGGCTGGGAATTGTGTGCTGTCCTTAGGTTAGTTAGGTTTAAGTAGTTCTAAGTTCTAGGGGACTGATGACCATAGATGTTAAGTCCCATAGTGCTCAGAGCCATTTTTGAACTTTGCAAGTCAATCAGTTACTTCTGCACATGCAGAGGGGCGCTTTCAACTGAAACTGCAAACGGTCTCGAAAACAGCTCGAGAAGAGAGGTGACTGACAGTGTTCTTAAAACCTTTATAAAACTATCGTAATTTTTGCTGAGCCACAATAAATTCCTCAAACCTCTCGACTTCTTTAACGCCAGTGAGCTTAGCGAGCTGCATTGTCTTTTTCAGAATGTGTCCTTTTTCTACAACAGATATTCTTTTTAGATATATTCACATGAAATTCGAAAGAAGTTACCTCGCAGTGTGTTTCTGTGGGCAATGCGCAGTCGAGTCCACTTAAAATGTGTAGGCTGCAGTCCAATCCACATGTTATATTTTAGTTCCTGGACTCCTTTTTCCCTCATAAATATGGAAGTAGCGAAATTTAAATCGAGAAACTGTTCCAGGCATGCTCCTTGACTTAACCAACACACTTTGCAGTAATGTATGAAGTCTCCATACTCCTCGTTCACTTCCACTGAAAGCTGTCACAAATTAAAATGGAATAATGGATGCGACTTCAAACTTTTACTATTCGTACCATAAACTGATCCATGCCTTCAAATCTACCACAGAATGGTTCTTGATGTACAGGACAATTAATCTCTTCTGTCGATCGTTGTCATTTTGTAGAAAATAAGCAGTACCCGTTGAAATGAACGTCATTCATACTTTAAATTTTCTTTTATTAATTCTGATGAGCAACGGTCTTGCCGCAGTGCATACAACGGTTCCCGTGATATCACCGAAGTTAAGCGCCGTCGGACGTGGTCGGCACGTAGATGGGTGACCATCCAGCAGCCATGCGCTGTTGGCAGTTTTCGGGATGCACTCAGCCTCGTGATGCCAATTGAGGAGCTACTCGACCGAATAGTAGCGGCTCCGGTCAAAGAAAACCATCTAAACGACCGGGAGAGCGGTGTGCTGACCACACGCCCCTCCTATCCGCATCCTCAACTGAGGATGACACGGCGGTCGGATAGTCCCGATGGGCCACTTGTGGCCTGAAGACAGAGTGCTATGCTATTAATTCTGATGGTACCGTTCATGGATAAATGCTACGGAGTGGGCCAACTTATAAAGATAATTATGAAATAATCAAATCTTTAAAAGCCCAAATGATTGGAAGGGTTTCTAATTCAGTTTTGAATGTGTTCGTTCAGTTACCTAAGGTTCAGGTTGCGAATCCAATGATCATTACATGTTCCTGTTCTCCGTCCCTAACCACCTGAATAGGCAAGATGCTAAACCACTGCATGTCGCCTCAGAAGTCATACAAGAAGCTAGAATTAAATCTTGATGGTTTAAAATGTTTGAATTTACTAATGAATATTTATGCTTTGAAAGTCTTGCTGGCACCGCTCTGTCCAGATCCATACATGATTTTTCTTAAGTAAAGTTAGAAGTAGTTTACTGTTTAATAGTTGTTGTGGCGGTAAACGTCGGAAGAAAGTACGGAGCCCCAGAAACGACTTGCCGGCCGGTGTGGCCGTACGGTTCTAGGCGCTTCAGTCTGGAACCGCGAGACCGCTACGGTCGCAGGTTCGAATCCTGCCTCGGGCATGGATGTGTGTGATGTCCTTAGGTTACTTAGGTTTAAGTAGTTCTAAGCTTTAGGGGACTGATGACCACAGATGTCAAGTCCCATAGTGCTCAGAGCCAACCAGAAACGACTTCAATTGTGTTTTAGTACGTGGACTAAGAAAATTTTTAATAGCATCGAACTTACGCGGATCAGGGCGTGTACCTTGTACGTCAAGTGTGTGCCCTAGATACCTTATCTCACTAAATGCAAATTTAGATTTCTTAAGGTTTGCTATTACACCAGATGGAACTTTGCAGAGTATTTTTTGAAATATTTTGTGATGTCTTTACCACGTCTTTGTAGCGCTCAGAATGCCATTTAAGTAATGTATCACAATTTCTACTAATTCGTCTGTGAATAGAGCAGAAGTAAGTTTCAGACCGAAATGAATAACGCAGAAGTGATATGTCGGCTAACGAATATAAAAGCAGTATATTTCCTGGAATCAGGAGTGATAGTCATTAAATTGTTTGTTTTCTGTGCTGCTCTATTTTTAACTGCATCAGCTATGATGTATTTATTTTATAACAAATTCAGTCACGCTGTCATGCACAACTGTCAGTAGATTTTCACCTATGCATTGTTCGAAATATGTATTCTTCTCGCCAATCCAGTTGTGAAATCCTCCGTTTACGATTGCGGAATAGTTTTCTAACTGAAACTTGCCTGTTAATTGCTTCGTCAACGTGATTATCTTGTCCTTAGCTTGTGTAATACGCATGGGTATTGATTCATGTACTGACGTGCAAGACTTCACTTGAGTCGCAACAATTTCGGACATGGTGTTTAACTGTTTGATTCACCCTGAATGTTTATTACTTCCTTGGTCGATTTTTCCTGTTGTACATTTAGTTCTGAAATCGTTTTAATACTGCTACATACAAAAAGAGGTGACTGTACTATTAGCAGTATCATGTCTTTTTGTATGTCTGCTCGTAGTGCGATTGTATGATTTTGTATATTTTTGATCATATGATTTTACCGTTATGTCATACGTGCGTCACTGTCTGTTTTATTTTCGGTCATTTATCGGATTATAATATTAAGCATATTAGCAATATTTGTCGACTGAAACTGCTCTGCCCCAGCCATGCGTTTTGACATGACGTCACGTTAAAGAATTTTTCCAAACTGCCCTTTAGTAATTGACTAGTGGTCCGGACGTTAACAAAATTACCGTCACTAGGCATTTCAGCTGTTGATTGCTCATTAATGCGTGTGTTAACATTACAGTTACTGCCAAAATTCTGTTCGATGTCCATGTCAGATTCTTTTTGTGTGTGATGTCTATCGTGCTCTATTTCCGTGAACAGTTTGTGTGCTATTACACGGCAATACGCAATTTATTGTGAAAGGAAAAATCTTTAAAGTAGTGAGAAATTAAATTCATGAAAATTCATTTCGTAAAATTCAGTATAGCAACAATGACGGTTTTACTGAGCAAGAATAGCAGTTGATCGAAAAATACGTAGCTGTAATGGTTGCTCGCCATTTTACGTTGAACAAGACATCATTCGGCCATTTTGTAAAATAGTGGAATCTACTGTTGTAGTGGACTGATCGCCAAAATAAACTACAATTCGCGATTCTGAGCAAATGTTATTGCTACAATTTCGGAAACTTTTTAGGAAGTTACGAAGCACACTAGAATTATGTAAAGCGCTTAAAGTAGCATGCTGAAGTAAAAAGTGTGATATATTACATTTGATCCTGTTTTTCAATGCAGATTCCAGGTTTCATCATAATTTCCATTAAACTTCTCTCCAGTTGGGTTGTTAAAATTTTTTTAATGGTAATGGCTCCTCATGTGTGTTCGCATAGTCCATAAGACAAAGAAACGCAACATAGTATATACAACAATAGGTCACCAGTAAGATTTTCTGTTATTATCAATTCAAACGGGATCGTGCTTGAATAAATGCTAGGGAGTGGGCCAACTTATTAAAATATTTAAGTAATTTCATTAATAGATAACGTCTGTAAATTACTTTTGTTAGGCGCGCTTGACGATGTCTTTCTGTGTACGGTCCGTTCTGATTCCTTACTCCACTGTAGTTATTTCTTCAAATGAAAAATTCTTTTATCGGACTTCGAAAATTTTTACTCATCAAACAAATTATTCGTACTGGACTCCTTACGCACCTTTAATGGGCACGGAACCTTTAGCTATGTCAAGACTCAGGGTAACCGAGGATGACTTTTAACATAAAATGAAACAGTATGAAGTAGTATCATTACCATTCAATTATCACACATAAACAATAAATTTACATTGAGACTTACACAAAATCAATTGCTGTGTGCAACAACATGTGAGTGCGTTTAGTGTGATTGCGCCTCATATAAATGATAATGGAGGTGTGTCGCATAAATCTGTCGTTACCAAACAAAAGCGTCCGCTCGCATCTAAAACAAAAAGGTGGCGTCCCCTCCACAGTGGCTTCTTGCAACGGAGTGCCGCAGGGTACGAGGGGCCCTGTGGCGGTCACGTTCCTCCAACCACTTCCCGCCTATGCGGAATTCTGGCGTTAGCGCAAACAGAGGACGCTGATTATGTGCAGCACTATGTTTTCTTTCGTTGTGGCTTCTTTAGCGATTTGTTTTATGGTTGTTTAATATTATCCGGTGCACTATCAAAGGTGTTTATTATTTCTGTCATTATCTAGAATATTGGCACTAGAGTGTATGTCAACTACTGTTTCTTAAGTCTTCCTCTTTTTAACAATCTTACTTTCGTCGTGTTCTTTCTTATTGCTTTTTATTACTGTAATTCCTGTAACACGTTATAAGCTCATCACAGACTTCAACTATTGTATCCCGCTTTATTTTCGCTCTTCAATTAATTATTGAAAACTAGTGTATCCTGACATTAGCGACATCTGGTGAACTTAAAACACAAAATCCAGTGGCTACTGTACGGGAGCTTGTTTTGAACAGTAGTACTACTGACATGACTCGTGCAAGTGATGTTATTTATATATATTTGACGATGCTGGTGCTGATTCTGCATTTAACATTTGACGATGGCACTGTGGCTGCAGTACATTAGAACTTTGTTTTTACAAAACAGGTATGCCTCTTCATACTTAATAAGCACAAATGCATATATTTGTCAATAGTACTTTTCATTGTGGTCTATGTATTGTTTTTAAGCTTTAGACAATCTGGGAAAGTATTTATGTTTTTCCCATTTTCTGCTGCAGATCTGATGATGATCATTGTAGACCGAAACCAGTATTCTGTTAATAAAAAGTTTGTGACCACAGATGTAAATTAAAGGAAACTTATTGTATATACGGGTCACTGTTTTATTCGCGACGATGTCGCAGCTTGTGAAAATACTTGAGGTGTAATTATACATTTTGTTTCTGCGGTTGTATCCCACAGTAGATACAATCGTTCAAATAGTTAATTTTAACTGATACTTTATTTATTTGTTACCCTTCAAATATTTTGTATGTAAATTACGTAAATTACGCTCTTCCCGCAGATATGCCTTCAAAATACCACGCATAAACAGTTAAGGGTAAGCAGTGCTGACCAAAAGATTCTGCCGAGCTCAAAATGTTGTGCAGACCGCTAAACGTCGCAACGCAATGCTAAATGAAATGTCGCACTGTTCCGGGCACTTCCGAGAAGGGGCGAGCGAAGTCGACTGAAAGGGCGGGCTTTGGCCTGCATACAGTCCGTACACTATGCGCGCGTTAAGTTTTTCACGCCTTGGTTTGCCCTGGCGTATAGTGTGAATTCAACATTCTGGCCGTGACACCGGTTATTGATGTTCCAGCATTTCACATTTGCAGTGGCTTATCTCGTGCTTACCTTAACGTGTGATCTTGCAATGTTGATCGCTTAAAATATGTCACCTAGACAAATTACTCTAATTAATTATTTCCTGGTGTTGTGATTTTTTTCGCCAGTGTACGTATATACTTCAGAGTCCTGAAGGTGCTACATAATAAACTGAGGCGACTCGCGTATGACAAGAGATAAATTGCATTAGTTCAGTTGTAAACAAATATAACTCTGAACTCACTAACGCAGTAAACATTTGTTGCATTACATCCTTCACAAGAATTTTCTCAAAAATAGCGCTATGGAGGGTTTCTTGCTCTTATCACTCGTACTTAAGGCTACGTTTCCTTCTCCCAGGGTCCGAGCCAAGTTACAAAAGTCCATATTCAAAAATTTTTCCGCAATATGACTTTAACATGATGACTGATAAAGATAATGAAAGGATACAGTTTGTTCTGAGTAGTAAAATGCTAACAAAGAATGTGAAACGCATCATTTGAAAATCCACTTTGAAAGACGTCACTCAGAGTTCCCTGGGAAAGGCTCTGAATATTTTACACCCTAAGAAGCTGCGCTGGGAAGTTGACACGTGGACTCATCAGCCTACTTCTTCAAGTTGGGTTGAAACTTCACACCGGTCGCTTTTTGATTCGCTGAAACCAAACAACCACATGCAGCCCGAGAGGGTCCCATGAAAACTTGCTACAAGCTACAATGGAACGAGTTTTGCGACGCAACGTGTGTCAGAATTAAAAAGATATCTCTAACAAGACCAGTAGTCGTATCGGGGATACAAGCTGGCATATTTTGGACACGGTACTCAGTGAAATAAGATCAAGCCATTTTTCTCTGCAGTTTTATCAGTCGATCGGCGTTGCATCTTGTTCCCAGCTGGTTGCCTGTTCGATGCATGAAAATACCTGTAAGAAGAAAACTTTTTCTCAGAATCGTTAGGCAATACTACACGTAGCGAAGATGTTTCCCAGACAGTGAAGAATTTTTTTGAGGAAAATGTGGTCATCAGAGCTCGTTCGGAATGATATAGGTATTCATTCTTTCCGTGCTCTATACGAGATTGGAATAATAGAGAATGGTGAAGGTGGTTCGATGAACCCTCTGCCAGGCACTTAAATGTGATTTGCAGAGTATCCATGTAGATGTAGAATGTTGGTTCGTGTATGTGTTGAACAAACACTTTCCATATTAGGCATTCTCTCTGGGTTCCACGCATTGGCGACTGAAATTGCTCCAGATATAACGTTCAGCCACTGTATTATACACCGTCCTGCTTTGGCGGTGAAAGCACTTTCGCCTGATTTGTTGAATGTAGTCACTCTGGTAGCGAATGTTCTAAACTACACTATGTGACGAAACGTATCACCACACATGCCTGAAAATGACTTACAAGTTAGTGGCGCCCTCCATCTATAATTCTGGAATTCAGTATGGTGTTGGTCCAATCTTAGCCTTGATGACAGCTTCCACTCTCGCAGGCATACGTTCATTCAGGTGCTCGAAGGTTTCTTGGGGAATAGCAGCCCATTTTTCACGGAGTGCTGCACTGAGCAGAGGTATTGATGTCGGTGAGGCCTGGCATGAAGTCAGCGTTCCAAAACATCCCAAAGGTGTTCTATAGGATTCAGCTCAGGGCTCTATGCAGGCCAGACCATTACAGGGGAGTTATTGTCGTGTAACCACTCCGCCACAGGTGTTCGGTCGCGTTGGAACATGCAATAGCCATACCGAAATGCTCTTCAACAGTGGGACCCAAGAAGGTGCTTAAAACATCAGTGTAAGCCTGTGCTGTGATAGTGCCACACAAAGCAAGGGGTGCAAGCCCCCTCCATGAAAAACACGATCACACCATAACACCATAGCCTCCGAATTTTATTGTTGGCACTACAGCGCTGGCAGATGAAGTTCACCGGGCATCCGCCATACCCACACCCTGTCATAGGATCACCACATTGTATACCGTGATTTGTCACTCCACACAACGTTTTTCCAGTGTTCAATCGTACAGTGTTCACACTCCCTACACCAAGCGAGGCGTCGTTTGGCATTTACCGGCGTGACACGTGGTTTACGAGCAGCCGCTCGACCATGATATCCAAGTTTTCTTACCTCTCACCTAACTGTCATAGTACTTGCACTGGATCCTGATGCAGTTTGGAATTCCTGTGTGATGGTCTGGATAGATGTCTGCGCCTATAACGCATTACGGCCCTCTTCAACTGTCGGCGGTCTCTGTCAGTCAACAGATGAGGTCGGCCTGTACGCTTTTGCACTGTACATGTCCCTTCATGTTTCCACTTTACTATCATATCGGAATCAATGGACCAGGGGATGTTCAGGAGTGTGGAAATGTGTAGACACGTATAACATAAGTGACCCCCATCACCTGACCCCGTTCGAGGACCGTGAGTTACGCGGAGCGCCCCATTCTGCTCTGTCACGATGTCCAATGACCACCTGGCATTAGGTAGCAGCCCAATGCACCTAATATGAAAAACGTGTGTTTTTGGGGGGTGTCCGGATACTTTTGATCACAATGTGTATCCCAGTTAGCGAAAAAACACAATAGTTCTCAAAGAGTTGTGCAAAGAGGTTAGAGTTAAATTCAATGTGCTCTTGCTCCACAATGAAATGCGATTGGTATTACGCGGAAGGTGCTGCATACAGTACTGGAGCTTCTTCAAAAAGAAATTGCCTTGTTTCTGGAAAGGAAGAGTGCGGGAAGGAAGTTACATGTTAAATCAACACATTTATTTCCAAAGTGATACGCCTTGCGGATTTATTTGCAAAAAAGAAAGAAAAATTCGCTTAGCCTCGCTATGCAAAGCAATTCAGTGATCATATTGACTGCATACGAAAAGTTGAAAGTTTTGTTCGCGTATTAGAACTTTACAATATATGGCTGAAGTCAAGACATTTCGATGATCTCAGAAAAGTATAGTGATGCTCGATGCCAACTGTTAGACCCTATTATCTACACGTGAATTCAGTAGATAATTTTCCCAGTAATTATTTTTGTGAACGCGACAATTGAGAAATGAGTGTTGAGGTTTTAAGTCCGTTTTCAGTGAATGAAGCAGTACTTTCAGATAGTGAAATTCCAGTCAAAACAGAATTTTTTAGACTATGGAACGACAGCACACTGAAAATTAATTTCTCTAAAACTGAACTAGCAAAAGGTTGGAGAAAGTTTGGTCCACTATTCTCATAAAGGACCTTAAGAAATCAGATTCCATTCGCCACAACTTACAGATGTGAAAGTGTATTTGCAACTTTGGTGGAAATAAAACCAAAAGCGAGGAGCCAATTTAAGATGTGTATTGGCCTAGAAAACATTCAATAAAATGTGATTGTTAGAAACAAGCAATTCCAACCGTTATGTCTACAAGACAGCCACAAGTCGTGCTCAGTAAAGTTTATTGACCGATTTCGGTTATTTTAACAAGAGCATAATCAGAAACACTGGAAATTAAAGTGCAACAGTTGGCTGAATGCATTGCTGATGTTGAGATTACATTGAGTGTATAACAATGTTCACATTGTGTACAATTTCTGGTTGTTTGCTCTGCAGGAAATAACAGCTCTCACTAGTATCAAACGTTTCATTGATTTCAATTATTTCTTGATTTAGTACAACATCTACAATAACATGTGAGTTTCATTTGTTCAACGTTTTCCTTTAATTTTAAAAAATTGAGATAATTAGATATTTTTTATTTTTTTTCAGTCTAAACTTTATTTGGATACTAAACTCTGCCACGCGTTTTGATGCTGTAGAACCGCGTTCTGAGGTAATACGGTCAGAAATTTGGGTTCCACTGTAAAACTACACTCATGTTCATCAATTAAGGTTAATGATGATACATGGTGAAACAACGCTCTGTTGGGCGGTTTGCGGGTTTAAATCACCTCTGGGTGTGACTATGCGGTGTATTTGACCTGCGGTCTTCGCGCGGTAGCGCTGCCAGCAGTCCCCGTACGCGAAGGTGTGTTGGTGCATCTCAGAGTACGGTGCAGCTAGTATGCAGACGTTTCAGAGGTGCTAATGGTAGCTGTGTGTTGAAAATGGCTCAAAGAACACCTATTTATGACGTTATGCGTTGTAGAATACTAGGGAGACTGGAGGCTGGTCAAACACAGCAGTTCGTAGCACGGGCCCACCGTGTGCTACAAAGTGTGATCTCAAGATTATGGAAACGATTCCAGAAGAAAGGAAACATGTCCAGGCGCTACAGTACGGGACGTCCACAGTGTACAACACCACAAGAAGACGGATATCTCACCACCAGTGACCGCCGACGGCCACGGGGTACTGCAGGTAGCCTTGTTCTAGACCATCCCGCAGCCACTGGAACAATTGTCTCCAGACACACAGTCTACTGACGATTGAACAGACATGGTTTATTCGCCTTGAGACCTGCAAGGTGCATTCCACTGACCCCTGGTCTCAGGAGAGCCCATAAAGCCAACAGTACATGGTCATGGTCATGGCCATTGGAACATTTTACACGGGTCCAGATATAGTCTGAACAGCGATTCTCAACGGATTTTCATCTGGCGTGAACTTGGAACCAGGTACCAGCCCCTTAATGTCCTTGAAAGGGACCTGTATGGAGGTCGTGGTTTGATGGCGTGGGGTACGATTGTGACTGGTGCACGTACACCCCTGCATGTCTTTGACAAAGGAACTGTAACAGGTCAGGTGTATCGTGACGTCATTTTGCCCCGTTATGTCCGCCTTTTAAGGGGTGCAGTGGGTTCCACCTTCCTCCTGATTGATAATAATGCATGGCCCCACCGAGAAAACAGAAAATATCAAGCGAATGGAGTGGCCTGCCTGTTCTCTGGACTAAAACCCCATCGAGCACGTCTGGGATGCTCTCGGTCGACGTATCGCTGCACGTCTTCAAAGCCCTACGACACTTTATGAGCTCCAACAGGCACTGGTGCAAGAATGGAAGGCTACACCCCAGCAGCCGCTCGACCACCTGATCCTGAGTATTCAGTCCGTTGTGCGGCCTGTGTACGTTTGCATGGTGATCATATTCCACATTGATGTCGGGGTACATGCGCAGAAAACAGTGGCATTTTGTAGCACATGTGTTTCGGGACCGTTTACTCAATTTATCACCAATACTGTGGACTTAGAGATCTGTGTCGTGTGAGTTCCCTATGTGCCTATGCCATTAGCGCCAGTTTCGTGTAGTGCCACGTGGTGTGGCACCACCGCGTGGGATTACCCGAGCAGTGTAAGGCGCTGGAGTCATGGACTGTGCGGCTGGTCCCTTGGGCATGGGTGTGTGTGTTTGTCCTTAGGATAAATTAGGTTAAGTAGTGTGTAAGCTTAGAGACTGATGACCTTAGCAGTTAAGTCCCATAAGATTTCACACACATTTTGTGGCACCACATTCTGCAATTATCCTTAATTTATGAGCACAAGTGTATATTAGTGGTCACTGTTGAAAATGTTGATTTGTTCACTAATCGATTTTACGACACCACAATCAGTTGTAAATTTTAAAACAACTTTTTCCTTCGGACTCTTTTGCTCCCACACTGTCGCCATGTGTTCTCCTACACACAGCTTTCGTTTTTTAATACACTTCACTGCACTAACACAAATTATTTGCTCGTTTCAGGTTTTTGTGTACCCACATCCATCTCGCACTTTGGTTTAATTTGTTTGTTCCGATAGCGTGGAATTCGATCGCCTTTTGATTTGTTTTTTCGGCTGTGGCAGCGTCTGCGGTCCTTCTGTGCCTGTATTTGTATACGACCCCCCCCCCCCCCCCCCCACACACACACACAATCAAACATACAGAGAGAGAGAGAGAGAGGAAGGGAGAGGAAGAGAGAGCGGGAGAGGGAGAGAGACATACTGCGGAACAGCGCAGAAACAGAGAAAAAAGAAATCGCGTTTCGCGTGATGGAAACAGCCAAAATAAACCTAACCACAATGTGGATGTGCATGTGTGAAACCAAGTGAACGAGAAAATATTGTGCATCTGGTGGACCCAGTGGTGCGCATCTGCTGAACCACACCTGCAGTGGCTCTGTACTCTGAGCACTGTCTGCCACCAGAATATAACAATGGCAGTGGGAGCCACTCAGCCCCATTCGCACTTGGAGCCACTTCACTTTGACACCATAGTTTGTGCTTTTGTTTACACAGTCTCGTCGTAGTTGACAGTGTAGTACCTGGACTCTGTTTCTTGCTGAATTATTAGTGATGAGTCTTCGTACGTTTGGAGAATTTCAAGTTAAGTAAATCTTCTGTTTTCTGTTTTAACTTGTTTGCTAATACTATCTGGTCCTTTCCAGCTATCCTACCATGACTATTGCTGCACAGCTCTTTAACTCACCTGCCTTTTCCCTGTGTACAAAGTCATGCACAACAAGTTTACTTGCAAAAATATATCAATGTACGCACATAGTTCAGGAGCGATAGCGTCGTAACCAGATCCGTGAAGAATTATCGCATGATCAGTGACGCTTTAATTTATTTCTTCTTTGCTATTAATTCTAATCACAACAAATTTCGCAAGTAGTGTCCACATGTGCCATTGGATGTACCTGCAAAATTATATCATTGCACGACACCTAGTTATGGAGGTATGATATCATAAACATTGAGCTGCGTGGAAACTGAACTCCAACCGCGAAATTTGTTAGAAATATACGTGAAACATGTTTAAAAATATGTGTGAAATATGTTAAATATATATGAAAGATATGTGACCTGAGCAAACATGGGCAAAGCTGTGTAATGGGTAAAAGCGGAACGTGTGTGTAGGGGAACTCATGGAAATAATGTACAAGCCAAAAAAAGTGAGCACTAAAAAAGGTTTTAATGTGAGAAACATTTGTGACCTCATTAAACCGATTTGTAAACCAGACCACAGTGATGAAAAGCAGTGCTTTTAAATAAAATTGTTTGGTACGACTAAGACTATATACAATCGCAGAAGGCGGCGTAACTCGAATATTACTTGTAATACCGACGCTGTGAAAGAGAGCCTTCAAACAGCCAATTCGTTCTTGAATAGGTTTCCTCACCAGCAAACATAATATTTTCTTCTTTTTATCCAGATATGTTTCCCTGAAGTTGCGGCGTCGTAAGTGGGTTTTCTGTTTCCTTTCCATTACACAACACGAAACTGCTCTTTACTATCTGCACATATAGTAAATTCAGTTTTTAAGAAAAGAAATTTCTATATGTATAGATTGTCAAGAGTAATTTTCATTTTATCTAATAGAAATAATCAATTGGTGATTCTGTACCTTCAGGGAAACATGTCTAGGTGAAAAGAATAAAAATTTGTGTTTGCACAAGGTAGAAGATGTCCAGAAGATACCTTTTTGATGAACCAAAGGAAAATATGTACACATTTGTCATTTGTGAAACGAACACTGTCAACAGTATTTATTAGCTTATAAGAGGATTTCTTAAGCCTCGACTATCTCTAAAGATAGACGAATGTGAGCTGCATCTTCCACACTGATATATCCTTGTCATTTGACTATGTAGTTTCATTTTTTGTACATTTACATGAATAAAGAAACAAACGGATTAGAACATCTAGCCGGCCGTAGTGGCCGAGCGGTTCTAGGCGCTACAGTCTGGAACTGCACGACCGCTACGGTCGCAGGTTTCGAATCCTGTGACGTCCTTAGGTTAGTTAGGTTTCAGTAGTTCTAAGTTCTAGGGGACTGATGACCTCAGAGTTTAAGTCCCATAGTGCTCAGAGCCATTTGAACCATTTAGAACATCAATTTTTTTTTCATCCATAAAAACTTCTGTAAGGCTGAAGTGGAAAGTCTCCGAATGCCATTTCTGAGAGCCAAGTCTCTCTTTACTTGTTGCTTCAGATCGACGTAGGTGAAGTAGGACGCCAACGAATATTTAATTGGGGTTTCATACGTATTCTTCGTTATTTTAAATATTATTCTGAGTTACTTATACTACCTCTCACGTGGAGCTAATGGACATTAATACTTTTGGCGAACGAAGTTTTAAAGCTGGGTGCAATACATTATAATAAAGTCCACATTTTGTATTCGAATGTTTTAGCACACTTTTGTTTCGAGAGAAATGCGCACAATCGAATTAGCACACATTTTCAGGAGCAAAAATAAAAATAATTAAAAAAACACTAGGGAGTATGAAAAATACAAACATTCTGCTTCTACACATTTTCAGTCCTAAACATTGATCGCAATGAGCTCAGTAGCACGTCATGTAGGAAAGTGCCCTGCGTTCGAGGTTTGATCAACACATTACATTGCCCTGTTTTCTTTTTTCCAAACGTCTCCCTCTCAATCTTTTACATCTCAAGCCTGTCTATGGCACCGTAGAGGACCAATATCGAGTTTTTTTTCTTGTATTGCACAGCCTGATTCTCGAAGAGCATAGCAGTTGACAAAAGGTGGATATCTGTTTCTTCCTGTAGTTTAGATATGTTGTACCCATTGATGTAAAGAGTAGCAAATACCATAGTCTGTGGCTCTGAGGCCAGAAAATCACGTCTGGGATCTAATACCACCTTTTAGTATAAAAATATACTTAGTCTGAATGAAATAAATTGTTTCAAGAGGAAAAGTCCGTTCAGTTACAATAGACTTTCGTTATTGAAATATTTAGTCTGTGGATAAAATTCACTGTCAAAGAACAATTTTTTTTCTTTATTGGCAGAACAGTCACCGAAGAGTTCTCAACAGTAACAAACAAATGCAACCGAAACACAGTTTCTTAGAAAAGTTGTATGTATTGCATGATGCATGTCTGGACCAATAACTGCTTATTTATCTCCCAAACCATGAAAAGAAAAGTACAAATATATCTATAAATACCATTAAGCCTTGGGTTACAAACATTACAGAAGATAATCATTACGTACTTGGTACGCGTGTGGAAGCCAGTTCATAAAACTGTGCGTAGAAGAACAAAAACCATTTACTTCCATTAAAAACTTTCTTCTTTTTCTAAAGTTTTACGCTCTCTTTCCGATTTGCGAAACTGTTGTAGGACGAATAAGTTACCAGCTAAAGTATATTGTTCAGGACCGTTGCTTTGAGATTCTATGGAAGAATCATCAAAATTTTCGGTCAAATAAAGTCTCGTTGGTATCCCTACAATACTCGAAACCAATCTTTCTATAAAACATTAATCTTCGATGTTAAGGTATTTTGTCTTTTTTGGAAGCCTGTTTCTTGTCATTACTTGTCTGTATTTTATGTCCTCTATACACCGGGTATCATCAGTTATTTTTCAACCAAAATAGTTAAATTCATCCAATAGTTTTTGTGCCTGATTTCATCATCTAAATCTATAAACAACTCCCGATTTAATGCCACAGTCCCCCATTCATTACACGTCCTGTGGAAAAACGCACCAGCGTCATTCACATACGAAGATGGTCTCATTCGGCCCATTTCGATAATTGCAACCAGACATAAATCACTGCGTTGTTTAGAAAAAGGATTACTTTTGTTGAAAAAATCTTGTCAAGACAACTTCCTTTCTATTCAAGTTATCTTCCAAGTCTTTTTCTGTCTCTGACATAGTGTCAATGTTAACTGCAAACTGTAAAACCTATGTTTTATCTCACTCGACTTTAACTGCTTTCCCATCCTTTTCTTTTGTTTCTTGTACTGCTTGCTCTTCGTCTAGACTGAATAACATCAGGGATATTTTGGAACAAAGTCAGCCTCCATCTGCAACCATGGTAGCCTCTACTTCCACTACAGCATGACCCTTGACTCTTATAACTGCAGCCAAGTTTCTTTAGCAGTTTAAAATAGCATACGCTCTCTGTATTTTACTATAGATACCATCATACCTTGAGAGTGTGTATGAGTCTTCCAAACTTAGCAGTGGCTAATTTATTTTCGCACTAGCTAAGTACCTGGCATTGCCAGGGTATGTACTTATACCAGTCTCCTGTTACTCCATCTCCTCTTTCCCCACCTCTCAGTCCATCTCCTCCTCCCACGTTTCACCGTCTATTTCCTCCTCCCCTCTCTTTGTCCATCTCTTCCTTCACCCTCCATATCTGTGCAGCTCCTTCTCTTTCGACATTATTACCACTACCCCAGTAGGATGTTGCTGGTGCATCCCCCGCAGTATTTCTTTCCAGATAGTAAGTAATATGAGTACCATGTGTCGCTGAAGTCGATTCAGGATTTAAGAAGCTTTTTACACGTGGGTTTGCCCATATGTCCACAGGTCACATATACTTCAGATATATTTAATATATTTGACACATATTTTTACACATATTTCACGAGTATTTCTAACGAATTTCGCCGTTCGAGTTTAGTTCCCACGAAGCTCAATGTTTATGACGTCGTATCTCCTTAACTAGAAGTCATACAGTTATATAATTGTGCAGGTACATCCAGTGCCACATGTGGACACAGCGTACGTGGTCTGCTGCGATTAGAATTAATATCAAAGGAGAAATAAATTAAAACGTCACTGATGATGCGGCAGTTTTCCACGTATGTGAACTATGTGCGTACACTGATATACACTCCCGGCAATTGAAATAAGAACACCGTGAATTCATTGTCCCAGGACGGGGAAACTTTATTGACACATTCCTGGGGTCAGATACATCACATGATCACACTGACAGAACCACATGCACATAGACACAGGCAACAGAGCATGCACAATGTCGGCACTATTACAGTGTATATCCACCTTTCGCAGCAATGCAGGCTGCTATTCTCCCATGGAGAAGATCGTAGAGATGCTGGATGTAGTCCTGTGGAACGGCTTGCCATGCCATTTCCACCTGGCGCCTCAGCTGGACCAGCGTTCGTGCTGGACGTGCAGACCGCGTGAGACGACGCTTCATCCAGTCCCAAACATGCTCAATGGGGGACAGATCCGGAGATCTTGCTGGCCAGGGTAGTTAACTTACACCTTCTAGAGCACGTTGGGTGGCACGGGATACATGCAGACGTGCATTGTCCTGTTGGAACAGCAAGTTCCCTTGCCGGTCTAGGAATGGTAGAACGATGGGTTCGATGACGGTTTGGATGTACCGTGCACTATTCAGTGTCCCCTCGACGATCACCAGGGGTGTACGGCCAGTGTAGGAGATCGCTCCCCACACCATGATGCCGGGTGTTGGCCCTGTGTGCCTCGGTCGTATGCAGTCCTGATTGTGGCGCTCACCTGCACGGCGCCAAACACGCATACGACCATCATTGGCACCAAGGCGGAAGCGACTCTCATCGCTGAAAACGACACGTCTCCATTCGTCCCTCCATTCACGCCTGTCGCGACACCACTGGAGGCGGGCTGCACGATGTTGGGGCGTGAGCGGAAGACGGCCTAACGGTGTGCGGGACCGTAGCCCAGCTTCATGGAGACGGTTGCGAATGGTCCTCGCCGATACCCCAGGAGCAACAGTGCCCCTAATTTGCTGGGAAGTGGCGGTGCGGTCCCCTACGGCACTGCGTAGGATCCTACGGTCTTGGCGTGCATCCGTGCGTCGCTGCGGTCCGGTCCCAGGTCGACGGGCACGTGCACCTTCCGCCGACCACTGGCGACAACATCGATGTACTGTGGAGACCTCACGCCCCACGTGTTGAGCAATTCGGCGGTACGTCCACCCGGCCTCCCGCATGCCCACTATACGCCCTCGCTCAAAGTCCGTCAACTGCACATACGGTTCACGTCCACGCTGTCGCGGCATGCTACCAGTGTTAAAGACTGCGATGGAGCTCCGTATGCCACGGCAAACTGGCTGACACTGACGGCAGCGGTGCACAAATGCTGCGCAGCTAGCGCCATTCGACGGCCAACACCGCGGTTCCTGGTGTGTCCGCTGTGCCGTGCGTGTGATCATTGCTTGTACAGGCCTCTCGCAGTGTCCGGAGCAAGTATGGTGGGTCTGACACACCGGTGTCAATGTGTTCTTTTTTCCATTTCCAGGAGTGTATTTTTGCAAATACACTTATTGTGTATTACTTTCTACTCAGGGATGAGAGAGGTGGGTTAAAGTGCGGTGCAGCAAAAGTCATCGTAGGAAAGCTGGACAGGACCAGATAGTATTAGCGAACAAGTTAACACAAAAAACAGAAGATTTATTTCTCCAAAAATACGAAGACACGTAACAAATAATGCAGCAAGGAACAGAGTCCAGGTATTACACTGTGAACTACGATGAGACTGTGTAAACAAAAGCACAAACTATGGTGTCGAAGTGGCTCCTAGTGCGACTGGATCTGAGAGGCTCCCACTGGCCATGTTAGATTCTGGTGGCAGAGTGTGCTCAGAGTACAGAGCCACTGCAGGTGTGGCTCAGCAGATGCGCACCACTGGGTCACCACATCCTACACAGCTGCTGTTGGCATCAAATGGAAACTTGGCATTCTGTTACCAACCTTGATACGCCTTGTGGTGGTACTGATATGTGACATCACAGCACTCAGCCTATATTTCAATATTTTCGGCAAAATGTGTTGTAAATAGTGTTGGTGGTGAAGAAGTTATAACTTAAAAGGTCATTTATGACAAGGCAGTTTAACTGGATGGGCTGCGAAAATATAATAAGGGATATAATCTTTTCCTCTCTTCATTTGGTGAGAGATGAAAAATCCTGTAAAAGTTTGAAATTATTTGTAGGCTTGTTGGAAGTCGCTAAGTGCTGTCATTCTCAAATACTGAATGCACACAGTCTTACTGTTTGCTCGCCACAAGCTGTGCTCTTTTTTTTTACCCCCATCCTCACTCCTTAGAGGGGTAGATGCTCCCTCCATAGTAGTTTTTCCAGACCGTAAGTGATATGTGAACGAAGTTTGGTTGAAGTCAATTCAGTGGTTTAGGAGGGATGTGAATCAGACATATGTACATTCACTTTTATACTTCGTATTTATTACATAACACATCGAAAAAGTCTCTCATTTTAATACCCACTGACGCGTCAAAATTGTGATTAACGAGAAACAAAGCTAGAACATACACTGAAGAGCCAAAGAAACTGGTGCACCTGGCTAATATCGTGTAGGGCTCCCCCGAGCACGCAGAAGTGCCGCAACACGACATAGCATGGACTCGACTAATGACTGAAGTAGTGCTGGAGGGAACTGACACTATGAATCCTGCAGGGCTGTCCATAAACCCGTAAGAGTACGAGGGGGTGCAGATCTCTTCCGAACAGCACGTTTATTTCTTTACGCATCAAGTTCCGTAGGACCAAATTGAGGAGCAAATTTCCAAGATGATTTAACATGTCAGTACATGAAATTACAAAATAAAAGTAATAACAGATAAAAATAAAATGTTAATGAACCCGAAAAAATCAATCCATAAGTTTAAGTAAACGCAACCAACAATACAAGAATCAGATTAATTTTTCTAGGAACTCCTCGACAGAATAGAAGGCGTGACCCATGAGGAAACTCTTCAGATTCGATTTAAAAGTGGGTGGATAACTGCTAAGATTTTTGAATTCGAGTGATAGCTTATTGAAAATGGATGCAGCAGTATACTGCACACCTTTCTGTACAAGAGTCAACGAAGTCCGATTCAAATGCAGGTTTGATTTCTGCCGAATATTAACTGAGTGAAAAATGCTTATTTTTGGTAATAAGCTAATTTTGTTAACAAGAAATGACAGTAAGGAGTGTATATATATATATATATATCTCGGGGCGGTTAGTAGACCCGCAACCGAGCGCCTCCCCAGGTGGCGGATAGGGGAATGCCTCCTAGATATAGGTGGTACCGAGGAAATGAAATACTCGGGGCGGACATAAACTACTAGTAGCGTCTGTTCCCACAGTGGGCGGCTACAAAAGGCGTCTGCTCCACATGTCAGTGGCGGCCTCAACCAACCTCCTGATCTGGAAAGTCAGGTTGTACTCGGCAGTATGCCATACATCCAACTACTAAACATCATGATGGTACAACGAGAAAAATCTCATTACCCCGGGCCCCAGTCAATAGACTGGGATTGTCGTGAGCATCGGATTCCGGGGGCTCACGGACATCATGAGAAGAATCGGAGCTTCTCAAACTCCCTCAAGACCAAACGCAAACACTACATCGGCACACTCAACGTGAACACACTGATGAAGACAGGAAAGATGAAACAACTGACAGACACTCTCGAAAAATTTCAAATCAAAATATGTGCACTGCAAGAAACACGATTCACAGACGAAGATCATTTCAACACGGAGAATTTCAGAATATACAAAGGAAAACCATCGAGACAACTGAAAAACCTAAGGCTTTTTGGCACAGGATTTGCAGTACATAGGTCCATCACGGACAGCATAATCGACTTTTCGTCACCAAACGAAAGAATCAGCACCATCACAGTGAAATCAGCCAATAAATCCTACACAATAATCAACGCACATGCACCAACTAATGACTACAACAGGAAAAACCCGGACGAAATTGATGACTTCTGGACGACAATGGAAGAAACTATCAGAAAAATTCCTGCACATAGTCAAAATAATACTGGGAGACTTCAACGCCAAACTCGGAAAAGAAAAGATATACAGACATATCACAGGAAAACATACTCCACACAAGGACACCAACAAAAACGGAAAACATCTGATAGACTTTTGCAAAAGCCACGACCTCGCCATTATGTCAACAAAATTCAAGAAACCAACACGAAAACTTACCACATGGAAATTCCCCAGCGGAAAGCAAGAACTACAAATCGACCACGTAATAGTGCAGAAAGACTCACAAAAAGAAATTTTGAACATAGACACCCGTAAAGGCTACTTCGACTCAGACCACCACCTACTACAGATCAGGATTCGTCTTTTGCCCAAGAAAAAGCTCCAGAAGAACAAAATTGTTAGACCAGATCCAGAATACGTTACTTTAAACCAGACACAAATATTACACAAAATTAAAATGGAGATAACGACAGACTGGACACAACTTTCACGAAGAATCCGAGAGGCCATGTAACTAGCACAAGCACCACGAACACGGAAACACCGTTGGTGGAACCACACATGTGACCAAGCTATTGACCAACGAATCAGTGCATGGAAAAAATTTAGTTGCCATAAATCCCAAGAGAATTGGATGAACTTCTTGAAAACACAGAAGCAATCAAGCAAAATCATTCGCAGTGAAAAACGACAGTATGACAAACGGCAACTGACAGAGATCGAATCGGACTTCATGAAGAATAATACAAGAAACTTCTACAGAACGTTCAGAGAAAATATGACTGGATATCAACCACCCAACTTGTGCTTCAGAAGACCGGATGGAACCCTAGAAACCAATACCAAAAACAATTGTGACATTCTGGCAAAGTACTTTGAAAAACTGCTCAACACGGACCCCCCCATGGAAGAAATGATGACAGAAACGAGCACATACAATCCAGATAGTGAACCTCCAACTCTAGAAGAAGTTAAAGAAATAATAAAGTCACTCAAGAATCGTAGAGCACCAGGAGAAGATGGCATCATCGCGGAAATCTGGAAGTTACAAGACCCAGAACTCACCAAAGACATCCACAGGATCTTGGAAGACATCTGGAAAACCATGAAAATTCCTGACGACTGGAAAACTGCCCTGATACACCCACTACACAAAATAGGTGACAAGACTAACCCGAACAACTACAGAGGAATATCCCTACTACCGGTCACATACAAGATCCTCTCTAAAGCTTTACTGAACAGACTAGAATGCCAAACCGACCACTTGATTGGGGAATACCAAGCAGGCTTCCGTAAAGGGCGGTCTTGTGCGGAACAAATTTGGAACCTGAAAATGATTTTACAACACAAACAGAACCTGATCATTACCTTTGTTGACTTCAAAAAGGCGTACGACTCTATCGACCGGAAAACTCTCTTCAAAATTCTAGCAGAATAAAAAGTAGACAACAAAACACGAGCTATCATAGAGCAAACTTTAACCAACACGACCTCCAAAGTAAAGTTCTGTGGGGAACTATCAGAGCCCTTCGAAATTCGCACAGGTGTCCGACAAGGCGATGGCCTCTCACCTCTCCTTTTCAATCTGGTGTTAGATAAGGTCATAAAAGAATGGGAAACATCACAACAGGGGATAACCTTAGGAAACCTACAGATTAAATGCCTGGCTTTTGCAGATGATTTGGCGATTGTCACGAAAGGTATAAAGGAAACAAAAGACGCTATTGAAAAACTTCACGAAATCGCTTCCAAAACTGGACTACAGATCTCTTACGAAAAGACACAGTTTATGAGCACAAAGAAACTCTCATCTCTGAACACAAAGTATGGCACGATTTACAAAACAGCAAACTTCAAATACCTCGGTGAAACACTACAAATGAGTGGACATAACAGAGACTCAAATGAAGAAAGAAAGACTAAACTGGACAAGGCATACAAAGTAGTGTGGAATCATTACAACAAGAATTCTATCTCACAAAAAGCCAAATTACGCCATTACGACACGGTGGTGCTCCCCGAGGCACTATATGCAGCAGAGACCACACTAATCCGAGGGCATACACGTATCAGACAATTAGAAAAAGTAGAACGGAAAATACTTAGGAAAATATTTGGCGCAACTAACAACAATGGAATATGGATCAAGAAACCTACAGAGGAACTGTACAAACATACGGAGACAATCACAGAAAAGATTAGAAAACGCAGACTACAATTCTATGGACACCTATACAGAATGCCATCACACAGGCTGACCAAACAGATCTTTGACTGGGTAACCACTAGATGATGATGATGATGTTTGGTTTGTGGGGCGCTCAACTGCGTGGTTATCAGCGCCCGTACAATTACCCAATCTTTGCTCAGCCCAATTTCGCCACTCTCCTGGATGATGATGAAATGATGAGGACAACACAAATACCCAGTCATCTCGAGGCAGGTGAGGTAACCACTAGAAACAACAAATGGGTGGCAGAGGTAGAAAACGACCTGAACCAGCTCAACATAACAGCAGACACAATAAACGACAGAATAAAGTTCAGAAAGGTCATTAAGAAAAGTAAACTACATGAGATACAATGCGACAAACGAACAGGCATAAAATGGACCGAAGAACGAAAGCAAGATCACAGCCAGAAGATGAAAGAAATATGGGCAACCAAAAAGGCAATCAAGATGAAGCCGAAGACACGAAGCCGACAAGAAGCATGGACAGAGGACCGGAAACAGAAACACAGCGAGCGAATGAGGGAAGTTTGGGCAGCAAGGAAGGCAGCAAAAGGAACTGGCCATGTAGTTTAGTCCAAATGCGCTCTTTAAGGGCAAAACACCAATAATAATAATAATAATAATAATATATATATATATATATATATATATATATATATATATATATATATTCCTGGAAATGGAAAAAAGAACACATTGACACCGGTGTGTCAGACCCACCATACTTGCTCCGGACACTGCGAGAGGCCTGTACAAGCAATGATCACACGCACGGCACAGCGGACACACCAGGAACCGCGGTGTTGGCCGTCGAATGGCGCTAGCTGCGCAGCATTTGTGCACCGCTGCCGTCAGTGTCAGCCAGTTTGCCGTGGCATACGGAGCTCCATCGCAGTCTTTAACACTGGTAGCATGCCGCGACAGCGTGGACGTGAACCGTATGTGCAGTTGACGGACTTTGAGCGAGGGCGTATAGTGGGCATGCGGGAGGCCGGGTGGACGTACCGCCGAATTGCTCAACACGTGGGGCGTGAGGTCTCCACAGTACATCGATGTTGTCGCCAGTGGTCGGCGGAAGGTGCACGTGCCCATCGACCTGGGACCGGACCGCAGTGCCGTAGGGGACCGCACCGCCACTTCCCAGCAAATTAGGGACACTGTTGCTCCTGGGGTATCGGCGAGGACCATTCGCAACCGCCTCCATGAAGCTGGGCTACGGTCCCGCACACCGTTAGGCCGTCTTCCGCTCACGCCCCAACATCATGCAGCCCGCCTCCAGTGGTGTCGCGACAGGCGTGAATGGAGGGACGAATGGAGACGTGTCGTCTTCAGCGATGAGAGTCGCTTCTGCCTTGGTGCCAATTATGGTCGTATGCGTGTTTGGCGCCGTGCAGGAGAGCGCCACAATCAGGACTGCATACGACCGAGGCACACAGGGCCGACACCCGGCATCATGGTGTGGGGAGCGATCTCCTACACTGGCCGTACACCACTGGTGTGTCGAGGGGACACTGAATAGTGCACGGTACATCCAAACCGTCATCGAACCCATCGTTCTACCATTCCTAGACCGGCAAGGGAACTTGCAGTTCCAACAGGACAATGCACGACCGCATGAATCCAGTGCCACCCAACGTGCTCTAGAAGGTGTAAGTCAACTACCCTGGCCAGCAAGATCTCCGGATCTGTCCCCCATTGAGCATGTTTGGGACTGGATGAAGCGTCGTCTCACGCGGTCTGCACGTCCAGCACGAACGCTGGTCCAACTGAGGCGCCAGGTGGAAATGGCATGGCAAGCCGTTCCACAGGACTACATCCAGCATCTCTACGATCGTCTCCATGGGAGAATAGCAGCCTGCATTGCTGCGAAAGGTGGATATACACTGTACTAGTGCCGACATTGTGCATGCTCTGTTGCCTGTGTCTATGTGCCTGTGGTTCTGTCAGTGTGATCATGTGATGTATCTGACCCCAGGAATGTGTCAATAAAGTTTCCCCTTCCTGGGACAATGAATTCACAGTGTTCTTATTTCAATTTCCAGGAGTGTATATTGAGGTGCCAACGTCAAAACATCCAGACTCTTGAACAGGGTTCGACAAGTGGTTCGTGAACTTACACTACTTATTGCCCGAACCACCCGTTTCTGAGACAGAAAAATAATACCATACGACATAAGCGTATGAAAAACAGCAAAGTAGACTTCTTTTCATGTCGAACGATCACGCACTTCAGATGCCGTTCGCATAGTAAAAATGGCAGCATTAAGTCTTTGAACAAGATCCTGAATGTGGGCTTTCCACAACAGTTTACTATCTATCTGAATAACTAGAAAACTTAATTTTTCAGTTTCACTAATCATATGCCCAGTCTGTGAAATTAAAATGTCAGCTTTTGTTGAAAAGTGTGTTGTAAACTATAAAAACTGAGTCTTAATGTGATTTACCGTTAGTTTATTTTCTACAAGCCATGAACTTAGGTCATGAACCACACTATTTGAAACTGGGGCAATGTTGCACACAACCACCTTTACTACCAAGCCTGCGTCATCATTAAAAAGCAATATTTTAGAGTTACCTGCAGTTCTAGAGGGCATATCATTAATATAAATAAGGAACAGGAATGGACCCAACACTGATCCCTGGGGCACACCCCACATGGCTGTACCTCACTCAACGAGCGGGGTGGTGCAATGGTTAGCACACTGGACTCGCATTCGGGAGGACGACGGTTCAATCTCGCGTCTGGCCATCCTGATTTAGGTTTCCCATGATTTCCCTAAATCGCTCCAGGCAAATGCCAGGATGGTTCCTTTGAAAGGGCATGGCCGACTTCTTTCCCCGTCCTTCCCTAATCCGATGAGACCGATGACCTCGCTGTTTGGTCTCTTCCCCCAAACAACCCAACCCCCCTTCCCCCCATGTACCCCACTCAGACCTCACATCACAGCCATTCTCAACATTGTGAATAATGATCTTTTGCTGTCTGTTGCTAGACTAAAAAGAGAAACCAATTGTGAGCTACCCCCTGTATTTTCTAGTGGTCCAACATCTGGAGCAATATTTTGTGATCAACACAATGAAACGCCTTAGTTAAATCATAAAATATGCCTAGCGTTCCAGTACCTCACAGGGAAAAGGTAATACAGCATTTTCAGTCGTTAAACAACTTCTAAAGCTGAACTGTATGTTTAGTAGCAAATCGTGTGATCTAAAATGATCAATTAACCTTACGTACACAGCCTTTTCAATAAATTTAGCAGACACTGATGGCATGGAAATACAAAAATGGCTAAATACAGGGCTAACATGTGCAGCAGAGTACTTTAATGTTCAGCTAGGCACTCCATCATATCCATTAGAGTCCTTGTCTTAAGTGATTTAATTCCTGACTCAATCTCCCTCTTGTCTGAATCACGAGAAGTATTTCAGACATCAATCTCGGAAAGGCATTTGCTGAAGAAATTATATGATCCCAAGTAGAAACTAAATTTTTATTTAATTCGCCAGCAATGTTCAGAAACTGGTTGTTAAATACTGTATATATATCTGATTTATCAGTAATAGAAATATTTTTACTACGAACTGACTTTATATTCTCGACCTCGTGCTGCTGACGCGACACTTCCTTCGCAACTGACCATATGGTTCCAATTTTATCCTGTGAATTAGCTATTCTATTTGCATATCACATACGCTTTACCTTCCTAATAACATTTTTGAGCACCTTAAAATACTGTTTGTAATGGGCTACTGTAGCTTGATTATGACTACTTCTAAGATTTTGATATAATTCCCACTTTGTTCTACATGATATCCTTATCCCACTAGTCAGCCACCTGGGGCTTCCTATTGCTGCTAGTACTCCGTTTAGAACGTTCTAATGGAAAGCAACTCTCAAAGAGCATGAGAAATGTGTTAAGGAAAGCATTGTATTTATCATCTGTGTTATCGGAACTATAAATATCCTGCCACTCTTGTCCCTTGACAAGATTTAGAAAACTCTGTTGCTGTTGGATTTACTTCCCTACATAGTTTGTAATTGTATGTCACGTTTGTTTGAGTACAAAAGCCTTTTAGTATTAAAATTTGCGCATCATGGCCTGAAAGGCCATTCGCCCTTTTACTAACAGAATGCCCATCTCGTAATGAAGAATGATAATAATGTCTATGGCTGTGCTACCTGTTCTCCTGCACCTTAACTTGGAAAAGCACAGTCTTAATCAGATCATGTGAGTTTAGATTTACCAACATCCTTTTTCTTGCACCATCATACACAAAATTTATAGTGAAGTCACCACATATAAATAATTTCTGGTACTTCGTACAAAGTGAATCACAGGTCTTCTCTAGCTTGAGCAGAAATGCTCTGAAGTCAGAGTTAGGGGACCTATAAACAACAAAAATTAGAAGTTTAGTTTCGCTAAATTCAGCTGCCTCTGCACAACATTCAAATATCTGTTCAGTGCAGTGCTGTGATACGTCT
The DNA here is from genome assembly GCF_023864275.1 of Schistocerca cancellata. Lineage (NCBI taxonomy): Eukaryota > Metazoa > Arthropoda > Insecta > Orthoptera > Acrididae > Schistocerca > Schistocerca cancellata. Next base: position 96,793,833 of record NC_064631.1, on the reverse strand, counting down.
ATGGACTCAAATGGAGTACTGTTTTTTTACGTACATAGTCACTCCTCCACCCCAAAAGGAACTCCTTGTAAAACAGCCAGATAATATGTATCCTGCTAAAGGAAGTCTCTGAATTGTCGAATTATTTAAGAGGTGCTCCATTATACCAATAATTTCAGAGTTAACATCTATAATCATTTCACTAACTTTATCCGTAATACCTCTTATATTTTGATGAAATATGCTAATTCCTCCTCTACTTGGAAACATGACATCCTCTGAAAGTGAGCCCTTAGAGGGACTTCCGTTAAGGGGACCACACCCTGCCTGTCTAACCCATGTTGATTTAGGCAAGTATTTGACACATTTCTGAGAAAACTATTTGATGCAGGACCTTAATATTTTTACTCTATACTACATGATGCTAATAGGGCCAACTGTACTAAAATCTTCTTTACCCATTTTATAATTTTCAAGAAATACTTTTTTAAATTTACTAACAAAAATATTAAATGTTTTGTGCAGAAAACTTTTTTTTGTTCTTCCTAATGGGGAATATTAATGAGTGTAGTACCAGAGGGGGCTTTTTATATTATGCATAATCTCTGAAAATTTCATTAATTTATTTATGATAGATAATGGGGCATATGTACTGAAAATTTTAGTTTGCGGGAAATTGACTTTAAAGATAAAACTTTTGAAATTTGTTACTTACAGTTAATTAAAACTGTCCTGCAGCATACGATGGCCTTTCTTTGGCCTCTAGCAGGTCTTCCAGCTTCTTTTTCACATTCCTGGATGTTTGCCTTGCTTTCTTGGCCATATTAGATGTAGACCTGTCTGCATCCGCTATCCTCATTTTATCGCAATGTTGCAGCCCACTGATCATATTTTCACCAGGATTAATTCTCAGCTTTTTCAGTACCCAACTCTTTCCAATATTACCACAACTGAATGTAATAACAGCATCATGAACTCCTAGTGTCATTGAATGCATGCCTACAAATACAGGTTTAGGAAGGGGGTTCCAAATTACGCCTCTGAAACATTCATTTGGGTTCTGTGTCTGCCCATGCAGACTTTTCCTTAGAAGGTCGGGATGAGCCAAGTCTCTGAAAATAGGTTTAATTGCTGTAATAACAGCAGCAGGAAGAGAATGCTATTGAGAATAAGATTCTCCAGTTGCCTGAGCCCTAATGAATTTGCACCACGAATTTTCTCCTGATGTACATAATCCATGACATGGCTTATAATCGGCAGACGACTTATGGAAGAATATGGCCCAAACATCTCTCTTAATTACCTCCAGATTTTCTTTATTTCTCGTAATTGCCTACACATAGTATACCTGCAAGTTTTCTATTTCAGTTTTAGTTAACTGACCCTTTCCAGTCAACAATTTTCCATCTTCATTTTTTTTTTCCTCTCATATCAACAGTTAGTTTTCTCTGACTTGTTCCCAAACGTTTTTCAACATGGCATCTCCATATGGCTTACATTTCACCATTTTTTGTTGTATACCTTACTGTCACCATCGCCCAAATATTTGGTGTACATTACGCCTCTAGTTTCTACAGAGTGATGAAATATTTGTTTTACTCCATGAACTTCCATACCACCACTTGTTCCTCTAAAATTAGCCACACAGCTGTGTTCTTTATGTTCATTAACTTTACAACACTTGCAATGTTTAGACATTATCTCCACATCTAACACTTTACCCGTGTCTACACTCGTGGCAGTCACTACTCCATTCAGAGAAGTATGTCCACTTTTCTGCCAAGTTCCATCAAGTGCAACTGCAATATCCGAACTTCCACTGTTTCCCCAGCGGCCAGTGTCATGCTTTCCTCACTGACCTTACATAAAGCTTTCTCTAATTTTTCAAATTTATTTGGTGGTTGATGAAAGTTCATCACTGAACAAAATGTTCTCCCTGCAGTCATGCCCTTGCCAATGGATCGTAAGGCATAAACTAATCTAGTATTGATTTCATAAGGGCCACTTGCGTCTGGTTTTGAAGAACTCATAAATGAAATCACAGCTGAGCATTTAGTGCAGATTAAATCCAAAGCATTTGCTAGATCTTTTCTCCCACTGGCACTCTCACAAATTTTTACACTCTGTGATTCACCACACTGACTACATTGTACAAATTTAGAAATTACATCTGATAATATTCTGATTTATAATAGTGTTGCTGCACCCCTTGTCACTTACAGTAAATTCGTTGTAACTCTCTTGAAATGGTGAGAACTTCTTTGATGGTGCACTTGCTGAAGAATTACAATTAGAAACATCGTTGCCAGGTGACATAACCTCTTGTACAGAAAGTATTCTAAACTTGTTTCCTCTAAATTGCTGTTCCTTGAAAATGCCTTTACGTTTCGTCATCTTCAATAAACACAACAAAACACACGTAAACAAGCACTGCAAACGTAAGTATAACAACTACTTGCAATCACACTTGAACAAAACTAACCGCGTGTTTGAAAGCGTGTTGTTTACACACAGAAACGAACATCAGAAACAAAAGAATACCAACCGTTGCATTCCAAGGATAGCCAACACACTCGGGAGTAAAAACAAATCCCTAACGTACAATGTAGCGATATAAAAATCTAAAATATATACAGAAAATTAGTGACAGAAAAGTGGGCGTGGCACATAAACACACGTGGTAGGAAAATGCTCTTCAAATGCTCCAAAAAATTTTTTTTCAGCGAAATCCTTTTCAGATGCTTAAATAAAACTTTAATCTATCGAAATATAATGAAAACCGAAAATCGATTTTTTTGACCTTAACTACGGTGTGGTTCTGTTAATAAAGTACACCTACCAGCTGACTTCAAGCTAAAAAAGGTGCAGGTCTAACACCAACTACTACAGGAACTTTTCCATGCGTGATCCCATCACCACCACCACCCACTGCACTGTCACCTATAAGATTTGCCAGCCTCCCCTTCCCATCCTATTGAGGGGCAGGCCATGCCTAGTGAAACCCGATCTACTGATAGACCCAACTGGCACTACTGAAATGTGACCCATGCCGTCTGCCATCAGCGCCCTGTCTAGTCCCATGTTAACGCGCCTAACAGCTGCATTAAGATGAGGCCGATCATGACGCAGAAACAGTCGCACCTGTTTGAGTAGCTATCTTTCCCAGGTCACCACATACATCACATTCCTCGTCCCTATCAAGATTGTTCCCTGCTCCACCCATTATTTCTACCTGATCCTCCTTTGTAAAATTCCTACATAACTCACCTATGCTGTCATTCACCGGAGCCAAACGTGCACTAGGCTCCACAATGCTGGTAACCTCGTACTCACTCCCCAACACTTCCTGCAACAGCTGGCCCACACCTCTACCGTGCGAACTACCTAGCAACATAACCTTCTTCTTTCTGTTAGGCCTTTCAACTGACCTAGGCCTCCTAACTGATGAGGACTGCTGTATGTTTCCTACACCTACAGCTATAAGAGGCTCCTCTCCAATAAACTCTTGACAGTTGGTCAAATCTATTGTATATACGCTAAATATAATTGTCCGAATACCTTCTCCTAGGTGCTTTCTTGCCGGCTGCCAGTTCCCATTCCCTACCACCCTTCACCTTCCTCAACCTGTCTAGTTTCTCCTTTGCGCGTTGTAACTGCACCTGAAGGGCACAGATCTCAGGCTCCTGCTCCTCTATCATTTTATTCCTACTACAGATTCTGCATTCCCAGGAGAGGATCTCGCTAGAATGCCCACTAGCTTCTCCACTGCATTGCCCTCAACGAAAATACTTTGAACAAATCCCACATCATAACCCATTACTCACAAACCTACGACAGAGCCCACAGTTCTCACTCATGGTAAAATTTTACAGTTACTGAAAAAAACTATGTCTACGTTACCTAAGTTCAGTTACACTAGTAGAACTATTTATAGTACAAACAATAGCGGTCTTGAAATCCTCTGTCGATACTAAGAAAGCAACTACTTGTATTCATACTACTACACAACAAATAATACCAATACCAACAAAACTTCACAAATTAGCTAAAAACAATAATTATAGCGGCCACTAGAACACTTAACGAAGTTAAAACACTGAAGGAAAATTTTACTGAAATACTTCTCTAGAAACAATATGACACGTCAGCTGAAAACTGAATCACGAAATTTATTAAACGACTTCAACACACAGAGAACTCTAAAAAACACACCACTGCACGGCATCCCAGATACGCTAGCTAATCTTCGTGTCTAGGGAGTTTGGTGGCCAGAGGGAGTCCTTAAACTCAGAAGAGTGTTCCTGGAGCCACTCGGTAGCAATTCTGGACGTTTTGGGTCCCGCATTGTCCTGCTGGAATTACCAAAGTCCGTCGGAATGGACAATGGACATGAATGGTTACAGGTGATCAGACAGGATGCTTAGGTACGTGTCACCTGTCAAAGTCGTATCTAGACGTATCAGGTTTCCCATGTCACTTGAACTACACGCCCCCAACACCATTACAGAGCCTTCACCAGCTCGAACAGTCTCCTGTTGACATGCAGGGTCCATGAGCTCATGAGGTTGTCTCCATACCCGTACACCTCCATCCGTTCGATACAATTTCAAACGAGACTCGCCCGACTAAGCAGCAAGTTGCCAGTCATCATCAGTTCAATGTCGGTGTTGACGGTCCCAGGCGCGGCGTAATGCTCTGTGCCGTGGAGTCATCAAGGGTACACGGGTTGGCCCTCGGCTCCGAAAGCCCATATGGAATGATTCGCATGCTGGCCAGAATGATGGCAAAGCATTGAAATTTGCAGCAATTTGCGTAAGGGTTGCGAGTTTTGTCACGTTGAACGATTCTCTACAGTCGTCGTTGGCCCCGTTCATGCACGGTCCTTTACCGGCCGGAGCGGTGTCTAAGATTTGATGTTTTACCGGATTCTTGATACTCACGGTACACTCGTGAAACGGTCATATTGGAAAATCCCCAATTCATCGCTACCTCGGATATGCTATGTCCCATCGCTCGTGTGCCGTTCAAAATCTGTAAAATCTTGATAACCTGCCATTGTAGCACCAGTTATCGATGTAACAACTGCCCCAGACACTAGTTGCCTTGTATAGCCGTTGCCAACGGCAGCGCCGTATTGTGCCTGTTTATATACACTCCTGGAAATGGAAAAAAGAACACATTGACACCGGTGTGTCAGACCCACCATACTTTCTCCGGACACTGCGAGAGGGCCGTACAAGCAATGATCACACGCACGGCACAGCGGACACACCAGGAACCGCGGTGTTGGCCGTCGAATGGCGCTAGCTGCGCAGCATTTGTGCACCGCCGCCGTCAGTGTCAGCCAGTTTGCCGTGGCATACGGAGCTCCATCGCAGTCTTTAACACTGGTAGCATGCCGCGACAGCGTGGACGTGAACCGTATGTGCAGTTGACGGACTTTGAGCGAGGGCGTATAGTGGGCATGCGGGAGGCCGGGTGGACGTACCGCCGAATTGCTCAACACGTGGGGCGTGAGGTCTCCACAGTACATCGATGTTGTCGCCAGTGGTCGGCGGAAGGTGCACGTGCCCGTCGACCTGGGACCGGACGGCAGCGACGCACGGATGCACGCCAAGACCGTAGGATCCTACGCAGTGCCGTAGGGGACCGCACCGCCACTTCCCAGCAAATTAGGGACACTGTTGCTCCTGGGGTATCGGCGAGGACCACTCGCAACCGTCTCCATGAAGCTGGGCCACGGTCCCGCACACCGTTAGGCCGTCTTCCGCTCACGCCGCAACATCGTGCAGCCCGCCTCCAGTGGTGTCGCGACAGGCGTGAATGGAGGGACGAATGGAGACGTGTCGTCTTCAGCGATGAGAGTCGCTTCTGCCTTGGTGCCAATGATGGTCGTATGCGCGTTTGGCGCCGTGCAGGTGAGCGCCACAATCAGGACTGCATACGACCGAGGCACACAGGGACAACACCCGGCATCATGGTGTGGGGAGCGATCTCCTACACTGGCCGTACACCACTGGTGATCGTCGAGGGGACACTGAACAGTGCACGGTACATCCAAACCGTCATCGAACCCATCGTTCTACCATTCCTAGACCGGCAAGGGAACTTGCTGTTCCAACAGGACAATGCACGTCCGCATGTATCCCGTGCCACCCAACGTGCTCTAGAAGGTGTAAGTCAACTACCCTGGCCAGCAAGATCTCCGGATCTGTCCCCCATTGAGCATGTTTGGGACTGGATGAAGCGTCGTCTCACGCGGTCTGCACGTCCAGCACGAACGCTGGCCCAACTGAGGCGCCAGGTGGAAATGGCATGGCAAGCCGTTCCACAGGACTACATCCAGCATCTCTACGATCGTCTCCATGGGAGAATAGCAGCCTGCATTGCTGCGAAAGGTGGATATACACTGTTCTAGTGCCGATATTGTGCATGCTCTGTTGCCTGTGTCTATGTGCCTGTGGTTCTGTCAGTGTGATCATGTGATGTATCTGACCCCAGGAATGTGTCAATAAAGTTTCCCCGTCCTGGGACAATGAATTCACGGTGTTCTTATTTCAATTTCCAGGAGTGTATCTGTATATTTGAATACGCATACCTATACCAGTTACTTTGGCACTACAGTGTATATCTCTGTATTTGAGTATGTATGCCTATACCATTTCCTCCGGCGCTTCAATGTAGAATATTAGTTGCAAGCTGCACTCGTATGCGTTTTATTTGGTGACATGGCGTTAGCGTTGGATATAGCGACCCCTTATCGACCAGTTTGGCAGACCACCTCTGGAAGCCAGTAGCGCAGTCCCGAGCGGATACACAGTTCCAGATGCAGGTGCAGGGCTACTATAGCGGCAGTACGCAGAGGCTGGCCTGTGAGTCCATTGTCTGGGGCGGCAGGCGCTGTGTAGAATGCTGGTGACCCGCATCTGTCAGTGGCGTCACGTCGCACGGCTTTCTCCACTGAGGAACGGGCAGGGTCGGCCACTTCACGTCAACCCCACATTAAACAAACAGAGTGCAACGCCCCACCTGACTGCTGTGTTAAGACAAGCACGGAAGTTCGTCTGTGATTCTCTTATTGCTTCAAAGAGTCTGGCCACCGATTCGCACGCAGCAGATGTGAGACTCGTTTCAGATCCATATGTCATTGATTCTGTATTGTTTTGAATTGTATCAGTTAGTTCAGTTTGAGTTTCGTCATGATGGGTACCGAAAACTTCTGAGATTTGGGACATCGCTTGGTTCATTTACACTTTTCGAAAGTCGAGATATCGCAGATTTCGTATATGAACTGAAAGTCGTCCACTAGAAAACGGCATTCAAATTATTTGTCTTTCCGAGAATTATTAGTCGCTGGCAGTGTGAAAATATACACTATGCACTAATTTAATCTGCTAAGAACGTCATTGATTCCGTACACATAGCGATGTTACATCTATGTGCCGTATTTTGGAAGAATAGCCGCCTGACTAAGCCGGTGTCGGTGCAGCTGAGTTTTTTCAGCGTCCCCATCTAGACTGCACGACAAAGCACACTCGCTTTTTCGGGGTTGTTTGGAGTAGAAACATCACACGTTCGCTCCGAGCCCTAATTCGATAACTCTGTCTGATGTTTCATTTTATTGACTGATCATAAGCTGCAACATACAGGAAACTATGGGTAGAATGTTGTTTGCTGGCTTGCTTTGGTGTAAGGCTTCGTTCGTAGAATTTTCTATTTTGTAGATTTAATTTCTTTGTTACTGGGGTTAAACCTGTTGTTCAACGCGTGATACTTCATTCCATGTGCAAGGATCAGTATAGGTCTTTCATGGATTCATCTCTGTATCTAGGCCATGGCATACGCTACTAACCCAGTTATTTACCACTATGATTAGTTGACCAAAGTCATGGTATAGCAACATGCGCACAAACAAATGGCGTTGGGATCGCGTACAAAAGGTTCAGAAAGGTACTGCATTGATCGAACTGTCATTTGCACTTGGACGATTCATAAGAAAAGGTTTCCGACGTGGTTATGACCGCACTACTAGCATTAACACTTTGAACGCGAAATGCTAGTAGGAAATACGGACATGGGACATACCATTTCGGAAATCGTTAAGGAATTTAATATCCCGACATCCACAATGTCAACAGGGTGTCGAGAGTATCAACTTTCCGGCATTACCTCTCAACGTAGTGGCCGACGTCCTTCATTTAACGACCAAGAGCAGCGGCGTCTGCGTGGAGTTTTCGTAACTAACAGATAAGCAACACTGCGTGAAATAGCCACAGAAATCACTGTTGGACTTACGACGAACGTTACCCTTAGGACAGTGCGGAAAAATTTGGCGTTGCTGGGCTATGACAGCAGACGACCGACTCAAGTGCCTCCGATAACAGCACGACATCGCCTGAGTCACCTCTTCTGGGCTCATGACCATATCGGTTGGACCCTAGGCCGGGCCTGGCCAGATAAGTCCCAATTTCAGTTGTTGCGAACTGTTGGTAGGGTTCGAGTGTGGCGCAGAACTCACGAAGCCATGGATCCAAGTTGTCAACAAGGCACCCTGCAAGTTGGTGTTGGCTACATAATGTCGTGGGCCGTTTTTGATCCAAATGAGCGGATCATTGAATGGAAATGATTGTTTTCGGCTGATTGGATACTATTTGAAGCCGTTGATGGACTTCATGTTCCCAAACAACGATGGCTTTCCTATGGATGACAATGCATCCAGTCACTGGGCCACTATTCCTCGCAATTGGTTTTAAGAACATTCTGGATAGTTCAAGCAAATGATTTGGCCACCCAGATCTCTTGACATGAGTCCCAGCGATCATTTCAGCACCGAACAGAAACTGAAAGTAACTGGCATGATTGGGCCTAGACATTGTTAGGAAGTGTGTTACTTACGGACTCAATCAACGAAGTTATGAACTGTTATCCCATCGAAACAATATTTTCTCTTGTATTGAAAAACTGATGATTTTAATACCCGTAAAGAAAAGATACACGTTATCTTTTTAGGCGACACGGTCAGGTTTCGTACGAAGCGTATCTTTTATACACATTCAATAGCCGCATAAATGTCGTTTCAATTAAGAATTAGCAAAATATAGCGGGAGGGAGGTTACAACTAAAGAAGCTTGCAGCAGATCAGTATTTCCATGTAATCTCGTTACTCAGATTTTTGAGCAGAGAAGGTTGATGTGGGCATGAAAACTGAGAAAAAAATGCTAGCATATCTGTAAATTAGATAACGCAAGAAATAAATTTTAGTTACTGGTGAAAAATGTGTGTTAGACTTGCAAACAAGTAAATAATCCGACACACGCTTCTATTTAGAGGCATTCTCTGACACTTGGCTGTAGACTTGGAATGCGACATGACCTCGTCCGCCATCATGGGAGAAGTCGTCCTACAGTGCAGAAAGGAGATTCCACTTTGTGATGCCTGTTTCATTATGTCGAGACCGCGAGCCCATCAAAATTCACGCTTGTTAGCCGACTGCGCGGTTCGTACGAGGGGCTTTCGATAAATAATGCAACATATTTTTTCTCACCAATTTCGGTTGAAAAAATGCGAAATCTGTTGTGGTACATCGTGTGATACTCCTGCTTCATCACCTGTAGTTTCATGAAGTTCCGACAGGTGGTGACGCTGTACGTAGCCTTCAAAATGGATTCTGTAACGGAAGTCTGTTCCAAGCAGAGAGGTGTTACTGAGTTTCTTTGGCGGAAAGCCACAGCATCGCAGATATTCATAGGCGCTCGCAGAATTTTTGCAAAGGTCTGGCAGTGAAGAAAAGCACGGCCCGTCTTTGAGCGAGGCGTCTGTCATCAGACCAACAAGGTCGCTCAAACCTGTCAGACATCACGCATACCGGCCGGCCCCCACATAGCTATGACTCCGGCAATGTTCGAAAATGTGATGTGTTGGCAGATGTGCCAACACCTTGTAGTTAGAGGAGGCCGGAATGCACGCTATAATCTAACGCAGACTGGCGTGAGGTCTGGAACAGGATACGTAATGAATGCTATAAAGAAAAGTATGTAGGCTATTCTAACTATCTCTCGGAAAATGAGAGAAAGGCTTCGTCAGTGTAGTCTCTAGCAAAGTCGTCGTAGAACTGGGGCGAGTGCTAGTACGTCTCTCTAGACCGGCCGTGTGGTGGCGCTCGGTCTGCAATTACTGACAGTAGCGACACGCGGGTCCGACATGTACTAATGGACCGCGGCCGATTTAAAGCTACCACCTAGCAAGTGTGGTGTCTGGCGGTGACACCACAAAATGCGCATAAACTCATTCTAGCTTATCGATGGATCGCAATCAAACATCTCGTTGCACGAATGGACGTCCCTGTTGGTAGTACTGGTACCCTCGCCACTAAACGGGGTACACAGAGGTGTGTAGCCGCTCGGTTCCTAGCCACCTATCAGAAGACCATAGAGAGCAACGAAGGACGGTCTGTGAGGAATTGCTTGCGCGTTACAAGGATAATAGAGACACTTTCTTGTCGATCGCCGTCACACGCGCTGAAACATGGATTCGTCACTTCAAACAGGAAACAAAACGGCAGTCCAAGGTGTGGCGCCGAACCACCACTCCTCCGAAGAAACTGTTGAGAGCCGCACCCACAGCAGTTACTTTTATGGCGACGGTATTCTGGGACTTTGATGGTTTTTGACGTCAACGATCAACTTGGAAGCATGTTGTGGTACCCTCAGAAAACTGAAGAAAGGACTTAGGTGCGTTCGTCGCTACAAAAAAGCTAATTTAATTACGATGCTCCATGAAAGCTCAATGCCTCACAGAAGTCTGTGCTCCCGAGAGGAGCTCACAGTATTCCGTTGGACTGTCCTTCGACGGCCGCTGTGACTGAGTGGTTCTAGGTGCTTCAGTCCAGAACCGTGCGACTGCTACGGTCGCAGGTTCGAATCCTGCCTCGAGCATGGGTGTGTGTGATGTCCTTAGATTAGTTAGGTTTAAGTAGTTCTATGTTCTAGAGGACTGATGACCTCAGATGTTAACTCCCATAGTCCTCAGAGCCATTTGATTTTTGACTGTCCTTCCTAGTCCACCCTACGGCCCAGATCTCGGACGTTCCGACTTTCATTTGTTTGGGAAAATTAAGTGTGCACTCGGCTGGAATGAGTATGTTGGTGACTGAGAGGTTGTTGACACAGCAAGACGTTGGCTCCGACGTCGCCCAATAGAGTTGTACTATGCAGGCATACCGGCCCTCCCAATAGGGTGACGTAAGACCGTCAAATTAAAAGGAGATTATGCAGAAAAATAAGGTTTTGTAGTCAAAGGAATGGGGAATAGTATGGTGTATTTGAATCCCGAATAAAACTAACCTGCTTTCAGGAAAAGACGTGTAGCATTACTTACTGAACACCGATCGTAATGATGATGATGATGATGTTTGGTTTGTGGGGCGCTCAACTGCGTGGTTATCAGCGCCCGTACAATTACCCAATCGTTGCTCAGTCCAATTTCGCCACTTTCCTGGATGATGAGGAAATGATGAGGACAACACAAACACCCAATCATCTCGAGGCAGGTGAAAATCCCTGACCCCGCCGGGAATCGAACCCGGGACCCCGTGCTCGGGAAGCGAGAACGCTACCGCGAGACCACGAGCGGCGGACGATCGTAATGCAATCGTGCTTGTCACCTCTCTACGTAATCTCGCACCACTATGAAGTTAGTGATATAAATATTAGCTGCAGTTCCACGGCAATCATTAGAAGTATTATCTCCTGATTTTGTCGAGGTACAGCTGAAATCTGAGACTCAACAAGGCCCTATGGTACCCCTGTTACATTCCGTATGGAATTTGGGGATGATTTTGTCCATTTTAACTATAATGTACCACGTGTTTCGTGTAAAAAAATATTTAAAAAAACCTATACACAATAACTGAAAGCAAGCACAGGTCACACTCGTCTACAGGAAGGATACCAGAAATAATAAGAAAATTTACTGTCCAATGTAACTGACATCCATGCGTTGCAGAATCGTAGAAGGTAAATCATGCGGAACTCAAACGTAATTATCTATCTCTAACAGCAAGAAGTTATCCGCACCAGAAAGGACGGTTCCGAAAAAAAAGTCTACGATATTAAACTTGAAATTACCTCATGAGACATCGTTATTTACACAAATACGATCATAAAGTTTTTCAAACTAAATTTTCTAACTGGACTGACGATTACGTGTTCGGGTGTACCTTACCTACAAGGGGTGGACAAAAATATGGAGCCGCGCGGGAATAGCCGAGCGGTCTCAGGCGCTGCAGTCATGGAGTGTGCGTCTGGTCCCGGCGGAGGTTCGAGTCCTCCCTCGGTGTGTTTGTCCTTAGGATAATTTAGGTTAAGTAATGTGTAAGCTTAGGGACTGATGACCGTAGCAGTTAAGTCCCATAAGATTTCACACACATTTGAACATTTTGAAAAATATGGAGGCACAATATGCACAACACATTTCCAGGCCTAAGTCTATGTAGCATAACCATTGCCATTCAAAACCACTTTCATTCGTCTATGAATCGTACTTACGGGCCATGAATACTTTCAGAGGGAATCTTATAGCATTCTTCTTGCAAAATATTGGCAAGTTGAGATGGATAGCGATCAAGCACCCTACTCCACAGTAGACCCCATAGGCTCAAAAATATTTTATCTGGTGACTGTGGTGGCCACTAGAAATGCGAGAATTCATCCTCTGGTTCACAAGATCAGTTCTGCACGATACGTGAGCAGAAGCCCTTTTGTCTCGGAACACAGCGTCAGCACTGGAAAACCATACGATGGACCTGATAGGCCAAAATCGAAACATTATCACAGGCGGTAATTATCTGCTGCAGGGTAACCTTCGGGCCCATGTAATACCACGATATGGTGCCCAAATATTCACCGGAGCCCTGCCATGTTTCACTTTTTGGACGTAAACACTGTCAGAAGTTGGAACTTATCCGACCATATGACACTGTTATATTCCTCCATAGTCCAGGTTTTGTGGAACTGACACCACAGTTTTCCTGTTAATGACATTTGCAATATAGATGAGTGGTTTTGGTATTTCTCTCTCCTTCTACTTCCCTGCTTAGGGAGCTCCATCCATGTTGTTTTGGTGCTGAAAGGGTTCGCTAGTTCCGCAATAACCTTTGCAACTGTCGTCCTCGTACTTCCCCTCACAGACATCATCCGACACGATCGCTCAACCAGGGCCATCGAGATACAAGGGCCTTTTGGCACACATCACAGCACATGCATTACAGTACTTAAGAGTTGCAGTGACCCTCTCCTGTGGGGAGCGAGTTACTACTTCAGACACATTACGTGATACTATAGGTCTTACAAGTTGCGGCTACCATCTACAATGACGAGCGAGTTTCCTTTTCAGACCAGTTTAATACTTCGCAGCTGTGCATTTGAATTCACTCACGCTCCCGAAAACATATTACAAAGTTAAGGACTTCAATGGGCATCTTTTCATTGACAGACTGATGCAAGGCCTAGCCTCAAACGTAGCCAAGCTCTATTAATGTAATATCAATGACTCAAACTGGAATAATTTCACTCACATAAATAACTGGGTATAACAGTTTGTGGGTACATGAAATGGGCTAGTCACAAAGATCAGTCGTACGTAAGACAAGCGGCAGAATTCGATTCATTAGTAGGTTAGTGAGAAAATGCAATGCATCTACAATGGAGATGGCTTACACGACGTAAGGCACCTAACTGAGTTACTTTCGTGGCGGATTCCGCGCGGAAATGGCGTGAAGGAACTAACGACGCTGCACGTGGCCATCCATCACGCAGCCGCCTTCAAACAGGAAAACTTACCCCTGCCCAGCTAGATCTCGCCGCTATTTTGGCCAACCTTCACTTGCTCGTGGCTACTAGCAGACTCCTCGTATCCCAAGTGCTGGTTACGTCCGTCTTCCCTCGTACTACCCCTCTGAATTGTCTTCAGACACAGCACACACAGCACATACAGAAGTGAAGCCCGCTCCCTGAATGCCAAGGAAACGTCCAAGTCAAAGCATCGTCGCTACGTTACCCAAAAATATCAATACCATCAGAAACCAAAAAACGCAAGAAATCAGTTTTACAATACGAATGTTTGAATGAGCCTTTTAGAAACGACTGGTTTATGTAATGAATTTCACTCGCCAGTTGTATGTTACCACTATAGAATTACTATGTGGACTAAACGAAGGGTAGTAACAAAGTTTTAATTATCACCTCGAAAAAAATTAAGTAATGTAATTATTTCTTAGTTTATTCGGAGAGAACTGTATGCAATTTTATCAAACGTCAAAATTCCCGCACCACAATACTGCAGCACGCAGCTACAGGACAAGAACCGTAATGGCGGACACGAGAAGGTGTAGTATCGTGCGGTGGTCGGTTTTCTGTGTGTGGCAGGGAACAATACTGCAACAAGCCTTACTGAGCTGATGGAAGTGTACGGCAACGAAGCACCATAGGATAAAACGGTTAAGTAGCGCAGATGCTTCCGGTGTGGTGAAACAAATCTTAGCGACGAAGAACAAAGCGGCAGACAATCTAACTGTAAAAACCCAGGAATCACAACAGAAATGGAAGACCTGCTGTTCAAAGACCGTTGTGTGACAATCTGTGCGATAATCGGGTATACGTGGAAAACGGTCGTACACAACTTCTCGAGTATGAGATTTTCACTCTGCAGCGGAGTTTGCGCTGATATGAATCTTCCTGGCAGATTAAAACTGTGTGCCGGACCGAGACTCGAACTCGGGACCTTTGCCTTTCGCGGGCAAGTGCTCTCCCAACTGAGCTACCCAAGCACGACTCATGCCCCGTCCTCACAGCTTTAGAGCACTTCCCCGTGAAAGGCAAAGGTCCCGAGTTCGGGTCTCGGTCCGGCACACAGTTTTAATCTGCCAGGAAGTTTCATATCAGCGGACACTCCGCTGCAGAGTGAAAATCTCATTCTGGAATCTTCCCCCAGGCTGCGGCTAAGCCATGTCTCCACAATATTCTTTTTTTCAGGAGTGCTAGTTCTGCAAGGTTCGCAGAGAGATTCTGTAATGTTTGAAAGGTAGGAGACAAGGTACAGGCAGAAGTAAAGCTGTGAGGACGGAGCGTGAGTCGTGCCTGGATAGTTCAGTTGGTAGAGCACTTGCCCGCGAAAGGTAAATGTCTCGAGTTCGAGACTCGGTCCGGCACACAGATTTAATCTGCCAGGAAGTTTCAACTTCTCAAGTGTTTGCACGACATTTTAAAGACGACAAATGAAGCCGTCCGTCGGTTTCCGCGACTGCTCATTGCCAGTGAAGGAACCTCCGGATCAGGGCAGCAGCGGCAATGTTGAAGATGAAGTCTTTACCCCGCCTAATCATCATGAACCAATGATGGATGTAGCGCAATGATCACAAATGCTAGGAAGAAAATAGTCTCTGGAAATATGTGGATTAACAACCTGCGGAATAGCCAAAGACCCAACCTTCATTGGGTAAACTGATGCTGGGTGTTTTTTGGATTACCAAATGGATTATGTCCGTAAGGGGCACACAGTGACACGAACATAACGCGAAAACTTATGATGAGGTTATGGCAGTTCGCCAAGACGAAGTTTCGTGTGACGTCTTCTGATGGGGTGGGTATGCTCCACGCATACACCTCAGCTCATTCTGCGTAGGGCTAAGTCACGTAGAACAAAGTCACTCTCGTATTGCAGTGCAATCGCGATGACATGACTTTTTAGGTGGAAAGTATCCTGAACATCCAAAGTGCGAGGTCTCCCCTGAGTCACCCATCATTGGCAAAAATGTGGGACATTGAAGGATGAATGTGTAGAGGACGGATAACACCTTCACTAAGTTTCACACTCAGAGCTTGATGATTTTGGAGGTGACAGCTAAAAATGTAACTCTACCCTACGTAAACTGGCCCTTCTCCAGAGAAGTTTTCAGACATTAAACAATATACTGTTTGCTTCCTGTGTCAATACTAACTGCCTGAGAGGAGTCTGGATCATTTCCTGACGAAACATCAAAAGCAAGAAATCACTGTCATCAAGAAATGATAGGAAGAGTCTTTTAAATCCGACCGATTCAAGTAATGAATCTTTCCATCGCCCGTTACAAAAGGTGTGTTCACAAAGTAACTCCGATTTTGTGAACTCGCGTGTTTTACTAGCCAGATGCGAGTGATACTCTCATTGTTATGCTGATAAACGTGTCTGAAAGTCAGCAGTACAGTGCTAACCATATCGTATATTTCTTCCGTTCCCAGCTGTCGAAAAGAAATACAAATGGTTTTACAAAGTCATGCCAGTACCTACTACGGTTTGTGTTCCCACGCAAAAGGGTGCAGCAGAGAAGATCGGCCTAGAAATGAAGACAATTGGAAAGAATTACAAGCTTATTCAATGCACAAGAAACCATATCTAAATAGAAACAGATGCTGGGAGCATTTAGATACAATGACACAGTAGATTTCCAAAAAGTAATTCTTGACTACAGACTACGAGATAAAAGACACAGGGCAAGATCACAGAAGAGATCTATAGGCTTGTTAAACGGATATCACCTAGTCCATGAAAGGAGAAGGAGGAGGAGAAGAAGAACAATGTCTAACAGAATTTCTATTAAATTGTGCTCCAATAACGTACTGAAGTGCTGCAAAGTTTCAGAAATGGTAAATTTTGCGCGTCTGCTGTGAATGAAACAAGGGCTTATGAGTAGTGTAAGCGCCACGGAGAAGGCACTGAAGACGTTAAAGATGACGAACGCTTTGGAAGCCCTAGAACATTGTCAACCGATCAAACGGTCGTAAAACGGAAGAAAATGATTATGAACGATGGCCGAATCACAGTCAGAGATTTTCATGATGATTTTGGATATAGAACGTGTGACAGCAAGATTCGTTCCACAATTATTGGTTTTTGAGCAATAATAACTGCGAATGCAAGCTGGCCACGAGTCGATTTACAAAGCAACTGCGGTACCGGATTGCTGAAACGTGCCGTTACAGGTGTTGAAGTTCGGATTTACGGATATGACGTCGAAACTCATGCTCAGTCGTCACAGTGCGAGCATTCTAGACCGCCAAGCTGGAAAATCACTCGTCAAGAGAGGTCAAAATCGTTCAAATGGCTCTGAGCACTATGACACTTAACTTCTGAGGTCATCAGTCCCCTGTAACTTAGAACTACTTAAACCTAACTAACCTAAGGACATCACACACACCATGCCCGAGGCAGGATTCGAACCTGCGACCGTAGCGGTCTTGCGGTTCCAGACTGTAGCGCCTAGAACCGCTCGGCCACTCAGGCCGGCTAAGAGAGGTCAAATGCGAAGGTTATGCTCACTGTGTCCCTCGATTATAGCAACCTAATTCACCATAAGAGGTTCCCGAAAGGATTAATGATTAAACAAGTACAATTACTTACAATTTTAACGCCGTTCGAGTGAAAACAAAATCGAAAAAATAAACACCCGGTCCTGTGGTGAAAGAATTCATGGCTTTTGCACCACGCTTATCCACGCCTTCCACTTCGTTCCTTGCTCGCGAATTTTTGGCCAAAAACAATATTTTGATGATGCCTAAGCCTCTACATGAGGCAGACATGGCCGGAGATCTTGGTTCCAAAAAATTGTCGAAATCTTAATGGGATGTCGGTTTCTTTTGATTTGGATAATTTTTTTTTTCAAACCACCCATATGACAGCTGCAGACCTACATAATTTTCCATGTGTGAGTCGACTATAATGCGACTTTATGTCTGCAAATTCTGACGGGGACTCCTACACTTTTACCGCATTTTCTAACGGCGTAGCTCCATTCCGCGGCTGCTGGTGAGTTTTGCGGTACTTGCGACACCCTCTTCTGAGAGGCGGCGTATCGCTTTAGTCGGCCGCGGGCAGTCCCGGAGCGGAAGCAGGGCTGAGTAGGCGGCCGGGCCGGCCTCTGTATTGAGCAGTCTCCTTATCCTGTGGGGAGGGCAGCCCGCCGGCGCCTCGGAGGGCGCGCCCTCTAAGGCCGCTTGTTTGCCTAAAAGTAATAGGTGTTTGCTTATTCATATCACGCCGGCCGTGGCCGCAGCCGGCGGCGAGAGCCGGCCTGTGTGCTGCGGTCGCTTCTGCGAACTTGGGCAGAGCTCCTGGCCTCCTACCACGTGCAAACTGCGCCAAGTATGCCAGACGTCTGCCCCTTACGATATCCAGCTGTCGTCAGCAAGTTGCCAACGCCGAATAACAGTTTGCCGATTCCGTGTAGGAGGATGACAACGTTAGAAACCTGTTACGAAATTCAGAGAGACTTGCTGATTATCGGCGCGTGGTTCGACGATTGCCAGCTGAGTTGGACTTGCCATATCAAACAATCAGTTCTTTTTCTCAAATTGCGGCACAAATTCCGTTTCTTGATTTCCCCGACTTGACTGAGTACCTCCTCATAAAGGGCTCGCAACATCAGCCTCACTGAATGGATAACATCTCGACAAGAGATTATATGATGAAATGGGTTGGTGCAGAACAATACTGGAGATTAGAAAGGTAAATAGAGTGCCTATTAATACAGAAAATATATGAAATGAATTTCAAATTGCGAATAAGAACAACCATCTCCTGTAGAATGAAATGACAATAAAAATTTGTACCCGACCGGAACTCGAACTCGGAATTTCTGCTTAACGCGATAAGTCCCAGGCCGGCCGGTGTGGCCGAGCGGTTCTAGGCGCTTCCGTCTGGAACCGCGCGACCGCTACGGTCGCAGGTTCGAATCCTGCCTCGGGTATGGATGTGTGTGATATCCATAGGTTAGTTAGGTTTAGGTAGTTCTAAGTTCTAGGGGACTGATGACCACAGATGTTAAGTCCCATAGTGCTCAGAGCCATTTGAACAATTTTTGATAAGTCCCAATTCGACACCAATTTTCATTGTCCTCATTCCATTCTACAGCTACTCCTTATTCGGAGTTACGAATTCAATACATGCATGTCCAAAGGATCTTTGAATCGCAATCAGAATAACACAGGCAGTGCTCTATCATATTTATCTGCTGATACCGGGCAAGTGACATTCAAGTACAGCGTCTGACCGGTACGGGAATATACACTACTGGACATTAAAATTGCTACACCAAGAAGAAATGTAGTTGATAAACGGGTATTCATTGGACAAATATATTATACTAGAACTGACATGTGATTACATTTTCATGCAATTTGGGTGCATAGATCCTGAGAAGTCAGTACCCATAACAACCACCTCTGGCCGTAATAACGGCCTTGATACACCTGGGCACTGAGTCAAACAGAGCTTGGATGGCGTGTACAGGTACAGCTGCCCATGCAACTTCAACACGATACCACAGTTCATCAAGAGTAGTGATGAGCCAGTTGCTCGGCCACCATTGACCAGACGATTCCAATTGGTGAGAGATCTGGAGAATGTGCTGGCCAGGATAGCTGTCGAACATTTTCTGTATCCAGAAAGGCCCGTACAGGACCTGCAACATGCGGTCGTGCATTATCCTGCTGGTATGTACGGTTTCGCAGGGATCGAATGAAGGGTACAGCCACGGGTCGTAACACATCTGAAATGTAACGTCCAGTGTTCAAAGTGCTGTCAATGCGATCAAGAGGTGACCGAGACGTGTAACCAATGGCACCCCAAACCATCACGCCGGGTGATACACCAGTATAGCGATGACCAATACACGCTTCCAATGTGCGTTCACCGCGATGTCGCCAAACACGGATGCGGCCATCATGACGCTGTAAACAGAACCTGGATTCATACGAAAAAATGACGATTTGCCATTCGTCCAACCAGGTTCGTTGTTGAGTACACTATCGCAGACGCTCCTGTCTGTGATGCAGCGTCAAGGGTAACCGCAGCCATGGTCTCTGAGCTGATAGTCCATGATGCTGCAAACGTCGTCGAAGTGTTCGTGCAGATGGTTGTTGTCTTGCAAACGTCCCCATACGTTGACTCAGGCATCGAGACGTGGCTGCACGATGCGCTACAGCCATGCGGATAAGATGCCGGTCATCTCGACTGCTAGTGATACGAGGCCGTTGGAATCCAGCACGGCATTCCGTGTTACCCTCCTGAATCCACCGATTCCATGTTCTGCTAACAGTCATTGGATCTCCACCAACGCAAGCGGCAATGTCGCGATACGATAAACCGCAATCGCGATAGGCTACAATCCGACCTTTATTAAAGTCGGAAACGTGATTGTACGCATTTCTCCTCCTTACACGAGGCATCACAATAACGTTTCAGCAGGCATGCCGGTCAACTGCTGTTTGTGTATGAGAAATCGGTTGGATACTTTCCTCATGTCAGCGCGTTGTAGGTGTCGTCACCGGCGCCAATCTTGTGTGAGTGCATTGAAAAGCTAATCATTTGCATATCACAGCATCTTCTTCCTGTCAGTTAAATTTTGCGTCTGTAGCACGTCATCTTCGTGGTGTAGCAATTTTAATGGGCAGTAGTGTTCATAAGGGATGTACGAGTACAGGTCGTAGATAGATGGTAGACGCCGTATGGAACTTTGGGCCTGGCCGTGGGTCCAGCACGGACATGCAAATGGTGAAGCGACTGCTCGCGATAAGTCGGATATCAGGGTTAGAGTCCCTGCGCCGAACAAATTTTCATTGTCGTCATTCCATTCTACAGCTGATGGTTGTCCTTATTCGCAATTGCGAGTTCATTTCATGTATTTGATAACGGCTATAGTTACTGCAGTGCCTGTTCCTTTGTACATGCATTCATGTCCAAAAGAACTTCGCATCGTAATCAGCATGATGAAGATATTAACAAGAAATTCAGAAATTAATTTATGCTGTATCCAGACTGAATTTTATCCTCTGAACATCGACCACCGTTACTTAACTGTCCAGGTAGCAAAATTCATATACTGCTTTTATCACTGCGATTCCTAATTTAGGAGGACTGCCCAGTAAGTGATGCACCGCTTTTTTTTTCAGCCGAAGTCAATGCTACGAATATGAAACGTTACGTATGTGTTATTTGAAGTTTCCTGAGTGAGGGCACCAAGTTTGTCACTTCCGATAGACAACGTAGCTGCAGGGCAGATTCAAAATAGCGTGTGTGGGTGATTTACGCTACAAACAACGTGCCGTCATTGAATTTCTCACTGCAGAGAAAGAAACTTTGAGGAATATACACAAACGCTTGTGCAAAGTCTATGGAGGATGTGATGTCGACAGAAGTGCAGTTATTCACTGGGTACAGAGGGTGAGGTTGTCGGGTGGAGGTTCGGCAGAGCTCACGATTTGCAGCTGTCTGGGAGGTCATCTACGTTTGTCACACCTGACATGTGGCCTCGATCTGATGTTGTCATTCGAAGACGACAGATGCATTACGACTCGGCAGTTGGCGCTGCATCTGTTAATCAGCAAAGGAAGTGTGGATGCACACCCTTGGATATTCAAAAGTGTGTGCACGATGGCTCAAGTCGTGTCTAACGGAGGATCACAAATCACTAAGGAAAAGCATTTGTCTTGCTTTGCTGCATCGTCTCGAAGCTGTGGAGGAGGCCTTCTTGTCCCAGATTGAGACAGGAGATGAAACCTGGGTTCACCATTTTGAACCCGAAACAAAACGACAGTCGATGAAATGGCGCCATTCTCACTCCCCACAGAAGAAAACATTCAAAACATCTGCTTCCGGCGGTAAGGTCATGATCACCGTGTTCTGGGACTGTCAAGGTATGATTTTCATTAATGTGATTCCAAGAGGCGGAACAATTAATTTGGAAACATATGTCAACACACTAAGAAAACAAAAGACGCGCTTCCGCCGACTCTGGCGCGACAGCAACCCACGGGATGAAACTTCCTGGCAGATGAAAACTGTGTGCCGGACAGAGACTCGAGCTTGGGACCATTTAGTTTTGCGGCAAGCGCTCTACCAACATTTGTTTTTTTTTTTTTTTTTCCGAGGCAGGATTCGGTATTCGAATCTGCGACCGTAGCAGCGGCGCTGTTCCGGACTTGGTTTTTAATTTTTTTCTCGCTTACCGCGAGCGGTCCCCGTAGCACTTTTTTTGTCCTACCCCTTTTTTCTATTTATTATTATTATTATTATTTTTTATAACAAAAGGAACTAACACCTACTACATGAGCAAAAAGTTGCAGGTAATGAGTGAACAAATAAAAAACCTCTAGTGTATGAAAATAAAATAACAAGTTCTTCATAAAATGACACAACATTCTTTGAAAACCTACAACATAAATAGGTTTGTTTTCGCAACATCCTTCTTTTTTTTTTTTTTGTAAACGTAATTAAGTGTACAGTCTCACCATCAACAGCAACCCAAGTTTTTTAATTTTTTTTATTATTATGAAGGAGCACAGGAGAAAGAAAACAAATAGGCTGCAGATAGAGAGCTATGTGTGAAAAGGATAAACATGTATAAGGGGAAAAAATTAGAAGAGGTGGAGATAGGAAAGTGAAAGTAATTAGCAATACTTTCGGCGCCATGCTCCACTTTGGCGCGGTACCAGAACAACGTCCATTCTACCATTGACTATTAGAAGCGGAACATGGGATCATCCAGTCTTGGCTAGCACGTTTCGTTGAGATTCCTGCTCCGGGGTGGGTTGCCGAAAATACTCTGTAAATCGTTCGCGAAAGTGGCACGATAGTGTCGATGTCGGCGAAGGGTGTGGTGATGTACTTGCAGTCGTCTCCAAAAGTCCGCCGGATCGACGATGTCATACCGGAAGAGGTAGTTGACAGCCATGCCACTGATCAATGTGATGGCGTGCCACTTAGACGATGGAAAACAGGTCCTGTCGGGATGTGTCATCATGGTAGGAGAAACGTGATGTGGTGGTACTCGGAGGTACAAAGGCACAATCTTCTGTACGAGGGTCCAGACAGCTGTTGCTGGCCCGCATTCAAAACGATGTAAATCTGTATCTTCGACATTGCACTTGAGGCACAGGGGTGAGTCCACCAGTGCGATGCGATGCAGTTTCTGTCTGGTAGTATATTTTTCGTTGACGAGAAGGTGGTGGTGTCTACGGCGTGGTATGGTTGGTGGATCGTTTTCCAAATTGTAGGACATGAAACCTGGGAGTGACGTGTTTGCACGGGGTTTCGGGGTGGAGACTTCCGGAGAAGGCGGTAGATGCCGCGGGTGGTCGTCTTCCTTGTCCTGGGGATCTCGGTGCATATGTAGCTGTATTCCAAAATGAAAAGGCCGATGTGCGACATCGAAGGTGTGATGTGTCCCAAAGACGTCAGTGGGCGTCTCGAAACAGGTGCGAGCTCGGTGGTCAACATTCCAAAACTAGCATTTTGGCTTTTCCATAACCGAAGCATTGTATCGGAGTAAAGTGCCGTAGTCCTGGCTCTCACATTAACCAGATCGAGGGCACCATCCCGCTTCGGTAAGGTAAGAGCTTCATACTGGAGTTTGAAGATGTGTCCAGAACATATAAAATACCCGAAAGCCGCCTGTAGTGTGGCTGCCTTTATCGCATTTATGGGCAAAATCTGCGCGATATTGGTTATCCGGGTTGTCAGATGGGTACTGACGAAGGTGAACCTCTGGCACATATTCAGCGGGCGTTGGATGTGATTTTGTATGCTGGCCCGGACGCGTTGCAGTAGCTCCCGAAAATTGATCACCGAGGTGCGGTGAATGCTTCGCGTGTACACCAGCCCGAGACAGCGAAGTTGAAAGAGACTACGGTGTCGGCGGGAAGGCCGCGGCCTATCTTCATGGCGTATGATTTTGCGACTTTCATAGCGCTCCCTGCCCCTGCACTGTAACGGGTAATCCACTGCATCGCAGCTTGTACGTCGGCCGCTGAACGCACGACGAGGGCCAAGTTGTCCGCGTAGTCTCGGCAGCGGAACATATGATCCCGGAGTGGAATACCTGTCAAACGTCGCCGTAATCCGCAAATGAGTGGTTCCATCACAATGGCATAAAGCACCGTCGACAGTGGGCAGCCCTGCCATACTGCGCGTTCAATCCGTATAGGTTCTGTAAGTCTGCCGTTGACGAGAAGCCTGGACGTTGCAACACGAAGGAACCGCATAACCACTTGCGTGAACGGCGGGGGAATCGCCATCCGGTCCATCACTACATTGAGGAAAGCGTGACTGACGCGGTCAAACGCTTGTTTGAAGTCGATGGAGATTAAAGCGCCTGGCAGTTGCGAGTATGTTGCCACAGCGATCACATCTCGGTATTCACTGAGGGCTTCCTGTATATTACGATGGCCCCCTAAGGATGTTTGTTCGTGGGAAACAATGTCTCGGAAGACATGTTTGAGTCGCACTGCTAGAAGGCGTGTGAAAATCTTGCAGTCGGAATTGAGTAACGTGATCGGCCGATAACTGTCGAGTCGTGTTCCTCTTGCAGGAACTAGTAAGCCTTCCATGAATATTGGTGGCAGGTTTGCCGCACCGGACAAAAGTTCCCAGTACATGTGTCTCCATAGTGGCAACATCAAATCTTGGAAAGTTCTGTAAAATTCGAGAGGTAAATCAGCCGGGCCGGGAGACCGATTCAGTGATCCTTTGGCCACAGTGCCATGGACGTCGTCGGTGGTCACTTAGGCAGTCAGGAGGATAGCAGCCACGGCGTCTAGTGTACAATGTATCTCCCGGGCAACCTCAGCAATGGCCTCTGCGCCGACAGGTAGTTCTTGATGGAAGTCCGCCGCTCGTGGTCTCGCGGTAGCGTTCTCGCTTCCCGAGCACGGGGTCCCGGGTTCGATTCCCGGCGGGGTCAGGGATTTTCACCTGCCTCGAGATGACTGGGTGTTTGTGTTGTCCTCATCATTTCATCATCATCCAGGAAAGTGGCGAAATTGGACTGAGCAAAGATTGGGTAATTGTACGGGCGCTGATAACCACGCAGTTGAGCGCCCCACAAACCAAACATCATCATCATCATCTTGATAGAAAAGTCTATAGTGCGTTGTGAAGCATCCGCCATGGTAGCTTGCGAAGTCAGCTGTCGTCCATCAGGTAGGTCTAAAGTTGTCATTAAAGCCTGTCGGCGTCGGCGAACATTTTGAACAACATGATGCATAGAATGTTCTTCACCGTTAATCCTGTCTTGGCTGCGTTGAGCTTCTTTCAGACGATCCGGGGATGGAGGATGATCCATGAGCTCTCGTGATTCCACCTGGCTTTGGCTCTGCCATAGTGTGTCAAGGTGCATCGGATGGCCGGTTTTGCGCACAGTAATCACCACTGCAGTGTGGTCTCGTAAGGCACGATGCGTTGAACACAAGTGTGCCACGTGTCTGTGACCTGTTGTCGACCTTCAGGGTCGCGCAGTAGGGTGACGTTGAGTTCCCAAGGTCCTGCACTGCGCCTTATAGATTGCCTACGTAGGTTCATGGTACAGATGTAGATGTCATGATCCTAAAAGGCAGACGGCCAACGTTACGCATCGAGGAGAACGGTTTTAGAGCTTCAGAGACGTATATTCTATCGAGTCAGCTGGCGGAGTGGCTCGTGATGTGTGTAGACCCTGGGCGGTCGCCGTGTACCACTCTCCAAGTATCGAGGAGACGAAGGCGGCGGACGAGGAAGCGAAGCTCCGAACATGTGGTGAAATTAGGATATTGGTCTATACGCTCGAGAACACAGTTGAAGTCTCCACCTACGATGAAATGATAGTATCTGCCGCGGAATAAAGGCGTCATATTTTCTGCGTAGAACTGGGAGCGATCCCTCCGTTAATCAGTGCTCCAAGGGGCGTAGATATTTATGATTTTGATTCCTTCAGCTGCTATGGCCACCCCTCGCTCCGTTGGGAGATATGCGACATCAGAAACGGCAATCCTTTCTCGGAGGAGGAAGGCTGCGCCTGTGTGTTCTATAGCTGCCGGGGCGGCGTATGTCTCGTATCCATAACACTCGGACCAAGTTGCTGTCCTCAGTTCTTGTAACAGGTCGATGTAGATGTCCGCTGCTCTTAGCGTGTCACGGAGTAGTTGAAGTTTAACGAGGGAGCCGATATTATTAGCATTGATAGTAGCTACTCGGTATGCCTGATGGGGGATCCGTCCTGTCGATAGGTTCGTAGCTGGTGAAGATTGTCGTGGTGGATTCTGAAAGGCCATACAAGTCGCAGGAGACGTCGTAGAAAAATCCCCCGTTTTAGTGTTCGTCTAACGAAGGATCTCATTTCTGCATCAGGTGGAGGTGGGAAATCCGTGTCATCCGCCCATGAAAAATGTCCGTCAGTTTTAACATCGGTGAGAGGTGGCAGTGCTGGCCGATTCGGCTCAATTGCGTCGGTGACAATGGACGCGCTATGTTCAGTGGCTTCTTGGCGCGGGGCTTGCACACGATCTCTGTTGGACGGTTCACGGTCTTCTGGTTGACGTGTCTCTATGGCAGAGGAGAAAGAGTTGTCGTGTACTTCGTCAGAGTTATGTGCCATCTCTTCGTCCTGCGGGGGTGGGTTCAGTGGTCGATTCTGATGTCTTGCAGCGCTTTTTTCGTCATTTGCGCGACTTTTGCTTCCGGCAATGTGTTTTGGTGTCTGAGGAAGGGAGAGATTAACGTCGTTCCGGTACAAAATCCGCAGGTGTTGTGATGTGGTCTTCAGTCTCCATAACACTCTCGCCGGTATCCTTGTGATCTTCTAGCGTGGGTGTGTCCGGTAGTAAGTCATGTTCGCGGGAGACACTGCCGGTGGAAAGGTGCTGGGACGCCTCCGGATGTATCGGTCCAAAGAGTCGCTCATGAACTGCGTCTTGTGAGGGCCGGACGTGCAGTGTCGCCGCATAGGTGATTGGAAGGGCGATCGTGGTTCGGTCGGTGTTCGCATCGTCGTGCCGTAGTTGTGTGATGCGGCGTTGAAGGCATTCATTACGTACGTGGCCTTCTTTGCCACAACCGGAACATGTTCAAAGTTGTCCGTCGTAAATGACCACTGCACGGCAGCCGCCGATAGAAATGTACGGTGGGACGTGCCGTTGGAGATTTGGACTTGTCTCACACCATTAAGCACCGGATACGTCGTAAAATGAGCCCATGTCTCGGCTGCGTGACTCTGGACTTTTCCGTATGGCCTTAGCGCCGCGATGACTTCATCTTCATTCACCTCGAAAAGCAGTTCGAATACACGGATCGTTCGAAGGCCAAGTCCTGCATGGTCAACTTCCACAAGCCCGACGTTGCCGTCGGGGTGGCGAAATTTTAGTCCCTGTCGCGTCCGTTGAATAATCTCCTTGCAGGCAGTGTCGGAAGTCACCTTAACATAAACGACGCTGCTGTTGATCGATAGGTGAATGCCCATGAGATCGTCACGGGGGATCTTCACATCTTCGCGTATGAAGCGTTCGACGGCCAGTGCTTTGGGTCGTGCGTATTCATTTGAGAAGGTGAACTTAAGAGTGTTCTTCCTGTAAGAGTTGGCCATTATAGCTTGTTCGACTGAGAAGCGCGATGACGGGGAAGTATACAAACACTCCGCGTGCGCAGCGGCGTGGACGGCCGACCGCGGTCCGCACTGCTGCACTGCCGAAGGCAGACTTACCAACTGAGCTACCCAAGCACGACACACGAGCCGTCCTCACACCTTCAATTCTGCCAGTACCTCGTCTCACACCTTCCAAATCTCACAGAAGCTCTTCTGCGAACCTTGCAATTCGAGTCTCGGTCCGGCACATAGTTTTAATCTACCAGGAAGTTTCATTTCAGCAGACACTCCGCTGCAGAGTGAAAATCTCATTATGTACCCAGGGGTTGTTTCGCTGCAACACGATAACGCTCGGCCCCACAAAAGTCTGAGGAATGCTAAACATATCTCAAAAACGGGTTGGACAGTGTTACCCTATCCAACCAATAGCCCTGACCTCGCTCCTCGGACTTCCACACGTTAGGGCCATTACAAGATGCCATAAGCGGAAGCAATTTTGTGGGCGATGAGGTGGTGATTGACACTGTGAAGCACTGGCTCCGCCACCAGGACAAGGATTGGTAACGTCAGAGCATACTCGCTCTTGTTTCGCGCTGGAGGAAGGCCATAGAACGGTATGGAGATTACGTGGAAACATAGGGTATGTAGATAAAACACCATTCTTTCGTGTGTGTAATTCTCATTATGTTCAACAAAGAACTATTGAAGAAAAAAAAATGCGGTGAATTACTATCTGGGCTACCCACGTAATTCCTCAGCATCGTCTGATATAATTTGTCTGCCGGCCGCGGTGGTCTAGCGGTTCTAGGTGCTCAGTCCGGAACCGCGCGACTGCTACGGTCGCAGGTTCGAATCCTGCCTCGGGCATGGATGTGTGTGATGACCTTAGGTTAGTTAGGTTTAAGTAGTTCTAAGTTCTAGGGGTCTGATGACCACAGATGTTAAGTCCCATAGTGATCAGAGCCATTTTTTTTATAATTTGTCTCGTCACATTACCTTTGTTTTACTTTTGTTGACGTTCAACTTTAATCTCTTCTCCAGACGTTATCCATTCCGTGAACCTGATGTCGCAAGTCCTTTATCGTCTCCGACAGAATGACAGTACCATTGGTGATTCGTAAAGTGTTTATTTACGTCTTCAACTCTGTAGTCCCGTCTTCCTCAGTTGCTTGTTATATTACGGTATGTTGTTAATTTTTACTTGTTGACCGTCTAACTGTAATTGAATGAAACAGTTTTCGTGGCATACGCGTTTCACCTTTATTCTCTGCAAGGCATCTTTAGTGGCTTGGCCGGTCGGGGTGACCGAGTGGTTCTAGGCGCTACAGTCTGGAACGCGCGCCCGCTACGGTCGCAGGTTCGAATCCTGCCTCGGGCATGGACGTGTGTGATGTCCATAGGTTAGTTAGGTTTACGTAGTTCTAAGTTGTAGGAGTCTGATGACCTCAGAAGTTAAGTCCCATAGTGCTCAGAGCCATTTGAATCATTTAGTGGCTTGGATAATGTACATATTCGAGGCCAATGAAGATGTCTGACAGAATAAACACGAAACGCGTATGGCACGAAAATTGTCCTTCGTTCAGTTGTAGTTAGACGGTCAACAAGTAAAAACTAACAATACACCATAATAGTAAAGTGGTTGTTTATTCTCACTGACACTTGATTCCCCTCTCAAATTCCCTCCTAGCTTCCTTCACTGCTTTCTTCAGTCTATCTTATAAGGAAAGTCGTATAGTCAGTATTGCCTCCCATGTTCCTACATGTCTTCGGAATCCATTGTGATCTTCCCGAAGGACGTATTCTGTCAGTGTTTCCATTCTTCTATAAATAATTAATGTCAGTGTTTTGCGCCAACTTCACATGAAAATGCTGTTTTTCTAAAAGTCAAGCTTGTCACCACAAGGCTTATTTGAAGTTGGAATTATTACTTTCCTCTTTGAGTCTGAAGCTATTTCGTCTGTGTCAGACATCTTGCTTTCCAGACGGAATAGTTTGGCAATAGGAAGTTCTCGCAATTAGCTTAACAAATCAGAGGAGCCGTCGTCTACTCCTGTTCTTTGCTCTGTTTATTTTTTCTCACAGTATCATATCTTCTGCCTCGGCTTTAACTACTTCCTCTTCCCTTTCCCTAATATTGTATTCAAATTTTTTTATGTTGTTGGCTGTTCTATACATTTCGACCACCTTTCAATCTTCTTGCTTGCGTACTACGTGAGCTCTAGACATTCATACAACACCGAAACTTTTCTCCAAAAGTTTCTTTAATTTTCCTACAGGCACTAAATAACGCTGCATCAAGCATACTGCTGAAACTTTGCGGTTTCCCTGCAGCCATTCATCTACATCTACATTTATACTCCGCAAGCCACCCAATGGTGTACGGCGAAGGGCACTTCACGTGTCACTGTCATTACCTCCCTTTCCTGTTCCACTCGCGTATGGTTAGCGGGAAGAACGACTGCCGGAAAGCCTCCGTGCACGTTCGAATCTCTCTAATTTCACATTCGTAATCTCCTTGGGAGGTACAAGTACGGGGAAGCAATATATTCGGTACCTCATCCACAAACGCACCCTCTCGAAACCTGGACAGCAAGTTACACCGCGATGCAGAGCGCCCCTCTTGCAGGGTCTGCCACTTGAGTTTGTTAAACATCTCCGTAACGCTATCACGCTTACCAAATAACCCTGTGACGAAACGCGCCGCTCTTCTTTGGATCTTCTCTATCTCCTCTGTCGACCAGACCTGGTACGGATCCCACACTGATGAGCAATACTCAAGTATAGGTCGAACGAGTGTTTTGTAAGCCACCTCCTTTGTTGATGGACTACATTTTCTAAGGACTCTCCCAATGAATCTCAACCTGGCATCCGCCTTACCAACACTTAATTTTATTTTATCATTCCACTTCAGATCGTTCCGTACGCACACTCCCAGATATTTTACAGAAGTAACTGCTACCATTGGCTGTTCCGCTTCCATATAATCATACCATAAAGGATCCTTCTTTCTATGTATTCGCAATACATTACATTTGTCTATGTTAAGGGTCAGTTGCCACTCCCGGCACCAGCAGCCTATCCGCTGCAGATCTTCCTACATTTCGCTGCAATTTTCTAATGCTGCAACTTCTCTGTATACTACAGCATCATCCGCGAAAAGCTGCATGGAACTTCCGACACTATCTGCTAGGTCATTTATATATATTGTGAAAAGCAATGGTCCCATAACACTCCCCTCTGGCACACCAGAGGTTACTTTAACGTCTGTAGACGTCTCTCTATTGAGAACAACATGCTGTGTTCTGGTTACTAAAAACTCTTCAATCCAGCTACACAGCTGGTCTGATATTCCGTAGGCTCTTACTTTATCAGGCAACAGTGCGGAACTGTATCGAACGCCTTCCGGAAGCCAAGGAAAATAGTGTCTACCTGGGAGCCTGTATCTATATTTTCTGGGTCCATGAACAAACAAATCGAGTTGGGTCTCACACGATCGTTGTTTTCGGAATCCATGGATTCTTATAGAGTAGTTTCTGGGTTTCCAGAAATGACATGATACGTGAGCAAAAAACATGTTCTAAAATTTTACAACAGATCGATGTCAGAGATATAGGTCTATAGTTTTGTCCATCTGCTCGACGACCCCTCTTGAAGACTGGGACTACCTGTGCTCTTTTCCAATCATTTGGAACCTTCCGTTCCTCTAGAGACTTGCGGTACACGGCTGTTAGAAGGGGGCAAGTTCTTTCGCGTACTCTGTGTACAATCAAATTCTTATCCCATCAGGTCCAGTGGACTTTCCTCTGTTGAGTGATTTCAGTTCTTTTGTATTCCTTGGACACTTATTTCGATGTCAGCCTGCCGTCCAGTGTGGTCGTGCGGTTCTAGGCGCCTCAGTCTGGAACCGCGCGACCGCTACGGTCGCAGGTTCGAATCCTGCCTCGGGCATGGATGTGTGTGATGTCCTTAGGTTAGTTAGGTTTAAGTAGTTCTAAGTTCTAGGGGACTGATGACCTTAGAAGCTAAGTCCCATAGTGCTCAGAGCCATTTTTTTATGTCAGCCATTTTTTCGTTTGTGCGAGGATTTAGAGAAGGAACTGCAGTGCGGTCTTCCTCTGTGAAACAAATTTCGAAAATGGTGTTTAGTATTTCAGCTTTACGTGTGTCATCCTCTGTTTCAATGCCATCATCATCCCAGAGTTTCTGGATATGCTGTTTCGTGCCACTTACTGATTTAACGTAAGACCAAACTTCCTAGGATTTTCTGTCAAGTCGGTACATAGAATTTTACTTTCGAATTCACTGAACGCTTCACGCATAGCCCTCCTTACGCTAACTCTGACATCGTTTAGCTTCTGTTTGGAGAGAGGTTTTGGCTGTGTTTAAAGTTGCAGTGAAGCTCTCCTAACTTTGTTGTTGAACCACGGTGGGTTTTTCCCGTCCCTCACAGTTTTACACAGCACGTAGCTGTCTAAAACGCATTTTACGATTGCCTTGAACTTTTTCCATAAACACTCAATACTGTCAGTGTCGGACCCGAAATTTTCGTTTTGATCTGTTAAGTAGTCTGAAATCTGCCTTCTATTACTCTTGCTAAACAGATAAAATTTCCTCCTTTTTTTTTACATTTCTATTTACTTCCATATTCAGGGACGCTGCAACGGCCTTATGATCACTGATTCCCTGTTCTGCGCTTACAGAGTCGAAATGTTCGGGTCTGTTTGTTATCAGTAGGTCAAAGATGTTATCTCTACGAGTCGGTTCTCTGTTTAATTGCTCGAGGTAATTTTCGGATAATGCACTCAGTATAATGTCACTTGATGCTCTGTCCCTAACACCCGTCCTAAACATCTGAGTGTCCCAGTCTATATCTGGCAAATTGAAATCTCCACCTAAGACTATAACATGCTGAGGAAATTTATGTGAAATGTTTTCCAGATTTTCTCTGCCACAAATGGTGCTGAGTCGGGAGGTCGGGAAAGGAGCAAATTATTAACGTAGCTAGGTTGTTGAGTACAACCTCCACCCATATTAATTCACAAGAACTATCCACTTCGACTTCACTACAGGATAATCTACTACTAACAGCGACAAACACGCCACCACCGGTTGCATGCAATCTATCCTTTCCGTCTGTGCCTTTGTAAAAATTTCGGCAGAATTTGTCTCTGGCTTCACCCAGCTTTCTGTACCTACAACGATTTCAGCTTCGGTGCTTTCTATCAGTGTCATTCCTAATTTACTAATTTGCGTTGATTATCAGTCAGCCGGCCGAGCGGTTCTAGGCGCTACAGTCTGGAACCGCGACACCGCTACTGTCGCAGGTTCGAATCCTGCCTCGGGCATGGATGTGTGTGATGTCCTTAGGTTAGTTAGGTTTAAGTAGTTCTAAGTTCTGCCGGACTGATTTCCTTATAAGTTAAATCACATAGTGCTCAGAGCCATTTGAACCATTTGATTATGTCAAGGTTTTGGACGTCCGTACATTGTCACAGTTTTATGCGTCTTTACTCCATATGCCTTCTTCAGTTGCTGTATTTTAATTTTTATGCTTTTTTTTCAATTAAATTCAGTATCTCATGTGTTATGCAAGAACCTCTACTGGATCCTGTCAGTCTGAAAAGTTGTTCCTCTACTTCTTTCATCACAACATTTTCCAGAGGTATCCATTCTTCTGTGTATTGCTTTCCCCTTTTTCACTCAATAGATACCTAATGCTCCTTTGCCTGCCCGGCTATTCGCGCAGTCTAACGCGCTGCTTTCCCGAGCGGGAAGGCGT
This sequence comes from Schistocerca cancellata, assembly GCF_023864275.1. Taxonomy (NCBI): domain Eukaryota; kingdom Metazoa; phylum Arthropoda; class Insecta; order Orthoptera; family Acrididae; genus Schistocerca; species Schistocerca cancellata. The sequence goes on along the minus strand of NC_064631.1, from coordinate 96,760,654 downwards.
GCCAGTCCCCGGCAAGAAACCGCCCGGCGGATTAGCGTACGTGTTCGGTGTGCCGGCCAGCCTGTAAATGGTTTTTAATTCGTTTTTCCATCTAACTCGGTGAATGCGGTCTGATGGCCCTTATTCCGCCGCAGTTACACTGTGTAAGCGATTGCTGCGCAAACACAGATTCCACGTACGCGTACGCGATAATTATTCTACCACGCAAACACTTGGGGCTACACTCGTCTTCTATGAGAAGTTCTGCGGGTGGGAGGGGTGGCACTTACGGCCAAACCGCACAATAACCCTGGATTCGGTATGGGGCGGCGGTGGGATGGGTGGACTGCTGTGGCCTGTTGTGGTGTTGTGAAGCACTGAGGGCTACGCCTGGACGAAGCCTCTCCGTTGTTCCTAGATCCCTGGTTTAGTACAACATACCTTGTGAAATATGTGAAGAAGTACGCACTGAAACAGCCAGGATACTGTGCCAAGCTAAATTACCAGCCTTCCAGCATGAAGAAAGAAGAGTTACAAGCAATCAAGAGCCTTAACGCCGGAAAGAGTGTATTGGTACTGCATGCCTAGAAGGCTGCAGGGAACAAGAAAGAGGAAGGTGAACGAATGCTAGATCCATTGCTGAAGCGAATGACCGTTGCACCTATCAAGGGGAGAACAGCAGCGGTAATGACCACGGAAATGCCCTCGGAGGCTGGCACGCCAGTTATATTTGATAAGTGACCACGAGCTCGAATCCAGCCCGCCACCAGCAATGGATAGTAAAGCTTCGACGATTCCAGCCACACGTGTTGGCGGGAGGCCAGAAAAATCATCAAATCAACGTCAGCCGAAGAACGCGAGACGTAATAACAGTATAAATTTACACTTAAAATTTCGTAGATGCTGTTAGACATGTGTTGTTGTTCCGGGTTCAGAGTAGTTCTACTGTTTACTGCTAGTCGAAATTAATTAGCACAGCACTAGAAAATGAACAATCGATTGCGTCTCTCTTTACTTTCAAACAGCAGTTGGTCGTGTTTGACCACTGAACACAACAAAAACAGCATTAAAGTGAGACCAACTACGTATGTATACAACAATTTACAGTTGTCATTTTTTGGCTGCCTAAACATAGAAAACTTACAGGACAATTATGGGATCTTGAAATCCAAGTCAATAAGAGAACAGGAATGGGAGCAAGCTACTATGAGCAGCATAGTGAACGCATTATTGTAGGCAAGACAGACACAAAGACAACACCCACCAGAATAGTAAACGTTTATATGACAATGCTCTGTAGATGTCGAAGATATTGAAGAAATGTTTGAGGAAGCAAGGGAAATCATTCAGAGAGTTAAGTGAGAAGAAAATTCGATTGTGATGGGAGATTAGAATTCAGAAGTAGGAAAAGAAGGAGAAGTAAAATAGTAGATGAGTATAGACTTTGGGAGCGGAATAAAAGAGGAATTCACCAGGCAGAAATTTGCACAGACCATAAATCAGTCATGTCTTATACTTCGTTTAAGACTCATGCTAGAAAGCTGTGAACGTGCAAGAGACGTGGAGAGACTGGAAGGCTTTAGATTGATTATATAATGATAAGACACAGATTTCGGAAGCAGAATTTCATTTCCAGGCACAGATGTGGATTTTGCGCAATTTATTGGTTATGAACTGTAGGTTAAAACTAAAGAAATTCTGTAGAGAGTTTTAGAGGGAGCAAAATATTTTTCGTAAGGTTTCTTTTTCTGACCAAATTGTGCCCGCCTGTTCCACACACCCATGATCTCACAAAAAAGCATTTTTTCACTCTGCTGTTCATAGAGCAATCTCTACTCCTTTGTCCTCTGAAAATTTAAAAACCGAATTGAATCTAATTAAAACCATTGCAGTTAATAATGTTTACGAACCAAATATAGTAGATGATGTCTTCAGACAGAAAACCAATAACAGAATTACCACGCTTGGGACCACTATTGACGAGCCTAGCGATTTGAAGAAATACTTCTCTTCACCTAAATACTTCTCTAACCTAAAGATTGCAACGTCTCCTTAAAAATAAATATGGCTGCAACATAGTTTTCTCTACCAACAACTCTCTCAAAAATAATCTTATCCATAATTTAAAACCAAGACGGTCGCCTCTGCAGTACTCAGGCGTTTATAAAATCACCTGTGACACTTGCTCAGCCTATTATATAGGACAGACTGGACGAGCTTTTTCGATTAGATATAAAGAGAATTTATTAAGGAGAAAAGATACGAACGTACATAATTCGTCATTCGATGACCACCCCTCTTATCACAGGACACAAACCTAAAGATGTTCATGATATTAGTATCTTACATACGGAAAAGAAAGGCTTCAGACTTGATATTCTTGAACAGTTAAAAATTTTCAAACATTTTTCCCGTAACGACCATTTAATCCTCAATGATCAATTACGATTACGTGATAAAAATTTCTTTGATGGTGTAAAGCCCTTGCTTAAAATCACTTAACGCGGAATATTGCTATTATGCTTCCCGTACTGTAGCCTTAAATATTGTTCTCTCTCTCTCCCTGTTTTACGGTATAATATTTTGTTCAACTTTCGATCTGTTACATACTATCTGACATAATGTAATCAGCACATTATGTAAACTCCTGTTCCAATGCTTCTGACAGCTGTTGTCACTGTAAATTACAACCATTCAATACCAGATGGCGCGATACAAGGTGCCGACTTGCTAACATCGACGGCGCGCGCGCCTGTCAGTCTGATGCTGCTTACAGTGCCGGCCGCACACGCGACCCTTAGCGGCGCGTCTTAATCAAATTGTGCATTCCTAGGAAAATTTCGTAATGTACCATTTTTTTTAATTTTAACGTGAGCACTGTTGCTCTAAACCATTTCATAACTTTTTACTCTATGTAAGTATGCTTTCTTTGTCTACTGTACCGTAGCAGTTAGCTATGATGTAATTTTATTACATATGTTTAATTTAATAATTTTTATATTATTCCAAAACTCTGTTATAGGCAATGTAAAATTTTTTTACTTCTGATGAAGGCTGCCTTAGAACGGTTGAAACCTAGGTAAGGTTGAAAATTTTTTATCTGCGCAACAGAAGAGCTGTATTTTCAAGTAATATTATAAACTTCGTCTACTGTTGCTGCATTATCGCCCATGTTCAAAATTGTTTATACGATCATTCCATTTTAAATCACTCCTAATGCGTACTCCCAGATAATTTATGGAATTAACTGCTTCCAGTTGCTGACCTGCTATATTGTAGCTAAACGGTAAGGCATCTTTATTTCTATGAATTCGCAGCACATTACACTTGTCTACATTGTGATTCAATTGCCTTTACCTGCACCATGCGACAATACGCTGCTAGGGTAGCAGAGTACGTGTGGCGTGCACACGGGGGTTTTTTAGGTTAGAGGGACCCCCCCTTGGGCGAAACGATAAAATACCTGACGGCTTACCAGAGAGGACATTATCATCGTTGATAAAGAACGTCCGTCCTCAGAGACCAAAAACAGGAAAAGTTAACGTAATATTGGTAAACTGCAGGAGTATCCAGGGCAAGGTTCCTGAATTAGTATCTCTTATTGAAGGAAATAGTGCGCATATAGTATTAGGAACGGAAAGTTGGTTAAAACCGGAAGTGAACAGTAACGAAATCCTAGACACAGAATGGAATATATACCGCAAGGATAGGATAAACGCCAATGGTGGAGGAGTATTTATAGCAGTAAAGAATTCAATAATATCCAGTGAAGTTATTAGCGAATGCGAATGTGAAATAATCTGGGTTAAGCTAAGTATCAAAGGTGGGTCAGATATGATAGTCGGATGCTTCTATAGACCACCTGCATCAGCAACCGTAGTAGTTGAGCGCCTCAGAGAGAACCTGCAGAACGTCGTGAAGAAGTTTCGTGATCATACTATTGTAATAGGGGGAGACTTCAATCTACCAGGTATAGAATGGGATAGTCACACAATCAGGACTGGAGCCAGGGACAGAGACTCTTGTGACATTATCCTGACTGCCTTGTCCGAGAATTACTTCGAGCAGATAGTTAGAGAACCAACTCGTGAAGCTAACGTTTTAGACCTCATAGCAACAAATAGACCGGAACTTTTCGACTCCGTGAATGTAGAAGAGGGTATCAGTGATCATAAGTCAGTGGTTGCATCAATGACTACAAGTGTAATAAAAAATGCCAAGAAAGGAAGGAAAATATATTTGCTTAACAAGAGTGATAGGGCACAAATCGCAGAATATCTGAGTGACCACCAACAAACGTTCATTTCTGAGGAAGAGGATGTGGAACAAAAATGGAAAAAATTCAGAAACATCGTCCAGTACGCCTTAGATAAGTTCGTACCGACTAAGGTCCAAAGCGAGGGGAAAGATCCACCGTGGTATAACAATCATGTACGAAAGGTACTACGGAAACAAAGAAAGCTTCATCATAGGTTTAAGAGTAGTCGAATCATAGCTGATAAGGAAAAGCTGAACGAAGCGAAAAAGAGCGTAAAGAGAGCAATGAGAGAAGCATTCAACGAATTCGAACATAAAACATTGGCAAACAATCTAAACAAGAACCCTAAAAAGTTTTGGTCATATGTAAAATCGGTAAGCGGATCTAAATCCCCTATTCAGTCACTCGTTGACCACGATGGCACCGAAACAGAGGACGACCGAAGAAAGGCAGAAATACTGAATTCAGTGTTCCGAAACTGTTTCACTGCGGAAAATCGTAACACGGTCCCTGACTTCAGCCGTCGCACGGACGCCAAAATGGAAAATATTGAAATAAACGATATCGGAATTGAAAAACTGCTATCACTTAGTAGCGGAAAAGCATCCGGACCAGACGAGATACCCTTAAGATTCTACAGTGATTATGCTAAAGAACTTGCCCCCTTTCTATCAGCAATTTATCGTAGATCGCTGGAAGAACGTAAAGTACCTAGCGACTGGAAGAAAGCGCAGGTCGTTCCCATTTTCAAGAAGGGTCATAAATCAGATGCGAATAATTATAGGCCTATTTCGCTTACGTCAATCTGTTGTAGAATAATGGAACATGTTTTGTGTTCTCGTATTATGACGTTCTTAGATAGTACAAATCTCCTTCATCATAACCAACATGGATTCCGCAAACAGAGATCATGTGAAACTCAGCTCGCCCTATTTGCCCAAGAAATTCACAGTGCCGTAGACACTGGCGAGCAGATTGATGCCGTATTCCTGGACTTCAGGAAGGCATTTGATACGGTTCCGCACTTACGTTTAATGAAAAAAATACGAGCTTACGGAATATCGGACCAGGTTTGTGATTGGATTCAGGATTTCCTAGAAGAAAGAACACAACATGTCATTCTTAACGGTTCAAAATCTGCAGATGTAGAGGTAATTTCGGGAGTACCGCAAGGAAGCGTGATAGGACCTTTATTGTTTACAATATACATAAATGACTTAGTTGACAACATCGGTAGCTCCGTGAGGCTATTTGCAGATGACACGGTTGTCTACAAGAAAGTAGCAACATCAGAAGACTCGTACGTACTCCAGGAAGACCTGCAGAGGATTAATGCATGGTGCGACAGCTGGCAGCTTTCCCTAAACGTAGATAAATGTAATATAATGCGCATACATAGGGGCAGAAATCCATTCCAGTACGATTATGCCATAGGTGGTAAATCATTGGAAGCGGTAACGACCGTAAAATACTTAGGAGTTACTATCCGAAGCGATCTGAAGTGGAATGATCACATAAAACAAATAGTGGGAAAAGCAGGCGCCAGGTTGAGATTCATAAGAAGAATTCTAAGAAAATGTGACTCATCGACGAAAGAAGTAGCTTACAAAACGCTTGTTCGTCCGATTCTTGAGTATTGCTCATCAGTATGGGACCCTTACCAGGTTGGATTAATAGAAGAGATAGACATGATCCAGCGAAAAGCAGCGCGATTCGTCATGGGGACATTTAGTCAGCGCGAGAGCGTTACGGAGATGCTGAACAAGCTCCAGTGGCGGACACTTCAAGAAAGGCGTTACGCAATACGGAGAGGTTTATTATCGAAATTACGAGAGAGCACATTCCGGGAAGAGATGGGCAACATATTACTACCGCCCACATATATCTCGCGTAATGATCACAACGAAAAGATCCGAGAAATTAGAGCAAATACGGAGACTTACAAGCAGTCGTTCTTCCCACGCACAATTCGTGAATGGAACAGGGAAGGGGGGATCAGATAGTGGTACAATAAGTACCCTCCGCCACACACCGTAAGGTGGCTCGCGGAGTATAGATGTAGATGTAGATGTAGATCCTCCTGCATTTCAGTACAATTTTCCATTGTTACAACCTCTCGATATACCATAGCATCATCCGCAAAAAGCCTCAGTGAAATTCCGATGTCATCCACAAGGTCGTTTATGTATATTGTAAATAGTAACAGTCCTACTGTAACATTACGAGTCAAGATAGCTGTAACGGAACTTGAATACGTAAAGTTATCGTTAAAAACGCACGCCGCGCGATTTGTTATGATTTGGTCGGTCATAATAATAGTAACATGCTTTTGAATACCATTAAAATATAACGGCGATACCTGTTTAGTGTTATTGGAAATCATATGTAGTAAATTAATGAGTAAGGTAGCCGATCCTATAAGAAGAGGTAAAATTGGGCATATTAAGGTGTTTTGCCTTATATCGACTAAGCCGATGATACGGCGTCTTTTTTTCCGTTTCCTCTTAGAAAAAAAAAAAAACAAGAAAAGAAGTGCTAATTGTGCGTTGTGAAAAATATAGGGGCGAATTTTAAATCGCTACAGTGTATAATCAGACTAACAAATGGACATTCAGTTACGCGAAATAGCGGATAGCGAAGTGTGGTCATTAAACTGAGTACACCTACAGGGCGGTCAGTTCCGGGATAAGTCTATTCGCATCTCACGAGGGACGCGGTATTGAGACCGTTTTTTTTTTTTTTTAATTATATCGCGGAGAGCGGGCTTCAATTTATAAAAAGGAGAAAAGCTGTATCATTATCATTGACTGTTGGTGTCAAGCAACCAAAACTGTTCATCAAAGGGTTTCGGTGAATGAGTGGTGAATACGAAATGAAACTGTGAACGAAGTTATGTTAAATAAAGCAGATGAGACAAGACAGTTTGGTCGTATCTGTTATTATTCCATAAACTGTAACATTTCTTCTCGTTGTACGAAGCCTTTATAGACTATCGTTATGACAATTTGCTTTGAAGGGATCTCGTTACGATTTAAGTTTGGGGACCTGGTCAAGATGGGATAGTTCGTAGATCCTAACTACTGCAGCTATTCTGGAATCAGGTGCTACCGTGACTGTATGTTGTAATGGCTTAAGATCATCATATCTCATGCTCTAAGATCGACGCGCCTTTCCTCTGGGTATAACGGTGTCTCACGGTAACAACGACAACGCCGACGACGAAGGAAGATACAGTATACTACGACACTCCCCTGCGGCACACCTGAAATCACTCTTACTTCGGAAGACTTCTCTCCATTGACAATGACGTGCTGCGTTCTGTTATCTAGGAACTCTTCAATCCAATCACACAATTGGTCTGATAGTCCATATGTTTTTACTTTGTTTATAAACGACTGTGGGGAACTGTATCGAACGCCTTGCGGAAGTCAAGAAACACAGCATCTACCTGGGAACCCGTGTCTATGGCCCTCTGAGTCTCGTGGACGAATAGCGCGAGCTGGGTTACACACGATCGTCTTTTTCGAAACCACATGTCAGATTCCTACTTAGGTTTCTGGTCTCCAGAAAAGTGTGATCACTTGATCCCAGAGTAGCACTTGCAACCTACGTCCTCAGTTATTTGCTGCATGTATTCCAATCCCTGTCTTCCTCTACAGCTTTCCCTTCTACAGCTCCCTCTAGCTCTAGTACCATAGACGCCACTCCCTGAAGCTTAATAGAGGTCCTATTATCCTGTCCCTTCTCCTTGTCAGTGTTTTTCATATATTCCTTTCCTCTCCGATTCTTCACAGAACTTCCTCATTCGTCACCTTATTAGTCCACTTAATTTTCAACATTCGTCTATGGTACCACATGTCAGATGCTTAGATTCTCTTCTGTTCCGATTTTCTCACAATCCGTGTTTCGCTACCATACTATACTGTGCTCCATACGTACATTCTCAGCAATATCTTCCTCAAGCTAAGGTCTATGTTTCATATTAGTACACTTCTCTTGGCCAGGAATGCACTTTTTGCCAATGTTAATCTGCTATTGGTGTCCTTCAAATGGTTCAAATGGCTCTGAGCACTATGGGACTTAACATCTGAGGTCATCAGTCTCCTAGAACTTAGAGCTACTTAAACCTAAATAACCTAAGGACATCACACACATCCATGCCCGAGGCAGGATTCGAACCTGCGACCGTAGCGGTCGACCGGTTCCAGACTGAAGCGCCTAGAACCACTCGGCCACACCGGCCGCCTTTGATGTCCTCTTTGCTCCGTCCGTCATTGGTTATTTTGCTGCCTAGTTAGTAGAATTCCTTAACTTCATCTACTTCGTGACCATCAAACCTGTTGTTAAGTTTCTAGCTGTTCTCATTTCTGCTACTTCTCATTATTTTCGCCTTTCTTCGATTAACGCTCGGTCCATATTCTGTACTCATTATGCTGTTCATTCTATTCAACGGATCTTGTAATCCCTCTTCACTTTCACTGAGAATAGCAATGTCATTAATCGTAATTCAACTCCTGGATCTTTCTTTTATTTGCTTCATTGCTTCTTCGATGTACAGATTGAATAGTAGGGGCGAAAGACTACATCCCTGTCTTACACCTTTTCTAATCCTAGCACTTCGTTGTTGGTCGTCCACTCTTATTATTTCCTCTTGCTGTGCACATTTTGTATATTACCCGTCTCACCCTATAGCTTACTCCTTACTTCATCCTTATTGAATAGTAATTACGAGACGACGTATAGCGAAGGCATCTGCTTAAGCTTAAGTTACTGATTTTATTTCCGCTCGTTGCCAACATTAGTAAGGAAGAAGATAAGAATAATAATAACTGAAACGTTGTTCAGCCAGACTTTCGAACATCCACGAAATTTCTTAGAGCTAAGGGGATCGTGCTGTGTTAATTTCTCTCACATTCCCGTAGTAGGAGCTCAGGTAAATAGCTCGCAACATGACTGGTGGTGGTACTTGTTGCCTAAGAATTAAATTTACCTATTGAATACCATATCTTTAAATATATTTATTGAAGATAGCTCATCGATAAGACATGAAAGTACCACATGAATATCCCGGGATGATATGGAATTACATTTACAGGTAATAAAGTGATCACATTTCTGCCACAAAAATTCTCCAACGTTGGGAAGCCTCACCTTCTCTAGAGAAGGAGAAATTCGTATTCATAGCCCATCTCGTGTTGCAGCGGGTCGGGAATTTCCGTGCTGCTAGAGAGACTGCGCTCGGCGTAATAGACGTAAGTGGCTTGGGCGTACACAGAGGCAGCTCTAAAAAGCCAAAAGAACGCCCTGTTGTGTTTTATTCCCGTTTGTGAAACTATGTCAGAGGCTAAAGCACGGTTAAGAATAATATTCAGCGGCATCGCCAAAACTTGCATCGCAATCTAAAACCAGGTGGGTTGTTTTTGTGGTCGGTAACACTTTCTGTGTCGTAAGCGTACTAGCAGTTAAGAAGGTAATTTCAAAGATTAACTTCGATTTTTCGACAACCGGTGTGTATTAGGAAATACCTTCGGTATTGTACTTCTATTTTTGTGTATTCTGATAACAATAACATCACTTTTGTTGCCTACTGGGGCTTAAATTGAACGTGCATCACGTCTATTCACCAGTCTCATTTCACCGCGGCTTTTTAAGCTATTCTTTTCTTATATCACGCGTTTTCATCTGCGCAGTTGCAATCCTTGATTTGAAACATTCTGTTATTTGTTATCTATAAAATTCCTCTGTGAATGTTCGTGTGTTCCACTCAATGCTGTGTTGTTTTATTCTCATTTGTTTTTCTATGTTTGAGTGCAGTACTAATGTGAGCCGTCTTAAGCAACTTTGTTTTTAAATTTATGTTCCATTGGTTTGAAGTTCAAAAGTACAGAAGATGTCACATATACATAATCTTTAGAGCATGACTTCATAAGATATTCTGTGAATAAAACAGAAAAAATAGTGGTGCTAACTTCTGCAATTTACAGTACTCGTAGTCAAGAAACAACTGAGACAATAACAACAACAGAAGTCGTTCCATTAAAGGCAGAGGTGTATTGAATATCCCATTACATTGCAGATCGTATGTACGCTAGTTTGAGAGAACAAACTGCTAGCGGTCTTTCCTTTCATATCCCAGTGTTCATCGATCAGCCAACGTAAACAAACGACGGCGGCTTTACAAACTATTCGTCTCGGCACTTGACAGAATGACAGTCAAGAGGGTGCTGTCAATGTCTAACGACTTACTCAAGTACAGTGTGAATTAAACAGTGTGTTAACTACAGTGTAGTACTAACTGATAAAAGAAAAACAAGTCTGATAAACATTACTCTAGGAACGTATACTTCATGAGATCTGAACATTTGTTTCAAGGAAAAATTCATTTGACGTCCATTCATGAGACATGTTCATTGGAGGTGATCAATGTGACACCCATCCATGGCGTGCATGCCTCTGTCCGTCAGAGAATGCATTTCGCATTTTGAAGTACAGAAATTTCTCTTGAAATACGGCTCACGCAAGAGGATGGTTCAAATCTTGCACTGCTGCTAATTGTCGCAGTCTGACTGTAGGGTTTTCGTCCATTAAACTGAGAACACGGTCTTTCATCTCTGGAATGCAGACTGGGCAAGGCTGTTCACTGTTTTTCTTTTAGTGTCCTGCAGAACCCGTTCTTACAAAGCTGAAAAAATAGACGGAATAGCTTATCAGATGATACACGTCGATATTTTTCTGCGTCAGAACACCGGCTTGCAGAATATTTCTGTTTGCTAAGAACACAATTGAAAATCCTATCCAAAACGTCATGAGTTCCCAGGAAATACTGCAAAAAAAAGAAAACACACTGAAGCACTCGAACGTAAAAACACGATAATGCCAGAGGACACAAAACAGAAGTCATTTGTGAAAGGTTGTAATACACCACAGAACACACTCACAATTGAGAATCATTTAACTCTTACTGACGCAACTGCAACTACAGTTAGTACAACAGAACTCTAACCACAAAACTGAGTGCAGATTACACACTGCTTAAACTGACGTGTGCACAGAGTACTGTGATAGTCATCGAAACATTCAGTTGATCATGACGACGGAGCGCCATATCTGAAACCAAACGTCTTCCAGCCCCTCCCATAAACAAGTGTATAGATCATAATAGAACGTGTCTACATACCCATAATTATTAGACTTCTTTCTCTTATTTCTGTAAGTACGCCAACCTCTAAAACATTCGATAGTTTTTTTAAGACACTATACAATTACAGAAGTGTGCTATACATTATAAGGATTGAAACCTTAGTATGACGTGTGTCATGAAGTTAAAACGCCCGAATACTTTATTTAATGTCATTTTAGTGATAAACACTTTTATACACCTAACAGCGATCCTCAATCAACATATAGAAACTGGTACACGTGCCCAATATCACGTAGGATTCCAGCGAGCACGACGTGGGATGCAATCGACCGATGTCTGGGGTAATGCTGGGGCTGTCCATAAATCCGCAAGAGTGCGAGGGGCTGACATCTCCTCTTAACAACACGTTGCAAGGTATCCCAGATACGCTCAATAATGTTCACGTCAGGGGAGTTTGGTGGGCAGCGGAAGTGTTTAAGCTCAGAGGAGTGTTCCTGGGGCCCCTCTGTAGTAATTCTGGATGTGTGGGCTGTTGCATTGTCTGGTTGGAATTGCCCAAGTCCGTCGAAATGGATGCAAGTGATCAGACATGACGCTTAGATATGTATCACCTGTCAGTCATATCTAGACTTATCAAGGGTCTCATATCACTAAAACTGCACACGCCTCAAATCATTACAGAACCTCCAACAGTTTGAAGAGTCCCCTGCTGACATACAGGGTTCATGGGTTGATGAGGTTGTCTCCATACCCGTACACGTCCGTCCGCTCAATACAAATTGAAACGAGACTCGTCCGACCGGGCAACACGTTTCCAGTCATCAACAGTCCAATATCAGTGTTCACGGGTGCGGGCGAGGCGTAAAGCTTAGTGTCGTTCTGTCATCAAGGGTACAGGAGTGGGCCTTCGGCTCCGAAAGACCATATCGATGATGTTTCGTTGAATGGTTCGCTCGCTGACCCTTTATGATGGCCCAGCTTTGAAGTCTGCAGCAACATGGGGGAGGGTTGCACTTCTGCCACTTTCAACGACTCTCTTCAGTCGTTGTTGGTCCCGTTCTTGCAAGACCTCTTTCCGGCCGGCAGCGATGTCGGAGATTTGATGTTTTACCAGATTCCTGATATTCAAAGTACACTCGTGAAATGGTCTTTGGGGAAAATCCCCACTTCATCGCTACCTCGAAGATGCTTTGTCCCATCTTTCGTGTGGCGACTGTAACACCACGTTGAAACTCACTTAAGGGGCTCCGGAAAGGCTCAAAATCATCAAAAGTTCAATTTTTACTTTTTTGCGTTTTCTGAATCTGCAGACTATTACCTTTTAATAGATATATAATTTATTCAATTCCGAAGACTACAACTATTTTTAAATTTTTTTTGAAATGTGTTCTACATGTGCGTGACCCACTGTGGCGCTGTCAAACTGCTGTCAAATGGTGTTATTATTAACGTCCGTGTTCATCAGGTATATTTTAGTGATGTGAGATAAAGTATGTGTTGTGGCTAACCTATTTTCAGAGACGTAGCAGCACCTGAACTGTTGAAAAAGTGTATTCACGGAAAAACTCAAAACCCCAATGAAAGTGTAAATAGTGTTATATGGTCGAGACTCCCCAAGACTGTATTTGTTGGAATAGAAACACTTCACTTTTGTGTATGATGCTGTTGCCACTTTCAATGATGGCAACATTGTAAGGTGCAAGGTATTTAGAAATATGGGAATGAAGATAGGTTCGAACATGGTACGAGCGATGCTTGCTTTAGACAAGGAACGCCTTCGGGCTGCAGACAGGGCTGTAAAGAGTCTAGAAATACAAGCAAGAGTAAACAGGAGGAGGAACAAGAGGAAGCTGGAGGAGGAGTTTGCAGAGGATGAAGATAATCCATCCTATGGACCTGGAATGCACTAAAAATTTAATCGAATCTTTGTCGCTCGATTCCCAAAACTTTTATTTTCTCATACTAATTACATGTTTTCTAAGGATCTTCCAAACATATTTGTTTCAAACTTTCAGTAAATGTTACACAGTATCTTCTGCATAATTTACAGCCTTTTCCCAAAAATCTGTATATTTTTGAATATATAAATAAAAAATTGCAAAAAATGTTGTGAATTTTCATTACAATTAAAAAAAATCATCTTTAATAACTGAACTAAAATTTTGTAAAATCCCTGTGTTAAGTTGTAGTCCATATTCCAATAAATAATCTGTAAAAAGTTCAACTTCCTACCTCAAATACTTTGTGAGGAAAGATGTAATTTATAAGCGTTATTTTAACATTGCAAGTATAGGGCGTTCCGGAGCCCCTTAAGTCTTGGTAACCTCGCATTGTAGCAGCAGTAAGCGGTGTAACAACAGCGCCAGACACTTGTTGTGTCATACAGGCGTTGCCGACCGCAGCGCCGTATTTTGCCTGTTTACCTATCTCTACATATGAATACGCATGCCTATAGCAGTTTCTCGGGAACGTCAGTTTAGAAAGTAGGCGTGGGATATTGTGATGTCAGTAGAGAACCAGTAACACTAGAAGTGGTCGGTCAGGAGAATCCAGTGACTTCGAAAGTAGGCGTTGGGTGTCACTTGAGTAATAAATCCATCAGGGACTTTTCATTCGTCTAAAACTGCTTGGTGATGTGATAGTGAAGTGGAAATGCAAGGAACATCCATCATATTAAAGCTCCCGAAGTTAACTGCGCTTGCAACTCATGAAAGCTGAAGAACAACTGTTCGAATTTCAAATGTTATGCCCAGTGCGCGCACAGCGCCGACAACCACAATAACACTTAAAACATTGTTGGCAGGCAAATTCTGCTTCTACAAATCAGCTATTGCTGCATGACTGTCGATACTCGTAGTTAAAAATGCAGCCACAACGAAGAGTAATCTTAACAAGAGTGCCAAAAACAGGTGTAATTAGCTACGACCTGTGAGGCTCCACGCAAGGTCATGTGCTGCATAACATCACTGATTCGCCACGCCATTACACACTCCCGATATGGGTGTTCATATGGGTCCAGTCGACAGTTTCCATGAGCGCTCGAGACACCACAAGCAGCGACACAACGGGAAAATCTTTCGAATCCAGTGTGCAATGTGGCTACATTTGCCGGCAAGTCAACCACGATGAATTTTGGGTGTGTACTTCTGTTGTATTTGGTGGCTGATCAGCCCGAACTCGTCGTCCTTTTACTGACAGCTGCTTACTGTCTGATTTTGGAAAGTATTAATGCTAATTGTGTTATACATTGTACAAATACATGTTCTGTGGAAATATACAACAGAAATAATGCCTATCCGAAATTGGATAAACCTCAGATAACAGTGAGATGGTGGTCTAAATATTATTTGGTTTGACTGTACTGGCTGTGAGGATAAAGTGATGGTCTCCTTTTGTTCACGGAAACAGATGGTAGTCCCCTCAAGAACAAATTGAATGTGATATTCTTTGCTCAGCTAAATTGTTAACAGTTATCGTCCGGTTTACCACAAAAATTTTACGCGGAATTCTATTATTTCACGCGGGAAACAGAAGACATTAGCCGCTTTGGTTTAGCCAACTCCGTTAACCGTCACGCACGTGTTATGTAGGCCGAACGATACCCACAGCGTCGAATTCCACATGAAAATGTGTTCAGCACGTCGTTGCAACGATTATACATGCCGGATCATTCGCAGGGACCACAATGTTGCTCCAACAATTCGCACCCCGGATACAGAGAAGCGACTGTTGTGACAAGAAGATGAGACTAAGACACTTTTGTTCGCATGCTTCAAATGGCTCTAAGCACTATGGGACGTAACATCTGCGGTCATTCATGCCCTATACTGAGAACTACATAAATCTAACTAACCTAAGGACATCACACACATCCATGCCCAAGGCAGGTACAGCCGGCCGGTGTGGCCGAGCGGTTCTAGGCGCTTCAGTCTGGAACCACGCTACTGCTACGGTCGCAGGTTCAAATCCTGCTTCGGGTATGTGTGTGTGTGACGTCCTTAGGTTAGTTAGGTTTAAGTAGTTCTAAGTTCTAGGGAACTGATGACCTCAGATGTTGAGTCCCATAGTGTTCAGAGCCGTTTGAACCGTTTTAAACCCAAGGCAGGATTCGAACCTCCGACCGTAGCAGCAGCGCGGTTCCGGAATGAAGTGCCTAGAACCTCTTGGCCACAACGGCCTGCACACTATTGTGAAAAACTGTAGTTTCCTAAGGGATATACCGTGCGCTTGTGTTGTCAAATCTGTGTAACCAGTTTCTTTACCCATATCAGTTACAACAAGTCCAAACTCTGAAGATAACCATCTCAATCTATGATGGTTCCGCCAATTGATTCTACCATCTGGGTGAAAAATGAATCTGTTCCGTAAGATATTTCATGCACTTTAAGATAGGCAACCCAACTTACATCATCCTCCCTGCGAAAGGATGATACAAGTCGGACTGCCTATGTTAAGGTGCATGAAATATTTTACGAACCAGATTTATTTTTCACCCACCGTGTAAATGGAATGATGAAAATCCGCAGCATTCTGTGTACGAAAGGGAAGGGTTCATACACGTTGCTCAGGATAATTAATAACCACAATGAGCGCACGTGAGAAGATAAAAATCCTCACACGGAATGAAGGCGTGAGGTTCGTTTTAGTATCAATGTGTGTTCACGAACTGAGAGCTACCGATTTACACACTTCAGTGCCTGAATTTCCGCACGACTATACAGACATAACCCTATCAGACAACGTTACCTTAATAACAAGGCGGTGTAGGTGGTTTATTCATGATGGGTACCACCCCAATTTCTAATTTTTCTCGTCGTGATCGATTGATGAAGTATTTCCGCGTGTTCAGTCAAGTTATTTCTCCTTTTTAAGCACACTATTTCGATGACCAACAAAGTCGCCCCTTTCAGGCGCTGCAGCTGAGCTGTAATCTGTGGTTCCCGTCTTTACTCCAACCAGCACCTGTAGAAGACGAATGTGTCGCTTGTCGAACTATTGTGTATAAAGAAGAAACTGAAATGACCGTATGGCATTGATGGCTGAGAGTCCCCACCTGGGGAAGTTCGGTCTCCGAGTTGCAGGACTTTTCAGTTAACGCCAGTCTAAAATTTTCCGACATGTATATATGTGTTGAATTCTGACATGTACTGAAGCTACACTTTTTGCAGTACTACTTGAAAATGACCCAGCCAAAATTTCAATTGTGAAATAAGTACGTTCTACAGTCAATGGCGAATACGATGTCCTTTGAAACGTTCTACATGACTGTGAACCCCAACCATGAGAAGATAATTTTGAATTTAATTGACGAAAGGAGAAAATGTAAAAGATGCCACAAATAAAACATGGAAAATGCAGTGAAGCTTGAAGCGTCAGGGGGCTTGTTGGAGAGTGGAAAGGTACCGGTATATGCTCAGAACACAGCTGATTGAAATCGTTGAAAATAATTACAGTGAGAACATACACCAATATGGAGTGACGGTAATTGAAAAAATGTTTAAAACTTTCTAGAAATCTGCAGTCCAAGTAGTTAGCGACAAGTAGATCAAGAACAAACAAGTAAAGACGGTTTAAGTACAAGTGACAAGCGATTTGCATAGTGAAACTATAACTTAAAATCTGAAATTTCAGCAGTACAATGACATAGAGATCAGTGGTAATCAGATTTTAACCAAAGTACCCCGCACTTGTTATGGCTTCTTTCATATACTGAAAGTTAAAGAAAATCAAATAACAAACCTTGCAACTGCATAATTGGCTTGGAGCCCAATTAAAGGTATATCTCATCGGTAGGCCAAAATAATTCGTTACAAGTAAATACCGTACAGTTAACAAAGCGATAGTTCATGCCTAATTTAAAACTACCCTTAGCTACTGTACCAACGGCTTAAGACCCAATGATAAAAGCCTGTCATGATGAGGCATTTAAGTATAAAAAACAATTACAGGTTAAGAACATAAATTATGAATCCAATTATTATACTTTAGAATTTTACCACATGGCATGTGTGGCATATTAAAACGTAATAACCGCGATAAATCCAAAACAAAATTTTAAGTGCACCACGAACTTTACATCCACAGAACGTTAGCAGAATTCGAACAAATAGGAACATGTACAGGTCGATTGAATTAATGGCCCTTGGCTATGCAAACTACCTTTACAACTGGTGAATGAGGTTTAAGGTTCACCTGAAATTGGGCCAAAGGCAAAAAGTCTACAAGCAAACACACAAGAAACTTTTCACCACAGTGTCTAAGGAAACAGTAGGCTGTATTTGTACTGAAGCTCGCGTCTAAGCGGTGCTGTCGAAGAAAGAAATATTTACTTCAAACCAAATACAATTTAAATAATTAAAATATCAGAGTGAATTGCACGTTTTATGTTAGAGGTAAATAAACAGCAACCGTAGCTGGTCAAATACACAATCTGAATGGTTCAAATGGCTCTGATCTCTATGGGACTTAACATCTGAAGTCATCAGTCCGCTAGAACTAGAACTACTTAAACCTAGATAACCTGAAGACATCACACACATCCATGCCCGAGGCAGGATTCGAACCAGCGACCGTAGCAGTCGCGCGGTTCCCGACTGAAGCGCCTAGAACCGTTTAGCCACCGCGGCCGGCTCACAGTCTGAATGGGCAAGGCCCGACCATATGTAAACAAACGATATGTAAGTATCAAACAAGTTGTTAGTCCAAATAATAGGGAATCCCAAGCAGTACATACTTGATGAAATCATCTGGCCAGCTACCGGATCAAGTAAGGCATACAGTGAGGATACTGAGACATGAAATGATCGTCACGCGTAAGATAAGGACTAATATGACCTATAACACACGCATACAGGTAGAACTAACGCCGTTCTAGTTAAGTTTGAAACGAATGCGTGAAATAAGTTCGACAAGCGCCGAGAGCTTAAAGCAGTTAACAAGTAAAACCTAACAAGGCAATGATCAATTTCAGGGTGGCAGCACTTGGCTGCAGAATCAAATGAAACACTAAAATGAGCACGGGATGACAAATTTAAATTAACGTAGTTTTCGCTACAATTCAACATTCTTCATAGCAGCGACTAAAATATAAGAGAACTTAACAAAAACTAGTAAGGATGACATAAAAGGACGACGTCAAGAAATTTACAGAGTGAAGCGATTTGGGCAAACTACGACCAGTCCAAGCCATTCAATAACATGGCGAGTAGCCAAAAATCGTCACGTACGTTCACTACAGATACTGAATACATATCCAGAGACACAAACGAGGGCCTTTACCTGACAGCAGCAGACCAAATTAATGACACAAATTTCTAATAGGCCGGAAAGGAACCAGCATGTTGTTACTCAAACATGAGTCGATACCATAACTAATAACTGTTACCAAAAAGCTTCACAACATTACACAATACGAGCGGGCAACGGTTCCCTCGACAGTTCCTTCAACCGTCGATTAGCTGTCAGCTAAATACCCAACCTGTGTGACGGCGCCGAACACGCTCTGCAGGCCAGGCCGCAGACTTACAGCAATATTTTGCCAAAACAGGGCGCTGACACGGTCATGGCAAAGGGGACCTCAAACTGCCTCTGCTCTGAGCCAATCACTTAGCTGTAGCTACCCGAGGGCGGGCATCTATTCCATTCGCCGCTGCTTTCGCGCACATTCTTCCGGCCAGGCGTCCTCTGATCTCTTAGCAAAGGACCAGAGTCAATTATAGCGCAGGTTCAGTCGATACTAGAAGATACATCTGGTCTACACGTCACAGAGGCCTCCAAAAATGACGCTGACAGAAAGTGAGAAATAGCTAACATGGTATGGGTAGAGATTAAAAACGATTCTGTTGAACCGTGCATGACAAACGGGAATATATTTGAAAATTAAAGAGACCTTGGAGGAAAGTAAAGCAGCTGTATGAATATCAAGAGCTCAGCTCGCAAGTCAGTGCTCAGCAAAAACGACAAAGTTCAAAGGACTATACAGAAGGGCTTATATAAGCGAAATGAACTTGAAGTGAATGTGAATGACATGGGAAAGAAGGGAAGAATTTGAAAGAAGAAAAATTTGAAAGAACACTGTGTAACTAATACGCAGGCACTGAATCGAAGTGTAGGGAAAAGAAATTTGTAGCACAACCTGTCGAACAGAACAGATCTTGGCAGGAAACAAACGTTGAGTGTAAAAGTCGATGAGGAAGACCAAGGCTTAAACATAGCAATTAGCTCGTAGTGGATGTAGACTGCAGGCAGAAGTGGCTTACACAGATTAGACTAGTGTGAAGAAATACATCAAATTACTTTCCAGACCGAAGACTACAGCTAAGACAGCAACAGTTCACTCCCACAATTTGTTACACAATTTAGTTTTGGCTCCTCTAGCGGGTGCTACGGCACTAAACTGAGAGGGTTTCAATGTGTACCACGATTGCACAAATGTACATGCAAAACAAAATATTTGTAAGTGTTGTGTCAAGTTGACAGTTTAGGAGCTTTATGACTACCCCTTTTGTGCTCTTTGTATACATCCTGAGAATGGAGATATGGATTTTGAATATTTTATGTGAACAAGAGAATTAATTGGATCCAAGAGGCAGGGAGAGATCTGGAAGAAACGGGAATTTCCTGTGAAATAGAGATTTGCTGCAGCATAACCTTCATATCAGGAATTAAAGGTGCCCAAAGTTTCCAGCACATGAAACATCAACAGTAGAACAGCACAGAAAGATGGAAAGCATGGAAAGGAAAGAATACTGGACAAGGCGGAAGACTGCTAGAAAACAAAAACATCCGATTAACGTGGGCAAAGGAAAAAGAAGATACACTGCATGACAAACAATGAAGCACCCAGAAAGGGAGGCGTAATCGAAATGCAACTTAGCGTGTTGAGATAGTATGTGATGTTATGTCAATTTACACAAATCTTGGAGATAGGAGCCCACTTATGAGCACCCCTGTGGCCTAGATATATACACTGGTTTGGTTGGAAAGAATGTTATAAAGCCATTGTATCCTCTCTTGAGCCAAGCTGGCCCACAACTGTTGTAACTAGACCTTCATATCCTGGATGCTGCCAACTGGGCCGAATTTGACGTCCGAGCTGGACCCACATGTGTGTAATGGACAGGTCTGGGGATCTTTCTGGCCAAAGAGTAGCTAAACATCACGCAGACAGTTCATAGAGACACGCGCCGTGTGTGGACGAGCATTGTCCTGTTGAAAAATGACGTACTGCTGTTCCGTTCCCTCCATCTGGCCATCAATTTAAGACATACCCGATGACTCCTCACGCTATGACGCCAGGAGAAACATCGCTTTGCCTCTCCAGAAGATTGGGAGAATGGAATCACTCTTCATGTCGCCGTCGTTGTCCTCGATGACGGTCGTCGGGGGTAGTGCAGAACAGCAATTCGTAGCTGAAAACAATGTTTACATACAACTGCACCACTCCAAAGGCAACACTTTGTATTGCGCGTGTAATGATAGCCTAAGCATGAGACAGTAACTTCCCAAGTTTGGCTGCTGCCAATCTACGACCAATGGTACGGGATGACAGAAATTTTCCTGTAGTCCTTTACTTGTCCTCAGATGGCAGGCGGAGATGTCATGAGGTTACGATGTGCCTAGTGGAAAATACTACGATCCTGTTTTGTGGTGGTCACACGTGATCGATCGGAACCACGAGGACGAGTACACTTGCCCTCACGTTCCCATGCAGACATGGGGCTGCTGCCGCATCCGAGTGCCGACAAATGTGGATATTGCACGAAACGACATTGGAGAGCCGCAATAAGGCCACTTTCAACCCTGTCGATTACTGATAATGCTTTCTCAGATGAGTACGTGGCACCTCCGTGTTCTTCACAGCGCTCACCCAACATCTGGCACAGTGTGCGAACCGTGTGTAGCCTACCAGGCCTGGTAACGGCACTAGATAAGAACGACACTAAACCTCTCGGGTTAGGGTTGCCAACCGTCCAGCTTTTTCGGAACATGTCCGGCTTTTCGATTCTTTTTTTAACGTCCGGCCAGAATTTTTGTTATTTGGAAAATGTCCTTCACTTTGGTAACGAAATTCCATTTCATAATTTAACGAATTTCAGTGTAGCATAATTGGACTGAACCACAAGCTTCACTAGGTTTGCTAACAATGATGTAGTTGGCGAGAAACGTTCTATTCATGGGCGATAGTAGAAGTATACGATACGTCGATTCGAGATATTGTAGAAATGTCTGGCAGTGTCTGAAACAAAAACTCCTCAGTTAACGTCTGATTTGAAGTTGTCTTCTCATTGATACAGTAATGTCAACAGAAAGAGGCAGTGCAGGTTTCAGACAGTTTAAACGCAAATTACAAATGCTTTGTATTTGGACGATGTGTAAGTGGAACTAAATGTGCTGTGTGTGGTTGCTACGTTAATGTTGGGTGTAATGGTGCTATAGCCTTGGAACGACATTTTAGCTCATAAAAGCATGAAAGAATGGTACGAAGCAGCTTCATGTGTGACCCAGTTCTGGAGTTTGGAGAAAATACATGCTCATACAGTTACGAACGTTCAAGCCACACTGACGTACCACACAGTTTTGCACCGTCGTTCATACAAATCGATGGGTCGTACAAACAAATTAAATAAAAACTATTTCTAAAATCCGAGGAGGCACAAAACGTATGTTGTGGAAGAGCTAAACCAGAAGCTATTATAAATAACGTCATTAGACCTTACACTGTACTGGTAGAGGTTTTTGTCAAAACGTCGAATTACAGAGTTAAATATTTTAGCCTGAGGACAGATTACAGTGATTATGGTACATTGAAAAAGTTCTCAATTGTGATTCAATATTTTAATTGTAAAAGTAGTGGTACTGAAACAATACAAAGCTGTCCAAATGAAACTTAAGAAAGTATTTCCAATTATATTACAGATACTCTGAGAAAACATAACCTTACTACTTCTCAATGGATTGTTTTTATTCCCAGTAATGCAAACGTTAACTTCGGTAACACTGCACGCTGCTCTCAAACGACAGTTAAACGAAAGTACAACAGGAGTTGGATGCCATGTGCATATATTGCATAATACCTTGCAACAGGGAGTTGATTCTGTCCCATTGGATATAGAATTATTTTTTATGAAAGTGTGCAACCTTTTTTAACCTGTATGCAGTACACACAGAGGAACTGAAATATTTCTTCGAATTTGTGGACATCAATTACCAGCAGCTCCTAAACCATTCCACGACCAGAAGGCTATAGCTATTTCCAACAGTAAAAAGTATTTTGCAACTGTTCCTAGCACTTACATCTTACTTCCTCTCTCAGGATAGGAAATACGTACCTACAACAATTAGAAAGTTTCTACAGAACAACTCTCCGGAGCAATATCTCCCGTTTCGCTTCTTCATCGTGCATATTTCTCATTGCAAAATGATGTCAGATGGAAAGAAAATTCTATTGGAGAAGTGCGTGACTCATTAGAAACTCTACTAATTTTTCTGAAAAATTTCAGCGAAGAAATAACCCCGCCAACGGGCTGCAAATAATTGTTTAATACATTTACATAGGTTTCGACCGCTCTAATTATGTGTTTATCAGAATAAAAGTTTAAAAGCCGTATATAATATGGACTGGGAATAAATTAATGGAACTAATGGCGATTAGTTCCGGCGCAGCTCTCGCGGCCTACCGACCTTGTCCGCGCAGTGGGGCCTGTTGTCTCTCTTCTGCTAAGCAATGTAGATTTATGACTGGGTATTACGGTGCTATAGTTTTATAACTGACATGGCCAAACTTTGGCATGCAATAGTTTAGTGTCAATAGCTTCTGATTAAGGCCAAATTATTTTGGCTGAAACCTAGGTAAAGATTGGTTTCTATTTGCGACCGAGCCTGACGTGTTATATGTTCAATGATATGTCTTGGGAGAGATTTTATAGCTACATTTTTCAACGTAACAATTTAGCTCAGATAATTTGTCTCAGCAGTATAGTCTACTGACAAATACATTTTCAAAAGATGTCACTGAAAGATACTGAAAATTATTTAGAGTGATTCTGTTGTATTTATAACAATTAAAAACAACTGTTTAATTCTATAGTAGATTTTCAGTGTGTTATTTTCCGCTCAAATCGAGATTAGAACATGCCTATTACCCTGATGTGTGAAAAAGTATTTATTGTGTCTAAAATAAATTGTCAGCCTTTCATTTAAAGAAAGGCAGCTTTCTGTGAAGCACTGTCCTGTTTTCGATAATTTTTAGTTGGTTACCCTAAATCTGGTCGGTGTCGTGCCTATCAAAGACAGCTGAAGCTCTAACCATTTACATACCCGCCGATACTGTGTATGCGCATGAAGCCATATTGCCATCTGACCGTGTATTTTGGGTGCTTAACTTTCTTTTCAGGCAGTGTAAAAACATAGCGTAAACTCTAGGCGTTACCTAGAGTTCACAGATTCCAAATAAAACAAGTTCCTATCACTTTAATTTTTAGAGTAGATGTCCACTGAGGACGCCACAAGTTTGGAAAAACGCAAACAAATAATTTTAGCTCCGCAGCTTGTAATTATTAGAAGAAAGGCTTTTCTGTGTATTACCAAAAGCTGTTAATAAAATAAATCTGCCTACGCTACAGTCAGTTTTATAGAACTGACCATTATCAGGAAACGTAAAAATTCGCATAGCAACCTGTGTAGCAACGGTCTCAGTGCGTCGACAAAACAAAAAAAAAATTATAAAAAGACATGATGCGACATTGACGTAAAGGATAAACTGTAATTATACAATTGATTGATTTTCGTACACTGTCCGTTGTTTTATTCGTTGCTGTTCTGTCAGTATCCATACTATATTGCACATAACAAAACCGAAGAAAAAGTTCTATGAAGAGCATCCATTTCTGCAACTACATTTTTTCTTTCCGACCGAAACGCTGGATTTTTTTTTTAATTTATTTATTTTGTTTTGAATTCAAAGTATGAGTGATCGCGTATACGTTGCTACAACAATTTTATGTAGCCTGATGATGATAGTTTGAATCAAAACTGGCAGCATAGAAAGGTTTGTTTTGATAGCAACCCTTGATGTCACGTAATAAAGCCTTTCTTCAAAATATAGCAGAGTTTTGCTAGAAGGTAGATCCTAATACTTATGTTTTGTACACGCACAAGTAAAGAGAATAACATCTCGTACGCAATAGATAACAATTCAAGTAGCCCTAATCTTGTAGTTGACGTACACTGGTGAGCGTTCTGATATAATTTTTGTGATATAGTGAAACGACGAAATTAGTCCGAAAACTGCAGAAAAATAATTCAAATGTCTCTAAACACTATGTAACTTAACATCTGAGGTCATCAGTCCCCTAAACGTAGAACTACTTAGATCTAAGGACAGCACACACATCCATGCCCGAGGCAGGATTCGAATCTGGGACCGCAGCAACAGCGCGGTTCCGGACTGTAGCGCCTAGAACCTGCAGAAAAGCAAAGTACAAATAAGTAATGCAATACATTTACTTATCGGCCAGTTTCGTTGAAAAAATTCGGAATTTATTGTTGGACATCATGGAATATTTCCGTTTCAGACTCTATAGTTTCGTGAAGTTCTGATAGGTGGGGGCGTCATACGAAGTCTTCAAAATGTCGTCTTTAACGGAGGGCATTCCAAGCAGAGTGGTGTCACTGAGTTTCTTTTGGCGAAAAATCAGAACATCACAGATATTTGTAGTCCCTTGCAGAATGTCTACGGGGACCTGGAATTGAACAAAAGCACGGTGAGCCGTTGGGCAAAGCAATAAGATTTTATCTATCCCGTGCAACCCTCAGGAAACAACTGCAGGTGCTCGTCGCCACAAAACTGCAAACTAACTTCTCATTCTCCATGGCAACACAAGGCCTCACACAAGTCCGTCCACTGGAGAGAAGCTCCCAAACTTCACTGGACTGTCCTTTCTCACCCGCGCCACAGTCCGCACCTTGCATCTTACGACTTCCATCTGTTTGCTCCAATGAAGGACGCACTCTGCGAGAAACAGAACGTGCATGCTAGGGAGCTTATTGATGCAGCAAGACGTTGGCTCCGACATCGGCCAGTAGAGTGGTACCATTCAGGCATACAGGCTCTCCCAGAAAGGTGGCGTAAGGCCGTCGCAGTGAACGTGGATTATGTTGACAAATGGGGTATTGTAGCAGAAAGAGTGGAGAATAACATGATGCATTGGAATCCTGAACAGACCCAACATGCTTTCAGAAATAAAATGTGTTGCATTAGCCGGCCGCGGTGGTCTAGCGGTTCTGGCGCTGCAGTCCGGAACCGCGGGACTGCTACGGTCGCAGGTTCGAATCGGGCATGTGTGTGCGTGATGTCCTTAGGTTAGTTAGGTTTAAGTAGTTCTAAGTTCTAGGGGACTTATTACCTAAGATGTTGAGTCCCATAGTGCTCAGAGCCATTTTTGTTGCATTACTTATTGAATGGCCCTCGTAATGAACAGCAGAAAAACAGCAAGAGTTTGTTTACGTTCTTGCTGTCATTAGAAGTTGTAATAACAACAGTTTTAAACAACCTGAATGGTTTTGGCATTAGATGACAAATGCAAAAGAAACGACTATTTGTGCGTTAATGAATAAAAACGATGTTTGTGATGAGTACAAATGCACTACCATCCATTTAGAATGATTCCTTGGCTATACCAGTCACTGGTGATTTTGAATTGTGTTGGGACCAATGAAACATATATAGTGCAAGTAGGCAAGAAGGTGCCCATAGGCAGCTTATCGAGAAGAGAGCCTGAAACCTTGAGTATTCGGTTCATTGTAACACTACTTTTGCCTCCAGTTATTCACTTGAAAAGAGATCGCAGCTTCCGTCAGTGGCATCTGAGTAGGAACAGAAACTGCCCCGCGCCGCTTGGAAGTATCTACGGCCGCAGTGCGCGAATCGGACGGGGCCCTTCCGCGCGCGCGATCGGCTGCGTTATTTCCGGGCAGTGATTTGATCGCTGATGTATGGCAGCGTCGCGCGGCGTTAATAAAGGAGCAAGTGGCATCAGCGGCATCAAGTGTCACGGCCAGCGCTCCATTTGCGAACCGAGTTAATGAGCCGGCTACCAATAGGCGTTCCAATTAATTTATCATTTACAGTTGCGGTTTTAAATCTTCTTGGCGGATAAGCAGCTTTGTACGTCACGGAAATAATTACTTTCCAATTAACAGCGAGATGGCTACGCAATTCGGTGCTCGAAATTTCACACAGGAACGAGCAGCGGTAAAGGGCGTGCTGAGCGGGCGAATTCAGCGGTGATTGTCACCAGTTCGCTGTTAAAGTGCGCTACAGCTCATGAATCTCTTCCCTCCAGAATTCGTGATTTATTAAAAACTATTTTTCTGGTGAATTTAATACGGCCCACAGTAATGTTGTGATCTCCGAATTTACATTATCTCCTGTCGGTTATCTCCTACTGAGTCGTATATCGGGCCAACGAGGGATCTTCCTGACCACGAAAATTCAGATCTGCCTTTATTTAAACATTGTTGAACGGATAGATTAACTGGGAACACTTTTGAGGTATTAAGAAATGTATTTGAAAATTGCAAATACGATTGTACACCGGCTGTACGATTTACCAGTAACATATGAAACTCTGTACCGGACTGGATCTCGAACCCGGCGCTTCGGCTATCGGTGTATGACTCACAGCCAGGCCCAAACTTCCTGATGTCCTAATGTGTACAGCCCACAGTGCTCGAATACAAATCGTGGATTCCGGCAAAGGGAGAGACACGGTTTTTGCTCGTCAGATTGCCTTCCTTTGGCATGAAATACTGTAAGGCAGTGTGTTTTACAGTGCCTGTATAATTCGATGCAAGATTCCTTCGGACATTCATGCATGTCCGAAGGAACATGGCATCGAACTATACAGACACTCTGAAGTACACTGTCCGCCGCTCGTGGTCTCGCGGTAGCGTTCTTGCTTCCCGAGCACGGGGTCCCGGGTTCGATTCCCGGCGGGGTCAGGGATTTTCACCTGCCTCGAGATGACTGGGTGTTTGTGTTGTCCTCATCATTTCATCATCATCCAGGAAAGTGGCGAAATTGGACTGAGCAAAGATTGGGTAATTGTACGGGCGCTGATAACCACGCAGTTGAGCGCCCCACAAACCAAACATCATCATCACTCTGAAGTACAGACGCTACCCTACTGTAATTCTGAGTCCGCAGCTAGTGGTCGTGCGGTAGCATTCTCGCTTCCCGCGCCCGGGTTCCCGGGTTCTATTCCCGGCGGGGTCAGGGATTTTCTATGCCTCGTGATGACTGGGTGTTGTGTGCTGTCCTTAGGTTACTTAGGTTTACGTAGTTCTAAGTTCTAGGGGACTGATGACCATAGATGTTAAGTCCCATAGTGTTCAGAGCCAGTCAACTGTAATTCTGAGGTACTTCAGCACCTGATGAAAGAGTGTGCAAACGGCTGCCAGTCAGATTCGTTGCCAGTAAATTTCTGGACCAGTTCAGTTCACCTATGCTCAAGGAGGTTGCCTCTCCCTGGGGTGCAGCGTAGACGTATTGCAACAGCTGTTGGCCCTTGCAAAAACGTTATCACTTCGCAGAGATATGCGTTCGAACATTGCAGTGAAAGTCAGTTTGCCAAAGTACTGTAAGACTCCAGTTGTAAGAACACCAAGGAAAGTAACACCAGGTAATTACCCTCGCAACGGTACTACTTACTTTGCTTTAATAAAGAGATTTATAGAAAGAATAAGTGATTAGCCGAGCGGTCTAAGGTGCTGCAGTTATGGAGTGTGCGGCTGGTACCGGCGGAGGTTCGAGTCCTCCCTCGGGCATGGGTGTGTGTGTTTGTCCTTAGGCTAATTTAGGTTTAGTAGTGCGTAAGCTTAGGGACTGATGACCTTACCAGTTAAGTGCCATAAGATTTCACACACATCTGAATAAGTTTTGTAATTTATTTATTAAATCTACAGCTGTGATTCCGGTGTTTCTTCTCGAAGTTTGTGGCTTTACTGTGAAAAACTTACAAAACAATTACGATTCACAGTACTGACCATCCCTGGCCACTACTTTCTCCCGTCCTTCGAGCAGCATACGAATTCCGTAGCGAAGAACTGAGCGTCTTTTTAGGAGATCCATGATTCGATCCAATTTTGCATTTGCTCATATAAAGAAGGTGGCAGTCAGTGGAGGCTATGTCTGGAGAAAACGGCGGCTGAGGCAGGACTGCCCATTTCAACGTTTCCAAGTATGTTTTGACGGGTTTTGCTTTGATACTGTAGGTCTGTCGCTGTTTTGTGACGGTTTGTCTCTCGGAGCTCGGCTGAAACGCATCAGCTGCTTTCGATAACGATCTGAGAATGGTCCTGTCGGTTTAAGCAACTTCGGAAACCTTCTCTCTTCCACTGCTTTCCCGGTCTTCGACATGAAAGTCATCATTCTTGAAGCCCTGAAACCAATTTCTGCACTTTCTTTCACTAATAGATACCTCCCATATGTCTTGCCCAGCATTTTAAGAGACCAGTCGGCAAATTTCTTCATGTTACAGAAGAAAATTAAAATTTCCTGCAAATGACTAGAATGGGGCTCGGAACTTGACATGTTCAGCCGAGAATAACTTTGTGGTGCAACCGTAAATCGGCTAATATTTCGGTTCCTTTAGGTTTAAAAATACCTGAGGTTATTCTATGACACTTACAACCTATCACCTGCACTAGCACTCGCCACTACTGTCATCTACTGCAAAACGGCGGAAGCCATGTTTATTGTTATACGCTCTAAGGCAAGAAAACCGACGCACAACGAAGGATGCATCCGAATGGAAAGGAAATGTGATGTAGATGAACAGAATACATGACTGTAATTTCAGTAAAATTGGGTGATTTATACAAGAGAAGAAGCTTCACAAATTGAGCGATTCAGTAACACTTTCATCCACTTCTGGCTCTGATGCAAGCAGTTATTCGGCTTGATACTGTCTGAGAGAGTTTCTGGATGTCCACCAGTGGGATATCGTGCTAAATTCCGTCTGACTGGCGAATTAGCTCGTCAAACTCCCGAGGTGGTTGCAGGGCCCAATACGTAATGCTCCATACGTTCTCGATTGGGGAGAGATCCAGCGATCATGAGGGCCAAGGTAGGGTTTGGCAAGCACTAAGACAACCGGTAGAAACGCTCACGGTGTGCGGGAAGGTATTATTGATACTGAAATGTAAGCCAAAGACGGCTTGTTATGAAGGACCACAAAACGGGATGTAGGAAATCGTCGACGTACCGTTGAGCTGTAAGGGTGCGCGTATGACAAATAAAGGTGACCTGCTACGAAAAGAAATTGCACCCCAGATCACCACTTCCGGTTGTCAGGCTCTATAGTGGATAACAGGCAGGTTTGTATCTCACTGCTACCCAGGGCCTGTCCAGGTACGTCTTCGGCCTGGGAGCTCACTGACAAGAGTGGAATTGTTTTCACTGACGAGCCCCATTTCGAACTCAGCCCAAAAGACTAGCAAAGATGTGTCTGGAGATGCCTCCAACAGTGGAGGGACACCAGCCCCAGCGTCGCCCTCAGTTCGGTCCGACAAGCAGGAATGATGATGGTCTGGAGTGGCATTTCTTCTCATAGCAGGACCCCCTTCTGTTGTCATCGGTGCCACCCGTACAGGACATCAGAACGTGACGATATTCTACGCCCCGTTTCGTTGCCCTTCATGGCAATGCTGCAATGTGTCGGTAGCAAATAAGTACTGTCCGACACATTTAAAGTCCAGACAGTGAGCATTAATTCATCTGTCTTTTGAATATTTTATTATTTGTATGTATGTGTGGAGAACTGGTAGGTGTGTCGATGCCGACGCGAAGTAAAGCCCGTGACACTAGCCAATACACACAAATCTGGAAACAGCGACAAGATGGCACAGAAACGTGACGTACAAAAAAAATTTTGAGTGATTCGGACAGTACCATTCCGGCTGGACAGTCAACTCCAGAAATGAGTTGCAATATTTAGACGTCAGTGACTATGATACTGCTGTGCGAAGCCAAGCAGATGCTGAAGATGGGACACGTAGAAACTTCGAAGCAGTAGTGGCGATCCGGAACTACCAAGTAGACGAGTTCAAGAGTCCGAATGTACCTAGGAGAAATTTTAGCGGGCCACCGTCGTGTATATCGGGGGTGGTAGTCCTATGGAAACCCATCGACGGGAGATATTCAATAGACCTTCACCCATCAGTTTAGATGGAGGCAGAGGAAGTCATAGGAGGAATATAAGAGATAATGTATTCTGCATTTTCGAGTACTGAGAAGGGCTGGAGCGAAATGGAGTAGCAAATGCGAAACGCTTACAACCGAAGAAACATAGACAAAAATCAAAAACAATTGGTAAATTACGCGACCATTCATAAATACTTTTTGAATGTTTTATGTTACTGCCATAACCGCTTTCGGGCTGCCATGCCCATCTTCAGATCACTAATATTTTTCGTTACATAGACGTTGTAGTTAACAGCATGTTGTCTCTTCCACACTGCACAATAATATTTGACTATTTAGTGCCAACAAAAATACGCTAAAGTGCTTGCATTATATATATATATATATATATATATATATATATATATATATATATATAATGCAAAATAGTTGTCTTCACTTACATATGTTACCGTACATGGTAGTTAGTTTTGTTGTGGTCTCTGTGGTTTTCTCGCCCAGTGTATACGTTCTTGAATTCCACACAACACATATTTTGTAAATACGTTACTGTAGCACATTTCGAAATATTCTTGAAATGCAATGTTGAGTGTCGCACATGTGTTGTACTCGTGACGTTTCTCTTTGCAGTACAAAAACTATCTTAAAGCAAAGATGCAAAGATATCATTCGTTAAAAATGGACCAAGGATATAAACAGAACAAACATGATGTGTGGGATGTGCAAAGTGTAACATAATAAAAGAAAAGTATTTGCACCTCAAGCATAAACTTATTATTAAAGGGCAGTAGGCTACATCGTTTTTACTAGGATTTTTTGTACTATCAGTGGTAATTATTAACGAAATACTTCAATGTCAGACGATTGCACACTATAAAGAAGACACATATGTACACAAATTTACATATACAGATATTTGGCTGTCACTATAGTCCATAAGTTAATTGCAGGAAATACAAAATCAAAAACTGGGGGGCTGGGATGGGAGAAACACATCTATTCATCATGGTAGTTTATATTTATACAAATACATACTGGTATCTCAAACTGCAGTGGTGTGACTGTTAGGCGTGCAATTTTTGTTTGATTTCTGTAAAGATCCAAAGGAAATTATTTAGAAAATGTTCATTTAGGATGTATTGGAGTGAGCTGAGGGTGTGAAGATATATTTCTAGTGCCTCTAGGGGGTCCATTTTATTGCCTTTGTTAGTGGTATGTAATATCTCTTAAGTTGTCATTAACGCCAGTAACAGTTGACATGTTGATTCTTGTGAGTGGAAACTGCGGATTTATTTAAAGTATTTAGTCTAACGGCATCAATTTGTTCTCAGTATCTTGTACTGAGTTAGGAAAGCTAGAAAAACGTTACTGAACAAAATTCAGAATCAAATAAAGAAATTGGGAGATTAGAAAGAACAGCATTCAGGGCACATGATGGCTGAAGCTCAGCAAGCGAAATACAAGGAGGTAGGGAAAGGCTTAGAACAAAAACTCCTGCAACTCTTTGACAGAAAAGAGTTGTCTGTGGAATCGGTGTCAAATGTACAGTCATCTCAAAATGTTATACTACGATGTCATTTCAGGAATGTTAATAGAAGAAACTGCTATAAAGAGCGACCATGATATGTATCCGATCATACAAATTTCGGTCGGCGAGATCAAAGTGAGAGCAATTTTAGATAACAGCAGTAAGCTGCCAGCCATTTTTTCCCCGAAAAGTTGCTTGACATATCTTCAAAAAATTTGACACGACCATATTAAAGGTTCAGAAAACTAAAATATGCAATAAAATATTAAGAAAATATACTGAGATCAGTAGACAAACTAGATTGGATTACACGCGTCAAGGGCACAGTGAGTGAAAAAAAGCATCAATGGACATGGGACGCGGGACAGTCACACTAGAAGAGTAGGATGAAATCAGTATTCACTTTGAGAATGCTATGAAGGGACAGATCCCCTTTAGCTGTCTCAAACTGGACATCAAGATCGCTGTTAAAGACTTCCACGATTAGTATAGGAGGTATAACAGGCCAAGAGATTCTAGAGCTGGGGACAAGGTGGAAATTTAAGAAATTCACTGGGAAACAGACATGAAATTAGCTGAGCTTACTAGGATCACAGAGACAGAGAAGGTGGAACTAGAGGTAGTACGAGGTGCAACGCCGAAGTATTCTTGCCAAAACCTCATTCGATTAAGGACTTCCAGTAACAGTTAATTGTAAAACCATACAAACCTTTTGCAGTGTCGCCATACGCAATTCTACTAGCTTACTGAAAGAAGGTTTCTATGGGGTTACTCAAGAAAATAGACGGTGATGTAATTGGACAAGCCAAGTCTGCATTCAACAAAAGTAGTCAACTGCAAGTAGTAGGTGAAAAGGACGGCAGTATCCAGTTAGTCCTTGACTCCAGACGAATTAATACAAAACTGTTGACAAAACGGATACACCAGAAAGTCTAGAGGAACTTCAACAGAAGTTTCTAGGAGTATCTATCTTTTCTCATAAACAGAATTGGCGCTGGAATGTCGTAGGTGCACTGCTTTTATTGCTTTCGGCAGGTATTTTCCGTTTACGTTTTTCCAATCGTAATATCTCGTCAGTGGCATTTATTCGATGGTTAGGCACAATACTGGATGACAGATTGGAAGAAGGAATCGCATGTTACGTGGATGACATTCTAATAGGGGAGATTTCATGAACACAACAAAATGACGGGCTAGGAGAGAGACAAACTGAGACAGCACGGGTCACAACAAATATCAATAAATCTTATGTCAGGACTAAGAATGTCCACTTTCTTGGCCATGTTGTTTCTGCAGAGGAAAAATCCCCAGTCCAGACAAGGTAGATGCCATAGCGCAGATTTTTACTCCTCACAGAAGTAACCAACTTCGTACGTTCGTAGGAGCGTAAACTTCTATAAGCGGCTCATTTATGTAGACAACCTGGCCACCTCAATACTTTGTTTACTGACGGGAATGAATACATTCGTTTGGGATGAAGTAGCAGATCGGGACATCCGCGGTTTAAAGGCCACACTACTCGTAGGACCAACTCTATCACGCCGAAACCTGTCCCATGATTGCAGCCGCGTGGGATTAGCCGAGCGGTGTAAGGCGCTGCAGTCATGGAATGTGCGGCTGATCCCAGCGGAGGTTCGAGTCCTCCCTCGGGCATGGGTTTGTCCTTAGGATAATTTAGGTTAAGTAGTGTGTAAGCTTAGGGACTGATGACCTTAGCTGTTAAGTCCCATAAGATTTTATGAATGACTGCACGGCAAAGGACAACGCTGAGACGTGTCACGGCATGTTGGTATTTAAATAATATGAGAACAAGAGGCAAATTACCCATGAGACAATGGCATTTCGGAGCCACGTCCTCATGAAGTGCGAGCAGATATATTCGTAATCGTATTAGGAGCACTGGTAGTCGTTTTGGGCTTCGAGAAGGCTCGTTGCTTCATATACGGGTGCAAAACAAGAGTATACACAGATCTTAAAGCACTGGAATGTCTACCTACAGCTAAATTCACGCACGGTTGATAGGGGAAATGCATTTCATCACTTCAGGAATGAAACTTTACAACGATCTATACACCAGGACCGAAAAATGCGGTAGCCAACACGTTATTCACTTTTCCTATGGAAGGAACGCACAATAGTAGGGAGGAGCTCAAAGTGGAATACTTCTCAATATAATATATAAAGAATGTGGCCTTTGAAAACTTCATTACGAGGCTGGTGAAAGACGTAAGAGTAGAGTAAGATAAGGACTCACATCTTCTCATAGTCAAAATGAAACACCAAGACAAAACCCTGTCTTTTGCGGAAGGATGTCCTAATTTGAGAAGAAATGTGGGCCGCTCACTGTGGGTAGTGTGTGTGCCGTAAGAACTAACAGACAACATGATATGTTACACACATCTTAGCTACTCACGTTTAGGTGCAAAAAAAAAGTCTTTCTTAAAGTTAAAGAGTCTGTGTCAGTTTTGCAACGTGGTCAGAAGAATCGGAAAGGTACTAGCTATCTGTACGGACTGTCAGAAAACAAAACCGATCACAATTACAACATAGGCACCCATGTGCCCTATCGTACTAACAAAACAGATGCAAACAGCTGCATCTTACCTGATGGACCCTTCCCAATATGGTCAAGAGGGTTTCACTACATAACGCTAGTGGTGGAGTTAACCTCTAAGAACGATACATTCATGCCTCCACGAAACGCAACAGGGTCGTCAATAAGAAAAGCACTGTACCGAGCTTTCCTCACACTATTGGGCCGAGTTGACCGAATACTTTCAGTTAATAGACTACAGTACAGGTCGCAGAAGCAGCAGGACACACTGAGGATAAAACCGGTGTACATCTCCCTGTAATACCCGAGTCTGACTCCAAGTGAGTGCATTATGAAATATTTGTGCAATTTATGCCTACTATATAGCCCAAAGGAACACACCACTTGGGATATGTACCTGAGGGACTTCCTCACACTACTACGGAGCTCCCACTGATAATGGTGTAGAAAAACAGGCACCCGTCAGAGTTGATAGTGGACGTAGTGGAGTTTCCACCTAGAAATCGGCTGCAACATAAAGAAATTGTGAAGCAAGGACTAAACAACATTCGTGTTGTGGGAAATAGACCAAATGCAACAGCCGACAAAACGGCAACTGTTAGGGAATTCCACATGGGATGGAAGGTTCTCCTGAAAGGTCATTGATTGTCGAATTGGCAAAAAATGATTCGCCATAAGTCCTTCCCTGTACACCACATAACTGTGCGAGTGCGTCGCGTTGCTCACGCGAGTGCGGTCGAGCTTGAGGGAATAAAATCTGGCAAATCACTTGGGACCCTCCACGTCAGGCACATCACGGCATTTGCAAAGTAATTCAGGATGTCAAAAAAAACTTACATATGTAGGAATTGTAAATAGAGTAGAAGAGGTTAGTACATGTGTAGAACTTGTAAATAGAGTAGAAGAGCTTAGCGTACATGAAGAAATTGAAATGGGTTCATTTGGAGTGTCACTAGAATTGACAACCGAAAATGGAGATGTTGGAGACATGTAACCTTACATCAGGGACTTTTAAATCAGTGAAAATGAAAAAATTTCTTTTAAAATGTGCAGTCATCCCATGCGGTGCAAACACCAGTTCAGTGAACTTTAATGTGGCAGTCGTATGGAAGACGTATGTTACATAGGGAGTTGTAACGAAACTCCATAAGTTGAAGGCGAATGAACTTAGCAGGATCTTCAACACGACGAAATCTTTGTTGGAGATCAGGCTGTGCAGACAGTCTACGTGTCTGAAAGACGACACAAGATTTTCCAGTGTGATAATGGCGTCAGGGGTTTATTGGCTAAGTCAGTGTGACTTCGATTTTATGGTATTACACGCTGAAGTTAGATGAGCTCGTCACAGAAGTGAGGCGATAGGTTTCGTTGAAGTTTTGGGATGGCTTGACGCACTGTGTGAGTGGTGTTTATGTGAAAAAGCACATGGCGATAGGCAGGAGGGTGGATTTCATTTAATGCAGACAGAAGGGAAAAATAGCCTCAAAATGTTGCAAGGATACTATAATGGAAGTCCTGTACAAAGTGAATGACAAAGGTTTGTTGTGAGTGTTATCTTTAAGTACTACCCTAGAAGAAACTAATGTAGAAATTTTGAACAGATGTTAGATGTAAGTCATGTAAGAAATAAAGTTAGCGCCATGAAGAAAGTTGTGAATGACCACGAATCGATGAATGAGAAAGAAGGAAGAAGAGATAAAACTACAAGGTAAAACACTAATCATAAAAGATATGTAGCACTTTCAATTTTATTTCCTGGGGTATATTAGGTTTCATTTTAAGACAGAATTTGGACCACATGTCAGAAGACAACATTATGGGAAACGTTACTACATGAAACGGCATATTCTGCCCTGTTCACAGGCAGTAGAACCGCCAGCCTGTCTGTAACATCGCTTACGTGTGGGGAGGCCATGTCAAATAGCAGGGAAATAGCCTTGGTATTGTGGTTATGCTGAGTAGTAAATGCATTAATCGCATGATGTGGTAAAATGTGCTAACCATCGGAGCATATATTCACCCCTCGTGTCCAGCTACCTTACACACTACTCTTCCAACAATATACGTAACACATTTAAATCTAATTTAAGTTTACTAACATCATAGTTTTGACATTTATTAATTAGCCTAACTGGCTTTAAATCTGAAGCTAAAACCAGAAACAACTTAAGTATTAGTTATATAAGCATGCAGTGTCGAGCAACCTTGTGCATTTGAATCTGAGTTAAGAGAATAATTTTTGTAGTTACCAAGTAATACATGAAACAGATCCTAGTAACACAAATGTGGCTCCATTCATAAACTTCGGAATAAATAACGGAAATAAGCTTCTCGTGACTACACACGTAACAAAGAAAAGAATCATACGGAAGATGCAACATGAGTGATATACAGAACAAATCATGTGAGCGGTACAAACTAAAAGAACCTAGCGAGGGTGAGTCAGCGATGCTCCGAGTGTATATGGGAGCGAGTCGCCCGTAGATGGCTTAGAGGAGGCCGTGCCATGTAAATGGTTCCTACAGTCGGCCTCTAGTGCCACGCGCGCTAAGACAGTTGGCAATTGACTTAAGTACACACGCAAGGTGGCACTACACTCGGCACACTAGCACCACGATATGGCAATTTAGATATTCTGCAGTTACACTCATTTGCATTACATGTAAGCCAAAACCAAAACGCAATTTTCGTATTAGTTATAAACTGAAGAGAGAAAGAAACTGGTACACCTACCTAATATCGTACAGGGCCCCGTGAGCACGCAAATGTACCGCAACACGACGTGGCATGGAATCGACTAATGAATAATGCAGGGCTGCCCATAAATCCATAGGAGTACGAGGGGGTACAGTTCTCTTCTGAACAGCACATTGCAAGGCATTCCAGGTATGCTCAATAATGTTCATGACTGGGGAGTCCGGTGGCCATCGGAAGTGTTTAAACTCAGAAGAGTCTTCCTGGAGACACTCTGTAGCAATTCCGGGCGTGTGGAGTGTCGCATTGTCCTGCTGGAATTGCCAAAATCCGTCGGAATGCAAAATGGACATGAATGGATGCAGGTGATCAGACAGGATGCTTACATACCTGTCAGAGTCGTGTCTAGACGTATCAGGGGTACCATATCGCTCTGGCTGCATACGTACAAAAATATCTAGATGATAAATTTATTGCTGAATGCACGGGGCGGGACTATCTGCATTCAGCACAGAAACTTACCTTGCAAAGAGCAGCTGTCGATCAAACATGCGTTTTATACATTACTTGACGGCTGTTCGTAATCACCTTCCAAAAATGTTCATAATTAAGCATATCTAATTCCATAAAACAACTTGACGTATTGGGAGAGCCCTATCACACAGCCTTAAGCAGTCATAACTTAAGAACGTAACAACAGACTTCTG
The DNA here is from genome assembly GCF_023864275.1 of Schistocerca cancellata. Classification (NCBI taxonomy): domain Eukaryota; kingdom Metazoa; phylum Arthropoda; class Insecta; order Orthoptera; family Acrididae; genus Schistocerca; species Schistocerca cancellata. The sequence goes on along the minus strand of NC_064631.1, from coordinate 96,722,589 downwards.
TAGAATGTATCCGGAAACACATGGGCCTTAAAAGTAGAGGTTAGTCTCCAAATACGATGTATTCCTGATGATCAGTACACGTATCTCCTTTTACCACAGCACCACGGCGTCTGATCAGCATTTTCTCCATATTTGGACATTGATAATCACAAAGACTTCGAGACTCTACAGCGTACTTGTGACACTGTACGATAGCTCCGCCAGCTGTTGAGCAAGTACAATTACAGACTCTTCGAGAGTCGACATGTACCTAACTCCTCTTGGAGTTGTGCAAATGTGAGCCCCACAGCGGCGTGGTGGTATGTGTTGTTGTCAAACTCCACGTCTTGTCTGATTCTACTCTCAAGCTCTGTAAAGCCAAAACAATTACTTTTGTCTCAGGAAGCTTGATATTTTAGCGAATGAGTATGAATGTTGTGTGCGACAAAAATAATGTGTCCATTACCCACAACGTCAGTAACAAACAAATAATTTAAAGGTAAATGCTGATCACCAGTAACATCTGGCAGAGTAAATGTTAACTTAGTCATAGTTTATATTGTTTATATCGACATTCACATACAGTCTTCATGCTTGATTTTTATTAATGTCTTGTTGGGTGGCCATAACGTAACGTTTATCGTAATTTGATTTTTAAGCATGATGTTATATGAAATTTGGGGATGAATGAATGTGTTAAGCCTTGAGGTTTAGTTACATCAGCGCACTCATAGATAGGATGGAAGCTTTCACTGTAACATTTATACTGATCTGTTGGTAATTTCTGTGTTGTCACTGATCATTTCCTATTGAGTTGCATTTGCCGCAACACAGAACCATGGGCTCTGCTACAAGGTTCTGGCTAGGGTGCAACTAATGTACAGAGCAAATGAGCAAAGAAAACAATCTCCAAACAAAAGTTATGATAGAGACGGGCAGAACATCAGTTGGCCTGCTCTCAAGAACACACAGAATATGTTTTGTGGAGACAATTCAGTGCAAGGCAGCAAGACTTTTGCCACCGTACTTATAATATGCGCTGGTAGGTAATATCTAGCACCACGTACTAACAATTTCAGTAGTACTGCTTGTCTGGAAGTTAATAGAGCTGAGCACTGACAGATAGGGGCACATGGGCCACCCATTCCTCGGAAGCCACTATCTGCTAAAGAGAGGATGTGAAGAGACTTGGCCTGTCTTGCAAGGATGGACATTTACTGCCCTGACAGAAAGCGATTCACAATGGGGAAGTTGCCTCATAGCGCAGACAGTGAAGAAGGGAGGTTGTATTCTAGAGTGATGGGAAAACTTCAGAACAGTGTTCCCGGAGAAAGAGTGTCAGACGTGGAACAAGGCTAAAAGGCAACCTTTTAGTGCAAAGGAATGTGCGGAGTCACAAACGGTGGTTGTGAACTCGTCTCCGAGGATCCTTCCTATGGTAAGTTCATATTTAGTACGGAAGAGCAGAAAAACGTATTTGATGACCAGATAGCAAAGGAAGTAGCGGGGAAACGGAAACTTTTAGAAAATCGTTTTGAAGGAGTATGAGTTTCAAGTGATCTGATAGCAGAATTATGACTCATGTAGTGATGTATAATGTTTTTGTAATGGCCTCTGTAATTCGTTGCGAGTGCGCAAACGTAGGCAACACGTGTGCAGGAGGGAGTGGATGATCGCGTGGAGATACTTCACTCCAGGCATCGGTCAAAGGAATTTAACTGTTGGGATCGAGTGGAGACATTTGCCTCTGGTGGTCAATCTAGATACTTCACTGGTGAGAACCAAAGAGAATTTGGCAGATGGATTCTGAGGAATGTTGCTTCTGACACAGAAAGTGCGTGAAGTGGTTTCCCTGTGAATATTGTTATTATTTACTCGTGTGACGATTCCTTGTATCTCTGTGGAGGTGTAACATTGAAGTGTTTCTCTACGGGACAATACTTTAGTCGAATTTCTGATCCTGGCTACAGAGTAAACGTATACCTTGATTCGAGCTCGGCCTCGTACTGAGATAATTTCAGTCTTAGGCGTTTGCGGGAGGCACATTGCGTCCACAGTGTAGGGACAGAACTGTACATACGCCGCGTACGTCATCTGCACAGCGGTCAACGAGCCAATGAGCGGATAATCAGTGCATTACAGCAGCTGTCCGTACTTCAATAGGCTATATGCCCTCCAGGTTCAATGGATAGGGAAAAGGTCACAGAAAATCTGTTGAATTCCATTTGCTTGTCCACTGAGCCTTTTCTGAAAGAGTCACTCAGGGTGTAAGTCTTCAGTTTCTCACTCCTAATTTAGATGTACGCTACTGGCCATTAAAATTGCTACACCAAGAAGAAATGCAGGTAGTAAATGGGTATTCATTGGACAAATATATTATACTAGAACTGACATGTGATTACATTTACACGCAATTTGGGTGCATAGATCCTGAGAAATCAGTAACCAGAACAACCACCTCTGGCCATAATAACGGCCTTCATACGCCTGGGCATTAAGTCAAACAGAGCTTGTATGGCGTGTACAGGTACAGCTTCCCATGCAGCCTCAAAACGATACCACAGTTCATCAAGAGTAGTGACTGGCGTATTGTGACGAGCCAGTTGCAGCGCCACCCTTGACCAGTCGTTTTCAGTTGGTGAGAGATCTGGAGAATGTGCTGGCCCGTACAGGACCTGCAACATGCAAATGTGCATTATCCTGCTGAAATGTAGGATTTCGCAGGGATCGAATGAAGTGTAGAGCCACGGGTCGTAACACATCTGAAATGTACCGTCCATTGTTCAAAGTGCCGTCAATGCGAACAACAGGTGACCGAGACGTGTAACCAGTGGCGCCCCCTACGATCACGCCGGGTGATACGCCATTATGACGATGACGAATACACGCTTCCAATGTGCGTTGACCGCGATGTCGCCAAACACGGATGCGACCATCATGATGCTGTAAACAGAACCTGCATTCATCCGAAAAAATGACGTTTTGCCATTCGTGCACCCAGGTTCGTCGTTGAGTACACCATCGCAGGCGCTCCTGTCTGTGAAGCAGCGTCAAGGGTAACCGCAGCCATGGTCTCCAAGCTGATAGTCCATGCTACTGCAAACGTCGTCAAACTGTTCGTGCAGATGGTTGTTGCCTTGCAAGCGTCCCCATCTGTTGACTCGGGGATCGAGACGTGGTTGCACGATCCATTACAGCCATGCGGATAAGATGCCTGTCATCTCGACTGCTAGTGATACGAGGCCGTTGGGATCCAGCACGGCGTTCCGTATTACCCTCCTGAACCCACCGACTCCATGTTCTGCTAACAGTCATTGGATCTCGACCAACGCGAGCAGCAGTGTCGCGATACGATAAACTGCAATCTCGGTAGGCTACAATCCGACCTTTATCAAAGCGGAAACGTGATGGTACGCACTTCTCCTCCTTACACGAGGCTTCACAACAACGTTCGCCGCAACGCCGGTCAACTGCTGTTTGTGTATGGGAAATCGGTTGGAAAGTTTCCTCATGTCAGCACGTTGTAGGTGTCGCCACCGGCGCCAACTTTATGTGAATGCTCTGAAAAGTTAATCATTTGCATATCACAGCATCTTCTTCTTGTCTGTTAAATTTCGCGTCTGTAGCATTTCATCTTCGTGGTGTAGCAGTTTTAATGGCCAGTAGTGTGGGTTTGAATCCATTATTGCACACTTCATATTTATACAATTTTCTGCAGTCTATATGTTTTTTGACAATATATAATTTAGGGTATCGCGGTAGGAATGACTGGTTTAATGTAGTGAACTGAAGTAAAATCGAAATTTCACTTTACCCTACCAGTAGGTTGTCAATGACAGGGTCTTGTTAATCAGCTGTAGGAATTATAATTCCATTGTGGAGACATGAGACAATCACACAAACACACGCTGTATGTCACATACACCACGGTGGTTTGTTTACAACACGTCTAATGTGTTTCTAAGCCGGCCGGTGTGGCCGAGCGGTTCTGGCGCTTCAGTCTGGAATCGCGTGACCGCTACGGTCGTAGGTTCGAATCCTGCCTCGGGCATGGATGTGTGTGATGTCCTTAGGTTAGTTAGGTTTAAGTAGTTCTAAGTTCTAGGGGACTGATGACCACAGATGTTAAGTCCCATAGTGCTCAGAGCCATTTGAACCATTTTGTGTATCTAAAATGGATAAATTACAATATGGTAACGCCATCAAATTCGTAGTTTCGTTTAGTCAGAGGATACTCTCTGTATTCGATGAAGGGTTATAAACAGTAGGCTTGCTTCATTTTCATCACTTAAAAATTAGCTGGCTGTATTCATTTTTTTTTAAATTTATGTTGCCCACTCAAAAAGGAAAAGCACAAAATATGTCGTACAACGTGATGATCGATGCAAGACCTATAAATTTCTGAAGAAAGAGCATAATGCATGTTGAATACTGAAGTAAATAATGAGTTAATCACACCTACGTACAAAATGAATCTTGCATTCGTGGACTGCTGATCAAAAAAAAATACGAAAATTCGTTGGTTTGTCATTTTTCAAAACATTTAGACTGATTTACGGCTTCGATATCTTACCGTGGCTTGAATCTACTATTTCACGTTATAAACCAGGTGGAGGAAGTCGGTGGTCTTGCATCACAAACATCAAAGTGAATCTCATGTGCCTCAGAAGTAATTTTCAATGTTCTTTTTTTTTTGTTTGCTTCAAAATCGCAAAATAATAACTGACAAATATTATACATAAATTTTGCATCAAAGGTATGAAACATTATGTAACACGTTACTTGTGTTGCAAAATAAAAGGAAAGTAATTCACAGTGTCAACGCTCTTGTCCACAACGGGAGCTAGTCGTAGTCTAAATCACCATATTCTTCCCCTAGTTACTAACCTGATACCCACTTGTATCCAAGCAGACAAGGAGATGCACTGTCACTCTCATCGCCTGAGACTCGAACCGATTGTTTCCCAAGCAACACAACTGCTCAATTTATTTCCATTGTAAGATATACGCACAACAAAAAGATTACCTCGTGTGGGAGGTTGATGGTGAGGTACTGTACGTATGAAAAAGAAAGGAAACAGATGGACAAACATGTTTTCGAACACATAAGCTTAGATTCTGAAGACGAGAGAGGAATGCCCAATGTGATCGAAGGCTTTTTGGATCTCAAAGGAGACGAAGAAAGACATATATTTTTTTAATTGTTGTAAGGTTAGGACGGGAAGTGTGACGCTATTGGTCGTGACCACTGTGGACATTCAGCCATTTGACGTGGCTAGAACCTCGAGAAATTTTGATCAGACATACGGACTGAAAGACGCATATGACTTTGTGGAATAAATTCTAACAAATATTGAAATATCACATAGTTGATACATGTTGCGTTGCCCACTTTTATCTTATTTTTCTTACTGTTTTTAATGACCATACTCCGAGTTTGTAATTTCTTATAGTCCGTGGGTCTCCATAATAAGGCGGGCGGGCCGCATTCGTCCCGCGGAGGGATTTAATCCGGTTGCTCTTGAATGAGCGTTATAAAGCAGAGTGCGGTTCTTACCGCTAGTTCAACTTTTCAAGAGGCGGCCAGGATAATTTCTTTCTTTTGTTCATAAATAGCAGAGATATCACCAGGAGAGTTCTGTCTGCAGCTGTGTCTTCCTGGCTATATTTGCTGTATTGTGGTTTTCAAGTTTTCTATCTTTCAAGTACGTGTGAAAAATAGCAGTTGAAACTAAACAAAGAAAAGTGGATAGCTGTTCTCATAGTAGAAAGTGGGCCGTCAAATATGGAGGTAGATGAGGATCAGAAGTGTGTTGTGTATAAAGAATGAATTGCTGTTCTTAGGGAGTACGATATTCGCGCCACAACGAAGAAAAGCATGGTGCACAGTTTGATAAATTCAAGGACAGTGTACATGAATATGAACTCTAAACAATGAAACGTGGACTTTGTTTCCAAAAAACATTTTTAGGAAACGTATTCTGGAGCGTGAAGCCATACTCTAAAAATTCCCAGTGAATCCAACAAACAAGACAGGTTATACATTGGTGGTTATTATATAAAGAGGTGCATTTTAATTATGGCTGAAAAAATGTCTCCTGAGAAAACGGAGCACTGTAAAGCAATTACTATTTCAACAAACCCAGTGGTCCTTCGAGTTTAACATATTGCTCACAGTTTATCAAATCATGTAAAATAAAAGGCAGTAGTCCTGGACACATCTAAAGACATTTTTGATACATCCCAAGTCCTCTTGTTTTGTAGAGGTATAACACAGACTACGAAGATACTGATGGCCTAGCAGATCTGATTTCCTCGGATGGTACAACAGGCGAGGAGATATCTTAAGGGGTACAGCTAACTTAAGCTGGAAAGCACAACCTTCCTCCATCTCGGCTCAAAAGTTTCACAACAAAGGGATGTGAAATAAGGGTGAGAAATATGCAGGTTCCGTTTAAAGAGTAAACTCAGAATGTGAAGCAACTGGTATTACGAAACCCTTGACAGTAAACTGCATTCTTCTTCAGGAATTACAATGGAAGACGTCAGTAGATAATGCTGTGTGATGAAACCTGTAATTTCCGTTGCTTATTTCATTCGGTGTCATTGACTCAAACACTTCTACTGATCCTAGGAGAAGTAGAATCTTAGTGAATTGATCGCCCATATCACATAGCAGAAAGGCTGATAAGCCATGGTATATTTTTTTCAATCTTACTTTCTTTGAGAACAGAAATTAAAATTTTTCTTAGTGAGAAAAACAATCTTTTACAAGTCATTTCCGACGAAGAGCGTCTACGAAAAGTAACTTTCTTGGCTGATGTTTGAATGAAATGAAAAAAAGCTTCAAAATGAGGAAAATATTTCTCCACGTTTCTGCTGTTGTAACCCACCATGCTCTGCGGACTGTCGACATGTTTCCTTGGTCTGCTCGATCGCCAGATCTGTCTCCAGTCGGGCACACATGGGACATAATCGGACGACATCTCCATCGTCATTCACAACCTGTATTAACCGTTCCTTTATTCTCCGACCAAGTGCAAGAGGCATAGATTATCTCACGCTTACATTAACCCGTGACCGCCAATGTTAATTACTGAAATATTTACCTAGACATATGTATGCCCGAAATTTCATGACTCTACATTTTTTTTTCTGTTGCGACTTTGCCCATCAGTATAGAAAAGTTACGCACACTCAGCTCTGCCACTATGCTTCGAGTCAATCACCATCTGTCACGAAGAAATTAGCTGCTAAAAACCCTAGTCCTTAGAGCTTAAAAACTTTCAGGCAAGGCGACCCTCACCGAAGACTGCTCCCCACAAACTGTATTCCGAAGGAATGGATATAGGGGACGTGAAATCGAATAGGCTTTTTAGTCAAAATCAACAAACCCTTAGAGTTTGAGATTCACCTAGAGAAGGAGAAGGCAAGAATCACTTATCTCCCTTATGCTGGCCCACCATCGGGAACGGTCGGCCGAGTTCTGAAGAATCTAGGAACCAGTTTATTTCGATCTCCTCAACAGAGGCAAAAAGTTTTCTTTTTAATGATACAGACGATTAAGGTCTCCGATAGCCGCAATCCGTCTGAATGTGGCATCTCTTTCGTGAGGCATACTATCAGACCAACCAAAAGAGAGGCGCAAGGTACATCAGCGACTTACCTGACTAAGCCTATCGAAATTAAGATGCCAAATAATCTGATACACATAGATGGCGATTTCCATTTAAATAACGGCCGGGGGTCCGGCACTCAGTTTAGTAAAATTTTGTCGGCCATCACATCCGCTAGTGCTGGAGAGCGCTGAGGGAATTTGCGTTCCACGGAATACCAGTGCGAACTCAGAAAACAAAATCCATTAAAGGCTGTAGTGGGCGTTGGCTCAAAATGGCTCTGAGCACTATGGGACTTAACTGCTGAGGTCATCAGTCCCCTAGAACTTACAACTACTTAAACCTAACTAAGGACATCACACACATCCATGCCCGAGGCAGGATTCGAACCTGCGACCGTAGCGGTCGCGCGGTTCCAGACTGTAGCGCCTAGAACCGCTCGGCCACTACGGCCGGCTGGGCGTCGGGAACCGAGTTCATAGTCAGCTATAAATAGCGGCGTGAGACCAGCAACAGTTCACTGTCTGGTTGGAGACCAAGTGGTGAGTGCACAAAAGAGCAAAACTTGCAGCGCATGAAGAAGACCTCTGGGTCGCTCGTCGAAATATTGTCCATTTAGTGCAAACAATAACTCGGTGCAACACCCATAAGATCGCTATTAATTACATATTAAAGCTTTTAGTCAGATACTGATACCTTTTTAACCCAATTTCACACAGAAAGCTTTCACACTTCACCGAATATCATTCGTTGAACGGTGAACATTGTTCATGTTTTTATCTCTTGTTTGCAGTGGAATGATCTGAAGGAGGAGTTGTCTTCCAAATTCGCAATTTAGGTCCATATCCCAAGGAAATACAAATTCGGTTCTAGGCGCTACAGTCTGGAACCGCGTGACCACTACGGTCGTGGGTTCGAATCCTGCCTCGGGCATGGATGTGTGTGATGTCCTTAGGTCAGTTAGGTTTAAGTAGTTTTAAGTTCTAGGGGACTGATGACCTCAGAAATTAAGTCCCATAGTGCTCAGAGCCATCTGAACCATTTTTTGAGATACAAATTCACAGAGCGCCATATCTTCAGAATTGGAAGATGTTCACTGAAAATGGAAATCGTCGATGTACGAGCTGATGACAACTTGAAGCGTAAGTTCAAAGAAGAAAGTCTTGTTTCTGTTTTTGGAGTTTCCTACAGAAGAAAACTAGGCCTTTCCGTGAAAACAAGGCCTACATCAATGACTTTGCACGAGGTTTGTTGTTTGTATTTGGCACTACCTATAGGTGTGAACAAACATATCTTTGTGAAGACAGAATCTAAATACAGAACTAACCTGAGCAAAGAATATCTACGAGATACTTTACTCATTCATCCGACAAAAGTAGAGGCACAATTTAAGAACATTCCGGATTCAAATATACCTGTCATTAAGTGTTGTAAAGAGTAAAGAAGGGAACCCAAGTTTTTCACTAACTATGGTGTATGTGTTAAAAAACACCGAATTTCGTTATTATTTTCTTTAATTTCAGAAAAAAAGTGATATCTGGCCCCTGCTGCGATTAAAATCTTGATATGTGGCCCTCATCTTCTAGTAATTTAAGAACCCTTGTTATAGTCTGTCGTCAGGGTGCGTTGCTTGCCATTTACCGTGCTTGTGTAAATTTGAGAACAACCGAATTTATGCATTTCCAGTGTGGCAACGATTGTGCCACGCGTATGACGAGACTTGGTATCCTTAATCATTTGGTGTGACACATTTAGCCATTTCCCTGTATATTGCCACCGTTCGTGAGTAAGGCTTAGCATGGCTCTCCATTTTATACGTCTCAAGCTGATCGTCGTCCAGAGAAGAAAGTGGAGACTGTATGACTGGAAGGAGTAACTGACGTCTACATAAATAACATAAAGAAGCCACACACCAGCGTCTGTTTTGTTCCTGGAACTTCTACGTGACGAATCGGGTGAAACTGCTCTGTTCACACAGTCGGTGGGCTTTATGAGCAGCACATTTAACTACTTCAACGGTGAAAATTTGTGTTGTAAACCATAAATGTCGTAGTGTATCTGTATTTCTAGTCACTCACAAGCAAACAGCGATATGATGAGCTTAGAAAAATTCTAGAGGTTAGTAAGTTATCCTTTTCAGATATTAGTCTTACAATTTCACAGTAAAGGTGCATGATACACTGACGGAAGAAATCGCATACCAAAAATTAATTAACGTAGAGTAATGAAATTTCGCGATACATTTGTCTAGGAAACATATTTAAGTGATTAACATTGCAGAATCATTGGTTAGTGTAAGTGCGAGGTGAAATGCTGGTAGATTAATAACGGGTGTAAAAGCCAGAATGCTGAATGCAAGCAAGCAAACGAACATGCACTGTGTTGTACAGATGCCGGATATCAGTTAGCGGAACAGTTTTCGATGCCTGTTGCACTTAGTCAACCAACAGAGGGACGGTTAATGCTGATAGTCGATAACGCTGGAGTTGTCGTCCGATATATGTGCTCCGACATTCTGTAGAGCATTATGGGCTACAACAGCAGTATCTGCGCTAGCGTTATGATGTAGGAAACTACCCCCAGGAATGTTGTTCTTCAATAGGAACACAACAGTTAGCATCACCAGACTGAAGTACATATTTCCAATCAGGATGTGAGGGATAAGCACGAGAGTGGTTCTGCTGTCATACGAAGTTACTCCAGGTGAAGGTCGAGCGTGTCCAGCACGCAGTAGATTGGTTGCAGGCCCTCATCTGGCCTCCTAACCAACATACGTCCAACGAAGACACCGAGGCAGAAGCAGCTATCATCGTAAGAGGCAAAAGCCCCCCCTCTCTGCTCTCCAATGAGCTCTCGCTTGGCACCACTGAAGTCGCAAATAGCGCCGTTACTAGAGCTACTCTTATGCGACTGGCGCGAAAATACACTCAAACTAATACACTCCTGGAAATGGAAAAAAGAACACATTGACACCGGTGTGTCAGACCCACCATACTTGCTCCGGACACCGCGAGAGGGCTGTACAAGCAATGATCACACGCACGGCACAGCGGACACACCAGGAACCGCGGCGTTGGCCGTCGAATGGCGCTAGCTGCGCAGCATTTGTGCACCGCCGCCGTCAGTGTCAGCCAGTTTGCCGTGGCATACGGAGCTCCATCGCAGTCTTTAACACTGGTAGCATGCCGCGACAGCGTGGACGTGAACCGTATGTGCAGTTGACGGACATTGAGCGAGGGCGTATAGTGGGCATGCAGGAGGCCGGGTGGACGTACCGCCGAATTGCTCAACACGTGGGGTGTGAGGTCTCCACAGTACATCGATGTTGTCGCCAGTGGTCGGCGGAAGGTGCACGTGCCCGTCGACCTGGGACCGGACCGCAGCGACGCACGGATGCACGCCAAGACCGTAGGATCCTACGCAGTGCCGTAGGGGACTGCACCGCCACTTCCCAGCAAATTAGGGACACTGTTGCTCCTGGGGTATCGGCGAGCACCATTCGCAACCGTCTCCATGAAGCTGGGCTACGGTCCCGCACACCGTTAGGCCGTCTTCCGCTCACGCCCCAACATCGTGCAGCCCGCCTCCAGTGGTGTCGCGACAGGCGTGAATGGAGGGACGAATGGAGACGTGTCGTCTTCAGCGATGAGAGTCGCTTCTGCCTTGGTGCCAATGATGGTCGTATGCGTGTTGGGCGCCGTGCAGGTGAGCGCCACAATCAGGACTGCATACGACCGAGGCACACAGGGCCAACACCCGGCATCATGGTGTGGGGAGCGATCTCCTACACTGGCCGTACACCACTGGTGATCGTCGAGGGGACACTGAATAGTGCACGGTACATCCAAACCGTCATCGAACCCATCGTTCTACCATTCCTAGACCGGCAAGGGAACTTGCTGTTCCAACAGGACAATGCACGTCCGCATGTATCCCGTGCCACCCAACGTGCTCTAGAATGTGTAAGTCAACTACCCTGGCCAGCAAGATCTCCGGATCTGTCCCCCATTGAGCATGTTTGGGACTGGATAAAGCGTCGTCTCACGCGGTCTGCACGTCCAGCACGAACGCTGGTCCAACTGAGGCGCCAGGTGGAAATGGCATGGCAAGCCGTTCCACAGGACTACATCCAGCATCTCTACGATCGTCTCCATGGGAGAATAGCAGCCTGCATTACTGCGAAAGGTGGATATACACTGTACTAGTGCCGACATTGTGCATGTTCTGTTGCCTGTGTCTATGTGCCTGTGGTTCTGTCAGTGTGATCATGTGATGTATCTGACCCCAGGAATGTGTCAATAAAGTTTCCCCTTCCTGGGACAATGAATTCACGGTGTTCTTACTTCAATTTCCAGGAGTGTATTTCTCAACTCTTATTCAGGTTAATTTCGGCTGTTACTAGTTATTCTTCAACATACACGAAGAAGGCAAACCTACATTTATTCATACACGCCATTGAATCATGTCTAAACATGGTCTTCTAATAAATAATTTATCAGATCAAAGGGGTGTAATTAGTAATAGCTCTACCAGCATAAAGTACAGTGGTAACGTTCCCCTCTGAACACACTTTTCTGGGTGAGTGTGATGTGTGTATGTTGCTATTACCGACGCTTGAATCACTTAAGCAGTCTGACTAGCTGCTCTATCCATGTTTCGTCAGCGGATAATGTAAGCTAGATTCAACGAACTGTTTGAAACGTATCAGTATACCTTGCAGTATTACTACAATATTTTGTAATCAGACCCGTAACTCCCAACTTACTGGAAAACAATGGGTTACCATAGTCACAAAGGAAAAGTAATATTGTCCACGGGTTATTCAAAATGTCTGGGTGAGTGTGATGTGTGTATGTTGCTATTACCGACGCTTGAATCACTTAAGCAGTCTGACTAGCTGCTCTATCCATGTTTCGTCAGCGGATAATGTAAGCTAGATTCAACGAACTGTTTGAAACGTATCAGTATACCTTGCAGTATTACTACAATATTTTGTAATCAGACCCGTAACTCCCAACTTACTGGAAAACAATGGGTTACCATAGTCACAAAGGAAAAGTAATATTGTCCACGGGTTATTCAAAATGCCTGGGTGAGTATGATGTGTGTATGTTGCTATTACCGACGCTTGAATCACTTAAGCAGTCTGACTAGCTGCTCTATCCATGTTTCGTCAGCGGATAATGTAAGCTAGATTCAACGAACTGTTTGAAACGTATCAGTATACCTTGCAGTATTATTACAATATTTTGTAATCAGACCCGTAACTCCCAACTTACTGGAAAACAATGGGTTACCATAGTCACAAAGGAAAAGTAATATTGTCCACGGGTTATTCAAAATGTCTGGGTGAGTATGATGTGTGTATGTTGCTATTACCGACGCTTGAATCACTTAAGCAGTCTGACTAGCTGCTCTATCCATGTTTCTTCAGCGGATAATGTAAGCTAGATTCAACGAACTGTTTGAAACGTATCAGTATACCTTGCAGTATTATTACAATATTTTGTAATCAGACCCGTAACTCCCAACTTACTGGAAAACAATGGGTTACCATAGTCACAAAGGAAAAGTAATATTGTCCACGGGTTATTCAAAATGCCTGGGTGAGTATGATGTGTGTATGTTGCTATTACCGACGCTTGAATCACTTAAGCAGTCTGACTAGCTGCTCTATCCATGTTTCGTCAGCGGATAATGTAAGCTAGATTCAACGAACTGTTTGAAACGTATCAGTATACCTTGCAGTATTATTACAATATTTTGTAATCAGACCCGTAACTCCCAACTTACTGGAAAACAATGGGTTACCATAGTCACAAAGGAAAAGTAATATTGTCCACGGGTTATTCAAAATGTCTGGGTGAGTATGATGTGTGTATGTTGCTATTACCGACGCTTGAATCACTTAAGCAGTCTGACTAGCTGCTCTATCCATGTTTCGTCAGCGGATAATGTAAGCTAGATTCAACGAACTGTTTGAAACGTATCAGTATACCTTGCAGTATTATTACAATATTTTGTAATCAGACCCGTAACTCCCAACTTACTGGAAAACAATGGGTTACCATAGTCACAAAGGAAAAGTAATATTGTCCACGGGTTATTCAAAATGTCTGGGAGAGTATGATGTGTGTATGTTGCTATTACCGACGCTTGAATCACTTAAGCAGTCTGACTAGCTGCTCTATCCATGTTTCGTCAGCGGATAATGTAAGCTAGATTCAACGAACTGTTTGAAACGTATCAGTATACCTTGCAGTATTATTACAATATTTTGTAATCAGACCCGTAACTCCCAACTTACTGGAAAACAATGGGTTACCATAGTCACAAAGGAAAAGTAATATTGTCCACGGGTTATTCAAAATGTCTGGGTGAGTGTGATGTGTGTATGTTGCTATTACCGACGCTTGAATCACTTAAGCAGTCTGACTAGCTGCTCTATCCATGTTTCGTCAGCGGATAATGTAAGCTAGATTCAACGAACTGTTTGAAACGTATCAGTATACCTTGCAGTATTACTACAATATTTTGTAATCAGACCCGTAACTCCCAACTTACTGGAAAACAATGGGTTACCATAGTCACAAAGGAAAAGTAATATTGTCCACGGGTTATTCAAAATGCCTGGGTGAGTATGATGTGTGTATGTTGCTATTACCGACGCTTGAATCACTTAAGCAGTCTGACTAGCTGCTCTATCCATGTTTCGTCAGCGGATAATGTAAGCTAGATTCAACGAACTGTTTGAAACGTATCAGTATACCTTGCAGTATTATTACAATATTTTGTAATCAGACCCGTAACTCCCAACTTACTGGAAAACAATGGGTTACCATAGTCACAAAGGAAAAGTAATATTGTCCACGGGTTATTCAAAATGTCTGGGTGAGTATGATGTGTGTATGTTGCTATTACCGACGCTTGAATCACTTAAGCAGTCTGACTAGCTGCTCTATCCATGTTTCTTCAGCGGATAATGTAAGCTAGATTCAACGAACTGTTTGAAACGTATCAGTATACCTTGCAGTATTATTACAATATTTTGTAATCAGACCCGTAACTCCCAACTTACTGGAAAACAATGGGTTACCATAGTCACAAAGGAAAAGTAATATTGTCCACGGGTTATTCAAAATGCCTGGGTGAGTATGATGTGTGTATGTTGCTATTACCGACGCTTGAATCACTTAAGCAGTCTGACTAGCTGCTCTATCCATGTTTCGTCAGCGGATAATGTAAGCTAGATTCAACGAACTGTTTGAAACGTATCAGTATACCTTGCAGTATTATTACAATATTTTGTAATCAGACCCGTAACTCCCAACTTACTGGAAAACAATGGGTTACCATAGTCACAAAGGAAAAGTAATATTGTCCACGGGTTATTCAAAATGTCTGGGTGAGTGTGATGTGTGTATGTTGCTATTACCGACGCTTGAATCACTTAAGCAGTCTGACTAGCTGCTCTATCCATGTTTCGTCAGCGGATAATGTAAGCTAGATTCAACGAACTGTTTGAAACGTATCAGTATACCTTGCAGTATTACTACAATATTTTGTAATCAGACCCGTAACTCCCAACTTACTGGAAAACAATGGGTTACCATAGTCACAAAGGAAAAGTAATATTGTCCACGGGTTATTCAAAATGCCTGGGTGAGTATGATGTGTGTATGTTGCTATTACCGACGCTTGAATCACTTAAGCAGTCTGACTAGCTGCTCTATCCATGTTTCGTCAGCGGATAATGTAAGCTAGATTCAACGAACTGTTTGAAACGTATCAGTATACCTTGCAGTATTATTACAATATTTTGTAATCAGACCCGTAACTCCCAACTTACTGGAAAACAATGGGTTACCATAGTCACAAAGGAAAAGTAATATTGTCCACGGGTTATTCAAAATGTCTGGGTGAGTATGATGTGTGTATGTTGCTATTACCGACGCTTGAATCACTTAAGCAGTCTGACTAGCTGCTCTATCCATGTTTCTTCAGCGGATAATGTAAGCTAGATTCAACGAACTGTTTGAAACGTATCAGTATACCTTGCAGTATTATTACAATATTTTGTAATCAGACCCGTAACTCCCAACTTACTGGAAAACAATGGGTTACCATAGTCACAAAGGAAAAGTAATATTGTCCACGGGTTATTCAAAATGCCTGGGTGAGTATGATGTGTGTATGTTGCTATTACCGACGCTTGAATCACTTAAGCAGTCTGACTAGCTGCTCTATCCATGTTTCGTCAGCGGATAATGTAAGCTAGATTCAACGAACTGTTTGAAACGTATCAGTATACCTTGCAGTATTATTACAATATTTTGTAATCAGACCCGTAACTCCCAACTTACTGGAAAACAATGGGTTACCATAGTCACAAAGGAAAAGTAATATTGTCCACGGGTTATTCAAAATGTCTGGGTGAGTATGATGTGTGTATGTTGCTATTACCGACGCTTGAATCACTTAAGCAGTCTGACTAGCTGCTCTATCCATGTTTCGTCAGCGGATAATGTAAGCTAGATTCAACGAACTGTTTGAAACGTATCAGTATACCTTGCAGTATTATTACAATATTTTGTAATCAGACCCGTAACTCCCAACTTACTGGAAAACAATGGGTTACCATAGTCACAAAGGAAAAGTAATATTGTCCACGGGTTATTCAAAATGTCTGGGAGAGTATGATGTGTGTATGTTGCTATTACCGACGCTTGAATCACTTAAGCAGTCTGACTAGCTGCTCTATCCATGTTTCGTCAGCGGATAATGTAAGCTAGATTCAACGAACTGTTTGAAACGTATCAGTATACCTTGCAGTATTATTACAATATTTTGTAATCAGACCCGTAACTCCCAACTTACTGGAAAACAATGGGTTACCATAGTCACAAAGGAAAAGTAATATTGTCCACGGGTTATTCAAAATGCCTGGGTGAGTATGATGTGTGTATGTTGCTATTACCGACGCTTGAATCACTTAAGCAGTCTGACTAGCTGCTCTATCCATGTTTCGTCAGCGGATAATGTAAGCTAGATTCAACGAACTGTTTGAAACGTATCAGTATACCTTGCAGTATTATTACAATATTTTGTAATCAGACCCGTAACTCCCAACTTACTGGAAAACAATGGGTTACCATAGTCACAAAGGAAAAGTAATATTGTCCACGGGTTATTCAAAATGCCTGGGTGAGTATGATGTGTGTATGTTGCTATTACCGACGCTTGAATCACTTAAGCAGTCTGACTAGCTGCTCTATCCATGTTTCGTCAGCGGATAATGTAAGCTAGATTCAACGAACTGTTTGAAACGTATCAGTATACCTTGCAGTATTATTACAATATTTTGTAATCAGACCCGTAACTCCCAACTTACTGGAAAACAATGGGTTACCATAGTCACAAAGGAAAATTAATATTGTCCACGGGTTATTCAAAATGTCTGGGTGAGTATGATGTGTGTATGTTGCTATTACCGACGCTTGAATCACTTAAGCAGTCTAACTAGCTGCTCTATCCATGTTTCGTCAGCGGATAATGTAAGCTAGATTCAACGAACTGTTTGAAACGTATCAGTATACCTTGCAGTATTACTACAATATTTTGTAATCAGACCCGTAACTCCCAACTTACTGGAAAACAATGGGTTACCATAGTCACAAAGGAAAAGTAATATTGTCCACGGGTTATTCAAAATGTCTGGGTGAGTATGATGTGTGTATGTTGCTATTACCGATGCTTGAATCACTTAAGCAGTCTGACTAGCTGCTCTATCCATGTTTCGTCAGCGGATAATGTAAGCTAGATTCAACGAACTGTTTGAAACGTATCAGTATACCTTGCAGTATTACTACAATATTTTGTAATCAGACCCGTAACTCCCAACTTACTGGAAAACAATGGGTTACCATAGTCACAAAGGAAAAGTTATATTGTCCACGGGTTATTCAAAATGTCTAATATTTGAAATTTATTCGTATATTTCCTTTAACCTTTTTTATAATATACTCATCAATTGAATTCTTTAAAACAATTCTGATTCATTCCAAAATTCTCCCTATAACAATAAACAGCGTTGATGCTAGTTAAAAAGACTAATAATGACTACGTGGAATTTCAAACGGCATACTGCAGTTAAAAAGAGTTAATTAACTGACAAGCCAGTTTATAGAAAGCATAAAATTAAATACGTTGGCGAGAGATATAACTGATTTGGCTCACAAGGCGGTGGAAACCGGAAACCTTTGTTCATAGAACATGAGGTGCCTGTGTTTTTCACACCCTCAGTATAAAGCACAACTGTATTCTCGAAATCAACTCTCGCGGCCACGAAATACTCTAACGATGTTCAAGCCAGTGATCTGCGGAGCAATGTATCGGTGTTACCTATCCCTTAAATAATGATGTCCGATGTTCACCTTTGGTCATACCGTCGACCGCAGGGAGAGTGCGTTTGAACGCCACAATTGGAAGAACCTGGCGAGTTCCCTACTCTTCCTAAGGGGACACTATAGAAGCCACGAGGGCGCCACAGTGAAGACCAACCCACGGAAATTTTGCTGAAGGTGGTAATTACGGAATTGGTTGCATCGGTAGCCTCAGCTCACCAGAGATGTAACCACATAAATTCTAGAAAAATTGCAAGATGGAGGACGCAATTCTAATACTGAATTATCAGGGCAATCAGGTATCTGGGTATTTCAGCAAAACAAAATGAAACGTCCCCTCACAGCAAACACCCGAATATCCGAGTGTGGAACATGCGGCTTGCAAATTATTACTGCATAATTCAACAAATTTTGAAAAATTAAGAATGAAGCCTGAAGTATTTTCTTTAATTACACCGAATATTATCTTTCAGAATACATTAGTATGCATGTCACTTTTGTTTTACTGCCAGAAGACGACGCAGTCCCCAATTCCCCGTCGGACATCCCCGAAATGTTTGTTTCGTTGTGCCCCATTTCATCCGCTATTAAATGCCGAGACACTACCCACGTAGCAGGTCCACGGTTCAATTTATTGAAATCCCTGAACATGCCCAATGGAATATCTGGAATTTGCAGGGCTTGGGGAGACGTAAAGGCAATAGGAAAAGCTGACTCATGGAAGAAAATTGCAAATCCTTCCTCTGAAAGTTGCTTCGATGTTTGTAGTAAAGACTAATGTGAAATTATTACTGATCTTACAGATGTTTCGACTCTTCAGGAAATCAAAATTGCTGTCAGGAAAAAAAAATGAATGAAAAAAAGAAACGGAAAAAAATGGTCTATAATTTCCCTGACTTGAACGTAGTGCGATACATACTGTTTTTAATGTAATTTTGCAAATATATTGTCAGTTTCGGCAAGTAACCCTTAAACAATGTAGTGGTTGAGCCGTACGGCTCGCGTTGGATCTCTTTGTAGGTTTCCGCCCTCTAGTGTTGGCCGGACGGTATCGTTTAGTTGGCATGGTGGCGGCTGTTTGCCTTCTTCTCGGTTTCGCAAGCGATGCCTGTCCGCTAGTGGCAGCATCGGTGGTAGTAACTGTGGTGTCACCGCC
This sequence comes from Schistocerca cancellata, assembly GCF_023864275.1. Classification (NCBI taxonomy): domain Eukaryota; kingdom Metazoa; phylum Arthropoda; class Insecta; order Orthoptera; family Acrididae; genus Schistocerca; species Schistocerca cancellata. The sequence continues at coordinate 96,703,435 of NC_064631.1, read as the reverse complement.
AGACACCACACTTGCTAGGTGGTAGCTTTAAATCGGCCGCGGTCCATTAGTACATGTCGGACCCGCGTGTCGCCACTGTCAGTAATTGCAGACCGAGCGCCACCAAACAGCAGGTCTAGAGAGGCGTACGAGCACTCGCCCCAGTTGTACTGACGACTTTGCTAGCGACTACACTGACGAAGCCTTTCTCTCATTTGCCGAGAGACAGTTAGAATAGCCTTCAGCTAAGTCCATGGCTACGACCTAGCAAGGCGCCATTAACCATATCTAGAGAGAGTCTCACTTGTATCATCAAGAATGCTGTATACAAATGATGGATTAAAGTTAAGTATTACAGAAGCTACGTACTTTTCTTTATAGCATTCATTAAGTATCCTGTTTCAGACCTCAGCAAGCCTGCTTGAATTTAACGCGTGCATTTCGGCTACTTCCGAGTGGCGTGGCTGTCTTGATACGCCAAAACAGTAACTGTTGCCCTATCTTTGCGGCGACTTCGTTGTTTTTCCAGGTCGTGTGAGTGAGCAGTTCGGTTGGGGACTCAGGAGGAGTGCCAGAACACGCCGGGACCGCTGGCGGCACGCATGGATTGTCGGATGGAAGGGCTGTGGTCACGACGGTGCACGACCTCACCGTAAACGGGATCCAGCAAGCTTTAAGATTAGTGCATTTCAATCCAAGTAGAGAAACCTCCACCATTGTGATATCTCGCGATTCTCCAGTGGCTTGGGTTCGTGTTGCTGCTCGTAGTGTCACCGAGACGAAGAGCAGTCAGTGGAGTGCTTGTTGAAGGCGGATCTGATTAGTTTTCCTCGACATCTTATTACTATTTACTGCGTTCAACTTGTTACAATTTGTTACGCTCAACCAGCGGTAATTTTTCTTGCCTGGTGGCCGCTAACGTCCCAGTTACCTGCCCTGGATGTTAGTGTATGTAACAGCAGTGTACGTTTCCTCGCCTTGCCACTGCTGTCCGGTAAGGTGTGTGGTTTTGACAGCTTTCTTGATTGTAGGCCGGTTGGTGATTCTTCTACTCTGATGGTAGTGGTTCCTTTCTCGTTCCGGCCGCTCTAAACGCCGTATTCTGGGGACGTAGTGCAGACCGCCGGTTCCGGATTTGGTGTATTGTTCCATCGTTGCATTTGGTTTATCGGACGTCAGGTAGCTTCAGCAAGATTATCATTAGTCATTCGTTAGACTGCTACTAGTCTGCGTTACCATCTGTGAAGTGAATGCAACTCTTGGCTGCCTATCTCATCGCTCGCGAAAGTGTTTTTTGCCGGACCTTCTCAGAAGTAGATTACTGGAGCACCGTCTGTGGCCCCTTGGTTCTTACAAGACATTTGTGTTATAAAAGGTGGTCTGACGGCCAGTAGTTCAGTGTAACGCTCCTTCAGCCGACGCCTTCCGCGGGTATAATCTACCTCAGTACCCTTTAAGGAACTCATGTACTGGTCATTGTGTTTTATTATTGTATTATTTATTACAATACCTTGTAAAGCCTGCATTAAACGTTGTATATGTCTAGTTAATAGTTCTGGTCGCCTTCTAAAATAAATCTAGCACTTTAGTGTACAGTGGATGTTAAGGGTTGTGTTACAAAGTGTACCATCATCTTATTTCACCCGTTTGGTGATCAGGTGCTTGTTTTTTAATTAACCTTTGCTACTGTGTTAGCTGTTTTACAGCACGTTTCTAATTTTTTTTTATATTATTGCCTTTCTTGGCGTGTGAGGTCTTCAGCCGTGATTGAGGTCACTTGCCTTAAAATTGTAATTTGGTATTTGTATTTTAGCAGTAAGCCATTAAAACCTCATTTACTGCCATTCCTGACCTCTGATGCCTTCTGCTGTGTTTGTAACGACTTACCTTTAATATTTCAATACCTGTAAGTTGTAAATTGCAGCGAATTCTTAAACAATTCTTAATTTATTGCCATTCTTGGCGTGTAAGGCCCTCAGCCGTGATTGTGGCCCTTGCCTTAAAATTCTAATTTGCTATTTGTGTTTGCGCAGTAAGCCTTTAAAATCTTATTTACTGCCATTCCTGGCGTCTGATGCCTTGCGTTTTGTTGGTGGCGACTTGCCTTTAATGTTTCAATACGTGTAATTTGTAACTCGCAGCGAGTTTTAAACACTTATTAATTTACAGCCATTTCTGACGTGTAAGACACTCTTGCCCAAATCGCAGTGGCTTGCTTTTAAAACATCTGCTGTATCTGTATTTAATGGTGATTTGCTAAATTGTAACTCACTGAAAACACTATTATTTACACAGTTGTTTATTTCTTCCTTAATAACGTGTGGTATTTTTAATTATTGTTGAGTCTGGAATTACTGGTTTAAAATAAACTGTGTGTAGGCAACCAGTAGTAACTGACTACGGCGCCGTCCACAATCGTAACCGAATCCTGTCTTCTCTTGACTACCAGCTATCAGTGGTCTTTCGAATGTGGCACGTAGCACGTTGTGAAAATGCGGAAAAAGCAGTTTCCTGTCATATGTGTGTATTCTGCGTTATTCAAGTTGTTTGTCCGAGCGGTCTGGAATCCACGTTCTAGTTGTTTTTGTTGATGTCTGCAGTCAGGAGACTGTTTATGTACAGCTCTTCACTCTAATGTATCCTGAGGAAGAGTCAACACCAGTTATTTTGCTGCCGAAATAGCAAAATTCACCGACTACTATAAGTGTGTCGTTTACTAATCGACTTCCCTCATTGTCGTCTCACTTAGCTCCACAATATTCCATTACCATGGTTTTACTCTTGTTGGTGTCAGCCTTACAGTATCATTTTGAAGACACAGTTATTTCAGTTCATCCACTCTTTCGAATCCTTAGTCGTCTGTGGCAGAACTACAATGTAATCTGCTAACCTCATATTTCTTCTTCCCGGACTTTAATTGCGTATCCCAGTTTCTGATTGGTTTACTTAGTTGCTCAACGTACTTACTGAATAACATTGGGGACAGACTACAAACCTGTCTCATTTTCTACTCAAACATGCTATCTTTGCATGTGCTTCGGCCGTTGCAACTGCATTCTGGCTTCTGTACGGCTTGTGAGCAATCTTCCGTGACTCTATTTCATGCCTGCTGCCTTTAAAGTTTCGAACAGTGTAGTCCAATCAACACTGTCGGTAGCTTTCCCTACATCATTTTCTGAGTGGTCATCAGTCAGTTGGCTCATCTGGTGAATCTCCATCGCGGCTGTGTCTCCTGTGCCAATCTCCTCAACTCAGAGTAGAACATACACCGCATATCCAAAAATGTTTCTTGATTACATTCCAACTTCGAACTTCTCATACATCTTTTACCCTCAAAAACTCGCTCCAAATTCCATGCAAGTTATTCGTTGATGTCCTGATACATATTCCAGTTATCTCACCCGTTCTTCCTGTCAACGTTCTCCATTTACATCCATCCTCGCCCATTACACTAAGAACCTCATCACTGCTCATTTTATCAGTCAACGTAGTTTTAAGTATCCTTGTAGAGCACCACATCTCGAAAACTTTGTTTATGTTCCTCTCAGCTTCTCGCCCCGGTTCGCGATTTTATTCCATACGTTGCTGTGTTCCTAACGTACTTTCTCCGAAATTTTTTCCCCAAATTGAGGCCGTTGTTTGGTACTAGTGGGCTTCTTCGGTTATGAATGTCCACAACTTCGACTTTAATTTAACCACAAATGTCATATTTGCTACTCCTCGTCATTTTCTTTTTTCTTCGGTTTAGTCTCCGTCCATATTCTGTACGTAGTGGACTGTTCGTTTCGCTCATTATGTCTTGTACTTCTTTGTCGCTTCCACTGAGCATTGCAGTGTCATCAGGAATCTTATCGTTGATATTTTTCACCCTGAATTCTATTTGCACTGCTGGAGACCCCCCCCCCCCATATTCTTCCTACAATTTCTTATTGGATTAGCTCACTCTAAACCTGTAAATGCTATAAACATAGTTTTACTCTTTTTCCGCCGGTCTTCTAAGATAAGCCGAAGGGTGCGTATCGCCTCACGTATTTCTACATTTTTTGTGCAGTCAATCTTATCTTCGAACAGGTCGGCTACTAGCAGTTTTTACATATTTCGGTAAATTATTTGTGATGTTATTTTGCAACCGTGACTTACGAAAGTGATTGTTCGGTAATATTTACTCCTGTCATTCATGTATTAGGGTCGTTTAATAAATGAAGCAACACATTTCTGTTTTTCGGCCAATTTCCTTTTTAAAAAATGCGGAATCTTTCGTGTGACGTCTTCGATTACAACCGCTCCAGCCGCTATAATTTCCGAGATGTGGTGGCGCCATACGTAGCCTTAAAAATGGTGTCTTCAACGGAGCTGCGTTCCAAACAGAGAGCCGGCCTCTGTGGCCGAGCGTTTCTAGGCGCTTCAGTCCGGAACCGCGCTGCTGCTACGGTCGCAGGTTCGAATCCTGCCTCGGCCATGGATATGTGTGATGTCCTTCGATTAGTTAGGTTTAGGTAGCTCTAAGTCTAGGGGACTGATGACCTAAGATGTTAAGTCCCATAGTGCTTAGAGCCATCTGAACCATTTTTTTCCAAACAGATAGCCGTCATTGAGTTATCTTTGGCGGAAAACCAGAGCATCGCACGTATTTGGAGGCACTTGCAAATGTTCTACAGAGACCTCGCAGTCAACAGAAGCACGCGATTCAGTGGTTCACACATCATCACAACGAGGTAGCGCAAACATGTCCGATCTCCAGCGTGTCGGTTGGGAGCACGCGGCTGTGACGTCTGCGATGTTGGAACGTGCGTACACTCTCATTCGACGTGGTCGACGAGTCGCAGTCAAAGACCTCGCTGCTCATCTAGATGTCTCTATTGGTAGCGCTGACACACTCGTCTACGAGTTGGGGTATTCAAAGTTGTGTGCCCACTCGGTGCTTCACCACCTGACAGAAGATGATAAAGAGCAATGAAGGACCACCTGTGCGAAACTGCTCGTGCGTCAATTGGCTGTCGTGACAATTCTTTCTCGAACCTCACCACAAGTTATGAAATATGGGTTCTTCACTCAGAACCGGAAAAAAATCCAAACCATGAAGTGGCGTCTCACCACCTGTCCTCAGAGCGAGAAGTTCAAAGCAACATTCTCAGCAGGTAAAGATAGGGCGACGCACTTCTGCGACTCTCAAGGAGTTATTCTGTTTGATGTCTTCCCTTGTGGAGCAACAATCAACTCAGGAGTGTGATGTGCTGCTCCCAGGGAACTGAAGAAAAGTCGTCAGTTTCTTACTCGCCACAGAAATGCAAAGGAACTTCTCCAAAGCAACCTTAGGCCTCACACGAGTCTGAGCTGAAGAGAGGAGGTCACAAAAGTTCGTGGGACTTTTCTCCCTCAACAGGTGCACCGGCCGGATCTCGAACCTTCGGACTTCCATCAGTTTCGCCCAACGAAGAATGCTCTCTGCGGGAAACAACAGGTGGATGATTGGGGGGGGGGGGGGCGGGGAGATGCCACTGGACGTTGTCTCCGATGTAGACCAGTAGAGTGATACCATGCAGGCATCCAGGCCCTCCCAGTAAGATGGCTTACGGTCGTCACATTCAGTGTAGATCATGTTGAAAAATAAGATTTTATAGCCAAAAAGGAACGAATAATATTATGTATTGGAAACGTAAGTAAACCTGCCTGCTTTCAGAAATACAAAATTGTGTTCTGTGACCTAAAACTTCTCCTTTTCCATATCAACCCTAGCACTCAGACAAGTCTGCGCTGCCGAGAGGAGATCCCAAAAGTTCATGGGACGTTTCTCCCTCTACAGCTCTACAGGCCGGATCCCGAACCTTCGAACTTCCATCAGTTTGGCCCAACGAAGGATGCAATCCGCGGGAAACAGTAGGTGGATGATTGGGTGGGGGTGGGGGGGGGAGGGTTGTTAATGATGCCACTGGACGTTGGCCAGTAGAGTGATACCATGCGGCCACCCAGGCCCACCCAGTAAGGTGGCTCAAGGTCGTCACATTCAACGTAGATCATGTTGAAAAATAAGGTTTTTTAGCCAAAATGTAACGAATAATACACTCCTGGAAATGGAAAAAAGAACACATTGACACCGGTGTGTCAGACCCACCATACTTGCTCCGGACACTACGAGAGGGCTGTACAAGCAATGATCACACGCACGGCACCGCGGACACACCAGGAACCGCGGTGTTGGCCGTCGAATGGCGCTAGCTGCGCAGCATTTGTGCACCGCCGCCGTCAGTGTAAGCCAGTTTGCCGTGGCATACGGAGCTCCATCGCAGTCTTTAACACTGGTAGCATGCCGCGACAGCGTGGACGTGAACCGTATGTGCAGTTGACGGACTTTGAGCGAGGGCGTATAGTGGGCATGCGGGAGGCCGGGTGGACGTACCGCCGAATTGCTCAACACGTGGGGCGTGAGGTCTCCACAGTACATCGATGTTGTCGCCAGTGGTCGGTGGAAGGTGCACGTGCCCGTCGACCTGGGACCGGACCGCAGCGACGCACGGATGCACGCCAAGACCGTAGGATCCTACGCAGTGCCGTAGGGGACCGCACCGCCACTTCCCAGCAAATTAGGGACACTGTTGCTCCTGGGGTATCGGCGAGGACCATTCGCAACCGTCTCCATGAAGCTGGGCTACGGTCCCGCACACCGTTAGGCCGTCTTCCGCTCACGCCCCAACATCGTGCAGCCCGCCTCCAGTGGTGTCGCGACAGGCGTGAATGGAGGGTCGAATGGAGACGTGTCGTCTTCAGCGATGAGAGTCGCTTCTGCCTTGGTGCCAATGATGCGTGTTTGGCGCCGTGCAGGTGAGCGCCACAATCAGGACTGCATACGACCGAGGCACACATGGCCAACACCCGGCATCATGGTGTGGGGAGCGATCTCCTACACTGGCCGTACACCACTGGTGATCGTCGAGGGGACACTGAATAGTGCACGGTACATCCAAACCGTCATCGAACCCATCGTTCTACCATTCCTAGACCGGCAAGGGAACTTGCTGTTCCAACAGGACAATGCACGTCCGCATGTATCCCGTGCCACCCAACGTGCTCTAGAAGGTGTAAGTCAACTACCCTGGCCAGCAAGATCTCCGGATCTGTCCCCCATTGAGCATGTTTGGGAATGGATGAAGCGTCGTCTCACGCGGTCTGCACGTCCAGCAGGAACGCTGGTCCAACTGAGGCGCCAGGTGGAAATGGCATGGCAAGCCGTTCCACAGGACTACATCCAGCATCTCTACGATCGTCTCCATGGGAGAATAGCAGCGTGCATTGCTGCGAAAGGTGGATATACACTGTACTAGTGCCGACATTGTGCATGCTCTGTTGCCCGTGTCTATGTGCCTGTGGTTCTGTCAGTGTGATCATGTGATGTATCTGACCCCAGGAATGTGTCAATAAAGTTTCCCCTTCCTGGGACAATGAATTCACGGTGTTCTTATTTCAATTTCCAGGAGTGTGTTATGTATTGGAACCCTAATTAAACCTACCTGCCTTCAGAAGAACAAAAATGTGTTGCACTACTTATTGAACGTCACTTGCACAATGAGACATGTGCAGCTGTGACCTAAAATACGCGGACGCCATTAATGGGAGACGCGGTAGCAAACGGACTGCAACACAACAGTTGGTGCGGCTGTCACCAGCACTGCTCCTAGCACGGAACTGCGGGGTCGTTGGCCGTACCCCGGGCCGCAGCTGCCTTTGGGGGAAATGCGGTCTGCGCGCCGCTTCAATCAGGAGGCGGCGCTCATTTGGGGGCGGAGTGCGTCGCCTGGAGCGGCCGTCTGCGGGGGCGGGCGGGCGCTGGGGGGTGGCGCAATATCGCCCGGCGGCCAGCTCTCATATCTGAAGCCGGCTAAGACGTTCTCCCGAGGGCCGAGCAGCGACTCTGCATTCTCGCCACCTGCCGCGTAGCACAACGAAAGCAAAGAAAGGAAAAAAAGGGGAGAAGGGAGGGGTAGAAGCGGGTTGGCCTCGTCGACTTTTAGTGCCGGGTCGAACTTAGCGATCTTATCTGGCCTCTCTGATTAGTTCGCGACTCTCTTTTACGTCCCGGGAGATTTATCACTCCTCATCCGAGTCTTACGTTTGGCTTTATTACTCGCAGTTCCCAGTGAGTTGATATTACTGCTGGCGGTTTGATTCTCCAACTGCTGGAAAAATCCGGCTTTTCTCCTCAATGGCCGCAGTACCTCCTGTCTGCAACCTATTCCCGCGGCTTTCCATCGAAATTGTAATGACACATCTAATATTGCGAACGTAACATTTACATGTCGGTAAAAAGTTTTTAATTCTTGAAGATACTATCATACCGCAACGACTTTTATCGTGTTGTTCTCCAATCAAATTTTCTGTACGCATCAAGTTTTATCATAACATCTAAAAAAGCTTTCAACCTGAAAAATGGTGATACTGTTTGTCCTTCTTTACATATCCACACTTCATGCCACATATTTTTCTTCCGAACATCGAATGACTGTCGGAGACCTTAGCTATAAAAATCTGTTCTCTAGCTGTTCAGGAAATGTCATCCTTCATAAATTACCTAGTCGTCATTCGATAAGTGCAGGCCAGCAATGGGTTTTTCGTCTGAAGAAACAAGAAGTAAGTGGGTGACCTGTCAGCAAAGTACACGGCTGCGGCCAAAGATGGTAGCTCAAATCACCATCATATGTGACTGAGTTCTGTACAGTGTGTCTAAGGAGGAACGATCACCCCAGTCAAAAAATTTTTAGTAAACAATGACACTAAAATGCTACTTTAAGAGCTACACTTTGTGATCAGAAGTATCCAGACACCAACAAAAATGTACTTTTTTCATATTAGGTGCATTGTGCTGCCACATACTGTCAGGTACTCGATATCAGCAACCTCAGAATTCATTAGACATCGTGAGAGAGCAGAATGGGGCGCTCCGCGGAATTCACGGACTTCGAACGTGGTCAGGTGATTGGCTGTCAGTTGCGTCACACGTATACACGCCATATTTCCACACTTCTAAACATCCCTAGGTCCACTGTTTTCGGTGTGATAGTGACGCAGAAACGTGAAGTGACACGTACAGCACAAAATCGTACAGGACGACCTCGTCTGTTGACTGAGAGAGAACAGCGACAGTTGAAGAGGGTCGTAATGTGTAATAGGTAGACATCTATCCAAACCATCACACAGGAATCCCAAACTGCATCAGGATCCACTGCACGTGCTATGACAGTTTGGAGGGAGGTGAGAAAACTTGGATTTCATGGTCGAGCGGTTGCTCATAAGCAACATATCACCCTGGTAAACGCCAAACGACGCCTCGCTTCGTATAAGGATCGTAAGCATTGGGCAATTGAACAGTGGAAAAGCGTTGTGTGGAGTGACGAATCACGGTGCACAATGTGGCGATCCGATGGTAGGGTGTGGGTATGGCGAATGCCCGGTGAACGTCATCTGCCAGCGTGTGTAGTGCGAACAGCAAAATTCGGAGGCGGTTATGTTATGGTGTGGTCGTGTTCCCCATGAAGGGAGCTTACACTTGTTATTGTTTTGCCTGGCACTATCACAGAAGAGGTCGACATTGATGTTTGAAGCACCTTCTTGCTTCCCACTGTTGAAAAGCAATTCGGAGATGGCAATTTCATCTTTCAGCACGATCGAGCACCTTTTCATAGTTCACGGCCTGTGGCGGAGTGGTCACACGACAATAACATCCCTGTAATGGACTGTCGTGCTCGGTCCTGACTTGAATCCTATAGAACTCCTTTGGGATGTTTTGGAACGCCGACTTCATGCCAGGCCTCACAGGCCGACATCGATACCTGTCCACAGTGCAGCACTCCGTGAAGAATGCGGTGGCATTCCCCAAGAAACCTTCCAGCAACTGATCGAACGTATGCCTGCGAGAGTGGAAGCTGTCATCAAGGCTAAGGACGGGCCAACACCATACTGAATTCCAGCATTACCGATGGAGGCCACCACGAACTTGTAAGTTATTTTCAGCCGGTTGTAAGAATACTTTTGATCACATAGTGTATGAGTACTTCCTTACCTTCGATGTTGTGAAGAAAATCTCTTCTAATTCAAGCTCTCCGTTTTCTACATTTTCGAAGGAGGTAGTGTCAACCAAAACTAGAAAAAACAGTCAAGATGGGCATTAGATGCATACCTCTGGAGCTATGAGCACTTTTTCATCTTCGATACTGTGAAGCAAATCTCTTCTTTGCTTTCCATATTTTGGGAAGAAGTAGTATGGATCAAATAAGAAAAAATTGACCAATAATTATGGGCTCTATAATGCATGCCGTATAGAGCCATGAGCACTTGTTTATCAGATGAGATGTGTGTCACAGTAGCGCCGATGAACTGGAAATTATAGCTCTTGAGGTATGCGCTTTGGATGCCCGTTTAACGAAAATTATTTTTCTTTCTTTTTCCCCACCCTACCACCTCTCAAATGATGAAAAGCGGAGGTTTACTGGGTTCCTCTCATATTCCTAATTATTGACGATTGTTCCTGGGGACAACCTGTATAGACCAGCTAGGTAATGCCGTGGAACATTAACATCTCTTTTGTACAACTTACCCCGAAACTTCCGTTTGGTAGAGTCCAGGAACCTCGTCAGATTTCGGTATTGTTGTCTGTGATGGTTTACGCTTGGGAGCACTATCTGTTTCTACCACACAATGGAAAAAAAAATTCAGCATCACATCAGTGGTAGGGACTTCTCTTTTCCAGCGGTGATGATGTCATATTTTTCCACTGCACTTCTACCATCTCAGCATAGATTGTTCCCACGTCGTTGCCCGTTGGATAGAGTGATACTTCACTTAAACGGTAGAGTGTGACATTGCACACTGAAAGATAAAAATCGCAACACCAAAAAAATCGTTAATATAAATTAATGAAACTTTGGGTATACATTTCTCTAGGTAACAAAAATGGTTCAAATGGCTCTGAGCACTATAGGACTTAACATCTTAGGTCATCAGTCACCAGAACTTAGAAATACTTAAATCTAATTAACCTAAGGACATCACACACAGCCATGCCCGAGGAAGGATTCGAAACCACGACCGTAGCGGTCGCGCGGTGCCCGACTGAAGCTCTAGAGCTGCTCGGCCACACCGGCCGGCTGTCTAGGTAACATATTTAAACGATTAAAACTGCAAACGCAAACGTGCCTACACTGTGTTTTGCAGATGCCAGATGTCAGTTTCTGTGCGGTGTTCCATGCCTGTTGCACTTGGTCAGTCAATACAGGGACAGTTAATGCTGTTTGTGGATGACGCCAGAGTTTTCGTCCGATGTTGTCACCTAATCTGCACGACTGCAGACAGGTCTGGTGATATAGCAGATTATATCTCAGTCGACACTCACCAGAACATGTTTAGTTAGAACAGCGGTATGCGGGCAAGCGTTATCCTGTTTGAAAACACCTTGTGACGTGCTGTTCATGAATGGCAACACAATATCTCGAATCACCAAAATGATATACAAATTTGCATTCAGGACACGTGTGGTAACAACTACAGTGGTCTGCTGTCTTATGAAATAGCATCTTATATAATAACTACGTGTAGGTGCAGTGCATCTAACACTCGAAAAGGTTGGATGCAGGCCCTCACTGACCTCCTTGTAAGCAACACTCGGCCATCACTGGCACAGAGGCAAAACCGCCTTCCATCCTTCGACCATAGATACTAGTAGACTGGCCTTGCTGTGCAGAAGCTGTAGTGCTGGTGTGGCTCCAACATAAACCACGTGACTGTTGGCAAAACGTGGCGGGATTTCAAATCAGCGGTCTGCCATCCTATGTTTGTATCGTATTTTCGCCACATTTCTCAATTGACTGCCAAACGCTTCCAACGAAAATTTCTTTTTAATTTGCGAAAAATTATGCCAGAACTACAGTTGACCTGGATTTGTTCACAGTACCATTAATAAAATCTAACAAATACAGCGAACGCCACTCTGGTGGGCAGCGGGACGAAATTACTGTAAACTATCAATTACAGTAAAATGTCGTTAACATTCTTTTAAACAGTAAGAGTGGGCTCGTGTCGAAACTTTAAACATTGGATTCGCCGCTTTATGAGCTCTAGTCACTTATAAAAGAAAATGGGATATGAGAATTAGTCTACTATAGGTGCCAAAATTGTCGACTTTAGGAGCAGGTCCATTTTAGAGTATCAATTTTAGGTGCACTTCAAAGGTTCAGTTCCCACTATTTTTACAAAAGTTTAAACTATCAGTTTAAAAAAAATGATATTTTAGATGAAAGGTGAGACTTTGAAGTTTAAGAAAATAATTTTGGATCCTAGGTTCAAAAATGACAGAAACTGTAAATATAAATTATAAATATACATTGTAAATAATAACTAACCTTTGCTTCGAGCAAAGGCGCGTATGTGAAGATGGCTTAAAGTTTTTCCGTTTCAGGGCCTGTATCCAAAGCTGCCTTCGGTTTTCATCCTTAGGGAACTACGAGTAGGAACGAGAAACAATTATACTTAATTCTGTAACCGAATTATCACAGATACTTTCCAAAATGTAATATAAGTCTGACTTTACAGGCATCACTTTCAGCACTTTAATTTACGTGATACTCTATTTCAAGCGTAAAAAACATATAAAAGTCACTTCAGCAGGTTTCAATAAATGGATCTGCACTATCATAGAAACACTTACACGTGAAATGTAATGTCATTTCCCCCGACAAAACGCTGAATGCAGCCATAAGCGCAACACGAAAAAACCATGTTTTGCCAACATTCACGTGACTTCAGCCCAGAGATGTTAGAGCCACGAAAATAACGTCAGGGCCAGTCTATTATATTTATGGTCGAAGCTTCCATCAGAAAACACAACACACCTTGCCCTCCAAAGAGTTACCCCTGACGCCACTGAAGTCGCAAATGGCGGTGGTTTTGCGTCTTAGCATGCATGCTACAGGCCGCCTGGCCCAGAGCTGTCGTTGAAGTGTGCGATTTGCAACAGTTCACTGTGTCACTGTAGTGCTACTGTTGTTCGAAACGCTGCTGCTGATGTAGTACGTACGCCGAACACGATGGTTTTCCCTCTCGGTAGTGTCACGTGGTCGCCTGGAGCCCGGTGTTGTTGCACCGTACATTCCAGGGAACAAAGTTGTCAGCAGTCATGTACAATGGCTACATCCATGCCAAGTCTCTGTGCAATATCGCAGATCGATTATCGAGCTTCTCGTAGCCTTATTACACAACCTCATTCAAATTCAGCGAGGTGTAAGTAATAGTGTATTTGTCACCTTAAATGCATTCTTGACGAACATCGACTCGCAACGTAAACTCTCAACTTGACGAACATCGACTCGCCACGTAAACTCTCAAAGGTAACAAACACTCACGAGCGCTACAGGGTGTATTTAAAGCAAAAATAATTTTCATCCTCATAGTGGGGCTACTAGCGGCGCTCTTACGCCACTGGCGTGAAATCTGAATTAGTATCGTCTTTAAGATGTAGAAACAGCCCACCAGTTTTCGTTTAGGTCACACAACTCCTTCTTGGTGTTCCGATTTTTTTCTGTCCGTATTTTCACAGTAAATTTATACTTACAGACAAACGTAAGATTAATTATGTGCCTTTATTTCTTCAAAATAATGCTTAAAAGACAAACCTCTTCGAGTTTACGTAGTGACTATATTGTAGCAGGTTACTGCAGTGGAAGGAAAACGAATATGTATTGTAGTGACGTGTTCCTTTCCTCGTCCGGCATAAACTGTCACTTGTCATATTCCATTACATTACATATTCAGCATCTTAGAGCGCTTTACACTAATTTCGTTTCAGGTCACTGCGTCTTCATTGTTTTCATCCCCTTCGGTCCATTAACTAAAACTAATTAAGTACCGTATGGCACTGGTGGCTGCGATATCCAACTGGAAGGACTCTTGGCTGAAAGGGTGTTCTTTGTCAGTGCACATTCGTCCATTTCCTTGCGGATATGTGAGAACTGTGGCGTGTATGTCTTTGAACAGTGCACATAAGTGTAATGGAAGGCTGTATAGAGCAGCATTTTGTGTTTATGTCGTCGACGATGATGAGAAAAGCGAGCGGGTGGAACCCGGTGCCGGCACATAGCCTACGCCTTTCGAAGAGCATCCAAGGGGCTGAACGTGCCCATCCAACGGACGTATCACCAGTAACTCTGTCGCATGGCCTCATTACATGAGATACTGCGTAGAGGTTCAGAATTTAATCCAGGTCATTGTCGCAAAGACTAGTCATTAGGAACTTCACTGCGCCACCAGACTCTCCGCCCCTTGCCGACCAAATGCAGGAGTTAGTGACCTCAATTACGGAGTTGGGACGATACTTTTGTTTAATTCATTAAAAGATAAAAAAACTGGAATGAGCAATCGTTCTTCAAGTTGTTGACAACAGCGACGTTACCCTGTGAGAACATTCTTAGGAGAGATCACGGTGCCTGGAGCTGTTGACGAATGTCTGCATACCGTGTATCTGTGAGGTACGTAATTTTCATCGTATCACACAGCAACTCAGAACATGTATGCTCATGAGCACAGATTTCCAGTCCACTCTGTCTTTTTCCCTTCTCATCAACATACGTAGTCTCTCATACCTATCTCCTATCTTCATAACATAAATAATATAATAACACTCGTCTTGTCTAAATCGTTTTCCGTAAGGGTAACACCATTCTGGCATGTTGGAGAACGCAGTCAGGCACATAACTCACTAGGTCAATAATGTTTCGTTGATTTTGAGAACCCAGTTTCTCCCGTTAGGTGTGATTAACTCCATTATACACCAAACAATTAGGACATTCCATAGCCAAACTACACTACTGGCCCTTAAAATGGCTACACTACGAAGATGACGTACTTCAGACGTGAAATTTAACCGACAGGAAGATGATGCTGTGATATGCAAATGATTAGCTTTCCAGAGCATTCACACAAGGTTGGCGCCGGTGGCGACACCTACAACGTGCTGACATGAGGAAAGTTTCCAGCCGATTTCTCATACACAAACAACAGTTGACCGGCATGTCTGGTGAAACGTTGTTGTGATGCCTCGTGTAAGGAGGAGGAATGGGTACAATCACGTTTCCGACTTTGATAAAGGTCGGATTGTATCCTATCGCGATTTCGGTTTATCGTATCGAGACATTGCTGCTCGCGTTGGTCGAGATCCAATGACTGTTAGCAGAATATGGAATCGGTGGGTTCAGGAGGGTAACACAGAACGCCGCGATGGGTCCCAACGGCCTCGAATCGCTAGCAGTTGAGATGACAGGCATCTTATCTGCATGACTGTAACGGATCGTGCAACCACGTCTGGATCCCTGAGTCAACAGATGGGGGCATTTGCCAGACAACAACCATCAGCACGAGCAGTTCGACGACGTTTGCAGCAGCATGGACTATCAGCTCGGAGACCATGGCTGCGATTACCCTTGACGCTGCATCACAGGCAGGAGCGCCTGTCATGGTGTTCTCAACGACGAACCTAGGTGCACGAATGGCAAAACATTTTTTCGGATGAATTCAGGTTCTGCTTACAGCATCATGATGGTCGCATCCGTGTTTGACGACATCGCGGTGAACGCACATTGGAAGCGTCTATTCGTAATCGTCATACTGGCATATCACCCGGCGTGATGGTATGGTGTGGCATTGGTTGCACGTCTCGGTCACCTCTTGTTCGCATTGACGGCACTTTGAACATTACATTTCAGATGTGTTACGACCCGTGGCTCTACCCTTCATTCGATCCCTGAGAAACTCTACATTTCAGCTGGATAATGCACGACCGTATGTTGCAGGTCCTGTACGGGCCTTTTTGGATACAGAAAATGTTCGACTGCTGCCCTGGCCAGCTCATTCTCCAGATCTGTCACCAGTTAAAAACGTGTAGTCAATGGTGGCCGAGCATCTGGCTCGTCACAATACGCCAGTCACAATACTCCAGTCACTACTCTTAATGAACTGTGGCATCGTGATGAAGCTGCATGGGTAGCTGTACCTGTACACGCCATCCAAGCACTGTTTGACTCCATGCCCAGGCGTATCAAGGCCGTTATTACGGCCAGAGGTGGCTGTTCTGGGTACTGATTTCTCAGGATCTATGCACCCAAATTGCGTGGAAATGTAATCACATGTCAGTTCTAGTATAATATATTTGTCCAATGAATATACGTTTATCATCTGCATTTCTTCTTGGTGTAGCAATTTTAATGGCCAGTAGTGTAAAATAATTCACGTTCTTTTCTGTTTCGGTAAACATAGGCTAAATTATATTTATTTATGAACCTTTCCTCTCCTATACAGTACTTGCTTACTACTATCGTTATTCTGTTAGTATTAGCGGTGTTGTTGTCATTGTTATCTCTAAGAAACTAACTATAATCTACATCTACATAGGCACTCCGCAATCCACCCTTGGAGCGTGGCGAATGTATCCTGTAACACTTCTAGTCATTTCCTTTCCTGTTCCACTTGAAAATAGAGTGAGAGAAAAACGAATACCTACATGCTTCCGTATGAGCCCTGATTTCCTATATCTTATCTTCGTGCTCCTTAGCGCAATGTAAGTTGGGGGCAGTAGAATCGTTCGGCAGTCAGCTTCAAACGCCGCTTCTCTAAATTTTCTCAGCAGTTTTTCTCGAAAAGAATGTCGCCCTCCCTCCAGGAATTCCCTTTGAGCTCCCGAATCATCTCCGTAATACTTGCGTGTTGTCCAAACGTACCATTAACAAATCTGTCACCCTGTTTCTGAATTGCTTCGATGTCTTCCTAGTACGGATCTCGCACAATCGAACAGTACTCAAGAAGAGATAGCTCTTGCGTCCTGTATGCGGTCTCCTTTACAGTTGAACCACTCTTTCCTAGAATTCTTCCAACATACCGAAGTCTACCATTCGCCGTCCATACCGGAATCCTCATACACTCGTTCCGTTTCGTATTGCCTTGCAACGTTACCCCCAGTTATTTAAACGACAAGACTGAGTCAAGCAGGTCTCTAATAATGCTGCATCCGAACTTTACGGGTTTGTTTCTTCTACTCATCCACATTAATTTACATTTCTCTACATTTAGAGCTAGTTTTCATTCACTACACAAACTAGAAATTTTGCCAATGTCATCTTGTATCCCCCCACAGAAACTCAACTTCGACATCTGAGCGTACACCACAGAATCATCATCAAACAACCGCAGACTGCAGCCCACTCTCTCCAACAGCGGTCCTGTCACACTTCCCTCTCCCACTCCTGAAGATTGTTGGAACAAGTATCAAATAACTAGAATTTAATTTTATCTACTATATACTACATTACTGAAAATCCTGAAAATGTGTCAGTAATTATCTGAAAAATGAAATTCATGCACCAATTGCTCTTTTTCATGCGTTGAACGACGCATTTCGAGAATTTGCTGCGCGAGTTCACACAACTTTTGAATGCAGTGTTGGCGTGTGTTTCGTACTGCCCTCTTTCCCTGCAGTCGTCTTTTCACATGCTTATTAAAATCTAAGAAAGCGGGGAAACATAATGTACTGGAATGTAGATGTTAATTTTATGAGACGGTCCTTCTGTAGATCTGCTTATAGGTACTGTGCCTCACGTAATACTTAATTAACGCTTTTTGTTTACTTTAAATAATAATGTAGCAAAAGGATATAATCCCGTTAAAGCTTCCAAAGAGTCAGGATACTGTTGAAGATAGTATACTTCAGTAAATTAAATTTATTTTCAGTTACGTTATGTTTTCATTTATTGCTTCTATTTCTAAGAGTAAACAGTACTTTTAATTAATAATTACGATTTATATTTCTTTTGCTTACTTTTCTTTTGTATATGATCTCCCTTTTAAGTCTATAGTTATTAAGCGCTAGCAACTCACAAAATTTAGAGATCACTGTGTACAAGAATATCATTTGAAAATAAATTGGGGAAATAGTGGCTAGTAGGACCCACGTATACCAACTTGGTATGTGTTAATTTTGTTGTTACTTTGAAATGAGGTGACACTGACAAAACCTTTCTCTTGAATATTTGTTTTGGTGTAACTGGTGAAACAAAGATTTCTAAGCAAAACGCAACATAGCAAGAAAAGATTTTGTTGGACTCGTCATTCGAAAAGTAAAGAAACTTTTCGGTTAGTATGGACCATAGCATAAAATTCAGATACGTGATAATAAAAAATCTTTAAGCTAAAAAGTTTTTCTACGTGTGGACGACTTAACCTGACACAATGCGTTTATCTTGTGTACTAAGTTTTCCTGTAAGATAGTTCTTGTCGCTTCTTCATGAAATTTTGGTAGAAATCTTTACCTGACGATTTCTTTTCTTTGTTAAATCTGTGAGGTAGTTGTGAATTTTCTTCCAAATCATAAGCCAAGTGCTGTAATTCAGTCTTAGCTATGGCGTTAACGTGGATAACAAATCTTTCATATGTGTTATAATCAATTCTTTTTATTTAAATGTTGGAAATACCACATCTCCATACATGTTTGTGAAATGATGTCCAGTGTTTTTTGTCTGTTCTTAGGGTTTGTTATGTGAACTCACTGTGTGTATAGTATTTGATGTGTTCGGTGTATTTAGTACGAAAATTTCTGTCAGTCTGTCGTATGAAGTAGGTTGGGCAAATTTCCCACATGTTGTGTATAAAATCAAAGACTACATTGTATAAGTTATGACCTAATTTTTAAGGTAGTATCTTGTTCGTAGAAAAAGCCGTTTCAATTTATGTATTTATGTAATTTATTATCCTCTTGGGGATGCTTTCGATTTTCTGCTGTGAGGAGATCTGGAATCTAAACACTATTCTGCAAATGAGACAACAGAAACAAAGTATATAATAGTTGCATTTGTAGATATCAAGAAAGCTTACGAGTCAATTAACAGAAACTTCCTCATCGATATTATGAAATTACTCGATTGAAATCCAAAAACTACAAACTTTGTCAAAGACACGTTAAAAAACACTTAATCTAAAGTTAGGTTCTTCGGAGAATTCTACAAATACATTGAGATAGAAACAGGAGTCACGCAGGAAGATGGATTGTCCCCCTTGCTTTTCGCCTATACCCTGGAGAAGGTGACTAGAGTGAAGTAAACCCGACACAAAAAGGCAGAAAATTCGGAAACCAAGAACGTAGCATCTGTGTGACTGCAGTCGCCAATGATATTGCCTTGATACCATGCACACCAGGAAATGCTAAAATCCAGATGGAATAGCTGATTGTGCGGGGAGGCAAAATCGGTTTACAGATTTGTTTCCCAAAGACAGAATTTATAATAAATGTTAAAAATTGTCCACAGACATGACCCATAAATCAAAACAAAATCAATAAAATCGGCCTATTCATATATTTAGGTAACTGAGTAGGCATAAACGGTAATGAGAAAGGCAGTCTACAGATAATAGCAAGGAAGACAAGCACTGCTTTCCAAAACACCAGAAACATATACAAGAACAAGGCTTCATCGTGGACATCAAAGTTAAGCATTACGATACGATAATGGGACACGAAGCTCTCTGTGGTGCCGAAACTCTAAAAATAGTGCGGAAAGGTGCCACAAACAAAATATATAAATAAAAACGGCTACAGGGAAAGAGAAGAAAAACAACACACACGCAATCTCCCTATATAAAAAATTTATAATCTCTCACAATAGTCGAAAATGAAAATAAATTCTCGAAACGCTTTGTGCTACACATGAAAAGCCGCAACTCGTCCAGTAAATTTATTTTTTAAGCCATTACTAGACTAGTTTGTCTCTTAAGTATTTCATACTTACAACTTGTTTGTGGATGACAATGTGTTAAATTCGGTTGTTTCATCATGTCAATCCTCCTGGCACACAGCTAGGAGTGACGCGTCCAGATGTGTCGCATTTTTACTCATGAGAATGCACATTGCCTCTCCCTGCATGTCAGACACTCACCATAATTAAATTACTGCAATCCAGCTACTTCGACATCCCGGCTGCGCAGCCTTCTCGACCTCCTCCTTAGTTTGGACTGTACGCCTGTGGAAAAAGCTGCCTCGGAACACGATGCAGTTCCCCTCCCATCTGCGTCCCCACCTTCCAACAGCGGATAAGTGTTTTTTCCCATTGTCTATGCTCTGACAGATTACTCCACCAACCTCCTTTTTGTTCATTCCGTCTCCAATGATTCTTTTTTCACTACACCTTTTGATAACTTTACTGCCTCTTGCTGCAATGTGCTCCAGTTAACTTGTCCTCCATTTTTTATTCTTTAGGTGCCATTGAACACGTTTTCCTTGCTGTATCTGCTATCATCTGTCAGTAATGTTATAAGAGAAATGTGTTGATCGCAAAATAACTGTTTTCTGTTAATTACAGTTACAATCATTGCAATAATTTCCTATACTATTATAATGAAAAAGTAATTCATTATTAACTTAAAATGATTGGATAAACAAATAAATGAGTAGAACTCTTCTTGAACATTCTCATTTGGATTTAATGTTGCTGTGGTAATCCACTTTAGGCGGGATATGTCTTACAGAATCTTGGGACATTCCTTCACTCATCTGTGCCCCACTGAATTAATCTTTGTACTGTAGTTAGGCTGAGAAGGCTTTAACATTTATAACTGCTGCTTTCTTTTGTACGTCAATGTGTAAGTTTGCGTATGATATGCATGACAACTCCAGCTGCCGGTGATGTAGATTTTATGATTACGGAACTAGAATGTGTTACACAATAAATCTACATTTCGATATCTATCAAACTGCGAGGAGATGTTCATAAAATAATGCGCATTAAATGATTAATCTTTTATTCCATCCGGAACATGTCCATCAGCAGCATCAGTGTGTGGTTTGATACCCTTGGCTACGAATATACTCTTGTGTTTGTTGTGACTGGGAACCAGCCTTCGAATGTCATCTTGAAGAATTAACATCTTCAAATTTTCTATCTCTGTCTTCCTGAGTTGCGTATAATATTACGGTATATTGATAATTTTTACGTTTTAGGCCTCCTGACTACAACTGAATGAAACACAATTTTCGCGCCATACGCGTTTCACCTTTATTCTCCGCAAGGCATCTTCAGTGGCCTGGAATGTGTACATATTTTTGCTATTTTAGGGGCACTGTACCTAAAGTTTATAAGCAGTTCTGATGGCTGGTTTTTGCTATGATATAGTAATGTTTTAAATTCTACTTACAGGATGCTTGGACGATTTGCTACATAATAAGCAGAAAATCAACAATGTGGAAAATTCTACATAATATGTAGGAAATCGTCCACGCAACCTGTAAGTAGAATTTAAAATATTACTGTATCATAGCAAAAACCAGCCAACACAACTCTTTATAACCTATAGGTACATTGCCACAAAATGTTAACTAAGTAGCAGAAATATGTACATATTACAGGCCTCTGAAGATTCCTATGGCACGAAAACTGCATTTAATTGAGTTGTAGTCAGACGGTCCAAAACGTATAAATTATCAACATACCGTAATCTTGAGGAATTCTTTGCCATGCCTGAAACAAAACGCATGTTGTGTCGGTTATGAATAGTGCTGGTTACAGGTCGGTATGACAGTGTCCCAGACATGCTGTACAGATGGGACTTGGAAGGCCAGTCAAGAATACGTACGTTTCACAAGGTGTTTGACGTGTGAAGTGCAATGAGGTATCTTCTATTACATAGCTGTGAAATGCAGTTTGGTACCCTGGTGAAGAAGGGTATTGAGAAAGGGTTTACCATTGTGACTACGTAAACTTCCCCGCGTTATTAAGTGAAGATAACCCTCTCACTTCTTCAGTCGAACCATACAGTCATCAGAAAACAATACTTCCGACGAACTACCTTGCCGACGTCTTCAAGGCGGAACGAAGTGCGTTAATCTCGTTAAGAAAGATTCATACTGTAAACGGTTACCTTTTACAAGCTGCGGCAGGCCAAAATCGCGTGCGCCATAAACCGTCGCCACGAAAATCAACGTTCGGCGGCCAGTGGGAAAAGCTGGCAAAACTGTGAATCGCTATCCATCACCACTGTTCATATATTCTGCTGGTCGAGCCAACGACTATCAATATCAGACAAAACAGCATCCCGAGTCACGTGCACTTTCGATATGCAATATGCAGTTCAGCACCGGTCTGCTTAGTGTCCCGCTAAGGGCCGCGCACGTGGTCTGCCTTATGGGCGTAACGTAGCTCTGATCACCTTGATCACAGTTTCTACATCTACATCTACATATATACTCTGCTAGCCACCAAGCTGTGTGTGGCGGAGGGCACTATTCGCTCCGAAGTCACAATTTCCCCCCTCTGTTCCACTCGCGGATCGCGTGAGGGTAAAACGACTGTCTGAACGCCTCAGTACGAGCTCTGATGTCCCTTATCTTTGAATGGTGATCATTGCTCGATATGAAAGTTAGTGGTAATAATATATGCTCCACATCCCCAGTGAAGATCGGATTTTGGAATTTAGTGAGCAGCCCCTTCCGTTTAGCGCAACGTCTACCTGCAAGTGTGTCCCACTTCGAACTTTCTATGAGATTTGTAACGCTGTCGCCATTGCTAAATGTACCAGTCTCGAATCTTGCTTCTCTTCTTTGGACCTTCTCAGTCTCTTGAATCAGACCCAACTGGTAAGGGTCCCATACATACGAACAATACTCTAAGAGTGCACGAACTAGTGTGCAATTTTCTTTGATGAAGGACTGCATCGCTTCAGGATTCTACCAATAAACCGCAATCTAGTGTTCGCCTTACCCGTTACTTGTGTAACCTGATCGTCCCATTTGAGATCATTTCGAATAGTCACACCCAGATACTCGACGGCTGTTATACTTTCCACAGACTGGGCGTTTATTTTGTGCTCGTACATTAATGGGCGTTTCAGACAGATGGCTGGAGTAGGTCCATCCAACGGCTGCGGCTATGTGGGTGGTGGACACTACAAGCAACTGCCGAAATGCAATAACACTTTAAGAGGAGGTTTATATTTGCCAGATTATCTGTTACATGCTGTAAGGCCTACAGATATCAGTAGCATTCTATAATCTCAGGCAGCACTGCAGAACTCATAGCAAGGAGTTAGAAGGTACAGTTCCCATACTGGCAGAAGTAACCGCTGTGCCATCTGTCGTCACCGGTAGACGAGGGGTTACGTGCTGAGGCTATCTGTGAAACCACAGCCATTCTAAAGTAAGTAATTTTGTTTAATAAATATTTACTAATAACAGGCACTTTTTCTATACCGATGTTAGGAGAAGCCTACTGGTCATAAAAACTTTCTTACAACAACTTTACGACGCAAGAAGGCAGTTATTTGAGATAACAAATGAATAGCGTTTCAGATAAGAAAATTATACGGAGAACGACGATGTTTCAGAATTGTAAGCAGAAAATCTAGACTGCGCTCCACAGGCGACAGTGACCTATTGATGACTTCCGATCTAGCTCTGTCGTAAGATCAAGCTCGTAAGAAACCGTTATATTTGAACTAATAAGTAATATACTGCTTCATTTATTATTAGTTTACTGTGCTTTTCGTAAAGAAACACATTTTAACGGAAACCACGAATATTATTTCAAATAAAATAGCTACCCGCATCACCACCCAGAAATCACAGAATACAGAAGAGCACTTTACTGACAATCCGAAGGCACTGATATTACTTCTGCGAAGGAAATCAACTACGAGAGCTTTGCGGCAAAACATGTTGGAGGAAATCCTACTCGACGACTCACTAAGGTCCGTAGCTCGTGGTCGTGCGGTAGCGTTCTCGCTTCCCGCGCCCGGGTTCCCGGGTTCGATTCCCGGCGGGGTTAGGGATATTCTCTGCCTCGTGATGACTGGGTGTTGTGTAATGTCCTTAGGTTAGGTAGGTTTAAGTAGTTCTCAGTTCTAGGGCACTGATGACCATAGATGTTAAGTCCCATAGTGCTCAGAGCCATTCGACTCACTAAGGTAATCCAAGGACGGCTTAGCTTAATCCCTGTAGCTTAATCTGGATGGGAAAGCACGGTCAGTCTCAATGTACGCCTATTACGCCATCTATTACCGACCCCCTAACTAAACTTAGATTTAGTACGCTTGAACCTGGTCGAGGACGGCATCCGTATCATGTCTGCTGTTGGGCGTCTACGTAAATTAGAGGGTAAGTGCCATGTCAGAGCCATTTGGGTTTCTTGGTGAGTATCTTAATGGGGGAAACCACATTATGAGGTTAAAAAGTCAGATTTTTTTTATTGCGTAAATCGTTAGCTTAACTATCCTAGAATACGCTGTCAAAATTACAGAACGAAATTCGCATTCCTTTAGATTTTATGAGCATAGAACCGAGTGCACATCTTCCAATTTACTGAATGAAGATTTATCAAGGGATGAATAACTGGAGACATGATTATGAGGCCACACATAAAATGCGAATGAAATGTCTAATTCCACTATTTGGCGATTAGCTCCTAAACACTTGCACTCCGGACTAAAAGTCGTTGAATTATTGTCGTAATTAGCTGCGGGCTTATTCAATGAAAGAAATTCATTCCTTCTGATAGTCATGAACAAGGCAGGAATTGTAGTAGGCATACAAAGCTGCAATTATCCAGAACAAATGGATAACCTACGCGTGAGTCAGCTGAATCGACGTAGTTCATTGGAATCGAAGGACGGTCGGAAAGCTCAGAAAGCACTGCTGCAAGCGCAAAACGAAGCCTGTGAGTAAAATGAAGGATTACGGTATGGTGTTATAATCGCTAAGCATTTTACATTATTCTTAACTTCCTTGAATTTCTAGTTTACGAGAATTTATTTTTCAAACGCGTTTATCTCAAAATGACTTTTCTCACATTTGCGTGCAGTCCAACTCAAAGGGTATAGAACCGATCTTTATAAAAATTGATAGTATGATTCTTTACCTAATTACGAATTATATGAACCAACTGCGTATAGTAGAAATGGACCTGTTTATGTAACCATTCTCTTGAACACGAGCTTGAGACTATCCAGCTCTTACATCAACATCCGAGACGGCGTAAGCCCTCTTTGATGACGTTCACGCCTAAAGATGACGACCAGGCGGACGGTGGAAATATTGTCTTCAAATGACGCATGATCCGGCTGCAGAACCGACGAAAGTATTATCAATGATGATGAGCATTCAATATCCCTTCTACAATTACGAAACAAGTCTTCTTGACGTATCCTACAGCTATCAGACCATGACGGCATTAGTTGCAGAGGTATGGAATTCGAGAATCTCTGCTCCAAGTGACCTTTATCCAGGTCGTCCACAGAGACGTTGATCCCGAACTGACTGCCACAAACAAAATTGATAAGTATTGCTAAACACCACAAAATGGCGCTCAACGTCACAGGTGACTCCTCATCTACACCGTGCAAGTCTCTGTCGCCTATTAGTATGGTGTCAGAGGTAAACAACGCATGGCACAGTGAGATGTAACCCCGTCTTCGGTTCATAATGACACTTGAGCTTGTAACCTGTGCCCTGATAACAGCTGTTAAAACCCGTCTATTTGCTAGAGCCAGTTGACATAATCCTAAGATTTTCTCTTGGTACAGTCCATCCGGAAGGACACGTACCTATTCTTCATGTCATATTGTCATTCTGAGTCCATCTTGACACGACCAGCACTCGTAGCACCACAGTCTGTGCGATCTGCCTGTATAATTCTTACATTTCCTTCTTCCATAACGTTCATTCCAACGATTCGACCTACCTCAAAGCGAAAAATAATGACTGATTGCACATAAACGTCCATTGGGCATGCTTTGTTGCGATCCGCGCCTGAGAAGTTTCAGTAACGTTACGCAAATCCAATAAAAATCATGTTCTCGCATCATGTGTACGAGTGAATTTTTTCTATACTGAAAATACCTAAAATACGCACAAAAAAGGAACTTGCACTGACATATCGCACAGGCAGGCGTTTGGTCAAAGTGTTAATTGCGTAACATTTTCCATCGGTGTACTTGTGTGTGTGTGTGTGTGTGTGTGTGTGTGTGTGTGTGTGTGTGTGTGCGTGTGTGTGTGTGTGTGTGTTTGTGTGTGTGGGTGTGTGTTTGTGTGTGTGGGTGTAGGCAAAATCACGATTTCACACACAAATCTCGCAGTTCCTATGGAGAAAGGCGAGCATGTTTGCTGGTACTATGACAACGCGGATGCATTCGATAAAGTTGACATCTCATAAATAGGTAAATTGATCTCCATCTCATGCATCTAGTACGCAGCTCTTTTGCACTACATTAGAGTCTCGATAGTTCGAGGGGAACGGGACCGGAACCACCTCGAACTGTCGAAAACTCGGACTATCGAAATTTAAATGGGAAAAAGAAATATTGTGATACTGTAAGTAATACAGGTCAAAATATGAACTTTATTAAAATAAAAGTATTTAGACATGCATTTGAATTGGCACAATAACAATAATTATTTATTTAAACAAGTAATAGTGAAGTGTCTTTTGTTTGGCGGAGCTGCAACGTTTCTTCGCGGCAATGTCACGCCACCGTCTCAGGAGCAGTAGGTCAGTTGGTGTCGCCTCAGGCTGTTGTTCCACGTAGCATATGGTGGCCTCGAGAGCAGCGTAACCATCGCTGTGACTCATCATCGGTGCAGCGTCTGCCTCGTCACTCTCACACTGCGATAGAATGTTAACCATGTCAGTTATAGAAGAGTCTGTCACTTCCAACTGTTCGTCCGAAATTAACCTCTCTCCTACTTCCACCTCTTCTGCCTCTTCACATCCTGGCAATCTTCTGATTAAATTACACGATGGTTGATCGTCCTCATCTGCTGAATCTTCAGTTTCTGTGTCTGGCATACTTCCCTGTAGAATTTTCCTCCATGACTTAGAAATTGTGTGTGACTTTATTTCGCTCCAAGAATCGCTAATCCAGTACACGACGTCCTTCAAAGTTACTTTCTCCAAAGCTCCTAAAATGCTTTCGTTGTCTTCGGAATGCAGTATTGACTGTAGCAATCGCCGTCGATACTTTTTTTTTAGACATTTCAGAACGCCCTGATCCATGGGCTGAATGAGACAGGTAACGTTTGGTGGGAAAAACAAGGCGCGGATACCATATCATTGTAGTTCTCCTGCACTTGGATGTGAGGATGCATTATCCATGAGCAAAATTGCTTTGCATGTCAGTCCCCTTTCTTTTAAAAACTTCTTGCAGTCAGGTACAAATGAGTTAAAAAACAAGTTCTTGAAGATTTCCTGATTCATCCAGTCATTATTCTGATGTGTACAGACAACGGGAAGAGCTGAGATGGATTCATTCTTGAATGCTCTTGGCTTGGCAGACTTCCCAATCACAACTAGTTTTAGTTTGAGGTTTCCAGTTGCATTTGAAGCTGCCAAAACGGTGAGCCGCTCTTTGCTTTTTTGTGCCCAGGAGAACTTTTTTCTTCACAAGAAACAAGTGTTCTCGCTGCTAACATTATAAAATTTAGCCCAGTTTCGTCACAGTTATATATTTGTTCATTAGACAAACTTTCGACAGTTACGATTCTTTTTTAAACTCGACGATAAATTTTGAAACTGCCTGAGCGTCACCAGAGAGTTTTTCTGCACATACGTCTAGTTGACGCACTCCATACCTCTTCTTTCACTTGTCGAGCCAGCCCACACTAGCGGCGAAATTGTCATCTCCTTTCTGCAGCTGGTTTCTGAAAAACAAAGCTTTTTCTTGCAAGATTGGACCAGAAATCGAAGTACCCTTCAGTCTCTGTTGGGTAAACCACATGAACATTGCCTCACTTGTTTTTTCTAAGTCTGACTTCTTTATACTTCTTCGACTGAGAGATTCGTGTGAGCATTTCTGTGAAGAAAACTGTTCCAATTTAAGTCGGTTTCTTCGCCAGTCACCAACAGTAACTTCACCGACACCATATTCGAGGGCAAGTTTTTTTATTGGTTCTCCTTTGTCAAGTCGTCTTAGTGCTTCAAATTTTAGATGTAAAGGCACAAATTTCCTCTTTTTTTTACAGCACTCATCTTTGTAAGGTGTACGACACACAGCGCTGTACAGTACAGGTATTGGGAACTACAGCAGCGTATGAACTCCCCAGTTTTGATCGGTAGCAGCCGGCGGCAGTCGGAGTATTTCGTGCCATACTGGCAACAGATGTTCGTGCAACAGGGCAGCAAGCTAATCGTCGGTGTTGATTGCATTGTTGTCTGCTTCGTCACTGAGCTGTACTCTCTCTATCTATCTTTTTCAATGATGTTTTCGTTATTTATCATGTCAATAAAAAAAAGAAATTAGATCGTTGCAACCTTCTTTTTTTAAAAAAAAAAGAAGCTCGCATTATTGGAAATTAGAACTATCGAGACTCTATTGTACTGCTTATTGCGATCACGATGGTCTTTTGATCAAACATTAATGAGCAACACATTACGGCCATGAGTTCATTGTGAGACAACGTGATTCAAAACACCTATGCTTTCTCAAGGTTGTACTTCCCATTCATCTGGCCCACACACTGATAACTGATATTATTCAGGGGAACCGTCGGATGTCAATGGTAATGGGTGATTACAATCTGAAATGCAGCTAGTCTCGGAGATCCAATGTGGACTGTAATTATCACATGACAGTGAAACTTGGTTGATATACTAATGTGATAATGAGGAACCCATTTACGCTAGAAAAACATTAGTTTCCGTTTTGGCCACCAGGTACGAAACTGTAGCTGCACACTGTTCGTATGAGGGTATGGCACGCACGCTCTCATTTGACAAGGCATAACGTGAGTTAAAGTATGGCTATCGAGAAGAGAGGCCGTTCTGTGTTAATGAAAATGAACCGCAGCTATTACAGTACACTACTGAAAGAGCGTCGTTAACTGAAAGATCCGAGGAGAGGCCTAATGAGATTGGTGTGGCACCTGGAAGAGGGAGCCGTCCTATCACGATGGAAGTTAGTGACGGGGTTCCTATTGCTGTAAGACCATATAGTACGTGTATGGGGTAGTGCTAGTGTTGCTTCAGTTTCACGAGAATTGTCCGTCATGTGATCAACAGTAAGGAAAGTTTTCCCATCTACTTTTCACTGGCACCCGTACAAGATGTAGACGGTGAAGCATCTGAAACCTCATGATCCACAGCAACGTTCTGAATTTGCTCTTCTGATTTTGGCACGAACTGAAGTTAGTGACATGTAGCCGGGCAATATTCTGTGGAGTGACAAGGCACATTTTACACCACAGGGTGCGGTGAATGCAAATAACTGTCAAATTTCGGGTACTGTTACACTGCGTGTTGTGCACGGAGAGCTACTGCACTCGCCGCATGTTACTGTGTGCTGTGGATTTACAAGCATTTTTATTCTAGGTCCATTCTCCTTGGAACGGAATACTATAAAGTTACACGTTGTCGTGCTGGAAGTCAGATCTGGAAGACGGAGAGATCTGGTGCGATTGAATAAGAGTCCCCAACCGTTCTTTCCGCCAACCTGTCATCTGCTAAAGTTGTGTCCAAGTGCAGAAGACAACTCGTCGGTCGCGGGATCTTCTTCGGCGGAGGCTGCTATGCCGTCATCTGGAACCTGTGATTGTGCTCCTTTTCTGGGATGCCACTTGCCCAGGTTAGCCTCCGTATCTACAGAGGGCAAGATCTGTAGTACTGACGATGATGGTATGCGACACCTCTTATTACTGTATCCTGTTTCATTATTATTTAAATGTTCATACATGTTACACTGTCTTTTATAACATTAGACAAAGCTTTCTCAATAGTACGGTAACTTTTCTGACGGCTTCCGACATAGAGCACGACATGACCACCCGAAACAGAGTTACACGTCCATCCCTCTAGAACGCCCGATCCGGCACTCCGAATGACCGAAACCGAGTTGCGTGACCGGACCTTCAGAACGCCCGAAACAGTCTGACCAGCGCAGCCGAAGTACCACGTGACCCAGGCGCGCCACAGCGGCCCGAAGGCGTCCGAAGCACTTCTGTTGCAATATCGTTATTCTTATGTTTCTCAAAACTAGTGAAATTTAACAAACAAAAACGACAGACTCGTAGGGTAACCATGAGAGACTGTCATACTGAAAACTCGGTTAAATACAATGAAAAGTATATAAACAATTAGTAAGTGAAGTTCGGCGTTTTGGCGCTTAGCACCCGAGCGTGTCGAGCAATCAGGAGTAAGTTCAGTACAACTGGCGGACTCTCCCACGGGACTAGTACATACTGTATCATCTGTCGCTTGTACCTCACCCCACTCTTGTACCATATGCTACTTAACGTGTTTCAAGCTGCATCAAGGCGAGCTTCTAGCAAAATAAAATACTGGCGGCCACAGCCAGGAATATCACAATACTAAGAGGATTTGTCAGCTGTACCGTGACGTCTGTACGTGCTGGAGACCACCTTGTGCGGTATGTGATTCCTGCTTTGGAAGAGCGCAACTGTGCTGAAACCACTGTCTTCATGCAAAATGTGGCAACATCTCATCTCGCTTGCCCAGTGAAAGACCTGCTTACCGCAGCCTTCCACGAACGTGTTATCTCCTGTGGTTTACCAATTGCCTGGCCTTTAAGATTACATGTTCTGAATCCGTGTGACTTTTGGGTCTGGGTTTATCTAGAAGACCACGTTTACCAGGATACGTTCGGTCTCCCCTGATATGAAGGCCATTATACAGGTATACGTTGCTCGAGGAATCGCTGCGAGTAACTGTTGATCACGTAGTTTTACGAATGCAGCATTTCTTCGCCGTTCGGTGCTCATATTGAACAAACTGTGTGAGCGGCGGTTAATAATAAAATCAACATTATGCGTTTCTCAAGTATTTGACCTTTTCTGACCACGTCCTGTTCCTAATCCTTTACATATAGAAGTATTTCTGTCTGTCTTTCTTGCATTCACACCTTCAGATTTGCATCTGACGGCCAAAACCGTAATTACCTTTTTCCGGCGTAAATCGGTTCCGCATTAACGCGTTAACGTATCTGCAAAGTTTCGCTGTCATACTGCAATTACGACTCACACTGGATCTCCCTGAGTATCTGCACTTAAATTATACCCAGTACAATGTGGGTCAATGGGATGTAGGCTTGATGGTGGCAAACTGTATTATTCAACAATCCTTACGGCTTCCATGGGTCGGATCCCACGTTATTCACAATATAACGTTTATCACTTTTTAAATTTTAGCTGCCAACATTACACTGCGAGACACTGAAAATTTAAACCGAATTAAAATAGCCATTTCCTATCAATTCTAATGTTCTGATAGCGAATATCACAAAGATAATTCAAAATATCCTCTAGATTCCATTTTACACTGTTTTATTACGGTAAGATAATATCAAATATTATAATGGTTTGTCAAAGTCATAATAACTAGTAACAATGAATTATATTATTGTCCCTGCTCTTACTTATGTGGAATATTTGGGATATATACGTTTTGATGCCAATTTCAATGATCATTACGTCTCCCTCCTCTTCAACTTCAGTGACTTTATTAATGCATGTAATAATTTTCGCACATATGTTTCCAGATTAACTACCAGTTGTTCAAGTTGATTGCTATTGAAGTGAACCAAAATGCCACGAGTTTGTGTTAACAGCGCTGACACTTTTTGCTACGTGTGTGAGGAATTGACAATTACTTCATAAAAACAGCAAGTACCTCCATTGATTAAAAAAGCTTACAGTTCTTATTTTGGGTGCAAAACAGGTGATCAGTGTAAACCATGTGCTCCACAAGTGATCTGCAACACTTATGCCAACAACCTCAGAAAATGGATGCGTGGGAAAGGACGTTCAATGCCCTTTGCAGTGACCATGATCTGGCGCGAGCCAACTAACCATGTTAGTGACTGCTACTTTTGTATGGTTCGTCCTATCAAGAAGGGAATATCTAAGAAGAAAAAGGGGACAGTGATCTATCCTAACATTCCATGTGCCATTCGTCCAGTTCTACTTGAGGAAGGATTGCCAATACCTAAACCACCGACAGAGTACAAAATTACTTCTGATAGTGATTCTGAATGTCCTGAACCGTGTACATTACAAGATACAGAATTCCTTCCAAATACGTCATCAACTGATGATCCACAAAAATTGTCTCAAAATGTATTAAGTGATCTCATTAGAGATTTGGAGCTCTCTAAAGCTAAGGCTGAGATTTTAGCATCAAGACTGCAGCAGAGCAATTTTCTGGAAAGCAATGCAAATGTTTCCTTCTCCCACAGAAGAGAGCAACAATTCACTCCTCTTCACATGAAAGGTAGACTTGTGGCATGTGTAGACATAAACGGTCTAATGGAGGCTCTCAGAATTAATTACAACCCTGATGAGTGGACTCTGTTTATTGATTCGTCAAAGATGAGCTTAAAAGCAGTGCTTTTACATCTTGGTAATGAGCTTCCTTCTATTCCAGTTGGGCATAGTGTGCATATGAAAGTCATACGACAACATGAAAATTTTACTAGAAGTCATCAAGTATAATGACTCTCAATGGCAGGTCTCTGGTGCCTTGAAAGCGGTTGCACTGCTATTAGGCATATAGTTAGGTATGGAGGGTATACTAAATATTGCTGCTTTCTCTATGAATGGGATGGCTGGGATTGTGCATCCCATTGCACTAAACATGAACGGAACACCAGAAAATCTGTTGAACTATGTGTAAAAAAAAATTAAGAGTGCACCTCTAGTAGATCCTAAAACGATTCTGCTCCCGCCCTTGCATATCAGGTTGTGTCTCATGAAAAACTTTTTTAAGGTAATGAACAAAGACGGCGATGCATTTAAGCACTTAAGGCAAAAATTCCCTTACTTAAGTGATGCCAAAGGAATGGAGGAAATCTTTGTAGACTCATAGATTTGAGAGCTTTTTGGAGACAATACTATTGATGGAACCATACAAGGTGATGAGAAGCATGCATGGGAATGTTTTAAGAAACTCTGTTTACAGTTCTTAGGGAACAAACGAGCTACAAATTACAAGGAGATTGTAAATAACATGTTGTCGCCTTTTGAAAAACTTGGTTGCCACATGTCATTAAAAATTCATTTCTTACATAGTAATCTTGACTTCATCCCCAAAGATTGTGATGCACTAAGTGATGAACATGAGGAGTGATTTCATCAAGATATTTCCACATTTGAGAAGAGGTATGTCGGAAAGTGGAGCCCAACTATTTTAGCAGATTACTGCTGGACTGTCATACAGGATATTCCCGAGAATGTGTAATAACGTCAAGCCAAGCGAATACGGTCATCTTCTGAATTTTTCTCTGAACAAAACATATAATCGTACATACAGACGTTTAACATTTGTAATCCTTTATATACATTTGTGGCCAGTTAATTTATATATTTTCTTTTGTGTTTTACATAGCTCTGGTACAAAGTAGAATTACATAGTATTTTCATTCATGTAATATTCATGTAATAACCATGTGGCTCATGGTGTGGGTTCTTGTAGTCATGTCCTAGTTCATGAACCACGGGCAACGTATGAGTGGCCAAATAAGTGGTCCCGACAATCGGGATACCAGTTACTTTGGATTAAGGCTGGGCATCTCGGACATATTCTGAGTCATGGTCACCTTTGTGCTCATACGGCAAAGACTACCAAATCCACCGGTTAGTCCCTCAGCCGTTAGGGGTAAAACCCAATGGGACTCGGAGCAAGTAAGGCTAGCAATCTGCTTCCCTGGTACTTTAAATATGATGCTGGCAACAATCAGAGCAAAATGCCTCGGACCTTTGGAGGTGACGGAGTCCCACCTCTAACTGACAAACCAGGGATTCCTAAGATACGACTTGACAAACAAATGGTAATGAGATGGGGAGCTATTAATATCAATGGGGGCTACTCTGGGAAGAAGGTAGAGCTGGCAGAGGCTGCAAGTAAGATGGGGCTGGAAGTTTTAGCTGTTAGTGACATTCGGGTAAGGGGTGAGAAAGAAGAGGAAGTGGGAGAATACAAGGTCTACCTGTCAGGAGTCAAAGCAGGAATAGCACAATGGGGTGTAGGGCTTTACATCAGGAAAGAAATGGAACCCAGCGTTGTTGCAATAAGGTATGTAAACGAACGACTGATGTGGATAGATTTGACAGTGTCTAGCAAGAAAATTAGGATTGTGTCAGTATATTCGCATTGTGAAGGGACAGATCAAGATAAGATGGATAGTTTTCATGAGGCACTCAGTGATGTAGTTGTTAGAGTAAAGGACAAGGACAGTGTTCTGCTCATGGGTGATTTTAACGCCAGGATTGGAAATCGAACAGAAGGGTATGAAAAGGTTATGGGTAAACTTTGAAAGTATATGGAGGCCAACAGGAACGGGAAACAACTCTTGGATTTCTGTGCCAGTATGGGCTTAGTAATCACAAACTCCTTTTTTAAACATAAGAACATTCACCAGTATACTTGGGAAGGCAGGGGAACCAGATCTGTCATTGACTATATAATAACAGATCAGGAATTCAGGAAGGCTGTGAGGGACACACGTGTATTCAGGGGATTCTTTGATGACACTGATCATTATTTAATCTGCAGTGAAATTGGGATTGTGAGGCCGAAAGTGCAGGAGGTCAGGTCCATATGTAGGAGGATAAGAGTGGGGAAACTTCAGGATAAGGAAATCAGGCACAAGTACATAACAGCGATCT
Source organism: Schistocerca cancellata (assembly GCF_023864275.1). Taxonomy (NCBI): domain Eukaryota; kingdom Metazoa; phylum Arthropoda; class Insecta; order Orthoptera; family Acrididae; genus Schistocerca; species Schistocerca cancellata. The sequence goes on along the minus strand of NC_064631.1, from coordinate 96,668,784 downwards.
CAGAAAGGTACCAGTTAGTTGAATGTAGTCAATTACAGTCATTGGAAAAGGAATGGACAAGGTACAGGGACACAGTACTAGAAGTGGCTAAAGAATGTCTTGGAACAGAAGCGTGTAAAAGTAGGATGAAGCAAACAGCTTGGTGGAATGATACAGTCAAGGCAGCCTGTAAAAGGAAAAAGAAGGCGTATCAAAAATGGCTACATACCAGAACCCAGGTAGACAGAGAAAGTTATGTTGAAGAAAGAAACAAAGCCAAACAGATAATTGCAGCATCCAAGAAGAAATTGAGGGGAAGACTTTCGAAACAGGTTGGAGACTATGGGTCAAGCTGCTGGAAAACCATTCTGGAGTGTAATTAGCAGTCTTCGAAAGGAAGGTAAGGAGGAAATGACAAGTATTTTGGACAGGTCAGGAAAACTGCTGATGAATCCTATGGATGCCTTGGGCAGATGGAGGGAATATTTTGAAGAGTTGCTCAATGTAGGTGAAAATGCGATCAGTAATGTTTCAGATTTCGAGGTAGAATGGGATAGGAATGATGATGGAAATAGGATCACATTTGAGGAAGTGGAAAAAATGGTCAATAGATTGCAGTGCAATAAAGCGGCTGGGGTGGATGAAATTAAGTCGGAACTCATCAAATACAGTGGAATGTCAGGTCTTAAATGGCTACACAGGATAATTGAAATGGCCTGGGAGTCGGGACAGGTTCCATCAGACTGGACAAAAGCAGTAATCACACCAATCTTTAAACATGGAAACAGAAAAGTTTGTAACAACTACAGAGGTAGCTCTTTAATCAGCATTGTGGGTAAAATCTTCTCAGGTATTGTTGAAAGGAAAGTGCGAGTATAGTTAAGGACCAATTGGATGAAAATCAGTGTGGGTTTAGGCCTCTTAGAGGTTGTCAGGACCAGATCTTTAGCTTACGGCAAATAATGGAGAAGTGTTATGAGTGGAACAGGGAACTGTGTCTGTGCTTTATAGATCTAGAAAAGGCATATGACCGGGTTCCTAGGAGGAAGTTATTGTCTGTTCTACAAGATTATGGAATAGGAGGCAAACTTTTGCAAGCAATTAAAGGTCTTTACATGGATAGTCAGGCAGCAGTTAGAGTTGACAGTAAATTGAGTTCATGGTTCAGAGTAGTTTCAGGAGTAAGACAAGGCTGCAACCTGTCTCCACTGTTGTTCATATTATTTATGGATCATATGTTGAAAACAACAGACTGGCTCGGTGAGATTAAGATATGTGAACACAAAATAAGCAGTCTCGCATATGGAGATGACTTAGTTGTGATGGCAGATTCGATTGAAAGTTTGCAAAGTAACAGCTCTGAAGCTAGATCAGAAATGTAAGGACTATGGTATGAAGATTAGCATCTCCAAAACGAAAGTAATGTCGGTGGGAAAGAAATATAAACGGATTGAGTGCCAAATAGGAGGAACAAAGTTAGAACAGGTGGACGGTTTCAAGTACTTAGGATGCATATTCTCACAGGATGGCAACATAGTGAAAGAACTGGAAGCGAGGTGTAGCAAAGCTAATGCAGTGAGCGCTCAGCTACGATCTACTCTCTTCTGCAAGAAGGAAGTCAGTACCAAGACTAAGTTATCTGTGCACCGTTCAATCTTTCGACCAACTTTGTTGTATGGGAGCGAAAGCTGGGTGGATTCAGGTTACCTTATCAACAAGATTGAGGTGACGGATATGAAAGTAGCTAGGATGATTGCGGGTACTAGTAGATGGGAAGAATGGCAGGAGGGTGTCCACAATGAGGAAATCAAAGAAAAACTGGGAATGAACTCTATAGATGTAGCAGTCAGGGCGAACAGGCTTAGATGGTGGGGTCATGTTACACGCATGGGAGAAGCAAGGTTACCCAAGAGACTCATGGATTCAGCAGTAGAGGGTAGGAGGAGTCGGGGCACACCGAGGAGAAGGTACCTGGATTCGGTTAAGAATGATTTTGAAGTAATAGGTTTAACATCAGAAGAGGCACCAATGTTAGCACTGAATAGGGGATCATGGAGGAACTGAATAAGGGGGGCTATGCTCCAGACTGAACGCTGAAAGGCATAATCAGTCTTAAATGATGATGATGATGATGATGATGATGATGATGATGATGATGATTATGATGTAATATTATCTTCATTTTTTCTTAATATTTTACCTTTGTATTTCTACGATGGCACTGAAATCTTTCAATGCATAACAAATAACATAATTCAAGTACTTGATCACTTAAAATTTGTTATGCTGAATCTTTGAATATGAATGCATATTTAGTTATTTATTTATACAACAATATGGATTACTTTAAAAAAAAACTAGAGCTAAATATTTATGAAGATGATGATTTTGTATCATTTTACATTGAAATAAACATAACTAACTCAAAATCATGCAATTTACACACTTTAACTTCAAATTTGTTGTTCAGCGTTATTTGCCTCATAAACTAATCAAATACGCTCACGGCAGAGTTGACACAAAACACATATGTTGTGCGCAATACCATTTTCGTTCGAAGCGATGTACTTAACTATTTCCGCTAAAGAGTTGAAGAATGGGAGAGAGACAACAAAGGGATCAAAATATTTCGGCTGATTACTGTAGTGGTTAGAATTCTCATCAGCTACGCGTGACAGAGCTACGTACAACTGTTGGTGACTTCTGGCCTCAATCAAAAGCAATGAATTCACGCTATCGTCACTCAGACATTTTCTAAAGGAGCTATCGTTAGCTACATTCAGATTCATAGTTCTACTCTGTTTTGCTTCTGAACGTAAGTTCAAGAAATAATTTTATTCGGAAATCATTAACACGGTGGTTGATGGTAGCATTACATGACCAATTTTATGTATCGCCCTCAGCTTTCAGATCTTACGGAAATGCAGAATCAATTTTAGTGTTTTTCCAAATGGTACACTAGCAACCCTATATTTTGCACAGGAATATGCAGTAAAAGTCTCTTTTATATCCATATGTGTAGTGATACATTCGATAGAAATGAAAAGATACTGGCAGGCGGTCAGAGCGAATACAAATAACGCCCAAATTAAGTAGGTAACTGAAGCAGAATTACGTGACTATGCATCACTTCACCGTTTGTCGCGAAATAAATACGTACGATGCGTAATACATCAACTGGGTGTTACTCGATAAACGTGCTCCAACCTAAATACAGAACCGGAGGTACTGGACTGCGTTACAGTTCGTAGAAATTACAGAGGTAAATTCTTCACCAGAACACACATATAGCGTAACACAAAGCGCGATAGCATTACCAATAAACTCCTGGTTCTTTAAAACATCGAACTTCCACGTATAAAACAACTTCAATCATCTGATTACTACCAAATTGAGTTAATGTGTTAAATATTTCACTTTAAGCATTTAAGGTAAATAAAAATTTAAGAAAGGTTTCAAGTTATGCTTTACGTTCGTTGGAATTTCAATGTGCTCTCATTCTGAACGACAGGATGAATATAGCCCACGTAATGTGCGCTTAAATTTAAGCAAAAACTAGTTTTTCGCTATATCTATTTTTATGACGTCATATCTTCTAAACTACATGCCGTAACATAACAAAATTTTGCTGGTCCATTCAGTGATATATGAAGATACCTTTGAAAACTGTGCTAAGGACGGAGGTAGCAGTAACGAAATAATAAATTAAAACTCCATGTCTGATGCTGAAATTTTACTAACGCCGTTTTAAGCAAAAGCTAGGATTTCACGTATCTAGATAAGTAATACTTCATATCTTCTCAGGTATTTGTCGTAAAATGATATAATTCTGCAAGTACATTCAGTGGTATACGTGGAAACTAACTGCAAACTGAATTTCGAATAGCGTTAGCAGTAAAGAAGTAAGAAGTATGAACGTCACAACTGATAATGAAGTCTGATTGCATGAAGAATGAAAATGTAGTGAGCGATGAGCTTTTATCATTTCATCATGTTGTGTTGGTTATGAGCGGGAAAAAGTTCGAAAACATTGGAAATTATGTATAAAATTTTCGAATTTCGCTAAGTGCTTTCATTTTCAAATACTGGATGGAAGCTGTCCGCGTATTAAGGCGCCATGAATATCGCTGCGTTAAAACAAAACACACGTTTTCTAACTGTACTACTTGATTTGTTGAGTTAAACTTGTAACGTAAGAATATATTTCTTAATGAGTGGATTATGACAGCATTTTCATTTTACAACTGGGTGAAAAGTGACGCGGAATGTAGAAAATGGAATTTTTGTTGGCCCTACGCTGCATCTTGTACCGGTAAAATAGTTCCGGGTTTAGGGATAGCGTTTTACGAACATAGATAGTGAGCCACACCCGGATAGAATTCAGTCGGCATTTTATCGACCGTTCTCCGGCACACCCGACGGGCTAATTGGGTTTTTTAGGCGGTTTCCCATTCTCGTTCAAGCAAATGCTGGATTGGTCCTCAACTTCGACTCAGAAAATGCGATAGCCCACACGAAGAGGAAAAATATGAATAGAGATTTTAGAATATTCAGAGGCAGATGGCGCGCACGTCTTGGCATCGCACGGTTGCGATGCCAAGAACGGTATCCGGTCTCAAAGTTAAATAACTGAAATAAATTTGTAAAATCCTAAAAGATGCGAATCGGTACTAGATGAGATGAACGCTAGGGAAAAGAAAGAGAGGTAAAATTAGACGTACTCAAAGGTAACCATACACAATCCATGAATAAATTATTGCGTAAAATACATTATTAACGAATTTAATCAGAGAACGTAAAGTATTCTCACACACAGAGGTTCTCTCAACAAAAATTTATGAAATTAAAATGCAGGGATGCGGTAAGAAGTTAAATAAAAGCTGTGGCATATTGCTGTGCCGTACACAAAAACGTGAACTTGTCGGAAAATTACCAGATTAAAACTATTTTATGCAAAGCAGTTTCCTGAAAGTTGAAACTCTGCTATTTTTTGACGGTTTCGTGTGCGTTTCGTGCCATACTCAAGCAACAAATGTGTGTCCGTAGTTTAAAACATACTTCGCTAAAAGCGGGCTCTTCACAAAGCATACTGATATTTTATTTTCGGACACAATTATTTTTTTTCAGTTATGTCCATTTTGAATTTATATCAAATTTCATATTTTTTAAATACTTTTTGCTGCTCTGACGTTTGTCCGACGCTTTTGTGAATCCTTTACGTCGAACTTTTCTTTCGGAAGCGAGAATTTTCTGAAAACAAAGTATGTGCCTCATGATAGAAACATTTGTAAATTTCGTACAGCTTGGTCGAGAGGTATTCCAACACGACTGTCATTAAAAACTAATTTGATAACGAAAATGTTCATTTTACGATACTTTACAATGCGCTGTTTGCTTATGTTGGGATAGAAATTTTGTAAAGCGAATTACCCTGCACTATAATTAATCGCATTATCGATGTTATTCTTAACTTACGTAATTACAGCATTTTCCAGCTCAGCATATCAATACATACGATTTTGTTTTCTTTGATATTGCTACGTATGTAATGTCGTGTTCCATGTGGAATCGGATTGAAATACACATGAAGATAAACGAATTTTATGAAGAGATTTTAATTATTCAATGATTTTTTGTTGCTGTTGGGCGATGATTCTTTCCGCGTTGATGATGTTTTTTCTGGAAATTATTTGCTGGAAATGGTATCGAGGTGCCAGTTACTAAGGCGGTAATTCTGGGGAGGGATCAACACTCAGGAATTAGATAGGATAGCGATGGCACAAGTAAGTATTACCTGTAGCGAAAAGCTGAGTGTGGCAGGAGAAATGCAAGTGGATACTTGGAATTATGAAGAGAGTAATGAACATCCAAAATTACTTTTGTGTTTGAGGGCATGTGGTGAGCAATACCTGAATAACGCAGTCGGTAGGGACATTCCTGTGAAAGGGAAGGTTGTGGCTTCGAATCCCACTCACACAGTTTTAATCTGTCATGAATTTAAAAAAATAGCGCTCATTCAGCAGCAGAGTGAAAGAATTGGGGTGGTGGCTAAGACATTTCCATGCGATATCCTTACTTACAAGACTGCTAACCCAGTAAGGAATGCACGAGAGCTTCTTTGAAATTTAGAGAGTAGGAAAGAAGTTCTGGTGGGATTTAAGGTTAGTTCAGACAGTGAGAACGCTTCCGGCAACAAGTTAGGTGCTGGGTATAGGCCCAAAACATTATTCTGGTTTCAACAAAAAATGCTTCTGTCAACATAACGAATCGAAGGAAAAGCGTCATATGGTACTGCTATGAGAGCTGTGTCTTAAAATCTGTTGCTTGTCGGCGATTGCAACATGCGTATTTATGTGTCGTCGCAATGTTTTTGTGCACCTGAGAAGCAGCAGGGAATAGGCAATCAGCGGAGTATGCAACGCTTGTTGCCTATAAGCCAGTCATCTTTGCCCTGTGAAAGCAGGAAGGTTGAGCTTAGCGACACTCAAGGTTTCGTTGTTGATAATCACTGAATGTATCTGTTCCAGTAGTGTAAGGCTATGGTTGAGCATTTTGCCTATCCCTGAGATGCTAGCAAGACCTGAACTCTGTGGCCTATACAGTGAGCAGATTGTTCCTTATAACATAATGTAGAATTTAATGACAAAGTCACACAACAAAAACTAATAAGCATCTGAATTTAAACTGGGGTGGCACAATTAAACATGATTAGGATAATATAGATTACATAGATATTGTGGTAAAATGGGGTTTCATTAAACTGCGAAATGAAACCGAAGTTCACAATAACATTTCGTTTAGTACTAAGCTGCATTAACATGATTGCACGTTTTCAACAGGCGAAAGAAATAATTGTAAAATCCGTAAGGTTCAGACGAATTACAAAAGATACACAGTAATCCCTTGGCGCAGGTGGCTAGGACTGGAGAAGAACTGTTACAAATAGATATGATCATATAAACTGACTGCCGATAATAATAAAGAAAAGGCCCAGGAAATTACATATAAGCACGAGTTCTCTTGCCTATGGACTAGCTGACTACATGACTTAATTTACAGAAACACAGCACTAACCTGAAACAAACGATTTCACGGTTCCTGCATCACGACATACGCAGAGGCAGCTTATGGTCACCACTGTTCAAAGAGTCAGCCGGAGAGTGCTGAGAGTTATAAGTTTAGCCTTGGCACCAATGACACGGGTCTGCGACATAAAAATTGTTTCAAATTTATTAAGTGATTTTATAGTGTTTTCAATGCTGATTTTGGGAAAAATAGTTAATGTTCAAATGTGTGTGCATTGCTAAGGGACCAAACTGCTTAGGTCATCGGTCCCTAGACTTACACACTACTTAAACTAACTTATACTAAGAACAACATACACACGCAATTCGAACCTCCGGCGAGAGACGCCGCGCAGTCCGTGACATGACGCCTCAAACCGCGCGGCCACTCCGCGTGGCGGAAAAATAGTGAAAAAATTCCATCACGTACGGTTATTTCACAACCTGCTTGTCTAGTTTTAGCTTTTTCCAATATTTCAACACTCTAGTTTTAATATTGGTTTCTAGCTGTTTTTCTATAGATATACGTAAAATAGAGAGTAATTAGGAGAAACCAACAGTATTTTCATATCAGTGCCTGTCTGTCGCGCTGCCCCTTCCCTCGCCATCACAAAGCAGTGAGCTTCTGCTGTTGTCCTTCAGTTCACAGTACCTCTTCCCTCTGTGCTGTTCAGGTGTTTTTGTTACTAGTGTGGTTTAATGTAGTGACTGTTTTACTTGTGTTGTGAAGTTGTTTTATGGACAATGGGCAGTGGCTACTAGAGGATGTATAATTTCGCCAAATTGCTTCTGCTACAGTTTTGGTAACTATACTGTTAAAAAGCAACAAAGAAACATTTCCGCTTTTGTTGAAAAAGTATATTTCGCCTATTTTGGTATAACGTTAGGCGATCAAGATAAACCTTGGGCCCCAAACAAAGTTTGTTCAGTGCGTGTTGAATAACTGAAGCAATGGTTTCAAAGTAAATAGCAGTCCTTAAGTTTTGGAATACCAATGGTTTGGAGGGAGCCCAAAAATCATAGTGATGACTGCTATTTTTGTTCTTGCAACGTACGAGGTTTTAATTTGAAAAACAAAAAGGATATTTTTTACACTAACATTGAATCAGCCATTCGTTCTGTTCCTCACAGACCTGAAGTACCAGTAACCACACCTGCAGATTCTTTGGATGATGTAGATGATCACGAGCCATTGGCTCAGCAAGGTGGTAGTGAAGAAGACAGAGATTGCTACGATCCTGGCACAACCGATCCCATTCCATTCTCACAATCTGAGCTGAACGATTTAGTTAGAGACCTAGGCCTTTCTAAAGAATCGGTAGAGGTTTTAGGATCTAGATTAAAAGATAAACATATATTGTCTCCGGGTACATCCTTTTCTTGGTATCGATCGAGGGAAAAGGAGTTTGTATCTTTCCTCTCTCAAGACGGTGGCCTGGTGTTTGGCAGTGATGTTCCTGGACTTATGGCACATTTCAAAATAGAATATGGTCCTGATGAGTGGAGACTTTTTATCTACTTTTCAAAAAGAACCCTTAAAGAAGTATTTCTACAGAATGGCAATAAGTAGGCTTCTATACCAGTTGGACACTCGGTTCACTTAAAAGAACGGTATGAAAACCTTGAACAGGTTTTAAGCAAACTCTGCTATTCATACCACAAATGGACACTATATAGTGATTTAAAAGTGATTTCACAGGTATTGGAGAGCCCATCGGTACCGACCGCGCTCCCTGTCATCCACTGTTAAAGACGTCATTACATCCGATATGGAAGGGCGTGGGGTCAACACACCTCTGTCCTAATCGTTGTCATTTTTCGTAAGCCGCAACCGCTACTTATCAGTCAAATAGCTCCTCAATTGTTCTCACGAGGCTGAGTACATCCCGTTCCAAAGAAAAATCCCTAGCAGTAATGGGAATCGAACCGAGGTCCTCCGCATACTAGTCAGCTGATCTAAACACTCAGCTACAGTCGCAAAAAATAAAATAAACTAAAAACGACGCACAACGAAAGAATTATCTGATTGGGATGGAAATTGGTAGATGTGATGTCCATGTGCTCACAAACAAATGATTTATTCAAGAGAAAGCAAATCAATAACACTTTCTTCCACATCTGACCATTATGCAAGCAGTTATTCGGCTTGGAATTGTTTGGTAGAGTTGTCTATGTCCCCCTGACGAAAATCGGGCCAAATTCTGTTCAGTTAGCGCATGAGATTGTCAAAATCCCGAGTTGGTTCAAACGGCTCTCAGCACTATGCGACTTAACTTCTGAGGTCATCAGTCGCCTAGAACTTAGAACTAATAAAACCTAAGTAACCTAAGGACATCACACACATTTATGTCCGAGGCAGGATTCGAACCTGCGACCGTAACGGTCGCTCGGTTCCAGACTGTAGTGCCTAGAATTGCACGGCCCCTCCGGCCGGCAAAATCCCGAGTTGGTTGAAGGGCCATGCGCATAACGCTCCTGGCCAAGGAAGAATTTGACAACCACACTGACAACTCTCCCCATGCGTGGGCATTATCTTGGTGAAATGTAACCCCAGGATGGCTTGTCACGAAGGACAACAAAACGAGGACGTCTCCATACACATCTTCGGCTCGGAATCTTATCCACTGGAGTAGAATTGTCTTCAGTGATGAGCCCTGCTTCGAAATGAGCCCCGATGACAATCGAAGACGTGTATCGAAACGCCCCAGATGGCAGTGGGATACCAACCTGACTGTCGCCCACCAATCAGGAGTGAAGGTCTGAGGTTCCACCTCATTTCCTAACAGGCCCACTTAGGTTGTCATCCTCGGCACCCTTACAGCACAGTGGTATGTCGACAATATTCCATGTCCCATTCACTTGCCCTCTCCATGGCAAGCCGTCGTGGGCTTACATTTCAGCAAGATAATTCGCCCAAGCACACGGCTACAAATTCATACTTATTCTCTTCGCGGTCATCGAATTATACCTTGTCCACCAAGGTCGCAAGATCCCTTCCCATCTAAAAATCGTACGTTCATTATCGAGAGTGCCCTCCAAGCCCTCCAACCAGCTCAGGACTTTGACTATCTAACGCTTGCAAATTGGGCAATTTAGAATCAACGCTTTGTTGACTTGCTCACTTTGTCATACCCTTTCACTTGAAAAAATCATCCAACTTCTCTTAAATTGTAATAATTTGTTTGTCTGTTTGCGTACATTACGTCTACCGATTTCCGTCCCATTCGGATAATTCCTTCGCAGTGGTTCATGGTGTGGGTTCCTGTAGTCATGTCCTAGTTCATGAACCACGGGCAACGTATGAGTGGCCAAGTAAGTGGTCCCGACAGTCGGGATACCAGTTACTTTGGAATAAGGCTGGGCATCTCGGACATATTCTGAGTCGTGGTCACCTTTGTGCTCATACGGCAAAGACTACCAAATCCACCGGTTAGTCCCTCAGCCGTTAGGGGTAAAACCCAATGGGACTCGGGGCAAGTAAGACTAGCAACTTGCTTCCCTGGTACTTTAAATATGATGCTGGCAACAATCAGAGCAAAATGCCTCGGACCTTTGGAGGTGACGGAGTCCCACCTCTAACTGACAAACCAGGGACTCCTAAGATACGACTTGGCAAACAAATGGTAATGAGATGGGGAGCTATTAATATCAATGGGGGCTACTCTGGGAAGAAGGTAGAGCTGGCAGAGGCTGCAAGTAAGATGGGGCTGGACGTTTTAGCTGTTAGTGACATTCGGGTAAGGGGTGAGAAAGAAGAGGAAGTGGGAGAATACAAGGTCTATCTGTCAGGAGTCAAAGCAGGAATAGCACAATGGAGTGTAGGGCTTTACATCAGGAAAGAAATGAAACACAGCGTAGTTGCAATAAGGTATGTGAACGAACGACTGATGTGGATAGATTTGACAGCGTCTAGCAAGAAAATTAGGATTCTGTCAGTATAGTCGCATTGTGAAGGGACAGATCAAGATAAGATGGATAGTTTTCATGAGGCACTCAGTGATGTAGTTGTTAGAGTAAAGGACAAGGACAGTATTCTGCTCATGGGTGATTTTAACGCCAGGATTGGAAATCGAACAGAAGGGTTTGAAAAGGTTATGGGTAAATTTGGAGAGGATATGGAGGCCAACAGGAACGGGAAACAACTCTTGAATTTCTGTGCCAGTATGGGCTTAGTAATCACAAACTCCTTTTTTAAACATAAGAACATTCACCGGTATACTTGGGAAGGCAGGGGAACCCAATCTGTCATTGACTATATAATAACAGATCAGGAATTCAGGAAGGCTGTGAGGGACACACGTGTATTCAGGGGATTCTTTGATGACACTGATCATTATTTAATCTGCAGTGAAATTGGGATTGTGAGGCCGAAAGTGCAGGAGGTCAGGTCCATATGTAGGAGGATAAGAGTGGAGAAACTTCAGGATAAGGAAATCAAGCACAAGTACATAACAGCGATCACAGAAAGGTACCAGTTAGTTGAATGTAGTCAATTACAGTCATTGGAAAAGGAATGGACAAGGTACAGGGACACAGTACTAGAAGTGGCTAAAGAATGTCTTGGAACAGTAGTGTGTAAAAGTAGGATGAAGCAAACAGCTTGGTGGAATGATACAGTCAAGGCAGCCTGTAAAAGGAAAAAGAAGGCGTATCAAAAATGGCTACATACCAGAACCCAGGTAGACAGAGAAAGTTATGTTGAAGAAAGAAACAAAGCCAAACAGATAATTGCAGCATCGAAGAAGAAATCGTGGGAAGACTTTGGAAACAGGTTGGAGACTATGCGTCAAGCTGCTGGAAAACCATTCTGGAGTGTAATTAGCAGTCTTCGAAAGGGAGGTAAGAAGGAAATGACAAGTATTTTGGGCAGGTCAGGAAAACTGCTGGTGAATCCTGTGGATGCCTTGGGCAGATGGAGAGAATATTTTGAAGGGTTGCTCAATGTAGGTGAAAATGCGATCAGTAATGTTTCAGATTTCGAGGTAGAATGATGATGGAAATAGGATCACATTTGAGGAAGTGGAAAAAGTGGTCAATAGATTGCAGTGCAATAAAGCGGTTGGGGTGAATGAAATTAAGTCGGAACTCATCAAATGCAGTGGAATGTCAGGTCTTAAATGGCTACACAGGATAATTGAAATGGCCTGGGAGTTGGGACAGGTTCCATCAGACTGGACAAAATCAGTAATCACACCAATCTTTAAACATGGAAACAGAAAAGATTGTAACAACTACAGAGGTATCTCTTTAATCAGCGTTGTGGGTAAAATCTTCTCAGGTATTGTTGAAAGGAAAGTGTGAGTATTAGTTGAGGACCAATTGGATGAAAATCAGTGTGGGTTTAGGCCTCTTAGAGGTTGTCAGGACCAGATCTTTAGCTTACGGCAAATAATGGAGAAGTGTTATGAGTGGAACAGGGAATTGTATCTATGCTTTATAGATCTAGAAAAGGCATATGACCGGGTTCCTAGGAGGAAGTTATTGTCTGTTCTACAAGATTATGGAATACGACGCAAACTTTTGCAAGCAATTAAAGGTCTTTACATGGATAGTCAGGCAGCAGTTAGAATTGACGGTAAATTGAGTTCATGGTTCAGAGTAGTTTCAGGGGTAAGACAAGGCTGCAACCTGTCTCCACTGTTGTTCATATTATTTATGGATCATATGTTGAAAACAATAGACTGGCTGGGTGAGATTAAGATATGTGAACGCAAAATGAGCAGTCTTTCATATGCGGATGACTTAGTTGTGATGGCAGATTCGATTGAAAGTTTGCAAAGTAATATTTCAGAGCTAGATCAGAAATGTAAGGACTATGGTATGAAGATTAGCATCTCCAAAACGAAAGTAAAGTCAGTGGGAAAGAAATATAAACGGATTGAGTGCCAAATAGGAGGAACAGAGTTAGAACAGATGGACGGTTTCAAGTACTTAGGATGCATATTCTCACAGGATGGCAACATAGTGAAAGAACTGGAAGCGAGGTGTAGCAAAGCTAATGCAGTGAGCGCTCAGCTACGATCTACTCTCTTCTGCAAGAAGGAAGTCAGTACCAAGACTAAGTTATATGCGCACCGTTCAATCTTTCGACCAACTTTGTTGTATGGGAGCGAAAGCTGGGTGGATTCAGGTTACCTTATCAACATGGTTGAGGTTACGGATGTGAAAGTAGCTAGGATGATTGCAGGTACTAGTAGATGGGAAGAATGGCAGGAGGGTGTCCACAATGAGGAAATCAGAGAAAAACTGGGAATGAACTCTATAGATGTAGCAGTCAGGGCGAACAGGCTTAGATGGTGGGGTCATGTTACATGCATGGGAGAAGCAAGGTTACCCAAGAGACTCATGGGTTCAGCAGTAGAGGGTAGGAGGAGTCGGGGCAGACCGAGGAGAAGGTACCTGGATTCGGTTAAGAATGATTTTGAAGTAATGGGTTTAACACCAGAAGAGGCACCAATGTTAGCACTGAATAGGGGATCATGGAGGAACTGTATAAGGGGGGCTATGCTCCAGACTGAACGCTGAAAGGCATAATCAGTCTTAAATGATGATGATGATGATGATGATAAAGTGTACTTGACGAACGCAGTCTGGGCAGTCTGTGCGGCGTGAGTTATGTTGCGCAAGACATATACACTGCTTCTAACATTAATACTAGTTTTATTACGATACCTATTGCGCAAGATTATACCTCTTAATGAGTAAATTATGACATCATATTAAATTTTAAAGTTTGCTCATTAATTACAGCAAGTACTGCAAACCAGTTTCTGTTGGCCCTGGAAGCAATTAGACACGCAAGCTGCAGCTGTGGATGGGTGACTGGGTCACCGTTTTAGCCGTTTAGTAATGCAGATGACCGAAAAAACATTTCTATCCCTTTTGGAAATTGACAGGGCTTTCTGACGCTTTGATCTTCTTCATTCGGCTGCGAAAGAAGCTGATGGTTGGGGAGCCGACACCTCGCTGCCACTCCTTTCGCAGCTGGTATCTCCTTCCCCCCCTCCCTCTTGCCCGTCCCACACCTCCCCTCCCCTCTCCTCCCCACCCAGCAGCTCTCCTCACTGGGTGTGCTGCTGTGCTCCCACTGGATTAAAACTTGGTCTCCTAACAATGGCTATTGTTCTCACTTGCGAACTGCGCGATACACGGCCCTGCGCCCCGGACGCGCCGCTTCTTTGGGCCATTCCCTCCCACTGCCGGCTAACTTCTTCGCGCACAAACACGGAATTTCATTCTCCAGCAACAATACCGCAATTTTTTTTTCGCGTCTCGCCCTCCTAGCCCCCTTGCGACTGCCCTACTCCGCGCTAGCGCCATGATTTTGCGTGAAGCGCAGTTTTGCTTCCGCTGTGTGGGTGTATTCCGGAAATGAAATGGTCGGACGAGGGAAACAAGAACGTGAGCTCGCACATGCGGTCTTGTGCTTTTCCGCTGTGCCAGCTGCAATAGTGGAGACACCCCATATAGCCAACAACAGCACACAATTCTGGAGCCCGACACTTATCGTAAGACATGCCTGTATGAACGTCTCTGATCGAATGACCACTACTTCTAAGCTCCGATTCCAAAAGACAGTGCTGCCAACTTTGCTGAGATTACCGCCAAACGTATCTATCCGCTACATACTAGACAGAGAATCATTTGGTATGCTTTTGTCTATGTTCCCAATGTCCGTAGACTTATGAAGAAATGTTTGACATTAACATTAACTTGCTCTCACGAACTTCAGTATGGTTTCTCGCTAATGGATCTGTTTTGTTGAGCGATTACATGTCGGATATAATTGTGGATTAATGTGTGGTAAGGTACAGCGGCTGGACAAAAATTTGGAAACACCACAAACACATCACGTTATCATGCTTAATATGGAGCAGGAAAGTTGTCGGCATACAAAACAAGTTCCAGTCGTCTTGGAATGGATAAATATACTTCTCGTGCGCTTTTCCAGGGAATCTTGTACCAATATGTGGTGTGCATACTGTAAGACCTTCAGTGCACACACCATCAGATTATTTGACTTGTAGCTCTAACGAAGTAGGCGAGTGTCAGCAATATGTCTCGTGGTCTTATCGTGGCGTGTTTATCTTCTGCCGTTAGGTCAGATGATAGAAATGCGACTTGCACGCTTAGAGTAGCAGACTGACAGTGACCCACTTTAAACAGAACTTGATTAATTTTCACACACATTTATTAAAATAATAACAAGCAAAAAAATTACTTAACTTGGTTCTGGATGCTATTTACAATTGACAATCTGAAGTTCCTTTGGTATTGGTACGTTAATCTTATGCTCACATATATCTCTGATACTTGACAAAAGTGTCTATACATTTATCTTCATGGCTATGTACAGGACTATGGTAATCTTATTGGGCGCAGACTGAAACTTGACTATAGACTGGTACAGACAAATGTAGAACTCGTTCAGACTTGTACAGACTAATGCAGACTGACTAATCAGAGGTCTATACACTCATTATAATGCCTTGCGCATTCATGTATCACTGCGCGACTGTGATCCACGAGGAGAAGAGGTTCTACGTTAGCAGCAATCTCATTGGCTGCGTTACATATTAATACGCAGATCGGCGGAAGCAGAATTTCGTCCGTCTCTATGGCAGCGCCATCTCGTAGTGCGGAGACGGACGAGCGCTGCGCCTGCGCTGTTGTGCTTAGCGGGCACGCTATAGTGGGAAAGTTGTGTACGCGCTGACTACGCGGAACTATGTACACAACACATTATTCCTGCAAAACAGTGGCGACTTCAAGTAACGATGATGGAGATGGATAGCAATCACGCACACTTCTCCCCAACGTACACCACAAAGGATCAATAATATGGAGATCTGGTTACTACGGTGCCCAGGGGAGATGCAAAAATTAATTCTCGTGCTCACAAAACCAGTCTTAGACGATACGAGCCGCATGAACAGAAGTCCTTTCGTATTGAAACACACCATCGTCAATGGGGAGTAGACACTGTACTGTGGGATTGATCTAACCCGTCAGAATGGTCCATGATCCTTAGCAGTAATGGGATCTTGCAGAGAAACCACGCGGCCCGTGAAATACCGCTTTATGTCTGCACACATCCTCACCGAACCGCCGACATTTTTCACGCCAGGGAGATAAATTTGGCCAGAAGATGGAAAGGGTATTTGACCAGACTCATCTGATCACATGACATTCTTCTATTGCTCCATAGGCCGGACGTTGTTGAGAGTTGGCAATATTCTCTTAGCATGTAAAGGTTGGCTACAGCGCGCATACACAACCTCTGGAATCTAAGATATTGTTGTTGCGCCTCGCAGCGCACGGATTAACTAGTGGCAGTTTTGAAGCCAGTGTAGGAGCCCGCCTGCTGTGGTGTGCACGTGTGTTGGGCTAGGTGTCGTCGCCGAGCTACCGTACTGCCGTGTCCGCCAGCAGCGACACAGGATTTGGTATTTCGTTGATATTTTTTATAATTTGCAGCGCGCTTATTAATTTAAAGAAAAGGGTTTGTGTATGTGCGTAGCAGCAGACGGTAATTTTGATAATAATAGGAATTGAATTCTTAAGGGGAAACCATTGTTAGATTAAGTATTTATTTTTGCCATTGATTTCTTTTGTAATTGTCAGGGAATTGTTTCACTACGTATTCAACTGAGAAGTATTTAAGTCTGTCTCAAGAGTTTGATTAATTTGTAATATTGCTTTAATGCCACTGGTGGCAGATTTACAAACGAAGCGATTGTTCAAAGAGCTGCTAGCGTTTTGTTAATTGAATGAGAAAGAATCGCTTTCAGAATATAGTTTTTTTTGTTTGGGTTATCATATATCGAGTTTAGATTTGACCAAACACTTTCTCTTGAATTATATGTAGTTGTAGTAAGCAGCAGCAGCCGCCATACAGAACATTAATTGCACTCAGCATGAATAATAGGTTTTTTTATGTTTTTGTTAAATAATGGAATGCAGCAGGTCAAGAAGTGGCAGCAGAAAGACCAAGTAAGTTATTTGTTGCGCACGGGACCAATAAAAAAAAGTTTTGGCGATCTCTGTAATAGTAAAGTTAACAAGAGTACAAGCACGAGATTTTCAGTAGAAAACACGAGATAAGAAGATAGAGCTCGCAACTTTCAATGTGGCCGAGCGGTTCTAGGCGCTTCAGTCTGGAACCACCCGACCGCTACGGTCGCAGGTTCGAATCCTGCCTTGGGCATGGATGTGTGTGAGGTCCTTAGGTTAGTTAGGTTTAAGTAGTTAGTTCTAGGGGACTGATGACCTCAGATGTTAAGTCCCATAGTGCTCAGAGCCATTTTTCTATTGCCGGCCGGTGTGGCCATGCGGTTAAAGGCGTTTCAGTCTGGAACCGCGTGACCGCTACGGTCGCAGGTTCGAATCCTGCCTCGGGCATGGATGTGTGTGATGTATTTAGGTTAGTTAGGTTTAATTAGTTCTAAGTTCTAGGCGACTGATGACCTCAGAAGTTAAGTTGCATAGTGCTCAGAACCATTTTTGAACCATTTTTCTATTGCTCCATACTCCAGGTTTCACGGATTCGGCACCACGTTTTCCTGTTACGAGCATTTATTTCACTGATTAACGGATTAATTTCAGCTCGTCCTGCAATTCCCTGCTTATGGAGTTCCCACCGTGCTATTTTCGTGATGACATTCAGTTTAGCAGTGGGTTTTGCATCTCTCGCTCTCTTTAATTTTCCTCATAACCATGTTGAATGATCGGTCCTCAAGATCGCTCAACACAACCTTTCGTCCGAGTTATGATTATCGGGTGATGTTCTGTTTTCACTCTATATTGAATAAATCTCCGATACGTTAGCTCTTGAAACAATCAACACTTCCGCTACCGTATGTAAAATCACACAGCGGGTCTAAGGCTTCTATTCAGACGAGTTTGGTGACGCAGCTGAAGATAGCAGAACGAAAGCTGAAGATCTGAGTTTCACGATCAAGGAATAGTTCACACAGGAGACTCATTCAAACATACCGTCATTTGACCATCGAACAGATTCCCGTATGGACTACATAGTAATAAGATTATCCGCCGCATAGAAACAACTGAAGGATTTGAAAGCAGATAAATCATCATTTTCGGATGGAATCACAATTCGGGTTTACAAAGCGTACTCTATGCCACTGGCCCCTTACCTAGGTTCCGTTTATCTTGAATCTCTCACCCAGCACCAAGTCCCCAGTGGCTGGAAAAAAGCGCAGGTGACTCCAGTATATAAGAAAGGACCCGCAACATTACAGACCAATAACCCTAACTTCTGTTTGCTGTAGAATCCTTGAACATATTGCCATTTCGAATATAATAAACTTCCTTGAGACTGAGAAGCTTATTTGCATGAATCAGCATGGTTTTAGAAAGCATCTCTCGTGCGAAACTCAGCTTCCTCTTTTCTCACATGATACACTGTGAACTATGGATGAAGGACAACAGGCAGATTCCATACTTCTAAATTCCGGAAAGCGTTTGACACCGTGTCATATTACAGGCTGTTACCGAAGGTACTAGTATATGGAATAAAGTTGAAAGATACTTGAGTACCTCGGAGACTTCTCAAATAATAGAACACAGTATGTTGTTCTCGACGGTGAGTGTTCATTAGAGACAAGGGCATCGTCAGGATTGACCCAGGGAAGTGTGATAGGAGCGCTGTTGTTCTCTGTATACATAAATGATTTGCCTGACGGGGTGGGCAACAGTATATGACTCTTTGCTGATGATGCCATGGTGAACGGTGAGGTGTCGAAATGGAATGACTGTAGGAAGATACGACACGACTTAGACAAAATTTCCAGTTGGTGTGATGAATGGCAGCCAGTCTTAAATCTGTAAAAATGTAAGTTAATTCGGATGAGAATGAAGAGGAAGCCTGCAATGTTTGGGTACAATATTACTAGTGTCCGGCTTCACACAGTTAAGTTTAAATATCTGGGCATAACGTTGCAAAACGGTATGAGGTGGAGCGAGCACTCGAGTAGTATAGGCGAATTGTCGACTTAGGTTTATTGGGAGAATTTTACAAAAGAGTGGTTCACCTGTAAAGGATACCGCATATAGGAGTCTGGTGCGACCTATTCTTGAGTACTGCTCGAGTGTTTGATCCGTACCAGGTCGGACTGAAGGAAGACATCGAAGTAATCCAGAGGCGGAGTGATAGATTTGTTACCGGTAGGTGCGAATAACACGTAAGTGTTACTGAGATGCTTCGGGAACTCAGAGGAAATACCTGGAGGGAAGCCGACAGTCTTTTCGAGAAATACTACTGAGAACATTTAGAAAACCGGTATTCGAGGCTGACTGCGACCGATTCTATCGCCACCAACAGACATTGGGCGTAAGGACCACGTAGATAAGATACGACAAATTAGGGCTCACACGGATGCATACAGACATTCGTTTTTCCCTCGCTCTATTTGCGAGTGGAATGGGAAAAGAAATGACAAGTTGTGGTACAGGGTTCTCTACGCCACGCACCGTACGGTGATTTGCAGAGTATATATGTAGATGTAGGTTGGTTACCGATGCACCGACCATACGACCATAAACAGTTGACCCTCGAACGAATAAACTGAAATCCGACATAACGCAGCCACAATTCCACACAACACTGCTATGACCACGACGGACACTTGACAATGCACACGTGCTTCTCGTGGCCAAATATAACAGCGCAACCTGCAGGCTTGGCTAGCATCTGCTTTAAGTTCAGTCGTGAATTTCTCGCAGTGTTTCGATTTTTTGTCCAACATATGGACGTTATTTTGACACTTATAAGCTACTTTGAGGTTTGCCGATGACATTGTAATTCTGTTAGAGACAGTAAAGGACTTGGAAGAGAAGCTGAACGGAATGGATAGTGTCTTGAAAGGAGGATATAACATGAACATCAACAAAAGCAAAACCAGGATAATGGAATGTAGTCGAATTAAATCGGGTGATGCTGCGGGAATTAGATTAGGAAATGAGACGCTTAAAGTAGTATATGAGTTTTGCTATTTGGGGAGCAAAATAATTGATGATGCTCAAAGTAGAGAGGATATAGAATGTAGACTGGCAATGGCAAGGAAAGCGTTCCTGTAGAAGGGAAATTTGTTAACATCGAGTATAGATTTAAGTCAGAAAGTCGTTTCTGAAAGTATTTGTAAGGAGTGTAGCCACGTATGGTAGTGAAACAAGGACGATAAATAGTTTGGACAAGAAAAGAATAGAAGCTTTCGAAATGTGGTGCTACAGAAGAATGCTGAAGATTGGATGGGTAGATCGCATAACTAATGAGGAGGTATTGAATAAAACTGGGGAGGAGTTTGTGGCACAACTTGACAAGAAGAAGGGACCGGTTGGTAGGACATGTTCTGAGGCATCAAGGGATCACAAATTTAGCATTGGAGGGCAGCGTGGGGGGTAAAAATCGTAGAGGGAGACCAGGAGATGAATACACTAAGCAAACTCAGAAGGATGTAGGTTGCAGTAAGTACTGGGAGATGAAGCAGCTTGCACAGGATAGAGTAGCATGGAGAGCTGCATCAAACCAGTCACAGGACGGAAGACCACAACAACAACACAAGCTAATAGACTGACAAAATATTCACATCATTTTATTATTTATAACTGCAGTACATTTACAAATGGCAACACCGAAGATATAATAAACAAATGCAAAGACAAATTCTTATTAGCAAATGCCTGCATCATTTCGACAAAAATGTATGTACACGAACACAAAAGGAGCTGTGGTGTAGTCGTGTAAATTCACAGTCTACCCCAATTGAGTCACTTCTTCGAAACACGGTAGCTGTCTCTCACTGCGACGCAAAATCTTGAGGATTGTCTCACAGGCGTCCACAACATTCTTCTGTGGTGCCGATGTCATCTTCGGATTCAGAGACGCTTCAAACAGTGAGGTGGTGACAAACGAGAAAAAAATGACACGGCTCAGAAATTCTTGTGAGGTGTAACGCGGATTAATGATGCCACGTGTGGATAAAACTTGAGCACGATTCCATCCGATACCACAGTGGACATGTCACACGATGGGTACGTTGTTCGACACGTTTTACGTCTGCTTTTGACGCCTCGGAGGTTAGAACCGAGAGTCCTCGAGTTGAAATTATACGTTATTCTTATGAGCGGCCGAGGCAAACATTTCAGACACACTGCCGCTCGGAACAGACATAAAAAAGCCTTGGGGAGGGGGGTGGGGGCTGAGGGGTGTCATTAAAACCACCACTTCCCTTTTCCCTTAGGGTATTGTTTCCCACACTTTTTCCCCGTCGAAGGCGGCTGTTTGCTCTATGATGAGCAAAAGGACGAACATCTTGATGACATTTGACACTGGTGACACACCCTGGACAATTCAAACCTTCTCTGAGGACATCGTAAACCCCTTTGGAGTGTAGCGAGGTCGCAATTTTTGCTCTGACGCACATGGTGCACCCGCCTGGGACCATGTGAAACCGTTAGACCAAATTTTAAAGTGATTGGAAGCAGCAATGTGCGATTACGCTTCTTCCGCCCTCCTGTTTCGTGCTTTTCCACGCAGTGATTCACGGTGGGCAGGGTGGGGGGAGGGGGCCGTTGAGAGTAAGGTTGGTGGTGGGACAATGACACATGGGAGAATAAAATGGCAAGGACTACCTCTTATGCCCCCCACCCTCTCAGTTCGACTTCACCCTTGGTGTCGTCCACCTTAGTCGGGTGCTTTAAAAAGGTGTTTGTGCAGACACAGCCAGCCATTGATTCCTGTGAGCTGATGTGACAGGCAACCCTCTCAGTTCGACTTCACCCTTGGTGTCGTCCACCTTAGTTGGGTGCTTTAAAAAGGTGTTTGTGCAGACACAGCCAGCCATTGATTCCTATGAGCTGATGTGACAGGCAACCGTTTCGACACCTGTCAGAGTGTGGGCCTACATCGCTGAACGAGTGCTTACTGACCGCACGCGAAACCCTTCTCTAAGGTCATTGTGGACCTATAAAAAAACCGAACGTGATCGCGCCCTTCTAGAGCGTAGAGTGGCCGCACTTTGTGTTCTGGCTTAGGTCGTGGAACCATTAAGGGCCGCTTGAAACCATTCGATGCTTGTCACGCCAGAACCTGTGTCTCTGTAGAGGAACTTTTTAAAATGCCCCAAAAAGATGCGAGGATGGTACAGAGTGTGTTGCTGATGTTGGGGATCTTAGCAGTGTATTCACGCGTGTGTCACTGTCGTACGCTCCCGTAATCACACCATGGGAGGTGCTTAGCAAGAGAGATAAAGACATAAACGGTCTTTGTCGCATCAGACGACGTTAAAATCGCATCGACTGGTTTTCAATGACCTCTAGTGTTTCCATTATGTTCACCAGAAGAAAAACTGCGCTACGTCCCAAAGGGGTTTTATAACATCAATGGAACCACAGGACCACGCTGTCTTTACAGAAGTGTTCAGCCTCCCGGAGTGTGTCAGCAATGTCAAAGATTGTCAAGAACGTTGTCCCGTTGCTCGTCGCACTGCGAACAGTCGTTTACTACCGCGAAATGTGGGAGAATCAACGCTCCGAGGGGAGCAGTGATTTCATTGACGCTCCTTACTCCACGTTTTGATGCTTTTCCGAGTCACTAGTGAGGGGTGGTGTGTGTGAAACATTTTCCTCGGGCATTTGCAAGAAAATCGCGTGATTTCAATTCAGGGTTTCGCGGTTCTGACTTACGTCGTAGAGGTGTCGAAAGAATGGAAGAAACATGTATAAGAAGGAATGTAACGAACTTCTCATCGTAATTCACTTGAAGTTCTGAACTCTAGCCTTTCTTTATACGTGTTGCACCACTGAAGTGCCGCCAAGTCCATGGATGACTTCACAAGACATTATACTTTTTCATAATTACAAACCAAGGTTAAAGGCACTTTTGCGCTAAATTTCGAACCCCTGCGTCGAGTGAGAAATTATTACTGGGTTTCTAAAATGTGACCTTTAATTGTGTCCCGCATTCAAAATATATACACTGACGGAAAAAATTTAAACACCAAAAAATAATTAATGTCGGGTAGTAAAATTTCGGGACTATAAAGGTCTAGGTCACATATTTAGTGATTAACATTGCAAGATCACATATTAACGAAGCGCGAGATCAGCCATTGTAAATGCGAAATTCTGGTTCGCTAATAACCGATGTAACCACCAGAACGTTGAAAGCAAACATTCACGCGTTGTTTTTTTACAAGTACCGGTAATCAGTTGTGGAGTGGTATTCTGTGCCTGTTCCACTTGTTCTGTCAATAAAGGTACGTTTAATGCTGTTTGTAAATGATGCTGAAGTTGTCCGATGACGTTACATACGTGCTCGGTTGGAGACATATCTAGCGATCAAGCAGATCAAGGAAACATGTCGACGCTCTGTAGGTCATGGCGGGTTACAACAGTTTTTGGGGGAGCGTTATCCGTTATCCTGTTGGAAAATACCCCTTGGAATGCGTTCATGAATGGCAGCACGATAGATCGAATCACTGCAATCAGAGTGCGTGGGCATTCGAAATCGAGCCCCATACCATTACTTCAACTATACGTCCAATGTGTCTAGCACGAGGACAAGCTGGTTTCAGACTCTCAACTGTCTCCTTCCAACCATCACCCGGCTATCACCGTCACCGAGACCCGAGGCAGAACTAGCGTTCAGCAGAAAATAGACCTCCACCTGCCCTCCATTGAGCTTTCGCTTAACACCACTGAAATCGCAAATGGCCGGGGTTTTGGGTCGATGGAATGCACGCTACTAGGCGTCTGGCTCGGAGCTGACTTCGGAGTAACCGATTTGTAACAGTTCGTTGTGTCACTGTGGTGGCAACTGCTGCTCAGACTGCTGATGCAGAAGCAGTACGATGCCCCAGAGCCACACTCCGAGCACAATGGTCTTCCCTGTTGGCAGTGCCACGTGACCGTCCGTTTCCCAGTCTTCTTGGGACCGTACATTCTTGTGGCCAGAGCTGACAGCAGTAATGTACAGCGGCAACATACCCGCCAAGTCTTAAAGCAATATCTCAGAACGAATATCCAGCACTATTGCACGACCTCGTTCAAACGTAGTGAGTTGTTGATAACGCAGTTCAAAAATGTTCAAATGTGTGTGAAATCTTATGGGACTTAACTGCTAAGGTCATCAGTGCCTAAGCTTACACACTACTTAACCTAAATTATCCTAAGGACAAACACACACACCGATGCCCGAGGGAGGACTCGAACCTCCACCGGGACCAGCCGCATAGATAACGCAGTGTTTGTTGCCTTAAAGACACTCTTGACTAAAATCAACTCACCACGTCCAAACATCAAACACAGCTAGTTCCCATGACTCTTGAAATACGCATTTAAAGCAAACGCGATTTGCATTCTTCTACTGCTTGTAGTGGCATTACTACCGCCACTCTTATGCGATCGGTGTGAAATTAGAATAGATATCGTCTTTCAGATATAGAAACACACCCACCAACTTCTGTGTATTTCGCAAAACTCCTTCTCGGTGTTGCGGTTTTATCCCGTCAGTATGTAGACACTGATCAGCCAGAACATTATGACCATCTGCTTGTTTGTCCGTCTTTGGAACGAAATACATCACTGATTCTGCGTATCTGGGCTCCGACAGTTTTTGGTAGGTTTGTAGAGGTACAGTCGTGGACAAAACGAGCGAGACCCCTCGCCTTTTCGCTATGCTGATCCGCACGGCTTTAAAGTCTGCTACACAGCATAACCGGCAAGGCGACGAAGTGCTACCAACATACTATGCATAGACGTGAAATTGACAAACTATCTGACCTTTTCTAGGCTGTTTTCAGTAATTTGTAATACTATATTAATGCTGATTAGTGTGTTAAATACAACACGTAAATTTAAGACAGAATGAAGGAAGATACGCTAATTGGTATGAACTGTACCAATAAAAATGAATTTCAACTTATCGAGATAACATAACTGTTTTAGTAAGACAAAGAACGCCGGATCGTTACGAATTAGCAAAATATTATCCGCTTTCGGCCGCGAAACGGTCTGTGTCAACGTTCAGACCAGTCCTACTGGATTACCGTTGATGACCTACCATGAAGGTGTGCAAATTTAGCAATGCGTGAAGATTCATAACGAAATTCAGTTAAAAATCATTCAGTGCCACACTTAAGTCAATTCCATTATTGACAGAAGCGGAAAAAGTAGGCAGTAACATGTATGAAATTCTACAAGAGTGTCATATTGACATGCACAGGGCGCCAGTACAGAATAAAGGTAGCGATAAAAAGTATTGAGGGCGCGAGAATTTCTTAAAATTGCTTTACTGATATTCTACCTGCCTCCATCGAGATTAGAACCGAAAACAAACCAGACCTTCCTTTCACTACGCTAGCAGACAACCCAGGCAAACAGCCCTCTATTATTACCCCAGACATGAATAAGCTGGCAATTTCGCAATGAAAATGGTAAAATGATTTACAGATTCTGTTGCATAGAGCTTTCTGGGCTCAAAAACATGAACTTTCTTCCTTTATGTCACCGCTTATGTGACAATCATTCGGGATGTTTATCGAAATAACAAAATACTCTTATTAGAGGGTAAATTTACTAGGATAATTCTGCACGACCTCAGGAAATAAACGGCTACATAGCTGCCAAACATATTCTACACTGTTTCGAATTCTCCACTAGACTCGCCACAGCCAGAAAACGTTCATTAGCCTAAGTGTTTCTTAAGCTACCTAGCAATGGGAATGTTCGCACTTCTAAAACACGGTAGCATTTATACTGGGATGTGAATTACAACATGTATAGGCAAATGGATTCTATTTGCATTCCTGTAAACATGATTTGGATCGAAAGCGTAGCTACGATTAATATGCTGATGTATCGACTACAACTAGAACATTTCGAATAAAGAGTAGGGGGTGTTATTTATGCGGCCCTCATCTTCAGTAGCTGTCGTAGCTGTTTTCGTTGTTAGGATTTCGTCACCTAAACCGGTAAAAACGCAACCCTACTAGTCTCACTTTCTTGACCGTCTATCGGTCTACGCAACCTTTAAAACTCGTTTACCTCCAGAACGGGTAGACATAATAAGCGGAAATGTATCGCACTTCTTGCGGTAACCGGTCCCTTGGTGGTGTAAAAAAGTGAGCTTCTATGTCAACGCAATCTAAAGATACGGCCGTTTATGTAAAGAAAATTTACGCGAAAGGTCAAAAAATGGCTTCAAGAACTATGCGACCAAACTGCTTATGTCATCAGCCCCTAGACCTAGACCTACTTAAACCTAGCTAGCCTAAGGACATCACAGACATCTATGCCCGAGGTAGGATTCCAACCTGCGACTGAAGTAGCCGTGCGGTTCGTGACTGATGCACCTGGAACCGCTCGACCACAGCACCCGGCGGAGCCCTATTCACCTCATGTATAATGATAAACTGTATTCGCCAGCAACTCAGATCGTTTGATCACGGAACTTTTACGAAGCTACATTCAAACTTTGTTCGAAGTCGTCTGCAATATCCATTTATAAACACCCTAGGAACGTCGTATGCGATATCCACTTCTGAAGACGCTGGCAGATACTGCAGTACCCTAACAAGTAGGTAAGAATTTATTGTTATTGGTCCATGCATCACACTTTATTTCAATATCAATTTAACGCGCCTAGGTGTTCATATATGGCTGAAACTAATGAACAAAAAGTAAATAAATAGCAAACAACTTCGATGTTCAAATCAAATGAAAGTCACATGTTGCAATTACAACATAATTTCGTTGTTACATCTACATGACTACATCAACAAGATTTCTTTGCAATCCAGACTTACGTGCCTGGCAGAAGGTTCGAACTATTTCTCTACCGTCCCAGTCATTAACAGTTTTCGGGAAAAAGGACCACTTAAATCTTTTCTTACGAGCCTTGAATTACATTACTACTATGGTTTCTTCCTGTGTAAGTTCCCGAGGATTGGCATTCAGAACAGATGTTGGTGATTGAAATTTCGTGAAAGATCTCGCAGCAACGAAAAACGCTTTTGTTTTCATGAATGTTACTCCAACTCGATTATCAAACCTGGCACCCTCTCTCCCCTATTTCGTGACATTACAAATCGTGCTACCGTTCCTTGGACGTTTTTGCGAGCGCAGTCAATCACTTCTGTCAAGGATATTATAGCAGTGGACGGACAAACGTAGTGTAGGCAGTGTTTTCAGTTGGCCTGTTGCGTATTCTTAGTGTGCGGCCAATAAAACGCAGTCATTCGTTTGCCTTCCCCACAAAAGTATGTTTTTGACCGTTCCAGTTTGAGTTTTACTGGGTACTGAGATGAACTGACAGTGCTTCGACTTGTGTTTTGTCATGTAACCGATAGTTAATTATTTTTATTGAACGCAGCTTTCGTGTTTAATGTATTCCTCATTCAACAGAGTACACTCCTCCTACACCACATATAACTGTTTCTAAGTATTAAATTGTTACTGATGTTACCAAGTTGCAGTGGTCATCTTAACTTGCCGTTTTGAAACAAAGGAAAATATTATAGCGAAATGTAGCAACTAAGAAGCGGAGTATCCAAATAAATAAACATTTCCGGTTTAAGAAGTTGCAGTAGATCTACCACACAGTAAAGTAAATTAGGAGCAAAGTCCATTAGTAGATCGTTATCAGGAAAATCAGCCCTCATAATGCAAAGTGCCACTACAAGAAAGAAAGTTTCCAAACATGTCAATGAGTAGTCGAGGAAAGTGGACGCATTCTGTCTACTGAATCCCAACGCACGCCACTTACGAGGGGACACGCCAAGCGTCATACCCCGATCTTGCTGAAACTTCCCTCAGTGAAAGAGGGGACAAAATAAGCGAACACGTGTCTTAGCTTATCTGCTTACACTCTACCGCTTCTGAGAAAACGACGGTCAAAGTTTTCAATGCGCTGTTGCTATAGTGTAGATACCTCTTAGCGGGTAAGGATTCAACTGAAGCGGTAGCTCTGCGGCTACCATAGCGACTTCGGAACTTTGCGCTGCGAGTTCGAAACCCGGTTTTCCCTTCCCCCCACCCCCCTCACTCTCTGAATTATCTACGAATGTTTATTCCAATTTATGTTGAAACACTGGGGCGATCACTCTGTTGTAGAAATAATTCAGAAGCCAAGATCGCTTAAATACCGTTTACTGGGTAACCGGGTTCAACACACTAAAGGTGCCGTCATCGGATCTGAATGTAGATTAACATTTATAAACCATTTGTATATAACGATACATGAGGCAGACCAGATGATTTTAGATCAGCTTGTCTCATTCGTTTATTATTTTTTTAATTAATTTATTACACATAAAGTTAATTGGCGAATAATGACAACATTATTTCAACATAAATTAGAAAAAAAATTCGTAGATAATTCTGATAGAGAGGCAGGAAAAAATAGTAATAAAAAACCCAATATGGTCTCGAACACGGGAATCAAAGTTAAGAAGGAACGACGGTAGCCACTGAGCCGCCGCTTCAATTGCGTTCTCGGCTGCAGAAGGTATCTACACTATAGCAAGAGCGCGTTGATAACTTTGACCGTTGTTTTCTCGGAAACGGTCGAGTGTCTGCAGATAAGTCGAAACACATGTTCGCTTATTTTGTCCTCTCCTTCACTGAGCAAAGTTTCCGGACAATCAGCCTATGACACCTGGCGAGTTCTCCTCGTTAGTCGAGTCGCTTCTTACGCCCGGCGAGAATTATGTATCCCTCAGAGAAAACTGCGCCACTTGGAAACACGGCGAGCGAGGATAAACACGTTTTCCTTCTTATAAGGCAACCTTCTACAGCTAAAATTCACGAAGTGTTCTTCAGGTTGCCTCATATATTTCAGAAATGTTTCTTGCTTTAGGCCTGCCGCATATGCAAAACGTAAACATTTCATTTCATGTAATATTTATCAGGATAAGACATGACAAGAGTGGACCAGTCCCTTCTGAGAAAAATTACAGATTCTAAGTTGCTCCACTATGTAATGACACGGGTACGGGCTTGCGACCTCTCGTTTATGCCATCGATTTCCGTGTTACACATACTTGGCCACTGCGTTGTGGCTGCCGTCGTGGAGGAGGCAGTCTGTTTCCTACTAGCGCTGTTTTCGCAGCAGATATTAACCGCGACGAATCATTCAGTCAACGCTGAATGGCCCATCTGGCTGAGGAAGACAAGGGCGCTATAATAGCACTCCATGCAGAGGGATCTTCAAATGGCTATACAGCACGAACTATGGGTCTTCCCAAGTCGACGGTAGCCAGGTGGATCAGACGAAAGGAAGAGAGTGGTAACCTGAATGGGAGGCCTCATGGGCGTCGCCGCAAAACAACAGCAGCTCAGGATCAGCAGATACGCCGTTTCAGTGAGAACCACCCATTTGTCACCCCACGACAAATTCAGCAGACTTTGGGTCTCAATGTTAGTAGTAAGACCGTCACTCGTCGTCTAAGGGAAGGTGGACTGAGAGCAAGAAGCGCTGCTGTGAAAGAGACATTGACTGTTTCCCACAGAGAAGCTCGCCTTGCTTTTGCTGCTGAAAATGTCGACAAACCTCTCCAGTTTTGGAGGCGAGTGATTTTCACGGATGAAAATGTTTTCTCTACGGTATCAACCGGAAAAGTACTTGTTTACCGGCCTGAAGGTGCTAGGTATAATCGAAAATATATTACAGTTGCCGAAGGAATGGCAGGGAGTCGGTAACGGCATGGGCATGGATATCGGCCGAAGGGTGTGGGCTCCTGCGGGAAGTGGAAGGAAGATTCGATGCGCGCAATTACATATCAATTCCAGAGAACGTGATGTAGTCTTCTGTGACAGCAAGATTTGGCGATGATCAGATTATGTTCCAACAAGATCGCTCGCTTATTTATATGGCACGTGTGGTTAAGAGGTGGTTCGACGACCATAGTAATATCACTGTAATGGAATGGCCACGTAAAGGAGCTGACATGAATCCCATTGAGAATATTTGGGCAGAAATGGTCAGAGTAATACGAGAAAAGGGGCAGTCACCGTCGACTCGCCGACAGCTTTCTGATGTGATTCATGACGCTTGGAATAAGTTACTTGAATCTCCTAGTCATGTGGCTCGAGTTGTGGGCTCAATGCCCAACAGACTTCGAGCTGTTGTGGAAGCCGAAGGAGGCTATACGCGATACTAAGCAGCATCAGTGGAGGTGGTTTTTTTTTTTTCAGCCCTTCACCAATCAGCTGCAACAGATGTTTCAAGTTTTTTCTTTATTTACAGACGTATATTTTATATAATTTCAAGGAAACGCAGTAAGTGGAATGTGGACAAACAAATTAATTCACAGCACGATATGTAATATTTAATTTGACAAGAGAAGAAATACACACCTTATATATTCATGCAGTCTGTAAAAAATACTTGACACACGTGTATATGCAAGAAGGGTACAAAACAATTCAGCACAAATGAAAAATATTGAGGAGAAGCTCGCCGATGAAGGCGTAATTGGAGAATAAAGGTTGGGCTAGAAGGAGAGGTAATGAGGCCCGAGAAAGCAGAGAAAAATCAAATACCCAGTAGACTCTGAGTCGTTGTCGCTGCAGAGGGCGGTTGGTATATGCGATTCGGAGCAACAGTAGAAGAATAGTTTTATTTACTGATTTTTGAGGCTTTATTTTGTGACGGCTAAACAGTGCTGCATCATGAGACCCACTATTTGTCCACATGTGGCTAAACATCAGAGCTGTAAAAAATTTTGAGATATGCCGAAGTTCTCTGGAAGAATAACGTGTTTTAGACAAGAAGATGATTTTTAGTTCATTTCATTTTAACCATTCACACTATGCTTTGACATTCTAATCTTTGATTTCATTTTATTATCATGTATCTTTTCTTCAGTGAAAGTCAACGGTAGTAAGTTTCAAGATATGAAGAATAACTGGAAGTTTTTAATTTGTGGAATAGTGTATTTAACAGTTAATATTTTCAACAAGTCTGTAGTTATAGGACATATTAAGAAGCAAGTCAAAAATGGCATTGTGGAAAGATCAGGTTGGTTTCTAAAGGGTAACGACGGTAAAATAGCAAATACGAAACTATGGGTAACAACTACTGTTGATGGTGAGGAGCAATAATCGATATCCAGAATGAGATTTTCACTCTGCAGTGGAGTGTGCGCTGATATGAAACTTCCTGGCAGATTAAAACTGTGTGCCCGACCGAGACTCGAACTCGGGACCTTTGCCTTTCGCGGGCAAGTGCTCTACCAACTGAGCTACCGAAGCACGACTCACGCCCGGTACTCACAGCTTTACTTCTGCCAGTACCTCGTCTCCTACCTTCCAAACTTTACAGAAGCTCTCCTGCGAACCTTGCAGAACTAGCACTCCTGAAAGAAAGGATACTGCGGAGACATGGCTTAGCCACAGCCTGGGGGATGTTTCCAGAATGAGATTTTTCACTCTGCAGCGGAATGTGCGCTGATATGAAACTTCCTGGCAGATTAAAACTGTGTGCCAGATTGAGACTCGAACTCGGGACCTTTGGCTTTCGCGGGCTGTGGCTAAGCCATGTCTCCGCAGTATCCTTTCTTTCAGGAGTGCTAGTTCTGCAAGGTTCGCAGGAGAGCTTCTGTAAAGTTTGGAAGGTAGGAGACGAGGTACTGGCAGAAGTACAGCTGTGAGTACCGGTTGTGAGTCGTGCTTCGGTAGCTCAGTTGGTAGAGCACTTGCCCGCGAAAGGCAAAGGTCCCGATTTCGAGTCTCGGTCGGGCACACAGTTTTAATCTGCCAGGAAGTTTCAATAATCGATATGCCACTATTCTGTAATTGTTTTTCTGAAGTTTATCGTCAATCCTAGGACTGAAACCGATACTCGGTTTTACGTAAAGAATATAACCTTCAAAATTTATTTAGCAGCGCAGAATATTAAATGGTTCAAATGGTTCTGAGCACTATGGGACTTAACATCTGTGGTCATCAGTCCCCTAGAACTTAGAACTACTTAAACCTAACTAACCTAAGGACACCACACACATCCATGCCCGAGGCAGGATTCGAACCTGCGACCGTAGCAGTCGCGCGGTTCCGGACTGCGCGCCTAGAACCGCTAGACCACCGCGGCCGGCTATTAAATCATAGTTTACAAATCAGGAACCTAATCCAACTGCCATTAATTTTATTCTCACGGATGACATTGAGACAGTAAATAACAAGAGAAATAACAAAACTCTCAGAATCGATATAGAGAATTCAAGTGTCCAGTGGATTCAAAAGTTTGCTATAATAGCGAATAATTGCTTTTACTGACTCCTTCATGCCTACGTCTTCTGTCAGACAATATTTGAAACTAGGACCAGCAAGGTAAACAATTTTTCCACAAATTGTCAAATTGGAAGTCGGAGAGCCAGTTACATAAATTACGATGGCAACAAACGTTTTTCAAGTAAACTGATCACAGGAGGCATCCCACACATTTATTGTGTGTTACATGCACAGTATGTAAACTGGCAACGTCTCCAACACACAATACCACTAACAAGGGAACATCCCCATCGCACCCTCCTCAGATTTAGTTATAAGTTGGCACAGTGGATAGGCCTTGAAAAACTGAACACAGATCAATCGAGAAAACTGGAAGAAGTTGTGTGGAACTATGAAAAAAATAAGCAAAATATACAAACTGAGTAGTCCATGCGCAAGATACGCAACAACAAGGACAGAGGGAGCTCAGGAGCGCCTGATCCCGTGGTTAGCGTGAACAGCTGCGCAACGAGAGGTCCTTCGTTCAAGTCTTACCTCGAGTGAAAATTTGAATTGTTTCTTTTCAGACAATTATTACCTGTCCGTCCGTCCGTCCGATGCGAGGCAACTGCGCCGTAGTATGATGACGCTACACCGAAACAAACATCGAAACACATGACGTCAGTCGACTACAGCGCACGGAAGAGAGAGTATTCCTGCTAACGAGGCTCCATGGCTGGCAGTTGACTGTTCGCTACTTTAGAAGGGAGTCCATTAAATACGTGAGATGCATTCCGTGGGCAATATGAATCCAGCAAATAGAGCTCGCGACTTCAATAACACTGTCAATGAATATTTTCCGAACTGTAAAGCATCGGAAAGTTCCTTAAGGGATCGAACGATTGTCGAACATTTGTATGATTATTTCCTACATTTGTTGATAAACAGTACGTGTGGTGACGATTGTCTGAAAACAAAAAATGAAACGACTCACTCGAGGGAAGACTTGAACCAAGGACCTTTCACTCCGTAGCTTCTCACGCTAACCACGCGACCACGGCGCTCCCGAACTCACACTATCCCTGCGCATGGACTACTCAGTTTGTATATTTTGCTTTTTTTTTCATAGTTCCACACAACTTCTTCCTGTTTTATCGATTGATCTGTGTTCAGTTTTTCAAGGCCTATCCACTGCGCCAACTTATAACTAAATCTGAGGAGGGTGCGATGGGGAGGTTCCCTTGTTAGCTATGAAACAACTGTAGCAAAACGGGGCATCCTCGTTATCCATGTGATGGATAAGACGACTAATTCGCAACATAAATGTCAGTGTAAGCATCAATTTATGTTGGAACGTGCTTCCTGGACCAAATAACATACGTTTCCTACGTCTTCAATACGAATCATGAAGCAAATGTAATTTAAAGGACATAAAAATATCGAGTGATTTTACTAACATAATTATAAACCACCCACGAACATAAATCGATGATCACATAGTTGTCAAAAAGTATTCTACAGTATTGCCATTGTCCATTAGACTAGCAGCAGGAAGAAAACGTACGCTCAGCTTTGCTGAGATATCTTGCACTGACGAAGCTCGCGCTTCGAAGACACCACAGCATCGTCTGCCACCATTTCATGGGAAACGAAATATCTCAAGTGTACAGCCTTAGACATAAAAACACTGCCGGCGCAAGCACCGTGCGATCCGCGATATGACGCCGTTGAAAGCACGGCTAACCCGCGCCAGCAAGCTGTTAATATCATCTGATGTTGCTAACAAGTTATTTACTTCTGGTGAATGATTTTCTGCGCAGTTCGTTTAAGATATAATAACTAAAATATATTTGATGTTATGGAAGACGAAGGACGCCTAATTCATTTCCCTCTCTTTACTTATGATGTTACATTCGCAATCTGAGCATACGTATTATCCATAACCACACTTTAGCGCCACACAGATACGTGAATGAAATACATTGGCGTACAGTTTTAGACATAAAAACTGACCGCCGGCCGCCTGCCACAGAGACTAAGTCCGAGTCTATTCACTTAACGTAGCCAATAAAACTGACCGGCCATCTGCACAATCTGGCAACACTGTAAGATGCGGAAGCGTTAGGAGGAAGTGTTGTCTACTTCCGAGAGAGATGTTCTCGGATTGTGTGAGCCCGTGGTCTAGTGCTAGCCGGCGCGGTAGCTCAGAGTGTTCGGTCAGAGATCCGGTTGGCCTCTGTAATAAAAAAGTGGAAGGATCAACCACCGAACTTGAACAGGATGTCCTGCGACGTCCGTAACGACCAAATACAACGATCAATAATGAACAATAAGAAAAAAAATGGTAATCGTCATGCATTCTAAGCTTATGGTCGCCTGTTCGTGTCCGACTATTTCTTTTTTTTTTTTTTTACCACATTTCGGTCTAAAGTTATGATTCTGATTGAGCATCGAAGATAATTCGCTTAACATTCTACCCACCAGCAACGACAAGTATTCCAGAAACAACTCCGCAGGACAGCTCGTGGCTGCGCCGCGATCACAACAGCTTACGCTCGAGCTTTTCCTCACGCTGCAGCGGCTACCGGCCACCGGCCTGACGCCACCCGCCGCCTGAAATCCGGCGCCGCCCATGTGAACGCGGCGCCACGCTGTCAGTGTATGTATCAACAGTCATTTTCGAATTTGAAGTTCTAGTTATCATCTTGCAGTTAAACATTCGATTTTGCATACTTGAAAATCATGAACTACAGTTATGCATTGTAAAATTGAGTCGCAAGTGGAAAAAGGTGTAACATCTGCAACACAACGTTTACTTTTGGTATAACAGAGGGTTAATGCAGAGGAGGCAGCTAGAATAATTGGAACTGTGTTTGGAGCGAGTGCTTTTGGTAAAAATACGCCAGAAAAAGATATTCGTGTTTCAACAAAGATCGTTCAGGCATGAATGATTTTCCACATTAAGGAAGTCTCGACTACTGATATATGTGATAGATTACTATTTAACCATCATACGACGTTTGCATTCAACAGGAAAAGTTCAGAAGTCTGGTGTAGGAGTACTGCATGCTCTAATTCGAAACAACAAAAATCAATGGAGTGACTATTATTGAACGTCATCAGGTCACTCATCGAGCATTCCTATGCAGTATTGTTACTGGTGACGTATTTTGTTGCCTTTATTGTCTACTTCCTAAGAAGAAATAAAGGCTCTGCCCCACCAAAAGACGTAAACTCGAGGAAAGAGTAACGTGAACATCATATTTTACATCTGATAATTCCAAAAGTGTGTTTTGGGCTACGAATTCTGCGCCCAGGGTGTCTGCAACACAGCTGGCATTTGTTGCCACAACTGAGACACCTTTCTTTCGCAGTGTAAGAAAATCGAGCAACAAAACTACATCACCTGTGCTACTGCTTGATAACGCACTATGTTGATTTGAGAAACAAAACTATCCAGGAGATTGATAGAAAAGTCGTCTCTCAGGCACTTGTATTGATAGGGAAGTCCTCTCTCAAGCACTTGTCCCTCTCGTCATATATTTGTAAAATTTTACCTTTCCCGCTCTTGATCGATCAACCGTCAAGCCAATTCATTTCTAGACGAAAATACTCTTAAAACTACTCTGGTTTAATAACATCGTTAGAACCAGTAGGTTTCCACAGGCGTAGAATTTGTAAAGAACTTTAGCATTGTCAGATCGTTTTAGATATCGTGAAAGAAAATTCTGCTGCTGATTAATTTCTCTTCGATAATTACTGTTGCGTTTAGTAAACTAATGGAAAATGCAATTAAAATATTCACTGTACTAATACAAATTAAATTCAGCTTACTACAGAAACATCACGACGGCAGTCTATGTTAATAAAGCATTAAGTGTCTGTGAGACGACTGAGCCTATTATAACACGAATTAATAGGATATTACCAACTTTTGACTTCGAAAAGATCTGTATTTATTTCATTTCCTGTACCATTCGTAAGTATTATGAAAATGTGACATTTCATAGATAAAATTATGTATTCACAACAACAAAAAATATGTCGACAGAAAACAAAAGTGGCATTATGAATTTGCCAGTACCGTAAGGTTTTCGCTCTGACACTAAGAGTTACTGAAAGTAGCAAGACGAATTTTGCTCGTGCGTTGTCTTACGATTCCCTTATTGAGTTTTTATCAGCCTGCTTGTAGCTGTACTACAAAAGAATTAAAAATCTGGCTTTCAGCGAGTCGCGAAAGGCGAACGAAAGCAGCTTGCACCTGTTAGCTAAGCATGTTACCTGGGAACTGGTTTTTTCCTAAACTGGGAAGACGTCCTTTTGTGGTTGAATTGTTGGCAAATGTCAGTCAGACGTGTGCCGTTGGTCTAAGCGTTTCGGTGTGTTGAATTTGTGCCAATGATTTTTCTACAGCTTTCTTCTGTCCCAAATAGAGAGTTGTAGTTTCCCATTAGTATTTTCACCTCATCTTGGTGAATTTTGCTCATAGTATTTTCGACTGGGTTCCAGAATTTTCCCCATGCACTTCTAAGCGCTACAGTCTGGAACTGAGCGACCGCTACGGTCGCAGGTTCGAATCCTGCCTCGGGTATGGATGTGTGTGATGTCCTTAGGTTAGTTAGGTTTAAGTAGTTCTAAGTTCTAGGCGACTGATGACCTCAGAAGTTAAGTCGCATAGTGCTCAGAGCCATTTGAACCATTTTGAACCAGAATTTTTCGACATTTTCGGTGTTTTTCTTATTTTCGATGTTGGTGGGGACACGTGCATTGATGAGTGTATATTTTTTACTGGGGCTCTGAATGAGCATAGCACCTAAGCTTACACACTACTTAACCTAAATTATCCTAAGGACAAACACACAAACTCATGTCCGAGGGAGGAGTCGAACCTCCGCCGGGATCAGCCACACAGCCCATGACTGGAGCGATCCAGACCGCTCGGCTAATCCCGCGCGGCTACTAAAATTATACTCGTCCACAAAACCCATGTGGACAATTATCTAATAATCGGTCATTCTTCGCTTTGTCGCAGCTCTTTAGAATACAAGTCCATTTACTTTCAGGCTCCTCCTTACAATTCTTGCAATGCTAGGTAATTGAAAAATCCCATCCACTCGACGCCAACTGAGGAACTGACTGGTGCATGTGTTGTTCAACACACAATAGTTGTCAGCCTCACTAGAATCAATGACTGTGTGTGTGCGTGTGTGTGTGTGTGTGTGTGTGTGTTTTCGTTTTCATGCACAATCTGAATCAATACTATTAACATTAGAGAGACAACCAACAATAAATAATTCATCAAATATGACTGTAAAATATTTTAATGCGATGGGAAGTTACTAACTTAATTTGCAACCAACCCACGTCCTGCATATTACGTTAAGTAAGATGTATTAACTCCATAGTATCGTTAGCAGAGACAGTGCGCTCTTGTTGTCGAGGCCTGCGACAAGCGCAGCGATCAGCAGTGCCCAATGCCGTCGCGATTTGTTTATGTTGGCTGAGCGTGGACACTGCAGCAGACGCTTCGCCATAAACAGAAAGAAATCACCTTTTCTCTGACCGCAGTGAGCGGATATCACTGCCTGCGTGTTCTTATATAAACCAACGTGAGACTCTACTCACAGGTGCCATGGAGCAGTTGCAACGGGTATCATGTCATTAGTCATCAGAATATTAACCAGTGATGAAATGTCCACTCTATTTGAATCGCAAGAAAATAGGAACCTTCTCACAAAGGAATGTGAAGTGATATCAAAATTTATCCAACATACAAAAATTAACTGCAGGGCTTTAATTTATGCAGTAGTAGCACACAAGGAAATATTATGTCTTGGAAGCGTATATTTCATTTCCTCTTCTCATTTTAACGCCTTTGTTTTAGTATGAAGTGGGAAAATAAACACGAAAAACTTAAGTTCCTGAGAAGCATATAAGTCATTTCCTCTTCTCATATCATAACTTTTGTTTTAGTATGAGGTAAAAAAATAAACAGTTTAGGGTTCTGAAACATAATATGACACCAGATTCTTATCGTAGGCGCTATCGGAAACGCAAAAAGCAGAGAGCTGTCCACTGTTTTGTCCAAAAGTCTGTTTCCTTTCATGCATTACTCACGTTAGGAGATTCTTATTTAAGGACTTGTGGGCATCAAGTTCTTCAGCAGAACAAGCCTTATGTTATTGTGCTAACTACGGTATCGAAAAAATGCAACAAAGACCAGTTCCCCTGGAGCAGTGAGGATATTTGCACATGTCTGTATTCAGCAATGACCGCCAGCTGCCACAACACTTCACAGAATCCTTGCGGCGGGCAACACAACTGTGCGTGCACTTCAGACTTCATTCAGTAAGACGTCAGGAGATGGATGGAAACGTCAAATTAAGGTTTCTTTCCGAGTCGTATTCAACCCAGAATGAGATGTTATTAAGGTAATTGAACGTTCTAGCAATTACACCTATATAATTCCAATATGAGTATTCAGATAGCCAAAAGAACCCGTTAGTGCGAAACCATCTGGAACTGCATTAACATCAAACTGCAAGAACTTGAGACAATACGTGGACTCTTCTCTTCGCTAGGTGATATATTACTGATATTTAGGATTCTCTCCGTCCTAGGCGTAATGGAAACGGAACTTCAGAGGCGCTTTCCGCTATTCTTGACAAACATGAGAAACTTGTAATCACTGCGAGTTACAACTGCGTGGTGATTATGGTTCAGGTTGTCAGTAGTTGTGGTGGTGTTATGCTGTCAAACTGCTTACAGCAACGTTAATGGTGGCGCACATAATTTAGACCTGACTACCTACTTAACTAAAGATAGTGTTGGGGCGTCGTCGCTTGTCTTTATTTGG
This sequence comes from Schistocerca cancellata, assembly GCF_023864275.1. Taxonomy (NCBI): domain Eukaryota; kingdom Metazoa; phylum Arthropoda; class Insecta; order Orthoptera; family Acrididae; genus Schistocerca; species Schistocerca cancellata. The sequence continues at coordinate 96,629,655 of NC_064631.1, read as the reverse complement.
CCTCAGCTTGAGTAATCCGATTTAACGAACATAGTACTACATTCGCGGGCTGCTAATGATATAGTATGACTACAGAGATCATCGTGCGTGTATTACATTAATTCTGCAATGAATTGCTTAAAAGATGTTACCCTCAGCGATGCAGCTGGAATGACTCATTACACAGGTACTCTATGTAGCACTTGGTTAAGTGATCAGTTCGCTGCAATCCTGCTTCTTCTGTTTGTAAATACTAGAATACTTCAAAAATGGTTCAAATGGTTCTGAGCGCTATGGGACTTAACGTCTGAGGTGGTCAGTCCGCTAGAACTTAGAACTACTTAAACCTAACTAACCTAAGGACATCAGACACATCCATGTCGGAGACTGGAGTCGAACCTGAGACCGTAGCTCTCGCGCGGTTCCAGACTGTAGCGCCTAGAACCGTTCGGCCACCCTGGCCGGCATACTTGTATACTGACCATTCGTTATTTGACTAAACATGAACTACAATCTAATATGGTATGTATTAGCTCCGGCACGATGGTATGACTAAGGAATGGGTTCCGTTGGAGTCCCGTTATTTTGATGGCAAGACAAATGTTCGCAAATCACCTCTATTGCCCAAAAAACAATTGCATCTTAAATATCGAAGGACCGACGTCCACACTGTCACAGCGCGTTGAAATACAGCAACGACGGCAGATGAAAATTTGTCACCGACTGAGCTTCGAACCTAGACCTGCTGCTTACTAGACAGACGTTCTGACCACTGCACTACTATTTTTTTCCTTAAAGTTTGAGAAGTCTTTCAGCACCAGGTAGGCGGAGGCAAAGAGGGCAGGGGTCGAAAATCCGAGGCCTGGCCACAGTGCCTCCCCCATACCTGTCACTGAGCAGCTGCATTATTCACATGTATTCCATGTTTGCACCCATATATTCCTTTAAATTGTCGAACAAAATTGAAGTAGTAATTAAGGTAAAATAAATTACAGATTGTCGCCTCCAATGGCGTGCGTTCCTTGGGGAACATAATTATAACAGTGAACAGGGTGACGGAAAAATAAATAACAAACATTCATTCAGAAATATATTCACAATTTAAGTTATTATGCACTGGATGCATATGAAGTATGTAAGGAAGCCATATATTTTTCAACAAATGGAAGAAGTTTCGGAGCCGGAGGGGGTTTGCTAAATTAGAACAGTTGTGATTTAAGAACCGACGTAAAAGAATATTCCAGGAATAAAAAAAAAGTGAAAGAATAGTATTCTGCTTCTAATCAATGAAACTGTCCATCTCTTTGTAGCCCACATAAAGCAATAGATTAAAGTTTTTAAAACATTCCTTATATTTGTTATTCTTCTTCAGCTTAAAATGTTCTTCTGCAATATAAAACATGCATTCTTCTACGTTCTAAGTTTTGTTTATTACGACGTACAACACAAACTGTCCCAGAAGCCACGAATAACTGTTCTTCTTTGCGGACGGGTAACATTTCCAGTCGGGTTGTAAAGCTTCAGTTATCGGTATATGACTTTCTGCGGTTCTGTGGCTAGTGCTAATTTCTTCGTAGTCCAGTTCCAAATTCTGATTCTATTTTCACATAAGAAGGTGTGCGCTACAGTTTCTACAAGCCCACATTTGTCGCAGTATGAAGATGGTCTCAATTTGATTTTTCATAATCGTTCCGCTGTGGGTATGGTTTCGTTTACAACGTCGCACCATAAGGCACTGACTCTAGTTGGTATAATTTTATTGTTGATATTTTTCCAGACGTTTCTCCAGTTTTTTGTAGGTTAATTCACCGGAATTGGTTTGTGTAGACGATGTCTGGTAATATAATCATAGACGGTTCTAGTGTTGGTTTGTGCTGGTGGAAGTCTTATACAGCTCCAATCGCCATAGTATTTTCGGACGTTATCTAGGCTGGCGTGCTACATTAACAGGAGCGTTCCTATCTCCAGGATCTAACGAGAGGAACAGAAGTTTCGTGATGCTTGTCTTAGTGGCATGTATTAGTTTAAAGGCACGTCTTTAATTCCAAGTCCTCTGTTTTGCCTGTGCAAAGTCGCCGTGTGGAAGGGTACTTTGAAGATATTTTGTTTCCACACATACCAAGAGGCTACAGCTAATATTTTATGTGCAGTGACCTGCAGTATTGGTAAGACTGCTGTGACATGATAAATTTTGCTAAGTATGTATGTATTTATAAACTGAACTTTCTGCAGTCAGTCTAACGATCGCATCTCATGGTCCTTCAACACGGTTCCGATGACATTAAGTTTCCCCTCCCAACTGTTCGTGGCCATTCGCTTGGGGTTCGCCTTTAACCACAATCCGAGATGGACACTCACTTCAGTTACATCTAACCAGTGCGCACTTATTGCACTATTGTAGGAACCGAGATGCAGTATTTTGGATTTAAAATTTTGTAAGTTTGTGGTGAGAACGTATGGGAGCAAGTAAGCTTACACACTACTTAATCTAACTTAAACTATGGACAATGCCGGAGGGAGGACTCGAAGCTCCGACGGTGGGCACTGTCGGGACGCAGCAACCATCCTCTCTGCAGCACATATCTACACACGCTCCTCATCAGACGCGAATTCCCATCTTTGCCGTATACCACATGCGCGGTACTCCCCCCTCCCTCCCCCCCTCCTCACTCCTTCCTCCTAATTACTATTTCTCCTGAAACATCCTGTATAATTATTTGGCTCTCGACGGGTCATCTAAATTTTTCTTCTCCTTCCACTCGCTCGCGGCCACACTGTATTCCCGCGAGGGTTCGGACGATGTCGTGCGTCAGGGTTCGGACGATGCCGTGCGTCTAGCACTGAAAAATTTAGATGACCCGTCGAGAGCCAAATAATTATACAGGATATTTCAGGAGAAATAGTAATTATTGTAGGAGATGGTAGTATAGACAAATTGCAGAAACAATGACATATAACATGTGTCCAATTTTTATTGAACATACATATAGCTGGGTTGTAATGTATCTAGAGGTAGCCCTGGATGGAAAAATATTATGAACACCTCACATAAATAATGTGCTCCACTGCGAAAGACAATCTTATAAGCACTAGAAGCTGCTGTAGGGTAAAATGGGGTCTAAACCCAGTACTTACTGGATATACACCTCTGTAAAAAGACCATTGGTAATTTATAGGCCTATAATATGAACAAAGTCGAACAGAAGGTGGTTGCTAGGGAGTCTGGCAAAGTGCAGAGACTGATCAGCTTTCACAAACAGATGGAATTAGCAGGACATCCACTCTTGGGATTGATATTACGCTAGACATGCCAGCCTTACGCCTGTGGCTTAAAATGGAGACAGCGGCAGGGACATAAAGGCTAAAAACTGGAAATAGCTGGATATAGTTAGAATATACGGAATCCCAAATCAGTATGGCGCTGGCTCGGGAAATGCCGACTAACTATACAATAACTTGTAGCTGTTTCAATAAACCTTGCCATGTAACAGTTGGAGGCAGGGAGCAGTGGAAGAACGAACCACTAAACCGTGCAGGAGACATAATATAGTGGTTTGCTGACAGGTCGAAAACAGATGTATGTACCGGGTCTGGTGTACTGCCTAGAATCTCTTTAGGGAAGATGGCCACAGTATTACATGACATCTACTATCGGCAAGTGCACGGAGGAGAATTAGAGTAGACCCTACAAAAATCGTAGCATCTACTTTCATTCAGACAGCCAAGCAGCTCTGAAATCTCTATCAGCCCGTACAACTAGATCGAAGGTCGTTGCAGAATGCCATGAAACATTTTCTTTCGGACATGTCCGAAAGAACAGACACCACACATATATCCATATACAGGGTGTTTCAGGAGGAATAGTAGATATTTTAGCAGGTGGTAGTACAGACGAATTGTATAAAAAAATTCCATATAAATGCGTCCACATTTCATTGAGGACAGAGATACATCCGTTAGTACGTAACCCTAACAAACTCAAATCAAAGGCAAATGAGGACGTTCAAAGTTGATTTTCAAAACTTTCCCCACCAACTTCAATGCACATTTGACTTCTCTTGATAACACCACGTGTAGCTCTTCTGAGGTCGTCTTTGCGTTCTTTTATGAGGGCTGCACTATTCATAATCCGAACGATCAAATCGGCTCTTGGGTTTACTTTTTCATTGTAGACTTCGCCTTTAACCATCACCACAGGCAAAAATCCAAAGAGAGAACGTCCAGGGACCTTGAAGGCCAAGAAAAGTGCCCATATCTAATGATCCATCTTCCAGAAAATGTTAGGTTTGGATAATGTGTCACCTGACGACTAGAATTTGCAGGAGCCCCGTCATGCTGGAGGAACATAGGCATTCCTGTAGCCAAATAAACCTCTTCCAATAACGCTGGAAGTCATTTTCAAGGAAATGTAGACAACTGGGTCCTGTAAGGACCAACATACGAAACGTAAATGCATTGAACCCAGCTGTATGTACGAAATAAAAATTGGACACATGTTATATGGCATTTCTTCTGCAACTTGTCTATACTACCACCTCCTACAATATTTACTATTCCTCCTGAAACATCCTGTATAATTATTTGGGTCTCGGCGGCTCATCTAAAGTTTTCAGTGCTAGGCGCACGACATCGTCCAAACCAACGCGGGAATACAGTGTGGCCGCGAGCGAGTGGAATAATGGTCGGGGGGCTTGGTCTCATAAGGTCTTATCACAAATTTACAAAATTTTAAATCCAAAATACTGCATCTCGGTTCTTACAATAGTGCAATAGCTGCGCACTGGTTAGATGTAACTGAAGAGAGACTCCAACTCGGATTGTGATTAAGGGCGAATCTCAAGCCCATGGCCACGAACACTTGGGAGAGGAAACTTAATGTCATCGGAACCTTGTTGAAGGCCCATGACATGCGATCGTTAGACTGACTGCAGAAAGTTCAGTTTATAAATACATACATACCTAGCAAAATTTATCATGTCGCAGCAGTCTTACCGATGCTGCAGGTCACTGCACATAAAATATTAGCTGTAGCCTCTTGGTATGTGTGGAAACAAAATATCATCAAAGTACCCTTCCACACGGCGACTTTGCAGAGGCAAAACACGGGACTTGGAATTAAGACGTGCTTTTAAACTAATACACGTCACTAAGACAGGCATCACGAAACTTCTGTTCCCCTCGTTAGATCTTGGAGATAGGAACGCTCCTGTTAATGTAGCACGCCAGCCTAGATTACGTCCGAAAGTACTATGGCGATTGGAGCTGTATAAGACTTCCACCAGCACAAACCAACACTAGAACCGTCTATGATTATATTACCGGACGTCGTCTACACAAACCAATTATGGTGAATTAACCTACAAAAAACTGGAGAAACGTCTGGAAAAATATCAACAATAAAATTATACCAACTAGAGTCAGTGCCGTATGGTGCGACGTTGTAAACGAAACCACACAAACAGCGGAACGATTATGAAAAAATCAAATTGAGACCATCTTCATACTGCGACAAATGTGGGCTTGTAGAAACTGGAGCGCACATCTTCTGATGTGAAAATAGAATCAGAATTTGGAACTGGACTACGAAGAAATTAGCACTAGCCACAGAACCGTAGAAAGTCATATACCGATAACTGAAGCTTTACAACCCGACTGGAAATGTTACCCGTCCACAAAGAATAACAGTTATTCGTGGCTTCTGGGACAGTTTGTGTTGTAAGTCGTAATAAACAAAACTTAGAACTTAGAAGAGTGCATGTTTTATATTGCAGAAGAACATTTTAAGCTGAAGAAGAATAACAAATATAAGGAATGTTTTAAAAACTTTAATCTATTGCTTTATGTGGGCTACAAAGAGATGGACAGTTTTCTTGATTAGAAGCAGAATACTATTCTTTCACTTTTTTTTATTCCTGGAATATTCTTTTACGTCGGTTCTTAAATCACAACTGTTCTAATTTAGCAAACCCCCTCCGGCTCCGAAACTTCTTCCATTTGTTGAAAAATATATGGCTTCCTTACAGACTTCATATGCATCCAGTTCATAATAACTTAAATTGTGAATATATTTCTGAATGAATGTTTGTTATTTATTTTTCCGTCACCCTGTTCACTGTTATAATTATGTTCCACAAGGAACGCACGCCACTGGAGGCGAAAATCTGTAATTTATTTTACCTTAATTACTACTTCAATTTTGTTCAACAATTTAAAGGAATATATGGGTGCAAACATGGAATACATGTGAATAATGCAGCTGCTCAGTGACAGGTATGGTGGAGGCACTGTGGCCAGGCCTCGGATTTTCGACCCCTGCCCTCTTTGCCTCCGCCTACCTGGTGCTGAAATTCTTCTCAAACTTTAGAAAAAAAGTAATAGTGCAGTGGTCAGAACGTTTGTCTAGTAAGCAGCAGGTCTAGGTTCGAAGCTCAATCGGTCACAAATTTTCATCTGCCGTCGTTGATGTATTTCAACGCGCTGTGACAGTGTGGACGTCGGTCCTTCGATATTTAAGATGCAATTATTTTTTGAGGCAATAGAGGTGATTTGCGAATATTTGTCTTGCCATCAAAATAACGGGACTCCAACGGAAACCAATCCTTAGTCATACCTTTGTGCCGGAGCTAACCCATGCCATATACATGCGAATTAGATTGTAGTTCATATTTAGTCAAATAACGAATGGTCAGTATACAAGTATGCCGGCCAGGGTGGCCGAGCGGTTCTAGGCGCTACAGTCTGGAACCGCGCGAGAGCTACGGTCTCAGGTTCGACTCCAGTCTCCGACATGGATGTGTCTGATGTCCTTAGGTTAGTTAGGTTTAAGTAGTTCTAAGTTCTAGCGGACTGACCACCTCAGACGTTAAGTCCCATAGCGCTCAGAACCATTTGAACCATTTTTGAAGTATTCTAGTATTTACAAACAGAAAAAGCAGGATTGCAGCGAACTGATCACTTAAACAAGTGCTACATAGAGTACCTGTGTAATGAGTCATTCCAGCTACATAGCTGAGGATAATATTTTTTAAGCAATTCATTGCAGAATTAATGTAATACCCGCACGATGATCTCTGTAGTCATACTGTATCATTAGCAGCCCGCGAATGTATTACTATGTTCGTTAAATCGGATTACTCAAGCTGAGGCCAAATAAAGACAAGCGACGACGCCAAAACACTATCTTTACTTAACTAGGTAGTCAGCGCTAAATTATGTGCGCCACCATTAACGTTGCTGTAAGCAGTTTGACAGCATAACACCACCACAACTACTGACAACCTGAACCATTATCATCACGCAGTTGTAACTCGCAGTGATTACAAGTTTCTCATGTTTGTCAAGAATAGCGAAAGCGCCTCTCAAGCTCAAAAAAAAAAAAATGGTTCAAATGGCTCTGAGCACTATGGGACTTAACTGCTGAGGTCATCAGTCCCCTATAACTTAGAACTACTTAAACCTAACTAACTTCCGGACATCACACACATCCATGCCCAAGGCAGGATTCGAACCTGCGACCGTAGCGGTCGCGCAGTTCCAGACTGTAGCGCCTAGAACCGCTCGGCCAACCGGGCCGGCGCCTCTGAAGTTCCATTTCCACTACGCCTAAGACGGAGAGAATCCTAAATATCAGTAACAGGTCACTTAGCGAAGAGAAGAGTCCACGTATTGTCTCAAGGTATTGCAATTTGATGTTAATGTAGTTCCAGATGGTTTCGCACTAACGGGTTCTTTTGGCTATGGGAATACGCATATGGGAATTATAGAAGTGTAATTGCTAGAACGTTCAACTATCTTAATAACACCTCATTCTGGATTGAATACGACTTTGACGTTTCCATCCATCTCCTGACGTCTTACTGAATGAAGTCTGAAGTGCACGCACAGTTGTGTTGCCCGCCGCAAGGATTCTGTGAAGTGTTGTGGCAGCTGGCGGTCATTGCTGAATACAGACATGTGCAAATATCCTCACTGCTCCAGGGGAACTGGTCTTTGTTGCATTTTTTCGATACCGTAGTTAGCACAATAACATAAGGCTTGTTCTGCTGAAGAACTTGATGCCCACAAGTCCTTAAATAAGAATCTCCTAACGTGAGTAATGCATGAAAGGAAACAGACTTTTGGACAAAACAATGGACAGCTCCCTGCTTTTTGCGTTTCCGATAGCGCCTACGATAAGAATCTGGTGTCATATTATGTTTCAGAACCCTAAACTGTTTATTTTTTTACCTCATACTAAAACAAAAGTTATGATATGAGAAGAGGAAATGACTTATATGCTTCTCAGGAACTTAAGTTTTTCGTGTTTATTTTCCCACTTCATACTAAAACAAGGGCGTTAAAATGAGAAGAGGAAATGAAATATACGCTTCCAAGACATAATATTTCCTTGTGTGCTACTACTGCATAAATTAAAGCCCTGCAGTTAATTTTTGTATGTTGGATAAATTTTGATATCACTTCACATTCCTTTGTGAGAAGGTTCCTATTTTCTTGCGATTCAAATAGAGTGGACATTTCATCACTGGTTAATATTCTGATGACTAATGACATGATACCCGTTGCAATTGCTCCATGGCTCCTGTGAGTAGAGTCTCACGTTGGTTACTATAAGAACACGCAGGCAGTGATATCCGCTCACTGCGGTCAGAGAAAAGGTGATTTCTTTCTGTTTATGGCGAAGCGTCTGCTGCAGTGTCCACGCTCAGCCAACATAAACAAATCGCGGCGGCATTGGGCACTGCTGATCACTGCGCTTGTCGCGAGCCTCGACAACAAGAGCGCACTGTCTCTGCTAACGATACTATGGAGTTAATTCATCTTACTTAACGTAATATGCAGGACGTGGGTTGGGTGAAAATTCAGTTAGTAACTTCCCATCGCATTAAAATACTTTACAGTCATATTTGATGAATTATTTATTGTTGGTTGTCTCTCTAATGTTAATAGTATTGATTCAGATTGTGCATGATCACGAAAACACACACACACACACACACACACACACACACACACACACACACACACACACACAGTCATTGATTCTAGTGAGGCTGACAACTACTGTGTGTTGAACAACACATGCACCAGTCAGTTCCTCAGCTGGCGTCGAGTGGATGGGATTTTTCAATTACCTTGCATTGCAAGAATTGTAAGGAGGAGCCTGAAAGTAAATGGTCTTGTATGCTAAAGAGCTGCCACAAAGCAAATCTTGACCGATTATCAGATAATTGTCCACATGGGTTTTGTGGACGAGTATACTTTAAGTAGCCGCGCGGGATTAGCCGAGCGGTCTTGGGCGCTTCAGTCATGGGCTGCGTGGCTGATCCCGGCGGAGGTTCGAGTCCTCCCTCGGGCATGAGTATGTGTGTTTGTCCTTAGGATAATTTAGGTTAAGTAGTGTGTAAGCTTAGGTACTGATGACCTTAGCAGTTGAGTCCCATAAGACTTCACACACATTAGAACATTTTTTTATACTTTTTGTAACCAACCCACCCACGATCATTACGTAAGATTTCTCGAAGTATTAGGAAATTGATTTCATTAAGTCGTCGACAGTGTAGCGTGATGGTTTACTTCCCAACATATGTTTTCTATATTTGTCCAAAGGTCGCTTGCTTTTGTAGATCCACGTGGCAGTGGCCTTGTTACCTCTGCCCACATATTCTCTATCAGGTTGATGTTTGGTGATCGTGGAACAAACGGCAACAGCTTTATCCTCTCTTGGGCCTGAAACCAATCTCGCACTGCTCTGCTATGATGGATGGGGCTCTGCTTCTGTAAATAAACTATTATCTCGTTAGTCCATGTATTTATATTTAAATAACGTATTTGTAATAAGCACATTGTATTATTATTTTCCACAGTGTTTAAGAATTCAGGCCCTGTCATAGATAAGTGATCTATATTCAACCATCCGATTAAGAATGTGGTTTGCCCAGTCTATCACATGATGAGAGTCGTAGTCAGATATCCACATTACTACTGCCTAGCTGAATCCGATTAGATCTATCTGGTATCGAAACGAAATTACAGAAATCGGATAATTTGAACGCCTGTACTGCAACAATGCTGCGGACATAAATTCCTATGATGGAGTAACAGGTAGCAACTGTCTAAGAAAAAGTGAGAAATATGTCTTCTAGCAGCAATGTAACGTAATTATAACCCACATTTATGTGATGGAAATACTGAATCGAACAATACACATCCATTTCAGTGGTGGGAAGATACACCATATCGGATTTTCTAATGACATAATGACAATAATAATAATAATAATAATAATAATAATAATAATAATCGCGTGTGGCGGATAGGGGAAACCCTCCCCCATATGGGTGGTACCGAGGAAATCAAAAACTAGGGGTGAACCAAATACTAACACAATCCTGAACGGCTACCAAATCCGTTGAGCCCAAAATCCAGACACGTCTGAGTGAAAATCACCGCTACTCTGGTCACCGTCTCTTATCTCAATGAGCTTGGCTGAAAATATTTGCTTTCAAAGGCTTCAACACCCTCTGGTCCTGTCCGGTCCTCGTATCACCCAAGCCAAACCAATGAAACACAAGCAAACATGAACGATGCAAGCAAAGTCAACTTTACCCCAGATGGTACACAACCCGGCTGTCGACAGGCGGCAGTTGGATTTTCGGATTCTGGGGAGTCCAGGTTAGCACGGCAGAGAATATCGAAGATCTCTGGTATATTTCCCTACAAGGAAGAAACATGCATTTAAAAGTAAACATCGATACATTGATCCAAACACGAAAACTAAATAATCTCACAAAAGAAATCCACCGACAAAAAATTCTCATCCTTGTTCTTCAAGAACCACGACTAACTGACAATGAAACCTTGCATTAGGGAAACCATTGCGTCTTCAAAAGCAAAATACAACAAAAGGTAGCGAAAGGCGTACCAATCTTCGGCATTGCATTTCTCGAACACAGATCTATCATCAACTCTGTCAAAAAAATCACACCCATCAACAATGAAAAGGTTCAAATGACTCTGAGCACTATGGGACTTAGCACCGGAAGTCATCAGTCCCCTAGAATTTAGAACTAATTAAACCTAACTTAACCTAAGGACATCACACACATCCATGCCCGAGGCTGGATTCGAACCATCGACCGTAGCAGTCGCGCGGTTCCGAACTGAAGCGCCTAGAACCGCACGGCCACCGTGGCCGGCCCATCAACAAGCGACTTATGACTATGCTCATTCAGAGCCACAGTAAAAAATATACGCTCATCAATGCACGTGTCCCCACCAACATCGAAAATAAGAAAAACTCCGAAAATGTCGAAAAATTCTGGAACACACTCGAAAATACTATGAGCAAAATTCACCAGGATGAGGTGAAAATACTAGTGGCAGACGTCAACTCTCTATTTGGGACAGAAGAAACCTGTAGAAAAATCATTGGCACAAATTCAACACACCGAAACGCTTAGACCAACGGCACACGTCTGACTGACATTTGCCAACAATTCAACCACAAAAGGACGTCTTCCCAGTTTAGGAAAAAACCAGTTCCCAGGTAACATGCTTAGCTAACAGGTGCAAGCTGCTTTCGTTCGCCTTTCGCGACTCGCTGAAAGCCAGATTTTTAATTCTTTTGTAGCACAGCTACGAGCAGGCTGATAAAAACTCAATAAGGGAATCGTAAGACAACGCACGAGCAAAATTCGTCTTGCTACTTTCAGTAACTCTTAGTGTCAGAGCGAAAACCTTACGGTACTGGCAAATTCATAATGCCACTTTTGTTTTCTGCCGACATATTTTTTGTTGTTGTGAATACATAATTTTATCTATGAAATGTCACAGTTTCATAATACTTGCGAATGGTACAGGAAATGAAATAAATACAGATCTTTTCGAAGTCAAAATTTGGTAATATCCTACTAATTCGTGTTAAAATAGGTTCAAACGTCTCACAGACACTTAATGCTTTATTAAGATAGACTGCCGTCGTGATGTTTCTGTAGTAAGCTGAATTTAATTTGTATTAGTACAGTGAATATTTTAATTGCATTTTCCATTAGTTTACTAAACGCAACAGTAATTATCAAAGAGAAATTAATCAGCAGCAGAATTTTCTTTCACGATATCTAAAACGATCTGACAATGCTAAAGTTCTTTACAAATTCTACGCCTGTAGAAACCTACTGGTTCTAACGATGTCATTAAACCAGAGTAGTTTTAAGAGTATTTTCGTCTAGAAATGAATTGGCTTGACGGTTGATCGATCAAGAGCGGGAAAGGTAAAATTTTACAAATATATGACGAGAGGGACAAGTGCTTGAGAGAGGACTTCCCTATCAATACAAGTGCCTGACAGACGACTTTTCTATCAATCTCCTGGATAGTTTTGTTTCTCAAATCAACATAGTGCGTTATCATGCAGTAGCACAGGTGATGTAGTTTTGTTGCTCGATTTTCTTACACTCCGACCGAAAGGAATGCTCGATGAGTGACCTGATGACGTTCAATAATAGTCACTCCGTTGATTTTTGTTGTTTCGAATTATAGCATGCAGTACTCCTACACCAGACTTCTGAACTTTGCCTGTTGAATGCAAATGTCGCATGATGGTTAAATGGTAATCTATCACATATATCAGTAGTCGAGACTTCCGTAATGTGGAAAATCATTCATGCCAGAACGATCTTTGTTGAAACACGAATATCTTTTTCTGGCGTATTTTTACCAAAAGCACTCGCTCCAAACACAGTTCCAATTATTCTAGCTGCCTCCTCTGCATTAACCCTCTGTTATACCAAAAGTAAACGTTGTGTTGCAGATGTTACACCTTTTTCCACTTGCGACTCAATTTTACAATGCATAACTGTAGTTCATGATTTTCAAGTATGCAAAATCGAATGTTTAACTGCAAGATGATAACTAGAACTTCAAATTCGAAAATGACTGTTGATACATACACTGACAGCGTGGCGCCGCGTTCACATGGGCGGCGCCGGATTTCAGGCGGCGGGTGGCGTCAGGCCGGTGGCCGGTAGCCGCTGCAGCGTGAGGAAAAGCTCGAGCGTAAGCTGTTGTGATCGCGGCGCAGCCACGAGCTGTCCTGCGGAGTTGTTTCTGGAATACTTGTCATTGCTGGTGGGTAGAATGTTAAGCGAATTATCTTCGATGCTCAATCAGAATCATAACTTTAGACCGAAATGTGGTAAAAAAAAAAAAAAAGAAATAGTCGGACACGAACAGGCGACCATAAGCTTAGAATGCATGACGATTACCATTTTTTTTCTTATTGTTCATTATTGATCGTTGTATTTGGTCGTTGCGGACGTCGCAGGACATCCTGTTCAAGTTCGGTGGTTGATCCTTCCACTTTTTTATTACAGAGGCCAACCGGATCTCTGACCGAACACTCTGAGCTACCGCGCCGGCTAGCACTAGACCACGGGCTCACACAATCCGAGAACATCTCTCTCGGAAGTAGACAACACTTCCTCCTAACGCTTCCGCATCTTACAGTGTTGCCAGATTGTGCAGATGGCCGGTCAGTTTTATTGGCTACGTTAAGTGAATAGACTCGGACTTAGTCTCTGTGGCAGGCGGCCGGCGGTCAGTTTTTATGTCTAAAACTGTACGCCAATGTATTTCATTCACGTATCTGTGTGGCGCTAAAGTGTGGTTATGGATAATACGTATGCTCAGATTGCGAATGTAACATCATAAGTAAAGAGAGGGAAATGAATTAGGCGTCTTTCGTCTTCCATAACATCAAATATATTTTAGTTATTCTATCTTAAACGAACTGCGCAGAAAATCATTCACCAGAAGTAAATAACTTGTTAGCAACATCAGATGATATTAACAGCTTTCCGGCGCGGGTTAGCCGTGCTTTCACGGCGTCATATCGCAGATCGCACGACTGCTTGCGCCGGCAGTTCGAATCCTTCCCCGGGCGTGGATGTGTGTTAAGTTAGGTTGGTTTAAGTAGTTCTAGGTCTAGGGGCTGATGACGTAAGCAGTTTGGTCGCATAGTTCTTGAAGCCATTTTTTGACCTTTCGCGTAAATTTTCTTTACATAAACGGCCGTATCTTTAGATTGCGTTGACATAGAAGCTCACTTTTTTACACCACCAAGGGACCGGTTACCACAAGAAGTGCGATACATTTCCGCTTATTATGTCTACCCGTTCTGGAGGTAAACGGGTTTTAAAGGTTGGGTAGACCGATAGACGGTCAAGAAAGTGAGACTTGTAGGGTTGCGTTTTTACCGGTTTAGGTGACGAAATCCTAACAACGAAAACAGCTACGACAGATACTGAAGATGAGGACTGCATAAATAACACCCCCTACTCTTTATTCGAAATGTTCTAGTTGCAGTCGATACATCAGCATATTAATCGTAGCTACGCTTTCGATCCAAATCATGTTTACAGGAATGCAAATAGAATCCATTTGCCTATACACGTGGAAGTTCACATCCCAGTATTAATGCTACCGCGTTTTAGAAGTGCGAACATTCCCATTGCTAGCTAGCTTAAGAAACACTTAGGCTAATGAACGTTTTGCGGCTGTGGCGAGTCTAGTGGAGAATTCGAAACAGTGTAGAATACGTTTGGCAGTTGTGTAGTCGTTTATTTCCTGGTGTGGTGCAGAAATATCCTACTAAATTTACTCTCTAATAACAGTATTTTGCTATTTCGATAAACATCCCGAATGGTTGTCACATAAGCGGTGACATAAAGGAAGAAAATTCATGTTTTTGAGTCCAGAAAGCTCTATGAAACAGAAACTGCAGATCATTTTGCCATTTTCATTGCGAAATTGGTGGCTTATTCATGTCTGGGGTAATAATAGAGGGCTGCATGGGTTGTCTGCTAGCGTAGTGAAAGGAAGGGCTGGTTTGTTTTCGGTTCTAATCTCGATGGAGGCAGGTAGAATATCAGTAAAGCAATTTTAAGAAATTCTCGCGGCCCCTATACGTTTTATCGCTACCTTTATTCTTTACTGGCGCCCTGTGCATGTCAATATGACACTCTTGTAGAATTTCATACATGTTACTGCCTACTTTTTCCGCTTCTGTCAATAATGGAATTGTCTTAAGTGTGGTCAGCAACGGTAATCCAGTATGACTGGTCTGAACGTTGACACAGACCGTTTCGCGGCCGAAAGCGGATAATATTTTGCTAATTCGTAACGATCCGGCGTTGTATGTATTACTAAAACAATTATGTTATCTCGATAATTTGAAATTCATTTTTATTGGTACAGTTCATACCAATTAGCGTTTCTTCTTTCAGTTCTGTCTTATATTTACGTGTTGTATTTAACACACTAATCAGCATTAATATAGTATTACAAATTATTGAAAACAGCCTAAAAAAGTTCAGATAGTTTGTCAATTTCACGCAAGTGCATAGTATGTTGGTAGCACTTCGTCGCCTTGCCTGTTATGCTGTGTAGCAGCCTTTAAAGCCGTGCGGATCAGCATAACGAAAAGGCGAGGGGTCTCGTTCGTTTTGTCCACGACTGTACGTGGCTTCACATGTCGAAGCACAGGTCGCGTAAATAACAGGTCACCCATCTGCGTACGCAGTGACGGAGCCCGCTAGCGATCTAAAATGGTTCCACAGGGTTTACATCAGTCTAATTTGATCCTTAAACCACTGTAGCGCGATTCTAACTCCGAGATGAGGGCAATTATACATTTGGAAGACGACATCGCCATCGGTGAAGACATCAAGCATGAAGAGAAGTACGTAGATCGCAGCTTTCGGGCCGTCTTCTATTATTGCCAGGATCCTGTGCAAGCGCAGGAGACTGTATTCCCACCAGCCACCGTCCGGGGGCATGCAAGTCACCGTTCACCTCGATGATTGTGTTTTCAGGCACTACTATCGACCTAGTGTAGACAAAAATGTGCTTCACCCGAAGAGCCGACACGTTTCCATTGATCGGCAGTCCAATTCTGATGGTCCCGTGTCCACTGCAATCGTAATTGACGATTTCGTTGCGTCAGTGTGTGAACACGGTGGGAAGCTCAGTGTTTAACAATGTACGATGTACGGTGTGCTCCGTGCATGCACCAGCATTGTGCTCTTTCGACAGAGAGCCGCAGGTTACCATCTGTCCCACTTTGCAGAGCAGAAAAGAGTCCGTTCTTGAAGAGTCGTGTATGTCCAATCATTTAGCGCCTAGTGATACACTCATGCTCATAAATTCAGGATAATGCTGGTACATGGTTAAACAACGCTATGATGGGCGGTTTGCGGGTTTAAATCACCTCGAAGAATGACCATGCTGTGCATTTGACCTGCGGTCGTCGCACGGTGGTACTGGCAGCAGTCCACATACGGAGAGGTTTGTTGGTGCATGTCAAAGTACGGTGCATAGTGATGACGTTATGAAGGGTAGAATACTAGGGCGACTGGAGGCTGGTCAAATAAAGCAGGTCATAGCACGGGCCCTCTGTGTGCCATAAAGTGTGATATAAAGATTATGGCAACGATTCTAGGAACAAGAAACGTGTGCAGGCACTACAGTACGTGACGTCCACAGTGTACAACACCACAAGAAGACCGACATCTCACCATCAGTGCCCGCAGACGGCCACGGAGTACTGCAGGTAGCTTCGCTCGGGATCTTACTGCAGCTACTGGAACGGTTGTCTCTAGAGACACAGTCTACAGACGACTGAACAGACATGGTTAATTCGCCCGGAGACCTGCAAGGTGCATTCCACTGACCCCTTGTCACAGGAGAGCCCGTAAAGCCTGGTATCAAGAACACAGTACATAGTCATTGGAACAGTGGTCCCAAGTTATGTTCACGGACGTGTCCAGGTATAGTCTGAACAGTGATCCTCGCCGGGTTTTCATCTGGCGTCAACCAGGAACCAGATACCAATCCGTTACTGTCCTTGAAAGGGACCTGTATGGAGATCGCGGTTTGATGGTGTGGGGTGGGATTGTGATTGGTGCACGTACACCCATGTATATCTTTGACAGAAGAACTGTAACAGGTCAGGTGTATCGGGACGTCATTTTGCACCAATATGTCAGCCTTTTCAGGGGTGCAGTGTGTCCCACCTTCCTCCTGATGGATGATAACGCACGATCCAACCGAGCTGCCATAGTGGAGGAGTACCTTGAAACAGAAGATGTGAGGCGAATAGAGTGGCCTGCCTGTTCTCCAGACCTAAACCCCATCCAACACGTCTGGGATGCTCTCGGTCGACGTATAGCTGCACGTCTTCAAACCCCTACGAAACTTCAAGAGCTCCGACAGACACTGGTGCAAGAAGGGGGGGCTATACCCCAGCAGCTGCTCGACCATCTGATCCAGAGTATGCCAACTCGTTGTGCGGCCTGTGTGCATGTGCATGGTGATCATATCCCATACTGATGGCTGCGTACATGCGCAGGAAACAGTGGCGTTTTGTAGCCCATGAGTTTCGGAAGGGTTTACTTAACTTATCCCCAATACCGTGGACTCACAGATCTGTGTCGTGTGTGTTCCTTATGTGCTTATGCTATTAGCGCCAGTTTTGGGTAGTGCCATGTTGTGTGGCACCACATTCTGCCGTTATCCTTAATTTATGAGTGTAGTTTTACTATCCTTCTACAGCTTGCCGTGGATGCTCACGACAGTAGCACGTGAACTTTCGACCAGCTTCACCGTTTTCGAGATTCTCGTTCTGCGTAATAATAATCTGCCCTTTGAGTCCTTTATCTCAACGGATTTCTCCTTTTGCAGCCCATATCTTCTGTAGGATGATCCCCCGTCCGTGTCTGCTCCGCTTTTATGCATTTGTTAGCACGTCACGTGCCCGCAACGCCACCATGCGGCATACAGCGTCGCAATGGGCACTGCTCATAATGTTCCGGCTTATCAGTCTGCGTGACGGTAATGAATGGTGATAGAGTAATAATGAGGCACAGAGAGACCATATAATTCAAACTATAGGTGTTAGTTTTAAGATTCTCTGAAATCATCATCAGTCCTTCAGTTACATCAGAGAATTGTAAAACTAACACCAATATTTTTTCATTATATGGCCCTCTTAAATGCCACCTTATTATTTTTTCACCATTGATTCCCGTGACACTTGCGGTCTTCCACATGGTTTAACGCTTTTGCACAGCGCCTCGGACGTATCGTATATAGACCATCGACGTCTGGACGCAATCGTGCCAGTTGTTCTGTGACCTTCAGTAGTGTGAAGTTAAAATTTCCGATGTTGCAGTTGGAATCAGTTAACGATGAAGTACAAATTACATAATACCTGATATATCAAATAATCATTACAACGCCACATTATACGAGGTGCATTCAAATTCTAAGGACTCCGATTTTTTTTCTAATTAACTACTCACCCGAAATCGATGAAACTGGCGTTACTTCTCGACGTAATCGCCCTGCAGACGTACACATTTTTCACAACGCTGACGCAATGATTCCATGGCAGCGGCGAAGACTTCTTTAGGAGTCTGTTTTGACCAATGGAAAATCGCTGAGGCAATAGCAGCACGGCTGGTGAATGTGCGGCCACGGAGAGTGTCTTTCATTGTTGGAAAAAGCCAAAAGTCACTAGGAGCCAGGTCAGGTGAGTAGGGAGCATGAGGAATCACTTCAAAGTTGTTATCACGAAGAAACTGTTGCTTAACGTTAGCTCGATGTGCGGGTGCGTTGTCTTGGTGAAACAGCACACGCCCAGCCCTTCCCAGACGTTTTTGTTGCAGTGCAGGAAGGAATTTGTTCTTCAAAACATTTTCGTAGGATGCACCTGTCACCGTAGTGCCCTTTGGAACACAATGGGTAAGGATTACGCCCTCGCTGTCCCAGAACATGGACACCATCATTTTGTCAGCACTGGCGGTTACCCGAAATTTTTTTGGTGGCGGTGAATCTGTGTGCTTCCTGACTGGCGCTTTGTTTCTGGATTGAAAAATGGCATACACGTCTCAGCCATCGTCCCATTCTTTCTGTCGTTGCGCGTCAACATTGCTTGGCAACATGCCACACGGGCAGCCATGTGGTCGTCCGTCAGCATTCGTGGCACCCACCTGGATGACACTTTTCGCATTTTCAGGTCGTCATGCAGGATTGTGTGCACAGAACGCACAGAAATGCCAACTCTGGAGGCGATCTGTTCAACAGTCATTCGGCGATCCCCCAAAACAATTCTCTCCACTTTCTCGATCATGTCGTCAGATCGGCTTGTGCGAGCCCGAGGTTGTTTCGGTTTGTTGTCACACGATGTTCTGCCTTCATTAAACTGTCGCAACCACTTTTGACACATCCATAACTCCATCACCACACGTCTCCTTCAACTGTCAATGAATTTCAATTGGTACACACCACGCAAGATCAGAAAACGAATGATTGCACGCTGTTCAAGTAAGGAAAACGTCGCCATTTTAAGTATTAAAACAGTTCTCATTCTCGCCGCTGGCGGTAAAATTCCATCTGCCGTACGGTGCTGCCATCTCTGGGACGTATTGATAATGAACGCGGCCTCATTTTAAAACAATGCGCATGTTTCTATCTCTTTCCAGTCCGGAGAAAAATATCGGAGGCCTTAGAACTTGAATGCACCTCGTATATCACTTGTTTGTCAGTGTCTTGTTTTGCTACCAGTCAAATAAACAGCCTTTATTAATCGCATATAGCGTCTTTCACATGTCCTTTGTTTCTTGTGGGGGTGTAACCTGATGTGTAACGATTGTCATGTGCAGTGTTCTGTGTCCATTATTTGTAGTCTGTTCACGAAGCGACGGACGGGGGCCCCAAGCTCTGGATCGAGAGAAGTCGGTGAAAGTCGGTCGACTTCGTTGCTATTATGTTTTGTGTCCGGCCGCTGACAGCTTCAACGATATAAGACAGAACTTTAAGGAAGTAGCCACTGTGAAGTGACTGTTGTGCCGTGTTACGTTGCCCACGAATGCATCGCTCGATGAGTGAGGAAGCGGTTCTTAGTGCATCACGGTCAGTGCCAGACAGTCTTTCCTCTCCTCGTAGTAGGGCAAGGAGTTTAGTGTTTTACTGAGTGGAGATGGAAACATAATTAATGACCGTTGGGAGGAGGAGAGCAAAAGTCTCGGCCGGAAAGGCGAACAATGACAGACGCAGCAAGCTTTGTGAGAATTTGGAATTTTTGTAGAGATAACACTCGATATCAACCAGAATCACCCGGTCAAGACGTACATTTCAATTAAAGTTTTTCATTTCTAAATTATTTTGAAAGTACGTCCCTTTTTATTAACTGCTCTAGAATTGTCATTTACTTTTGGCGCATAAAAGCAACATTATTTACTGTAGGAACTTCTGTTACCGGTTCCCTTACAAAGAGATATCCACAGAGGTGGGATCGAAATTTTAAAACCACATACGTGGTTGTGTTCGTTAGGGTCCCAGGCACGAGCGCCCGCAGAATTTTTTCCGGGAAGTGAGCAAGACCTTAAGATTGCCACTTTTGATACAAATGAGTCATACAGTTTGGGAACTTGTTATGCCACAATAACTAAATTTTGTAGGTGACACCAAACTCTTATTTTACCCCACAGATTTGATGGTTATCCACTCAATATGCGAATACTAATTCCGTATTGCAGCGGGGTTGGGGAAGGTAGACGTGGGGAAGGTGCAAGTGCTTCCTCATGCTCCTTTCCCCTTACGGACGCCTACGGCCCCAGGTATCCTATCACACCCCACTCCATATAATCACTTATCCTGGGGAGTCCTAGTCAGCATGTAATCAACAAAAAAAGAATTAGCTGTGATTCACTAAGTGACTAAATTTGCTATTTTCTTTTCGAACCCCTCCGTAGGCTAATGATTAAGTTATCTGGGTAATATACAGAAGATTTCTATTCCCGTCACATGTAAATTGTTTTACATTTTTATACAAATGACTCGTCATTATTTTTGTTCAGTTAACTCTGGCTTCATGACGTGATACCTAGGAACAATACCTACACATGCGTGCAGGTGGTTTCAGAAAGTCATCCTACCCCTGGGCACTTCTCCTGTAATTTTGCTTAGAATGTAGTCCTACTTTCTAACTTCTTTTTTATTAGTTCTATTTCACATAGACCAAGATGTACCGGGAAAATCAAGTTGTATAATTTCGACAGAGTGTGCCGTAAGACAAAAAATTGAAGACTTCTACTTTGTGGAGACGAATGCTCCATGTCTGCGTATCTTGCAGAAACCTAGGGGAGTACTCGAGGAAAAGACTGACTGTACTTCGTGTATTGTATCTTTGATACAAATTTTGTTGTCTATGAGACCACAAGGAATATCGTGCAGATTAAGAAGTCTTTATTAGTAAAGAGTGGAGACATTTCTGACGAGTGGTCGCGTTTTACTGTAGAAATGAGACATATTTCGGAACCGCCACAGAAATATTTTGCCTCGATTAAACTTGGATAGACAGTAATATGAGTTCTCCGAGTCTTTCGCGATGGCATACATGAATAAAACGTTCTCCGTTTTTTATGAGGACTGTCATATGTTGGAAGAACGATTATGTTTTCGGCTTATGAATTTCGGATTATTATCCAGGAAGTCATACAAAATTAGTAGGACTAAGCACCATCTTTCAATCTGAAACTAACTTTCGATTTCACGAATCCTGTACGCTTTTGTTACGCCCATGTCTCAGTTTTCACTTTCATTGACGCTGAGTGGTACCAGTTGAAGCTGGTACGGCAGCCAGTAGATAGCATTGCCATCGCCGATTTGTACATAAATTGATATGAAAGCGCAAGTGTAGTTGTCAGTACTGCGTGACGTAAGCACGGCCTGTTTCCCCTGCACCGCCTCTCACCCCTCGGCAGCCTAAGTTCTTGGAGTCACTGGGCAAAGCTTGCTTTCTCCGCTCCCCGTGCCCCACTCATGTTTCATACAACTCGTTACGAGCAGACGTAGACGTAATTTTGTCTCTTGTCTAGCTTGGGTCGTGTGTTCTATAGGTCAGGTCACAGCTGGCGCTAATGGTCCACACACTGCTCATGAGTCATGTAGTGAAGCATGCTTACATTGGATGTGTACGGCCTGTTACCCATTCGTTTATCTTTCAGACGCAGGGTAATTTGGCTCTCCTTGTCATTCCGTACATAAATAAACATTGCTGATTATTGTGTTACATAACTCAGACCGTATCTTTATTGCTTAATGTATGTCATGAACCATGTGATCAAAAGTATCCGGACACCGGGCTGAAAATTACTTAAAAGTTCGTGGCGCCCTCCATCGGTAATGCTGGAATACAGTATGATGTTGGCCCACCCTTAGACTTGATGACAGCTTCCGCTCTTGCAGGCATACGTTCAGTCAGGTGCTGGAAGGTTTCTTGGGGAATTGCAACCCATTCTTCACGGAGTGCTGCACTGAGGAGAGCTATCGATGTCGGTCGGCGACGCCTAGCACGGAGTCGGCGTTCCAAAACATCCCAAGGATGTTCTAGAGGAGTCAGGTCAGGCCTCTGTGTAGGCCAGTCCATTACAGGGATGCTATTGTCGTGTAACCACTCCGCTACAGGCCGTGCATTATGAACAGGTGCTCGATCGTGTTGAAAGTTGCAATCGCGTTCCTCGAATTGGTGTTCAACAGTGGGTAGCAAGAAGGTCCTTAAAACATCAATGTAGGGCTGTGCTGTGATAATGCCACGCAAAACAACAATGGGTGCAACCCCCCTCCATGAATAAAACGACCACACCATAATAACAACGCCTCCACACAACGTTTTTCCACTGTTCAATAGTCCAAGGTTTACGCTCCTTACAACACGCTAGTCATCGTTGGGCATTTACCAGCGTGATGTGTGGCTTATGAGTAGCCGCTCGACCATGAAATCCAAGTCTTCGCTCCTCCCGCTTAACTGTCATAGTACTTGCAGTGGATCCTGGTGCAGTTTGGAATTTCTGTGTGATGGTCTGGATAGATGTCTGCTTATTACACATTACGACCCTCTTCAACTGTCAGTCAACAGACGAGGTCGGCCTGTACGCTTTTGTGCTGTACGTGTCCCTTCACGTTTCCACGTCACTATCACATCGGTAACAGGGAACCTATGGATGGATGCTTAGGAGTGTGGAAATCTTGCTTACAGACGTATGACACAAGTGACACCCAATTACCTGACCACGTTGGAAGTCCGGGGAACGCCCCATTCTGCTCTTTCACGATGTCTAATGACTACTGAGGTCGCTGATATGGAGTACCTAGCAGCAGGCGGCAGCACAACGCACCTAATCTGAAAAACGTATGTCTTTGGGGGTTTCCGGACACTTTTGATCACATAGCGTATGTACCAGGGTTGCCACGCAAGCTATCCTCTGTAGTTTTGTGTTTCCCGCGTACGTTGGTGCAAGAAGTCACGGCTGTCCAAAGGGGAAACGCACCTACAAGCGAAACTCCACCGAATTGTGCCGCCATCTGCGTGCGTTTTCCTTCTTGCTCCACTGTGATAAGGTCGCGTGGACGTCTGTTTGTAGTTCGAGTCAGGTCTTACAGTCAAACAGGTAACAAAAACAGCGTACTCCAGCGAAGACAACATCGATATGATACAGATCACTGGGGACACGCACTGCAATGGAGCTATTAAAGTCGGCCAGTAGTACTTTTTTCTCATCTTCATCGTAATTAGGACAAAGAAGAGCTGCAGCCGACTTGGGGAATCGAGGTCTTGAGTACAAAAGTCTTTGGGGGAACGAAAATGACATCCCTTTAAGCTGTTACTAGGAGATCACATCAATGGATCAGTTTACCTGTCTCCAGGATTGCCCGGCTGTATCTGCAATTCCTACAAAATGAGCTTAATCTCTGGAATCTCCCAGAAGACATC
Organism: Schistocerca cancellata; assembly: GCF_023864275.1. Taxonomy (NCBI): domain Eukaryota; kingdom Metazoa; phylum Arthropoda; class Insecta; order Orthoptera; family Acrididae; genus Schistocerca; species Schistocerca cancellata. Next base: position 96,605,846 of record NC_064631.1, on the reverse strand, counting down.
CCACGTCAGTTAGCAGTGAGGCACTGGTCTCAGTGCGATAGTGCATTGTCACCCCATTATTGTAAAGCGGTTAGGTAATATCTCAACAATGTGTAGCCCGAACGTCGGATAGAATGCGGTGGTGGGATTCGATGGCCAGTGAGATCGCCTGATTTAACGGCTTCGGAATTTTTTATGTGGTTATATCAAAGGCAGGTTTTACAGAACGGGAACCGGAAATCCAGATGAGCTATAAACAAACAAAAAATCGTTATGCTAGCGCTGCATTATCTGCAGAAATGTAAACAGGTGCCCCTGTTAACACCAAGAGGCACTCGCATCAAAGTATGCAACAAGGTGGACATGCACTTGAACATTTGTATAACGGATAATGCAATTATATAGATCTGACAGTCTATAACATAGGTTTCAAGGAACATCATTTACGATATTCATTATGTTCATCGACCTTCATTGCAATCAGCATTTATGCTATGCTGCCAATTGTGTATTACGAAAAGGTGCATTGTGTGTTGTTAAAAAAATTAGCTGTCATACGTTGACACGCCTTGAAACAGATAATTAATATGCTTTGTCCTTTGTACGTATTGTTTTGGTTCAAAAAATGGCTCTGAGCACTATGGGACTCAACATCTTAGGTCATAAGTACCCTAGAACTTAGAACTACTTAAACCTAACTAACCTAAGGAGATCACACACACCCATGCCCGAGGCAGGATTCGAACCTGCGACCGTAGCAGTCCCGCGGTTCCGGACTGCAGCGCCAGAACCGCACGGCCACCGCGGCCGGCTATTGTTTTGTTCATGGACAATAATTCTTCTACACACACACCTTTCTCGAACTCAGGAATCGAACCTGACATCCCTCCAGCAGCAAATAAGTATCTAGCGACAAGCTGTAGGACCAGTGATAGCTGTAAAGTGTTTGTTTCCCGGCACTAGTTTTACGTTTAGCAGCGTCTTTGCTCTGTTGATGTGGTGTCCCTTCACTGTTCTGCTTAGCAAACCTTTCGGCGTCTGTGGTATTCGACATTAACTGACGTCCACGGAGGAATATATGTGAACCTGAGCCGGCGGGTGTCGCCGAAAGGTTCTAGGCGCTTCAGTCTGTAATCGCGGGACCACTACGGTCACAGGTTCGAATCCTGCCACGGGCATGGATGTGTCTGATGTCCTTAGGTTAGTTAGGTTTAAGTAGTTCTACGTTCTAGGGGACTGATGACCTCATATGTTAAGTCCCATAGTGCTCAGAGCCATTTGAACCATTTTTTGTGAACCTGATTTTCGGAGTTTCACAGAAGTTATTTTGTGAAATCGACTGTAATTTACTTTAACATTAGCATGTTTCTCCAGACCTATCACTACATACAATTGTGGTTCACATCATCTGAAAGAAATGTTTATCCTTTTGTTCGAATAGCGTCTATTTTGTTTGCATTAGAAAAATGTATGATAAACAGTGAATACGTTGTTGTTTCCTGTAGCGTCCTCCGGCGCCCGCTGGACGACATCCCGTAGTACAGCGCAGTGCGCCCGGTTGCATAGTCAGCAGGTGCGGCTAAGCAATAGAATTGATAGCGACGGCCACCTCAGGAGGACACCACAGCTGACGGAAGTAGATTTCCACGCCTTCCAAAGATCCAAATCAACTGCTGGACGACATCATGTTGCGTGGTGAGTCAATGATGAAGCCGCCTGTCGTCGTGGCCGGCAGCAACCAGTCGCATGTAACAAATGAACTCATTTGCATTATGATATAAGCATGTACCGCCTCCATGTTCAATCTACGCTCAGCACAGCAAGTACAGCGAGTTTCCTGCGTCAACGGCTGGAATCTACGTTTCCACGGCTGGAATGCTCGCCGAGAAGCCATCGAGCTACCTCCTGGGCATTCATCAGCGAGCAGTACCATTGGCAGTACCGTGGGTCTCTAGGAAGTCATCTCAGAAATTTTTTTCGGTCTTCAGTCTGCTGACTGGTTTGATGCGGCCCGCCACGAATTCCTTTCCTGTGCTAACCTCTTATTCTCAGAGCTGCACATGCAACCTACGTCCTCAATTATTTGCTTGACGTATTCCAATCTCTGTCTTCCTCTACAGTTTTTGCCCTCTACAGCACCCTCTAGTACCGTGGAAGTCATTCCCTCATGTCTTAGCAGATGTCCTATCATCCTGTCCCTTCTCCTTATCAGTGTTTTCCACATATTCCTTTCCTCTCCGATTCTGCGTAGAACCTCCTCATTCCTTACCTTATCAGACCACCTAATTTTCAGCATTCGTCTATAGCACCACATCTCAAATGCTTCGATTCTCTTCTGTTCCGGCTTTCCCACAGTCCATGTTTCACTACCATACAATGCTGTACTCCAGACGTACATCCTCAGAAATTTCTTCCTCAAATTAAGGCCGGTATTTGATATTAGTAGACTTTTCTTGGCCAGAAATGCCTTTATTGCCACAGCGAGTCTGCTTTTGATGTCCTCCTTGCTCCGTCCGTCATTGGTTATTTTACTGCCTAGGTAGTAGAGTCGCTTAACTTCATTGACTTCGTGACCATCAGTCCTCATGTTAAGTTTCTCGCTATTCTCATTTCTACTACTTCTCATTACCTTCGTCTTTCTCCGATTTACTCTCAAACCATACTGTGTACTCATTAGACAGTTCATTCCGTTCAGCAGATCATTTAATTCTTCTTCACTTTCACTCAGGATAGCAATGTCATCAGCGAATCGTATCATTGATATCCTTTCACTTCGTATTTTAATTCCACTCCTGAACCTTTCTTTTATTTCCATCATTGCTTCCTCGATGTACAGATTGAAGATTAGGGGCGAAAGGCTACAGCCTTGTCTTACACCCTTCTTAATACGAGCACTTCGTTCTTGATCGTCCACTCTTATTATTCCGTCTTGGTTGTTGTACATATTGTATATGACCCGTCTCTCCCTATAGCTTACCCCTACTTTTTTCAGAATCTCGAACAGCTTGCACCATTTTATATTGTCGAACGCTTTCTCCAGGTCGACAAATTCTATGAAAGTGTCTTGATTTTTCTTTATCCTTGCTTACACTATTAGCCGTAACGTCAGAGTTGCCTCTCTCGTCCCTTTACTTTCCCTAAAGCCAAACTGATCGTCACCTAGCGCATTCTCAATTTTCTTTTCCATTCTTCTGTATATTATTCTTGTAATCAGCTTCGATGCATGAGCTGTTAAGCTGATTGTGCGATAATTCTCTCACTTGTCAGCTCTTGCCGTCTTCGGAATTGTGTGGATGATGCTTTTCCGAAAGTCAGATGGTATACCGCCAGACTCATATATTCTACACACCAACGTGAATAGTCGTTTTGTTGCCACTTCCCCCAATGATTTTAGAAATTCTGATGGAATGTTATCTATCCCTTCTGCCTTATTTGACCGTACGTCCTCCAAAGCTCTTTTAAATTCCGATTCTAATACTGGATCCCCTATCTCTTCTAAATCGACTCCTGTTTCTTCTTCTATCACATGAGACAAATCTTCACCCTCATAGAGGCTTTCAATGTATTCTTTCCACCTATCTGCTATCTCAGAATATAATGTGATAAATACGAATTGAAGAGTAACAATAAGACTGGGATTACATTGTCAGGTTTCGGAGATGGTTACTGAAAGTAACATGTTATTGGAAGTGATTTGTGTTCGGTTATACTAGAGGTCCATTTTCTGTTTGAGTGTTCTAAGAAATACACTCATGGTGCTTGGATTAATTCTTTTTGTCCTTATCTCTGAGGCTATACTGTCCCAGTGGCGTTGGGGTGACGTTCTACTGGACAGATAGCAATGTCGCAACACGTCCACTGGATTATCAGAGGTACATTCATTTTCTGTGGTGTTAATGTTACGGCTGGTCCCGGCGGAGGTTCGAGGCCTCCCTTGGGCATGGGTGTGTGTGTTTGTCCTTAAGATAATTTACATTAAGTAGTGTGTAATCTTAGGGACTGATGACCTTAGCAGTCAAGTCCCAGAAGATTTCACCCACATTTGAAATTTTTTTGTTTGTTAATGTTATCTATTGTCATTATCACCAAAAATGTAGTAGGTTTGTTGTCTTAGCTTTATTATACCAGCTGTTGGTCAGTGACACTGAATCATACATATGTGTACACATAGACAAAGATAACCGTTGAAGTAGCATCCATCCTCGGTATATCAAACTGTGCTTCAGTTGCAGCTAAATGCCTTTTAGATAAAGTAGAATACTGTCTTCCCCAGAAAACATATGTGGCTGCGTATACGCGCATGCAAAAGGTTGTCTTTTGTTATGTGCAAGGCAGTTCTTACGGTCGTTCACTACCGTGGCACTATTCTTGAAAAATTAAGTACGGGCCGGCCGTCGTGGCCGAGCGGTTCTAGGCGCTTCAATCTGGAACCGCGTGACCGCTACGGTCGCAGGTTCGAATGCTGCCTCGGGCATGGATGTGCGTGATGTCCTTAGGTTAGTTAGGTTTAAGTAGTTCTAGGTTCTAGGGGACTGATGGCCTCAGATATTAAGTCCCATAGTGCTCAGAGCCATTTGAACCATTTAGTTAAGTACTCCTTCCTGTCTTGTTCGTGGACCTCGTACTGTTAATCCCGTATTTCACACATACCAAGTGCATATCCGTTGCCTAATTCTTCATAGTTCTTTGGTTGCTGATAAGCGCCACATCACTGTTCACCTCCTAATACCTAACTGACGATGACGAAGAAATAGAGATTGCCGCAAAATTTTTCCGAAAAAAAAACGAGAAAGGAGAGGGTTTAGGAATTAACTGGGGAATGTATGGGAGTCCTCTTTGCACTTCTTGTTCATATCCTCTGTCTACTAGGAGAAAACCTTTCCCTCGGCCCGTGGTTGTAAAGGCACACTGTTTTCAGATTGTCATTTAGACTTAGTAGCAAAATAAAGAAACGACTACTGACAAACAGACGTCTGTCACTGACATGGTTTATGTGGCAACAGCGCTCTTGATTCACACAACTGCCAGCTGCACGGGTCGATTTCCACGAAAGGAGTTCTTGCTGCTACTTCGCTATAATCTACATCTTCATATATACTCCGCTAGCCAACAAGCAGTGTGTGGTGAAGGGCACAATTCGCGCCAAAGTCATATTTCCCCCCCCCCCCCCCCCCACCCTTTTTCTACTCGCGGATCGCGCGAGGGAAAAACGACTGTCTGAACGCCTCAGTACGAGCTCTTATTTTCCTTATCTTTGAATAATGATCATTACGTGATTTGAAAGTTGGTGGTAATAATATATGCTCTACATCCTCGGTGAACATTGGATTTCGGAATTTAGTGAGCAGCCCCTTCTGTTAAGCGCGTCGTCTATCTGCAAGTGTGTCCCACTTCAAACTTTGTATGAGATTTGTAACGCTCTCGCGAAGGCTAAATGTACCAGCCACGAACCTTGCCACTCTTCTTTGGACCTTCCCAATCTCTTAAATCAGACCCAACTGGTAAGGGTCCCATACAGACGAACAATACTCTAAGACTGCACGAACTAATGTATTGTAAGGTATTTCCTTTGTTGAAGGACTGCATCGCTTCAGAATTCTACCAATAAACCGCAATCTACAGTTCGCCTTACCCGTTACTTGTGTAATCTGATCATTCCATTTGAGATCACTTCGAATACTCACACCCAGATACTTGACTGATCTTACCGCTCCCAAAGACCGATCATTTATTTTGTACTCATACATTAATGGGGATTTTCGCCTAGGTTACACTTACTAATATTGAGAGATAACTGCCAGTCATTACACCACGCATTTATTTTCTGCAAATCCTCATTTACTACTGTCCTGTACACTACAGCATCATCGGCAAACAGTCTAAGGCCGCTGTCAATACCATCAACGAGATCGTTTATGTAAATCGTAGAAAGCAGAGGACCTATTACGCTGCCTTGGGGCACACCTGAAATTCCTCTTGTTTCTGTTGAAGTTATCCCGTTCAGGGCGACATACTGCTCCCTGTCTGTGAGAAAACTTTCTACCCAACTGCACTCTGTGGATGCTAGTGATCTATAAAAACATCTTAATACAATGGTCAATCCTTGTCTGATTGACAGCTTTATCCTGACTTTTCACAGTCCGACATAGTATCGATCTCAAATGCGTTTAAACAGCTTTTAACTGCAATGAACACACCACCTCTCATAGCATCATGCTATCCTTCCTAAACATTGTCCAATCAGAGTTCAAAATTTCACTGCTTTTTATGTCTGGTTTCAATCAGCTTTCGGTACTTAATACAATATTGGCATTGCTCCTGTTTATTTCGGAGATTAACTCGGGGGGTCTTGCTACAGACACTTCGACAATTTACTAACATGAGATTAAGCATATTTAAATCCTTTTGAATGACCTGTTTAGGCGAACTAACAATTTTTACAGTTGATAAACCCACATCAGGGTCATGAACTGGTAATATTTCTGGGCAGCGGTTTTTGGAACCCCGACGACAGGCATCGTTGGTGCCGACATGCGCACCAATCTGCAGCTGGCTGCACCCCGCACGCTCGATAGCCGCCAGAAGAGCCACATCCTGGACAAGGCCCCCCGACAAGCACACCGAGTGAACGTTGGACTTCTTCCCCGCCCTAGCCGCTATGTTCCTGATGGTCTCCATGATCCGCCTAATATTGTAGTATCTCCAAGACTGGCTGTTGGGTGATGAAACAAACACGCTAATTGATCGAAGGCTTCCGGATATTGACGATTTCTGGCGACAGAGGACTGAAGCGACACTCTTGCAATTAGAACGCTTCACATTACGATGAGGTCTGAGAGCAGCGTGGTTTTCTCTGGATTCCAGTACAGCACATTATTCTCCAATCTCTTAGGTACAAAACGCTATCTTTTAATCTAATTTCCGGTCAATGTGACGACCTTACGCCAGCTTACTGGGAGGCCCTGTATGCCCGCACTCTACTAGATGATGTCGGAGCCATCGTCTTGTTGCATCTGTAACCTCAACGTCACCCGCGAATTGTTCGACAAAAAATTGCCACGACCAGCTTCCTGACAAGCAAGCAGTTCCACAAAGATGGTCCTTCCTTGTTTTTAATGGTCTTCTTATAAGGCGACGAGCAACCCAGCGGTCATACACTTCCGAGTACCCCAACTGGTGAACGAGTATATCAGCACTATCAACAGAGCAGGTTCAGTTGAGCAGCGAGGTGTTTGATAATGACACCTTGCCCAACGATTTCCCTTGCTTTTGTTCACTGCCAGGTCTCCGTAGACATTCTAAAAGCGCCTACGAATATCTTCCATGCTCTAGTTTTCCGTCAAGAAAAACTCTATGACAGCTCTCTGGTTGGGACGCACCTCCGTTACAGACGTCATTCATAAGCTTTCGAAAACTGCCACCAAATGTCGAAACTTCATGTCACTGTAGGGTTTGAAGCGGGAATATACCACTATGTGCCACAACAAATTCTGTACTTTTTCACCCGATATAGGCCGAGAAAAAATGTGTTGCATTATTTATTGAACGCTCCTTGTATCTCATAGAACAATAAGTAGGACAGAATAGAAGTCGCACATACTTTATACGACTTTCTGTCAGGAAACGCCTTAAATGAAAGCTCTGTATCATGGCTTAGAAAATGAGCTGCCGATTTAGATGCGAAATGTAGCAGAGAAAGTTAAAAGCATAGCTGCTTGTAAGCTTGATGTGCAAGAGTTGATGAGGAACACTGACACTGTATCCAATTTGGAAATTTTGATGGCTTTTTCAAAGTATGGGTTAACACAGAAAAAGCTCACGGGACAGCTATGTCAGTGGCAGTGACTGAAAAATATATCGAACGCAGTTCCAGCAAATTACAGATAGTAAAAAACTGTCAAATTTTGCTGTCTAATCGAGAGAACACGAAGCAGCCCATGAACTTCGAGTGAGATAGCACAATGGTCAACACAATGGACTCGCAATCGGTGAACTGTCATTCAAAGCCTCATCCACTCCGCCTCATTTAGGTTTTTCGTGATCTCCCTAAATCGTTGCAGACAAATGCCAGGATGATTGCTTCGAAAGTGCACAACCTATTTCCTCCCACGTCCTTAAAACAATCCGAGCCTGTTGTCCGTCTGTAATGACCTCGAAGTGGACAGGACGTTAATCATTTATCTTCCTTTGCCTGAATTTCACTTCAATGATAAAATCAACGAGTTTGCTCCACTCAACGCAAGAAAGTGCAAACGAAAATAACAATAAAATCGGAGCATGCCACGTAAGAGTCACACAATGGTAAAGGCTTAAGGAAGGCATTACTTTGTTGAAGTTCTTAATGCGATGAAATGCACCCTGGATCATGGGATAAATGATTATCTCCACTTTGTTTCCGACATGGATCGGATATTTCTGTTCACCTTACGTAAACGATCAAGGATGTAATAATGTTTTCTTGTGTACTTAGTTTGTGAAAAATAAAGGTGTAATTTGATAACATGCCCAGTCCGCAATTATTATTTAGTGTAGTATGACATACGCCCAAAGTCATATTTCCCTCTCACTTTTGATCCGTGATAAAGTGACTATAGTCACGTTTCTGATCTTAATGATCGCATAACTGTCATAAACCTTGAAATTCACCTCTTATTCCCGGGATACCCTTTCAGAGAATCATGAGCCCTGCAATTCTACTGCTGTATGTACTTAACCGCTGGCGCGTTACCAGCTACAACCAATGCTCTATAATGTCACTCTCTAATAATCTATAATACTGTCTCCTCGAAATCGCAATAGTGATGCGTTCTCCCGTTACGCCATACACTGGTCTACACAGTTACCATAGGTAGAATTTCTTCTATCTTGCCTGCTGAATTCGAGGGGCCTGCCGCGCTATAATGAAGACGACACGACCAATGACCCACCTCGCATCTCTGGTGCCTCAGGGCCTTGCTAGACTGCTTTGAATCAGCGTCGCCAGTGTAACCAACAGCCTCTCATATCTCATTCAAACTGTCTCCCTGCACTGCCTAGCGTAATGTACTCTTTACCAGCATACCACGTTGTGTGATTCGGTGTGTGGGTTAACATGACCTGGTAGGTTTCACTGTGCATACACATCCCTTGCGCCCTTTCCCAGTACCGTAACCGATTCTATGCCTGAGATAATGAAAGAGGACGATGGGCAAACCTCAAATCTGTAGCACCTTTGCCCATCCCTCTCCTGACGCCAAAATGTAGTGGAGAGATGAACAATGACTGATATGGTTGGAAAGGGAGACGGGCTGGAGGTGTAAGACCCATTCCCCTGGTTGTCAGTGTGACTTTCTCCTCTCCCACCTGGGCGTTGACGGCTTCATGGTTTGGCACGGACTACGCAGGGCATTTCGAGGACTGAGATGGCCGCTGCAATGCTTGAATAATTATAGTGACCTGTTTTGAGGTTTTGAGCCACAACGTTATCTTCGTCATTGATACCTTCATTTCGCAAAATTTCAGTTGATTCTCTTCCAAGGCTTAATCTATGTCAATATTCTGTCAGTTTGTTTTCGATAACAATGTCTTTTTTTCTGATGAGGTCATCAAAACTTACCACTTCACTGTGGTCATTCATAACAGTATCTAAATTGTCACATACACTATTTCTAAGTTCATTATCTGTCATTTATGAGAAATGAGCTACGTCACGGTTTGAATACAGCAGAGTATTGATTGTTTCCCATACAGCGTATATCTCCCCTACGTAATATTACACACAGGTTTAACTTGCTTCCTCAAGTGTTTAAAAATAATGTTCTTCTTCGTATGTATGAGGTGCATTCAAGTTCTAAGGCCTCTGATTTTTTTTCTCCGGACTGGAAAGAAACATAAGCATTGTTTTAAAATGAGGCCGCGTTCATTGTCAATACGTCCCAGAGATGGCAGCACAGTACGGCAGATGGAATTTTACCGCCAGCGGAGAGAATGAGAACTGTTTTAAATACTTAAAATGGCGACGTTTTCCTTACTTGAACAGCGTGCAATCATTCGTTTTCTGAATTTTCGTGGTGTGAAATCAACTGAAATTCATCGACAGTTGAAGGAGACATGTGGTGATGGAGTTATGGGTGTGTCGAAAGTGCGTTCGTGGGTGCGACAGTTTAATGAAGGCAGAACATCGTGTGACAACAAACCGAAACAACCTCGGGCTCGCACAAGCCGGTCTGACGACATGATCGAGAAAGTGGAAAGAATTGTTTTGGGGGATCGCCGAATGACTGTTGAACAGATCGCCTCCAGAGTTGACATTTCTGTGCACACAATCCTGCATGACGACCTGAAAATGCGAAAAGTGTCATCCAGGTGGGTGCCACGAATGCTGACGGACGACCACATGGCTTCCCTTGTGGCATGTTGCCAAGAAATGTTGACACGCAACGACAGCATGAATGGGACATTCTTTTCGTCAGTTGTGACAATGGATGAGACGTGGATGCCATTTTTCAATCCGGAAACAAAGCGCCAGTCAGCTCAATGGAAGCAACACAGATTCACCGCCACCAAAAAAATTTCGGGTAACCGCCAGTGCTGAAAAAATGATGGTGTCCATGTTCTGGGACAGGGAGGGCGTAATCCTTACCCATTGCGTTCCAAAGGGCACTACGGTAACAGGTGCATCCAACGAAAATGTTTTGAAGAACAAATTCCTTCCTGCACTGCAATAAAAACGTCCGGGGAGGGCTGCGCGTGTGCTGTTTCACTAAGACAACGCACCCGCACATCGAGCAAACGTTACGCGACAGTGTCTTCGTGATAACAACTTTGAAGTGATTTCTCATGCTCCCTACTCACCTGACCTGGCTCCTAGTGACTTTTGGCTTTCTCCAACAATGAAAGACACTCTTCGTGGCCGCACATTCACTAACCGTGCTGCTATTGCCTCAGCGATTTTCCAGTGGTCAAAACAGACTCCTAAAGAAGTCTTCGCCGCTGCCATGGAATCATGCGTCAGCGTCGTGAAAAATGTGTACGTCTGCAGGGTGATTACGTCGAGAAGTAACGCGAGTTTCATCTATTTCGGGTGAGTAGTTAATTAGAAAAAAAATCGGAGGCCTTAGAACTTGAATGCACCTCGTATGAGCTCTGCAACAAACATTACGATATGAATGCACAATGCCAGATTGATGGACCTTCCTTGGTTGTAAAAGGGAAAGTAATAAATCATCCTTTTTGTATTCAATGTATTTTTATTGTACTAGTATATGTCTTAAGGCATGACACCTTAGCAAGTATCTAAGACACAACCGACTGAACGGAACTGGGTAGCGCAGTCGTTAGGATTCTTGACTTGCATTTGGCAGTACGACAGTACAAAACCGATGCCGGCTTAAGGCAAATGTCGGGATGATTCCTTCGAAAGGGCACGGCCACTTTCCTTCCCCATCCTTCCCTGGTCCGAGCCTGTTCTCCGTCTCTAATGACATCGTTGCCACTGGTGGGACGTTGGACACCGATCTCCTCCTCTCCTCCTCTTCCTCGACCGACTGAGCTACATATATTCATGAGCTCTTATTTAACACATCAGTGAGGCAACAGAGTCTCGCTCCAGGCATCCGTGTAGGCAGCCGTGGTTTATTATTGGACAACGATAAGCCATGAGTCTTCGGCTATATGTCAAAAGTGCCAGATAATCATTACAACTGTTCGACGCAGAGGCATCAGCGGAGACAGCTTTGACTGCAGAGTCAAAACGCTGGAGGCAGGCATCAGCAACAGCATCGGCGGTGGCAGCAACAACGGCAGCTTTGGCGATGGCGGCAGCTGCAGTGGTAGAGCCGGCTGCCCGCATGCTGACTCTTGGTAAGAAGTGATATATTTTTATAGTTGCCTTGAGAGTACATGTGGGCGAGCCGTGGTAAAATTTGCTGTTTTTGAAGAGCGCGCCGCAGTGGGTAACGTGAAGCAGTCGCCCCCCGTTTCTGGCGGTGGCGCCGCTGTGGCAATCGCAGCATTGGTGTCTCCCTCTGGTGGGAAATGGAAAAAGTTGCCTGTTCACGTACATTTAAGGGGCGCTTCAGCTCGGCAGGGGGTCAGTCAGAGTGAAGCTAGGTCAGTCTCGCGTCACCAGTTATTGGTCTGTCTCTCATTTGCATTTGTGTGGCAGTTAGTGTCTGTCTGTCGTCGGAGTGCTAGTATGTCTGACGTTTGGATCAAACTTTAAAGCCGGAAAATAATAGTCTTGCCACTCCGCCAGTAAGAGAGTCTGAGTCTGCGCGTTAGGCCGTCAGTCTGCTCGAGTTCCTCGGGCAACGGTCATTGGCGTTTGGATCGGTCGGTTGGTCTGTCGCGCACTGAGACACGAGATGACTTGTCCGCCTTGAGCGTCGGCGCGTGTGAGGTCCCCACGTGAGTCCAGTGGGCAGCGCCGTACAGAAAGGGGTAGTGGCTTCGCGGTTCACACGAGAGCAACAGGAGCGAAACCACGACATCGGGCTGGTCGGGATGAGCTGCGGCGCTGTGAGACGGGAGATCGGCGCGCCTTCCTGCGTCCGTTGAAGCGGCTGGCAGCGAACGGTTCGGGAGAGCGTTGGGGGTGCTGCCCCAGGTCTTCGCCAGAAATCGCAGTTTATTAGAAATTAAGTGATAGGAGATATGTTGTTTCATATACTTGTTAAATTCTACTTGTTTTCTTGGTGAGGTCACCAGCCGCTTTGTTTTGGGGTCGTCCCACTATTCTTCTCCGTTTGCCCACTCGCGGGAAGGTGGTAATTTGTGAATTGGATGGTCCGTTTTTCCCTTGTGGAATTAGGGAGGTTTAGAGAAATCTGCGGTTCGGGTTGTTTAGTAACCCCCCCCCCCCTGTCAATCTGCCATACGTTAATAGGTGCCTCTGTCGTCGTGTTTGTCTGATTCGGTGTTAAGAATGTATTGCTTAAAGACCGAATTATTGGAATATGTTTTTATCTTACCTATCATCTTGCGAGGTGGTATATGTGTAATGTAGAGCATGTTGCACATTTTATGTAAGTCTGCATTTTATGGGTTTTATTTAAATAGTCATTTTAGGTTATAAGGTTACCACCCTTCCACCGTAAGAGTCCTTTAAAAAAAAAACTAATTGCACTTTCGATGGCAAATAATTTGAGTGTTGTACCATTTCCATCCCTCTTACGTGGTGGATAGTTTACGTGTTTGTGTGAGTTGTTAAAAATTGTTTAGTTTAAAGTAATCTGGTGTGTTGCAGATTTACACCAGTGTACTCTTTCAGAGGTTGTTGTGAGCGGTCATGACTATGTCTGTGTTGAAAGGGAGCAGGCAAGCTTCTCAGCCCGAAGGCTCTTACTGTTAATATTGTTCTTTCTGCATCTAAATAAAATTGTAGCTTGATATTTCGAGGGTGCTTTTCTGCTTATAATTTTAAATCTGTTTTTGAAAAGCTTTTAGGAATAAAATTCACATTTGTTAAAAGTAATTTCATTTTCCATCAGTTACTTCCTGGCAACTACTTCCACGCTCACCTAGTGTGATTAAATGTGTTAATGATCTTGATGAATCGATAGTAAATAAAGTAAACTTTTATGAATAAAAAATTTGAAAGAAAATTCACGGTTCAGTGGGGCTGTGTGAAATAAACAGTTTCTGAAACACACTGTGATTTACGATTATTTTATCTACAAATTTCATCGTATAAAGGCTTTAAATACGGCCTTTAAAACATTCATGCCAATAGGCGGCATCTCCCACATAGAAAGTCTTTCAGTGCACTCAGCCTCTACTGACTTGACTGCTTCTACACTTACACACTTTGGTGCAAGAGGTATACAGGGATTGATACACTCTTCAACTGATACATACGAGGGGCATTCAATAAGTAATGCAACACATTTTTTTCTCGGTCAGTTTCGGTTAGGGGAAAACGTGGAATTTGTTGAGAGACATCGAGGAACATCCCTGCTTCAGCCTCTGTAGTTTCATGGAGCTCCGACAGGTGACGGTGCTATACATAGCCATCATAATGGCGTCTGTGACGGAGGTGCGTTCCAGGCAGAGAGCTGTCACAGCGTTTCTTTTGGAGGAAAACCAGAGCATCGCAAACATTTATAGGCGCTTTCAGAACATCAAAGGAGACCTGTCAGTGAACAAAAGTGTTGTGAGTCATCGCAAAAAGATCGCACAAACCTGTCCAGTCTCCTGTGTGGCAGCTGACTGCACATTGCAGTGATTCCTGTAATGCAGTGCTGCAACAATGCTCATTTGAGCTGATCGACGAGTCGCTACCAACGCCTCGCTGCCCTACTGGACATCTCTAATTTTAGTGCTCTGTTTGTAGATAGCGTACTCAAAGGTGAGTTCCAGCTGCTTTCCTCGTCGCCAAACACAAGACCATGAAGAACAACGAAGGAACGAAGGGTGTTCGATGTGACAAAAATGCGAACGAACTTCTCTTTTTCCATGAAAACGCAAGGCCTCCCGTGAGTTTGCGCACCTGAGAGGAGGTCACAAAACTTCTTTGGACTGTTGTTCCTCATCCACCTTCACACCCTCTCTGACTTTCATCTGTTTGGCCTAATGAAGGACGCACTGGGTAGGAAGCAGCTCGTGGACGATGAACAGGTTGTTTATGTAGCAAGACAAAATGGTTCAAATGGCTCTGAGCACTATGGGACTTAACAGCTGTGGTCATCAGTCCCCTAGAACTTAAGAACTACTTAAACCTAACTAACCTAAGGACATCACATACATCCATGCCCGAGGCAGGATTCGAACCTGCGACCGTAGCAGTCGCACGGTTCCGGACTGCACGCCTAGAACCGTGAGACCACCGCGGCCGGCAAAGTAGCAAGACGTTGGCTTCAACAACGATCAGTACAGTGGTACCAAGTGGGTACACAGGCTTTTCCAGTAAGGTGACATAAGACCATCGAGCTGAACGGAGGGCATTTTAGGCAAGAGTAGGGAATAATATGGCATATTGGAAACCTGAATAAAACGAATCTACTTTAAGAAAAACATGTGTTGTATTACTTATTCAGCAATGAGCCGTGTTGGGTTCATGTTATGCGTTGGTTTAAACCTTGGTTCCTATTCTGTGTCCGCGGTTATTGCAATTATGCTGTTGTCCGCTCTCTCCGTGAGAGGCAGCAGCGGTGTGTATCGATATTCGCACCTTGTGCTATCTTTGGTCTGATACTTATAGTTTCCAGCTGTGCTATGTGCGAGCAGTCGGTCGGTTGGCGTGGAGCAGCGAGGAAATCTCCGTGGCGCGAAGTTTGGCCGGGACCGCTAGCCGTCTCAACGCAGTGTCGAAGTGTGTGGGGCTGCTCCCATTGCTACGAGGTCAGTGGCTCACCGACCCTGGCCACGAAAGTTGAGTTTGGATTTAATTTACCAGCAAGTCAAGACTGTTCACATTGTGCCATTTGGTTCTCGTTGCTGGCTGTTGGGACATTCCCGCGAGCATGAATGTTCGAGATGGCGAAGGTTTAGCCACCGTCCGGTTGGAGTCTAACTGTATTTGGTTATTTGAAATTGAAGTGCACCAGCGGAATTTTCTGTCTTGTGGCTGTTAACGTTCCGGTTACCTGCCCTGCCCGTTGACGCAGTGTCCTTTCCTCACCGTGTTGTCGCTGTCCAGCACAGTACGTAGTTCGACAGCTTAATGTATGCTTGTTTGTGGGCATACGTTTGCATTGAACTCCCATTTGTGTGCTGGTCGAGTGGAGCCCAAGTTACCTTGTCGGTGGGTCCGTTGACTGTCTGTTAGTTGGGTTGTCGTTGGATCGAGAATGGTTGGGCCAACTACCTTTCTCACCTAAGTGAACATTAGTATCTCAAGTGCTGGTTGGCCCCGAAATTTCTGAGTGCAATTAGCTGCATTGCCTTTTTTTATTTTCTGTTGTGTGTATTTGTATGGCTCATCCGATGGTTTCCAATTAAAGTTGAATTGTTTTTAGTGGTGTTTTAAGTCATGGGCTTCCAGCCGCTTTAAAATTAAAGTTCCTTGCTTTTCAAGTGTTAGATTGTTTGGCCCTTCAGCCTGATATATACATTGTTTAAAGATAAAGCCTTGGGCCTTCTGAATAATAAAATTATTTTAGTTGTGTTTTAAGTCATGGGCCTTCAGCTGTTTCAAAGTTCCTTACTTGTCAAGTGTCAGATTGTTTGGGGCCTTCAGCCTAATTTAAGATAAGGCTTTGTTGTTTCAATTTATATTACCTTGAGTTTTAAGTCATGGAGACGTAGTCGTTTTTAAATTAAGGACGTTTGTCTTTCTAGCATGATACTACACTCCTGGAAATTGAAATAAGAACACCATGAATTCATTGTCCCAGGAAGGGGAAACTTTATTGACACATTCCTGGGGTCAGATACATCACATGATCACACTGACAGAACCACAGGCACATAGACACAGGCAACAGAGCATGCACAATGTCGGCACTAGTACAGTGTATATCCACCTTTCGCAGCAATGCAGGCTGCTATTCTCCCATGGAGACGATCGTAGAGATGCTGGATGTAGTCCTGTGGAACGGCTTGCCATGCCATTTCCACCTGGCGCCTCAGTTGGACCAGCGTTCGTGCTGGACGTGCAGACCGCGTGAGACGACGCTCCATCCAGTCCCAAACATGCTCAATGGGGGACAGATCCGGAGATCTTGCTGGCCAGGGTAGTTGACTTACACCTTCTAGAGCACGTTGGGTGGCACGGGATACATGCGGACGTGCATTGTCCTGTTGGAACAGCAAGTTCCCTTGCCGGTCTAGGAATGGTAGAACGATGGGTTCGATGACGGTTTGGATGTACCGTGCACTATTCAATGTCCCCTCGACGATCACCAGTGGTGTACGGCCAGTGTAGGAGATCGCTCCCCACACCATGATGCCGGGTGTTGGCCCTGTGTGCCTCGGTCGTATGCAGTCCTGATTGTGGCGCTCACCTGCACGGCGCCAAACACGCATACGACCATCATTGGCACCAAGGCAGAAGCGACTCTCATCGCTGCAGACGACACGTCTCCATTCGTCCCTCCATGCACGCCTGTCGCGACACCACTGGAGGCGGGCTGCACGATGTTGGGGCGTGAGCGGAAGACGGCCTAACGGTGTGCGGGACCGTAGCCCAGCTTCATGGAGACGGTTGCGAATGGTCCTCGCCGATACCCCAGGAGCAACAGTGTCCCTAATTTGCTGGGAAGTGGCGGTGCGGTCCCCTACGGCACTGCGTAGGATCCTACGGTCTTAGCGTGCATCCGTGCGTCGCTGCGGTCCGGTCCCAGGTCGACGGGCACGTGCACCTTCCGCCGACCACTGGCGACAACATCGATGTACTGTGGAGACCTCACGCCCCACGTGTTGAGCAATTCGGCGGTACGTCCACCCGGCCTCCCGCATTCCCACTATACGCCCTCGCTTAAAGTCCGTCAACTGCACATACTGTTCACGTCCACGCTGTCGCGGCATGCTACCAGTGTTAAAGACTGCGATGGAGCTCCGTATGCCACGGCAAACTGGCTGACACTGACGGCGGCGGTGCACAAATGCTGCGCAGCTAGCGCCATTCGACGGCCAACACCGTGGTTCCTGGTGTGTCCGCTGTGCCGTGCGTGTGATCATTGCTTGTACAGCCCTCTCGCAGTGTTCGGAGCAAGTATGGTGGGTCTGACACACCGGTGTCAATGTGTTCTTTTTTCCATTTCCAGGAGTGTATTTTGGGCCTTCAGCCTAATTGAAGATAAGGCCTTCTGCCTTGTGTTTTATCATTTAATTTTACGTTGAGTCTTAAATCATCAGCCTTCAGCCGACTTTAAATTAAGGTTTTTGCTTTTCAAGTGTTAAATTTTTGGGCCTTCAGCCAAATTATAGAACTTACTTAACGTGAGGCCTTCTGCACTCTAAATTTTCTTTTTGTCGTCTGAATTTTGAGTTAATAGCTTTTAGCCGTTTTTTTTAAATTACCCTTAAGACATAAGATAGTGTGGCTTATTCTACCAGTAACTAAGTTCAAGAATCTGTACTGTAATATTTGGTCAAATAAATAAAGTTATATGTTTCACAAGCTGCGACATCGTGTTCGAATGTAACGGAGAGCCGATCATTTTGGCCCCTTTCCACAATTCCAACTACCTATCCTCTCCTGCGAGTTTAGCAGGGCGTTTCACTGGTAGCAAAGCGTGCTTACGCTTGTTGCTATCAGTTTCACACTTGTCTCTGTTTCTGTTTGGTGGTACCATACTGTTTTGGCTGTTACTTGTTTAAAGTGCTTATCGTAATGACAGCGCGGCCAGTGCTGTGTGAGTGTCTTCGTCCAACAGTTCTCTTGCTATCTAATCGTAGATATACAGTGCAGCTGGAATGATAACATACCATACACATTCGAGTGTATATTTATTAATTAAAATATTAGTAATATTAATTACGCTAATATTAGACACCGACTTTCTAACACTCTATTCGTGTTGCACCTGGGATCAGTTGATGGTCTATAATAGCGCTTCATTCTCTCACTATGAAGAACAGACTTCGAATCAGGAGAGGCTCAGGCAGCTGGATTCATAATATAATAAAGCTGAATGGATGTGAGACGTTGTTTCCATTTGATCCAGCCTTCCTATTGTTTCAGGGTGGAGTGGAGCGTTGGGGAGATTGTCAGTGGGATAAGTTGGGTGGAAGTTCCTCTGAATGATTCTGATCAATTGCTGGTGGTTCCCTACCGATACCTGCGCTGCTCGTGTTCATGCTTGTCATCTAGCCTTTACTGTTCTGTCACTTCGTTTCTTATTCAATTTACTGGTATCACTAAGTTAGTGTCTTGTCTGCCCATGAGTGGCAGCAGCAGCAGCGCTTATCGATAAGAGCACTGTTGTATTATCATTGTAGCAACCGCTAGTATTTCTGGCTCGTCCTGTGCCGGGAGTTCAGTCGGGATTAAGCATCAGTGAGGTCCGGACAGCGAGCACTCGCCCAGCCGTTTCCGGGCCCCTTTAGCTGGCCATCTTTCGGGACGTGGGTCAGTTCCTTGCTTGTGCAGAGATGTTGGGTGGCCAATGGCAAGTGTTCCCTCTGCATGGTTTGGTGAGAGCCAGCGTCTCCGGATCATCGTGTGTCCGAATTGCTAATTGACATCAAGGGAGTCAGGACGGTGCAGCAGTGAAGTCCGGACAGCCATGACTCGCCCGCCCGTTGCTAACACACATGACTTGAGGGGCTCCGGAACGCACTATACTTGCAACGTTAAAATAACGCTTATAAATTACGTCTTTCCTCACAAAGTATTTGAGGTAGGAAGTTGAACTTTTTACAGATTATTTATTGGAATATGGGCTACAACTTAACACAGGGATTTTACAAAATTTTAGTTCAGTTATTAAAGATGATTTTTTTTCAATTGTAATGAGAATTCACAACATTTTTTTGCAATTTTTTATTTATATATTCAAAAATATACAGTTTTTTGGAAAAAGGCTGTGTTAAATTATGCAGAAGGTACTGTGTAACATTTACTGAAAGTTTGAAACAAATATGTTTGGAAGATCCTTAGAAAACATGTAATTAGTATGAGAAAATAAAAGTTTTGGGAATCGAGCGACAAAGATTGGATTAACTTTTTAGTGCATTCCAGGTCCATAGGATGGATTATCTTCATCCTCTGCAAACTCCTCCTCCAGCTTCCTCTTGTTCCTCCTCCTGTTTACTCCTGCTTGTATTTCTAGACTCTTTACAGCCCTGTCTGCAGCCCGAAGGCGTTCCTTGTCTAAAGCAAGCATCGCTCGTACCATGTTAGAATGTTATTATTTACAGTAATAACACGTACCTTTGGCTTTCCAACATTTCTCCTTTTCTTAAAAGCCTTCAGAGGATTTCTAATAACTTTACTTTTACTCATTATTATACTTCAACAAAACAGAGACTCAAGAAACAGAATTAATTACGAATATTTTCGAGATAACGACAGAGTAAATAAACATGAAACAATCGACAATCACACCAGCGATATATATTGAACCATCACAGGTTAGCCACAACACATACTTTATCTCACATCACTAAAATGTACCTGATGAACACGGACGTTAATAATAACACCATTTGACAACAGTTTAACAGCGCCACAGTGGGTCACGCCCATGTAGAACACATTTCAAAAAAAAATTTAAAAATGGTTGTAGTCTTCGGAATTGAATAAATTATATATCTATTAAAAGGTAATAGTCTGCAGATTCAGAAAACGCAAAAAAGTAAAAATTGAACTTTTCATGATTAGGAGCCTTTCCGGAGCCCCTTGACTGGGGACGACCGTGGTTGGTCGTTCGGTCGGTCGTCTCATCGGACGACGTGTATTTGGTCGCCGACCGCTTCTGGGTTCTCTGTGTTTGTCGACTTGGGATTCGTCCTTGTTGTTCCACAGACGCTGGTTTTAGTATTGTTCGAGTTTTTTGTGGAAGTGTTTCGCGGAACCATGTGTAGCTTGTGTGGTTTTGACTGAGCAGTTATTTTAATGCTGTCTGCGTGCTGGGTTGAGTTGGTCAGTTGGGACAGAGCAGCGAAGAAGTCTCCATGGCGCGTGGTGAGGCCACGGTCGCTGGCGGCGTGCAAACACGGTCGGGTTTGTGAGGCGCTAGCTGCGAGAGCTACGAAGTTCGTCGCCCACCGAACCTGGACGCTGAAGTAGAGTGATCATTAACCTGTTACTAAACCTCAACTACTGTCATACCTCTTCGTTCATTTGCGGGTTGTTGCCCCCTCAGCCTTTCGGGCTAGCAGCATCGTATGATGTGTTGGAGTCGGCAACATCTTACAGCCGTCTTCCTCTGTTGTGATTAATTATTAAATTGACTGTTACTTATCAGTGAAGTGCACCAGCGGTATTTTCTGCCCTGTGGCCGTTAACGCTCCAGTTACCTGCCCTGGTCGTTACCGTAGTTTGTAGGCTTTTTCCTCGTTGTGTTGTTACTGTCCAGCACGGCGTGTAGTTTGAAAGCCTTTTAAGGTTCAAATGGCTCTGAGCACTATGGGACTTAACTGCTGTGGTCATCAGTCCCCTAAAACTTAGAACTACTTAAACATAACTAACCTAAGGACACCACGCACATCCATGCCTGAGGCAGGATTCGACCGTGCGACCGTAGCGGTCGCGCGGTTCCAGACTGTAGTGCCTAGAACCACTCGGCCACTTCTGCCGGCTGACAGCCTTTTAAGTGTTTGGTTTATATTTGCTTAGAGTGGTTATTGTTCCCCTCGCTGTTTTTGGACTCCAATTTCTAAAGGCGTAGTGCTGTTCGTATTCTCGTCCTCGGCTGATATTCTCCATCGTTGTGACGTTGGTCAGATGCAAGGAAATCGGTTAAATTGTTGGTTAGTCCTTGGGCCATCCGTAGTTTGAGTTGCCATCCGATTACCTAACTTTAACTCTTGGCTGCCTGTCTCACCTCACCTTACGTTTGAGCTACCTTCCCAGGCCGACCCTTGGAACACATCTGAGCGCCACTTGTTCTGTTTGTTTTAAATTTTGATTTTCATTTTAGTTGAAGTATTGTGTGAGGCCTTAGGCCCGGTATTAATTAAGTTTTTCTTTTTAATTTTACGTAAAGGCCTTCAGCTGTGTTAAACTAAAATTTTCAGCATTGATTGTTTTAGAAAAAAATTTTATTCTTAGAAATTGTTCTGTCTGAAATTGTTTTTAATCCAGGCCCTGAGCCGTCAGTTGTTCCATGTGTTATGTGAGGCCTTCAGCCGAGGATTTGAGTGAACCCCTTAACAAAGCCTTCAGCCATGTGTATTCTCTAAAGGAAAAAATTTAATTAGAAGCAAGGGGTTTATTCTAAATTATTTATAAGACTTGTCGTTCAGGCCTTCAGCCGTTGTTCAAATTTGTTTGTGGCCTTCAGCCGTGCTATAAGTTAATCAGGCTTCGGCCGTTCTGTTCTAAGTGTAAAAAGAAAATTTCTTGCTTAGAAAAAATTGCTCATTAATTTGCCATAATTATAGTTGTCCTTCAGACTTGTAGTGTAGACCTTCGGCCGTTAATTGTTTAAATTGCATGTTTTTTTAAATTACCTTCTAGTTTTAATTGCTTTTGATTTCTAATCCAGACCTGCAGCCGTTCTTGTGTTTGCTGTGTGGTTTTGGGCCTTCAGCCCAGAAATCACCTTAAGTTTTCTTTAACTAGGCCATAAGCCGCATTGTTTAACTGTGATCCTTAAGCCAAAGTGGTTTTTAGAAAAATAAAGTTGTGTGTTTGATTGTGCAACTCACAGTAACTGTTTACGGCCCCATCCACAACCTTAACCTTATCCTGTGCGCTCTCTGACTTCCTACCAATCAGGTCTCACCTATGAGGAGAGTGGGATGTGACCTTGATTATAAATCGACCAAGAGTGTAACCTGACACCGGAAATCCTTATCTCATTTATCTCTCAAGATCAAAATCATCTAGCATCGGCACTGATAATCTACTGATGTACTTTCTATTTATGATTCTTACAATCTAATCTGGCATGTCCCATGTGGCAGACACTCTCGATCTGCTCACGTTATGTCAGTCACCTTTGCCTGCATACATGTCAACAACATAAATTTTCCATCGTCATTTTCACAAAGAAAGAGGGAGTTTTTCTTAACTGAAAGTAGTAGAGTGGTTGTAGTGAAACTTTCGCTGCTTGAGAAGGACCCCATGAAAAACGAGTGATCATGGGACAGTGAAATTTTGTGGAAACATTTTTAGGTGCATGTGAAAAAGAAATAACGAATAAACTCATTGAAAGAAACACATTTTAACTTCCACATGAGATGCTGACATTTGATAATTGCGTATCATGTTTACGAAGCAGGCTAAAAACATTGCTCAATGTGACGAACATCTGCAAATGTGACGGTCTGCAACCACACTTGACATTGCCGCTTCACAACGGTTCACAACACCTTTAAACTGATGAACCATGAAATGTTCAGCTCTCTTGCACTGCATGAAGATCGCACATCACGTCCAGTATTGTCAGCAATGGCAACAGTAACTTACTCATTAATCTATGACGCTCTTGGTCGTCAGCCTCTGCCAGGAGCAATTCCCAAATCGCAATTTAATGCGAAATCTCAGATCATGTTCTTCAAACCCAGTGCAGAAAGAGAACCTTTTTGTATCATTTTAATGCGTTGATACTCGCGAAGAGCACCAACACTATTGCTATCGTTTCAGTGTCAAAGGGCTCTGAGCACTATGGGACTTAACATCTGAGGTCATCAGTCCCCTAGAACTTAGAACTACTTAAACCTAACTAACCTAAGGACATCACACACATCCATGCCCGAGGCAGGATTCGAACCTGAGACCGTAGCGGTCCCGAGGTTCCGGTCTGAAGCGCCTAGAACCGCTCGGCCACTCCGGCCGGCGTATCAGTGTCACTTTGTCCAAATCCATGTTGACTGTCTGCTACCGCGTTGCACCACATTTCGCTTGTGTTTCAACCCTATATCGCCATACTAGTATCGGCGCTAACGACAAGTCATGACATAACAATACTAACACCGTCCTGTTGTGTACAGTATGAACGCAATTCCTATGAGGCTACTACCCCTCCAGGAAAACAATTTTGCCGACCGGGGTGGCCGAGCGGTTCTAGGCGCTACAGTCTGGAACCACGCGACCGCTACGGTCGTAGGTTCGAATCCTGCCTCGGGCATGGATGTGTGTGATGTCCTTAGGTTAGTTAGGTTTAAGTAGCTCTAAGTTCTAGGGGACTCATGACCTCAGAAGTTAAGTCCCATGGTGCTCAGAGCCATTTGAACCATTTTTTAATACAATTTTTCGTCTACACGGGCTCAAATAATAAACCTGTATATGGTACTGGATTGAGGTACACAATTTTTAAGAAATCCGATGGACTTGTCGCAGGCGTTACACTCTGATATTTATTAACATATGCTACAAACAATATTTTTTGTCTTCTTTGAGATAGAGTTTCGTGCCGTCACGAGACATCACGCGTCGGCGACGATTTAAGTGCTGCGTCGAGACGATGCGCTCGTCGTGGCAGTGAATTAAGCGGTCCTCACACTGAAGCGGCTTCTCGGCGTGAGAAATTAGCCGTTCCGGACTCGCGGCTGAATCGCAGTGATGACCCGACGGCACGAGAGCGGCGTCGAAGCGTTTTCTCTGGACTGTCCACACCACAGCGGTATTTGCTGCAGTGGCGTGACGTAATTCTCTGCCTCCTTGAAACTGATGATGTCGTCCGACGAGGAAGTGGCACTTATCACAAAAGACGAACGAAGAGCGAGATAAACACTGATTTAGAAACTAAATACATTACATCTGATATCAGAAGCAGCAAAGTTTGATAATTACTATTGTAATTCTTTCAGAAAACTGAAGTGTGTGCTTGACGTTAATTTGGAAAAATCGTAGCATCGTAAATATCATAACCTAATGCCGCAACTCTGTATGGACGAAAATAGGTTTTTCATTTTCTTTAGAATGAGAAGCGAATTTTTTAAATACTATTAAAGACGATGAGGGAAAACAGGACACGACTTTTCGTGAACTGGTTGCGCCCGAAGAAAGGGTTTTCATCACTTTACGGTAGTAGTACTGTAATCTAATGTTTTTTGTATTGCCTTGTCACAAATGATCTGTACAGGACACAAAAATAACAAAATAATACTTATGACAGAGATAATAGAGATATATTGTGAAGTGTGATTGATTTATGGTGAATGACTGCACCTATCTTGCAGCAGACTCTATACTTCTCAGTTTAATGGTTTCACAAGCATCATTGGAACAGTTAAAAGCGTTATCTTGCATATGGTTTGCATTATTATTTGAAGTTGACTGCGTGGCATCGTTACTATTATGTGCTGCCATTTCCTCTGTTTCCTCCTAATGTAAGAACTCTTCGCTAGCTGCGTCATTTTTAGTTTTACCAGGCATGTCTTGTCCATGAAGATGGCTGCACCGTTTCGGAATATGCTGACAAAGTAAGAGGGCCTTCTATAGAACAGAACGTATCTTTTCAGACCCTCAAAGTCCTTTTCTTAGCGATACGTGGCGTGCAATATCTGCCAGAAGTTTCACTCAGGGTTGGCGTTGTTTTTGTTTGCAGGAACAACTGGCGTTTCACTCCTCCTGCCTCCAACGTCACAGACGACTGATTTCTTTTACAGGGAAGAAGAACAACTTTCACATTGCTCTGTTCCTTCTTTATACATATCTAAGATGCAGGTGCCGGTACAGTGTCTTTTCAGTCTGCAATAACTGAAAGTGTTTAGAGTCTAAGACCCGATACATCAGTAGCTGTTAACGCAAATAGCAAAAAGGGATGGAATGTCTCCATTTGTTTATCCCATGCCATTCCTTATTTTCAAAGACTGTCCCGTTTTTGTTCTAATATTTCTTAAAATTTTATGATTTCACGTGTTTCCTTTTTTTTTCAAGCTCTATCCCTGGCTTAGGATGGTCGTTATGAAGCATGTATTCTGAAATATCACTCCTTCACACAAGCTGTTAATTTTACTGGTATTCAGTGTATTAATTTCTGTCTGGTATTACATCAGTAGTATACATCACTAATATTGAATTCACTACCCTTTTCATGGGCTATTACTCTTTTCATGTTAGACACGTCAGTACCAACGATGTGTGTCACTTTGGATCAGAAGAGATTCTCTCTGGTAGCGAGCGGCTAACAGAAGTGGTACTGTCTGCCAGTCTTGCTTGCAAGATGAAAGCAGAGCTGACCATTTGCACCATAGTCTGCAGGACCGATTGCGGACCTCTGGTACAGAGCAGAGTGCAGAGACTGAATCAGAGGCTCAGACGGTTCTGCGACCGTGTAGGCTGCCGATCCCTCGACTTGCGCCAATGGGTGATTGGGTTTCGGGTTCCGCTAGGTCAGATTTTTCCGGAGATACGCATAAAATATCATCCGAATCGTGCTAAACGCATTCTCTGAAAATTATTTCGAGCAGTTAGTTCACGAGCCCACGCGAATAATAAACGGCTGCGAAAACACACTTTTCCTCTTAGCAACAAATAATCCTGAGTTAATGACGAGCATAAAAACTGATACAGGGATTAGTGAACACAGGGTTGCCGTAGCAAGCCGTATTGTTGTAATCCCCCTATCCTCTAAAAATAAGCGAAAAATATACCTATTCAAAAATCATTTAAAAATTCACTTGACGCCTTCCTGAGAGACAATCTCCACGAATTCCAAATTAATACTATAAGTGTAGACCAGATGAAATAGTATCAATGAAATAGTATCAGCACAAATTGAGAGATTTATACCAAATAAATTAACAAACGACGGAGCTGATCCTCCTAGGTAGACGAAACGGGTTGCCGAAACAATGAAAAGACATGACATATTTAAACAGAAGCAAAATCCCCAAGATTGGCGATCTTTTACAGAAGCTCCAAATTTAGCGCGTACTTCAATGCGAGATGCATATAACAGTTTCCTCAACGGAACTTTGTCTCGAAACCTGGCAGAAAATCCAAAGGTATTCTGGTCTTTTGTGAAGTATATTAGCGGCAAAAAACAATTAATACCTTCTCTGCGCGATAGCAATGGAGATACTATCGAAGACAGTAACGCCAAAGCAGAGTTACTAAACAAAGCCTTCCGAAATGACTTCACAAAAGAAGACGAAGTAAATACTCCAGAATTCGAATCGAGAACAGCAGCCAACATCGTCTCAGTTATGTGGCTGGATTTGTGATTTCCTGTCAGAGAGGTCACAGTTCGTAGTAATTGACGGAAAGTCGTCGAGTAAAACAGAAGTGATTTCTGTCGTTCCCCAAGGTAGTGTTATAAGCCCTTTGCCGTTCCTTATCTATATAAACGATTTGGGAGACAATCTGAGGGTCCGTCTTAGTTTTTTTGCAGATGACGCTGTCGTTTATCGACTAATAAAGTCATCAGAAGATCAAAACAAATTGCAAAACGATTTAGGAAAGATATCGGAATGATGCGAAAATTGGCATTTCACCCTGAATAACGAAAAGTGTGAGGTAATCCACATGAGTGCTAAAAGTAACTCGTTAAACTTCGGTTACACGATAAATCAGTCTAATCTAAAAGCCGTAAATTCAGTTAATACCTAGGTATTACAATTACGAACACCTTAAATTGGAAGGAACACATAGAAAACGTTGTGGGGAAGGCTAACCAAAGACTGCGTTTTATTGGCAGGAGACTTAGCAAATGTAACAGATCTACTAAGAAGACTGCCTTCACTACGCTTGTAGTCGGCTTTTAGAATACTGCTGCGCGGTGTGGGATCCTTACCAGATAGGACTGACGGAGTACATCGAGAAAGTTTAATGAAGTGCAGCACGTTTTGATTTATAGCGAAATATGGTATAGAGTGTCACAGAAATGATCCAGGATTTGGGCTGGACCTCATTAAAAGAAAGGCTTTTTTCATTGCGATGGAATCTTCTCACGAAATTCCAATCACCAGCTTTCTCCTCCGAATGCGAAAATATTTTGTTGGCACCGACCTACATAGGGAGAAACGATCACTACGATAAAATAAGGGAAATCAGAGCTCGTACGGAAAGATATAGGTGTTCGTTCTTGCCGCGCGTTATACAAGATTGAAATAATAGAAAATTGTGAAGGTGGTTCGATGAACCCTCTGCCAGGCACTTAAATGTGATTTGCAGAGTATCGATGTAGATGTAGATAATAGTTATATATTGTATGAAAACTTTTGGAATAGAATTATATAAATGCCGCTGGTTTTAAAATAAAGATTTGTTAACACGCAGGTACTTGTAACGATGAAACGATTACTGTATCGCAATAAAATTTGTTTTGGTACCTATTAGTCGTGTCCAGTTATTTGTTAAAGGACTGAAGATTTTGCATCTACATGTTGTACTCATATCTTTCATTTACGGCTGAAGCTTCCCAGTTCACTAACTATTGCGTTCCACATGTCGTTATTCTTCCTGGTATTCCCGTAGTCACTATTAGTGTAAACGCCTGACTGCTTCAGTGAGTTTGTCTGCACACGTCCTGAGGTCGTGGCTACGTACGCTATCTAGCGCGATTCGGAGGCGACGCGGCAGAAAGTGCTGTCTGCAGCGAACAGGCGGCATCGCAGCGTGGCGACACCGCTTGTTGGTCAATCACGTCAGCGCGGGCAGTCCCATTACACGCCACGTGTCAAATCATCTCAGGCACCCTGCCGCGACTTCGGCGCAATTACTGCCGCTTCTGTGTGAATAGCACGTCATCGAGAAGAGAAACGGATCGATACGGACTACAGAACTAACTACGTTTATCTTACTCCAACTTGGAGCCATGTTAGAAACATTGTAAACAAACTACGAATTGGTATGTGTCGCTAGAAAAAGTCGCTATCCACTACACTATATCATCTAAAATTTCTGTTCCATCATGTTCCTGCAAATGAAACCAATCAAAGGAAGCAACGGTCATATTTTTCCTGTCTTCTTTTCCCTTTCAGTTTAGAGAGTGTACATACTGACACTATTGCTTTTAATGTATTGCTACCAGTAACAGCTACCAAATGCTGCTTTGTGAATAAAGCTGCAGATAAGATGAGATACAAGTCATAGAGACAAATATACTAAACGATGTATGTGTCTCCGGCATGATCGCTGTGTGGTGTCACATGCCTCCACAATTAAAAATGTATGTAGTCTACACTGAATATAGCTACGTTACTGCTTCAAAAGTAACTTCAATATGTTAGCTACATTTCTTACGCAACAATGTACAACGTCAAGAGCACCAGAAGTAAAACAGCCAGCGATTACATATTTTTAAGTGCGCACTGGACGAATAGATTTGCCATATATATGCCATAGATATGCCCGAGGCAGGATTCGAACCTGCGACCATAGCAGCAGCGAGGTTCAGGACTGAAGCGCCTAGAACCGCTCGACCACAGCGGCCGGCCTGAGCTGGTAACCATCTGAAATTAAAAAAAAATTAAAAAAACAGTGAAAGGATCAACAATGGATGTCATGTGACGCCCGCAACGACCAAACACAAAAGTTTTTAAAAAAATGGTCAGCGTGACGGACTGCCGTTCTCAAGGGCCCGGGATGGATTCCCGGCTGGGTCGGAGATTTTCTCCGCTCAGGGACTAGGTATTGTGTTGTCTTCATCGTCATTTCATCCCCATCCGGCGCGCAGGCCACCCAATGTGGACTTGCCCCGTAAGCGGCCTCCCGGCCAATGACGCCAAACGCTAATTTCCATTTTACTGCATGACATTACACGCCACGTGACACAAAAATCAGGCGAGCCAACTGCTGGAGCGCTATTTCTGCCACATCAATGTGGGGACAACTTCAAGCTCAAAGGATTAAGAGGAAACTGTTCGGTCACAAAATTCAGTAGTTTCCCGTGTTAGTATGAGTCGTTGCTTAACAATCGCCTGTCAGTCTTTCATTATGGCTCAGAGGAATTATGGTATTTCGAATTTAAGTAACCAATTCGTCGCGTCGCCATTGAGAAACGTTGCCGCTGTCTACTTTACGTCTGGTGCACTTTGGGCTATACAATGTTCTATGGGAACAGTAGCTAACATATTGAAGTTACTTTTAAATCAGAAACATATCTATCTCTAGTCTATACTAAATACATTTTAAATACTGTGGGTACGCCGTGCTGCACTGCAGTTGTACTGCAAACACATATACACTACTGGCCATTGAGATAGCTACACCACGAAGATGACGTGCTACAGACGCAAAATTTAGCCCACAGGAAGAAGATGCTGTGATATGCAAATGATTAATTTATCAGAGCATTCACACAAGGTTGCCACCAGTGGCGACACCTACAACGTGCTGACATGCGGAAAGCTTCCAACCGATTTCTCATACACAAACAGCAATTGACCGGGGTTGCCTGGTGAAACGTTGTTGTGATGCCTCGTGTAAGGAGGAGAAATGCGCACCATCACGTTTCCGAGTTTGATAAATGTCGGATTGTAGCCTTGTAACTTCCCCGCACAAAATTAAATAAATAATAATATGAATATGATTCTAATTTTAGTGTAACCTCAGAACAAAATTGGTTCCCATTTATAACGTCCCTACAGAAATTCATTCACATTTAACCTCCACACAAAATTTGTTTCCCATTTAATGTACCCACAAAATTCTTTTCTCATTTAATGTAAGCTCGAAACAGAAAAATTCCTAAACCTCGTAATAAAAAAATAAATTCAGTAGCCCGGTAAATTTTGGACGACAGCAGTGCTGCGTCATGGCCCTGTAAGATCATTCGGAATAAAAAAGCAAAAATTCTTACCTCAATAAAGTCGCCAAATATCTGCTCTTACAATAAAATTTTCCGGCACAGCTCTGTGCAATGCTGGCCGATGGATTTGTCATTTATGAAAGGAAGCAACTGATTTTTCTTTTGCAACAATTGGAATGATCATGGATTGGAGAAATTAGTAAATTCTTTAAATTGAAATGAATGCTTGTAAAAAAATTACTTTATAGGACAAAGATTATTATTAGGACATTTTTAAAACATTTGCATGGGAGTTCAGATAACATTACTAGATATGCGCGAGACTGCTTTTTACCTTATACAATAATACTCAGGCTCCGGCATCGCTGCACCGCGACCGGCCCAGCCAACACAATACACTATTCCAGACCAGAGCAGACTGCAGACTAGTGCAGACCAGCAACAACTTACTGCTACAGCTACACAGTTCGTACTGCAGTCAACACTGCTCTCTGGTCAGCGATTCTCTTATACCTTGCATATCGCAGGCAGCGCATGAGCAATACATCGAAATTACATCTGCTCGGACCTCTTAGATAACCCTCCACTGGGGGGGGGGGGGGGGGGGCAAAAATTTGGCAGCGATGGTGAGTCAATTGGACTTGCCATGAGCAACAAATTTTTCTTAATTAACTAAGTTTACAGTCACAGAATATATACATATATATAAGTGCAGAAAATAAAATGAAATAGAGTGCACATACACTGAGTACAGAACATATCAAGAAATCACAAAATGTATACGCAATGAGTACAAAACATATTAACAAATGACATAAAGTGCACACACACTGTATATATTTTTACCATTTTACAAGAACTAGGATAGGAAAGGGAAGGATTGCATCATGGTTGTAGCACAGTAGGTTGCACGTAGCTGCACTGAAAGTCCATATCTTTCTACAGAACCACAACACCAAGTGAGACAATCTGAAGTTCTCTTCCCTGAAGTATTAATCAGTGTAGCCAAGACACTGAAATGTCGTATTAATATTCAATGTTATCATTTTGGTAGTACATTAAGTACACCAAACAGTGGGACCATAATAACATCTCCATTGTTCAAGGTGGTCGACAGCATGATGTGTCAACACCACAACCTTGCAGAATCCGTATTCTTTCACCAACGTAGTGAAAGGTCTCTGTTGGATTCCTTTCATGTTTAATTTCTTAAATCTGTATTTATCAATGTTTGTTTTTGTGTGATGTATTAGATTTGTGATATTTTGTTTCGTAAATTCATTGCTGTGGCCTTGCTTCGTTTATCAGTCAGATAGCTTTTTATTCTCATTGAACTGTGATCGATTAGCCTTTGCATGGGGCATATTTACTGTGAGGAACCCCTTAAGGGTAACAATCACATAATTATTGTAGTTTCAGTATAATGACACAGTGCTCATTGTTTGCTAGCTAATTGAAATATAGTAGAGCGATTAAATGAGTGCCACATAGTTATTTTAATTCTACAAATTATTAGTTTTATACGATATAGAATTTTTTTGCGATAACCACTTTGTAAAACATGTTTTTTCTCTTATCATTTTGTTGCTTTTGCAGATTGTGCATTGTTATGTTCTGCTTTTTAATACCGATGTTATTTGATGTTCTTTTTTTAATTGCTGTGGCACCTTTGCTATTTTCATAAATTTTGCTTGTTAATAAACAGTCATAAATTTTCCTGTGATCAGTTGGCTCTTGCAATGAGCAAATACTGGTGAACTCCATAAGGGTAACAACCAGAAATTGTTTTCATATTAATGACACAGGAACCATTGTTTTTACTTGCTGACCGAATTAGGTCTACACTACCTTTTAAATAGGTGTCACAGATTGTGTTCTTTTTTTTCTGTTTGAAATTGGTAGATTCTAAAGAGGTGTTGAAATTATTGTGTTTTAGCAAGTAGCTGGTGACCTTTTGCCTTTTCTTTATTTTTTTTAGTTTAAGTAGGGTGTGAGAAGCCTGCTTGGGAATGTCCTAGCATGGCCAGAAAATTCCCTGCACAGTCTTTTCCCGGAGCGTTGGGGTTATGAAAGGTCTCTGTTGGATTCCTTTCATGTTTAATTTCTTAAATCTGTTGTCATTTATGGAATAAATTCCTCTTCTAAATGTACTGTGGCGTTTCTGACTATCTGGGAGGAGACTGAGCAGTGGAACGTGTTACTTTTACACATAAACAAGAACGATCTGTCACACTACTACACTTTAAAGCACAGTTTATATGTAATTCTTATATGTAATTCATGTCACACAGTCTCATACGGAACCTACATCCGCTTTCTTTTATATACTGTATATGATAAAATACTGTCATCCCCCTTCCCTTTTGTGTGAGAGGATGAATGAGCATATGTATATCCAGTTGCATGCTTGAGGGTAGCAGACAAGGCTGTCTGCTAGAGAACAGTAGGACCAACGTCGGAACAGGTAGCTACGCTTTCTAAAAGCAAAGAGGTTTCCATCCTTAGTATGGTCCTGTCCGTCCGTTGTCATGTTGGTATAGGAAGCTGCCCCTCTGGCCACTTCCGTTGGTCTTTGTGAGCCACCCTCAGGAAGTACGCTCGGCAGTAGGGCAGTTGCAGTGTGGCCGTGGCGAGCGTCTGAAGTGGTAAGATCTCCGGCTAAGCGCGTGTCTGTTAAGTCCGTAGGACAATGGATTTCTTAAGTTCAGCCTAACTGAAAATTTAATCACCTTGATTTCAGGTTTAGCTCTAAAATATCTAATGCTATCTTAAAGTGCAGCGGAGTGTAATTCTCGTGTTAAATGCAGATTATTTTGCGGTAGTTGCTTTGTTATTACTTTGTGAGTAAAGTGGAACCACGTGTTGATCAGTAACTCTAACTAAGTTCATCAATCTTAAATGCGAATGTTTGTGTGATTATAACGTCTCGTCTTGACTATATTTTCAATATAGCAACTTTTCTTTATGTTCAGCTCACGTGGGGTGTACTTTGCGAGACCACTACCACGTGCTTATATAACTGTTTGACCCATCAGGTTAATAGTAAGACGTTAGTAACCAGTTCAAGGTTTTTCTTTTGTCAATTGCCTTTCGATCTAATGTATTTTAATTATCAAAATTATTGTGGAGTTGTACGCCTTGTGTAAACCAAGTTGACCACGTGGAGCATGTGGTGTAATCATCAAAGTAGCCCTCAGCTATTCTTTTTGCGAAGACTTCACAAAGAGTTAATATGAATTTAGTATACCAGTGTGTGGTAATTACATGACGGACAGGATTGTGGTATGAACGTAATTTCTTTGGGTAAAAACTGAATCTGTTGGTTGTGGTTAATTTCTTCTTGCTTATGTTTCAATGTTCTTCGTGTGTTATTTTATGAATGCAGTGTTGTATCCAGTCTCCCAATCTTGGGTCCATATTTTATGTGTTCCGTAAAATTACAATCTCACTTTTTTTTTTAATCGTAAATAAGGCACCAGCTCAGTTATAACTCACGTATAATATGCTGAAATTTCAATGAACAATCTTAAAATAAATTTCCAAATATAAACTGATTTCTTTCCTTTTATTTAAATTCTCCTTTATATATATATATATATATATATATATATATATATATATATATATATATATATATATATATATATATTACCGGTTTTGTATGACTATTAAAAGATTAGCATTCATGTTAGTCTGCTTGGTAAACCTAGACTAAATATCTGATGAAACAGTTGCCCAGTAATCCACGGTTAACGTCCCCAGACAAATCACGGCTTTTAACCCACTTTCATTGTCAATTAGCACCGATTTCAGCATAGCAAATTAAAGTTACAACCTTACACATCAGCATACCAAATTAAAGTAACAATATTACACATTCCTATACCAACATGACAACGGACGGACAGGACCATCCTAAGGATAGAAACCTCTTTGCTTTTAGGAAGCGAAGCTACCTGTTCCGACGTTGGTCCTACTGTTCTCTAGCAGACAGCCTTGTCTGCTACCCTCAAGCATGCAACTAGAAATACATATGCTCATTCATCCTCTCACACAAAAGGGAAGGGGGATGACAGTATCTTATCATATACAGTATATAAAAGAAAGCGGATGTAGGTTCCGTATGAGACTGTGTGACATGAATTACATATAAGAATTACATATAAACTGTGCTTTAAAGTGTAGTGTGACAGATCGTTCTTGTTTATGTGTAAAAGTAACACGTTCCACTGCTCAGTCTCCTCCCAGATAGTCAGAAACGCCACAGTACATTTAGAAGAGGAATTTATTCCATAAATGGCAACAGATTTAAGAAATTAAACATGAAAGGAATCCAACAGAGACCTTTCAGTAGAATTAGTGCAAAAACCAAGTATAGTGCTCCATGATCATGAGGATGGAAAG
The DNA here is from genome assembly GCF_023864275.1 of Schistocerca cancellata. Lineage (NCBI taxonomy): Eukaryota > Metazoa > Arthropoda > Insecta > Orthoptera > Acrididae > Schistocerca > Schistocerca cancellata. The sequence goes on along the minus strand of NC_064631.1, from coordinate 96,571,233 downwards.
GACAAACGGATATTGCAGTAATTTCTGATAATTAGGTCAGAAGGTGAAGGACATTAAGTCTTATGTTAGTCATCATTGAGAATTACACTAGTCTATCAACCGATTTGAGTAATTGGTGGCACTCACTGCCTAGTTACTAATCATTTCTGTACTATGTATGAAGTATTACAGAATATTATTCATAAGTCATCTGATTACAGTGAACATTGGCTCTCATTGGCCAGTTACTAAACATTTTTATGCATTGTTCAGAAGTCATCATTCAAAAACAAGAGTTAATTAATGGCATAGCATTAACATAATTCAACTAGTTACAGTAATCATTGGCACTCATTGGCCAGTTACAAACCATCAGAAGTCATCATTCAAAACAGGAGCTAATGAGTGTAGCATCAAGCTACTGGTATTCATATATAATAGCATGTAAGTGACATAAGACAAATTTAAAATATAAGAAACAGTGGCATTCATTGGCCAGTTACAAAGTATTCATATAGTTTCATAAAACATTATTCAGTATTATTCAAAAGTCATCATTCAAAATGGGAGTTAATTATTGGCATAGCATTTATAGAGTATAACAAAAATATTATTTGCAGAAATTATTGGCATAGCATTTATACATTGTTACAAAACATCATTCAGTATTACTCAGAACTCATCATTCAAGTGACATAGGACATATTTAAAAATGTAACACACTGTAACTATTAATCAAGGTCTGTGGTTAGAAAAAATCATTCAGTATTACTCATAACTCTCTTAAACTGGTAGCATTATTTGGGACTGGTAATACATTTTTTTTGTGCCAGCAATGCATTGCGTTGGGATCGATAATTAATTGCTGAAACATGAAAATATTTGCTTTTGACTTATTGCTGCAAATAAGGATTAGTAACGTCATTCGTCATGAGTCAGCTGTAGCAAGGTTATGAAACAAGTAGAGTATATGTGATCACAATCATGAATGACACACACAAATGGGTAAAAAAATGCAAGTACTAGAACAGGTTTAATGACTAACTGCTTATAGCACATTAATTTCATGAATAGCTTCTCCTAGAAAAAGTACAAAATGGATTATTAAGCTGAAAGAAGAAACGTAGATTATGCTGAAAAGTAGTGAACTTCGAATTAACAGGTAATGAAATATGTACTCAATATGTATGTACTATAGCTGTCCTTTCCAAAACATTCAGCCATTATACCATGCGACATAAGATATACTGTCAAAACGAACTGCAACAAATACTTAAAAAACTACATAGCATCTCTTAACTAATAGTAAATATATAAACTTCATCATTATTCTCATCTGCAAGAAAAAACTTCATTATTCATATTACCATAACTTCATTAGTATCATCTCCTGCAAAGAAAAACTTCATTATTCATATTAGCGTATTCTTAATAAAACTATTCATCACCATTCATTATCATCTGCAAAAAGACACTTCATTATTCATTATTCATATTACCATTTACTTCATAAAACTATTCATAGTATAGAGTTCCTTATTTCTAGCATATTTCATCACTAAAACTTAGATGTGTAGTTCTGTCTGACAGTCTGCATCAATCGCCTCGTATTCTGAAAGAAAAAATTAGTTAAGACTGCTATCATACGATGTGTGTAGTATATTCTTGTTAATGTTTGTTTATTCTGATCCATTTACTCTTCGTGACGAGGTATTGCATCTTCTTTCGTTCATTCCGAAGGTGAAATTCCCATTTCATAGTAATCCACTGTGGTTTGTTTAATTTATTTCTTTTACACGTTATTGCTTTCTGAAAATGATGAATAAGGATTAATATCTTGCATTTAAATCATATACCCATTAAATAAAAACTGGTTTCTAGTGATATAATTAAGTATACAGCATAGCATGACAAAAAACGTATTATGTCAAAAACATAGACAGTGTTCAGGTGCAAAAATGTACACAAAGTATCATAATGTAATAGCAAAAAAAATGTAAAATAATCACGAAGTTGAGATATCATAAGGCAAAATGTCAAAGTCAACTGGTGTTTGTTATATCTTAACGATTTCGTAGTGCATACAAACAAAACAAGAAAACAATCATGCATACAAGAAAAATGGAAAATGTGCACGGTCTGATATATAACGACAAGAAATGAGTTTCATTGGTCATATAAAAATCAGAAAATGGCATTACAGTGTGATAAATCGTAAAGTATGTTCATTCAACTAAGGGTTTAATATTGGAGACATGGTGATTGCCTTTACTTTTTCTGGTTCTCAGAGTTTCGACGTGTACTACATTGGGGTGAGGTAGGCTGCGAATTCGATATGGACCTGCGTATAGAAGATCAAATTTACTGCATCTATTCTTTCCTATGTTGGATAAATAGTGTGTACGTACTAATATCTTCTGCCCAATGTGAAAGTTACGGCATGTACAAACCTGTTTTGCTGTCTTCTCCGGCGCTCTGCGGCACGTTTGATGTTGTTCAGCGCAATGTCAATTATTTCATGGTGTCGTAGTCGACGAGATGTAGGATAGGATACTAATTCTTTAATTTTGTTAGGTGGTTCAACATTTTTCATTATAACTGTCGGAGATAGCGTAGTAGATTCATTTGGTATCGAGTTAATTACATCCTGGAATGACAGTATGTGTGTATCCCAATCAATATGTTTTTCATGGCAGTATATTCTACATGGTTTACCAATTTCTTTCATTAGTCGTTCACAAGGGTTCGAAGAAGCATGATACCTGGATATACAGATCGGAGAAATGTTTCTTGTTCGTAACATACGTGTCCATATAGCAGATTGAAACTGTGGTCCATTGTCGGAAATTACTTTCAATACATGCCCTACATGGAATAGAAAATGTTTTACAAATGCATTCGAAACAGATTTAGCAGTAGCTTTGCGTAACGGAGTGAAGGTAACAAATTTCGAAGTGAGTTCAACAGCGACAAAGATGTAGCAAAAACCTCTATTAGTTCTGGGAATCGGACAAAAAATGTCTACAGCGGCCAGGTGTCTCAATTTAACAGGTACAATGGGATGTAATGGAGGAATATGTGAAGTCGTATCTGACTTAGCTTTCTGACAGATTTTACATAACGCTAAAACTCGTCGAATACGTTTCTCCATGTTGGCAAAATAACAGTTCTGTCTCAGTATAAGAAAACATTTTCTGGCTCCGTAATGTGCGTAACTTAAATGAGTATACCAAATTAATTTGTTAACAAGCTCGTCAGGAATACATAATAACGAATTGTTGCCGTCAGGGTGAGAGCGGCGAAACAGAATATTATTGCGTTTAGTGTAATGGTTTCTAATGGTAACATTATTCCTATCTTGTCAAAGGTGTTTAATTTCTTTTCATACGTTGTCTTTACTCTGCTCTTGTGCTATGTCTTGTAATGACGACGAAATGAAATTTTCAAATGCAACTTGTTGAATATACATGACGCTGGAATTTGCTTGGCAGAAGTTGGTTGCGATGTCTTGGTGATTGTTGCTGAGAGAACGGGATAGTGCGTCTGCTACAATATTTTGTGTACCGGGAATGTGAATAATTGTAAAATTAAATTCCTGTAAATAAAGTTTCCATCTGCTTAACCTGTCATGTGTAAATTCTGCTGAAAGTAAAAACTGTATCGCTCTATGATCTGTGTAAACGGTCGTATGTCTTCCATAAAGAAAATTCCGAAATCTCGTAAATGCCCATACAACACATAATGTTTCAAGTTATGTAACAGAATAATTGCGTTCAGCTGGTGATAGAATTCGACTCGCAAAGGCGATGTTTTTAATTCTTCAATTTCCTGTAAAATGTGTACGCTTAAAGCAGTGTTAGAACTGTCGGTGGCAATGGAAAAATTTCTAGTAAGATCTGGATGTGATAAAAGTGGTGCATTCAACAAAGCTTGTTTCAGATTGACAAATTCAGAATGTGCTTGGCTATCCCATGATCAAATAGTGTTTTTACCCGTCAACTGGCAAAATCTAGGGGTGTCTAAAGCAGAGTAATGAATAAATTTACGAAAAAAGTTAATTAAACCCAAAAAGCTGCGTAGTTGTTTCTTCGTCGTAGGAACAGTAATGTCACGTAAAGCTTGAAGTTTTTCCGGGTCAGGCGCAATGCCTTCTGCTGAAATTACATGTCCAAGAAATTTTATAGAAGTTTTCCCAAAGTGCGATTTACTGAGATTAACTGTGAGTCCTTGTGCACGAAAAGTTGGTAACAGTTGTTCAAGAATCAGATTGTGTTCAGACCAGTTATCTTCTGCAATAAGAATGTCGTCTACATACGTTGTGATTCTGTCTTTCATGCAAAAGTGTGTATCGGATGTCGTCAAAACTAATAACATTTTCGTGAACAAGATTCTGTGTGTCAAAAGTATGACTTGCGTTGCTGGAAGATGCAACCTGTACTGTATGTAGTCAAATTCTATCTGAGGTGCTATTATTTGCGGGAGGATGCTGTGGCATTTCGACTATTTGTGCTATTCTGTTATTTCGTCCTGACGTATTACGTTCGGGATGATATCTACTGTCTGGTTCATTCATGATAATTTGTTGTTGCGGATGATTCTGCTGCTGGTAAGTCCGATTGTTATTAAACGTACGCTGAAAATTGTGCTCATTACTTTTACGTCTGTCACGATAGTCATTTCTATACGGCGCATTGCGATTTGAGTTGAAATGGTGTGTTTTCTGTACGTACTGATTTCCTTGTTGCTGTGCGTTAGTATTTGGTGGAGCCGACACTATATGTGTAGGCGGCGAAACATTAAAGGTTGGTTGACCTTGCACATTACATTGTTGGTTAGGTATGCTAACCAGCTGGCTTCGATGCTGTTGCGAAGAAAAACCTGTATTGTTACCAAAAATGCGTCTGCGATAGCTGAAAATTTTGTACATACTGATGATTACACTTCTGTCTTTCATTAAAATTACGCTGGTAGTTCTGGAGTGTCTAATGAAAATTGTCACTTTCGGTAAAACTTGTCATATCGGGTTTTCTTTACTCAATTCTAATCGTAGATAGATAGATAGTAGAACAGCTGTTTTGATAGATATAAAGGATAGTAAAAGAGAAGGCAGCAGTGCAGAAAACTAAGGATGAAATAGCACTACTACGGCTCGGGGCCCTGTGCACGCTACGGCACATATTCATCAAAGTGTAATGAATCCCCTGAGGTCAGTTACGCGCTGCAAATAAATTTTAGTTTCTGCATTACAGGCAATGCCGGCGAAAATTCAAAAACAAATTGTTGTATCCAGGCCAATTCTAGTTTCTGCATTACAGGCCAAGCTGATGAAAATACAAAAGCAAATTGTCGTATCCAGTCCAAAGCGTGAATCTGTGTTCTGTCATTATTAAGCACTTTAAATTTCCTAACAGAAAGAAAGTGTTTGTAATAAAAATTATCGTCTCTGTTTGTCTGAACAGGTTCAGGATTGTATGATAATCTATTTGTCTGTGACTGTTCGGAATCTAACTCACGTACTCTCTGTAAATTACCTATATTATACATGCTGTGTGAGTGTGAGAAATGTTCGGAATGTGGCGTATGCTGTGCCGCGTTAGAGGCTGAAACATTTTTCATTTCTGTCACTTTAAAACGTTCGTCAATTTGGCTGTTCTGTTGTTCAAATTTCTTATCGACTTTCGCATCCGAAGTGCGTGAAAGTTCTGCTGACATTAATTTAAACTCGTCGCGTAACTGTGTTGCTTTTTCAGAACATTGTTCAGTGACTGCACTACTTTCATCACTAAGTAATTTCGTTGTGGCTACACGTGTATAACGTAACTCTTCGCTACTATTCCTAGCACAAGCCTTAATTTCGTCACGTAATTGTTCTTTACTATCATGTCGCTGCACAGCAACGGCTGCAATCTCTTCACTAAGTTGTTTTTTCTGTTCATTAAGGTTGTCGTGTTTTTCATTCGACTGTTTGAAATTTTCATTAAGCTGTTCGTTCGATTCGTTAAATTATTTATAACTGTTGTCTTGCTTTTCATTAAGTTGTTTGAAATTGTTGTTTAGTTTTTCATTCCACTGTTCGAGATTTTCATTACGTTGTTTGTACGATTCATTAAGTTGTTTGTACGATTCATTAAGTTATTTGAAATGGTCGTCTTGTTCTTTCTTGAGTTGTAGTAATTATGCTACAACTTGATCCAACCCAAAATTAGCGACTTTATTCTCTATGTTGTGTGTTGGTATATCTACATTTGTCACGTTTTGTGTAATCATTTGGTCATTTTATGATTCTTGAAAAGGTTCGCCAATTGGATGTGCACTGTTGGTCACTACACCAGAATCAAATAAATTTGACATATTTTGTGTATATTGTTCACCTTCGTTAGAAACAATTATCTGTTCGCTACGTAAATTTTGCAAATTAGGCGTGTCAAACTGGACAGCGTGCATTGTAACGGAACGTGCCGTGTCAACAGTTGCTAGATTTACTGTGGACATAATTGAATTTATTTGTTCATCATTAGGATCAAAATCATTAATAGTGGTCGGCAGGCACTGATTATCTGTAATTAGGGGATTATCATTATTACGCTGAGTGTCGCAAGTATTATCGGTCAAATTATTCGAGTCGGCTATTTCACTCATTGCACATCGCGATGTACAGTTACAGTTTTTCGCGGCATTATCCACAAATCAAAATTAACCACAAAATGAAACAAAGACAAAGCGAAATGGAATAAACACAATTACAACAAAGAGCAATAAATTGACGATGATCTGTGAAAGAAAAAGTGACAAATTAGTAAATGCGTTGCGCCAGATGCAAACTACATTTAAGTAAATAAGAGCAGATATATGACTACTTCTCAGAGATTCACAAAGAAATACGATCCTGGCAGGGTCGCCAAGTGTAACCTCCCTGCACAAAATTAAATAAATAATAATATGAATATGATTCTAATTTTAGTGTAACCTCAGAACAAAATTGGTTCCCATTTATAACGTCCCTACAGAAATTCATTCACATTTAACCTCCACACAAAATTTGTTTCCCATTTAATGTACCCACAAAATTCTTTTCTCATTTAATGTAAGCTCAAAACAGAAAAATTCCTAAACCTCGTAATAAAAAAATAAATTCAGTAATCTGGTAAATTTTGGACGACAGCAGTGCTGCGTCATGGCCCTGTAAGATCATTCTGAATAAAAAAGCCAAAATTCTTACCTCAATAAAGTCGCCAAATATCTGCTCTTATAATAAATTTTTCCGGCACAGCTCTGTGCAATGCTGGCCGATGGATTTGTCATTTATGAAAGGAAGCAACTGATTTTTCTTTTGCAACAATTGGAATGATCATGGATTGGAGAAATTACTAAATTCTTTAAATTGAAATGAATGCTTGTAAAAAATTACTTTATAGGACAAAGATTATTATTAGGACATTTTTAAAACATTTGCATGGGAGTTCAGATAACGTTACTAGATATGCGCGAGGCTGCTTTTTACCTTATACAATAATACTCAGGCTCCGGCATCGCTGCACCGCGACCGGCCCAGCCAACACGATACACTATTCCAGACCAGAGCAGACTGCAGACTAGCGCAGACTAGCAACAACTTACTGCTACAACTACACAGTTCGTACTGCAGTCAACACTGCTCTCTGGTCAGCGATTCTCTTATACCTTGCATATCGCAGGCAGCGCATGAGCAATACATCGAAATTACATATGTTCGGACCTCTTACATAAAATTACATCTGCTCGGACCTCTTGGCCGCCTATCACGATTGCGGTTTATCGTATCGCGACATTGCTGCTCGCGTTAGTCGAGAACCAATGACTGTCAGCAGAATATGGAATCGGTGGGTTCAGGAGGGTAATACGGAACGCCGTGCTGGATCCCAACGGCCTCGTATCACTAGCAGTCGGGATGGCAGGCATCTTATCTGCATAACTATAACGGATCGTGCAGCCACGGCTCGATCCCTGAGTCAACAGATGGGACGTTGCAAGACAACAACCATCTGCACGAGCAGTTCGACGACGTTTGCAGCAGCAAGGACTATCAGCTCGGAGTCCATGGCTGCGGTTACCCTTGACGCCGCATCACAGACAGGAGCGCCTGCGATGGTGTACTCAACGACGAACCTGGTTGGACGAATGGCAAAACGTCATTTTTTCGGATGAATCCAGGTTCTGTTTACAGCATCATGATGGCCGCATCCGTGTTTGGCGACATCGCGGTGAACGCACATTGGAAGCGTGTATTCGTCATCGCCATACTGGCGTATCATCTGGCGTGATGGTATGGGGTGCCATTGATTACACGTCTCGGTCACCTCTTGTTCGCATTGACGGCACCTCGAACAGTACACGTTAGATTTCAGATGTGTTACGACCCGTGGCTCTACCCTTCATTCCATCCCTGCGAAACCCTCCATTTCAGCAGGATAATGCACGACCGCATGTTGCAGGTCCTGTACGGGCCTTTCTGGATACAGAAAATGTTCGAATGCAGCCCTGACCAGCACATTCTCCAGATCTCTCACCATTTGAAAACGTCTGGTCAATGGTGGCGGAGCAACTGGCTCGTCACAATACGCCACTCACCACTCTTGACGAACTGTGGTATCGCGTTGAGGCTGCATGGGCAGCTGTACCTGTACATGCCATCCAAGCTCTGACTCAATGCCCACGCGTATCAAGGCCGTTATTACGGCCAGAGGTGGTTTTTCTGGGTACTGATTTCTCAGGATCTATGCACCCAAACTGCGTGAAAATGTAATCACATGTCAGTTCTAGTATAATACATTTGTCCAATGAATACCCGTTTCTCATCTGCATTTCTTCTTGGTGTAGCAATTTTAATGGCCAGTAGTGTAAGTATGACGTGTTTTATACTTGTCCGTGTGACAGGTATTCCATCTTATAGCCTGTATTGATGAAACCTCATTCACAAAATACCATTTAGCAATTACTTCCGTAAGCGATGTATTAACAACAATTTAAAGAATGACTTTAATACTGTTCAGTACATTCACTGTATATTTTGAAAGGGTTAAAATGGCTCTGAGCACTATGGGAGTTCACAGCTGAGGTCGTCAGTATCCTATAACGTAGAACTACTTAAACCTAATTGACCTAAGGACATCACACACATCCATGCCCGAGGCAGGATTCGAACCTGAGCCCGTAGCGGTCACGCGGTTCCAGACTGAAGCGCCTAGAAACGCTCTCCACTCCAGCCGGCTATTTTGAAAGGGAAAAGTAATATTAAAAGATAGGACTGTTTCTTTGTTTTATTAATGTAATTTAGAATGGATTAATTCACCTGGCGACTAAGTGATGGAGTGCAAATTTAAGATGGCATAATGTAATGGTTGGCCACTTGTTTTAGAGGCTATCGGTTCACATTGATTCGTATTGTTTACAACGTTTGTATCAAGATACCAAGCTGAAGTAAAATAACTGCAGGTGTTCTGAAGCAAATATCCTGATAATGTATCCCCACACTAACGCTGTGGCGCACCCGAGATTTTTGTGACACATGTCGTATGATGGGGCTTCCTACACCGATGTGGCTAGCCGCCAGGCGGTTCCACAGTGGTATGCAGCATTTCCTGCGGCGACACCCACTTTCCACTACAGATAGCGTTCTCTGTCGTAGAATAACGAAAAGTAGTGCATGTGCCCACGTCCTCAACGAGTGTACGGAGAGACGTAACGGAGCTGTGAAGCGTTTTCCTTTTCTGTTCCATATGTCTTACGGTGACTATAGGAATACCAAGAAAATGACGAAATTTAGAATGCAGTGGCGAATGAACTGCGAATAACAGCAGTGAACTCAAATTACGGCTAAAATATGTACACGATAAAATCTTCACCCATTTGACAAACAAACTGAAACGGCCGACAGGTAGAAAAGCAAATTTTACGGTCAAACAGGAATACTTCTTCCTGTTACAAGCGTTCGTGTGAATACAAATGTATACTTAAATCCAGTGGTATTTGTAAAACGCCTGTTTCTAAATTTTAAAATTACATAATTAGTAAGTGTAGCACGAAAAGAGTAAGATATTAACCTTCGTTCTACATGAATGATAGCAAAAGCAACTAATGTTTTCACATTCATTACAAAGATTTAGCCATGCTTTTGCCTGCAAACCACCTAACTCCACATTATTTTGAAACAGATAGCGCACTCTATTCATGTTACATGGAAATTTCTATTTAACTGGCTTCAAAAATTGTTTTTAGTGCTTCAAGCCAGAGATTGTAATTGTAAAATACATAAAACATACAAATATTACAAATCCTACGTAACACAGAAATACATGACAAACAAAGTCTACGTGAATTTTATGGAGAACATGTATATTTTCAACAATATGTACTTAATAATTGAAATAATTCACAAATATTTGCTGTCATACTCTAAATTTGAGAAAGCTTGCTGTTCTCGTCGTGAATAGTCGAAAAATTTGGCCTTTCCAAATTTTGTAAGATACATACTATCTTTATAAGACGTATTGTGATTGATACCTTTATTTCTGTTTGTCGACATAATGTTCACTTATGAGCCCTCATGCCAAAGGAATTTTCAACTTCCCTTCTAGCAGCACCAAACTTTATATTATTATGCCCTTTTGAAGAATCATCTTTACATTGCACGTAAGGTATGGCTTAAGAGCGAACGAAGGCTCCGTCACCATTCAGTACATGAGGGTAAGAAGTATTTCATCTGGGAAGATTTTCAGGAGCTGGAAAACTACACTCCTGGAAATTGAAATAAGAACGCCGTGAATTCATTGTCCCAGGAAGGGGAAACTTTATTGACACATTCCTGGGGTCAGATACATCACATGATCACACTGACAGAACCACAGGCACATAGACACAGGCAACAGAGCATGCACAATGTCGGCACTAGTACAGTGTATATCCACATTTCGCAGCAATGCAGGCTGCTATTCTCCCATGGAGACGATCGTAGAGATGCTGGATGTAGTACTGTGGAACGGCTTGCCATGCCATTTCCACTTGGCGCCTCAGTTGGACCAGCGTTCGTGCTGGACGTGCAGACCGCGTGAGACGACGCTTCATCCAGTCCCAAACATGCTCAATGGGGGACAGATCCGGAGATCTTGCTGGCCAGGGTAGTTGACTTACACCTTCTAGAGCACGTTGGGTGGCACGGGATACATGCGGACGTGCATTGTCCTGTTGGAACAGCAAGTTCCCTTACCGGTCTAGGAATGGTAGAACGATGGGTTCGATGACGGTTTGGATGTACCGTGCACTATTCAGTGTCCCCTCGACGATCACCAGTGGTGTACGGCCAGTGTAGGAGATCGCTCCCCACACCATGATGCCGGGTGTTGGCCCTGTGTGCCTCGGTCGTATGCAGTCCTGATTGTGGCGCTCACCTGCACGGTGCCAAACACGCATACGACCATCATTGGCACCAAGGCAGAAGCGACTCTCATCGCTGAAGACGACACGTCTCCACTCGTCCATCCATTCACACCTGTCGCGACACCACTAGAGGCGGGCTGCACGATGTTGGGGCGTGAGCGGAAGACGGCCTAACGGTGTGCGGGACCGTAGCCCAGCTTCATGGAGACGGTTGCGAATGGTCCTCGCCGATACCCCAGGAGCAACAGTGTCCCTAATTTGCTGGGAAGTGGCGGTGCGGTCCCCTACGGCACTGCGTAGGACCCTACGGTCTTGGCGTGCATCCGGGCGTCGCTGCTGTCCGGTCCCAGGTCGACGGGCACGTACACCTTCCGCCGACCACTGGCGACAACATCGATGTACTGTGGAGACCTCACGCCCCACGTGTTGAGCAATTCGGCGGTACGTCCACCCGGCCTCCCGCATGCCCACTATACGCCCTCGCTCAAAGTCCGTCAACTGCACTTACGGTTCACGTCCACGCTGTCGCGGCATGCTACGAGTGTTAAAGACTGCGATGGAGCTCCGTATGCCACGGCAAACTGGCTGACACTGACGGCGGCGGTGCACAAATGCTGCGCAGCTAGCGCCATTCGACGGCCAACACCGCGGTTCCTGGTGTGTCCGCTGTGCCGTGCGTGTGATCATTGCTTGTAGAGCCCTCTCGCAGTGTCCGGAGCAAGTATGGTGGGTCTGACACACCGGTATCAATGTGTTCTTTTTTCCATTTCCAGGAGTGTAATACAGTTCTCATCAACTTTCTGACCCATATTAGGTGCCTCGAAACCCCCCCCCCCCCCCGTCACTATTTACTTCATAATCCTATATATCGACACAAAAAAATTCCATGAGCAACGAAATAAATTTATTCAAGTAGCACAAAAAAATTTGCCCACTTTCTCGTGGACATTTAATAGTGACATATTTCCCGTTAATATTGCCGACAGCTCGGAATTCCCCATGAATCTCTAAAACCTTCAGGACATTTTTTTTTTCATATTACGAATTTGATTCTGTATTACAGACTGGTGAAACAATTCCATCTACAGTTCAATATCCCACTCAGAAACTGTGGCCTATGGTAAAGTAGGAGTCACCTGTAGCGAGACACTTAGAACAATCCATTAACAGAACTTAGTGTTAGCCATATACAGCGTCGAGAAAAACTGGGTCACGAAATTTTAACCCTAGATGCCTGATGCTAGTAGGAACCAAAATTACTAATGTTGTGTAGGTCGAAAACGCACCATTTTCAAACAACGGAAACTTCGCACCACGCGCTCCGATTGTCCGCGGGATTGCCCTGTTGCCATTCGTCGTTTGACGGGCAGCGCTATGGTCGTCGGTTCATACATACTAACGACCCTCGCCCTGTCACTGCCCCAACGTGATAAGCACACCTGTCGAATAAGTCTTGCTGTTCGTCTCCACCTCACGTCAGAGGCATTCATACACGTTACCTTCGCTTCGGAGCACACTCACGTCTCCTGCGATTTAGTCATACAGTAAGCTAGGCGGCACAGTAGAACAATGAGATATGGTTTTTGTTTATGGACTAGCCAACGGTAATGCGCATGAAGCTCGACGGTTCTATGTGGAACGGTACCCAGCAAGACGCCACCCACACCCGCAAACGTTTACAGCAGTTCACCGGCGACTTGGCGGAAGAGGCTCGTTAGCGGGATATCATGGTGATGCTGGAAGGCCTCGAACACGACGCGATGCTGCATTTCAAGATACTGTTCTCGAGGGCTTCGAGGAAGCACCTACAACAAGTACTCGAGCGATTCGACACGAATGGGGATCACTCATCGATTAGTCTGGGAGATTTTGAGGGTTGTCGGCCAGCATCGATTTAGTTTCCACCCTGTCGAAGACCTAATACTGTGGCGGACTATGTACACAGGCTAGGCTTTCGCCGGTAGTTTCTGTGACGTACTGCACGAGATCCCGACTTCCTCGCCGTTGTGTTGTTTACCGACGAGGGCAAATTCCATCGGGATGGCCTTTACAACACTCGAAACGTTCAGTACTGGGCCAGGCGAAATCCTCACGTCACGTACGTCCACGGGCACCGAGAACGATTTTCGGCCAACATTTGGGCAGACAGTGTAGATGACCATCTGATTGGGCCGGTCCGTCTATCTCCTCGATTTATCGGGGCAAATTACCTTCACGTTTTGCAAGAAACTCTACCTGGTCTGCTGCAAAATGTTCCCCTGGACATACGCATGTGTTTGCAGCATGATGGGGCGCACGCACAAAACAGTCGTGCTGTGAGCGGATATTTAAATGAACTCTCCGACGGCCGGGCAATTGGCAGAGGTGCTCGTATGATATGGCTCCGGCGATCACCAGACCTCATGCCACCGTACTTTTTCCTGTGCGGATTCTTATGGTTCTACATCACCCATCCGAAGGGGAACCACCTAGAAACGAAGAGGAATTAATGGATAGCATTCAACATGCCGCCAATCACATCAGGGCACTGCTAGGAATCTTTGAAAGAGTTCGGCAAACCACTGAAAGATGTTACTAAGCTTGTGCCGCGTCAGAGGATCACCAGTTCGAGCACCTGCTTTGAGTAAACAATTGTAGCTACAAGAAAGGCCCTCGTCAGGGCCGACACTGTTTGTAAAAGACGTTCTGTACGCGAACTACCAGCTGTTGACGGGTTTGTTCCCGGTACGTCTTATAATGAAACTACAATGGATGTGTCGGGACCCCGGCGGATTCGCCCCCAGAGCGGAAGGCTAGCGTCCTACCACCGGGCGTGCGGGCCGCCTTGGATACATCGCTATCTCCTACAGGCAAAGCGTCCGCCCTCAGTAGCTGAATGGTCAGCGTGACGGACTGTCAGTTCTCTCGGCCCGGGTTCGATTCCTGGCTGGCCTGGAGAATTTTCTCCGCCCAGGGTGCGGGTGTTGTGGTGTCTTCATCATCATCCTATCATCCTCACCGACTGGCGGTCCCCGCAGTGGCGTCAAATTGATAGACCGGCACCCGGCGAACGCTCTGCCCAACGTGGGGCCCTAGTCATATGATTAAATAAATAAAAACAGGCAAATCATTTGCGGCCATGCGTTGTCCAGAGCATCCGGCAACAGGGCAATCCCGCGGCCAATCGAAGCGCGTGGTGCCAAGTTCCCGTAGTTTAAAAATTGTACGTTGTCGATCTACACAACATTAGTAATTTTGATTCCTACTGGCATCACCTACCTAAGGTTAAAATTTCATGACAAAATTTTTCTCCACCTTCTATATTACCGATACCGTACCCGATACTAATTAGATACTGAACTGCAATAAAATTAATAGTACATGTGAAGAATACGTGTCTCATATTTACTTTCAGAGGAAGAGCTTTAAAAAAGAATTGAAATATGTGACATCAAATATAAATTTCAAAGACACTGTAAAAAAATTGACAATCTGTTGACAGTAAAAAATGGTATAGGCTACAGAAATGGAGGCATTCCTCTCCTCTTTGTAATTTGTGCTATCCACTAACAACGTATCCGCTCAACTCGAAACACGTTCAGTTACTGCAGACAGGAGAGAAGAAGCAAAGGAAGGTGAAAGTTGTCCTCCTCCCTACGAAGGGGATCGACCGACTGTTATACAGAAGACAGCAGAAGTGAAACTCCCATTGTTCCTGTAAAGGCAATGCCAAGAGTATCACCCCTGCAATAAGCAACTGGCAAAAATTGCGTACCATATTTCATCCTGTTCTATAAAAGATCTCTTATTTTTTCGGCATATTTCAAAATAGTGAAGACTTCTGCACAGACATGAAAACCTTCGGTAAAACTAAAAATGGCGCAACTAACAGATGACCAAGAGTTCTTACATTTGAAGGAATAACATAATAGTAATGGTGCCACGCAATCAACTTCAAATAATAATGCAAAGGATAAGCAAGTAATCATTTTTAGTCGTGACGGGTGTGAAAACACGTAACAGTAGTACAGCGTCTGCTGCAAAGTACGTGCAGTCATTCAGAAATCAGTAACAGTCCACAATACATCTCATTCATTTGAAGAATTGCTTTGTTATTTTTGTCTCTTGTGTAGTTCATTTGTAATTAAATGAATAACGAACTGCCTTGTATGCACATCTGTTTGCAGTACTACTACCGTAAAGTGATGATCGACCGTTTTTCCGGAGAAACTGATTGTGTGCCGTTTTCCTACATCGTCTTTAATGAGATTTAAACTCTCATCGAAACATTCACTGGCCGTTCTAAAGCAAATGAAAAAAAGTTTTTCGTCTAGACAGAGGTACGGCATTAGTGTATGGTATTCACCATACTTGTGTCTCTCCAAATGCATATCAAACATCCACGTCCGTTTTGTGAAAGAATTGCAGTAGTAGTTGCTAAAACTTACTGTTTCTGACTTGATTCCTAATGTACCTAATTTGGAAGTGAATGTTTAACTCGCCCTTCGTTCATTTTCTATGACAGTAAATAACAGAAGTTCCTGTTCCTCGTCTGACGAGATAATTTGTCTGACTAATTGCAGAGAATTACGTCACGCCGCCACCGCAGACTTTGCTGTAGTGTGAACAGTGAAGAGACAACTCTTCTCTGTCGCTCTGGTGCCGCCGGCGGAGCACTGTGAATCCGCCACAGCTAACTTCGCCTGCCGATAAATAACGTAGTTGTGGAACCATTTTCTGGCGCTGTGTATGCCCATGCAGAGGTGCTGATGGAGTTCGCCTTTGGGAGTGTGCTCCCAAAAACGAAGCCATTTTTGGCGCAACGAGCATTTTGTATGAATTGTCCTTTGCGCTCGTGCAAGGACACAACGTTCGGCGGACACAACGTGGTAATGACGACATGTAGGAGGCGGATATCTTGTTCCTTGGGTTCCTGTATTCTCTGTATATCTTATGTGAGCGGTATATTTAATAAACTGCCGAATCTGTGAACTCTGTTGGTTGATCGAGTGATTTCTGTATCTAATGTTTAAGATACCGGAGTGTGTGCACCTGGAGCGTGGCTTAATCTCATGCCAGCGCGTGAACAATGGTGACGCTTTTGTGCAGTATCACCGCCGTGATTCTCCAGAGAATCTATGTACAATTACTGCAGGTTCGTAAAGCTAAGTTAATCTGATTATCATTTTAATGCTTCCGATCTGTAACTATGGCAAGTGTCATGGTTTCCACTTATGTATCTAGTGATATTTTAGCTGGTGTGTTGAACCTGTGGTTAGAGGAGCATTTTTTGAGCAGTCGAGTAATGGTTGCATTTGTGGGAGCCTATTGCATTAACAAATATTTTCATGGTGTAAATTTTTCAGCATGAACTGGGGATATAACTACATTTTGTGGAAATGTGCGCCGGCCTTGGTGGCCGAGCGGTTCTAGGCGCTTCAATCTGGAACCGCGCGATCGCTACGGTCGCAGGTTCGAATCCTGCCTTGGGCATGGATGTGTGATGACCGTTGGTTAGTTAGGTTCAAGTAGTTCTAAGTAGGCGATGTTCGTTCACTGTACAGTGTAATGCATGGACGCACTTTGGGAACTATGTGAGTCGCAGATTTATTACGAGGAGAAACGGTGACTCAGGACAATGATGGGATAGCATACGGACATAAAATATTTTGAAATGAAGAACATGGTACTACTTGATGAGGTAAAAAGTTTATTTTTGTTTTTGTAGATATGTGTTGTTGGTCCACTTCTCCCTTGTCGCAGGCGAGTTCCTGATGGTTATTCTATTGACATGTTCTGAGTTAATTTACTGTACCATGGAAGTTATTAGATTAAATGAATTTTCATATTAGAGTGTATAATTGTTTTCTTTGATAAGTTCCTTCTTAACTGAAATTTCAGTACTTAACGGCTGAATCACACGTTTCATTGACACTGTGTATCAAGATTATGAATCCAATTTCCCTGGACCAACTGACGTCAGTTTTTAACAGTATTTTTTTAGCTGATGCGGAATCTTACTGTGTTGGCGTTTCTGTCAATACTTCGTTTTGCAGGTGAGTTTCATAGTACTTGATTGTTTCGATTCCTTTGCGCAATGTAGGTTTGTTAGTTTCTTTATTTTACCAGGACCATATGTCAGTGCATGAATTTCGTGTGTTTCAGTTTACATTCTTACACAGGTCAACATTACAGTCTGTTTCTTTTTTTTTCTTTTTTTTTTACAGTTAAGTATTTTTCAAACAGTTCGCACTGTCCAAGTCTACTGAGCTTTAAGTTATTGGTTTACTTATTTATTTGCTTATGAATGAGATCGGTTTTCACACACAAAGGGTTCTTCTCAATTTCATGTAAGTGATGTGGCTTTCATCTTAGTAGCACATTCAGGTTGTCAGTTCACATTCCCAGGTTTGTATTTACGATTATACGCACACAAGCAAAGGATACTCTCTTACACTGTCTCTGAGAGAATTACAATATCATAAGCAAACGTTAAAGATTTTATTTCTCCTCCCTGGGCTTTAATTCCTAATTTAAACATTTCTTTTCCTTCCTTTACTGCTCACTAAACATAGAGATTGAGTAACATCGGGGATAGATTTAAATCCGGTCTTCGCCGAGGATGTAGTGCATATATTATTACCACCAACTTTCAAATTGCGCAATTATCACCATTAAAATATAAGCGTTCAGACAGCCGTTTTTCCCTCACGTGATCTAGTAGTGGAACAGACTGGGTGGAGGGGGGGGGGGGGGGGAGAGAATACGAGTTTGGCTCGAATTGTGCCCACCGCCACACACCGCTTGGTGGCTGGCGGAGTATATATGTAGACGTAGAGTTACTAGTTATTTTTGTAAGGTCTTGTGTGTGTGAGTGTTACTAGGCACAAGATTTTACTTCAGTAACAGCGTAGCGTACAGTACCACCTTTGTTATCGGCGCTTGTATCGACCCTCCTATAGTACAGCATTTTCTTTGTTTTGGTTATTGTAGCTTAGTGTCGGTTAGACCGTCAGTAGGAGAGCACGTCGAGTTCCTGCTGCTAATAAGTCAAGTACACCGTCTGTTCTATATTTTTACGAGCTTCAACCAGAAGCGACTTCAGTGATGGATGGGAACTATGATTGCTGTGTGTAGATGCGTGCTGAGTTGGTGACCCTTCGCTCACAGCTCCAGGCGATGTTAGCTTCGGCACACAGCTTGAGGCTGCTGCCAAGGGGCATCACTGTGGGTAGTCGGACTCGGGAATGCTGTGGTCGCCCTGGGGACTGCCTGCACTTAGGTTGACCCCTCATCCGTGGTCGAGTGGAAGATCATTTCAAAGTCTGACAGGCAACGAAAGACATTCCGAGGGGCCGATTTTATGGCTTCGTTTGATGAACAGGTTTAGGGCGTTACGTGTGGCTGACGTCCACTCTGTTCAAATACACTCTTGGAAATGGAAAAAAGAACACATTGACACCGGTGTGTCAGACCCACCATACTTGCTCCGGACACTGCGAGAGGGCTGTACAAGCAATGATCACACGCACGGCACAGCGGACACACCAGGAACTGCGGTGTTGGCCGTCGAATGGCGCTAGCTGCGCAGCATTTGTGCACCGCCGCCGTCAGTGTCAGCCAGTTTGCCGTGGCATACGGAGCTCCATCGCAGTCTTTAACACTGGTAGCATGCCGCGACAGCGTGGACGTGAACCGTATGTGCAGTTAAACGGACTTTGAGCGAGGGCGTATAGTGGTCATGCGGGAGGCCGGGTGGACGTACCGCCGAATTGCTCAACACGTGGGGCGTGAGGTCTCCACAGTACATCGATGTTGTCGCCAGTGGTCGGCGGAAGCTGCACGTGCCCGTCGACCTGGGACCGGACCGCAGCGACGCACGGATGCACGCCAAGACCGTAGGATCCTACGCAGTGCCGTAGGGGACCGCACCGCCACTTCCCAGCAAATTAGGGGCACTGTTGCTCCTGGGGTATCGGCGAGGACCATTCGCAACCGTCTCCATGAAGCTGGGCTACACTCCCGCACACCGTTAGGCCGTCTTCCGCTCACGCCCCAACATCGTGCAGCCCGCCTCCAGTGGTGTCGCGACAGGCGTGAATGGAGGGACGAATGGAGACGTGTCGTCTTCAGCGATGAGAGTCGCTTCTGCCTTGGTGCCAATGATGGTCGTATGAGTGTTTGGCACCGTGCAGGTGAGCGCCACAATCAGGACTGCATACGACCGAGGCACACAGGGCCAACACCCGGCATCATGGTGTGGGGAGCGATCTCCTACACTGGCCGTACACCACTGCCGATCGTCGAGGGGATACTGAATAGTGCACGGTACATCCAAACCGTCATCGAACCCATCGTTCTACCATTCCTAGACCGGCAAGGGAACTTGCTGTTCCAACAGGACAATGCACGTCCGCATGTATCCCGTGCCACACAACGTGCTCTAGAAGGTGTAAGTCAACTACCCTGGCCAGCAAGATCTCCGGATCTGTCCCCCATTGAGCATGTTTGGGACTGGATGAAGCGTCGTCTCACGCGGTCTGCACGTCCAGCACGAACGCTGGTCCAACTGAGGCGCCAGGTGGAAATGGCATGGCAAGCCGTTCCACAGGACTACATCCATCATCTCTACGATCGTCTCCATGGGAGAATAGCAGCCTGCATTGCTGCGAAAGGTGGATATACACTGTACTAGTGCCGACATTGTGCATGCTCTGTTGCCTGTGTCTATGTGCCTGTGGTTCTGTCAGTGTGATCACGTGATGTATCTGACCCCAGGAATGTTTCAATAAAGTTTCCCCTTCCTGGGACAATGAATTCACGGTGTTCTTATTTCAATTTCCAGGAGTGTAGTTCAAATGGCTCTGAGCACTATGGGACTTAACTTCTGAGGTCATCAGTCCCCTAGAACTTAGAACTACTTAAACCTAACTAACCTAAGGGCGTCACACACATCCATGCCCGAGACAGGATTCGAACCTGAGACTGTAGCAGTCGCGCGGTGCCAGACTGTAGCGCCTAGAACCGCTCGGCCACCCCGGCCAGCTCACTCTGTTCCATAGGAATCTTATCGGCCCGCAACGTCTGGGCATTCACAGTGGGTGGGTTTGTTGGTAATTGGTGGCTCCATCGTTATGCGCTTAATGGGGCACCTTAGGAAGATGGGTGACAACGAGGGGAAGAAAGCCAGTGTGCATAACAGGCGGGAGGGGGGGGGGAGTTATTCCGGATGCCATGAAGAGTACAGGGTACAGCCAGCTGCAGGTGGTGGCTCATGTCGGTACCAATGATGTGTGTCGCTTAGGATCGGAGGAGATTCTCTCTGGTTTCGAGCAGCTAGCGGAAATGGTAAAGACTGCCAGTCTTGCTTGCGAGATTAAGGCGGAGTTCACCATCTGCAGCATCTTCGATAGAACCGGCTTCGGTGCAGAGCAGCGTGGAGAGTCTGAATGAGAGGCTCAGGCGGTTCTGTGACCAACTAGGTTGCAAATTCCTTGCCTTGCGCCAACGGGTGGTTGGTTTCCGGGTTCCGCTTAATAGGTCCGGAGTCCACACACGAAGAGGATGCACGAATAGCGGGGGCTGTGTGGAAGGGATTGGGTGGTTTTTTAGGTTAGTGTCTCAGGAAATGGCTGAAAGGGCATCCACCTAAAAGGGGGCAGGCAGTTTTAGAAATAATCGGTATTGTAGTTGAAAATTGTCGTAGCCTTGTTGCGAAAGAACCGGAGCTCCAAGCCCTTGTAGAAAGCACAGAGGCTCAAATAGCTATTGGTACGGAAAGCTGGCTAAAGCCTTAAAAAAGTACAGCCGAAATATTTTCAAACGTAACACTGTTCAGAAGGGATAGATTAAATAAGTTGGTAGTGGAGTATTTATTGCTGCCAGTAGTAGTTTACCTTGTAATGAAATTGAAGTAGTATGGGAAATTGAAATAGTACGGGTAGAAGTTATACTTGACAATCGGACTAAACTATTGATTGCATCGTTTTACCGAACCCCCGACTCAGAAGATATAGTTTCTGAACAGTTCAAAGAAAATTTTAGTCTCATTTCAAATAGGTAACCCACTCATACAATTATCGTCGGTAGTGACTTCAATCTACCCTCGATCTGCTGGAAAAATTTAAAGCCTGCGGCAGGCATGAAACGTCATCCGAAGTTATATTGAATGCTTTCTGAGAAAATTATTTTGAAGAATTAGTTCATGAGCCCCCTCGAAGCGTAAATGCTTTCGAAAGCACACTTGACAGCAACAAATAATCATGGACAAACAGGGAGTATGACTGATACAGGGATTAGCGACGACAAGGCAGTTGCTGCTAGGCTAAATGCCGTAACACCTAAAGCGATCAAAAGAAATGCAAAGTTAATCTGTTTAAGAAAGCTGATAAAATGGAGTAAACACCTTGTTAAGAGACATTCTCCACTCCTTCCGATATGATCATGTAAGCGTGGAAAAGATGTGGAATTATTTCTAAAAGATAGTATCGACGGAAATTACGAGATATATACCACATAAATTAATAGGTGATGGTACTGATCCCTCATGGTACACAAAACGGGTCACATCGCTGTTGTAGAGGCAACAAAAAAAGCATGCCAAATATAAAAGAACGCAAAATCCCCGAGATTGGCAATGCCCAGAAAGGGAAATGGGAATAATACTCTGAATTACTGATCCATATCACTAACGTCGATTTGCAGTAGGGTTTTGGGACATATACCGTGTTCGAACATTATAATTTACCTCAAAGAAAACAGTTTGACACATAGTCAGCACGTCCCGGGTTCGATTCCTGGCGGGGTCAGGGATTTTCTCTGCCTCGTGATGACTGGGTGTTGTATGATGTCCTTAGGTTAGTTAGGTTTAAGTAGTTCTACGTTCTAGGGGACTGATGACCATAGATGTTAAGTCCCATAGTGCTCAGAGCCATTTTGAACCATAGTCAGCACACATTCAGAAAATATCGATGTTGTGAAACACAAGTAGCTCTTTATCCATGATGTAATGAATGATATTAACAGGGGGTGTCAAATTGATTCCATATTTTTAGATTTCCAGAAGGCTTTCGACACCGTTGCTCACAAGCGTATTCTAACCAAACTGCGTGCCTATGGAATATCGCCTCAGTTGTGAGACTAGATTCGCGATTTCCTGTTAGAAAAGTCGCAGTTCGTAGTAACAGACGGGAAGTCATCGAGTAAAGCAGAAATAATATCCGGAGTTCCCCAAGGAAGTGTTATAGGCTCTCTGCTGTTCCTGATCTGTATTAATGACGTAGGAGACAATCTGAGTAGCCTCCTTAGATTGTTTGCAGATGATGCTGTCATTTATCGTCTTGTAAAGTCATCAGATGGCCAAAACGAATTGCAAAATGATTTAGATAAAATATCTGTATGGTGCGGAAAGTTGCAACTAACTCTGAATAAAGAAAAATGTGAAGTGTGGTGTCACCGCCAGACACCACACTTGCTAGGTGGTAGTCTTAAAATCGGCCGCGGTCCGTTAGTATACGTCGGACCCGCGTGTCGCCACTATCAGTGATTGCAGACCGAGCGCCGCCACACGGCAGGTCTAGAGAGACTTCCTAGCACTCGCCCCAGTTGCACAGCCGACTTTGCTAGCGATCGTTCATTGACAAAATACGCTCTCATTTGCCGAGACGATAGTTAGCATAGCCTTCAGCTACGTCATTTGCTACGACCTAGCAAGGCGCCATTACCAGTTACTATTGATGCTGTAAAACATGTACCGTCAAGAGCGATGTTCACCATTTACGGATTAAAGTTAAGTATTCCACAGCTACGTCCTTTTTTGCTAGTCTAATTTCCTTGACCTGTTCCAGACCTCACGCCAGCCTGCGTGAGCTAAAACGCGTGCCTTTCGGCTTCCTCTCACACCGGGTTGGTTCTCTTGCCAATCCACAACATTTGGCGACGAGGATGGGATCACGTGCTGTGCTTGCGCACAAAGATGGTTCGCACGATCGCCCTATTGCCTTTGCGTCCAAATTGCTCTCTGCGCAAAGAAATTATTCACAGATCGAGAAAGAAGCATTGGCTCTCGTATTTGGTGTTACAAAGTTTCATGATTTCTTGTATGGTCGTCACTTTACCATCATCACAGACCACAAACCTTTGACATCGCTTTTTCATCCGACCAAGCCTGTACCTCCACGTACAGCGCAGAAATTCATTCGCTGGTCTATTTTCCTCTCTCAGTACCGCTACGATATCTTGTAACGGTCCACTGCTAAGCACGGAAACGCCGATGCGTTGTCCCGTTTGCCTGTTGCTGAGGATAGAGCATTTAATTCCTCCGAACTTGCTTGCACGTTCATTGATTCGGAAACCGATGACGTGGTCGAATCGTTTCCGATTGATTTTAGTCGTGTAGCTACAGCCACAGCTGCCGACCCTGTCCTTGCTACCGTTCTGCGTTTTGTTGCTACGCAATGGCCCTTGTCAAAGTCACTGATCGGGGACCCGTTGGTTCACCGATTTTTCTCTCACAAGGAGAGACTTTTTGTGGGACGTGGTGTTTTGCTGTTGCGTTCTGATAATGATCAGTCCAGGGTCGTGGTCCCAAGTTCGTTACAGTCCTCTGTCTTACGGCTTCTCCACCAAGGACATTGGGGTATAGTGAGAACGAAACAACTTACTCATCAGCACTGTACTTGGTTCGGAATCGATGCCGCGATTACGAATATGTGCTCTTCTTGCATCATGTGTGCCGAATCAATCAGCACCACCGCGGAAATTCTTTGCATGGCCAAAAGCCACTTCCCCTTGGCAACACTTACACATCGAATTTGCTGGTCCATTCTGGAATGCTCGATGGTTGGTTGTGGTAGATTCATTCAGTAATTTTCCTTTTGTTGTCCGGATGTCTTCCACGACGTCATCTGCCATCATCTAAGCGTTATCCGCTATCTTTTGTATCGAAGGTCTTCCACAGACTGTTGTTCCCGACAATGGCCCACAATTAATGTCCGCAGAATTTCAGTCATTCTGCAAGGCCAATGGTATTCAACATCTGACGTCCGCGCCGTTTTCGCCACAGTCAAATGGTGCCGCTGAACGTTTGGTCAGGACTTTCAAGTCACAGATGTTGAAGCTGAAAGAGTCGCATTCTCGGGAGGACGCGTTATTGCTCTTTTTGTCCTCGTATCGCTCTCAGCCCCGAGATGGTCGCTCGCCGGCTGAGTTGCTCCACGGTCGCCCTCATCGCACCTTGATGTCTTTGCTACATCCGCCGCATCAGGTTCCTGTGCAGCGGCAGACACCTGCTTTTGCCCCAGGCGACGTGGTCTACTACCGCAACTATCGCGGTTCACGGCGTTGGCTCGAAGGGCGCATTCTTCGCTGCCTCGGCCGCGCTATGTATCTGGTTTTGGGGGCCTCTGGTGAGGTGCGTCGGCATCTCAATCAGCTGCGCCTCTGTCGTCGCACGGGATCTGCCGCTCCCCGTGTGCTTTCAGCGACGGTGCCGTCCGGTCAGCGCCCTGGGGACCCATCTACTGGCTCGCCTCAGCCCCAGGTGTTACCGACGCTGCCTTCCATTTTGGCCCATAGCGCCTGTTCTCCCGCCGGCGACACCAGCAGTGGACGCGTCGCTGCAACCGCCGGGCGCCTCCCTGGGTCACGCGCCGCCGATCGCTTCCCGTGACCAGTTGTCCTCCGACATGGAACTCTTGCCCGCTCCGGACTATATGTCGTCTTCGCCCGTCGGGTGCCCCGGCCCGATGGAGGTCGACCCTTCGGTCCCTCCTGTCTCTCTACGGGCGCATACACCTCATGTTGGCTTGCACCCTGGAGCAGGTTTTCAGGCGTTTCCTAGCTCCCCTCGGTCCGAATGGCAGGGTGCGGGTGGCACAGCCTCGTCTGTTGGTAGGCTCCCCACCTCGTCGCATACGTGAACATGGGGTCCTCCCCACGGCGGGCGGAAGCCTTATGCCACAACCGTCCGCCGATTTTCGGGGGAGGAATGTGGTGTCACCGCCAGACACCACACTCGCTAGGTGGTAGTCTTTAAATCGGCCGTTGTTCGTTAGTATACGCCGGACCCGCGTATCGCCACTATCAGTGATTGCAGACCGACCGCCGCCACACGTCAGGTCTGGAGAGACTTCCTAGCACTCGCCCCAGTTGTACAGCCGACTTTGCTAGCGATGGTTCACTGACAAAATACGCTCTCATTTGCCGAGACGATAGTTAGCATAGCCTTCAGCTACGTCATTTGCTACGACCTAGCAAGGCGCCTTTGCCAGTTAGTATTGATGCTGTAAAACATGTACCGTCAAGAGCGATGTTCACCATTTATGGATTAAAGTTAAGTATTCCACAGCTACGTCGTTTTTGGCTAGTCTAATTTCCTTGACCTGTTCCAGACCTCACGCCAGCCTGCGTGAGCTAAAACGCGTGCCTTTCGGCTTCCTCTCACACCGGGTTGGCTCTCTTGCCAATCCACAACATGAAGTTATTCATGCACTAAAAGAAATCCGCTAAATTTCGATTACTCGATAAGTCACACAAATCTAAAGTCTGTAAATTCAATTAAATACTTAGGGATTACCATTACGAAGAACCTAAATTGGAACGATTACATAGATAATGTTGTGGGTAGAGCAAACCGAAGACTGCGATTCATTGGCAGAACATTTTGAAGGTGCAACATAACTGCTTCCACAACGCTTTTCCGCTCTATTCTGGAGTATTGCTGTGCGGTATGGGATCCGTGTCTGGTAGGACAGACGAATGACATCGAGAAAATTCAAAGAAGAGCAGCTCGTTTTGTATTACGGTGAAACAGGGAAGATATTGGCACATGAACCTGTGTGGCAATCATTAAAGCAAAGGTGTGTTTCGTTGCGACGGGATCTTCTCATGAAATTTCAGTCACCAATTGTCTCCACCGATTGTGAAAACATTCTGTTGGCAGTCACCTACATAGGGAGAAATGATGATCACGATAAAATAAGAGAAATCAGGGCTCGATCAGGAAAAAATGTGCTGGTTTTCCCGCGCGCCGGTCGAGAGTGGAACGGTAGAGAGACTGTATGAAGTTGGTTCATTGAACCCTCTGCCAGACACTTAATTGTGGATAGCAGAGTAATCAAGTAAATGTAGATGTATAACCAAACATCCGATATCGTATTCAGAAGTGTCGCTTACTGACCGCCTGGGCGCTGCTGTTGCTGCGGGTAACAAAAACGAGACGCAACGTCGCGGCTGGTAAGTTAGACTGTGGTAGGAAGCATCTGAGGTGACATAGCTGAATTCAGCTGTCAACATCCCGCCGTCATTTGTGTCGCTGGGTCGTAAAAAAAATATTTAATCGCTATGAAAATTTACGTAGATATGTATTTCCAGCCCAAGCAGCAACTAACGCCATTACGTTCGGTTTGAATTCTTACGACACAAACCTGTTAACGCACTTCGGAAATTATACTCTGTGAATAACATTTATGTCAATCATCTTTTCATTACTTGTCCCCATATGGACTTTCGGCAGCTTACAGTTACACACCAAGAAACACCACTACAGCAGCACTTACAGAAGTTGTATGTTTATATCAGTTTACATATTTCATTCTATGCACTGGCTGTAAGTGTGACTGAGAAAATGTGTGTGTGTGTGTGTGTATGTGTGTGTGTGTGTGTGTGTGTGTGTGTGTGTATCGCATGGATCATTCCAATCAGATGTAAGAAGAAAAGCAAGCTGCTAGATATTTGCATATACATGGTGGTCAAAAACAGTGTGAAAAGCTTCAGACCGTGTCTTACGGTAGGTTTTGCTGAGAAATTCGATACGTTGCGCCGCTTATGAATTAGTCATCACTGAAGTTAGCCAATCGGATCATTTCGCGCGTAAGTTCAAGCGGCTCCCCGTAGACAGTGTCACCCAACGCGTTCGTTTGGTTTGCTAGCACCGAGCCATACAAAAGCTGGACATGGAAAGGTATTAAGGATCGAACCCGAGCC
Source organism: Schistocerca cancellata (assembly GCF_023864275.1). Taxonomy (NCBI): domain Eukaryota; kingdom Metazoa; phylum Arthropoda; class Insecta; order Orthoptera; family Acrididae; genus Schistocerca; species Schistocerca cancellata. The sequence goes on along the minus strand of NC_064631.1, from coordinate 96,543,879 downwards.
AAAGGATCAGCGTCTCGTGTGCTATCACCTACGTTTTGAGAACTGGTTGTTATCTAATCCTGAATTTGCGTGAGTAATGGCCTGACTGGCTATCTTTAATGCTAATTAACTCGGAAACGGATCAACGTATTGAATTTCTTTCTTGACAATTATTTTTCAGCACAAACTACCCTTTGCCACCATTTCAAGATTTTCATACTGTTTCTGAACACGCTGTATACATTCGCTCATGTTGGAAGTTTTCTGCACTTAATTGATTATGACAGAAGGTGTGTATCGTATCTGGCAATATTTAATCAGCCAGGAGTTTAGGTGTATATATTCAACGCTGAGCAATTTTTTGTTTTTGACTGTATCGAGTACTCTGGGATGCAAATTTATCAGTGTGGAAAGAAGTTGGTTGGTTGATTGATTCGGGGGAGGGGACCAAACAGCGACGCAATCGGTTCCATCGGGCTAGGTATGGGTTAGGAAGTCGGCCGTGCCCTTTAAAAGGAACCGTCCCGGGATTTGCCTGAAGCGATATAGATAAATCACGGAAAACCTAAATCAGGATGCCCGGACGCAGGTATGAAGCGTCGTTCTTCCGATTGCGAATGCAGTGTGCTAACCACAGCGCCATCTCGCTCGATGTGGAGACTACAGGCAACGTACGTGTTCGTTGATCACAGTGGGAGCATTTTGCAAAGCACACAGCTGCTTACAAGCGCCAGGCAATTTCATAAAATTGTCTTAAGCCGAGTCGCAGTAGTTAATCAACTAGCTGCCACAGAACGGAGAGAGCCAGAAATGACTGTTTCAACACAGTGATGCAAAATACATATTACGGGCAGAGAATCACGTAATTAAAAAGAAAGGACTGCAAAACCAGGTAAAAGAATTTCCTCAAGGCACATAAAACTTCAACAAGAGATTCTGAAAGCACGAAAAGAGGTGAGTGAAATGAGGTGGGAATGTAAATAGCCGTGATAATCCAGGTTTAATTAAATCCAAATCCTGCAGTAATTCTGTTACAGCCGGTCTGATATCTGCTCTTCTGGCTAAATGAAAAAATTGCATTTTTAGAAAGTGAACAATTCACAGAAAGAAAGATTACTTACCTTTCGAACTTGATCAACATTTAACATATAATTAGCCACAAAACATCTGACGAAAACAACACTATGATGATCACCTAGTGAAATCGTGCGGTGGTTAGCACACTGGACTCGGATTCTGGAGGACGAAGCTTCAGATCTGCGTCGGACTATCCACATTTAAGTTTTCTGTGATTTTCCTAAATAGCTTCATGGAAATGCTCGGATGAATCCTGTGAAAGGGCATGGATGATTTCCTTCCCCACCTTGAAACTTTCCAAGTTTGTGCTGTGTCTCTAATAACATCGATGTGACGGGTCTTTCAACCCTGATCTTCCTTTCTCTAATACTGTGATGGTGTTGTGAAATGACGTTTATATCTGCATGAAGCTCACTTCTAGGTTATTGCAGCATTTCTACTTATATAAGGTAGTCGTAAAAGGAAACTTACTAACATATTGTGTTGAACGGCCGTAAAGTCGGTGGCAGGCATTGAAGTGGGGCATACAAGCAGTTTATCTTTCAGTGTGCATCATTACGACGAACTTGCAATGCACTACACTAAACATATGTGGCTTTTATTTGTAGGTAGATTATTCTTAAGGTCCCTTATTTAATTATGAAAAATTTTCACACCTCACAAGCGCCTACTAAATAATTATTAAAAAAATGTTCTAATGTGTGTGAAGGTGCTAAGGTCATCAGTCCCTAAGCTTACACACTACTTAACCTAAATTATCGTAAGGACAAACACACACACCCATGCCCGAGGGAGGACTCAAACCTCCGCCGGAACCAGCTGCACAGTCCATGACTGCAGCGCCTCAGAGCGCTCGGTTAATCCCGTGCGGCAAATAATTATTAAATTCAGCTAGAAACTTCAAACCTGGTAGTGTACAAGATTTAATTAGACAATTAAAGATGTTGTAGGCAAATGTTAACAAGAAAATTAGTACGAGGTGTGTTCAACAAGCAATGCAACACATGCTTTTCTAGACAATTTTCGGTTGGAAACATGGGGAATTTGTTGTGGAACATGGTGGAACATTCCCGCTTCAGCCCCTATAGTTTCATGAAGTTCAGATAGGTTGCAGCGCTATACGTAGCCCTGAAAATGTCTTTCGCGGGGATGCATTCCAAGCAGAAAGCTGTCAATGCGATTCTTTTGACGGAAAACCAGAACATTGTAGATATTCATAGAAGCTTGGAGGATGTCTGTACACGTCAGGATGGTATCAGGTAGGCATCCGGGTTGTTTTTCCGACACGTAAAATGAGAAATCCCCGGATTCAGGGAAAAATGAGTTTTATTCCCAAGAATTACCACTGAGGGATACAATTGTAAGTAGGCTGTTTAGGTTTTTATGTTGGTAACGCCACGTAGCGCTCTGTATGAAAATCACTGACTGTGCTGTGTGCAGTCTGTGGCTAGTTTGCATTGTTGGAATATTTGCTATTGTAGTGTTGGGCATTTGGATGTGAACAGCGCGTAGCGTTGTGTAGTTGGAGATGAGCAGCCAGCAGTGATGATGATGATGAGCGTTTGGCGTCATTGGCGCAGGTCTCATTACATTCGGCGCCACATTGGGCGACCTGCACGCCGGATGGGGATGAAATGATGATGAACACAACACAACACCCAGTCCCTGAGCGGAGAAAATCTACGACCCAGCCGGGAATCGAACCCGGGCCCGGAGGACGGCAATCCGTCACGCTGACCACACAGCTACTGGGGCGGACAGCCAGCAGTGGTGGATGTGGAGAGAGAGATGCCAGAGTTTTGAGAACAGACGATCTGGACGTGTGCCCGCCAGAAAAAGGAAATTTGTAAAGATGGATGTCATGAATAGTCATCATATATATATATATATATATATATATCTATGATGACTAATCATGACATACATCTTTATACACTCCTGGAAATGGAAAAAAGAACACATTGACACCGGTGTGTCAGACCCACCATACTTGCTCCGGACACTGCGAGAGGGCTGTACAAGCAATGATCACACACACGGCACAGCGGACACGCCAGGAACCGCGGTGTTGGCCGTCGAATGGCGCTAGCTGCGCAGCATTTGTGCACCGCCGCCGTCAGTGTCAGCCAGTTTGCCGTGGCATACGGAGCTCCATCGCAGTCTTTAACACTGGTAGCATGCCGCGACAGCGTGGACGTGAACCGTATGTGCAGTTGACGGACTTTGAGCGAGGGCGTATAGTGGGCATGCGGGAGGCCGGGTGGACGTACCGCCGAATTGCTCAACACGTGGGGCGTGAGGTCTCCACAGTACATCGATGTTGTCGCCAGTGGTCAGCGGAAGGTGCACGTGCCCGTCGACCTGGGACCGGACCGCAGCGATGCACGGATGCGCGCCAAGACCGTAGGATCCTACGCAGTGCCGTAGGGACCGCACCGCCACTTCCCAGCAAATTAGGGACACTGTTGCTCCTGGGGTATCGGCGAGGACCATTCGCAACCGTCTCCATGAAGCTGGGCTACGGTCCCGCACACCGTTAGGCCGTCTTCCGCTCACGCCCCAACATCGTGCAGCCCGCCTCTAGTGGTGTCGCGACAGGGACGAATGGAGACGTGTCGTCTGCAGCGATGAGAGTCGCTTCTGCCTTGGTGCCAATGATGGTCGTATGCGTGTTTGGCGCCGTGCAGGTGAGCGCCACAATCAGGACTGCATACGACCGAGGCACACAGGGCCAACACCCGGCATCATGGTGTGGGGAGCGATCTCCTACACTGGCCGTACACCACTGGTGATCGTCGAGGGGACACTGAATAGTGCACGTTACATCCAAACCGTCATCGAACCCATCGTTCTACCATTCCTAGACCGGCAAGGGAACTTGCTGTTCCAACAGGACAAAGCACGTCCGCATGTATCCCGTGCCACCCAACGTGCTCTAGAAGGTGTAAGTGAACTATCCTGGCCAGCAAGATCTCCGGATCTGTCCCCCATTGAGCATGTTTGGGACTGGATGAAGCGTCGTCTCACGCGGTCTGCACGTCCAGCACGAACGCTGGTCCAACTGAGGCGCCAGGTGGAAATGTCATGGCAAGCCGTTCCACAGGACTACATCCAGCATCTCTACGATCGTCTCCATGGGAGAATAGCAGCCTGCATTGCTGCGAAAGGTGGATATACACTGTACTAGTGCCGACATTGTGCATGCTCTGTTGCCTGTGTCTATGTGCCTGTGGTTCTGTCAGTGTGATCATGTGATGTATCTGACCCCAGGAATGTGTCAATAAAGTTTCCCCTTCCTGGGACAATGAATTCACGGTGTTCTTATTTCAATTTCCAGGAGTATATATATATATATATATATATATATATATATATATATGATGACTTTTGAACACTATATATATTGTTCATGAAAACTGGCTACGGCCGTAAAGTGAACCGTACATGGAACGCAAAGAGCATATATATATGATCACTTTTGAACACAATATATATTGTTCATGAAAACTGGCTACGGCCGTAAAGTGAACCGTACATGGAACGCAAAGAGCATATATATATATATATATATATATATATATATATATATATATATATATATATATATATATATAATAACGTAAGCGTTTTTCCAGCACTGTCATTCTTTACATTCAAAGGGAAAGTTTCACAATGTTCATGAGAACTGTGGCTACGGCCGTAAAGTGAACCGTACATGGAACGCAAAGAGCATGTTGTCCTCAATAGGAAGCACTGATGGACACGTTCAGATGGTAAGAAAGCCTGGCAGACAAGAGAACGACCCGTTGTTTCGGCCGCTACCTCGCTGACCCTCTTGCGTACCTCAGGTGACGGCAGCCGGTCCTCTTATTGGCGGGTCTGTGGCTGAAAGTTAGCGTCTCTCACTCAGCAGTACCGTGGTGGTCTCCCTAGCTCAGCGCAATAGCGTGAGACCAGCAACAAGTACTGCGTAGTAGTTCACGTAACTGCTCACGCCACTGCCTAAGTCAAAACGATGGAAGTATATTACAATAAAAGTCTTAACCACTACTACCTGTTACCATGTACAATTCCTTCCCCCTTCCATGAGAGCCAATTACGGTTCTGTGATTCTTATAATGGGTGACACTAATCAGTCTTAACGACCAATTCAAAACAAAAATGGTCAAATGGCTCTGAGCACTATGGGACTTAACATCTATGGTCATCAGTCCCCTAGAACTTAGAACTACTTAAACCTAACTAACCTAAGGTCAGCACACAACACCCAGCCATCACGAGGCAGAGAAAATCCCTGACCCCGCCGGGAATCGAACCCGGGAACCCGGGCGTGGGAAGCGAGAACGCTACCGCACGACCACGAGATGCGGGCTAATTCAAAACACACAAAGATCCTGTTTTGATGTACATCGTAGGTGACCGAAATTTAGTTTTCTTTTTTCATTAAAAAAATATTTATTTTTTTATTTAAAAAAAGGTGTCTTACAACTAATGGAGGACTGAATTCTCTTTTTTAAAAAAAATTGATCGAGAAATATGTAATGGGGGCAGTGGGTACAAAGTTTGTGTTCTTACTTTACGATATCATTATCCATTGGTGTCTTTTTAGTCGTTCATAACTGAAATCTCTGCTAATATAAAAACTTTTTCTACACGCTTTCCGAAGCCAGCGGAGTCGGTGCAGCGGGCGGTAGTGGGCGCATTGGCGGCAGCCATCTGGGCTGCAGCTGACCGAAAGTGCTCGTCAGCCGGGCACCTCAATACGGACCAGCAGTCGAGGTGGTTAGAGGGCCGGGTAGCCGAATGAGAGCGTGTGGAGTACTAGCGACTGCAACACTCGCAGGTGGGAATCGCAATGAACTCACAATGAACAGGGAGCACGAATACAGAATGAGCCTGCAAGGGGCCTAGTTGGCAGTTGAAGAAACCAGGTCTCAAACGTTTCCATTACAGATAGCTGTAATGCATATGTGCATTCCCTTCATGTGTTTAAGCAAGTATTATGAAAATTTATGCGGTCGGAAATGCCCAGTAGCAGCCAGGCTACATGTACATTTAACAAGCGTCAGCAGGGAGCTTTAGTGATGAAATCGTAGGTGGCAATGTTGTGCAACCTTAGTACGGACAAGATCCGACTAGTCGGAAGTAGGGTCTTACAGTCTGAAACAGTCTTCCGAGACAAATTTCCGTCACAATGTCCGCAAACGTGACATCAGATTGTAATGGTCGCCTGGTCGTAGATATTGCAAATTGCTATAATCGCACTATGTCACTCCCATTTGCGGAGCTTCTTAGCACTTGATGTTAGGTTGGCGCCATTAAAATGCATTGTGTTGTGGTAATCGCTGCTACTTGCTGGATCGCTGCCGTGTCTCGATGCTAATGCTGGCTCTAAATCTGGTTGTCTAGGGTTAAAAACATGAGGCCCCGTGTTTTTTATGTGCTTTTGATGATAAAGAACGAGCGAAACCAACAAATATGTAAACTTCAAATATTTATTACTCTGGTGGCCATCTTAATTCCACTGTCCACCAAAGACCATGACACAACACAAAGTAGTACTTCCTTTACATGTTCTTTGCATTGTTTATCCACCTCAAACAATAACACACAAACACACTTTACCAAAGTGACATTCCGACTGCCTCCCGACCCTTCTTGCTGCTTGTATTTATAACATTGTCAAAGAACTACTAAAAAGAGATATAGTTTATAAGTCACATGTACATCTGTTATCATAATTTGTGCAGAAAAGTTATTAATTTGCATCGAGTAACATAATTTAACATGTTATTAAAATGACAGACAGATTTGTTGACTTGACAGAATAATTCTGTGTTACAAAAAGGCCGTTTTTTAGAAGTTTGTCAATTGACTTCTCTAATTTGCATAAATAAGTAAATAACATGAATTATTAAGAATTACATTGGTTTTCGTCTAAAATAGGATTGATTACATGAATACTGAGTAAAAACGCTCCTAGTGAACAAATGCCCGCATCTCGTGGTCGTGCGGTAGCGTTCTCGCTTCCCACGCCCGGGTTCCCGGGTTCGATTCCCGGCGGGGTCAGGGATTTTCTCTGCCTCGTGATGGCTGGGTGTTGTGTGCTGTCCTTAGGTTAGTTAGGTTTAAGTAGTTCTAAGTTCTAGGGGACTGATGACCATAGATGTTAAGTCCCATAGTGCTCAGAGCCATTTGAACCTAGTGAACAAATAGGTTTCACTGGGTGATTTTTATTTAAGGAGATCCAAAATACCTAAGTTGGCCACTATTTTTCGTACTTCATATTAATTATTTAAGATGGACTTAGTGTTTTTACATGATGACATTTGCAGTATCAGTGATCAAGTGATATTAACTTTTGTGTGGGTCAGTTATTCAGTATAATTTAATGGGTTGACTGTTTATGGAGACATGTTATGCAGTCATTGTTAACATACACAATAACTTTTCTATAATCATAAATACTTGTTAAACTGGTTGAATTTGGAGGGTATCGCATACTTCGGTACAGTAAAGGCTTTAATATGTTCCGTTACAAGATCCGCCTAGCAACAGTGATCTGAACGCCCACTGGAGGAAACGTGGGAAGTGTCCTTATTGGCCGAGGGAAGACAGGGCGAGTTAGTCGCGAGCAGCCACACAAAACGCACGGTCGAATAACCGGGGCGGCTCTAAAAAAACGGTCGCGAGTGCATATTTCAGCTGTTAAACAAGAGATAAAGTTATTAGTTATCAGAACGCCAGGTGTCTTGGACAGTATCTATCACTATGTAAAGTCATAAAGCTGTGTTAATGTGTTGCAAAGGGTCGAATATAACGGCGTAGCCCAGAGCCGCCATATTGCAACTGCTGATTCTGTGACGTGTGTGACTAAGATATTTCTGTATTAAAACAAGTACAGTACAAACGTTGTTGACAATTAACAACTGGCATCCCTAAACACTCCACTTCAGCAGGATCACAACCTACATGGAACGTGGTGACAGCGCTACCGCTGTGCTACGAGGGACTTACCGAAGCAGCAATACACCAGGTTAGTGATACCGCCCAGAGAAGCACTTCCTTCTCGCTACAGTGTCACTGAGGGCGTTGTATAGTTTGTTTTTAATCGTGGCACCTGAAAACTACTTTCCCAATTTTAACAAATTTGCGAAAAGCTTGAGTACACAGTCATACAAAACACTATGGCTTAACCTATTGGGAAGGGCATGCCCATCAGACGTCACAAACGGTATTCACCATCTGGCTGCGGATCCGGTACAACCTGTGGTGGTGGCTCGCGAGATTTACTGTAGCCATATTTATACAAAATCCATACAATGATGCCAATAACAAGTAGAACTATAGGCGCAGGTGTAACGCTTGAAATGAACACTCGATTGGAATAATCCTGTGTGTGCTATTCAGCAATGTGCGCGGTAGCAAACGGAGTTGACAACCGACAAGCAGCAAAGTTGTATTTCTATCCTTTAAGATTAGGCGTGCGTTACCGAAGTGCGAAGCGTTCGACATCTTTGAATTGCTTTGCGTTTATTCGGACACTGTTGACGCCTTGCGGGAAGACCTGAGTAAGAGAGACGAATCACTGGAACAAGAGAGGAGAGATACCTCGGTATAATACAGCTGGAGAAGACTGTGAAGGTACTGTTGGGAGGCTTAGTACCGATTAATCCCGCTATCTCCTCATCGACAGAAACAGACCTGACAATACGGCAACAGGGGAAATAATGAAAACGGAAGCGTCAAAATATTAACTGCAGCAGCATGCTGTAATGGGCGCCCACTGGCAATGCCAGCAGAACGGACGCACATGCATCGTCAGTAGCGTAAATAACCGTGTCATCAGACTCGATCCAAGCTTATTCGGTCTACCGTAGAAATCAATAGGTGTCAAGTCTCGCGTCAATCGATATATTATGCGTTTCAGCGTTTCAATTTGCCTAATGCCGTAGTGGCGTGGCCACTAAGAGTTCTTCGCAAGTTGTTGCGCCTTATTCTATATATGCGATAGAGCTTGCGGCGTCACCGTTAATGACAATGATTCTAAAGGTATGCTAGCGCAGGTAAGCACAGTTTCATGGCCTATTTCTTCCATGTCTCCCGCAATACAGAGGTTGCTACTGTACCTAAATTACTGAAGTAACGTGCGTCATGGCGCGCACACTGGTCTTGGATTCAGCACGAAAAGTATTTGTTATGTAAAGTGCACTGCATGCACGTCTCCCAAAGAGAGAAAATAATTTTTACGATTCATTTGAAAACTGCTGTTTTCAAATAAACAACGTTGCAATAATATGAAGCATCTATATCTGCTGTTTCTCAGTAGCTCAGTTTGAGCATCCTCTTTACTGCATTGAAAATTTTTATACTATACATAAGAATATGAAAATAAAAGTACACTTCAAAGCGGGGAGGCAAGCTTAGAGAGAGGAGGTACACTGTCGGACATAATGTTCCGGCGTAACGTAAAGCGCCGGCACGTCGGTCAAGAACGGAAGAGCAGAGAGAGCTGTGAGACGACGACAGCAAATAGTACGCTGACGGACCCCTCTCTAGGACGACACAGAGACAAGAGCGGCATCTAGGCCAAGAGAATATTAGCGCCGCTCCACCGGGCCGCAGCAGAGGTCGAGAGTCCAAGTCTAGCCGATCTACGAGCTCTACAGCAGTCGCCTGGACTTGTATCAGACTTGTATATACTGGAGAGAATTCTTATATTTCATGTTGCCCTTTGCTTGCGACATCTCATTTTACATTTCTCAAAGTTAAGTATTGTCATTTATCTTACTATGATAAACTCTGTTAACACGAGTTGCTTGAATTGTGGTCTAGCTATCCGAGAAAGCAGGTCTCCTAGGCAACCTATATCAGACGAGTGGGCAGAACACAACATAAAATACATAAATTCATCATAAATTACAAGGACACGCAGGTGGAGCTCCGAGATCTTATGCTAAACGCAATAAACATTTTCACATTTGTTTTTTAGTAGCTAGAGAAGGGGCTGTTGCAATAACTTTTCCCTCGTTATGTCTGCTCACATTTACTTCTTCATATAGGTTGGTATATTTCAAGTGAAAGAATTGAGGTAAGTGTGCCTAACAGTTCTTCCTGTACGTTAATGTGCGTCATGAATTCCGATATTACTACTTGTTGCTAAGACACGACCTTCTTAATAATTTTTGTTCCTCTCAAACGCTTTACTACTGGGTGATGTATTCATTGAGGATGTTGTATCACTTCGTGTTTGTTTCTTCTTGCGTGTATCCTTTGTTATAGCAAGTTACAACACCCTCGGTGGCATTGTAGCCAGAAGGAAGTACGCCTCTGGGCGGTATCACTAACCTGGTGTCTTGCTGCTTCGGTATGTCCCTCCTAGCACAGTAGTAGCGCTCAGTCGCCGGGTTCCATGTAGGTGGTGATCTTGCTGAAGTGCAGTGTTTAGGGATGCCAGTTGATAATTGTCAACAACGTTTGTACCCACAGAAACTGCTTTGTCACACACGTTACAGAATCAGCATTTCCAATATGGTGGCTCTGGACTACGCCGTTATATTCGACCCTTTATACACACTAAGACGTTTTCTGACTTTACATAATGATACACTGCCCACGACAGATGGCGTTCTAATAACTAATAACTTCACTTTCTAGCTTGTTTAACAACTGAAATATGTACTCGCAACCGTTCTTTTAGAGCCGCCCCGGTTACTGGACCGTGCCTTTTGAGTGGCTCCTAGCGACCGACTCGCCCTGTCTTCCCGAAGGACAAGAGAGACCCGCCCCCCCCCCTCCTTTCTCCCTCAGCCAATAAGGACACTTCTCTAGTTATATCCAAACTTTCAGCCAATGGGCGTTCATATCGCTGTTGCTTGGCGGATCTGACGTCACGTTTGCGGACATTGTGACGGAAGTTCGTCTCGCAACACTGTCTCAGATTGTAAGATCCTACTCCCGAATAGTCGGATCTTGTCCCTACTAAGGTTGCACAACATAGCCTCCTATGATTTCATCACTAATGCTCCTTGCTGACGCTTAGTTGTTAAATGTACATGTAGCCTGGCTGCTACTGAGCATTCCCGATCGCATAAATATGCGTAATACTTGGCTTCAACACGTGAAGGGAAGGCACGTATGTAGTAGAAAGTCCCAATTGATGGCATTTGCGGTGATTCATTCACCTGCAATGTCGTATGAATTTTTACGCTGCGTCGAAGGTTCTCGCAGACTGTAGTGGGACGAAATTGAAGCGTCACCCATCCACCAGTGTCAGCCCAGTTTGCAGGGTAATATAAGTATAATTTAGTTTTTGTTTATGTATTTTTGTAATATGTTGTAATGGTTGTGAATTGCCTAAAGCTTTGTATTTTTTTTTATGTTTCATGTACGGAGAGGCGGCGCAACGAACGGAGACAGCATCTTCGCTGCCGCGACCAGAGAGAAAATTGCTGGCCACTATACGTCGCGGGTCGACAGCCAAAGAGCAACAGAAGATCCTGGAACCGAGTTGTTGCGTCGTGCTTCTAAAAATTGATAAATGAAAATATGTAATTTTTTTGTACAACAATGATATCATAGGAAGTTTAATCTTATTGAAAATGTTAGTTTTGTCTCGTCAAGGCTCAGGTTCACGTCTGTATGTAGGAAGATAATAAACTGGTGGATGCTATTAAAGTTGAAATACGTGTTCTGAGGATTTATTTATGAAGAATTATGTGAATGAATTAATAATATATTTGACAAGATTATTAAATTTTGACAGTGTTCATCGCGACTTTGAATCTCAAAGTTTATTTAATGTGGTTCTAATATCTATTAAATCAAGATAAAGTGTATCAATATAATTTCTGAGGAGAAACAAACGACGTCAAAAATTGAAAAAGTTCACGCAAACCAATTGGCCCGAGTGACGTAATTCTGTGCATACGACTCAAATGATGTTTTACAGTTTCGTTCAAGAACCATTCTGAGACAATTTAAAAAGAATATAAATAATTTTGGAGTGGGTTGTAACTGACGTAGGTGACGAAGTCTGCACATGGTCATATGTCGAAAGAAAATCATTTATAAGAAACTTACGTCGTTACACTACAAGACGTCGGCAGTTAATTTTCCAGTGACGAACTTACCTTGAAGGCTGAAAACCGCAAGTGGGCGTGGTAAATCACAGAAAGGAGATCGACGTGTGTTTCCTTTTTTTGTATATGTTTTGTGAGGACACAAATAACTGTGTTCAGTAAAATCGATACGCTATTTTGATGTGCGAAGGGGATATTGTGACGGTATTCCAAAGTTTTCTAACTGCGCCATGCAAAGGTGCTGGAAGATGTAGCTAAGCGAGGCTTGGCGCAGTCGCTGTGGTGTGATATCAGTGCTACAGCCAGTAGTATTCGGTGTCGCGTCGGTAGCGAGCGTACCTCTGGAGCGCGAGATGCTCGTCCGGTGCCTTTATGAAGAGCTGAGAAACGTTGGAAAATGTTCCTGGCTCGCTGGCGCAGTGATAGAATCAATATTGATTGGTAATGCTCGATAGTTTCCTGTTATCGTTACATATGCAAAGCACGTAATTTATTTCAACTACGTTTTGTGGCGTAAGAATACGGCTGGAAATAATGCAGATTGATAAATTGGCTACGCATAGTCACTCGTGAATGCTCAGGTCCTCATACCGTGATAGCAGCTACAAAATAAATAGCAGTTCTCGCTGTAATCTGAGTGAAGCACAGAACACGATCGATAATTGGTATTACTTACGTCGTACCCTCAGTAGAACTTCACGGTATTTGTATCTTAATATGCGATTTCTGCGTAGCTTGAAAACTCCATTAGGAGTAACTTGGCCATGGTTTTACTGTGCCGAGATATTATATTGCCTCTGTCACGTAGCAAGGATTTCCACAAAAATGCATATCGTAGAGGGCCCTTGCTAAAATATGGATCTCCGTTAGCCAATCCTGCTACTGTGACAGGTAGGATGGTCAAATCTGCCGTGGGCTGATATACTTGTGATAACTCAAAACTACGGCGATTAAGGCTCCCCTGCTAGTACAAAGGTTAGAATAGGCCCGCGGTATTCCTGCCTGTCGTAAGAGGCGACTAAAAGGTGTTCCTCACGTTTCGGCCTTTATCTCATGGTCTCCTGTAGGGTAACCATATATCCAAATTTTCCTGAAGAGCGGGCCAATTGGGAAAGGGCGCCTTACATGGTGTATCGTGTCCATAGTGTGTTGAGGTCTTTAGCCCCCTTTCTCGTCGTCGCATTGCAGTCCTGCTCATTCTCCATCTCTTGGGCGTGGATACATTCCTGTGTGCGCTTTCCACCATACACTGTGCAGTGTCGCTTTCTGCGCCGATGACGACCATGGACTTCTTTGCGCCTGACATCCAACACGGTAGCCAGTCCGTTGTGGTGTGGCCGCAATGTATACTGTTGGTTGAAGCCCCCTGACAACACAGATGTCTATCTCCCTGGGGCATCGGGACTCCTGGCAATGGGCATCTGGCCAGGTGGCCCTTGCTGTGGCTGGGTGGCGCCCCGTGGGGAGACCCTGAGAGTGGGTGGCATCAGGGTGGATGAGACACAATGAAACGTGGCACATATTCTCTTGCTGGTGGCCAACCACCAGCAGTGACTTAGTGTTCGAGGGCTCAATTCAATGTGGATAATCGTTCCCCTCCCTGGGCACACCATGAGAGGAAGGAAAGGCTGGCTGTGAGGCTTATTCAAACTGGTACCTAGTATGTACAAGAGCTGATGAGGAGTCTTTCAGTTCATTGTAGATCATTTAGAGGACAAGTTTGGGAAGTGGAGGGCTTGTCCAAAACGCGCTCTGGGTCAGATTTGATAAAAGTAGCATCCTCTGCCTAGTCAAGGGCACCCTGTAAGAGCTTAAATATGGTCCAGGGTATTATATTCCACAGCGACCTTCTTTTGCAATCTTATGACGAGCTGCACGCCAATTTAGAGTGTCGAGGGTTCATTTCGTCCAGCGTGTTCATCGGGGTCGAAGAGATAATCAGATTGCCACCGATGCCTTCATCTTGGCCGTTGAGGGTGAGACATTGCCTGAGAAAGTTAAGGTGATTGTCTACCGTTGTGATGTCAAGCCCTATATCCCTCCCCCAATGCGGTGCTTTAAGTGCTGGAAGTTCGGCCATATGTCTTCCCGCTATACTTCCAGCCTCACCTGTAGAGATTGCAGATGCTTATCACATCCCAATATTCCATATGCCCCACCTCCCATCTGTGTCAACTTCAGAGAGCATCATTCACCTTGATTGCCAGACTGCAGGATTTTACAGAAAGAGAGGAAAATCATGGGATATAAGACCCTGGACCGACTGACCTACACTGAGGCTAAGCAGAAGTTCGAACGCTTCCATCCTTTTTGTATGACCTCCTTTTACACCGCTGCTACAATTGTTCTACCCCCATCAGCTCCACCTACCCCAGTCATCTCTCAGAGCTGGACGACTACACCTGCCCCCTTGACGGTCAGGGCAGTTCGCTCCCTGTTGCTCCAGCACCACCTACTTTGGGAGCAACCCTCCCCCAAAGATTGGGGACACCCATCCCCACTTCTAAGCCAGAGAAGCGTCCAATCACTTTGGCCCCTCTCACTCGGAAGGTGTCCCTTGGGTCCCTCCCTTCCCAAGGTTTCCACCAGTGAGAAAGATGATGCCCACCAGTGGCTGAAATGCCCACAAGCAGATGGTCATAGGGCTTCATGATCCTCTTCAGTCCCAGAGACTGACTCAGTGAAGCCCTCCCAGGCAGTGAAACCCAAGGAGCCATGAGAGAGGTCCAAGAAGAAGACCCCTAAGGGGTCTGTGTCTGAGGATGAGATGGAAATTCTGGCATCTGCTGAGGACCTGGATCTCGTTGGACCCTCAGACACAATGGATATTGACTGCTCAGGAAATCAGTCAGCGGCAGCAAGTAGCCCTGAGGTGTAAGCTGCCTCATTGAATGTTCAGTGCCTTCCCAGCTTTCCAATCCTGTTACCCTCCAGTGTAATTGCAGTGGTTTTTTCCACCACCTTGCTGAGCTCCAACAACTTATCAGCCTTCACCCTTTCTTCTGCATTGCTCTCCAGGAAACTTGTTTTCCAGCAATGTGAATCCCCGACCTCCATGGCAGTCAGGGTTATTGTAAGAATTGGGCAGCTTATGCGGGGATACCTGGTGGAGTCTGCGTCTGCATCCTTAACTCTCCTTACAGCGAGTGTTTACCTCTTCAAACGCCTTTGAGGGCTGTCGCTGTTAGGGTGTGGATGCCACAGGCTGTTACTGTCTGCAGTATCTATCTTCCACCAGATGCTGATGTCCCGCAGCATGTATTGGCTGCGCTGATAGCCTAACTGCCGCCACTTTTTCTGTTACTGGGTGACTTAGACGCCCATAATCCTTTGTGGGGTGGATTGGTGGCAACAGGCCAAGGCACTGGCGTTGAGAAAGTGTTGGCACAGCTCGACCTTTCTCTCTTAATTAATGGTGGCTCCACACATTTCAGTGTGCGCATGGGACATACTCCGCCATCGGCCTTTCGGTCTGCAGCACTGGCCTTCTACCATTTGTCCAATGGAGTGTGCATGATGACTTGTTCGGTAGCGATCACATTCCGAGCTTTCTGTCACTGCCTCAGTGTCACGCTTCTAGGCACATCCTCAGATGGGCTTTGAATAAGACTGACTGGGACTCGTTCACCTCCATTGCCACTATTGAATCTCTTACTCACGATGCCATTGATGTGGTGCTTCACACGATAACCGCTGGCATCGTTTCTGCAGCGCAATCTGCAATTCCCTGTTCTTCTGGGTCCCCTCAGCAGAGGACTGCGCCTTGGTGGTCACCTGAGATCACTGAGGCGATTAGAGATTGCAGGCGAGCCTGTAACATCATAAGCAGCACCCATCACTCGAACACCTCCTTACCCTTTAGTGGCTCTGTGCCTGAGCCTGAGACCTTATCTGCCAACTGAAGCAGGAGTGTCTCCACCATTGGCATCCTTACCTCCCCATCACAGGTTTGGACCAAGATTAGGCGACTTATGGATATCATTTCCCTGAATGGAGCATACAGAATCAAACATTATTGCACAACTATTAGCAGAGCATTATGCTCAGAGTTCCTCTTCTATGAATTACATGCTGGCCTTCCACTCCCTGAAAGAGCGACTGGAATGTCAGAGCCTTTCATCCCACACATGCTCCATTTAGTGAGTGAGAATTCCAAAATGCCCCAGCCACTTGCCCTGATATGGCTCCCAGGCCAGATAGCATCCACTATCAGATGCTCAAACACCTCTCGGTGGACTGCCAGTGACATCTCCTAGACCTTTTCAATCATATCTGGGTTGAGGGTGAGTTCCCATATCTATGGCGGGAAAGCATAATCAGCATCACTATGGCGGGAAAGCATAATCAGACCAGTGTTAAAACCTGGCAAGAACCTACTGGGGGTGGACAGCTACCGCCCCATTAGCCTTACCAGTGTTCAGTGCAAGTTCCTCGAATGCATGGTGAGCCAGAGGTTGAGTTGGCTACTTGAGTCTCGGGACCATCTGGCTCCATCTCAGGGTGGTTCCAAAAGGGCTGCTGTGCCACCAATAATCTGGTCTGCCTGGAGTCTGCCATTCATATGGCCTTTGCCCACTGTCAGCATCTGATTGCCATCTTTTTCAACATGCGGAAGGCATATGATCCAACATGGCGACATCACATCTTCACCACACATCATGAGTGGGGTCGTAGGGGCCCACTCCGGAAATTTATTCAAAATTTTCTGTCTCTTCATTCCTTCCTTGTGCAAGTTGGTCCCTCCCATTGTTCCTCCCAAGTCCAGGAGAACGGGGTCCCTCAAGGCTCTGTCTTGGGTGTCTGCCTCCTTTTAGTTCCTATCAATGGACTAGCTTCAGCTGTGTGAACGTCCATATCACCTTTTTTGTATGCTGATGACTTTTGCCTATACTACAGCTCCACTGGAATTGCAGTTGCTGAACGGCAGCTACGGGGCGCTATCTGCAAGGCGCAGTCTTGAGCTGTTTCTCACGGCTTCCAGTTTTTGGCCGTCATGACTTGAGTCACGCATATCTGTCAGCGTCGCACTGTTCACCCTGAGCTATGGCTTTATCTTGACAGCGAACCTCTTGCTGTGGTGGAGGCGCATTGGATTGCTTTTTGATGCCCGGTTGACTTGGCTCCCTCATATTTGGCAGCTTAAACAAACGTGCTGGCGGCATCTTAGGCATCTTAACGCTCTACGTTGCTTGAGTCACACCAGCTGGGGTGCCGATCGGTCTACCCTTCCATGACTGTATCAGGCGTTGATTCAGTCCCGTCTCGATTTTGGGAGCCTGGCTTATGGCTTGGCATCACCTTCCGCATTGCGGTTGCTTCACTGCGGGATCCGACTCACAACTGGAGCTTTCCCCATAAGCCCTGTAAACAGCAAACTAGTGGAGGCTCGTAGTGGAGGCTCGTGTCCCTCCAATGCGGATCCGGCGCCAACGACTACTTGCTGCTTATGCTGCTCATGTTTGTAGTTTGCCTGGGCATCCAAATGACCGTCTCCTGTTCCCCAACTCGGTCGTCCATCTTGCCAAACGGCGGCCCGGGTCAGGGTGTCGGACTGCGGTTCGGCTCCGGTCTCTTCTCTCTGGGCTTCAGCTCTCCAACCTCTTTTCCAGGTCCATATACGTATACCCACGTGTTGTGTCCCCTGCTCATACGTTCATCTGGATTTGGCACAAGGCTCGAAACATTCAGTCCCTCCAGAGGCCCTCTGCCGACACTTTCTTTCCATCCTTTCCGCGTTTCCCGGCACTTCCGTAGTCTATACCGACGGTTGGGGAACAATCTTGTAAGTAGGCTGTTTAGGTTTTTATGTTAGTAACGTCACCTAGCACTCTGTATGAAAATCACTGGCTGTGCTGTGTGCAGTCTGTGGCTGGTGGGCATTGTTGAAATAGTCGCTATTGTAGTGTTGGGCAGTAGGCTGTTAACAGCGCATAGCGTTGCGCAGTTGAAGGTGAGCCGCCAGCAGTGGTGGATGTGGGGGGAGAGATGGCGGAGTTTTGAAATTTGTAAGACTGGATGTCATGAACTGCTACATATATTATGACTATTAAGGTAAATACATTGTTTGTTCTCTATTAAAATCTTTCATTTGCGAACTATCCCTATCAGTAGTTAGTGCCTTCCGTAATTTGAATCTTTTATTTAGCTGGCAGTAGTGGCGCTCGCTGTATTGCAGTGGTTCGAGTAATGAAGATTTTTGTGAGGTAAGTGATTTGTGAAAGGTATAGGTTAATGTTAGTCAGGGCCATTCTTTTGTAGGGATTTTTGAAAGTCAGATTGCGTTGCGCTAAAAATATTGTGTCAGTTTAAGCACAGTCGTATATAAATTGTTCTAAGTGACATTTGAATCTGAACAACGCTCATTACTGGATGGCTCCAGTGTTTTCACTGCAAAGCTTGTCGCCGTCTCTCACCCCTAGAGTGTATCTGCTTCTTCTCAGGTGAGTCTTTCGTTACCTGTAGTGACTCCCTGAGCAGTCTACGCCAAACTTTTCGTCGCTCTCGTCTGGTGATGACTATCCAGGAGTCCATCCATACTCTTGTCCGTTGCGGACGCTCGGTGGTTTTTGTGTGGACCCCGGGTCATGTCAGCATCCTAGGTAATGAACGTGTTGACACACTGGCAAAACAGGCTATCAGTGCACCGGCCCTGGTTTGTGGTCACCAGTCAGTATTGCGGCAAAAAGTCCTTGGTACTTGGGGTGATGAATGACGGTCTTTGTTTGTCTTTCTTGTTCTGTGTCGTCCCTTGCCGTCCCCATAGCTTGTTTTCTTCCTTGTGGGTGTTTCATGGTCCCTTCAACTCCCACAAATCAACCAGCACATTATGGTTCTGCTTCTTCAGTCACACGACGGAGTCAGGTTGCGCGAGGAACTAGAAATATTTTCCTTTGGCCAAAAAAAGCAATCAGCGTTAGCGTGCATGCTTGGTTTGACACGGTAGATTGCACAGACTGGTTTGAGGTGAGCTATGAGCAGTCTGACAGTTTACTTAGTTTAACCATTAGGCAAGTGCGTAAACTTTTATTTCCAAATGGATTTTGTTGTAGCTTCACATTTTAATAACTTTTTGCCAAGTTGGAACACAGTGAGTGTTTTATGAAGGGAATTAATCTTCTGGTCTGCTCCGATTAGTACAAAAACACTCGTGTGCAGTTCGTAAACAACTAGAAGTGGTGGGGGAGCCGGTGCGCATTCGAACGTCAGTGCATTGGCGACAGTGTGGCGTAGCGGCTAAGCTTTTCCATTTGTAACTTCGTTAATATTTCATATCAGGAAGGTGGGAAGGAGGATGGTTGCCAGTACATAGGATTGACAGTAAAATATTAATTCGGATCGAACGATGGGAAAGATACCACTCTCGGACACCAGTTTCTACATGCCATGATGGTATCAGGTGGGCATCCGGGTGTTTTTCCTACATGTAAAATTAGAAATGCCTGGATTCAGTGCAAAAATGGGTTTTATTCCCAAGAACTACCACTAACCGATCGAGGTGGCGCAGTGGTTAGCACACTGCACTCGCATTCGAGAGCACGACGGTTCAATCCCGCGTCCGGCCATCCTGATTTAGGTTTTCCGTGATTTCCCTAAATCGCTCCAGGCAAATGTCGGGATGGCTCCTTTGAAAAGGCATGGCCGACTTCCTTCCCAGTCCTTCCCTAATCCAACGAGACCGATGTCCTCGCTATATGGTCTCCTCCCGGAAAATAACCCAACCCCAAATGTACATTTGTATTACACATTGTGTAGGTATATATTGTGTTACATTTGCATTACACTTCGTGTAGGTATATATTGTAATTTGCTCGTGGCAATATATCTAATGAAGTGGCAAAAATTCTCGTGATACTTGTAAAGAGAACTGCGCTATGCGTGAAACACTGTACGAAGAAATAAAACAACTGTGTACTGGTAACAGTTGCTACTTGCAAATGCGAGATTTTTGGCCTCAAGCTATTCAGCGGTACTAGTAACTTTGGGTGAGATGGCAATTAACTTACTCTGCATTTTAAGTGTGTTCAATTTTGGCACAAGAGGTAGCTTGTGACTGACTCTCGAGTGGAGCATTGCTCGTGTTCTTCACATGTACCTAACATTTGCACTGACTTGCGACCACAGGTGTTTCTGAGAAAAGGATTACTGTTAAGCATCATAGCCTTTTGCTACATTTAGCGTCTATTGCACTTATAATTACATTGTGCAAACTGACTGTTCCTATACGCCTCGTGGAGGTCTTTTGTCTCCCTGGGCCTGCATGAATCAATGTTACGCAATGTCTTACTGTGGATTCGTAACAACTTATTCTCTTTAGCTTTTCTGTTCATGACCAAATGTGAGTGGTAGGCTATGACTAACTTACATAATTCCTGACTGCTGTATCACAGACTTGATAATACTTTCACGTTTTCCTGTAACTGGCAGAAATTTACCACAACTGAAAAATCTTTAACTAATTATCTCGCTTATCAGTTAGTTCTCATGATTCTTACCATTTTCCTGGGCTCTAACTGCTGATGCTTAACAGTAAGACTTATATTACATGACTCAACTAGAAACATAAAGAGCACAGGCAATCCTTGCAATTTTTTTGATTTTAGTTGAGCAGCATGAATCTCTGTTGCTCTTAGTTCTGTCAGGCTAATATATTTCATAGATATAAACAAATAAGTAAATGATTCTTATCTTTCTTACTATGGCGAGACATTGGTATCATTGTGTTCTTCTCATTTAGTCCCTGAACCTCAGGCCGCAGGAATGGTTGTTTCTTAAAGCATAGTGAGGACATGCTGGTAACACCCTATCGTTCTTCTTTTTCTGCTTCGTTGTGGTGACTCCTTTACCAGTCTGAGCGACTTTATGGGTAGAAGCAGGCGGTGCTGCTTGAGGCGGCAGAGCTAGTGCGTGACATGACTTGAGCGGACCAAAGTTTATTATTGTATTGCGATCAGGTAACTGAATTTCGGCATTCACCGGGGAGGTGGGCCATACGTATCGAGGAGCGAACTTCCTAGTTCGTCCCATTTTTACCACAGGATTGCGGAGTAATACCAAATCATCGGATTTATATTGATGGAGGGTAGTGCCTTTGTTGTTGCGTTCTCGCTGTTTTTGTGTGGCTTTGAAATTATTGCGTTTTCTGTTGTACAAGTGCCTGTAGGAATGATCACCTCGTCTCCAAGTCCATTTATTGTATATTGTAGCGTGGCGGCTTTAGCACACGCGTATCATTATTAGAAACAAAAAGAACACTAATTTGAGCTCCAGTGCCTACAGGAATTTTGACAGTCTACCCTCTGATCTTCCCCCTATAAAACTAAATTTGCCACCTCAGTGGATTCCCCCCTAACGACAGAGTTCATATAATTGTTTGGGGGCGAGGGTGGGTGGCTGAACCACCCCGGACTCGTTTCCCCATGGAGTAGTACTCCTATATGACTGATTATTTCTTTTGTTGCCTGCTGGCACATTCCTCTTGGGGGAATTCGGCCACCTATTTTGCGGACAACGAACCTGTTCGTGTCCGACGGTGTGGCATTTCTTAGAACAGGAAACCAAGCAGTGTTCGGCCGTATGGTTGCGCTTCGCTCATCTCTGGCAATTCCTGTCGTTAATAAATACATGTCGCTCTTCGCTGGCGCGCGTGGGGGCGGATACAATGCTTCCCGCTCGCTCGCGCAATAGAGCAAGTCTGCTTCATGCAAGGAGGTGGAGGAGGTTATCTTTACCTCTCTCCGTACATATGAACAGAATCCGCGTACGAATACACTGATTGCTCTCGCTTCAGCTTCTTCAGTTAACACTTCATTACGTTTATTGTCCCTTCCCAGGGTGTATGTGCGACAAGATACTGCCCTAATTCTGTCTGCAAATTCTTCAGAGTCCTCCCCGCTTTTCTGTCTAAGAGTGGACACCGATCACGGCAGTAGCTAACTACGCGCTTGTCGGAGAAGCGCTCTGTTAACCGCTTTGCCAAGAATCCTAATGTGGGTGCTTTCCAAACGAGTCTGCAGATTCAACATAAGTTTCCGCATCGTTCTGAGGCTTCATCCTCGTGACATTTAACAACAACAAAAAAATTGTCTGGCCATGCGCATGTGCCTCGCGGAGTGGCCGCGCTTTTTGAGGCGTTATGTCACGGACTGCGCAGCCCCCCACGTAGGAGGTTCGAGTCCTTGTTGTTCTTAGTATAAGTAGTGTGTAAGTCTAGGGACCGATGACCTAAGCAGTTTGATCCCTTAGAAATTCACACACATTTGAACATGCGAACGTACGTCCCATGTCCCTGACGTTTTGTAAAAATGCTACATTTTCGCCTGGCTTTCCAGTGAAAGAAGGTGCAAAAGTTACGGCTGGAAGCGTACTGGCTATATCCGGTGTTAATTTCTCTGCTTCAACTTCAGGGGCTCTTCAGTTGGTCACAGTTGTCACATTTTCGGCAGTTCTGGCTTCATGTTTTTGCGAGTTATCACGTTAATCCGCTTCTGCAGCTCTGTTGTTTTTTCAAGGGAGATGGTGTTTCTCTGCTGTTGCAGTAAAGTAATGCGATCAGGCTCGTTCATCGCCGCAGTTACAGCGTACGGACCAGTTTCGATCGTCTCCGCTAGTTGGTGAGGTCGTAAATCAGGCATGGTTACAAAACTGGGACTGAGACCGAACAGATGTAGGCTACACACAAAAAAAGGTCTCACTTTATTCTACACGATATGAAGATCCCTAGGCGGAAGCTCGCCGGAGTTGCTAAGTTGCACAGTGTATTGCGGCGACACTTACATCGACAGAGGAGGCGGCGGGGGTTGGGCGACGAAGGCTGCGGTCGCCGCAGTGGTGTCGGGGGCGGCTGCGGGAAGCGGTTGCCCGGTTACAGCACACAGCGGCAGCACTCGGTGCGGCGCAGCCCACAGCCACTTTTCTTTTGGCCGCTCGCCCCGGTGTGGGACGCGAAGTAGCAGCGCGCGGCCATAGAGTGCGCTCGCATGCTTGATTGAACCGTCACGGCCTAACACGTTGTCGTGCGCACCCGAAGCCGCGACTATCGCAAACAGTGCAAATAGCTAAGCGATCCGCGGCCGTAAACCGCTAGGCGTCGCTGCGGCTGTCAGCACGTAGCGTCGGTAGGAAAACACTGATACGTATCGAACGCTGGGAAAGATCCAATTGTCGAACACCGGTTTGCACAACTCAGGATGGTATCAGGTGGGTATCCTGGACGTTTCTCATACACATAAAATGATAAATGCCAGGATTCAGGGAAAAAATGTGTTTTATTCCCAAGAACTAAGGGATACAACGTTCATGAAAACTGTTTACGGCCTCGGAGTGAACCGCAGATGGTGTGGAAAGAGCATTTCGCCCTCATTAAGAAAGACTTGCGGTCAGGTCCCTAGGGTAATGAAGCTGGCAGGCAAGAGAATTACCCGCTGTTGCGGTTCAAAATGGTTCAAATGGCTCTGACAACTATGGGACTTAACTTCTAAGGTCATCAGTACTCTAGAACTTAGAACTACTTAAACCTAACTAACCTAAGGACATCACACACATCCATGCCCGAGGCAGGATTCAAACCTGCGACCGTAGCTGTCTCGCGGTTCCAGACTGTAGCGCCTAGAACCGCTTGGCCACCCAGGCCGGCCGCTGTTGCGGCTGCTGCCTCACCGACCCTGTTCCATACCTCACATGACGGCACGCCGTCTCCCCATTAGAGGGTGTGTGGCAGGAAGTTCGCGTCTCGCACTGAGCAATAACGTGGTGGAGTCCCTAACTCAGCGGAACAGCATGGGAGACAGATTCAAAGTACTGTCGAGTATTTACGTAACTACTCACATAACTGCCTGAGCCTGTGAAAATGACGAAAATAGGAGACTATAAAATTTTTAACCATTATAACCCGTTAACATGTGCTGGATATGTTCAAACAGTAACGTGATTTTGTATTTTTATGAAAAAATATTTATTCATTCATCAATATTTAGATACAATACACTGGTGCCAACGCTTCTCCCAATTCTCGAAGCCCTTCTCATAACCACTTTTTGATACAGCCTTGAGTACTTGCAGCGATGCAGTTTCTGTTTCCTCAGTCGTTGAAAATCTTCGCACTTTCATAGGTGTCTTCAGTTTTAGGAACAGGAAAAAGTCGCAGGGGGCTAAATCCGGTGAATATGGTGGCTGAGGCGTGGTTGTCCTGTTGTTTTTGCCCAAAAAATCTCTCACAAGCAACGATGAATGAGCAGGTGCATTATCGTAATGCAAAAACCATGAATTGTTTTTTTTTCCAAAATTGCGGACGTTTTTTGCGTATTGCTTCTCGTAAACGGCGCATAACGTCAAGGTACAACTCCTTATTCACCGTACGACCATCAGGCAAAAATTCATGATGCATTACGCCACGGTAATTGAAGAAAAGGACAGTGTGCTAAACTTTGACATTTGATCGAACTTGGCGTGCTTTCTTTGGTCTTGTTTCTATTGGGACGATTGGGCTTTGGTTTCGACGTTATAACCGTAAGTTCACGTTTCGTCACCAGTTATGAACCTTCTGAGCAAATCAGGATCATCATTGACGTCATTCAAGAGATCCTGAGCGATGCTCATGCGACGGTTCTTCTGATCGCAATTGAGAAGTTTCTGAACAAACTTTGCTGGCACACGTCTCATGCCCAAAACATTGTGATGTCTCGAGCCGACCGATATGGCAGCATTCTCACCAATTTCTCTTGCGGTAATTCGACGATTTTCCAATAAAAATTTTTCGCAGTTTTGACGTTATCATCTGTTTTTGACGTGCTGGGGCGTCCAGAGCGAGGTTCGTCATTGGCATCTTCTCGGCCATCTTGGAAGAGGTTGTACCACTTGTAAACTCTCTTTTTAGTTGAAGCAGACTCACCGTACCTAGTAATTCTAATTTTTCACACAAAATGTGATGCAAATTCTTTGTTCAATTTTGATAATAGTGGGGAATCGCTGAGCACACCAAAACACGTCCAACCTTTCTATCTATCAAAAACAAACGCAACATGCTCTACACTTGAAACTGTGAACATATTGAGAGGGAACAGTTCGTTCCATCTCTTTTCAATTAGTTTTTTTGTTGCATTATACTGAATATACTTTCAACATTTTTTTTAGTTTAACTCGAGTGGAGAAGTGGCCAACCTGTTTATTTAATTGATAATAACGTAAATGCACTTCCTTTCCTTAATCCCTCTACGTCTGCTTGGGTTAATTAACTTTGGGGTTTGTAATAAGAGTTCGTCTGCTGGTAGTGCCAAGGCAGAGATGTGGTCACCCTGTAGGTCGGTTAGTGCCAACCTAAGCCTGGAGTAAAGATAGCGATGATGCACCTGTTTCCCAGGGTGTAGTCCGGAGTTGGTAACAGTTCCTCCTCCCCTCCATCTAAGGTAACGGCCGTTGAGAGCCGCCATGATAGAGTCACTCCTGGGGTAGTGGCTGAACTGAGCGGACGGAATCGAGGGCGATCTCCGCCTTTGCCGCCAATTTCACTGTGGGATGAGGTATTATGTGTTACACTGTTATTAATCCGCTCTTTTTCAGGGCTGAATTAGTTAGCGTGTCGTTACGCCCACTCAATGAGTTTTTTTAGAAATTTTGCCTGTACAATTAAAGTTTTCAGTTGGGATTTCTTTTCCAGAGGTGAACATGGGGGCTCGCGTTATCCATTTATCGTGCTGTAGTCACTTGGTGTCTTCAGCACACGGGAGCAGCAATAGCTCTAAAAACATCGTATAGTCTTAGAAGCAGCGTTTTGTAATGTTAAAGTAACCTGGGGCCTCACCCCGCCTAGTTAACTTAACACGTGGTCGTAACGGCTGATGAGATTTAGATGACGATTCCGTGTGAAACCTGGTAGGAGATGCGTTTGTTTCGTGTGAGTTATTTAAGGTTCTAAGCGTGTGACATAATTTTTTAGGTCATCTCATAAATTTTGTTCACGGAACATTTTAACCCCCGTTTGCAAGCAGCACGTCCTAACTACTTTGATAAAGACTAGGTTTAGCGTGTGAATAATTGTATAGAATGGAAAAAAAGAACGAACAGGGTGGTGAGTACAAAGAAATTAGCTGTTGGTATTGGTCACCCACGTGGTGGTGAATTGCACTGCCAGCGAGCTACCTGTTCGTTCTTGGAAATTAATTAAGGTGAGGATGCTTGCGTGTGCTGTTAATTGTTTATTTCCGTGTGCCATATTTCACACGATGTTTTATTTTTTTAAGAATTTGCTTTCTTTCGTGTATATGGGAGACGTTTGTGTCTGCTTTGTCCCGTTTTCCCACCAAAATAAAATTTTTATTATTCGGTCCAAGTAGTAATCTTGGGTGCGAATTTCGATCACTGTCCCAGCAGACGGACAACGAGGGCATCAACGTAGTTCCACCCTCTTTCCCATTGCTTAAGTAGCAACGAGATGCCTGTTAGTTTAAGCACCTTCAGTGCGAGACAAAACTAGAAGTTATTAGACTTGGCTTTGTTTGCTGCAATTATTAAGTTTGTAAAGTTTCTGGGCATATAGATAATAAATGTCTTATAAACCCGATGTCATGGGTTTAGTGGTCATTACAAACCCCAGTCCTGTGTAGAGAGCAATGTTATCAACGAAGTAGAGTCCTTATAGATCATGTTAGAGCGTGGCATTTACTTACCCACTTGGTTGCTTGAGGCCTCCCACGCGTGATCCGTTGCGCACTTTTTACATAATAACTATACGTCGGGCCGGCCCCCTTATATACAATCCTCCCGAGCATTGAACCAAGCTGGTAAGCACGTGTAAATGAGGCGCCTTGGCCACACACACGTTCGGCCTACGCTTGCATGGATAGAAGGAAAGAGAGGAAGAGAGATACAAAGGTGACGATACATAACCAGACGGGAAACTTTCAATATGTTCGGGACATATATACCAACATAATAATGAAATCGATAATCGAATGTACTATTCCCGCGCAATTTGAAGTCGCCTTACTTTCTGAGCAGTCTTCGTACATGTCTTCGGAGCCTGGCAGTGAACAAGGTAGTTGGTCGAGGCGTCTGCCATTATATCAACAAAGTCTTGCAAATCTGTTTGATCTCCAGCGTGGCGGCCGGCCGCACACAGTAGTGGAACGTGCGGACACTCTCATTCGGGAAGATGGACGGAGCAGAACCAAATACCTTGCTACTCAACTGGATGTCTGTGTTCGTAGTACTCACATTCATCCACCAGTGTTGGTACTCAAATATGTGTATCCACTCGGTTGCTCACCACCCAACAGAAGTCCATAAATAGCAATGAAGAACCTTCTGTGCGGATTTGTTTGCGGGTTACGGTGTTTGTCATGTCATTCTTTTGTCGAGCATCGTGACTCACGATGAAACATTGGTTCATCACTTCGAACGGAAACAAAACAATCCATGGAGTGGCACAGCACCTCCTCTCCTACGAATAAAAAGTCCGGTGAAGTCAAGGCGACAGTCTTTGGAGACTGTGAAAGGTAATCTTTTCTTATGTTCGCTCTCATGGTGGAATTACCAACTCTGAAGTGTATTCTGCTACCATCAGAACACTGAAGACATGACTTCAGCGTATTCGTCTTCACAAAAATCCAAACGAACTTCTCCTTCCCCATGACAACGCAAAGCCTCACACAAGTTTGTGCACCCGAGAGGAGCTCACAAAAGTCCATGGGACTTTTCTACCTCATCCAACAACCTACTGCCCTGATCTCGCACCTTCCTACTTCCATCTGTTTGGTACAATGAAGGGGCCGGCCGTTGTGGCCGAGCGGTTCTAGGCGCTTCAGTCCGGAACCGCGCTGCTGCTACGGTCGCAGGTTCGAATCCCTCCGGCATGGATGTGCGTGATGTCCTTAGGTTAGTTAGTTTAAGTAGTTCGAAGTCTAGGGGACTGATGGCCTCAGATGTTATGTCCTGTAGTGCTTAGAGCCATTCCAATGAAGGATGCGCTCTGCGAGAAGCAGTAGGAGGATGACGCAGAGGTTGTTGATGCAGAAAGACGTTGGTTCTGACGTCGACTAGCAGAGTGGTACCTTGCGGGTATACAGGCCCTCCAAATAACATGGCCTAAGGCCGTCGCATTGAATGGAGATAACGCTGAAAGTGGGGTTTTGTAGCCAAAAGAGTAGGGAACAGTAATGCGTACTGCAATCTGAGTGAAAACAACCTGCTTTCATAAAAAAAGTATTGCATTAGCTATTGAACGCCACTCGTAATATAATAAAAATAGACGAAATACTAAACATGATGGCACTACCGTTTTCAGCACAACTAAAAAGTTCAGAGTGTGCTGTTGCATGATAAAACTTGCTCTCAGTACCACAAATAGTAGTCGTCGAAGATATGAGCACAACCAACCACCCCCTAACATCTGAGCCTAATGAAATCTATAGCAAATTCTGTGAACAGCTAATTTTTAATGAAGAAAAGAACTCTTTAGTTATTGTGTTTTGAAAATAATAAGATGCATTAAACCTCGTAAGACATTGAAGAATCTGAAACAAATATTTATTTTCAGGTAAATAACAAAAAATAATAAGTAGGATCTGCTTAAGAAGTTCTGCAGAGAAAACAATTTTTTTACAAACATTAAATATCCACCGAAATTTCTGAAAACAGATATTGGCCAGATATAAAAGGTTCAAAAAAATTAAATATCTTTGGGAGATAAACCAAGAAAATGGTTTGGAGAAAGCTGCTATAGAGGAAAGAGTGCATAAAATTGGGAGGGCCCAACCTAAAGATCCTTACAACAAAAAATGCCTGACACAGATGCAAAAATAAGCCACTACAGTGATGTAGTGAAGCCAGAATATCTATACGCAAGGCAATGTCTAGGATGAAACTATAATTTACATAAATTAGATATATTGGACAGGCTAATCATTAAGAAACCATTAGGCACACTAAAAACTATTAAAGGCTGGAAAACACGTAATAATGATAAAATCTATCGAAACATAGAAGATATATCAGAAGTAATGAGGAAAAAGGACTATTAGGACATTTATATCGAATGCAAGGCGAGACATTAATCAAAATATTTTCAGATGTTATTGGAAAAAGAAGTCAAAACCAAGTTGGACACATGAAGCAAAAAAGCATTTATAAAAAATTAATATCAAAACTGAAGAAATAAATGACATAAAAGTGTTGAGGAAGAAAGCTCTTAATATCGATTTCGAGCTAGGAGAATGAAAAACTAATCATGAAGTGGTCAGAACACAGCAAGAAGAAACATCATGAAGAGATGGAGCGCTAAAAGAAAAGAAGAAAACAGCGAATAAGGAACTAAAACTGGCGCTTGGTACTTAGTTGGTCCATTCGAGAAGAAAAAGAAAGCAAGAAAAATCTAAATCATGACACACAAATAGTATATACGCTACTGACCATCAAAATTGCTACACCAAGAAAAGGCTGGCTGAAGTGGCCATGCAGTTCTGGCGCTGCAGTCTGGAACCGCGAGACCGCTACGGTCGCAGGTTCGAATCCTGCCTCGGGCATGGATGTGTGTGATGTCCTTAGGTTAGTTAGGTTTAACTAGTTCTAAGTTCTAGGGGACTAATGACCTCAGAAGTTGAGTGCCTTAGTGCTCAGAGCCATTTGAACCATTTGAACACCAAGAAAAAATGCAGGTGATAAACGGGTATTCATTGGACAAATATACTAGAACTGACATGTGATTACATTTTCACGCAACTTAGGGTCATGGATCCTGAAAAATCAAAACCCAGAACAACCACCTCTGGCCGTAATAACGGCCGTGATACGCCTGGGCATTGAGTCAAACAGAGCTTGGATGGCGTGTACAGGTACAGCTGCCCATGCAGCTTCAACACGATACAACAGTACATCAAGAATAGTGATTGGCGTATTGTGACGAGCCAGTTGCTCGGCCACCATTGACCGGACTTTCCAATTGGTGAGAGATCTGGAGAATGTGCTGGCCAGGGCAGCAGTCGAACATTTTCTGTATCCAGAAAGACCCGTACAGGACCTGCAACGTTCGGTCGTGCATTACCCTGCTGAAATGTAGAGTTTCGCAGAGATAGCATGAAGGGTAGAGCCACGGGTCGTAACACATCTGAAATGTAGCGTCCAATGTCAAAAGTGTCGTTAATGAGAATAAGAGGTGATCGAGACATGTAACCAATAGTACCCCAAACCATCACGCCAGTATTGCGATGACGAATACACGCCTCCAATGTGCGTTCACCGCGATGTCGACAAACACGGATGCGACCATCATGATGCTGTAAACAGAACCTGGATTCATCCGATAAAATGATGTTTTGCCATTCGTGCACCCAGGTTCGTCGTTGAGTACACCATCGCAGGCGCTCCTGCCTGTGATGCAGCGTCAAGGGTAACCGGAGCCATGGTCACCGAGCTGATAGTCCATGCTGCTGCAAACGTCGTCGAACTGTACCTGCAGATGGTTGTTGTCTTGCAAACGTCCCATCTGTTGACCCAGGGATCGAGACGTGGCTGCACGAGCCGTTACCGCCATGCGGATAAGATGCCTGTCATCTCGACTGCTAGTGATACGAGGCCGTTGGTATCCAGCACTTCGTTCCGTATTGCCCTCCTGAACCCACCGATTCCGTATTCTGCTAACAGTCATTGGATCTCGACCAATGCGAGCAGCAACGTCGCGATACGATATACCGCAGTCGCGATAGGCTACAATCCGTCTTTTATCAAAGTCGGAAACGTGATGGTACCCATTTCTCCTCCTTACACGACGCATCACAACAACGTTTCACCAGGCAACGCCGGTCAACTGCTGTTTGTGTATGAGAAATCGGTTGGAAACTTTCCTCATGTCAGCACGTTGTAGGTGTCGCCACCGGCACCGGCACCATTTGCATATCACAGCATCTTCTTCCTGTCGGTCAAATTTCGCGTCTGTCGCACGTCATCTTCGTGGTGTAGCAATTTTAATGGCCAGTAGTGTACAAAACATTGACATTACCAAATGCAGCTGGCCAAATGCATACTCTCTTCTAACAATTGAACCGGCAAAAACGTTGTAGCCCTCAAAATAAAAAAATTGTACAGGAGGAGCGAAAAACCATTACCTATGCAACAGGTTTACGAACGGCACAAATAGCATTCACAAGCACTTGAAATGAGTCCATTACTGACTAATGTGTACAAGTTGTGGCAGTACGTGATCTGAAAGGCAAAATATTACAGATTTTCGTTCGGCATCCATGCAAAAGCGTTGTAACTCTAACAAAATTAGCACACTTTTGTGGGTTGCAACGTTTATATCACTGATATTATTTAACCTCTAATACTGTTTATTGGTTTTATTCTGATTAGGCGTAAATACAATTTGCATTATACAATGTCGGAATTTCTGGGTGTTTGACTGAAGGTGGAAATATTGTTACCAATGAAGGGTTTGCGGTGATAAACGTTCACATTTTCATTTCACAAGAATATAACCAAACAGAATCGTTACTGCACATGCAGTTTAAACGAAACATTATTAATAGTTCCCACTGTGTAACGCAATTATTCACGGAAAACTTACGTTTTGCGCGACCGACCATGTTCTCATAAAACTCTCGGTATTTTTTAGAAATACATCTACACATGTCTAGAAAATTAGCTCTCTTTTCCGTAGAGACAGGCAATGGCTCAGCATAAAGTCTAGGTAGGTCATTCAGGCTAAACACCACCGGCGGAACTGTAATACTATTTTTACCCCTGAAGCGTTTTGCTAAAATTGCAAAGCACGAAGGCTGCAAGTAGTTATGGCTCTTGTAGCACTGAAGTACTGTTGGGGAGTCTGAAGATATCTTCATCCAAACATAATCCGTTATTTTACATTTTGGATCTTTGCGGACGTGCTTTTCAATACCGCTTAAATCAACAAAATCGTTCTGCTCCATGTAACAAACGAGAAACGAGTTGTTTGTTCGTGCGGTAGCTATTACCTGAACCCATTAAAATGGTTCATACACAGAGTAGTTCTTCTTATTTCTCTCAATTAATGCGAAATCCCTGTCACAAGGCAAAAGGCTGTGTCCTGTGATAAGAAACTTTTGCTCCACAGAGGTGAAATACTTCATGTTCAGAAGATACTGATACAAAACCGTAGTTTCCCAGTTATTGTTCTGTCCTGTACTTCGATCTGACCACATCATTAAAGTTATTTCTTCACACTGATTTAGTACTGAAAAAGTAGATGTTACGTACTTCAAAAGGCACGAAGTAATTTCCGCTGATCCCCGCTTAGCAATAAAAAATGGTTCAAATGGCTCTGAAAACTATGGGACTTAACTTCTGAGGTTCTGAGGTCATCAGTCCCCTAGAACTTAGAACTACTTAAACCTAACTAACCTAAGGACATCACACACATCCATACCCGAGGCAGGATTCGAACCTGCGACCGTAGCGGTCGCGCGGTTCCAGACTGCAGCGCCTAGAACCGCTCGGTCACAACGGCCGGCGCTTAGCAACAGTTTCAGGCCATACACACATCCACACCTTATTGTCACCAACGTTATGTATTGCCTGATTCTAGGCGGACATGTGACGTTGGTAGAAAACCGCAGAATGGGTAAGGGTAGGAGAATACAGCACCCGTTGGAGGTCTGTGCATATCACAACATAGGTTTCCTTTGCTTTAGCCTTTGCTGTATCCTTCTCCAGCATTGAATACGCTGCTTCCGCATGTAAATGGTGCAGTTTGCTTTCCTCGTCGATATTCTTTCTCTCTGTTTAATTTTTACTGTTAACTAACTGCAGCAACAGTCTGTCACAATACCCACATGAATCCAAACGTGGTACTCCAAAGCGAAAACTATATTGTCCCGTGAAAATCTCTCTGTAAGCCCTTTCACTGCACTGTACGGTCGGATTATCTTCTTTAAAGAGTCGGCAAAGTTTAGAAATACTGAAGTCGGATCTCAGGCTGAGCTTTTCAATCTTATGTCTTGAGTATTGGCTTTCTTGTTTTGGTAGCTTCTCAACGTGGTTTCTTATCACGTCCTTCAAGCTGTCCTGCAGCTTATTTGGACAATTCACATGCTTACCTCTTCTGTCTTCTAACGGCACGCCACATATCATCTTCCCTTGAAGCATTTATAAACGTCTAGCTGTAATCATACATACCATGCTCAACGTTTTTTGACATACCTGAATTTTTCTGCTCATCTTCTTAAAAAGTCCTTGAATGTGCAGTGTCTGCGCGATTTGTTCTCCTCAGTCTCCCTGCGTCTTATTTCTACAATTTCAATGCACGACGAAGCCAACTGTCTGGTTTGTGCATTATAGTCTAAAGCGTAGAATTCTTGAAACAGCTCTCTGTTCTCCGCAATTTTTAGTGTTTTACACTGGTATCTACATTTGGAGGTAGCAATCTATAAAGGGAGCACGACGTATTAATAAGTGTAGTTAACCACATTAACGTCAAAGGTAAAGGTTATGACAGCGCATTACAATATAATGTTTGCGAATAACGTATGGAATTTCCCATTACACAGAAATATTGTTAGATTGGCATACAACGTTTATGCACTCACTTGTTCAGCAGGGATATTCCCAGATACTGGTTTGCTATTGTGGGAGAAATATGGTTGCCCCGAATTCCGTTTGTGTTTCTTCGCATTCCTGTTCCATTCACTATACTTAATTCTCTGTTCCCGGCCCCTATTAATATCTTCGCACATGCTCTGACTTAACGTCACACAAAGTTACTGCTCCATGTTTCCAACGTTTCTGCATCCGAGCGCCTCGCGACGAATAGGAAACAAACGAAAAATGGAGCTTAATGTACAGTCGTGCTCAAAAGTATCCGAACGACCTAAATTGCATTTCGCCCGATTCGCATACAACCCTCATAACACAGCTGTCTAGCAGGTTCTCTAATCGCTCCTCGGTACATTCGTTTGACTATTGAAAATGGCTCCAAAGAATCACCACTAGAAAACACTGCTCTCTATCGCAATAACTCAAGATGTAAAGTAATACCACGATACTACTAATGTCAGGGAACACCTTATCACAGATAAGACTGTCCTGAAGGCTTGTAAGCTCACATTTATTACAATAAATGAAATACCTGAAATGTTACCACTCTAATTATTACGTCAGATAGGGAATGCACGCAGTAAGTTTGTCGTATTCATGATTTCCTCTTCAAAGTAAGAAACCGTACTTATTATTTAACACAAAACGACATAAAATATTTAAGTTTTTCACGAGCTGCTAGTTGAGAATATGTATGAACTTCAAATGACACGACGAACCGTCTCGTTCTGCATGTGGATTCAAACCCAGATCATGCAGACTAAGCAAAGATTTCGTGACTGACGGAAACTAACAGTCATTCCTGACTAGGCATACAGAGCGTGATATACCTCGATTTTAGACAGTATCAGTTAGGAAATATCAACTTTAACTTACATAGTGTAAACATTTTTAACGGATGCGAATTCCTACCCAGCATCTATTGTCCCTGTTAGCGACCTACGAGAGATGTTAAATACTGATTCTTCACTTGTAACTTACTTGAAATGCCGTGAGGTAAAGATTTATGTTGGACTGAGATTCGAACCCAGGACCTAATCGGATTGTTATCGAAGCACAATCAACTGTTACATACCGGATTTTCTCGGCAGTAGCAAGATGTTTTAACTGAAATGACGAGACGAAACATTAATTTTTTCCTCCCCAGGACTCCAACCTGGCACCTATCGCTGTTATATTCTAGAGAAAACGAACGTTAAATATGGGTTTGTTACACCAGCAGCAACATATGAGCATGTGTGAACTAGGAATAATATGACGAAGAGTTCAGTGCTGACTGGTAATCGAAACCAACACATATCGTTGTTCACTACACACAAAGAGACGTCAGCTAACGAATTTTTCTCCACCACCAGCTCGTAATAACGTCTTCCAAATAATTCTCTCTCACACTGAGAGTCAAAAACGTCAGATATCGTTAGTGTTGACAACGAACGGAAATATATTAAAAATCAAAATTATTATCCACCAGCAGATAGGTGTTCTCATGCTAGATCTTGATAATACATAATCAAAACTTTAGTGCCGGGCCAGGATTCGAACCCATTTACGCGCAATGTATGGAGATGTTGAAGAACTGCAGTTTAGAACAAATAAAAAATTGTAGTCGAGCTGTATTGTCACGAAGGGATCAAATTCCGCATTAAGGGCAGTCTGAGTTGCATTCCCAGCTCAGAACCAATTTTATCGACTTACAGAAGCTCAAATAAAACATGGAATAAGTGTCCTGTGACCCTACATAGCGTTTGTTTCGTCACTAGAAATAAATAACTAGTATAAGAAAGGTTACTGGTGATAGTTTCTACATGTCGCCACTCCTGACTTTATTGTGGTTCAACCTAATGTCTAGTTGGTAGATAAGGGATATCATGTTTAATGTGAATTTCAGACCACAATGCCATTATATCTTCTTCAATTAGTGTAGCCAGAAGAGAATGGAAACCGTTTCTCCCTGTCTAAAATCATTGAGCGAAGTTGGAAACGAACCCAGACCATATATACATATGGAGAGGCCGCCAAACCCCCTTCTCTTGCTCTCGTTTTTCTATTGTAACGCCGTCTCGCCACACTGGATAAGAATTCTGACACACAGGCTCCCTGTAGTCGTTTGCAGCATGTTCAGTACATTCATTTACTTGGTTGACCGAATCGCTATGAATTAACTGCTTCGGCTACCCAGTGCAAACATTGGAGTCTATTTTGTAATCACCGAAATAAAATCACGTAACTGCCACCTACACAGAACTGCCAACAGTGTAGGATGCAGAAATTTAAATAGGAAGTGTTCCTTTGCACCTGAGCTACTCTACTGCGCTACCTGTTTGTTGAAAACATCGTGCAGCGCAAAAGAAAAGCTGTGACTGTTTGTCTCTCAGAAGTCTACATCCGGCCATATGCATTATCTCACAACACTGTGGTATGCGGAAGTTCTGGAGGAACTGTTCTTGGCTTTTGGAGGTGCTGTGGCTAAGGTTCAGCTAGTAGTGTAACGGTAAGTGTAGTGCACCGTAGACTAAACGTCGCGAGTTCAAAAACATTCGCTGCTGCATTTTTTAAAACGCAATTCTGCTGTCTGCTGAAGTTATCAATTTAATAGAACCTTGAACATAAATCCCTTCACTTCTCATCCCAAAATAGTCGCATGTGGGAAAAGGGTAACTACTGCAACATTTTGTTCTTTTCAGATTTAATAGTCGGACAGGCAGCAGATGCACCTCGAAACTTTAGGAATTATGTATGGGGAGAGCGCATCGTGCCAAAATACGTCAGAAATGTATTTTCTGTATTAGCTGTCGTGTGGTAGTGGCATTTTATTCTTCTTCAAATCTGGTTTGACAGCTTTAACTCAGAATAAGTCTTCTACATGCATGTAATCAATAAACTGCATGTACATTGTCAGACTCTTATAGATAACATCAGAGAATTCGCATATATTGTTGATGATTAATTTCTCTCTCATGTTTGCTATTGTTTAAACAACACTAAAAGAAACCCTACAAAAATTGTGCACTATATTATAAGAAATGAAATAAAACTACCCACGATAACCTGCTGAGTATCTGTACACAAGAGTGCCTCTATCGGACCAAATTAGTAAAATACTACTCACTTAGATTTCGATTGGGTCTGTGTTTAATTGGTATGCTGTGTCATACTCAAGAGGTATGCAAATGTAGCATTTCATAAATAAAGTTATGTATTCCTAGAAACCAAAAATTTGCTTGTCAGCAACAGAAAAGGGCTTTACCTGTTGTGCAGCATTGTAAGTTTCTCAATATTGCACTATGATCCGAAAGTATTTTCTTCCGTTTTCCTTATCGATGTTTGATCTGAATGCTTGTAGCTCTTTCACAGAAGGGATAAAAACGTCACACTCAACGAGACTGGAACAGTGAACCAAAACAGACGCTCTTTTACAGCTCAGGATGTTACCACCGAGCTAGTAAATAGGTATGTGTCTTGGATTCCTGTTACGAGGCCAATAGTGACTAGAACTCGTATATCGCTATTTAAAGGACAACATTAGTTGCGACTTCCACGTGCAACGACTTTCCTGGGCTGCAAAGCGTAAATGTACAAGCTTTTGTTACACCTCAAGTGATAATAACTCAGATTATTCAATGGAAATGACAGGAAAAATCAAGTGAACTTTGAGGCTTAATTCCGTGCACACCAGGAAGTAACTCGTCGATCACAGAGTTGTCAAACATACCTTGCGTTGTTGCCATATCTCAGTTACAATACCAACAGGAAGAAGACGAACCGATGTGTTCCTACAGAGGGCTTGGAAGTGATCATAGCTGGCATTTCAAAGGCGCCGCTGGCACAGCCTGGAACACGTAATGCGTCTGAATCGCATTTCTGTAACTGTGTTTAGGGACTGGAGCGTAGAAACTAATAATACTCAGAATTGACTGTAAACTAAGCATCATAAGTCAGTAACTCTGTAATAGTTGTTTTTATATTTCTTTCGTAAGTGTACCCAAAACTAAGAAATTCAGAGAGAGAGAGAGATAAATATGAATACGAATGAGATAGATAGTTAATAATTGTTGTAAAGAAATTGCATCATTGTATCTAAAGAAATCTTTCATTAATATGACACGTTCCACATCATTACGAAATGTCGTATTCGTGATCTATGGAATAAATATTAATCGAATCAAATCTAATCTAAACATCTTGCTGACTAGTCGTGAAGAGTCATGAATTACCGAAATTTTCGCCAATATCAGTAACCAAATCTAAACTTGAAAATAAAAGACCACAGTTTTTGTAATAATCTGGGACTGCTATAAAGACCCTTTCGTCTCTGTTAACTAAAAACGAAAGATGTCTGATATACCTCAATTCAGAAGTAACAAAGTGTGCATGCACTTAAAGATGAAGCGCGTGATGTGAAGTTCTGTGACGAAGATACGAACCCAACACGTAATTGGATTGTTAACTAAGTAAAATCAAATGTGGCCGAGCGGTTCTAGGCGCTACAGTCTGGAACCCCGCGGCCGCTACGGTCGCAGGTTCGAATCCTGCCTCGGGCATGGATGTGTGTGAAGTCCTTATGGTAATTAGGTTTAAGTAGTTCTAAGTTCTAGGGGACTGATGACCGCAGCAGTTAAGTCCCATAGTGCTCAGTGCCATTAAAATCAAATGTTATCTATCGGTTTTTCTTACTAGCTGCTAGGTGTTTGAATCTAAAACAAGGATACAAATTTTTGTGCCTGAGCGACAATCGAACAGCACACCTACCATCCTTCTTTATCATCCACGAATATAGCTCAAGTATCTATTGGTTGCTCACCAACAGTAAGATGTGTGCGTGTTTGACCAGAAATAACGACACCAATTGCGAATGTTGGCAACACACCAACAGGCATTACAAATGCATGTTGATTTTCACCAGCAGGCCGGTGTGCACTTGACAGGGCTTGAAATGAAATTATGAATATTTTTGTACTAGATCAGTATTCTGACCCACATACTTACCTTTGGAGGAGACCTAGAGAAGATTGCAGTCTTGGGAAAAGGAAGGAAATGACTGAGCCTAGAGCAGCGGGTCCCAAATTTTGTTTGTCACGCCCCCCTTCTGCCGAAAAGAAAACTTCCGTGCCCCCCCCCTAAAATATATAGAGATTGTTATTAATTATCAAGACACTATTGAAAAATTTGTGATGGTGACGTCATGTAACATGGTGGGCTGTTAATGTATCGAGTCGCAGTTAGTACGTCATCAGTCTAGTCTAGTAATTGTAAGCCACTCCTAAAGTAAAGAAAGCCCTTGGTAAACAAGGAAAAATATTTGCGACCTCTGCAGATAAGTGGATGCGGGCCATTATTTTAAGTTGAGTGTAGCTTATTACTTTCACTCATTATCAAAAATAGTTACTCAGTCACAGTGTTAACGAACATCACTGATTTTTATGCCTACAGCGCTCCCCATTGTCATTACGCATAGGTTGGCATTTATGTCAACGACGACAGTTACCGAACGGCGACAAACGCCCAGTTCTCAGAATCAGCCAAAAACTAAAAAATAAGTTTTACGAAATAATTTTTCAGGCTACACAGAACTTTAAAAAATAGGAATAAAACAACTTCCTTACCTTGATTACATTCCTTTGCTGCCCACCATTTCTTCACCAGTATACGATTTTAGGACCAATCTTCGCTTGCCATATCTAGCATAAGCTTTCGCTGTGTCTTCATCCGGAAGAAATAGTATTATTAGATGAAATAACATACCACACGTAACATCAGAATCCATAAGGATCACACGCAGTATTTATATTTAAATCAGATTCACTATGTTTATTTTATATTGTTTCTTCGAAATAGTTTTTTTATAATTTTACAGTATTACCTACATGTAAGGATAGTTAGGAGAAAAATAACAAGTTCTCTTATAATGTGACGTATTTATTATAACAATGTTATTTCCACACACATATGGCAAGAAACAAACAAATAAATCAATGTGAAGGATGAGCTTGCATATTTTTTACAAGATTTTGAATTCTTGGCTGAATAGTAGAAACTGCGCAACGTAAATCATTGGCAATACTGAGTTTGCTTATAAGCTTATTTTTTATCGCCACTACCGCTAAAAATGCTCTTTCGCACAAATAAGTGCTTGAAAATTGCAAATACAGTTTCTGTGCTGGTTCTGCTGTGTTGGGATACACCATGAGATATTTCACCCAAAATAAAGGCTTATCCATCTTCTCAAAGTCATACTTCGCTGCAGAATCATTTTTAATTTTTAAGACATCCTCTTGTAGTCTGTCTGGCAACGCATCCACGTCAACGTGAAATGGATCCGTCGCTAACCTGTAATAAATTTTATCATCACAACTGTTAGGGTAGTATCGTTCGAATTCATCAATGAGGTACTGCAAATGGTTCGATATTTTACTCTTAGTATCAGTATCCTTAAAATCGTTGTGAAATCGGGCTTCTTTCAGGATTCCAAACTATCTGGGAAAGCAGGAATAATTGCAGGCTAAAATTTTACGTTTCCATAGTTGCAATTTATCAGTAAACGCTTTGATGGCATCCCGATGAAAAATTATGTTTGTCTCTCCACCTTGTAATTTCAAATTCAATGTGTTTGAAGATTCGAAAATATCTGCCAGATAAGCCAATGCAACATGAACACATACAATTCAGTTTGTTTGTTATTTTCCAAAAACTGCATCACTTCGTCTCGAAGTTCAAATAATCTTCCTAACATATTTCCTTTTGAGAGCCAGCGTACTTCTGTATGAAATAAAAGTGTTTTATACTCTGCTCCCAAGTCTTCACAAAGAGCCTTAAATAACTTGGAATTTAACGCACTCTCTTTAATATGATTCACGATTCTGATGCACAATTTCAAGGCATCATTGAGTTCCTTTGGAAGTGACTTAGCCAATGCTTGACGGTGTATTACGCAGTGGATAGCAGTAGGACTAGGGTTTTTTTCACTGACCATCTGCACGAATCCTGAGCGACATCCAAGAAGTGATGGGGCGCCGTCTGTGCATACGCCTATCAGTTTCTGCAATGATAACTCATTTTTACAAAAGAATTCAGAGACGGCTGCCATTATATGAACTGCTTTAGAAGTTGTCTTTAACTCTGTAGAAAACAGCAACTCTTCTTTAATTGCTTTATATTTTCTATATAGCGAACGAAAGCTAGCAGTTGGCAACAATTCGCAACGTCGGTACTCTCGTCTACCTGTATTGCGAAAAACTGCGATGGTTTGACGGCCGTAAATAATTGATTTTGTATGTCTTCGGCCATATCATCAATCCGACGTTTCACAGTATTGTCAGAAAGCGGTATTTGTGAAATTTTTTATTTGCTTTCTGACCCAAGAACAATATCAGCAGCTTTCAACAAACAGGGTTTGACTAGTGTCTCTCCGATAATATGACTTTTCTTGGTCCTTGAAATAAGTAGCGATAACTCATACATGGATAGTCAGGCAGCAGTTAGAGTTGACGGTAAATTGAGTTCATGGTTCAGAGTAGTTTCAGGGGTAAGACAAGGCTGAAACCTGTATCCACTGTTGTTCATATTATTTATGGATCATAAGTTGAAAACAATGGACTGGCTGGGTGAGATTAAGATATGTGAACACAAAATAAGCAGTCTTGCATATGCGGATGACTTAGTTGTGATGGCAGATTCGATTGAAAGTTTGCAAAGTAATATTTCAGAGCTAGATCAGAAATGTAAGGACTGTGGTATGAAGATTAGCATCTCCAAAACGAAAGTAATGTCAGTGGGAAAGAAATAAAACGGATTGAGTGCCAAATAGGAGGAACAAAGTTAGAACAGGTGGACGGTTTGAAGTACTTAGGATGCATATTCTCACAGGATGGCAACATAGTGAAAGAACTGGAAGCGAGGTGTAGCAAAGCTAATGCAGTGAGCGCTCAGCTACGATCTACTCTCTTCTGCAAGAAGGAAGTCAGTACCAAGACTAAGTTATCTGTGCACCGTTCAATCTTTCGACCAACTTTGTTGTATGGGAGCGAAAGCTGGGTGGATTCAGGTTACCTTATCAACAAGGTTGAGGTTACGGATATGAAAGTAGCTAGGATGATTGCAGGTACTAGTAGATGGGAACAATGGCAGGAGGGTGTCCACAATGAGGAAATCAAAGAAAAACTGGGAATGAACTCTATAGATGTAGCAGTCAGGACGAATAGGCTTAGATGGTGCGGTCATGTTACGCGCATGGGAGAAGCAAGGTTACCCAAGAGTCTCATGGATTCAGCAGTAGAGGGTAGGAGGAGTCGGGGCAGACCGAGGAGAAGGTACCTGGATTCGGTTAAGAATGATTTTGAAGTAATAGGTTTAACATCAGAAGAGGCACCAATGTTAGCACTGAATAGGGGATCATGGAGGAACTGTTTAAGGGGGGCTATGCTCCAGACTGAACGCTGAAAGGCATAATCAGTCTTAAATGATGATGATGATGATGATAACTCATACGAGGCTTCCAGTACCTTTTCTGATGTCTGAGCGAAGGATCCAGCAGTGTCCAACTTCAGCCGTTTCAAATTATCACATTTTGCAGCAAAAAATTTCTTCTGCTTCTCTTTCAATGCACCATGCTTTGCCCACAAATGGCGTTCCAGACGAAAAGGTCTCATGGAATCATTGCTCAATACCTCACAGCAAATAACAGATAACGGGAAAAACCCACCGTGGTACAACAACAAAGTTAGGAAACTACTGCGAAAGCAAAGAGAGCTTCACTCCAAGTTTAAACGCAGCCAAAACCTCTCAGACAAACAGAAGCTAAACGATGTCAAAGTTAGCGTAAGGAGGGCTATGCGTGAAGCGTTCAGTGAATTCGAAAGTAAAATACTAGGTACCGACTTGACAGAAAATCCTAGGAAGTTCTGGTCGTACGTTAAATCAGTAAGTGGCTCGAAACATCATGTCCAGACACTCCGGGATGATGATGGCATTGAAACAGAGGATGACAAGCGTAAAGCTGAAATACTAAACACCTTTTTCCAAAGCTGTTTCACAGAGGAAGACCGCACTGCAGTTCCTTCTCTAAATCCTCGCACCAACGAAAAAATGGCTGACATTGAAATAAGTGTCCAAGGAATAGAAAAGCAACTGGAATCACTCAACAGAGGAAAGTCCACTGGACCTGACGGGATACCAATTCGATTCTACACAGAGTACGCGAAAGAACTTGCCCCCCTTCTAACAGCCGTGTACCGCAAGTCTCTAGAGGAACAGAAGGTTCCAAATGATTGGAAAAGAGCACAGGTAGTCCCAGTCTTCAAGAAGGGTCGTCGAGCAGATGCGCAAAACTATACACCTATCTCTCTGACGTCGATCTGTTGTAGAATTTTAGAACATGTCTTTTGCTCGAGTATCATGTCGTTTTTGGAAACTCAGAATCTACTATGTAGGAATCAACATGGATTCCGGAAACAGCGATCGTGTGAAACCCAACTCGCTTTATTTGTTCATGAAACCCAGAAAATATTAGATACAGGCTCCCAGGTAGATGCCATTTTCCTTGACTTCCGGAAGGCGTTCGATACAGTTCCGCACTGTCGCCTGATAAACAAAGTAAGAGCCTACGGAATATCAGACCAGCTGTGTGGCTGGATTGAAGAGTTTTTAGCAAACAGAACACAGCATGTTGTTCTCAATGGAGAGACATCTACAGACGTTAAAGTAACCTCTGGCGTGCCACAGGGGAGTGTTATGGGACCATTGCTTTTCACAATATATATAAATGACCTAGTAGATAGTGTCGGAAGTTCCATGCGGCTTTTCGCGGATGATGCTGTAGTATACAGAGAAGTTGCAGCATTAGAAAATTGTAGCGAAATGCAGGAAGATCTGCAGCGGATAGGCACTTGGTGCAGGGAGTGGCAACTGACCCTTAACATAGACAAATGTAATGTATTGCGAATACATAGAAAGAAGGATCCTTTATTGTATATGATAGCGGAACAAACACTGGTAGCAGTTACTTCTGTAAAATATCTGGGAGTATGCGTGCGGAACGATTTGAAGTGGAATGATCATATAAAATTAATTGTTGGTAAGGCGGGTACCAGGTTGAGATTCATTGGGAGAGTCCTTAGAAAATGTAGTCCATCAACAAAGGAGGTGGCTTACAAAACACTCGTTCGACCTATACTTGAGTATTGCTCATCAGTGTGGGATCCGTACCAGATCGGGTTGACGGAGTAGATAGAGAAGATCCAAAGAAGAGCGGCGCGTTTCGTCACAGGGTTATTTGGTAACCGTGATAGCGTTACGGAGATGTTTAACAAACTCAAGTGGCAGACTCTGCAAGAGAGGCGCTCTGCATCGCGGTGTAGTTTGCTCGCCAGGTTTCGAGAGGGTGCGTTTCTGGATGAGGTATCGAATATATTGCTTCCCCCTACTTATACCTCCCGAGGAGATCACGAATGTAAAATTAGAGAGATTAGAGCGCGCACAGAGGCTTTCAGACAGTCGTTCTTCCCGCGAACCATACGCGACTGGAACAGGAAAGGGAGATAATGACAGTGGCACGTAAAGTGCCCTCCGCCACACACCGTTGGGTGGCCTGCGGAGTATAAATGTAGATGTAGATTGCGGCCGGTCAACACCATTTTTTGTATAGAAGCAAAACCGTATTTGATATAATCATCATTATATTTACGTTTTTTCACATGACTCATGGTGAAGTATAAAGAAAACAAGAAGTTAACAGTATAATTTCGCACTAACACTGATTTTACTGAGGCACAACAGTGAAAGATTCAACGCGATTTCAGCAAAATCCAATACATCAGATGTGTCAACAACTGAAAGCAACCAACTGACATAAAGGAAAGCTACTGTCATCTGTCAGCACTTCAGATGACTGCCTGTGAGGAGTGGGGCGAAGAACGGGGAAGCCCAGCCGCAGCGCAGGTAGTCTATTAGTGCACTGTCTGTCTGCGACCCGGT
This sequence comes from Schistocerca cancellata, assembly GCF_023864275.1. Lineage (NCBI taxonomy): Eukaryota > Metazoa > Arthropoda > Insecta > Orthoptera > Acrididae > Schistocerca > Schistocerca cancellata. The sequence continues at coordinate 96,499,219 of NC_064631.1, read as the reverse complement.
GGCCGAGCTGGGCTCTTGCTGGGAGAAACAGGCGTGCCGGCCCGTGAGGCCGAGCGGTTCTAGGCGCTTCAGTCCGGAACCGCGCGACCGCTACGGTCGCAGGTTCGAATCCTGCCTCGGGCATGGATGTGTGTGATGTCCTTAGGTTAGTTAGGTTTAACTATTTCTAAGTTCTAGGGGACTGATGACCTCAGATGTTAAGTCCCATAGTGCTCAGAGCCATTTGAACCATTTTTGAGAAACAGGCTTTTCCTGGATTAGGGCGGAAACAGCCCACAGGCACCCATAGAATTTGCTACCTGTTCTGCGGTGCTGTTCTGAGCAGTGCAGCCTGGGGTTTATGCGAAAATCGTTTTCGTGTCCCTATCTTTCGTTACTTATAAACGAAATGTTTGAGATAACATGAATGAATTGGATATCAAATTTCACGGTAATTAAGTAACGTCATGGATACACCTCACACATCGCTGGAAACTGTGCACAGTGCCAAGCAGTTATCTCTGTACTCGTACCAAAAGAAGCCATTCTCGCAGCAAAGAACGCACACTAATTTCAATCGAAATTATGCCGTATTTCAAAAAGGCAGAAGAAAAATAACTGTTTTGTCAGATAAGTAATCCGAATGAAAGAGCTGTAGTACTGGCCGTTCGAAAAAAAAAGCCTCACTAATGGACTTAGCTGGGTTATGTTTCATTGTTAGCACTCACGACAATGTTTCCAGAACGGCGTGAAGTACTCTGCTCAGAACGAACACTTGTACTAGTTTCGCATTCACGTCGTGTACATTTTTCTGTTGACAAAGGGCATAACCCTCAAGTCCAAATTACGAACCCGCCAGTTCATTTCAAGCGTATACAGTCTGTTAAAGTCACTGTAATCGCATCACATGGGGATCCGCAGGTTGACAGGGTAATAAAACGACATTTTTCCAGTTACGCAGTATAAGTGATTACTACTCTGATGAACACAGCCTACTACGGCTAAACGTTTTACGTTCAGTTCAGTGTCTGAGTGTAACCTTTCTTATACTAGTTATTTATTTCTAGTGACGAAACATACGCTATGTAGGGTCACAGGACACTTATTCAATGTTTTATTTGAGCTTCTGTAAGTCGATAAAATTGGTTCTGAACTGGGAATGCAACTCAGACCGCCCTTAATGCGGAATTTGAGTCCTTCGTGACAATACAGCTCGACTACAATTTGTTATTTGTTCTAAACTGCAGATTCCTCAACATCTCCACATATTGCGCGTGAATGGGTTCGAATCCTGACCTGGCACTAAAGTTTTGATTATGTATTATCAATATCTAGTATGAGAACACCTATCTGCTGGTGGATAATGATTTTGATTTTTAATGTATTTTCGTTCGTTGTCAACACTAACGATATCTGACGTTTTTGACTCTCAGTGTGAGAGAGAATTACTTGCGAGATCACTGTAAGTTCAAGGACGTTATTACGAGCTGGTGGTGGAGAAAAATTCGGTAGCTGACGTCTCTTTGTGTGTAGTCAACAACGATATGTGTTGGTTTCGATTACCAGTCAGCACTGAACTCTTCGTCATATTATTCCTAGTTCTCACATGCTCTTATGTTGCTGCTGGTGTAACAAACCCATATTTAACTTTCGTTTTGTCTAGAATATAACAGCGATAGGTGCCAGGTTGGAGTCCTGGGGAGGAAAAAATTAATGTTTCGTCTCGTCATTTCAGTTAAAACATCTTGCTACTGCCGAGAAAATCCGATATGTAACAGTTGATTGTGCTTCGATAACAATCCGATTAGGTCCTGGGTTCGAATCGCAGTCCAACATAAAGCTTTACCTCACGGCATTTCAAGTAAGTTACAAGTGAAGAATCGGTATTTAACATCTCTCGTAGGTCGCTAACAGGGACAATAAATGCTAGTTAGGAGTTCGCGTCCGTTAAAAATGTTTACACTATGTAATTTAAAGTTGATATTTCCTACCTGATACTGTCTAAAATCGAGGTATACCACTCTCTGTATGCCTAGTCAGGAATGACTGTTAGTTTCCGTTAGTCACGAAATCTTTGCTTAGTCTGCATGACCTGGGTTTGAATCCACATGCAGAACGAGACGGTTCGTCGTGTCATTTGAAGTTCATACATATTCTCAACTAGCAGCTCGTGAAAAACTTAAATATTTTATGTCGTTTTGTGTTAAATAATAAGTACGATATGTTACTTTCAAGAGGAAATCATGAATACGACGAACTTACTACGTGCATTACCTATCTGACGTAATAATGAGCGTGGTGACATTTCAGGTATGTCATTTATTGTAATAAATGTGAGCAAGCCTTCAGGACAGTCTTATCTGTGATAAGGTGTTCCCTGACATTAGTAGTATCGTGGTATTACTTTACATCTTGAGTTATTGCGATAGAGAGCAGTATTTTCTAGAGGTGATTCGTTAGAGCCATTTTCAATAGTCAAACGAATTTACCGAGGAGCGATTACAGGACCTTCTAGACAGCTGCATTATGAGGGTTGTATACGAATCAGGCGAAATGAAATTCAGGTCGTTCGGATACTTTTGATCACGGCTGTACATGTGTGCCAAAATAACTTCATACACGCCTTACTCTTGGCACATACAACTTTTATACGTGACAAACCGGTTTCTTAGAAAAGTGAGGGTTACAACGTTTTAGCCGGCAGGTATTCAATTATCAACTGCAGTAAGATCTTTATAACATTCTGATTATACCGATCTACATACCATTGCCCATGTTTTAAAGTAGACACAATAATCACAAAGACAACTAAACTAATTCCACATTGTGAAAAAATTTTGAGAATCATACAAAACCAACTGAAGAAAATCCAGTATTATCAATTTTAGACGCACTCATATGTATCTGAATGCTGTCCTTTATTGCAGGTATATCGCCGTTCATGTGTTTGCCACTTCTCCACTCCTCAGCCACTGAATGAACACACCTGATCATAGTTTTAGTGCCGGACTTATTTTCACGACAACACGGACAGTGGCTCGTTAACAAAACTGGACATATAATTACGCACAAATGTATTGCTGGATTCTTTGAATCTGCTTAAGGATAAATCAAGGCAACAAATGTGTTAAAGAACTGCCGCGTTTGTTATACAAATCGTTTCCTGCCTTCGGCCTTTACAGACAAGAGAGTCAGTTCTAGTAATGCATCCACAGTGGAAGTTTAGTCTCTGTAGAACCTAACTGAACGAGTGAAACACATCCAGCACCAAGTATCTCTTTTTATCCAAAATGAAATTCCTCTGCCAAAAAGAGCAGATAGTCCGAAGAGACGGAACAAGCGGAAGCAGTCGCGGACAGTATCTAGAATTCCGTTCAAAAAACAAGTAGAGCAGCTATTAAGAGACTAATTTATAAAAAGAGGAAACTCTTTGATTCTGATCAAGTAAGCAAGAAGAAAGAAAAAGGAGAATTAGTTACACTGACACAAAATTTCCAAACATTTCACTGTTCAGGTTTTAATGAAATGTGCATTAACACCCCAACAGAAGATTTGATACAATTTCCTATGCAAAGAATGAGGAGATAAGATTAAGGCTCCTTTTTTAGTTCTCTCTGCTAAGACCATTTCCATGGACTAGAATGTTTTTGCACGTCTTTTTACCCTGCTTTGTTCACGAATTTGACAATCATTGAGTGAAATTTCATGTTAACAGCAATTATTAAACAATAATGAATATGAGGTGTTGTGCAATTATATGCTCGATATTAAATAACAAATGCGAAGGAAAAATTATTAGCATTTATTCGTCTCTTATTGTAATAACAACACACAAATTTGCCTTAGTGGAAAGGCACTCTTTCACTACGCTCCGGAAATTTCCATTGCTTCCATTAACTTTCCCTGATTAGTGTACAGTATGGCTAAAATTTTATCTATTATTTTCGGACTCTGTTATATAACAGTAAAAAATGGGACGAAGTGCCAGTTCAAATATTATTGTAATTCATAAAGTTCACTGCAGTTTATGGCTAACTAAAGCTTAAGTTGGCAGCCTTCCACAGCTTTACTCTTGCAGTATCTACTTCTATCCAAACAAGTAAAATATGCTGCCGCATAGAAGCGTAGTCAAACATTGTCTTAAGTTCATAAACTAAACATAAAATAGAAATAAAATAATGACATTTATAGTGTAATAGAGTAACAGAAGAGAGAGTGTATACATGTGTAGGTCTGTTGCAAAGAATAAAATTGAAAACAATATTAAATATGTTGAAGGAATAGGAAGGATTAGTCTAAAAATAATTATAAGGTACTCGATAGAAATCATTCAAATACATATATGACCTTTCTCGTATACTGATGAAGAAGTAGAAGACTTCCACAATTATTCATAAGAACTGCTGTCATCAAATCCCTCTGCTAGATGATAATGTGGATGACAAGGACAAGAACTAAAAAGCTATTATTCAGTGGGAAAACTGTAGTGAAATGTACAAAAACCTGCAGATGACCGACTGTTGGAGGTGGAGTTGATCTTAGCATTACTTACATATAGGCGGGAAGACCCGTTATTGTATGATTACATGATTGACGACCAAGCACTGGAGGCAGTCATTGCTTAAAGGTCTGGGAGGGTGTGAACAAACAGATATAAAGTGGAACGACCACGCTAAACTAATCGCAGGTTCGGTAGACACAACTCGCAAATTCAATGGAGGAATGCGAAGTATTGATGGAGGAAGTAGATAGGAACCAAAGAAGTGCCGGGTGTTTAGCCACAGGCTGGCTTAGTAAGTGCGAAGTGCCCATCCAGCTAAGCTGGGACACGTTACAAGAGGGATGTTATTCCTCTCGGTGGGGTTTAATGTTTAAATTCCGAGAGCGTTGCGTTCCTAGAAGACCCAATCTTTATACTTCCTCTTCCTAAGTATATCTCGCGAAAAGACCACGAAGATGAAATTAAAGCGATTTCAGCTCACACAGATGCTGGTGAACAACCTTTCTTCCCGTGGTGCATTCGTGACTGGGACAGCAAAAGTGGGAACTGACATCGTCGTGCGGTAGCGTTCTCGCTTCCCACGCCCGGGTTCCCGGGTTCGATTCCCGGCGGGGTCAGGGATTTTCTCTGCCTCGTGATGGCTGGGTGTTGTGTGATGTCCTTAGATTAGTTAGGTTTAAGTAATTCTAAGTTATAGGGGACTGATGACCTAAGATGTTAAGTCCCATAGTGCTCAGAGCCATTTGAACCATTTTTTTTGGAACTGACAATGGTACACAAGTACTTTCACCTGGACACCATAAGGTTGTAAGACGTATGCGTTGCCGGCGATGGGCGAGGCATGGCAGAGTCTCTGACCAGAGAGTAGTATGTAGTTAGTTGTTGCTTGTCGCTAGTCGACAGTTGTCTTGAGTAGTCTGCGTGAGTCGGCAGTTCCCCACAGTGAGTCGATATAGTTCCCCACAGTCGTTTAATGAACAAAGTAAGAGCATATGGACTATCAGACCAATTGTGTGATTGGATTGAGGAGTTCCTAGATAACAGGACGCAGCATGTTATTCTCAATGGAGAGAAGTCTTCCGAAGTAAGGGTAATTTCAGGTGTGCCGCAGGGGAGTGTCATAGGACCGTTGCTGTTCACAATATACATAAATGACCTGGTGGATGACATCGGAAGTTCACTGAGGCTTTTTGCAGATGATGCTGTGGTGTATCGAGAGGTTGTAACAATGGAAAATTGTACTGAAATGCAGGAGGATCTGCAGCGAATTGACGCATGGTGCATGGAATGGCAACTGAATCTCAATGTAGACAAGTGTAATGTGCTGCGGATACACAGAAAGATAGATCCTTTATCATTTAGCTACAAAATAGCAGGTCAGCAACTGGAAGCAGTTAATACCATAAATTATCTGGGAGTACGCATTAGGAGTGATTTAAAATGGAATGATCATATAATGGTGATTGTCGGTAAAGCAGATGCCAGACTGAGATTCATTGGAAGAATCCTAAGGAAATGCAATCCGAAAACAAAGGAAGTAGGTTACAGTACGCTTGTTCGCCCACTGCTTGAATACTGCTCAGCAGTGTGGGATCCGTACCAGATAGGGTTGATACAAGACATAGAGAAGATCCAACGGAGAGCAGCGCGCTTCGTTACAGGATCATTTAGTAATCGCGAAAGCGTTACGGAGATGATAGATAAACTCCAGTGGAAGACTCTGCAGGAGAGACGCTCAGTAGCTCGGTACGGGCTTTTGTCAAAGTTTCGAGAACATACCTTCACCGAAGAGTCAAGCAGTATATTGCTCCCTCCTACGTATATCTCGCGAAGAGACCATGAGGATAAAATCAGAGAGATTAGAGCCCACACAGAGGCATACCGACAATCCTTCTTTCCACGAACAATACGAGACTGGAATAGAAGGGAGAACCGGTAGGTACTGAAGGTACCCTCCGCCACACACCGTCAGGTGGCTTGCGGAGTATGGATGTAGATTTAGATGTAGATGTAGTCTTCAGTAGTCTGCAGTAGTGGACGGTAGTCGGCGCGTGCCTGCGCGTGTCGGCAGTCTGCTCTGGTCGGGACTTTGGAGGATGAGTATTATTGTAGAAGGTAAAGAAGCAGCCTTGCGCATATCTAGTAATGTATATTAACTGTCATTAATTTCTTTTTTAAAAAATGCTCCAATAATAATTTTTATGATATAAAATAATTTTTTTTTTTAAGAAGAGCATTCATTTCAATTTAAAGAATATTTCCAATGCATGATCATTCCTTCCAAGAATCAAAAAAAAAAAAAATATAGCCCAGCATTGCACGAAGCTGTGCCGAAAGGTTTTTACGTAAGAGCAGATATAATTGCAGTTTTTATTGACGTAAGAATTTTCCTTTTTTATTCAGAAAACAGGGCCGAGGCGCAGCGCTGCTGTCGTCATAAAATTTACCAGGTTACTGAATTTTTTTATTATTTCCGGGTTTAGGAATTGAATTTTGTGGTTACATTAAATGTGAATGCATTTCTGCACAGAGATTATAAATGGGAGCCAATTTTGTTCAGAGGTTACAATATATAAAATTCATTTAATTATTATTTTTGTGCGGAGGTTACACTCGGTATATGGTTCATTTTAAAAATTTCTGTGGGGAGATTCACTGTGTAGACGTAAATGTAGAAACTTTTTGAAGGTACTACAAATCAAAACTCTTCAAAGGCGAGCAGCTACGTTTGCTACCAGTGGATTCGATCAACACGCGAGTATATGGAGATGCTTCGTGAAATCGACTGGCATTCCCTGGAGAGAAGATGGCATCGTTTTCGCGAAACACTATTTAGAGACCTGGCATTTGCAGCTGACTGCAAAACGTTTCTTTTTTCGCAGAAGGGCCGCGAACACAAGATAAGTGAAATTATTAGGGCTCGTACAGAGGAATTTAAAAAGTCGTTTTTACCCTCATTCCATTTGTGAGTGGATCAGGAACGGAAATGACTAACAGTGTAGAAGGTACCCACCGTAATGCACCATAATGTGGGTTGTGGAGTAGGAATATATATGTCAATGTAGATATGACAGAGGTCATATCTTGGAGAATTTGCCAAGAACAACGAAAATTATTTCCCTAATCTATTCTTTCAGACATATTTAATAAAATGGATTCGTGTGTAGAAAACACTGAGGGAAACGAATAGTTCATCATCCTAAGATTCTTGTAGCGGGCATTTTCGTAGCAGTGGTACTTATGATGGAAATGCTTTTTTGAATGGTGCATATGAATTTTGTTCAAACTTAAAGCCGCGTTTCGATACTTTAACAATGCATACTCAGTGGGTTGCCAGGTATATTACAATATTTATTTGTTCCTTATACACCGTTTTTTTTATTTAAATCGGTTCACGTAAATATAAATTATCCTAAGGACAAACACACGCACCCATGCCCGAGGAAGGACTCGAACCTCCGCCGGGACCAGCCACACAGTCCATGAATGCAGTGCTCTAGACCGCTCGGCTAATCCCGCGCGGCAAATGAAAATGTACTTACAGTAAAATCCTAATTCATTATCTGAAGATCATGCAGTTTTCTCCCATGCGGAAAATCAGACTGAAAGTAGGACTTTTTCATGTTTAGTCACTGAAATTTCGTAACATTACATTAGTTACATAGTTATTTCCAGTGTCTAATGTATCATTTGTTTTCTGTAAGCGATCTGAAATTTTTATATTACAGGTTTTTATTTTTTCTGTCCATTGCTTGGGATACAATTCTCTTAAATTGTTGTGCTAAAGTTCAGTGGCTTCTCCCAAACTTTTAAGGTCTGATACGTTTGTTGACTCCGGTGTCGAATGTTCTACCGGTACACCCAATACAGAGGAACATATATAGGACAAGCCACTAAACTTTTGCACAATATTTAAGAAAAATTAATTTTATGTCATCGGCAATTGAGAAAGGCACGAATTTAGTTATAATAATTGATGAAAGAGACCTGACAACTACACAAGGTAACCACCACGCATACAAAAATAAATGCAGAAAAGCAATTACTGTTGAATGACCAAGTGTGTATGACAAGCAGCTGCAGTTCACAGTTTAACTGTTTAGGTAGTAGATAAACATCGCATTATAATATGCATAAATAAATTAATATGCAGAAAGAAAACAAGTAAAAACACAACAATATCAGGAAACTTGGCATCACTTACAGAAACACATGACAAACTAGATACCGAAAGTAACAGTAACACTAAGGTAGGTTACAAAAAGGCAGTGACTCAACATGAAAAAGGGCGACTTGCAATCGGTTTTTCCAAATGGGAGAGAAGTGCATGATCTTCAAGTAATAAACTAGACATTTTACTGTGAGTACCCTTTTATTTGACTGTAATATATTTACATGAACAGCTTGATGTCTGAGAACCAATATGTGAAAACGAAAAATCATGTTCATTTCTGAGGCAGCCATTGAGCTCGCCTTTTTGAAAAGACGAAATGCGTCTGTAGGCATAAATAATACTTAGGTATGGAATACAAAAAGACTTTTCGTTGCTATCTAGTATAGCCCCTTAGATTCACTTCGAAGTTCAGCTTAAACAACAGCTTGTTAAGCATAAACAAAATGTCGAAAAAGTCTCCTGTGAAACAGGAGGAATAGCTACTACTTTGTTCAAATTTTCAGATTCAGTCTATTAATTAATTGATTTCCTGTCATGAAATTAAATTAATCGCTTGAGCTTCAAAGACATTGTCCACAGCTCGTGGTCGTGCGGTAGCGTTCTCGCTTCCCACGCCCGGGTTCCCGGGTTCGATTCCCGGCGGGGTCAGGGATTTTCTCTGCCTCGTGATGACTGCTTGTTATGTGATGTCATTAGGTTAGTTAGGTTTAAGTAGTTCTAGGGGACTGATGACCATAGATGTTAAGTCCCATAGTGCTCAGAGCCATTTGAACCATTTTTTTTTCAAAGACATTAATCAGTAATAGCTGGTAATATTCAATCTCTTTAATAGTTCTGGACGCTACTCAGCAACAAGGGGCTTGGGACAACCTGCTGATAATATCATTTTCTCGAAACTCATTTCCTTATTATTTTTCGAGTCATCAGTCTTCCGACCGGTTCGACGTGATCCGCCACGAATTTCTCTAGTGCCATCTTCTCCGCCTCAGAGTAGCAACTTCACCCTGCATCATCAATTATTTGTTTGACATATTTCAATCTCTGTCCTCACGCGCCGTTTTACCCTTTAGAGCTCCCTCTAGAACCACGCAAGTTATTCCTTCGTGTCATCACGCATGTCCTATCTTCGTATCCCCTCTTGTTGTAAGTGTTGTCTAAACGCTTCTTTCTTCGACGATTCTGTGAAGAAGCTACCTCATCCCTTATTAGTTCATATACCATTCAACATTGGTCTATGAAACCACACCTCAAATGCTTCGATCCTCTTCTTTTCTTGTTTTCCCACAGTCCATGATCCACTACGTAGAACGCTGTCCTCCAAACCTTGCAGCCTGAGAAATTTTTCCTCAGATCAATGCCAAAGTGTGATACTAGCAGAGTTCATTTGACTAGAAATGTTCACTTTTCCTGTGCTAATCTGTTCTTATGTAGGTAAAAGTATTTCTTACTTCATTTTAATTCGTGGTCCAGCAATTTTCAAATAACGTTTACAGCTGACCTAATTTCTGTTACTCCTAATTACTTTCGATTTTCTTCCGTTTATTTTCAATCCATAAAAAATTGGCTCTGAGCGCTATGGGACTTAACATCTGAGGTCATCAGTCCCCTAAAAGTTAGAACTACTTAAACCTAACTAACCTAAGGACATCACACACATCCATGCCCGGGGCGGGATTCGAACCTACGACCGTAGCAGCAGCGCGGTCCGAGACTGTAGCGTCTAGAACAGCTCGGCCACTCCGGCCGGCTTCAATCCATATTTCTGTACTTATTAGACAGTTCACTCCTTACAAAACGTCCCGCAATACTTTTTTATTTTCACTGAGGATAGTTGATAGTTTCAACGAGTATGTTTTAATTTTTCTTGAGTCTTGTTTCCGTTATCTATCGCTACATCAGAGCAGCCTCTCTGGAGCTCTTGCGTTTCCGAGAGGCAAACTGATAGTCGTCTAACTGATCCTCAACTTTTATTCCTTCCTTCTGTATACCGTCTTGCCAGCAGCTTTAATGTATGAGCTGTTAATATAGTTCCGATAGTACTCATAGATACTGCCTACAGGAAAATTAAAGAGACCTTTGGAGATAAGAGAACCACTTGTATGAACATCACGAGCTCAGATGGAAACCAAGTTCTAAGCAAAGAAGGGAAAGCAGAAAGGTGGAAGGAGTATATAGAGGGTCTATACAAGGGCGATGTACTTGAGGACAATATTATGGAAATGGAAGAGGATGTAGATGAAGATGAAATGGGAGATACGATACTGCGTGAAGAGTTTGACAGAGCACTGAAAGACCTGAGTCGAAACAAGGCCCCCGGAGTAGACAACATTCCATTGGAACTACTGACGGCCTTGGGAGAGCCAGTCCTGACGAAACTCTACCATCTGGTGAGCAAGATGTATGAAACAGGTGAAATACCCTCAGACTTCAAGAAGAATATAATAATTCCAATCCCAAAGACAGCAGGTGTTGATAGATGTGAAAAGTACCGAACAATCAGTTTAATAAGCCACAGCTGCAAAATACTAACGCGAATTCTTTACAGACGAATGGAAATACTGGTAGAAGCCGACCTCGGGGAAGATCAGTTTGGATTCCGTAGAAATGTTGGAACACGTGAGGCAATACTGACCTTACGACTTATCTTAGAAGAAAGATTAAGAAAAGGCAAACCTACGTTTCTAGCATTTGTAGACTTAGAGAAAGCTTTTGACAATGTTGACTGGAATACTCTCTTTCAAATTCTAAAGGTGGCAGGGGTAAAATACAGGGAGAGAAAGGCTATTTACAATTTGTACAGAAACCAGATGGCAGTTATAAGGGTCGAAGAGTATGAAAGGGAAGCAGTGGTTGGGAAGGGAGTAAGACAGGGTTGTAGCCTCTCCCCGATGTTATTCAATCTGTGTATTGAGCAAGCAGTAAAGGAAACAAAAGAATAATTCGGAGTAGGTATTAAAATCCATGGAGAAGAAATAAAATCTTTGAGGTTCGCCGATGACATTGTAATTCTGTCAGAGGCAGCAAAGGACTTGGAAGAGCAGTTGAACGGAATGGATGGTGTCTTGAAGTGAGGATATAAGATGAACATCAACAAAAGCAAAACGAGGATAATGGAATGTAGTCGAATTAAGTCGGGTGAGGTTGAGGGTATTACATTAGGAAATGAGACACTTAAAGTAGTAAAGGAGTTTTGCTATTTGGGGAGCAAAATAACTGATGATGGTCGAAGTAGAGAGGATATAAAATGTAGACTGGCAATGGCAAGGAAAGCGTTTCTGAAGAAGAGAAATTTGTTAACATCGAGTATAGATTTAAGTGTCAGGAAGTCATTTCTGAAAGTATTTGTGTGGAGTGTAGCCATGTATGGAAGTGAAACATGGACGGTAAATAGTTTGGACAAGAAGAGAATAGAATCTTTCGAAATGTGGTGCTACAGAAGAATGCTGAAGATTAGATGGGTAGATCACATAACTAATGAGGAAGTATTGAATAGAATTGGGGAGAAGAGAAGTTTGTGGCACAACTTAACCAGAAGAAGGGAGCGGTTGGTAGGACATGTTCTGAGGCATCAAGGGATCACCAGTTTAGTATTGGAGGGCAGCGTGGAGGATAAAAATCGTAGGGGGAGACCAAGAGATGAATACACTAAGCAGATTCAGAAAGATGTAGGTTGCAGTAGGTACTGGGAGATGAAGAAGCTAGCACAGGATAGAGTAGCATGGAGAGCTGCATCAAACCAGTCTCAGGACTGAAGACCACAACAACAACAACAACAAGTACTCACACATAACAGGCCTTGCTATCTTCGGCATGGTGTGGACTAACTTTACCCGAAAGACTGATGGTATGTCTCCAGTCTCTAAGATGCCACTTACCCCAATGATTTCATAAATTCTGAATGAATATTGTCTATACCAACTAATTGTAACTGGAAGTCTTCCAAGCTCTTTTAAACTCTGACTCTAACATTGGGTCCTCTTGGTTCAAATGGCTCTGAGCACTATGGGACTCGTCTGAGGTCATCAGTCCCCTAGAACTTAGAACTACTTACACCTAACTAACCTAAGGACATCACACACATTCATGCCTGAGGCGGGATTCGAACCTTCGACCGTAGCGGTCACGCGGTTCAAGACTGTAGCGCCTTGAACCGCTCGGCCACCGCGGCCGGCTTTATCTTCTTCGTCCTCAACATCAACTCTCATTTCTTCCTCAATCATGTTCAAAAGTCCTGTCCATCGTGAAGGCATTCAGTGTACTTTTTCAATCCATTCGCTCTCTCCCCTGTACTTAACAGTGGAAACCTCCGAACGTTCATAACGTTGACTTACATATAATTTCGCTGAGGGTTATTTAGACTTTTTTACATGCTGAATCGGTTCTTCCGTCGACTATTTACGTTTCAATATCTTCACAGTTTTTCTGTCGACATTTCACCTTAGCTTTCGTGCCCTTTCTATTTATTTGATTCCTAAGTGACTTACATTTGTGTGTATCTGAATTTCCCTGAACATTTTTGTACTTACTTTTTCATCGATCAGTTGAAGAATTACTTGTGTTACGATAGTTTTCTTAGCAGGTACGTTCCCTGCACCTACGTTTGTCCGTCCAACTTGTCTGGTTGCTCTTGTCAGAGCACTCCTGCTCAACTGAAATGCCTACAGTAATACAGACAAAATATAATAACCGCAACCACACATCTCAAAAATGTGTTCATAAAACTGTTTGGAATGTTTTATACAATGTTTGCGAAGTACTTTATAAAGGTATCTGGTAACTGAAGCGTAGCCGGCCATACTGAACGCACAGCAAGTTTGACACGGGCGCTGGAGCAGAATAGCTGGCCTCATTAAACACCGGTCTGCCCCGAGAACCTCGCCCCCGAACTATGCCGCAGATGTTCCGCGAGTTAACCGATTTCACGGGGAACGCAAAGCGCGCTGCATTATTTAATGGAACTTCTACATCGTAAATTCAATTTAACTACCTCCGCTCGCAACCTGCGCAACAGGTAATAATTAATTCGCACAGCCGAGTGCGGCTACCTCTTTGCCAGACTCTGCCGCGAAGAAAAATCCCACTGTGCGATCCCGAAATACGTGGAGTGGATGGTTGCCGATTCGTAGTCACGCCAAATGGGAAGCCGCGAATCTGGAAACCACGACAGAACAGGTACGCAGTAATTTTTTTATGGAGTACCTGCTACGAACTTTACTCGTTGGCAACTATTTCGTGGGAAACTCCTAGTTGCTCATTAGACATTTCGTTTATGGAGTCGATTGACGCCTGACGTTCAATTTAACGCACTGATTCATCACAGTCTGCATTCAGTCGTATGTGTACCAATATTATGTTTCTTTTTCATTAGATTTGAGGAGGTACTGTAGAACTCTTCTTCAGTTACCAATATTCACAATTTTTGGCGTAATACTGAAAATTCGCGTTTGAGATCACATACAGACAACAGTGGAGTTTAGATTCAAGCAGATCTCGCTATGCGTCGCAGTACAGTTTTTGATAAGTAACACGCGAAATTTTGTGCCAGAACCAGGATTCGAAACTGCATTTGCAATTTTTCAGCTGTGAGCTTCAGAGACCTCAGCATCGTATATCGTTCGTTGCTCTACATATATAGATAGCATAATGCCCTCTAGCAACGCGTGCAATTAGCAAATTAACTGACCGAAGTTTTTGTTTTTCAGTTAGCCCCTTTGATATTGAAAAGTTGGAGGCACATGCAGAATGAAGAGCAAAATGAAACCTGCTGTGATGTGTTTTCGTCTGCACTGTATATTAGCTGAAATGCGTGTAAACTGGAGACGCGTTTAGTCAGATGAACAAATGTGCCGAAAATTTTCACGTTTTAGCTTCGGCCGAAGGGAAGTTGTAACTTGCAGACATGTGCTACATAAAGGAAAAAAATAATAAATTTCGTGTATTTTCACCTGTAGCTGTATATTTACTGATCTGCATGTAGGCTGTAAGTAGGTATGTTAAGACTTTTAGTGTCAGTTCGATGTGAATTAGATACCGGCAAAATGTTGTCACATTATGAAAATAAGACATAGCTGTTATACATGTAGATTACTCATCTTGCTTCTACCACACTGTTTCACCTGTTGTCTGATCATTAGTATTACCCCTTTTTCTTCTTATAATTTCATTTTTGTGCTTTAAGTTTGACTTAAAATCATTTTTGTAAATAGGTAGTGGAAAACTCGTAGTCTTATACGACTTCAGTCTTGCTTTTGCTAGGGGCCAGACCTCCAGCCGTCACGTATCACTGGTTGTGATTTCAGAGATCACCACGCTTGAAGTAGGGAAAAGCGTTGTGGCAGTCAGTGTAAGGACCGATGAATATCACTTGCTAGCTCCAAGACGCACTGCACGCAAATAATTTTCTACCTATCGATTCAATGCAGCATTTGATGTACAACAGCCATACGTTGTTTTCCACAGAGATAGACAGCGAAATCTTTCAAAGAACGCAAAAATAAAGAAGTTACAGCCGATATCGAAAATATGGGCCTTTCTGTGCATGAGAAGCAGGATGTGCTAAGGGAACGGTCGTGCAATGGCGACAAGCGGACGATGATGCCATCAGGGTTAGTGTGTGTGTGTGTGTGTGTGTGTGTGTGTGTGTGTGTGTGTGTGTGTGTGTATGTGTGTGTGTGTGTGCGTGTGTGGCTTGATTTGGTAGGCAAAGTATACGATCAAGTGGCTGCGTCACATATAGTGCCGATTTCACTATGAGCAAGAACATAACTAAAGATACAAAAAAATAGCAGTGATCTTGACCACTGGGTGACACAGTTTTTCTCAGCTTCCGAAAAACCAAATGGGTCTAAGTTACTTGTCGCTACCCGGCGCACAGATAACTGACAATTTTTTTAAAAATAAATTGAAAAACTGTATTTACAATTCTTTTTGCAATAGAAAATTCAAATAAGATATTGCAGCGAAAGTCTCCAAAATAGTGCGAGCAACTCGTTTGACACTGAAATAACTATGCCGCACCGAAGCCTTTCGACCTACCTTTTAAAATAAGTACTTTATTTCTGTTTTCATGTGGAAGGCTATTGGAAATGAAACCCGACGAGTGGTGCACAATTAATATTTTTGTCGTCTTCAGTCCAGAGACTGGTTTGATGCAGCTCTCCATGCTACTTTATCCTGTGAAAGCCTCTTCATCTCCAAATAACTACTGCAACCTACATCCTTCTGAATCTGCTTATTGTATTCATCTCTTGGTCTCCCTCTACGACTTTTACCATCCACTCTTCCCTCCAATACTAAACTGGTGGTCCCCTGATGCCTTATAGCGTCTCTTACCAACCAACCCTTTCTTCTAGTCAAGTTATGCCACAAATTCCTCTTCTCCCCAGTTATTCATACAATATTTAAGGTAGTATTACCCAAGTCCTGTCCTGTCAGTTCCGCACTTGGTTTCATCCCCAGAACTATAAACACATTGTCAAATGTGCTGTGGGTCCGTCGTCTGACTTTGCATGTTATTGAAGGACGATTGCTTTCAATAAGACGAAGTTCTAAGAAGAACATGTGCCACACTGATTCGATATATATGGATCAGGTACACCTGGCGATGAGTACAGATGCCTTGAAATTCGTTTTATAAGAAAATGTAGTCCATTTACTTACTGTCTAAGGCAACTTCATTGTTACTAGTTTTTGTATCTCATATACAACAGAACCCAAGTGCGCCCTTACTCGGGGCAAGTCCCGTCCCCTCCTTATTTGCAGGGAAAAATATAGTGTCATCAGTTGTTTTATTTCAAGGAAATTACTCAAAAGTCGGTCTTATGCAGATTTTTAACAGGGTTGGAAGTGGCACTACTTTTTGCGTACGTTAATCACTATGCCATCCGTCTTCTAAAATTTTTAAAGTAACCGACAGCTCCAGGCCTAACACCCCACCACCATCCCTAGAGACTATCGTATGGGTGCACTTGACTGGTCGATCGTTGATTCTTACAGTTTGGCTCGCGTCAGAGTCGTACGATAAAGCGCGTTCATGAATCCGATTGTAGTGTGACTCTGAGGTGTCCTGGAAACGTGCTTAAAGGAACCCTCCAGCTTCCGACATATCTGCACTCTGAGTGAGACCAGGGAGGGATTTGGGGGGGGGGAGGTGTGCTTATTTTTGATTAGCACTGTAAGTGGGCAGCCTTTACTTGTGTGTGAGTGTGAGAGAGAGACAGATACCGTAAATACAAACCTGGGAATGTGAACTGATAGCCTAAATGTGTTAGTGAGCTCAAAGCCACATTACTTACATGAAACTGAGAAGAATCCTGTGCGTGTGAAAATCGATGTCATTCATTGGCAAATAAATAAACAAACCAATAATTTCACGCTCAGTGGACTTGATCAGTGCGAACTGTTTTAAAGAAACGTAACTGTATTACAAACGGTATTGTCGACCTGTGTAAGAATGTAACCTGAAACACACGAAAATTTCTGCACTGACAAATGGCCCTGGTAAAATAAAATGACGGAGCCTACATTGCGCAAAAGAAACGAAACAAACACGTATTTTGAAGCTCACCTGCAAAATTAAGTACTGGCAGAAACAGCAACTCAGGAAGACCCAGTAACTGCTAAAAAAACCTACTAAAACTAGCTACAGTTGTTCCAGTGCAATAGGGTTCATAATCTTGACACACATGACTCAACCTTTAAGTTCTGATATTTCAGTTCGGAAGGAATAACTTCAATGGTACAGTAAATTAACTCAGAAGATCAATCGATGGAATAACTATTAAAAACACGCCTGTGACGAGGGTGAAATGGACGAACAGTACATGTCTACAAAAATAAAATTAAACTTTCTACCTCAACAAATAATACCTTGTTCTTCATTTCAAAATCTTTTCCTGTCCGCATGCTATCCAATCATTGTTCTGAATCATCATCCCTTCTCTTAATAAATCTGCAACTGATATAGTACCAAAAGAGTGTCCATGCATTACACTGTACACTCAACGAATGCCCGGCCGCTTCACACCACAGCTATCCGCTACTGACTGTCAAAGCTTCTTAGACTCCACAGTGCTGCCATCGACGACGCAGACAGTGTTGCCTAACAGCTGTTTCTCTGACCACAATTTTTAAAATATATCATTTTGCGTTGGAAACATCAACACATCCGATAACATCATCAAAAAGTAGCCATCTTACAGCTCTCAAAGCTGCAACAGTATTGCGAAAATTAATATCACAACTAATTTTGGAACAATAAAGCTCGATTAACTGGTCATCAAACTTCTCCTCCTCATTGTTATGTCAAGCTCCTCACACAATAGACGTGGGTGGGCTGTCAGCGGTACAATACTCTGCTCTTCATCCGAGAGCAATCTTAAAAATACAACACAGATGAGAGAAAAATATGAGGGCTGTTGTTCGTTTTAATCTTAAAAAGATTAAAGACGAACAGCTAAAAGAAGGAAAATATCTATAGTTTCAAAAACTCAGTTGCAATGTCGTGATATTCTCCTATAGAAAAAGCGCTGGAACACTGCACTTCCACTTGAAATCTAAAGGACCTGTACTGAATGAGAAGTGTTGTGGAAGGAGAGCATATATTCCATAAAGTTGAAAGGTGTGAGTCGAAAGATAGTAGTGTGTTTGATAGAAAAAGTATGGAGTTAAGACAGAGGAACTACAATAATCAAAAATTTAACGATAACAATGATGGCTAAATTGAAAAAGTTTTAAGCTCAATAATTTTTCAATAATGAATATGTCAATGTTTTTTCTACGTATCAAAAATAGAAAACGTATGAAAAGACTCTTAATTTGGCGTTTTTAGGTACTTGATACTGTGATATGTCGTACCAATCATGATCGATGAGGCGGTCCTCGAGAAAATTTTGTTGGAAACCCCTGGTGTAGAAGATGCGTGAGTGAGAAGGTAAACGGATGCGGCAAGCGAAAGACGGTGCGTGTCGTTGGAGGAATTGGAGGGACTTATAGAACACTGGTGGGTGGAGGTCCGTGCTAACTTTAACAGCCCTGGTAGCTGAGCGGTAGCCGGCGCGGTAGCTCAGAGTGTTCGGTCAGAGAGCCGGTTGGCCTCTGTAATAAAAAACTGAATTGAAGGATCAACCACCGAACTTGAACAGGATGTCTTGCGACGTCCGCAACGACCAAACAAAAAAAAAAAGTGGTCAGCGCGACGGACTGTCAATCCTAAGGGCCCGGGGTCGATTCCCGGCTGGGTCGGAGATTTTCTCCGCTCAGGGACTGGGTGTCGTGTTGTCCTAATTATCATCATTTCATCCTCATCGACGAAGTGGCGTCAGATCGAAGGACTTGCATGGAGGATGCTAAGTTCACCGGACTTGGATACGATGTGACGTCATTATGACGTATCGAAAACGATAGAAACCGTATATCGACTATTCGACTTTTGTGAACTTTCGAGAGGTTGTGACAGGGTAGCGCTGTGCTCTGCGCCATTCGTTTAAATGTGTTTTGCGTTCCTTGCGTTTAAATCGTGTATTGTACTGTGTGTGTGTCCTGTGCGTTGTTTTTCGTTGCTCGTCTCTAATTATGTGGTCAGCATTCGAGAGACTAATGAGAGAAAAGCTGAAAAGAGTTCAGCATCGATGACGACGGGCAATTGCGTGGTTATTGTGAATCTCAAGCAGAAATTGATGTACTTCTGACCCAGCTGAAGTGCGTCGGTTATTCGTACTCGGTGAAGCACTCAGCAGCCAAAATCTTTAGATGCGTCAAGACACTAACCTTTCGTTAAGATTACATTGAGAAATCCACTTCTCCTCGTATTTCATCTCCGGTCGACGATTTTTCTTCAACAATGCCTCATATTTTTCTTTTTAAGTTCGAAATTCAATCATTCTACACACCAGTCATTACTGGACACTAAGGTACTTGTCTCTGCGGTCCGAGTGTAAAATTACTTGGAATTATGGTTGATAAAAGACTATCTTGGGATGGACATATAAATTACTTAACTAACAAACTTGCACGAGTTCTCTTTCAGCTATATAAATTAAGAAAAAAAAGTCAGCAAGAGTATGCTGCTACAATCTAATATGTACTGACAAGACCAATTCGATGAAACCATACTAAAATATTGATAATAAATAAATATTATTTTCGGCGTAAGGATTCAATACAACAATCACACAATCTAATCTGGTCTGGACATAAGAAGACTTCACTTTTTTACGAAACGTGTTGTCCGTGGTGTTTTCAAGGCCACGGTCAGGAATATTTCTATTAATATCCAGCTCTTTTATTTCGGCGAAATACATATACGCTGCCACACTGAGCTGTTATAAGAATCGAACGTGTCAAAACAAACCACTAGCTGACGACAGTTTAGAATCTCGAACGTTCGTAAATGTCGATAGGTGTGTTAATCGACTAAAGCGTATATACGTCATAATGACGTCACATTATATCCAGGTTGGGTGAACTTAGCATCCTCCGACTTGCATCAGGCGAGCGGTCTACCCGACGGGAGGCCCTCGTCACACGCCATTTCATTTTAACATCAGCTGGCGGCTTGTCCTGGATAGACGGAGCTTCTCTGTTACTGAAAAAAACCCTCGATGTGTGCAGTGGTCGATGCTCAACAAGCCTGAATACGCCACAATTCCAGTGTGCAAAGTGTAGAAAGGGTAATTTACAGGAGAATCAGCTTCAAAATTTTTGCGATGCTCCTATTAAATATTTGGCGGGCGCCGACGCGAGCGCCTCGGCGTGGCGCCCGCAGGAGTGAGCGGCTGGTAGTTGGGCGTGCGGCCGGCAGGTTCGCGACCTCCGCCGGCGGCGCGGCGGCAGCGAGCGGCGGCCACGGGCGCCGCGGCGAGGGGCTGCGGTGCGCGCGCATCCCCGGCTCACATGTGTCCCGGCGCGGCGCGGCCGGCGGGGGCGCTCAGTCGCGATCCAGCACAGCCATGCGCCGGTGGTGGGCCGCCGCCTAGGGCGCAGCGTCCAGTAGTCGAGGCGACACGAGTCGAGTCGAGCGTGTGGCGCGCAACCGTCGGCACAGCCGGCGACCCTCACCCGCCGCTCCATCTCCGTCTGGCATCCTCCGATGTTGTGACTCGAGTGTCTTGTGCGTGCTTGCTCAGACGTCCTTAACTTTCGAAGCTCTCTCATCAGTCGGCACTAGCTTCAGACGCGTTTCGTGTACATAGTCGATTTGCTGCAACCGTCACAAGGAGTGTGGTAACACGAACGTAGCTGAGACACCTCGCAGATTCTCTTACTTTCTCTCTTTCTCTGTCTCACTCGTTCAATAAACACTCAGGGACGAGAAGAGAAAAAGATCGAGCTGACAACTCGTTCCCTTCTGTCTGCGTGTGAATCCCCTCGGAGCACCGCCATGGGAACGCCGAACTTCATCCTGGGCGCCGTCGCGTTGCTGATTTTCGCGCCGGCTTCGACACAAGGTAAGGCAGCGGTGCTTGTCAGCGGTCCCCTGTTACACAAACAGCTCGTACCTCTGCATTTCCGTCGCGAGAAAAGTGCGCTGTCACCCTTGTTTTTGAGCAGTTCGCCACTACTTTGCGTCAGGTCGAAACGACCAGACTAGGTCTCAAAGAGCAACGACACTTATATCGTAAAACGAGCAGTTGACCATGAATCCGATCAAAACGCACTGTGAGAGAAGCTAGCAACAAAGCGACGGACGAACGCTGGTGGCCGGCTCCAACGCACCGGAACACAGTGCGGACGAGTGCCCACGCACTGTGCGTGACGCTGGCCTTCATGCTCTCCAGATACGTTTACACCTTACTCCCGTCACTTCGGATTTCTATCGAATGTGTGTCATGTGTTCCTGTTAAATGAGGCATCCCTACCTTAGTACGCTTCGTGTGATCCTTTCTGCTGTAGCTTCTGTTTATTACACGCTCATCCCAAGGGACCTCAAACAATGCGAGGCAATGCCCGTCGGAGGAAATGGGACATTACGTAGCTGCCCTGGATGAGAAAGTGACAAATATCTCACCGACAGAAAAGGAAATACTCTTTAAATGACGCCACAAATGCCATGTTTCTCTTCCCGGACACCGTCTTTGAACTCGTCTATCGTTGGCGCGATCACCAAAATAGCAACAAATCTTCTAGTTTACAGATTTTGGGCCGCAAGGGGCGATCTATGATAATAGATTAGAGAACTTCTCTGCCAAGATCGCTATACCTTTATTATCGATAATCGATTCCAGTAATCAATGTTGTCATGTTCAGATCTCCGACAGACAGGTTATTGCATATTTCTTAAAATGGTATGAATTGGCACACACGTAACAGACTACAATACTGAAAAAAAGGAAGAAACTATGTACACAGTTGTTCGCCACATGCATCTATCCTATGCCACTCACAACAAAGCACGTCATTGCAACCAGAGCGCCCTGACAATTGCAATATTCTGCGTATAGCAGTATGTAGTAAGGACAACGAGGCACCTAAACATGTCCAATACGCGAAGAGATTGACCATTCGTACATTAGATGTACCATAGAACAGAATAAACATGCTGTATACCTGACCTGAATGGAAACGTGATTAACACTTCAACCACAGATCAGATGGCACTTCTACTGCCCTACTTTCTTTTCACGTGCACTACAACTGATTTCAGGTATCACTGGCGCTGACGCTATTCTCTCACTCCAGTGTATATTCACGCCTTTTTTGTCCTATTCATTGTTACAGTTCACGAATGAATTGATAATAATAACAAATCCCTTGCGAAACAGTCTTAGAGCAGAATGCAAAGTTTCCAAAAATAATAACAAATGTCAACGTGGCTAATACCTGTAATAGACTGAAGGCTTTAAGTTTGATAAAGCTATAACTCGCAGACTACGTTGTAAAATTGTAGCCTTCGTAGTGATACACGAAACCTCAAAAAAAAAAAAAAAAAAAAAAAAAAGCTCCAAACTTCTGTTTCGAATGACAAAACGACTAATTCTAAAGGAGAAAGAATGAACCATTCGCTAAATGAAACCAGAACTCTCAGACTACGTATCTTCGATCACACGTAGATGTATGTTGCTCACACTGAACGAAGAACCACCAACATTTCTACAGATATCACCACGTGTCTGCGCTCTTCATGTTACACGACGTAAATATTGGCTCGCGTGTAATACAATTTGTGTTTCCAAACACAGAGCTCACATCAGCCCCGATTCGACAACTTACCACACATGTTAAATACACATGTTGCACATTAAGTCTGCAACATCTTTGATGCCAACACGCAGAACTTACCACAATGTAGCTTTATTTTTGTCTTTCTGTTTACATGCTTACGTGCCTGGTCCCAGTACAGCGGAGCACTTACACAGTAATTTATCAAGAGCTCAGTAAGATCTTATTTTCATTCATCTCAGTCGTTGGTCCTCTTATATTTCTCCACGATTTAAATGCGCTGTGTGTCCTGGATTTAAATACGATCCTGAGAACGTTGATTCATTCGTAAGTGGTAGGCATTCGGTTAGATGAAAGAAATTTATATTTCACCAACATATTTAGTTTCGCTGAAATTTTTGATACTGTTCTTTATAAGAACAAATACGTTCATTCCTGCCGTAATTCTGTAACTAGAAGCTAGAGAATTCGGAGCTTCAGTAACAATGGACGTTGATACAATGTGTCTCCGACTTGGTAAAAATGAAATTTCAGTCATGAATCTCGTAGCCGTGATGAACGACGGAGCACCCAGATGGTTTCTAACAGCAGTACGTGGTCGAGTTACCTTCGCACAGTAAACATGGTCAAATTATGGCAATACTACGTTTCTTGATCTCTGACCAGTTTTGATCAATTTATCTTGAGAATCAGTGGTTCTGTAATATTGTCACAATTAAGTTATGACCTGAGTTTAACCGAACCGTATTCGAATCCATTTCTGTGTGTATGTATACTAGCAATTCTACCATCGAGAGCTCATCATCTTCACGGAACAATAATTGACGAAATTTTGAAACTTCATTTTTCTTTAAAATCTACTTAGAGAGTCGAACCAATACTTTATTTTCAGTTTTCATCGTAATTACGAGCTGAAAGCATTTATCTACTTAAATTTCTAGATAAAGAAAGAAAAACGCTATTGTTTGCAAGCAGGTTGTTGTAACAATGTTGCCATGCTTCTAACACTATCTACTTTCATGAAAACAAAATTGGCTTTCAGTTTATGAACGAAATTGCCTCGTTCATTAAATGTTTCACTATTAATACTACATACCTGACCTGCTGTGTAGAGCCGGCCGCGGTGACCAAGCGGTTCTAGGCGCTTCAGTCCAGAACCGCGTTGCTGCTACGGTCGCATGCCTCTGGCATGGCTGTGCGTAATGTCCTTAGGTTAGTTAGGTTTAACTAGATCTAAGTCTGGGGGACTGCTGACCTCAGATGTTAAGTCCCATAGTGCTTAGAGCCATTTGAACCATTTTTGATGTGTAGAGTGCTTAGTCCGCAAAGTTTTGCATTCGTACCGTATATTTACTATGATATTCGGCACGCTTATCACGTAGAACTCTTGTTTCGACAACAAAATTCGGGGAGTACTTAAGGGACGTTGGCAGTAATCTTAAAATGGTTTGCTTCTGTTTTCGTAACGTCCATTTTACTCATGTCTGGCTTGCACATGAAAGGAGGGATTAGAGAGAAAGAGGAGAAAGTTCTATATCGTTCGCAGCCATGCTCGTAGAACGTTATGATGTGTCTGTATCTCTCTGAGGATTAGAGGAGGAGGATATTAGTGTTTAACGTCCCGTCGACAACGTGGTCATTAGAGACGGAGCGCAAGCTCGGGTGAGGGAAGGATAGGGAAGGAAATCGGCCGTGCCCTTTCAAAGGAACCATCCCGGCATTTGCCTCAAGCGATTTAGGGAAATCACGGAAAACCTAAATCAGGATGGCCGGAGACGGGATTGAACCGTCGTCCTCCCGAATGCGAGTCCAGTGTGCTAACCACTGCGCCACCTCGCTCGGTTGAGGATTAGAAGTGAAGTTCCAATGAACAGATTTTTTATCGTAACTCGGTAAACATTTTAATTTTTTTTTTACGTTGGACTAAGGAGCAGAACTGAGGAATTAGTGGTTCGACTGATTTCTCACGTCTTAATGAATATCTTAGTGTCTTTAAGATCATACGTACGTCATCAAAGAGAATAGTGGAGCGTATTCTTCGAAAGAATTAATACCTGAATTTCTGCATAGACATGTACACGTCTTCATCGCAAGCCACACTGGTTTTCTGGAGGAAAATAACACAGTTGGCAGTTTATTGGTAAAAGGGGTGACAATGTGAAGTACTTATACACGGCAGCCCACAAATGTTTTCCATCTTACTAACGTTCTTTTGGTACTAATACTACTACCGTCGCAGGCATAATACCAGTGAAATACTATGTGTACTGAGGGAATCGCAGTATGGAAATATTTGAGAACCAAATTGTGGGGCTAGAAGAGACTTTCGAAAACCACACTGGCAGCTTCAGACAATTAAATTCCACTGTTTCATATGCAGAATATGTGCAACACTTTCTGATTTATGTTGGCATTGTTGGTATATTTCAGTGTAATTAGGAAAAGTAGCTGATCAGGGTTTCAGCGAATGTATTACCCACAGATATAAGGTTTGCCTAAAATTTCAGAATGTTTACTATTTCCCGTCGTTTCCTACTCCAGACGAGTTTCACGACCAATAGCTTTCCTCACTGATGTTCCCGTTTCCAATGATCTCAATCACGACAGGACTAAATTTCAACCATTAAACGGACAGGTCACTGTACGCAAATAGACTGTCATCTTATTCCCATAGCAGCACCAAGATGTATTTCAGCAAAGGATGCGAACCTTCCCTTCCCTTCCATTCGTTTCGTATGCGAAGAAAAGTGAAGATACCAGAATCAGCTAAAACTTTCACACAGTATCACATCTGGTTGCCTATCTAACGACTTGCAGGGGCAACGAAAGGTTAACTTTCGGTAGTTCACATAATTACTGACCGAACTGGTATATTTTAAAGTGCTATCATAATTTGCCCATAAAGAGGTATAATCTTACGTGACAGGTTTAACACAATAAGTTGCTAATTACTGTTAGAAACTGTATGTGTGTTGAGGCCACGCAGATTACTCAGACTATATCCACCAAGTACTTGTTCATAACGATACTGAGAAATTTGTGTAAAATTTAGCACATAATTTTAAACCTTGTAGAACCTATTTCTCACTAAAGTCCGCGCAAAAAATTAAAGAAAAAATACTAAGTTTTCGATGTTCGAGCAGTAAAACTTCAACATCGGGCTTAACATTTTAATTCATTACTTGATTACTACTAATGTTGTTCGCAAAGTATTTTGCAAGTACTATCCACATTTACCACCGAATGTGGCTGCAGAATTATATCATTTTACGACACACAGTACAGGGCAACAGCATCTTAAACATTGAGATGCCTGAAAAAATAGCTTTTCCTAAAAACAAGTGCAAATTACCCAGACTATATTTCTGCAGTGAACAATCCGAAACTAGCAAAGCCAAAATAATTAGGATTTTGCGTCTTCAATCATAAAGGTTTTACATGGTTAACGGGAAATGCTCAACACATTAACTCGTTTGTAACGAAATCTGAATTTTGGAGCTGTTTTATACATGCGAGTTCGATTGGTTAAAAAATCAGCGGTGGGAGGTGTTGCTGGTAATTACGAAAATGATATCGTTGAAAAGCAGCACAAATCTGAAGGAATATGTGAAACGGAAAACAAACTATAAAAACCGAAAAAATAGAAAAATCAAAATTTTATGAAATATGGCAATATGATTACTTTACTAAGACAAAGCCGCTTCAGCTGTAAGGGCTTTATTCATAAGCACGACCGGTTTCGCAGCATTGTAGCTGAATCATAAGGTGCAATCTGTACAAAGTAATAGACAAGAACTCTTGTAAGGCAAGAAAACGCAAAAAAATTAAAATAATCACAGGATGAACATGTTTACAAAATCATATTCTGATCAAAAAAGAGAATGGATTGACCTAGCATTCATAGTCCATAACTTCTAGGTATATAGCAGACGTCAATTATACGACAGCATAAAGCAACATAGAACGCTCCCGTGGTACCTAGAAAGGTCAAAAGCTAAAACGACAGCTTTCTACTAGCAAAATAGATAGTTGGTAAAATACTACGAAATTCTACTCAGCAGTCCCTGGTGTGCTAACGGGTCGCCATTTACCGAATACGTGGTCAAAAACCAGCCGTATATGGTCATCTATGGGATTATTTAAAATTAATCACCACTGGTCACTCAGCCACCTAAAAAGCTTGAAAAACATAGCGGTAAAGACCCACTTTATTGAATCTTAAATTGTGCGTCGTTACCAAAGAAGTCCAATATAAAACTATTTTAAGGTTTAGCACGAAACTCGCATTCAGTGAAACGAGGCTGAATATATTGTTGTACATAAACAGCTCAAACGACAGAAAGCAACCCATTGAAGAGCCAGATGGCAAGAGGTCGTACTTACCAGAGCAACGCGGTGATATATCCAGTCTGTGATTGCACTGAGTACGAAGTATTCTGAGTAGCTTTAGGGTTGTCTGGCAGCGACAGGCAGCAAAATAAGGACAGGCAGTTAAATAAAAAGAAACGTGGCAGCAAAATACAAGCAACACAGATGAGATTCCCGAGGAGCGAAGGGCTACGGAAGACGAGATATAATAGACTGAAGATGTTCCAAATAAGTTGAATTTTAAATGTTATTGGCGAGTAAATACTAAATACAGGGATGTGTGGAAATGACATGTGAATACAATGAGAGATGAAAGTCCTGAGACAGTTAAGTTCAAATAGCCTGGCAAAGGATTTTTTTTTGTTTGTTTTTGTTTTCGAAGTTGTGAAGTGCAAGTCTTCCAGTTGCAAATCAACTTGGGTGCCCCGGTCTGCTGCAGTCATCCAATTGGGTAAAGGGGATGTGCAGCTTACCGTGGAATCAGGACCCTGTGTCGTTTCTCGTGAATCCTCACGTCGTTCGAAGGCTAAATTAAAGGCAGGTTGAAGATTTCCGAGGTCTGTAGAGCTCTATATGAAAATCACTGACTGTGGTGTGTGAAGTCTGTGGCTGGTTTGCATTGTTGGAATATTCGCTATTGTAGCGGTGGGCAGTTGGATGTTAAAAGCGCGTAGCGTTTCGCAGTTGGTGAGCCGCCAGCAGTGGTGGATGTGGGGAGAGATGGCGGAGTTTTGAGAGCGGATGATCTGGACGTGTGTCCGTCAGAAAGAGTAAATTTGTAAGACTGGATGTAATGAACTGATTTTTTATATATATATATATATATATATATATATATATATATATATATAAACTTTTGAACATTAGTAAGGTAAATACATTGTTCTCTATCAAAATCTTTCATTTGCTAAGTATGCCTATCAGTAATTAGTGCATTCAGTAGTTAGAATCTTTTATTTAGCTGGCAGTATTGGCGCACGCTGTATTGCAGTAGTTCGGGTAACGAAGATTTTTGTGAAGTAAGTAATTCATGAAAGGTATATGTAATTGTTAGTCAGGGCCATTCTTTTGTAGGGATTATTGAGTCAGATTGCGTTGCGCTAAAAATATTGTGTGTCAAAAAATGGTTCAAATGGCTCTGAGCACTATGGGACTTAACTTCTGAGGTCATCAGTCCCCTAGAACTTAGAACTACTTAAACCTAACTAACCTAAGGACATCACACATATCCATGCCTGAGGCAGGAGTCGAACTTGCCACCGTAGCGGTAGTGCGGTTCCAAACTGAAGCGCCTAGAACCGCTTGGCCACACCGGCCGGCTATTGTGTGTCAGTTTAGTGTTGATCAGAATAAGTAAAGAGCGAAATGTCTGAGTCGTTCAGTTCTGTTCAGCTGCTTGAAAATCAAATATCCCAAGAGGTTTACCAGCACAGTAATTCATTAATTTTTCTAAGGGGAGTGTAGGGAAGCAGCCTACTTACACCGCATAAAATTCACATCAGTCTTTCCATTGTGTGTCAGCCTAGTCCGCTGTAACTAGCTCTGACGTCATAAATGTTGCGCAATACTTTAAAAATCTTGTAAATAACCTGAAACGTTTCTAGCATGTCAGGAGTAATACTAAATCAATGTGTTGAATGTCAGTTCAATAACTTTAACCATTTTCGAAATTTGGACGTTTTTCTGTAAAAATCATTGGCGCAACAGAAAAGAGCTACAAACTTAAAAATTTGTATTTAAATTCCTTTTTCATAATAATTTAGTAGAAACAGTATTCTGGATCTCACAAATTAAAATTTTAGTTGAAATTCATGATTTTCTGCTTTTTCTCTTAGAAATTAAGGAAGCAAGACAGTTTAAGTAGGCGAATAAATAAGGCTAGGATGTTTAAATGGCTCAAATGGCTCTGAGCACAATGGAACTCAACTGCTGAGGTCATTAGTCCCCTAGAACTTAGAACTAGTTAAACCTAACTAACCTAAGGACATCACACACATCCATGCCCGAGGCAGGATTCGAACCTGCGATCGTAGCGGTCTCGCGGTTCCAGACTGTAGCGCCAGAACCGCGCGGCCACTTCGGGCGGCTAGGATGTTTAAATTTAAGTAGAAGGGAGATCCGCTATAATCATAAAGATGTGAGAAGTTTCAATTGAATAACTATAAAACTATAGCAATAGCGTAACTGCAAAAGGCAAGTTCAGAGCTCATCTACTGCGTGTAGTGTAATTAAATTAATTCTCTCGCCCAAAATATTTGTCTTAGCCACGTCAGACTTTTATTATGATTACTTACCTGTGTGCTGAATGCACATTTTAATTGACAGCTTCATCGGCCATCAGCAAAGGAAGCAATGATTTATTCGATAACTTAAAGTGGTGCGTTACTAGCCCATCGGCTAGTCGGTAGAACGGAATTGATCAGGCATTCCCTTTGCCGTCCGCACCGCGGCTTTATATATAAGAACGCTGCGCGGGGCCCAGTTCTCTCCAGACGCTGATTAGCGCACCACCTGTGTCGGGAGTCGCGTCGCGTCGGTATCATTGCTATAAACAGCCTCGGAAGCCGTAATAAGTTATTCGGGATACGCGTAACCATGAAATCTTTTTCGAGTGAAGTGTTAATCCGGGGATGACTTTAATGATCAATCTTCAGTTTGCGTATGTCGTATTTTCACGTGCCGTCGCGGGACAGACATTCTACCATTATTTGGCGTGGCGTTTGATGAACATTATCATCAAATTATGGCGGGCATTCACTTAAACATTTGGTTTGAACAGTTATAGTTGCATCAGCGCATTAGACTCTGAACTGCTCTGGTAATTGGATTGTGTGGATTCTTTTTGGTCTGTTGACTTTCAGAATATAGTGAACATTTTAGAGAGAATCGTTTTTTTTATGAATCCCAGACAATCTCCTAATTCCTCAGAGCTATAAGCTGTAGCTATAAATGTATTTCATGAAGTGGGCACTAGGAATTCTAATTACAGGCTTCACGTTTTGTTAATCACTTTCTGGTTGCCAATATTGTAGTTAGAGAGCCAGTGTTGAGAATGGCAAAAGACTGCATAAATAATAGGAACATTTAACAACAATTAATTCCACCCGCCGCCCCACATACGGTTAATCGGAAGGGAAATGCATCTTTTCTACATAACATTCTACATATATTAACAACAATAATTCCACCCGCCGCCCCAATATGGTGCTAATCGGCCGGGAAAAACAAAATATTTATTTTAACAATTAAATTCCACCCGCCGCCCCACAGGAGGTTTCGTCATGACTTCTCGGTTTCCAGGCAAGTACTTTAGTACCAAACAAGAGGGCCCGAAGGCACAGAAATTATGGGCAAAACCGTTCTGACGCTGGAATAGGCAAACGTCTTACCACAGTATGTAGGTTCTTTAAGCGACAAAGAGTCCGTCAGTTGTGTTCGCTCCTACCCGATCCGCTGCTGCGTGTTGTTTGACGAATGCGTGATGTCCGACGGGGAATTAAAAAGCGCACCCGCTGTTTTATTCATCGAGGCGCAGTGACGCGTTCCGGTCCTCTTTTTCTGGCGAAAGCAACAAAAATTCTCGTTGTTCCGCAGACACCCGGAGGCAGCGGTTCCGGCTATAAACTGCGAGTCACCCCGGGAAATAAATTTCGAATTAAAATTTGTAATTGGGCCGGCCGCCTGGGCGCGTTGCGCCATGTTAATTACCGCAACTTTAACCAAACACTGGCGCCATGGTGGGACCGTGCGCCGGCTGGTGCTGTCTGCGAGCGTGGCCGGCCTTGGAAGGGGTGTCCGGGGCGGCCAGCGGCAACACCGACGACGCTTGTTGGTGACGTCACGGCGAGCGCCAGGTCTGTTGCAGGCAGAAACGCCTGGGCGTGCTTATCGCTATAAACCTCTTATTTTTCGACAAAATGTTTGGTATTGTTTTGGATTCTGCAGTTTTATTTAGATGAAAGATTTTCTTAGTATCGTAAAGCTACAAATGAAGATCATAGTTCTGTATTACTGAACCCTGTCGAAACAAACTTAGATCAATATAAGATGCTTTGCCCCATTGCAAGCTTCGGAAATTTTACATTCAAGTAACTACATTTACTTGATCCATTTTGCTATCGAAACTTACCCTAACCCCCTTACAATTAAGTCGTTTCTTTTATTTGTTTGTTTGTTTATTTTCGTTTGCCATCGTCACTGGAAATGTGAACTAGTTTACGTGTGTTAATGTCCAACTGTTGCCAGTCATTAGATTACAGTCGTTTTCAACGAAAGAAATTCTAAACAGGAAACAAAATAGCTTCATACATCGAAAATACTGCTGAGTTTAAACTTTTTTTAAACATGCACATTACAAAAGATAAATATTCCCCTTTTTCAACTGAAAGGAGAAAATTTATAAGATAAAAAAATTTTATTTGATAAAACAAGTATCTCTTTTGCCTCTTCTTCTGTCCCCCACCCCCTCCCTCAAAGTGTACAATCGCAAGATATTTCATTTACATTCAGTGCTCCTCACCCCCTAGTCAAGCAAGATACCTAAAGAAGAGCACCAATATGTTCAGTTTCTTGTAAAAGCAACCCAGTGAAACGTAACTTCCTCAGATTTACAAATAAGGTAAAGAAGCACGAATTCTGTTGCTGCTGGACCATGAAGTTGTTTTTGTATGTCAATCCTTAAAACATGTGGAAATTTAAGTTCAGGAGTACACTATATATTAAGAAGTGTAATGAATTGCACAGTTAATTGATTGCAGAAATCTCTCAGAACAATGTGTGTTCGTCAACTACCGCCAATAGTTTCACATTTTCCTGTATCAGAGAGGGAGACACAACCATTATGAGTATGCCTGCAACAGTCCTGGCTTTCGCCGTGCCTAGCTGACGTGACGTCACGAACGAGCGCCGAGGCCTTCCTTTGAGTCGGTGTTGCCAGCGGGCGCACCTACTGCGGGTGTACCGTGGCGCGGGACTGGCCGCTCACGTCACTCCGCTTTTACACCTTCACAAAATTGGAAGAACGGATGGGGATAAAACATGTAGATACCGCTCTCGGCACGGTCCATATCTTCACGGGCCGTGATCCGTACCCGGAACATCTACTTCGCTTTGGTCCCTGTCGAACACCCATGTGCACTTGCGGAGAACTAGGGAACTTGTCAGCGTCGCACTTTACACTGTAACACACTCACACCCGTACGAACCCGAACTGAGTAGAGGAGAGTCATGTAGGTTTAATTCAGTTGGCGTATAACGTCTAAGGTTCTGTTCGGAAACGGACGCCGTTGCGTTCTCCTTAGAGCTAGAAAATAACTTCGTGTGTAAACATGTCAAAAATATGTTCCTAACTTTAATCAGGGCCGGAGTTAAGCAATTATTTAGAAACAAACTAAATTTTCCTGCTCCGCAGTGAATCCTTTAAAAAAAACTTACATTGCATTTGCTGTGTACAAGCTTCGGAATACAGCATTTTTGGCAATTATGGCGACATGTAAGGCGTTACAAGCATAAATTTGGAGTCTCTATCTTCCACGAAAAGCTTCTTAAAATATGTGATTAACTTTTGATGCAGATAGATTATATCTGGTGCCACTAACTTGTCTATAGTGCTGGTGACGGAACGGATTTTCCGGAGACGGAGATAACCGTTTCCTGGAGTCGTATTTTTCGGGCCATATTACACGGAGACCCCGACATGCTCCAGTTAGAGAAGAAACTCGGGACGTTCATATTTGTCTATAAAAGTGTCTATAAAATTGGTTTTATGTTTCGTAGAGCAAAGAAGGTTTTGTTTTGAGAGAAGCTGAAACAGTTAGAAGAATATGGAAATCTTGGATCACGATTGTGTATAATGCAAAAACAGTATTGTTAGTTTAATTTTCAGTGGTTGGTGGGACTAACAAGGCATATAACCGTATACAAAGGAGGACATCACGGATAGCCACAGATTTGTCTGACCCATGGGAGTGTGGTGCTAATATATATTCTGTAGCATACATGGATAACGCTTCTGGACGTGGATTCTTATTTAAAATCATTCGCCTCTAAAAGTCCTAAAAATTTCCGGACTCTCTCGCTCTCACAGCCGTCCACAATGCGAGCACGAAGAGTCTACATTTGGTACCGGGGTTGCGTAGACAAGAGCTTTCAAATGCCCCCATAAATGAAAGTCAAGAGGGTTGAGGTCAGGAGAGCGTGGAGGCCATGGAATTGGTCCGCCTCTATCAATCCATCGGTCGCCGAATCTGTTGGTGAGAAGCATACGAACACTTCGACTGAAATCTGCAGGAGCTCCATCGTGCATGAACCACATGTTGTGTCGTACTAGGCACATGTTCTAGCAGCACAGGTAGAGTATCCCGTATGAAATCATGGTGGTGAATCGAGGAAGTACAGTACATACTGACGAAACTAAAATGAGCTCTAACATGGAAATTAAGCATTCCGGACACATGTCCACATAACATCTTTTCTTTATTTGTGTGTGAGGAATGTTTCCTGAAAGTCTGGCCGTACCTTTTTGTAACACCCTGTATACGCGAATGAGTATATAATATTTTAAATAAGAATCCACGTTCGGAAGCGTTGTCCAGCGACAATACAGAACGCAAAGTTAAGGGCGCCGGGCCTGTAAATGTATATGTATACTAGGTGATTCCATGATGAAATTAGAAACTTTCAAGGATGATAGAGACAGATAAATGCGTCAATTTAAGAGTCGCTGGTTTGGGAAGCGGGTGAGTCGATATTTACAAGCGAATATAGTTCTCATACCTGTGACCCTGGAATAGTGGATCGGTATTATTGTTGCTAAGAATGTAGGGTAGAAAACTTTCAAAGTTGGTAGTATGGAACAAAACAAGAAAAATGTTCGGTAAACATGGGCTGTAAAATGCAGACCTGAGAAGCAAAGAGCTCTTGTTCATATTCGGCAGTGTAAAACACATCTCTATTGAACAAGTGTTCATAGCTCCTCAGGTATGATTTTATAGCCCATGTTTACCAAACATTTTTTCTTGTTTTGGTTCTTACTGCGGCCACCGAAAATTGCCTGCCCTACAGTCTTAGCAACAACAGTACTGCTAAATATATTCCAATGTCAAAGATATCGGAACGGTTTTCGCTTATAACTATCGACTCGTTTGTTTCCTAGCCAGGGAACCTTACCTCAAATTGACAGTTTTATTCTCCTCCATCATCCCTGAAAGCATGTAACATCACGGAACCGCCCTGCATGTATATACATTTACAGGCGTAAGCGCCTATACCACTGACGCTCTGTACAGTCGTTGAGTGACGTACTATACTTTTAAGAACGTCAAAAATTTTTTCTTAATTTTAATTAAAGCCAGTGTTACGATGGTCATCAAAATAAGCCAAATTTTCGAGGCCGGAAAAGTTTCCCCCTTATCACTGCATATCTCTAAAACTATTACACACACTGAAATAACATCTTGGTTTCTCGACAAAATGAAATACGTATATGTAAAAAGGGCAGTCCACCTTCCTATGAGGTGATGGCAGCTGGTTGAACGTTATTCCTGAGTCTCAGAACAGGGGGGGGGGGGGGGGGGGGGGGGACTGATCGAAATAAATTCACAAACACAAGATTTCATTTAAGTGAAAACGTCATTGAGGTATACTTTACTCCAGCCAAACAGCGGGAGAAAAATCGTCTAATTCAGACTCAGTCAGCTTGACTATCGGTACTGACAGTCAAGACTTCACGCGCTGTTTGAAGTACACCTCCATTATTCTCTGCTGCCTGTATTACTCGTTTCACATGATTTACCGTCCGGATTCACTTTTTTTCAGCTGTCTCCTTCAAATGGCGTTCCACTTCAATCTACGTAACTCTTTTTTGTTCCCTGTAGCAACATGTCTTCTGACCTGAACCGAAATCAATTACTGCGTTGAAATGGCAAAGATATGGAGGTAGTCTGATGACTTTATACCCGAATTTTCTTGCCACTTCATCCATCAGATAAAGTGGATACTACGGCTTGTAAGTTTTAATAATTCTGCCCCTTTGTAAGATACTGTCAACCGGTGCGTTACATTTACCTAGACCGTAAAGAGTATTTTTCTTTCTCGTTACTTGTGTCCAGAGAATGATACGGAGTGCAAGCCATAACAGGAATAGTGTTTCTCGTTAGCTTTCGAAGCGCAGAGACTTAAGACTATTTCACAAATATATAGTGGTTCATCTCTTTGTGGTAGTCGGAAGTTTTCTTCTAAATGAATCACAGCAGAAAACTGGGAATGAAACCTTTTGAACTTCTGGCATGTGCTACAATTCTTCTCTTCCCTCTGACAATCGGCGTTTTTTTCCGATTTTGGCCGTCTAGGGACCGCGTTAAACAACTATTTTTCAATGTACATTTCTCCTATTGCGCTCCTCCTCTTTTCTCTTCCGCCAATATGTCTTCATCCTCTCTCTGTGCTGCTCCCTTCGGTCTTCTGTCCACATTGTTCCTCCAGTTCTTCTCTTCTTCACTTCAAATCCTTCAAAATGTTGAATTTTGTCTCTCATTAAGTCTCTGTTGGTTATATCATCTTCTCCTATACCCATCTCCTCTATGTCTGCTTTGACTTCTTTGAACCAGGTGATTTGGGTTCTGGGGCTCTTGTCAAAAAACATGAATATTTCCTTTGTCAGCCTTTCATCATTCATTCTTTTCAAATGGGCTTAAAAGCTTACTCTTCTCTTCCTCATAGTATCTCCCACTTTCTCAATTTTGTCAATCGGCGTTGCTATACTACCGCTGATAGGATCGTTTGTCCTGCCCTTTTTTTGAACTGTGCCTCGCATTCACCCATCTTCCATCAAACCAAACGATATCGTCGAAATTTTCCTTTAGTGATTCGACACGAAGGTGGCAGCGCCAGGCTGTAATATGTTGCCGTACCATTTATAACCTGTGGTCAGCCAACGGATACATAGTGGAATCCAGAACTTTTCACCACTTTTAGCAGGATCGATTTTCTACGTGGAAACAGGTCTGCTGATGAAAGTGTGGCATGAGGCGTTTTAAGAGTCGGAAACTCCTTTCTTGAATAAAATGCGTACATTTCACGCTGCACAGCATCTTCCTGAACTGAATAGAGCTATGTCGCCCTGCACTCGAGGCGTCTCTTCTTCCCATGCGTCGCCACTTAAGATGACTCGCCTAATTGTTCTTTCGTGAACCTCCGCTTGTTAATTTGGGTTACTGATCCTCTCTGATTTTTAGAGTAGCTACACTTCGCTCCCGCACTTAAAATACAAAAGAACGACAAGCGCTGCTGCATCTCTCTCACACATACAATATTCTCACAAGGAGCACACGATTTCAAGCGACTGTCTGCATATAAATACTCCGTGTCCGAGTTTTTTTGGATATGTCCTCGGTGTGTGCAGCCTCGGTCTCCGATCACTGCTTCCATTACCTATACAAAATAGACAGATTGCAAATATCTAACGAAACGCCAGATAAAATGCACCTGATGGCCCGCAGGAGACACACCCGAGGTGCACGGTGAAGAAAAATTCGCCCACACGGACTTTGCAGTGCGATTACCCACATACAAACAATACAAAAATGCCAGTCACAAAATGTTGTCCTGCACCTATTTCTGGCAGTAAATGGACGTTAAAGATTGGCAATGTGGCAACACTGCAATCACATGTATTAACTACCTTCCTCAGCAAATGGGTGTAATGCTGTGCACCTGGTACCGTTTCCGTTTAATATGCAGGTGGTCAAGGGTTCGATCCTCGGTCGAGAAGGGTTTCTTATTTTTTGTTAAATGAGTCTGTGTGGTATGGTGTTTGGGTCTTAATAGTCATATCGTCATACATCGATTATAGTGGGTCTTCTTTAAAACATTTGCATTTACATACTACAAATACAGACAGGGAAGTACGATAAGTACAATTGTTTTCACTGGTTATCTTTTAAAGAACCCTTTTGCACGTCATCACCGCGAAGTATTTCACACCACTGCATCTACTAGACTCCAAACCTGGTGTTTGTGTTCCCTCCCCCATGGATCTCATCGATTAGTGCCAACTATTATTCTTGCCACGTTTAGGTCCATTACATTTCGTTATGGCCTTACATCGCTAGAAGGGGCTCGCAGTGTGTTTTGCAAATAATTTCTAAATACGTACAATGTAAATGTCGGATACATGTGGCTTCAGAAATGGAGTGTACGGCAGTTTATATGACAGAATGAAATCGGCAAATAAAAAGAAATACTCCTCGACACAGAATGGAACGCTCGACCTGCTGCATGCTAACCCAGAACGCTTTCCACTGTGCCAGCTGCACAGCTCTCTTGCTGTTTGATAACAGCGTTACTTACAGTGCATGTTATTACAGCGTTGCCAGATTGCCAATTTTTAAGGTCCATTTAATGGCGGAAGTAAACCCAGAAAGAAATTTTGTAACAGACCTTTTTCTATTGCTAGCACGTGAGGAATCGCGCAGTAGAGTCAGAGCGCGAATTTTTCTTCACCTTGTACATGTACACTATATGACCAAAAGTATCCGGACATCTGGCTGAAAAATGACTTAAAAGTTCGTGGCGCGCTCCATCGGTGATGCTGGAATTCAATACGTTGGCCCACCATTAGCCTTGATGACAGATTCTACTCCCGCAGCGTTACGTTCAGTCAGGTGCTGGAAGGATTCTTCAGGAATGGCAGCCCATTCTTCACGGAGTGCTGCACTGAGGAGAGGTATCGATGTCGGTCGCTGAGGCCTGGCACGAAGTCGGCGTTCCATAACGTCCCAAAGGTGCTTCGTAGAATTCAGGTCAGGACTCTGTGCAGACTAGTCCATTACAGGGATGTTATTGTCGTGTAACCACTCGGACACAGGTCGTGCATTATGAACAGGTGCTCGATCGTGTTGAAAGATGCAATCGCCATCCAGGAATTGCTCTTCGACAGTGGGAAGCAAGAAGTTGCTTCAAACATCAGTGTAGGCCTGTCCTGTGATAGTGCCACGCAAAACAACAAGGGGCGCAAGCACCCTCCACGAAAAACACGACCACACCATAACACCACCGCCTCCGAATTTTACTTTTGGCACTACACACGCTGTCAGGCGACGATCACCGGGCATTCGCCATACCCACTCCCTGCCATCGGTTCGCCACTTTGTGTATCGTGATTCGTCACTCCACGCAACGTTTTTCCACTGTTCAATCGTCCAATGTTTACGCTCCTTACACCAAGCGGCGGGATGTCTGGCTTACGAGCAGCCACTCGACCATGTAATCCAAGTTTTCTCACGTCCCGCTTAACTGTAATGATACTTGAAATGGCTCCTGATGCAGTTTGGAATTCCTGTGTGATGGTCTGGATATATGTCTGCCTAATACACATTACGACCATCTTCAACTGTCGGTGGTCTCTGTCAGTCAACAGACGAGGTCGGCCTGTAAGCTGTTGTGCTGTACGTGTCCCTTCAGGTTTCTCCTTCACTATCACATCGGACACAGTGGTCCTAGGGATGTGGAAGAGTGTGGAAATCTCGCGTACAAACGTATGAAACAAGTGACACTCAATCACGTGACCACGTTCGAAGTCCATGAGATCCGCAGAGCGCCCCATTATGCTCTCTCACGATGTCTGGTGACTACTGAGGTCGCTGATATGGAGTACCTGGCAGTAGGTGGCAGCATAATGCACCTAATATGGAAAACGTATGTTTTTTGGGGTGCCAGGATACTTTTGATCACACCGTGTACGTCGCAGGCAGCGCAGCCAGGGTTGGCACAGTGGACGGGAAGGGACAAGTCGGACAAGGAGGAGCATGTATTTACACTGCACAATAGGTAAATCAGTTATGAAAGACCAGTACACAGACACCTAAAAGGAGGCAGGTTGTTGTGGCTAGCTGAGTCCTTAAACTAATGGGCGATCCAGCCACTTTGCAACACACTAACGTCTGACACTATTGCGGAGAGACGCAAAAAGACGAACCACACTCGTCTTGGTGTCATTAGTAAGACACAGATCTGCCATCGTCTTTATACAGAGCTGACTTTAAAAAAAGTTATCTGAAGGTACTGTGTAAATTCGCGAAGTCCAATTTGGCCATGGAATATGAACGGATAAGGTTGTCGACAAATCGAGATGGCTGGTTCAGAAATAATCTAGTGTTGTATGAAATGAGGTAGGTTATGCATTCTGAGAAATTAGCTGAAACGATGAACAGAAGTTGCCCACAATATATTTCTTGCATATTAAGTTAGGCAGTCCATTTAGATTAGTCTCCTAGTGCTGCTTCAGGTGCATGAAATATTTTCCGGTCTAGTTATATTTTCTCTTTCCTGTACAAGTGCGGCAGTTTCTACCATAAGCTTGCAGGTAGATGCCTTACAAATATTACTGAGCAAAGTGGTCCAGTTGTAAAAACTGTGTTCTCGCAGGTAAAGGAAACAGCTCACAAATCCTCGTCTTGCAGTACAGATGTAAAATTTTCAAGCTGTGGCAGAATCCATTAAAGCAAATGTCGTGACAACTGTTTTGACAACTGTGGGTTTCTTTCCTGTTGTAATCTCCTCATCGTCACTGGCAAGCTAAACCAAAATGGCCCTTTCTTACAGACATAGATGAGTAGATTACTACCTGACATTAGTACGGTAGCAAAGTGTATTTGCAGAATGAATCTTTGAATTGGCCGTGAGGTATACGAAGATTATGCTCAGAAGACAAAATACTGGACCTCAAAGTGCTGCCGGTGGTGAGGGCAATAGAGATGTGCATATTTGGGCAGTAATCGGTCGTGACAAGTTCAAAAAATCCATCCAGCTTTCCACCCTAAACGTCCTAAAAAAAAATAAACAGTAATTCTAAGCCTGACTGGTTGGCTGCTTTGACCTGTGTGATGCCTGTCACCAACTACTTCACGAACAGGGCCTTCACCATTTGGTTTGGACTTGGTAACAGCATAGACCGCTAAACAAATGGCCTATTCCTTGCCTATAGTCATGAAATGCCAGGAAGTTTCATTTTAAAATATGTAAGCCACAGGAAAGGCGGGTAATAAGCGATACGTACAAGAACGAAAAGGTAAATAGCATAACAATGGAAGGCCCAAAATGAAATGCTCGGTTAAAAAGGGGTATAAGGCAGAAATGTGGTGTTTCGTCCCCTACTGATCAATCTTTGGCGGAAGTAAAATAAAGGTTCAGGTAAGGGGCTAAACGTAGAGGCGAAAGGATGTAATAAGATTCTCTGATGATATTGCTATCCTGAGTGAAAGTGAGGAAGAACTACAGAAACGTGTTCAGCAGAAAGAACAGTCTAACGAACGCAGAATATGAATTGGCAAAATAAAGAAAGACGCAAGTGGTCGGGAGTAGCAGAAATGAGATCTGTGATAAATCTGTCAGAACTGGGGACAACGCAATAGATGAAGAGAAATAATTCTGCTCTCTTGAAAACAAAATAACACATAGTGGACGTAGCAAGGACGACGTACAAAATATACTTGAACAAGCAAAGCATGAGCGTACTTTTATTGCATATATGATTCGTAATGACGCATGAGACGAAGCTGGTCAATGGCATGACAAATGGATGTGAAATTTCAGCCTGTAGCGCTGCAGTCCGGAACCGCGGGACTGCTACGGTCGCAGGTTCGAATCCTGCCTCGGGCATGGGTGTGTGTGATGTCCTTAGGTTAGTTAGGTTTAAGTAGTTCTAAGTTCTAGGGGACTTATGACCTAAGATGTTGAGTCCCATAGGGCTCAGAGCCACCATCAGCCTGTAGCGAACAATGTTTTCTATTATGAAACACGTCGAGGCAGTATGCCATGTTTGTATCGGCACCTTCGGGAAGGTTAACATTTAAAGAGAAACAGGATCATCCTGACGAACTCGTCTAATTTTGAAGATTCAGCCACACATGTTACCCTTCCTCTGTTTTTTTTTCATGAATTTTTCGATGATGCTATAGAGAAAATCAAGGATAAAACAGGGGTCACTGCTTGTAAGATCATTTATATCTAATGAAACTGTGAAACGTTGCGCTGAATCGTTTAATTTCCCCATAAACATTATAAAAGTACAGCACTGCCAATAACGTATCTGCGACAGACCGTGCTCTGAAGCGAACTCTCATGGTGAAAAGAACGTTACACTACAAGGTGAAATGACGCGCCAGGAAGAGAGGCCATATAAGATGCCCACGTATCAGAAGTAACCGGTCATTTCTCCGAGACTTCTTTCAAGTGTGTGCTGTGGCAATTTTAAGATGGTCGTGCCAAGCTCCTAATGCTAGGTGTATTCAGACGTATTTCCTGTGTAGATTTGTTTATCGAAAGAATGAAACTATTTGGGGCAAGACTGTGTACACCTGCAATCCAACAGCCGTAGCGAGTTAAAAAGAAAACAAAATGGCATTTATTCTCCAGAGGCAATTTAGTCACGGGCGCTGCATGAGTCACATGCACACAGCCACGGACCCGCGTGCACTAACAACAGAGTTTCCTGTTTCGGTAATTTACATTAATAGAATTATTTAAGGCTACTTCTTTCTTGCTAAAATCCTCGTACCACGCGAATTAACTGGCTGTGGCACATTAATTCTGTAACAGCTTTATCGCCAAGACCATTACGGTTGTCATAGCTTCCTTCTGTGTACAGTCTGAAGTGTTGCTCTCTAAACTATACAGGAGTATTTATATCTTAAATTTATAAAGCATTCAGTAATATTTACTTCGTAATACATTTATTCGTCGTTATTTATTTACCCAAAAAAGGTACACCTTCTCTCCAGGCTTTGGATTATTCGCGATAACGGTAGTGTGTCTTTGAACAAGTCGGATATCACCAATGGATTTATTTGTGATAGAATTCTTGGTTCTGTCCACCACTTATGGCTTTTTATAAATAAATCGTAAATTAGGACCACACTGACGGTTTTTGCTGCCATTGAACAACCAGACGTTCACTCATTTAGCTTTGACTTTGCATGTACTTCAAGAACCAGTAATTTATTAGTGTGTTGCCATAACAATAACGTGGTACGACAGATTCATTTCTATGACACTCAGGTTTTAGTGAGTACTTATTTTACTGTCAGTCTGTTACTGGTTTGCATCAGAATATTTGATATTTTTTTAATTATTTCTTCTTTTCTCTTGCCCATGTGACACCAGAAATTCGTGACAATTTCGTAATTCTTTTAAGCGAATAATTTTTTGTAAAAATAAAATCATGGTAAACTTCTTTATTGGGACACAATGTCGTACTTTACAAAAAATTAGGTGTTGATTTATTGAAGATTTAAACTCGTGGAGTTGTAAAATCCTTTGTATCATACACTTAATCGCTGTACAATGTAACTTTTGGTTATCTTCATTTCGTGATAGTCGCATATCAGTTTTAAATATCGTTGCGCAAATACTTGCGACATTACTGGGCTGATGAAATTGTTACTATAATTTTTTTTAAATATTCGTTCTATCAGTCCTGTCGGGCTATAA
Source organism: Schistocerca cancellata (assembly GCF_023864275.1). Lineage (NCBI taxonomy): Eukaryota > Metazoa > Arthropoda > Insecta > Orthoptera > Acrididae > Schistocerca > Schistocerca cancellata. The sequence continues at coordinate 96,456,554 of NC_064631.1, read as the reverse complement.
TCTGTCTGGATCACGGTATCGATCAACGTAGATTCGGCGCATAAAAAAGCGTATTTACAAGTGAGGAAGGACAAAAGGAGCCAGAACGAATGAAAAGGTGCTGGACACTTCGGAAAGGCAACTTCTTGGAAATGATTATGTTTGGTTTGTGGGCCGCACAACTACGCGGTCATCAGCGCCCGTACGAAGTCCCAAATTTGTTCACAATCGAATCTAGCCACTGTCACGGATGACGATGATGATGATGATGATGATGATGATGATGATGAAGAAGTTGTTTTCAGGACGTATCGTTCCGGACATGTGCATTTCTTCCAATGATGACCAGTGAATTTACTGAATTTTGTGAGTTAACTTCAGTTAGTTACATGAGAATAGTAGGGACGCATGGCGGTTGTAGGAATTCTATGTGGAGGTGTGCAGTGCACCTTCAGAATATTAATGCTGATTATATAGAAACTTACTACTGGATTGTAACCAGCCTGCGACATTGACATACTACTGACGCATAGATAGCAAAAAAATGGTTGAAATGGCTCTGAGGACTATGGGACTTAACATCGGAGGTCATCAGTTCCCTAGAACTTAGAACTACTTAAACCTAACTAACCTAAGGACATCACACCCATCCATGCCCGAGGGAGGATTCGAACCTGCGACCGTAGTGGTCGAGCGGTTCCAGACTGTAGCGCCTAGAACCGCTCGGCCACTCCGGCCAGCCATAGATAGCAGTCGGAACATTTGTGCGTTAATATGGTGGAGTGGACTGAAACCTGTACTGAATAAAGGTGTTTAATCCATAAAAGTGAACGTGTTGAGCACAATGTCATTCCTGCAACATATGACATCTCTGCAGCAGCGCTTATCAAAAACCGTCCGTAACTTTCATCGTTTTTGGCAGTCGGATGTCGCGTAGTTTCCAGGTGTTTTTGGTTCTGTTTCCGGAAGAAAAAAGCCTGTGCTTGATTTCTTCGGTCCAGAAAATCTCGATATTTTAAAAGGTTCTTGTCAGTTTAGCGGTAAGAGGTTGATGTAAACAGCGTGTCCCTGTTTTGGCAAGTGCAAGTTACTGCAGACTGAGTTGCACTGCAGAGGGCTGTCCGTACTGCGTAATGAGATACTGACCTGTTTGCGGCGTACGCTTCCGCAGTATGTATTGCCCAGGAGCGCCAGTCTGATGGGGGCGCTGCGGGCATAAGCGGAGGTGCGGCCGTATAACTGTTGATTACCGGCGCGAATCGATTGTTCTCGATATTAGCCTGGGGACAACGGGCTCCTGGCCCCCTACCACCTACCTCGGGGGCGGCTGACGGCTAGTGGCTACTGGCCGGAGGGCCGTCCAGGGCTCCGGGAGGCCGTGCTGACACCGCGCGGCGCTTGCTACGCCCTCGTAAATAGCGCCGAGACCCGAGCACCGATGCGTGGTCGGGGGTTGAGTGGAGGCGCAGTGTTGGCAAAGCCGCTGCCGGCCGGAGCGCCGTATTTACCGCAGCGTCCAACCGACCGGCCGTATTCTGAGAGTCTACGCGTCACGGCTTAGGCCAATCTGGAAAGCAGACCGTGGCTAGCAAACAGCAACAAGCACGCGTGGAATTACCACCGCAGAGCCAAATAAACCTGAGCTACACGTTCTGCGGGAACTAGAGGCGCAAGTATCGCCCCTTCAAGCCGACTTTTAACACTGGCAAAGCTTTCCAGCAAGTGTGGGCGTTTTCAGGAGATATTGGTAACATGTACCGAATAGTTCCAATCTTGGTCGGTGCTGACTAAGTACTAATAAATATTCGGTCTACTCTATACAGTAGATAACGTTCTGCAGCACACTCATTTCAGATACGAGAATGCCTACATATGACTCGTGCTTGGGTAGCTCAGATGGTAGAGCACTTGCCCGCGAAGGGCATCTACATCTACATTTACATCCATACTCCGCAAGCCACCTGACGGTGTGTGGCGGAGGGTACCTTGAGAACCTCTATCGGTTCTCCCTTCTATTCCAGTCTCGTATTGTTCGTGGAAAGGATTGTCAGTATGCCTCTGTGTGGGCTCTAATCTCTCTGATTTTATTCTCATGGTCTCTTCGCGAGATATACGTTGGACGGAGCAATATACTGCTTGACTCCTCGGTGAAGGTATGTTCTCGAAACTTCAACAAAAGCCCGTACCGAGCTACTGAGCGTCGCTCCTGCAGACTCTTCCACTGGAGTTTATCTATCATCTCCGTAACGCTTTCGCGATTACTAAATGATCCTGTAACGAAGCGCGTTGCTCTCCGTTGGATCTTCTCTCTCTTCTATCACGCCTGTCTGGTACGGATCCCACACTGCTGAGCAGTATTCAAGCAGTGGGCGAACAAGCGTACTGTAACCTACTTCCTTTGTTTTCGGATTGCATTTCCTTAGGATTCTTCCAATGAATCTGTCTGGCATCTGCATTATCAACGATCAGCTTTATATGATCATTCCATTTTAAATCACTCCTAATACGTACGCCCAGATAATTTATGGAATTAACTGCTTCCAGTTGCTGACCTGCTATATTGTAGCTAAACGATAGGGGATCTAACTTTCTATGTATTCGAGTCTCGGTCCGGCACACAGTTTTAATCTGCCAGGAAGTTTCATATCAGCGCACACTCAGCTGCAGAGTGAAAAATCTCATTCTGGAAACATCCCCCAGGCTGTGGCTAAGCCATGTCTCCGCAATATCCTTTCTTCCAGGAGTGCTAGTTCTGCAAGGTTTGCAGGAGAGCGTACTGTAACCTACTTCCTTTGTTTTCGGATTGCATTTCCTTAGGATTCTTCCAATGAATCTGTCTGGCATCTGCATTATCAACGATCAGCTTTATATGATCATTCCATTTTAAATCACTCCTAATACGTACGCCCAGATAATTTATGGAATTAACTGCTTCCAGTTGCTGACCTGCTATATTGTAGCTAAACGATAGGGGATCTAACTTTCTATGTATTCGAGTCTCGGTCCGGCACACAGTTTTAATCTGCCAGGAAGTTTCATATCAGCGCACACTCAGCTGCAGAGTGAAAAATCTCATTCTGGAAACATCCCCCAGGCTGTGGCTAAGCCATGTCTCCGCAATATCCTTTCTTCCAGGAGTGCTAGTTCTGCAAGGTTTGCAGGAGAGCTTCTGTGAAGTTTGGAAAGTAGGAGACGAGGTACTGGCGCAAGTAAAGCTGTGAGGACGGGGTGTGAGTCGTGCTTGGGTAGCTCAGGTGGTAGAGCACTTGGCTGCGAAAGGTCCCGATCCCGGCACACAGTTTTAATCTGCCACGAAGTTTCATATCAGCGTACACTCCGCTGCAGAGTGAAAATCTCATTCTGGAAGTGCCTACATACTCGTAAAATAAGAATACGGGTAATTCAAACACCTTTTTAGTTTTCCGTACTTAAATCGGTAGAATGGGGACTCTTATAGGATCAGTTTCTTATTCGTCTGTTGATACACCTTGTTCTCAAGTGCGACTGGAGGT